>NC_139915.1:31593294-32880940 GCF_963514095.1 Eutrigla gurnardus
TGTGTGGATGCAGTGAAAGTGCAGTGGGGTGCTATATCTTGTCAAGCTAATGCAACCTAAGAAAATAGACTTTGCTGACCAACTTCCAGATCCAGTGGTTTTCAACATGTGTCATCAACTGCAGCCATGTTTGTGTTTTCAACATCAGTTGTAATTTCTGGCAATCAGTACAAGCAACCATGATACATTTAGCTGAAAGTCACCAGTTGCTCTGACATCCTGCAGGCCTTTTGTCTTTTTGGCAAATAGATCCCAACGCACAAACACGCAACGACCAAATCATTTTGAGGCTGTTTAATTCTGTGTTCAACGCTTGCTAACTCGTCTCCGACCAAATTCCACTTCTGTTGCCTGCATATTTTTAATGATACCGTCCATAAAAAGGTCCATGCAAACATATTGCTACAGCAAAACACAATCCTGAGATTTTTGGTATGTCTTACTACCAGGTACCTATTCTAACATTAGTTTAAGTCCATCCAAAAACTGAGCACTGACCTTATGCCAAAACCACGGGCAGGAGTGGCTGCTAAACTTACACAAACACCAATCTACACATTGGAAACTGTGTACTTGGGTCTTTTTGGTAAGACCTTTTTTTCATTAACATGAGTTTATTATGGACACCCTCTAGAGTATGTCCGGTTGATGATGGTACTCAGCAGTTTTTAATCAGGATTGTTTGGGAGACAATCACTTCAGTGGCTCAATCACATCCCCCTTCACCAAACCCCCCTCTCACAGGCTGCTGTCCTTTCTCTTTCTCCCTGTACGGTACCACATCAACACTGACCACATTGTGTGTCTCTTTATATCGGATAACACCGCAAGATAATGTGGGTAGATTGAACAAGAGTACGATTTCTCCCTCAGAAGAGGAGGCTTTTTGTCTCCTTTCTTAATCTTTTCTCCGGGAGTCGTGCCCCAGCCTTCTTGGTTTACTTCATTAGTCATGCAGACGTACGGTGGAGGAGAATGGCGGTGCCTCCTGTTGACTTTCCCCTCAGTCAAACACTCAGAGGTCGTATGTGTGTAGGGATACCATTGAACCTGCTGTACCAACCTGTGCTTGATTCCTGTTTCCTCAGCGATGATATCCTGTCTATCACTGAAGTTTCAGGAAACTTGCCCATGGCAACCAACTCTACAAGATACTCCACAGGGGAATATCCTTTGCCTAAAACATGTGTTATGTTTCTATCGGCACTTTTAAAGATTTAATCAACTTCTCAACAAGAAGGTATTTTTTTTCTCTATTCTCTGTGCCAGGAAAGTTGAAGCTACCTCAGGGCAAGAAAAACACTCCCACAACAACCTTTCTCCTACACCAAACTGTCTTTTATTTCTCTTGAACTATTCCCCCTTCCATTGAACATAAACCGTAATTTTACCCAACTGAGCATAGAGCACATTTGGGGCCATTAATACTGTAATAGAAATCTAGACCCTTTGGTCATAGATATCTTTTTTGCCTTAGCATTGACTGAGTTGACTATTCTTGAGTTGAAATCCACAAAGTCTTAAATATCCTTTGATTTGGCTGAAAAAGCACAGCTTTGAATCATTTCTCAGGCATTTTAGTGTTCTCTTTCCAATTTTATCACCACTAAAAAGTAAGTGAACAAAATGTTGAGTACAGAAAGTCGATTTTGCTTCCATTTTAGATACTGTACACAGTGTACAAACCACCCTGAGTGGTCAGGGCCCAGGAGTGACAGGAGTGACATTTTCAGTCCTGCTCCAACCCGTCATTCCCTCTGAAGAAGGTCAAACTGCCACTACCGTTAGATTTAAAGTATGGAGGGAAAAACAGCCGCTACCTGCTGAGTGCCACTGGTAAAAGGCAATATATATGAGTTGCTTTATGTTAGTTGTGGGGGTTTCGTACTCATCTTCTAGGGAGGAAATTCACTTGCTTTTCTGCATCCTTGGAAAGGCAACACTGAGACTTCATTAACATCAAGGTAAGACACTTCCCCCCTCTGCCAACAAGGGTATAGTATAGGGTATAGTTTATTGGATGTCCTGTTTGGTGTTGGGTCTGCGGCCCTGGGGTTGTTACACTATTTGGGAAAGAAACAGCGATACCCTTGTTGGCACTGTTGTACCATTGTTGCTTGAGGAACAGGAAGACCTAGGTTTCCACCTGGCACCTGTTGGACATTACTGTGCTGTGAGAAGCTGAAGGCAATTGAACATGCAAAGAAAGTCTGAAGAAGTCTGTGAATACAGAAGAGGTAAAATGAAGGTGCCATCGCTGGGCCAGGGACACGTCATCCTATTCAGTAGGGGATAGTGGGGCCACCTTGGAAAGGCTGTGTTGCAGTAGTTACATGACTGCTTAGGGGCCATGACCTTATGACTTTGGCTCTTGCTTAATGCCATAATGTATTGCTGCTCTGGCTGGAGAAATACTGTGGTTAAATATTAAGGAGTGGTTTGTGAATCAAGCACTTATTTCTACCATAGTTTGAAATGCTTCCCCAATGGGTAGCCTAAGTTGGGAACATGAAAACACACACAGGTCACATGTCCTTGTCCTTGATTAACTAAAGATGGTGATTCTTTTCACATCAAGAAGGCAATTGAACTTAGGTACATCACATCAGTCTTGGTCAAATTGCAATCCCGGGCATAAAGTAGCTGGTGAGCAAACAGTATTTACTCTCTGTTTTTGTGTCAAGAGAACCAATTGTGTCACTCCTGCAATATTTCTTATCCGTTTAGCTTGAGCAGTTGTAGGCAAAATATAAAATACACTTTGTTCATTTATCTGCTAACATGAGCGGTGTCTTGTTCCATTTAATACTATGGGCTACTATTAAATGTCTAAATCTCGGCAGCAGTATTCCAAGGGAATCTCCACCGTCAGTAAAACTATTCAGAAAAATATCCAACCGAGCAGGACATTTACAAGCTCGTAGTAACAAAATAAACATTGACTCTCAGCTGAGTGATTTCATGTGGTGTTTAGTTTGGCATTTAGGAAATCCAAAAGTAAGGTGACTCCCAGTTTAGAAGTAGGCTGTCATATGACATGTTTGCCAACCGCTCTAATTATCCATGCCCTTTGTATGGGCAAGCTAATTAGACTGCATACCAAATGTTACAGGGCTGCATAGGGAACTGCAGAGTGCTTTATTTTAGGAGAAAAATAATGGCAGTTAGTTCAATATAGTTTGGGATAGAAAAATAATTAACTGAAAAGAAAATATTTTGGGCAGAGACATGTCACAATCAAAACCACTCTCATAACTGTCTATTGAATATGGTATTACTTAAGTACAGGTGATACTGGTTTTACACAGGACAAGGACAGCGATGTTCTGTGTGAAAGTCTGGTGGTTTTTAGACCCACCCATGAACCCTGACCTCTTCCATACACAGCATGTCACTCTTTATACTTTCTGGTTCACGGTTAACTGGATTACATACAAATGGACGACACATCCAGTGGAGGCATTTTTTTCTGATCTGAAATCCCTAAAGGATGACTCCATTTGTCTGTGCCTTTGAAATCATTACAAATCCTCCCTATGCTGAGAAATGCAATGACAGATAATATAATATAGTTTAGAATAGACAACTGTGAAAGGAATATTTTGACATTTTGGGCAGGGAGATGGGGAAATCGAAACCACTCTCATATCTGCCTTTTGAATATGGAGCATAATTAACACTTTTTTATGTCATGTTGTTGAATCCACTTTAGTATAAAAACACAAAGGCAACCGGCCCTGGCCAAAAAATAGTCAAAAAAAGTAACACAGACATAATATTGAACAAATAGAGTCACAGTGCAGGCTGAGAGACATATACTATTTTTCTTTTACAAATTTTAATATTATCACTCTTTTCTCACTTAATCGGGGGTCATCCCTATGTTCCCACAGCACAGGGATGAATATGACTATTCATATTCAGTACTTGTCAAGCTTCATCAGGGCCACAGCTGCAGTATTCTTTGCATGCTCAATCAAAAACCGTCCCTTATTATTTCATTTTATATTCACCACAGGTCTTGATGAGTGTCGGCATAACAATAATGGTCCATTGTCTTGGCTGAGCTTGATGAATTGTGCATGTTAGGCGAACTTATGCTTGCCAGATAAATAGATCTCTCATTGATAAATACTTTGTTGTTCTCACTGCACAATAAAAAGACAATGGATCTTGTGTTCCAAGTATTGTGTTTGAAAATTAAATTCAGCCTGTGGAACTTGGAGGGTGACATTAGATAGGGTTGGGATTTTGGCGTGCGAGTGCTCTGAAAGCTTTCCGCTTCTATACAGTCTTCACTCTTATGGCTGAAGGGGAGAGCGCTGTCGTGTCCACTGTTGCATGCTGTTTGTTATAAAACGGGACTATTTTAGGAGCCGCTCTCTTATCGTTCGCCTGTGTACCTTTTCATATGAAGATAAGTTGAGGGAGACGACCCGAAATAGACAGTATCAAACAAACTGCATCTGTCAACCTGAGGAATTGTCCTGTCCAACTTCAGGATGAGTAAAAAATGGAATCCAAACAAAAAAAAAGTGGGTACCTACTCTAAATTTATGAGCAAGCAGATCACAATAAAAAGCAAGGTATTGTCGTGACATTTTACTCATAGGAGCACAAACAAACCGTATGAAATATAACAAATAGCATTAATCCGTTTTCGTGTATGTGCCCTGTGGCTACCATGACTCGGTTAAGATTGTATTAGTGTGGTTTTCACTTGGATCTCAAATAATGCCTTCCAGCATTTCTGAAAGAA
The DNA here is from genome assembly GCF_963514095.1 of Eutrigla gurnardus. NCBI lineage: Eukaryota > Metazoa > Chordata > Actinopteri > Perciformes > Triglidae > Eutrigla > Eutrigla gurnardus. The sequence continues at coordinate 31,598,054 of NC_139915.1, forward strand.
GTTCATAGACCACTAACTGCGATGCGTCGGGCTCAATCTGCAAATGCTGGAAGTGTCAAAGTATCAGTTATCAGATCAAATGCAAAGCAAAAGAGGGGGAAATGTGTTACTTATTAGATTTGTCGTCTTTCCACTGTTCACGTCACCGACACCTTTCAAATAGTCTTTTCACATGTTGGCTCATCTCTGCTCTCTTTATGCAGCATCTGCCTCAGCCACAGAAATTACTGCCCAATAATGTCAGACTGACACTTTTTCTAGAGGCCTCATCTGACAATGTTGACCTGGACATGGCAAGTGAGGCACTCTCAGCTCTTCCACTGTTGCCCTTCTTTTTTTTTGTGCTGGAAGATATGTTCGGTGGTCATTAGAGAGTGGCCAATGTCACTGGCCTCTAGTGTCGTGCACAGACTCTCTGAGGACCAAGAACAAAAAAAAGGAAAAAGGAGCTCTTCTACTTCACTTACACAAAGGGTAACAGTTAGGGTTACAGCAGGGGCATCTAGCAGACCAAGGAGGCACTTGGGCTAACTAGAGGCATGTGGGGGACCAGAAGGGGAACTTTGGTATGTCATTAGGGCAACAATGAAGCACGGAAGTGTCTCATTGGGCCCAGACATGTCCTTATGAAAGGGCACTCACACCAAAAAAAGAAGCATTTTATAAACTGGTACTGGTATGAGTCCTTAAATCCAGAAATGAGTCAGCATTTTTGCACTTTTGGTTCCCATGTTTCGAAGTCAATGAGTTCTTATGTTATTTGGTTAGATGGTTGGATTACTGATTGAGACAAGCTTTAGAGACAGTAAAAAACCTTTTAAATTTTAAACTGAAACAAGGCAGTTGCTAACAAGCGGCTAAATTAGTCTACAAAACCTCATCACGCCGACTAGTCTGCCTTTACAGCATTATTATTTTCTTAGCTTTTACTTTAATTTTTAAATATTTTACTCTAATATTTTATTTGATCTATCATTTACATTTTGTTTTTGTATTATCGCATCTTAGGCCATATTTACTTGAAATGTACGTTTATGTATTCGTTTATTAAACTGCCAAACACGATGGCCCACAACTGATCTCGTTCTATGCACAACTTTATTCATTGAAGCACAGCAGGACAACTTGGTATTGAAGCCGAGTGTTGATTACCAGTAATGATCAAATATACAGCTCTGAATTCAAATCATTTTCTTATAATTGAAATAACATGTTTTCCTCTACATTTTCTCACTTTCTCTTTCACATTCCATTTTTTTTTTTTCTTTGCAACAGGCCACAATTTGCCTCTCAAGGCCAGTCCCATACAAGTAGTCCTTAACAGAGGACAATATTCTTCAATCAACCTGTGTCTTGAATGTAGACCAGCGTGCTGGAGTTAGTGGGGTTAAAGTGATTCTAAGCAGGTCATTAATTAATGAAAAGGAGAAATGAAAAGAGTGCTGGAGAGCATTGAGGAGAAAGTACAGGATGGATTGCATAGACCTGAATCACGATTCTTCTTCCACTGTAGCAAGTTCGCTGAAAATCAAAGGGAGAAAAAGAAGGAGTAAATAGGAAGAGATAAATGACACACTGAAGGGGAGAGAATTGTAAAAAGTGGCAGGGGAAAATGGAAGGCCAAAGGACTGAATGCCTGTAAGAATGACTAAAGAGCAAGGTGGCATAGCCTTGAGGGTTTTGCTGAATTAGTAATTAAAAGGTAGGCTAAATGCGGAGTAATATTTGTGAGTAATATTTCACAGCAGAGGCCAGGAACCCTTCAAATCAGTTTCTGAATTATTTGATTCCCTTTATTGTACAACCTGGCTACAAAAGTCCCATTTTTGCTACAAATATACACATGGAAAAACAAAATTACATTATGCTGTGAAGGTCGGATGGTGAATTTTGGAACCTCACAGCCCACATCCTTTGGGCTCCCCACAGGCACCTCTTGTCACCAATACCACTGATGCTCAGTAGATGTTCTGGGCGGTTTTAATCACCCGCTTTCCTCTAACAATTATGTTCTCACTTTCAATAGATGACATTTCTGTGTCATGTTTTGGAAATGGATCTAATAAATCATTTAATTAATCTAATTTGAATTGATATGCAAAATAAACCCGTAAGACACATGCATTGATATATGTATATACCGCATAGTAGATACAGATATGCCAATGAGAGATGTATTTTACTGTGACATGCTGGAGACAAAAACGGAAAGAAAACAACCTAAAAATATACCTAAATGAGTACGCTGGAGGTCAGTGAATTAGTCATGAAGATGAGTTTCTGATTGGAGTTCTCAGACGATTTGGGATAATTGCCTCAGTCTGACTTTGGAAGAGCTAATTTGCCAGATAATTTAAGGAGAGCAGAATGAATTGCACAGTCTCTCAGGTCAACAGTTCACTGGGTTAATGATGGTGGTGACTGTAACCTTGTGAGGACAACAGAGTGCAAAGGAGAGATTTACACACAGAAATTGCCTCAGGAAAGCTATTTGTCAGTTATGACGTTCTATGAATTATCTATAAATGGGGTTTTGTATGTATGCATGCATATTTGTGTGAGTAATGTCTGAAAACTTAAAATGAAAACATGTTTTATTTATTCAACATTTATTCAACTCCCATACGATTTGCCCAAATTACATTCAGGTGTTGAGCATGGACACGGTGGTCATGGTTTGATGATCTCTCCCCACACAGGAAGTGATTCATTGGAGTTTAAATAACCTCTCATAACCTCCTGTGGCTGCCCCCCCCCCCCCCTCTCTCTTTTGCCTCCTCTGCAACTTGCTGTAACACTGTTATAATTAAATGCCAGAAATCTACATATTATAGCTAATTACCACGTTGATTATTTAAATTTGACCAGAGCCTTGCTATCTAAATATATTGCATAGATCAGAAATGTTTGTGATAAAGATCTGTGTGTCAAATTACTGATGCGGCAGAATGTACACCTTGAGGCCCAGATAGCCACAGGGCTATTCTTTCATTCAGATTTTTCTTCACATTGTTATTTCATTACCAATTACTTCAGTTATCATGAAGAAATGTGTGCACCTTATGATTTTTAAGTACATGAGAACAAATTTGCTGTGGCCCTGAGAAACAGAATGACCTCTCTTTCAGAATGCAGCAGCTTGAATTTTTCACAGAGAACATCTTATCTTTATACATGAGCTGAAGCTTCCCAGGATTCCTATGAAATAGGATTAATTTGAAATATTAATGATCCCTTTTGAGCACAGCACAGGTCTAGCCCATGACTATGTATATTATCTTTTAACCCCCTTTGTGCCAGACAGCTGCCCATCATTCATGGTCTAGAGTCTTTTTGCTGAGGCTGGGCTGATGGAGGAACCAGCCTTCAGTCTGGCCTGTTCACCGACTCTCACACTTGTGCTTGTTTCCTGCAAGATTTCTCAAAATATCACCAACATTTAAACTTCTTCTGACTATGGAGATGCAATACTAAACAGCTTGAGATGCCCTTTAGAATATTACCAACTCAAAGAGCATAGTCAAAAACTTATGAACATAAAATATAAAAATGTAACTGATATGTTATTCTAGTGACATATAACACTACTTGTCACTGAGGCAAGTTGAAGTTGTTATACCCAAATATAACAATTGGTTGTTTGGTAAATTAACTAAGTGCATTTTAATTGAATGTTGGAGTGACTATAAATGTACTTTAAATGGGCAAAACTACTGAGTCTTAACAAGAAATTTAAGAGAAGATACTGAGTATTTCTGTCTGAGGATCAGAAGTCTTTGTTGAGAATCGGAGTAATGATTACTGTTTCTGTTGAGGAGTCCTTCAGTTCCACACCACTTGTACCAGGCTTTATCAGGACATAGAATTGCATGTCATCTGTATAGCAGTGGAAATCAATATCATGATGTTCCATAATTTGCCCCAGGGGAAGCATGTATGGTTCAGTAAATAGGAGTGAAGACGTGCAAGCAAAACATGTTTATTCACATGTCGTGACAAACACATGCAACAGTGACGTAAGAGACGTATGCAGAATGCTGTAGTTTGAAGCTGACCACTGACCAAGTTGCAGTATTTGACGCATTGAGAGCATGTTGGACAAGTGTTCCTTTTCCTTTTTATACAAGCTGACACTAAATTGATGTCTTCCAGATCTGCTCTGCCCTTTTCTCTGCCCTCATCTCTTCACTTTCCTTAGTTCTTCATTTAACCATCCTAAGAGGAAGGTTTCAGCTTTATATATTTGAAGAGAGGAACACAGTGGATTCAGGAGGTCATCGACACAGAAACCACAGGAGAGGACAAGGTAAGTCTGAGCCCTTTTGTTGAATTCAAAGTTTTTTAAAATCAGAATTACGAGGAGGAAGATGCAAAACAAAATGATTGAGAAAAAAACATCAAATACATAAGGCTGACTGAAAACATTTTCTCCAAATGACATGAAATATTAAAAGTTGTGCTGCACTTTTTTTGAAAACTAATGCACCAAGAGTGGTTTGATATACATACAGTAAGGCAGCGTCATGAAAAATCATCCATCAACCAGTCTTTAGGTGTGCAATTTCATCCCAGATTGTATCAACTACTAGAAAATCCATTACAGTTTAATAAATGGCCTATTGTAACCTTGAGCAACTCTGCAATAAAAATTGGTAGACATAACATAAAAAGTACTCTGGTCTCATCTGAGCGAGCCAGCTCAGACTTCTAGAAAGGGTGTATTTAAATTAAAATTTGCTGGGGTGGGAGATTGGGGCACAATGCATATTCAGATGCTAATTCTAGGCATTTGTCTGTGAAGCAGTGGCCCATATAATTTGACTTTGTGCGGGGCAGTCCTGAGTGCCAGCTCAAGCTGAAGAGACGGAAATTAAATGTTTATGAGATGGTGGGAAATAAAGAGAAAGAATACAGTAAAAAATACAAAAAACAAAACTAAAAACTTTATATTCATGGCTTTGGCTGGTGACGATTGCATGTTAGGAATAGAGATTGTGTATTCTGTTGTCCATGATTATTTTTGAATATTTGTCACAGCAATGCATTTGACACAGCTCCCTGCAATGCTTGTATGTACGACCACTGCATTTCATGTTTACAATTCAAAGTAACATAAATGATGTTAAAAAAGACAGGTAATTACTGTTTATTTGTATTGACAATCAACAAATTCATTTTCCAATGACAAATGACACATTTTGCACAAACAAGTCACTCAGAGATATGAGGAAGAAATGGCAATAATAGAAAGGCCAATAAAAATTCCTTGAAGAGATCGACATTTGATCTGCGTTCATAACAGGGACATTTTAGACTGAATCAATCCATTTCAGTGGAATGTGAGAAAGCAGTGAATGGTACAGATTGAGCATTAGAAAAATGTGGTTGGTTGAAAATAGGTACGTAAACTTAGTTTGAGGCAAGATAACCATTTAATAGGTTAAGGAACTAACTAGTTGGCCTTCAAATAAGTCAAACATACTTAAAATGTTAACAATGTAACATAAGCACTGACAAATGGGAACTTGGACATGAACACTGGTGTCCTGGTTGAAAGTCCTGTGTTGTTTGACCAATTTGCCACATAATTAGCATGTTTAATGATGGATTACATTGTAGTTAGTTTAAAGGCTGATATAGTCATTTATTTTAAGCCCTAACCCAGAAACACAACTCCATCCAGCTGATCCGCACAGTGACAACAATCACAACATCATCATGCAGCAAAATTCAAGTCCTGGCCTCGTAAATAAGCATGCTAGTGTGTCCATGTATGGGATTTATTAAGCTCCAGAATCACTCACCTTTTGCATGAGAATGTCAATATGTGGCATCGGGGTGTACGTATGTCGGCTCCAAACACCACTGAGTAATATCATGTGTAATTATGCATGTATGGCGATTCCACATGAAGTATGTACACATTGTGTAGCACTTGTTTGTGTGCTCTTCTGAGCACGTTTTGGGTGCATCTATGTGTGTCTTCCCGCGCCAGTGGTGGCAGCGGCTGATAAATAGGCCTCCAGATGTGTGTGAAGCCTATCTCTGGCAGTGAGGAATATTGGCTCTCCCGCCTACTTTATCATGGAAAGGCAGCTCCGACAGAAGCCCTGACACAGAAACCTCTCCTAGAAGGGAAGTGGGGACAGCTTGGGCATAATTAGAATTAATGTGGAGATGTGGAATAAGGAAATGAGCCATCACAATACAGATCAGCTCTTCATTTCAATTTTATGCTTCACTCGTTGAATTTCATGGGTAATAATGGGTAAGCAAGGCTGCCGATCACTATTGCTTGTGATGACAGATATATATGCACTGTTTCTTTATGCCCCTGTAGGCAGAACAATGATGGTTAAATGATATAGGGGGAAAACAAAAACACAGAGCATGGAGGGAATACTGATGAATCACTTATTTAATCACTGAATGCAAACCAAGTTATTTGCACAGGAAAATAAAGGTACCTTAATGCATAAGGCTTAAGCCACAGCAAAAGGGTTTTCATTATAAAATACATTTTGCTAGGTGTAAATTTAACATCAAAACTACTTAGTAAATAATCTGGGGCCTCTGGATGGAAATTGAGATATTAGAAAATGAGGATGCAGAAAGCTGTGTCTTAATTGGGTCTCATCATTCTTGGGTTTTCTGTAACACACCACTTTCCTGGATGTAGACAAATTACATCTGCCTTTATGTTTCTGCACAACAATTTTGAAGTTTGAAGAAAGGAACTATAAATGCTGCTACTCTGTTGTATTTTCTCCAACTCAGCAACCAACCGCAAAGTAGACAATCTGCTCTCCTGTTTAAACCTGAGATTTAAAATGGAGATTGTTTCTAAAAACGTTGTTCTAACGATTAAGCAAACAAAAATGCTGTATTTGTAGCTTGCTCCTTCACCAAAGTTAGGATGCCAACAGTTATGGTAACAACCGAAACTTTGTTTAAATGTTTTAGTCAATTTTTAAAATGTCCCCAAAAAATAAAATTGAAAATGATTTTGCCACCATATTATTACATGTACAGCTTCCACTTGTCCTTTTGCATTGAAACCTGTTCGTACTTGTAAATCATAATTAATTTAAGCAAATCTATATGTGATAATATTGCAGATGGCATGTTCCTCTATGTATCGATATTTCAGTCCAATGACATTGTAGGAGTAATGTTCAGTATTGGCCCCCGTCTCCATCAAATTTCAGCATTGATATTCGTATCCTCATCACGGCGATGATCTGAAATGAGATCAAGTGTCGCGTCCACAGTGCGTCATTGATCGTTGTGGTGCAAACACAGAGTGTGACGAGGGCAAGATAAAGAGGCCTCGGGGGAGGGGGGCAAGTTGGTGGTCTGATCCCCGAGGGAGTGTGAGCTTGTGAATGGATGAATGACAGCTACATAAATTAAGATTGATCAGTGTATCATGATCCCTACACAAAAAAAAAAACACAGTCCCACTATCCTTTAACGTTGACAGCCAGGAATAGATGCATTTAAGAACATACTGGACATGTTGAAATAAAAATATAATCCATCATTCAATGTCTATGTGCCCATCCAAAACCTACACCGCCCTCCCCGATGCAAACTTTAACAACGCCCTTCGAGTTAAAGATGAAATAACTGAGATCGGAAAATACGTAGCACAGACTCCTTTGCGTCGTATGTGTAAATGGTTTTAAAATGGTGCAGCATACTAATATTATTAGAGATAATTGAGAGGGTAGTCCCCATTGGGTACTTCCCTCTGTACTGACAGCGATTGTGGGTTTTTGACAACCACAGTTCATTAGTGGTTACGAGGACAAAGCTAACACAAGAGGCCGCGTTGTCAGAGAGGTGTAATATCTTCCTCATTACCGAAGGTATCAAATGAACTCGCACGCAAACTCGTAGGTCTTCATTTTCCCAGCGCCCCCCTGGTTCTGCTCTCTGGGGCGAACATTTTAATGAATGTGTATGTATAGCACACCTGACATCCACTTGGCAGCGGAGCTTATTCTCTAAAGCTTTAAAACATGATGAGGCCGACGTGTCCTAATGGGAGCAGAAACAATTACGAATTCGATTGCTCGGCCCTTCCCTTCTAGAAACAAGAGACGGTTTTCATCTCTGCATACCCCGATAGCCAATAAAGCAAGGTGATAGTTGCGTACATACAGCCAGAAGTTGATATTATGCTTTGTCGTGGACTGAAGTGATATTACGCTCGTCTCACTATTGTCACTATAACACTCGATAATGTGGTCGGGTGAGATGACGAAGGAGCCAGTGGATTGAGATGGAGACAGGACTGGGAGCTCTGTCTATCCCAGATAACACCATCATTTCATTTTCTGTTCTCCAGTGTATCACAGTGAATATTATTCATCTAAATGGAGTGAGTGGCATTCACACTCAGGGAGGGATGAAGGGTTTTCAGCACACTGAGATATTACTAAATACAGATACGATGACCTAAGTGGTGCAGTTGTGAGAATTATGCAATCTCAGGTTATGTTTTTGGTTGCTGATATCAGTGTATAACAACCGAGGTTGGAGAAAGACAGGGATATTCAGCTCAAGCCAGTTACTTTTCTTTGTTGCAATCTTTCCGCATTTTTATATAAGTAATGTAGCACATCAACGGTATCATAGAAATGGGAACTTGTTGGAAGGAAACATTCTCATTGTATTGTAATCCAAAATAGAGATGCATCGAGAATGGTTTATAATAGAATCGTGACCCTCTGAATCGTAATCTATCGAATTGTGAGATGACTGACGATTCCCACCACTAATAAATAAACAAGACCATCAGTGAGAAAATACACTAAATCTATATATTTCCCCTTAATGTTTGTCATTGGTGCGTCAAAATCATGCAGGTTCACCAGAAACTTCATCAGCTAAGACTCGAGTGGAAACACTTCCACTTTTGTCCACAGGGGCCGCCAAAATAAGCACAACATAAAAGTTCCTTAATGTAGCTTTAAAATGAAGCTTAATTATTGTTCTAAAATAACACAAATGATTAAAAACAAAATAAGGCAAGGCGACTTGTGTTTTATATGATAACCAACATGTTTGTCATCCTAAAGCATGTGATTTAATTCCTTAATCCTAACAAGCCACACATGCAAACACATAGTGGCATACAGGTGTTTCTAAATTTGCCTGATTAAGTATTTTTCCAGGCTGCGTGGGTTTGCGGTATGTACTCCACTCAAACACAGGTGCACCTTATATCAGTAATGATGCATATTAATATGTCCCAGTTCCAGGGTCGATATCGTGCATACTGGTTCTTTGTCATAACTCACTGGGACACCTGGATGGAGCAGATCCATCATGAATGTTGTTATGTTAGCAGAAGCACAGCTGCAGCTACTCAGTCTAGATGTCTGCAGTGAGAAAGGCTTGAGGATGGGAACACTTTTCACTTTAACATTCTTAAGGTGTGTTCACAGGAAACGCTTTGGAGTGTGACTTGATCAGAGCTAGGCTATGCTAACACTGTAGCTGCTCCATACACACTGGAAATAATGTCATATAGGCATAAATACTGCAACGACCTTGTTGTTTGTACCTTGACAGTCTCTGGTTTATACACATATTGTGTACTAATGTGCAGTACTATTGTAGACCTCTGGGAAACCACAGACCGCTATGGTATTTCTTTGTCTCCATGTCTTCTCATTCATGATGACAGAAGGAGAATCGCAACGCTGGTCACGCAAAATAACGAAATATCCGGCTGGCTGTGCAGAGGCTTTAAATGGGAAGATGCAATAGTGATACATAAACTAATTTCAAATGTATAATCCTTATCATACACTATGAAAAAAATAATATGAAAACATAATAAACATTTGCAATAGTTTGTTAACGAGCTGAGTTGAGAAAAACGCATTACAGCGCTCAGATATACAGAGCACCATTTTCAGCAAACACACCTCAGGCAAATAATGTACAATCCAGCCAAACAAATGTAAAGCAGGTTAGACATGATGCACGGCAGATCGAAACAACAGAAAAAATGTGTTGAATCATTAAAACACGCTCCAGGTGCAGATGGCTGCATTGGTTCAAATGGAAGTGTACCTTGGCACAGAAAAAGTGAAACCAAGGGGAAATAAGAAGTCCTGAAGTGTAGACTTTGAAAGCCCAGTCTATGTGTCCTCAGACATTCACCTACAGTCGCTCTCACCGTTTCTTCTGACACCTTACAGCCAAACTCAACACACGAATGCTTAATCCACCGGCCCTCGGTACAAAACTCTCAGCATTCGTCTTCCACGGAGGTGCAGGCTCCAGGCTTCCAACCCTAGTCTGCCTCTGTTCAGCTACTCCGGGGTCAGGAACGATTTTTCATTGACACGCTTCATCTGCCACATTCTCCTATCGCACCGTTAGACCCACAAAATCCACGATTTGATGCGCCTTTGACCACGAGTCGGCTTTAAACTGTTTTTTTTTTCTCTCTTTATCTGTAACGGCAAGATAAAAAAAAGTACATCTCATTGCATTTTATACATCTAGGTCCCTCTCTATACTTTTTGAAGTAGTTAACTCGTAGTGGATGTCGAGTGTGCACTGAGAGTAGCCGAACTAAAGTCAGAGAGGAAAAACTGCATAATTTCTCTACTCAACACAGTACAGTCCTTATTTTTACAGGTCAGAATTTGAATCTGATATTATTTTAAAAAGTACTTCAATATTTTAGACTGGGGTTAAAAAACAACCAAACATGGAGGTCAACATTTGGATTTTACTTGATCGACACTGAATAAATGTTTTAAATATTTTTCAAGGTTTTCAGAATTGAATAAACACAAACAAATGGGGATTTCACAATTAGACATGTACCTGAAAGACATACATTTTGAAAATATTTTTTTCAAGGTTTTCATGTTGCAAAATTCTCACTTTAAAGTATTTAACCATGACTTCCTGCGATCAACCCCGCTGAGGGTTCGTCTCTACGTGTTGCTTTCTGTCACTTAGTTGTTGGTGTTGGTTTGCTGGTCTCAGTGTCCCAGTGGACATTCACTTTCTGCTCACATTCCATTGCACATTATTTGGATGCAGAGGTGCTCTATGTTCTTGGGGCAAAGGGAAGGGAAGCATTTGCACTGCTGAAAAGTGAGGCCCCTGAATGTACCATTTTACAGAAATCCTATATTCTACATTTAGGATATGTGTTATTACCATGTTCCCTAACTACATTTACTAGATCTTATTTTTGGATGGGAGTTAAGCTTTTACGCCAGCATCCTAAAAGGGATTATTTTCATGTTAAGTATACTAAATTGGCATGGAATGGACCACTCTTTGTCCTTTATTCAAAATAACTGCTGAAAATGGCTTAAGATAGGACAAGCAGGAGATTTATTTACATATTTTCACATATTTGTATAAAACAATCAAGAGTGGTGATTACCACATCAGACCCTGGCCTTTGACCTTTCTAGGGGTAGGTCGGCCATGGCGGACTAGACCCCCATTCTGGATGTGACATTTCATAAGCTGTTAATGGAAGCCATCCAACAGTTAATGCTAAAGTTAAGCCTCCTGTCAAAACGAGAGTGGGTTTGAAAACTGTGACAGCACTCCGTTGATGTTGATGTCCAAATACAACACTCATAGAGTGATTAATAAACATGCCATTTGTTCCTAAGATGAGCCATGATGATATATATTTTCTGTGCTAAATGAAAGAGGGCTGGAAATTAAATTGCACAGTGATGCATGACACATGAACCATGTATTTATTTTTCAATCCAATACATGACATAAATACATAGAATCAACCCAGCATGTCAGAAGCTAACGTTGCAACTAACACAATAGAAGTAAAATCACACTTAGACACATTCCCAGCAGGTGATAAGCAGATCTCCTTGTGCATTTATCAGTAGACAAGGAAGAGAAAAAAAAAAGCAGACAGGCAACATGTTAATATTGCAGCGTATTGTTGACAGACTCATGAATAATTCAAACCCTCCTACACACCAGCTCTACTTTTCATTGTGTTGAAAATGCAGATGTATGGATTTGCAAGCTGTGGTGTGCAGAAGGCCAGCGTCTTTCAGAAGAAGTTTTCAGATGTGGATTATGCTGGAAAATTGCCTGAAGAAAAAAAGTTTTAAAAGCGGGAGAAAAAGAATAGCTTTAAAAGCTCGTCAGTGGGCAGTAACGTTGAATGTTCTGTCAAGCTGTAATACATGAGAATAAGATTAAATGTTGCAATGAATGATACGACTCTCTGGAAAATACAGCAGAGGCTTAATGACCACAAAACATCTGACAATGAATGTTGTCAAAGTCTAATTAAAGTAAAAGGAAAATCACACGACTGCTCTCTCCCACACCATCTGTGTTCACTGCTTGTCCCCAACTCTGTGACTCCTCACTTTTCTCTCCTGCCAAAGTGCATTAAAAATAATGTATAAAAAAAAATTAGATCTTCATTTCATCTTTCTGTTGCATCATTTTGTTATGCCAGGAGGATTGTGTAATACTAAAGAACATCAATATTTCTGAGGTAATGACATCGTCTGAATTGAATCAGTGAGCGGGTGAGTTTTTCACTCCATTTTCCCAATTTCCCAGAGCAAATAAAGAAGATCACCTCACTTTCCATATTAAAACGTGTGTTGGGTTTAATTAGGATGTACCAACATGTATACTAATATAGTATCACATTACTATATAGCAATTAAGGGATATTCATTTCCAGTGAAATAGTAATTAGAATTTCCATAACAGAAGCTCCAGAACAATCACCGTGGAGGTGCTGCTTTTCACACTGAATGCAGATCATCCAACTTGTAATAGAAATGTAACATTTGTTAATATTTTTGTTCCATTAAAACTATTATTGCTTGTGTAATGATGTTTTTTTGCCAAATATGACCACAATTATTCATAACCAGATAAAAGTTACTCACTGTCATTTCAGGATCAATTATATTTATTGCATCATATACAGTTACAATACTTTTTAAACGTTATTGTAATAAACACATAGGAGCAACCCTTTTACTACTGCTCTACTTCTACTAGTTCAATGCAGTTTAAAACGGTCAACTAGACCAATAAAAGTCAGCATTATGCACAACATGAAAATGCTTAAATATATAAACTCTAGCCCACTTGTCTGGTGGTTTGCTGGCAGCAGATCTTTTAGTATTCCAAACATGTGGGTGGTGACTGGTCTTATTAACAATGAAGCCCACAGGGCTTACGCTAGCAGGATTCCTCCACCAATCCTTTATCACCTGTTGAGAGCTGCTGCGCGTGGGCGGCGAGAAATAAACACAAATATAAATGCACCCTGCCGTGAAGCCCCGGTGGCCATCATCTCACCGAGTGAATAAAGTCATCACGACGGCCAGAGCAGACCGGATGATGGGGGAGGAGGACCTGTAGATGCAAAACCACGTGATCTGGAATAGCAGGTTGGGTGTTTTGCAATACATTTTCCATTGATCGATCACATGCAGAGGATAGGTCTTCATTCTGTGTTCAGAGGATAGAAAGTCATAATAAATGTCATACTGTTATTCTAACTTGGCCTTCAGCTTTGTCAAAAGGGCCAGTCATATTGCTTTTATAGAACATGTGACAAAACATTTTGCATTAAATGAAACAAAGATAACATTAATTTAGGCCTTTTGACACACATCTGTTGCAGCAAACCAAATCAGGTGTTTGTCCTCCCATTCATTATAATTTGGGTGGTGCATTTAAACTGTAGCAGCTGGGAGCGCAACAAAGTTGATCCAACTTATGGAGAAACACAACCGACATCACACTGTGGTGGACAATCACGTAACTGGCGATCCAGAGCTGCACAGCCCAGTCATGAGGGAACAAAAGACATTAATTGTCATGCAGTCGCTTAGTGTTAATGGACCATTACACACAACCCTGCGCTAATGGCCACAATGTCTGATGTGGTGTGATGAAATTTACATTTGATAGACACTTTTAACTTAATTAAAACAAGAAAAAGACAGAAAAAGACAAAAAAAACAGCGATATAGTTCAAGTATTTCTGCAGCAGTATGTCAACGTGAATGTACCGTAAAAACTCAATGTGATATAATAAGGGATTAACAATTAAAAAAAATAGAAATATGAAGTAGAAAATATGCAAGGACGTTCTTAATTGAGCCGGTTTTAGCTGACAGCGGAGGTACGAGTCGCTGCAGTAATTATGAACAAAGGACCGGCAGCACGAGCGGACGACTTCACTCTGCTGATTGTGCAGTATCATGAAAGTGGACTGAAAGCTGCGGATGTTAAAGCGGGCGACCGTTTCTTGTTCAGTCACCGTAGCCGATGTGCAATTAGACATCTTCTACGGCAACAACACGAGCTGATGACAGTCCTATTTTAAGAGGAATTTAGGCAACAAAAAAACAAGTCGCCACATGCTTACGACATATAGTTGTATCTTAAATGGGCTTGTTTTTCTCCAGCTATATATTTGAAGCACCAAGCAACTCCTGAAATAAAATAAAACTAAAGTTTTGCTCTTCTCTTAAAACAATGTTGCACTCAAGAAGAGGAAGAAGAAAGTAAAACTTTGAATGCTAGGATTTGACATTGATACAATTGTGTTCATGGCTGTAATCATCCAGTTCTGCGGGTTCAGAGTACCGCTGGTGTTTCTTCTTCACTCTGTTTGTGATCTGAGGCTTGTTTTGACCTGGGAAAGACGGGTGAACGCAATTAACCACCTGATGGGGTAGAAATCCAGCAGTCTTCTGGACCCCTGAGGACTAGATTTGAGGAGCACCGCTCTACACCACATGCACTCCAGTTGTTTTTCAACAGGGTTCAAATGTGGATCATAGATCAGCCACAGATGGTGAATACTTGCAGGTTACTTTTATGGTGCTGTAGGGTGGTTTACATTACAGCAATGTTCATCTCAAAAAAGCAAAATATGTGACGTTTTACAAGCTACTACTAGCATAATAACTAAAAGCCAAGGCTGTAACTGCCACGATCTCATTCCCAACTCGTCAAATACGGCACTTTGGTCTGGTCCTACGCTTCAAAGTACCAAAAACATGGATCGATTTAGGAAAAAAGACTAGTTTGAGTTAAAATAATTATGTTTGATACATACTTAATTAGGCTAAATGATGTACACAACGTAGTAATGTAAGGTAACGTCATGTGACCTACTAAATGGTTAAGTAGGATATGTTACGTAAGTGAAAAAGTAGCATTGCGTAGCTAAAAATATAATTTCAGTTTCATACAGGACACAAACACCGGTCTCCTTGGTGAATGTCCTGTTTATGTTGTATTCATAGGCCTATAAACGTGTATCCAGACTCATATTGTGGGGACTTGCCTTGTGGTTTTGGTCTGAAATATGACGTGCCTAAAGTCAAAGTGAAGTTAATGTTGTAATGTAAAAAGAAGTGAGGTTAACACCAACATTAGCCACTACTAGCATAACATGCTATCTCTGACTGGCCTGTCGTCAGTCAAGTTGCATTCTGGGTAACGTCGGTGCTAGTATCTGACAAAGAAGACAAATGTAAAATAAAAATCGCTGGTTCTGGTTGGATGGCGGCGGTAATCGTTTTTAATTAAAAGACCCATGAATCAATTTGGAAATGCAGCTTCCAAATCTCAGTTTTGAATTGTGAAAGTGGGACTGACCTTTCGTTCACATTTTGAATCACAGGTACTGCCTTCAGGTTTTAGGATTTTGGATTATCCTGCGTGCAGTGCTCATTATTTTTTAGGTTATCATAATTCATGCATGGCATCTGCTTGAAAACATAATTACAGCAAAGCCATTTTACCAGAATTAATTTAGCTTCCTTTTTTTTTCTCATGAGAGTATTCTGTTTAGTTTTGATACTGCTGGAACAAAAAGGCATCTTAAAATAGAAACTCTTATTTTTGCAGTACATCTTTGCTGTTTAGTTTGACTGTAAAACCATGAAAAGACACGTTCAGACTCTAAGAAGTCAAATTAAGGCACGTCTTCGAAGGCAGATTTTAAGCAGGAGCTGTGAATCACCGATCTGACCAACACAGATTAGCTAATCAGAGGTCTTGGCTGCTTTAGGGACATTTGTTTCTAATGCCAATACCAAATTACACCAGTTAGTCAACTTGAGTGTGGCCTCATCCAAAATGGTAAACTTCACTGTCAGTGCGTTTTGCAGTTGTTGCCCAGTTTGTGTTGCTATCGGTTGGAATAGTGGCATTTCAATTTGTTTTATCACTCCAAGGCTGAGTTCCTTTCCAAGTGGCTATAAGCTATTACAAAACCCCCTCTGCTGTAATAAGGTGTATAGTAAGGAGCCTAATGTTGAGTTTCAATTTCAATGCTTCTATACATACACTTGCTCTTTTGGACTAAATTAAAGTTATACATGTATTTTTTTGTCCTCGCAGATAATAACGTTTCTGAATATATCCATGTGTGATTTGAGAACTTCCTTCAATATGAATTTGATATTTCTCTAAAAAAAAAAAAAAACAATATGTGTAGGCTACCTGGCTGACTTATCAAAAAAAAGAGGGGAGAAAAAAGAATACATTCTCTCTATTACTTGTATATGACTTCACACTCCCGGCTGACAGCAAAACACATTTGGGAGGAACGTCATTAAACTCCCTCTCATTAATCACCATTTCACTGGAGTGGGTTCACGAGTTGTGTTCACTTCTGCTTAAAAGGTTTTTGAAGTACGCTGTAATTAAAATGCACTCCGTCTCAGTCTTTATAAATGGTTTGAATGATGCATATAAAAAGTGGTGTGTACTATATTTCTGTAGAAACGACAAAGGCTCAAGGTGGTAAGGGCATTTTTTCATAAACCCTTGCAAGTTATTGTTTACATTTTTATAGGACAACCTTCCTATTTCTTACACAACATAAGACACCAGTGTCACCAGCATTTAAAAGGCTGCCTTTAATTTGTATTCATTACATAGAAGAACATTATTCAATCCCCAAGGACATATTTGCAGTGAATGACGGCCCGTATAGTGTGGCTCATAGTATGGAAGAGAGGCCGACGTGGGAGCAATTGAGCGACTTCACTCAACAAAAAAGGAGGAATGTTTGCACAAAATGTCTATGATGTCTAAGCGACTGATGGGAATGGTGTTACTGCCCCGACTGAAATTGGTTAGGCTGAGACAAAAATAAAAGCTAATGTACAGTGAACAAGTCGCAAAAGTAAGTTATGTCCCACCAGGTTACATCAACACTAGAAGGTTTTGAAGCGGAATCATTTTAAATATGCTCACACTGTGTGGGTTTTTGGTTTGACGGTGTTATAAAAAAGATATTTGCTGAAATGTGATTGCGTTTCAGCATGAGGAAGCTAACTTCTTGGATAGATGTGTGATAATTTCTCCATCCAGTCGGCCTAAAAGTCCACTTTTATTTATTGCTTAATCTATCACTGGACTGCAGGGGTGACACACAAAGAAACTAATAATTTGTATTGATAATAATACATGAATAAATACCTTTTCCTTATGCATACTTAGGTAGACATCAATATTGTTGAAGCTTTGATCAAGATCATGTTTTTCAAAGCTGTGTGATTGCTTCAACTGCCATGTCAGATTCATTTATTCCAGCGGTATTTGGGACTGTAGTGACTTCTAGCGAAGCATCAGGGATACAGAACTAAAAGGCACAATGCTTTACGTGCATGGTCAGTCAGCAAGAGGCAGAAACAGTATAATAGCTTGATTGTACCTGGTGGTCATTTAATGGCAGCTGTGCACAAAAGACCTCAATGTGCTGCGTGTTTCGAGGTGCATGACCTCTTTTGTTCTCTCAGTAAACGGGTCGCAGCAAACAGCGGCCGCTAGCAGCAAACAAAAAAACGGAAACTGGGTTGTATCAAGCACAGCAGCAGAAAAAAAGCACAGAAATACTACAACTATTATTGTTTACCCAAGCTATAAAACATACTCTACATATAAGCTCCAGCATGGAGACTGGAAAATGTCAAGGATGCCGGCATATTTTCCAACTATTCAACACTTCAAGAAACGTGAGCTTTGACCGTAACATTAACCTTAATGGCTTACTAGGTTCTTTTTTTAAATAAAAACGTCTGGCTGCATGTTAAAGCCGAGACGTGCATTCATAAACGCACGTTGATACAGCAATACAAGGCAGCGAACCTCTTTGAAAATGTTCTTTTTTAAAGCACTTCAATATATGAGGTACATCCAGGTCCAGGTCATCTTTTTGACATGCAGTAAGTCAGCCAACGAGACGGAAGCAAGCTAAACTAAAACACCGACCTTCACGATGTCACATTAGTCCTTCACATATACAAAATGATGTTGTTAACGAGCCTGGTCTCAATTAATTCTACTACTCTTCCTCTAATGTAGTTTGAGAACTTCATGTTTATTCCACTTGAGCATTAAATCACTCAGGAATACATATGCTTTCATTAAAGTCCAGGGAACTATTTACACTGCAGCGAGAGATTACCACGCTGATGCCAGTCAGACACACACACACACACACACGATTGTCAAACCACAAAAAGGTTTAAAGTAGGCCATCTTGTTGATGCAGTTTATTGCATCCGCTCATTCGGCTCCCAGGCATCTTCCCAGGTGACTTCAGGTAGGGGCACCAGTGAGGCTGTTCATTGGCCGAGGGCCAAGTAGACGCTTCATCGAGATCCGAAACATAAAAACATCCCCGGAAGGCATTTCTTCACCTCCTCCAAGAGCAGGTCCTTTTGCTGATGGGAAAGACAGCAACATGCACCTTGCAAAGTGAGGGGAAACACTTTTGTAACATTTCCCCTGCATTTAAGCTAAATATAGAACATTCATTTCTTCATTTTAGCAAAATATCTCTTTTATGTTCCCATCTCCAGCTTTCAAAAGACAATAAGTGTCCACTCAGTGCTAATAGATAAGATAAAAGTATACATCAATACATATGGTTATAAGCCACTATAGCAAGATAGACTGAATGTAATGTTATTTGTGGGAAAAGCAGTTTTATCTTGAATGCAAGCTATTGTTTGAAGTCTCTTTTCCATGTTTTTCTGCGTTGCTCTTGTTTGCGGCCAATTGGAAGCCCTTCCATACATACATGGTTTTAACGTCTCACTCAGAGCACCAAGCTCTCGCTCATCACACTTCAACTTTCAACAAGACTGCTCGGCGTCACAGTTTAAAAGCTTTTCACTTCTCTCATCAACAGAAGCCTTAACAGCATATCCCGCATGCATCTGGTGGTTACCTCACCTCAAAGTATATTAAGTGCGACCTATTTGTCAGGCACATTTGTCACAGGTGGCACCTTTTTTTTTGCACAGACATACCCATTTGGGATTCGTAGCCTTGAGCTAAGACAACTTTGAAAAGTGAATTTCTGAGTTGGGGAGATCGGGGGGATTGAACCACCAGCCTGAGATCAATGGCTGACAGTGTGAGAACTGAGTGTCCTCATTTACAAAAAGAAAAGCTCAGAAAGACAGACAGAAAGAGAAACCTATAACAACAAATTAACAACCACAAAGAATACACTTTTATCTGCCAACATTAACACACCACACCAGGGTACAATACATACAGTACCAATTCTACATCCAAAAGACCCCCCCCCCTACACACACACACACTTTGAAAGTCTATTTCAAACTGAATTATAACTACATTCCTTTGGCTGCATTCCTGGATGCACTCAGTAATGGAAGCTGGAAACAGATGGATAATTAAATATACAGCATGCAAGTACTGTATTCATTCCAGATCAGATATTGGTAAAACCCAGTATTCCCCAGTACTCAGCTCACACCTGAAGGCCTTTGCACGACCGAGCATGATGAATAAATAACACCAAAACATGTGGAATACTCGCCTGTGAATATTTTGCATTAAAACTAAAATATACCAGCAGCGATGCAAATTTGTGACAGCTGCAACATTTTTTCAATAAAAAAAAGGATGGTATGGATTCATACAGGCAGGGGACCGACTACTGGGATCCTCTTGACCCAGAGCAGCATCTGTCTAAGGCAGCAGGCTGAGCTACTGTAAGCTATTTTGTGGAGCTTCCTTTTACTGAAATGCTTTGAGAACGTTTTAGTTCCCTCTGATAAATGTCTAGGGCTTTTATTGTGAAAGGTAAGAAAATAACACATTCCCCTGCGAATCTCGAAAAGAGAAATAACGGTTCGGTTTTCAGAGGCTCTGCCTTGTAGAATATGAAGTATGTCTTGAAGAGAAAGTCACAATAACAAATCTGTCTGCTACTTCAGCACCAGGGACAGCGCCACGGATTCGTCAATACAAAAACAGTCAAGCCCCTGATATTTCAGAGTCGTGGTCGGGGCCATAGATTCAAACTTATGCAAACCTCAGTCAGGATCAAGGAGTCAGGGAGACGAGAGTAACATGAAGTAAACAACCCGCCTGCCCCTGTATTCACTCTGCTACCAGGGGATGGAGAGGGGGGATGCCAGGTTAACAAAGGGGATACATTTTGGTAACTTTTAATAACCAAACAGTGTAACTGTGAACAAGGAAGGACACAGAAGGACCAGAATTTCCACCGAACACAGGCAATGTCTGAAAAAGGATATATTATATAAATGATCTCATTCTGATAATTGATCATATTTATGCACCCAACACTTTCTTCCTCTCTCTCCCAGAGTTTCCATTCCCCTGATTCTCACTCTGACGTGACCAGATTTTAAAATACATCTTATTAATTACATATTCAGTAAAAATTGTGTCTGTCTGTGACACAAGTTATTACAAATCATGAAACCTACAACTTTTCAGATATTAAATAGTATAATTCAGAAAAAAAGTGTGATAGTTTAATCCCCAACAGAGATAGACACGTTCAGTGGATAAAGTAAAACGTTTGGATGACATTTTATCAGCCTCATCATTTATAGCACGAACAAAACACTCAAACCGAAGCAGCTCTCTCCCCTACAATGCATGCAGTGCTGGTTTCTTTATCAAAACTGGCTGTTACTTATATTTTTTTCATACAGAAAAAGGTGTAAGTGTGAATAAGCAGGATAGCTGACCGGTGAGGAAGATTGACCCAGTGGATCAAAAGCAGCTCTCCTGAGACAGCATCTGCTGTGAGGGGAAACCACATTCTGCCTACGGAATATGCATGCGCTGAAAGTGATGAAAATTTAATGCGAACACTTCTGCTGCATGCATGTAGAGCACCTACACCCTGAGACGAGACACTGGCCAGCGGGGAAGCCTCTATACATATTGAATGTAGGACACACATATTCCATTTCTGCCCATAATTTCTCCAGATAAATTAATGATAGATTTTCCATGGGCCGAGGCGTTAACAGCGGGCCCAGGGTATCAGACTCAACCAGGTTTTTTTTTGTAGGATATGTGAAACGATTGCATGAAACCTTCCAGTATGAGGACATCTGCAGTTCTTGAACAGGAAAGCTGCGAGATGGAGGTGCACCCTCACATTTTCATGCATGCGACTGATTGTACGATACCATTCATACCTAATTCTTCCATTTAAGGTAAGCCTGAAATACACATTGGTAAGTTTAAGTATTTAACCTTTGTCAAAAAGGTATTTGAAGCAGAGGAGGCAGTGAGTCAGCCCCTTTTGTGATGTGAGTCACTTGTGGCAACACTTTTCTGTTGCTGCTACTACTATGCATTTGATTTGATTATCATTATTGTATTAAATCTGTGTTTCTTTACTTCAAGGGTATGCTATTCTTTTTGTTTTAGCTTCTTTATAGCACCACAAACAGAAGTATTACATAATATAAAATGTTATATGTATAAAATTTTAGCCAACAATCAATTAGGATTAGGCATTTATTGCCTTGGCTTAATGTTTTATCACAGGGTCAGTTAACAACTGCAGAATAGAGCCCTTTCAGGGACTGAGTGAAACTATTCCCAATGCAATTGTGTACAACTGAAGAAAAAAAAAAAGAAAAGAGGCATAGTAATTGCACTGCTCTGAAGGTCCTTATGAAAATTCAATATAAATGTATTTTCTCTCCTGTCACTGTATTCCTCTAGAGCAGCTGTCAGAAATTGCTTTGCAGCATTGGCAATGCAACTCAATATTAACTGAAATCTCTACGGAGTCCCTCTTAATCCATTGCCATTACTGCTTTGCACCCCTGTAAATCCCCTTGGCGTAAAAAAAAATAATATTATTTTTAAAAACCTGCATTGGCTGTCAGAGTTAACAGAGGAGAGACAACGAAGACAGAAGACAATCTGAAATATAATAGCGAAGATTCAAACACCAGCGACAATTTAATTGTATTTTTTTGTGCTTTAATGTTAATAATGACAACTAAAAACAGGTTTTGATACCTAGTGGAACACATTTTAATTATTTGAACAAGTAATTCAATGCATGGTTATTGATATGCAATATAACATGCATATGTCACATGATATGTGATTGATTCATTGGTTTACAGCCTTGACACAGTCAAACATAGCTTGTTATCCAACATGTTTCTTAGGACAGTTTTGATAACATGACCTTCACCATTTGCAAGAACGGCAAACACTGCTAGCTCAATTAAATAGAGTATCGAACCAAGCTTGACCAGAGATTTATCACTAAATCCCTCCCACACAGCTGTCTTCACTTACTTGGCAGATGATTTGCAGGCGGCAACCTCCAGTTCTGAAAAGTGAAGCCAGGGCTGAAATGCCTTAAACTTGCATTATCTTTAATGGCCACCAGGAGGGGTAAATCAATTATTATTATTTTAGTATCATTTTCTTTTGTGTTAAATTAAAAGGGAATTTGTAGTTAATAAAAGCAGGGTATGCTTTAGGACGGGGTTACCTTGTGATTGACAGGTGGCTACCATCACTACAACATCCTTCCATCCATTGTCTACCGCTTATCCTGTATTTAGGGTCACGGGGGGGCTGGAGCCGATCCCAGCTGTCATTGGGCGAAGGCAGGGTACACCGGACAGGACGCCAGTCTATCACAGGGAGACATGTAGAGACAGACAACCATTCACTCTCACATTCACACCTACGAGCAATTTAGAGTCACCAATGAACCTATCCCCATCCTGCATGTCTTTGGACTGTGCTACCCACTACACCACCGTGCAGCCCCCACTACAACATTAAAAAATAAAATAAAAAATAAATAAATCCAAGATTCCTATATACAGTCTATGCATCTCCCTCACCCAATGAGAATATGACTGTAGTCACTCTGCACTCTTTCATTAAAATGCACATTACAATATAAAGTTGACACACAAGCCCACATCACATATGTCAAATTAATGCATTTCATGATTGGAAAGGAGCAGAAAGAAGAATATAATTCTTATTTTTTTGTCTGCCCCTTACTGCAACAGAAAATTCTTAGATGGTCTGCCATTTCCATTAACCTACACCATCACCTACACCCTTAATCCTAACAACAAAAAACAAAATAACCTGCAAAATAGACTCTGTGTTGGAAACTTCATTTGCTGTTGCAGTATTTCCGTCTTGCCGTCAGGCGCGTACAGTCTTTGTGGAACAAATGTGGTGGGATTTAAGTGATCAATGAAGTAAAGGAACATGCAGTGAGAAAGAAAGAAAACAAGAGGGAGTCCAGCTGTGAAAGCCTCCCTCATTATTGAGATTCCTTGATTCCCACGTTCAGGAGAGGACAACAACAACATCTTAGCCGAAACACCGAGTCCATTCCTGAGTGTCCTCCAGCACGCGGCGTTTAAGGCAGCGGGTTCATTCCGTGTCACGCTGTGCAAAATGGGTCTAATAAAGGCTTTGTTTACTATCTGTGTTGGACTGAACTATCAGTCAGATTGTGCAGTAAATGTCTGGTAAAGCAATGTCATGAATGAATCAGTTCGCAGCATCCATCTGCACTGCTGTCATGGTTTAGAAATACAGGTTACAGCCTTCCTTATTAAGCTACTGATCTGTAGAAAAGGTGTTGTTCTCTTAGTGGTGCATATTTTGAAAATAAATCTAAGAAATCCCCCAAAAACAGAACAGCCACTTTTGAATTTCAGGCCTGAAATATGAAATATGGAAATTAAGGTGCAACCATTTCTTTTTTTTACAACATGAGTTGTTCCATCAACTTGATTGGAGTCCACCTGTTCCCATATCAGTTAATTGGATGTGATGTGGAACAAAGCAGAGCTGAGTGGAGCAGCTTTCCTCACATTTGTTCATCCAAATTGTAACAAGTTGAACCAATGACATTCCGGAGAACCAGATTTGGCAACTAACTCCATGTTAAGGTTAGTCTGGGCTCGGCAGAAAGTGAACGGTTGCTCGACAAATTGGATTAATTAGCAAACTGGAGAAAACACATTGAACGCTTGTTGCTGTATGCAAATTATTGCAAAAAGGCAGACACACACCTGCTCTGCTGCATTATTATGTTGATTAGGTTGTTTGGTTATAAATTAAAGAACAGGTGGTCAAGCTTTCTTGTGTGATCCTTTGACTGAATTATAAATGCAAATAAACTGCTGCCGTATTACCTTCATCATTTTGCCACCGGAGGGCAGAAACCCTGCTTGTCCCAAACCATTAATTTTCAACCCTGCTTTTAAAAAAAAAAATAATTGAACACTTTGTCGTCAAAGTTGGTATTTATTTTTTTTTTAATTGCCAGATTCTACCATGTGTCATTATTAATAATGTATCAAAGTCAAGCTCAAATTGAGTTTTTAAATGGCAAATGTCATTCATTAAAATCTGAGGCAAAACACAGTTTTATCAATAATGACAAAGGTACAGTTCACCCCAAAATCTAAAATACACGTTTCCTCTTACCCATAGTGCAATAGGCCTACATCAATCTTGATTTTCGCCTTGTTTTAAATGTAGTGATGCTGTTGAGTTGTCTGCCTTCTCTTGAATATAAAATTGGACTATATGGCACTCTACTTGCGGTGCCAAAAAATACTTAAACTCAACCTCAATGTTTTGTTCCCAAAATTATGACCCAGTTATTGAAGGTACCCCGAGCCCTTCCAAGTCAACACTGGCAGTCGTGGCGCCCCAAAGAGGAAATTTGCCCAGCAAGGACCAGCCAGTACTGCTGAGAGTTCTCATGAGGGGATGTGGGTCCTTCCGAGTTGAATTGCATGGGCAGATGTGTAATAGTGTAAAAAATATTTTTGGTGTTATGAAACTATGGGGAACACTGCGTCAGACAAAAATAACCTCATCACTGCTTATCGCCAGCTCCTTCATTCAAGAAGGAGGGGAGGTGGAGCTGTGAGGTTTCTCTATAGGTTTGAGGATCCAATGGAGTTAGGGAATTGTGTTGCTTTTTGATTTTTCTTGCACACTGGCACTTCTCACAATCATGAAAACAATGTGGAGCTCATCAGCAAGGGACCGGGGAGATGAGAACAAGGGTAATCAATACAATGTGCACGGCCTTTTGGTAAAATAATTAGTGAAAATGTAATCATAATGTAAGTAATGATGGGATTAATGAATGTTCAGACAAAGACTGTGATTACCAATAGCAACATTTGCCTCTAAGCTTTTTGGGCTTTCTATAGTAATAATAATATATGTAAAGTTGCATATTTTAAGCAACCTTCAAATTTGATCGAGGAAGGACCCCCTAACCTCATACCTCCTCCACCTTGTATTCAATGAAAAAAATTAAGAATGTGTCTCTTTGTCCTGCTGCATATTATATAGGCCCATCCTGACTGAGACACTGTTCATAAAACCTGAATGAATAGCTCAGCTCTGCATTCATACCTGCCTGCCTGTCTGGCTGCTGTTGATTCAAGGCTGATGCAGCTGGAATATGAATTTTGAAAGCTCTACAATTGAAGATTCCTAGCCCACGCATAAGAAATATAACAATAAAATCCCAACCGATCATGACTGACAGAATATAAACATGCTGAATTAAATAATAAATAAATAGGCATAAGTAGCCAGAGTGCCAATACACAAGCCACCATGTGAATAAGGGGACTAGGCCTACTGGAGTACTACAGCTCATTTCTATTTCATAGCATGTTGGGCCATCCATTAATTCACTGCATCTCATTGTCTGCACTGGAAGGGTACCCTAGAGGCCACTTGGTCAGGATTTCCCCACTGGAAGGGTACCCTATTGGGCACTTGGTCAGGATTTCTCCACTGGAAGGGTACCCTAGTGGGCACTTGGTCATGTTTTCTCCACTGGAAGGGTAGAGGGAACTGGAAGAGATACCCTAGAGGGCATTTGGTTGTGTTTTCTCCACTGGAAGGGTAGCCCAGAGGGAACTGGAAGGATAACCTAGAGGGCACTTGGTCATGTTTTCTCCACTGGAAGGGTACCCTAGAGGGACATTGGTTGTGTTTTCTCCACTGGAAGGGCGCCCTAGAGGGAACTGAAAGGATTCCGTAGAGGGCACTTGCCCATGTTTTCGCCACTGGAAGGATACCCTAGAGGGCACTTGGTCTTGTTTTCTCCACTGGAAGGGCACCCTAGAGGGAACTGGAAGGATACCCTAGAGGGCACTTGGCCATGTCTAAGTCCACCAGTGAAACCATGAAAGATTTGATCACGATTATGCAGCTGAAAATTGCAAACATCACACTCCCACACACATCATCCAAATTATTCGCCACGGCCTGTTCTGTGAGACGGAAATGAAGAAAATGCTGATTCAAACCTGAGAGTTCTCATTAACAAATCACAACTCTTGAAAGGGTCTCGCTGTGAGACAAATACAACATGGAATGACATTTCATTTGACTCAGGCACTGTTAGTGGGCTGACTAGTGACTATCCCACGTAAAAATGCTTTAACGTAACAAAGGCAAAGGAATAGTGAGTCATAAAACCCACAATGCTTGATAGTATAAATATCACAGTCAATTTGCATTTAATCTATTTTTTATTAGCTGCTGCATGTGGCAAACTCAGCGAAGCAGATACTTCATTGATTCTTGACTATGGGCTCTATTGAAGAGCCGTTTGCCGCTAATTTAGTCTCCTCATATCTCCCTAGTATAATAACCCAAACTAGACTGGTCACTACAGAATTTGGAAGTACACAAAATCAAGGGGGATTACAGGTGTAATTAAATAGGAGTTGTGTCAGATCCCAGACGCCGCTGCATGCTGACTCACTGGCATGGCTTACTGGGAGACTTAATGGAGCAGAGCAATCATTAGTGTTAGTACCACCTGTGTTGTTCTTTTTTGCTTTGCCCTCTGTTTCGGGCCACTACCTGATCAGAATATCCAAGTCTGGTTGAATCCAGATCAGTTCCTTTAGGTTTTCAAAAAATGTAATATAGGATATCAATCTGGCCTTTGAAGGTAGTTGTTACTTGGTATTTGACTTGGGTTTTTTTTTACGTCATTAAAAAAAAAAGAAAAGGTGGAACTTCTAAATATTTCATGCCCGCCATTACATGACTATGAGGGATTGAATTGGTTTATGATCCTCATCATCACAGTACGCTGTGGTGACAACAGCAATACCGCCTGCTGTGATTAAAAAGGGATCTGAGCACAATTTTTGGACCTCTGTTTAATCAGGATTATCTAAAGATAATGCCTCAGATCTGTTCTGGAATATCTCAGCCATACAACACCAACCACCGGCGAGAGGTCTCCTGATCTGAATTCATGCGAGCTCAATCTCGGCTCCCTTTGACTCACCTCAGTAATTGGTTTCACTGTGATCTACAGCGGCTGTTAAGCTATTCATAAAAGGAGAGCCGCCGTCGCCGCGGGGAGACCTAGCTGAGCAGCAAACCCAGAGTGTGCAGCCCAGCAGTGTGATGCGCTTCGAAAATAATAAAAAAGGAGGGGCGACCGGGCCGCTTTAATTGCTGCTCGTGATTAAACTGAAAAACCACATCATTCAAACGGACGCTGGAGTTAACCATTATCACAGAGAGGTATTCCCAAATAACCTGATCTCAGCATAAGCCAGCCAGTTGTACACTGAAACCATTAGTGCCTCAGGGAGAAAGGCCCTATTTATACCTCTACAGCATTACAGAAAATAAAATAATAGTCCTCATCCGAAACATTAAACAATCCCCTTGTCCATTTTGTTTTTATTAAAAGTATCCCCCTCTCTATTCTTTCAGGTTTCTATTTTTAACACCATGACAGAAAAAAAAGGTAATTTAAAATGCCATTATAGAAATGCTCTTTTTGAATTATCAATTGCATCGTAGCATTTTGACTGGCATTTTCATTAGTGAAGAATTAGGCATTCTTTTCTTAATTTCACCTTGTTGTGTATCAATGCAAGAAAGTGGTGACCAATGAGCCCTAATCCAATCAGTGTGGTGCTTTTGCAGCCGCTCGTTATCTACACCTGCAATCAGACTAACCCAGTCAGAGAGGACGGGTGTTTGGCTTTGTGCCGTTTGACTCCCAACGTTTCTTAAATGAAAAAGACTAAAGTAGACTGTGAGTGATTGTTAAGGGTGTGCAGTTGAACAAATAATGGTGCAGTATTCACCCCATGCAAAAACTACA
This sequence comes from Eutrigla gurnardus, assembly GCF_963514095.1. Classification (NCBI taxonomy): domain Eukaryota; kingdom Metazoa; phylum Chordata; class Actinopteri; order Perciformes; family Triglidae; genus Eutrigla; species Eutrigla gurnardus. The sequence continues at coordinate 31,626,573 of NC_139915.1, forward strand.
CAGAATAGTGCCAGAGACGAGATTTAAAAAGAAGCATAACGCAGTGCAGGGAAACATGAATTATTAAATCAACAATGATGGTGATGATAAAATATTTAGGTGACTAATGAAACAAACTGCCTCCAGCTTGTCAGATGTGTGTTTGATGCTTTTTTACAATCAATTGACCCTTTGCAGAGCCAGCTGCTTCTCAGTCAAGTTGTCAGGGCGACCACAGAGCCCACACTGTCACTTATTTGTTTCCCTGAAGAAATATCGTCTATGTTTTCTGGAGGAAAAGGCAATTTCAAAGAGAAGCAGACAGAATACAATATGCGTTTGAAGGATATGTACAGGATGTCGAACTGAATTCAACATTAAACTGGTCAAAAAGATAAAAAGATAGCAGCTAAAGCCTACAAATCAGTGTTAAAGTGAACCACCACCATGTTAGTTCCACAGGTTTTTACGTAGAAAAGCAACGCTCTCCTTCCAACGTCTAACAAATATCACTCGCACAAAGATTAAAGCTCATATTCTTCAAAACCAGCTGAAAATGAATACAACCTGAAATTGCATTAGAGTCTATGTAGCAGAGCGGGAATATTTGTTGTTGAGCCGAACAATGCCATGCATCACGATTGGCCAGTCTGCATTTGAGGGGCGGGACTTAGCTATGGATGATATGTACACTGCAAACAAAAAATGGTACTAAACAGAACCCTAAAATTAACATAATCAATCAAAAATGTGTCTGAAAACGCATTGCATTTGCTTTCCGTACAATATCCACTCATAGCAAATAAAGCACAATTTACGATCTTCATGGGGAGATTGTTAAATATTGAAAAAGTCCAAACTCAAGCACAAGGCAGAGAATGCATATTTTTTTTTAAGTAAGCAACAATCTTTCCTTAACAAAAGTGTTTGATAAGCTTAATTCTATAGGATAAGTTGGTTAATGTTAAAACAAAAAGCGTTTAAACTTGATAAAATAAGTACATGAACTTTGTCAAATTTAAAGAATCACAAAATAACTCAACTCTGGTCTCCTGGTTGAAAGTTGTACGTTTGTGTGACTCATCAGCACCTCCCCCGCTCTCCCATATTTTCCTCATCACTCTCCTGGAGAATTTTTCTCTCAGGCATCTACTATTGACGCAGATGGATTTACATTGTAATTACTTGAAAGCCTCGCGTGTCCCATACAGATGGTGACGTGAGTCTATAAGATGTCGAGCACCTTGACGGTATGTGACGCACTGGAAACGAGAAGATGAGTTTCCTTGTGCGATGAATGATGATGAATGGACACAGATTCCTGTCTCGAAACTCAACATCATTTAGAGTCGGTAATCGTTTGCTTCATTTTCATTTGGGAGCCTTTTTGCTCAGATATGCACAGAACATATCAAATTTATGAATTTATAATAAACTGCAGCTCAATTATCTCCAAATGCTGTACCTCGAAGAAAATGTGCATCCTGGAAATCATTGCTACCTTCGAGCAATGATTTCATCATACTGTGGAAGTGATCACCGGAGTAATAAAAGAATAAAATCTTTTCTTTCACACAGTTGTTTTTCCACTTTTGTCCGCACATCTCTCTCTCTCTTCTAAATTCGCAGAGCTCATGGGATGTCACTTCATCCCCTTCAAGACAGGGACCTGGACAAAACACAATGAATGAACAGTCAGAGAGTTGCAGTGCAGTAATGAGAGGGGGATGTCAGGAGAGAGAGAGGCTATAGTGGTGATGTGCTGTCACAATGGATATTCTCAAGGATCAGATCAGCCTCCTCTGCAGGCTCATACACAAACACACACACACACACACACACACACACAAACACACACACACACAAGCCGGATAACCTCCATGAGGCACACTGGGCTTTGTGCAAAAACAAGGGCATGCTCACCATTTCTGAATAAGCAGCAAACTTGACTTGAGCTGTGAGGCTCCTGAGGGCCTCGCATGTCAAAGCGGTCCGTCACTCTGCTGCTGCTGCTGACAAGGTCACAGTCTTCAAAGCATCTTCTTAAACTTGTGCTGAATACACTTCTCTGGATAAAGCTGTCTCATCTAATTAACCCTTGTGTAACTGTATTTGTTCGACAACCAAAAAAAAAAAAAACTAAAATGATAAACAGCATCACAACAATGTCAAAAGCCAACTTGAAGCACTGAAGTGACATCTTCTGTCTGCCTGTGGGAAATCTAAGTTTTGGAAGTCGGGGCAATAATTAAAATGTTGTCTACTTTGCAGTAAACATTTAAAATGTGGATGGATTGGTGCAGCCAGAGGGGGGTGGAGGAGGCTCTGTCAGCCCAGGTTCGGTGCTCGGTCCTGATGAGAGCGAAGAGGAGGTCAGCATCAGAGGAACGGAGGCTGGGGGGCAGGAGTATGGTGGTGGAGCAGGTGAGTGGTGGTGGAGCAGGTGAGGTGAGGTGGGATGGGGGTCCGATGCTGGATGCATTGTGGGGGACGGGCAGCCAGTGGAAGTCGGATGATGTAGTGAACAGAAATGCTGTTGCAGTAGTCCAGTCTGGGGGTGATGAAAGCATGACTCAGTGTGTTTCTCTGGCGGGGAAAAGAGAGTGATGGATGGAGACGGGCGATGCTCGTCGGGGTTGCAAAAAGGCGGTTTTGGTGATTTGATTTATGTGGTGTATTCACAAGGAGACGTTACTGTCAAAAGTGACTCCGAGGTTGCGGATTTGTGTGAAATCATTTTGGATTTGTTGGCCGAGACTGTGAGTGAGAGTGGAATTTGTCGATGATGAGGCTGCAGTTGTGGGTGGTGCATTCCTCCTCTCATGCAACCCCAGGGCAATTTAATGAGTAAAGTAAGTAGAGAGAGTATTGACATGTGAACAGTCTGTACGGTCCCATATCAAAGCAGGTGAACTATTTCCACAGACGAGGGGGAGAAGAATCAGCTATTCCTTATCACTGAAAGCCAGAACTGGAGAGAGAAGACCTTATTCTCTAGTGGAGATCGATATCAACAGGTCTCAGCAGGAATCACGTTGCCGGCTGCTTTTTCAAGGCTTTCTGTATTCAAGCGGCAGAGATGCCCTGAAGCCTTCAGTGACCCCCCCTGAGTCCATATCTGACAGTCCAGCTCTCAGAGATGCCCGAGATGGTAGTCGTGATGAAGAGTAAGAGGGGAGAGAGGCCATCTGTGTGTTGGCACCAAATTTAAGAGTAAATCCACCCACAGAGAGTGGACACAAGTCTCCTCACTTACAGGAGTACAAGCCGGAAACATGAGGTCACATGAGACTGGAACACAGCCGGAGAAGGTGGTGGGAGTGTGTTCAGAAAAAAGGGCTTTTCCTCCACATCACACATGCATTCTTACACTGATGGCACGTAATGTCCATGCCACTGGTTCGATTCCAGCTGGGGATCCTTTTTTTTTTTTTTTTTTTTTTACAATGTATACTCCCTCTCTTCATTCCAGTACAAAAAAGTTGAATAAAAATACATTTCTTTCACATTGTTTTGTTAAAGTTACATTAAAGTTGGATGATGTGCAAAGCAGCTGTTTGGGTAACTTGAGTGTACTTAAAGCTGCAGTAATTAAGGTGAAAATGCACATGTGCACACATGTATATGGATGCAAATAGCTCGACTCAGCAAAAAAAATGTAGTTCATTCACTATGCATTTACTTCTACTGGACTAAAACAGGTATCATTTTTTCCCCTGAGATTAAAAAAAAAAAAGCACGATATTCAGAGCAGAGGGCTTGCCAGCACACAGCTATTAACATGGTGACAGTCAGTGCTTAGCGGCTAACTTTGCTAACAGTGTGAATAGTGCCAGGGACAGTGTGTCCATATAAGCACATTACAGGCATAGGAGGTTTAAGTTTAGGCAACAAACTACTTTAGGGTTGAGGAAGAGCGATATACGAGTTTGAATGTTTTAGCAATGCTGCAGTTGGTCAGGGTTGTTATCAGCGGTAACCGCCGTATGGAGTGCAGAGCGGCAGCCGTTAGCTAGCTAGTGGGCCGTAAAAAGAGACTCACTTTAAACTGATAATCAACATTTTATTTTTCTAATACTAATAAAAGCAGATGGAATACGATGTCTGTGTTCGATGCAATCTTGAAAGCGTGCTAGTGTGACACATTTGCCATCCAAAGCAGTTGTTCAAGGCTTCTCCTTCCAGTCCCTTTTCCAACGTCTTTGGGCAGGACATTGGGGGGAAAAAAACAACAACTGCTGAAATGTTATTTGGTGCTATTTTTATCATGATCGTTTTACCAGGATGCTGCTGCTGCAGCTGTTGAGAGGAAGATCAATGTGGGCATGAACGATGAGCTGGAAGATATTAATAGAGGAAGGAAAAGGGAGGACAGGGACGTGGATGGAAGCAGAAGGTCAACCGAAACAGTAAGACAAAGTGACCCGAGGAGCAGGAGGAATACACTCGTGGGCCTGATGGGACATTATTAATTCTACCATGATCTCAAACATGCAAGATGTCATCTTCAGTGGATCAATACCTACTGAAAATGTGTCTAACACATTTCTAAATGCATAAATACAAAAATAAATATCCGGCTGGCGGAGCAGTGCCTACGTGTAATACCATTCTGAAAAGTGATATTAATCCTATTATAGTGAGGGTATGACCTGCCCTACTCTGTTTCTGATTGGCTTACCCTGATATTCTCAATCCAACCCGAACCAATTTCACTCCTCACGACTAAACCTAGCCAATCAAGCTAGGTAGTAGTTGGTAAGTAGTTGGCAGTCAGTAGGCTAGGCATTCCTGCCATTCGTAATCAACCAATGCAGAAGTGCCTTAAACATTGTTTTTCAAATGGCCAGCAGGGGGCAACACCAAACAAAACTACATAAAGATGTGTAAATCACGTGACAATGATTTTGCCTTTTGTTGGATCAAAATTAACTGGCTACTTGTGAAACAATCCGGTCTCAACTCCATCTTGCATTAGTTGCTAAATGGGAATGTAAACAATGTGCGACACATGGAAGTAGGAGTCTTGGCCCGGATTTTCCCTTGGCCCCAGAAATATAACCCCCATGTCCTCAGAGGCTTATCTGTTATCAGACAAACAGCCAACGGGTTCCAAAATCGCTCCTCTGCTGCGTTTCTCCTGCCGTATGCTCTGGCTCAAATAAACACAGCTGAATATCGAAGTCAGCCAAAACACTGTAAGATGTAGCCTCATCCATAAACATATCTCTGCACTCATATTTGCGGATGCCATTTTCACAGTTTGCATTACAAGTGAAGAGAGCAAGGGAGTCGTGTTTTTGAGCGCCCCTCGGCTACAGTGGCGGAGGCTTAAAATCCGACGACTTCACTGTCACGCCACCGATTGTGCCCGATGCACGAAGAACTGATTTTGAAGCTGCAAATGCACTGAGGAATGCATCATTTCAACTCCACTTCATTTATCATCAAACTCCCTTGAAGTACCGATCTCATCTGTTGCAGAGTTATGGCTCTCTTGGTGAGATGCTCTCTCCAAAGTTAAGTATCTTTCCTTCACATTAAAGGGTGACAAAAGCTCTCCTTGACAACTAGTCTGGTGGAAATTAATGAAAAGATGCTCTGTTTCAAGTTTCTACTTTGCAGCATGTTTGCACATTTGTGCATTTCCATCTTCTAAATCCTTGGCCTCCAAAGCTTTTTGTGACATTTCAGCAACAATACAAAAAAAAAAGCAGCTGCAACACCACTGCCATGATTATTTATTTACAGATAAATGATCCATAAAACATGCTTCTTGCCACAAATACCCAACCACCAATAACAACAGTGAGCTCCTTTTTAATGTGGTCGTTAGAGACACAATTAAGTACCACAGCTTTGTTGCTTCTATGTAGATTTGCTCATTTCATAAAGTTTTGAACCAGATATAGTTGCATTTTATTTAATCTCTTTCTGCAAGTGGTTCCTGCTTTAAAATCTTCTATGTTTGACGAAACTGACCCTGAAGGTGCAGTGCAGTGCAGTATGCAGAAACTAACAGGAACTGAAAGCAGGTGGAAAAATTAAAGTGACAGTGTGTGCCTGCATGTGGGAGTTGATAAAGCTTCAAGAGTGCAGTGGAGAGATTCCAAAAGTTACATAGAAAAGGCTGCGGAAGGATTTTTTGCCATCAAAGCCTGCAGACATACATGGAGGATCAAGTGCAACTCTGCCAGGAGGAAGAAAAAAACAAAAAACTGACTAGTCAACTATGCTAATTAGCACGTGTGTTGTTTATATTACATTTATTTTTTATGCCCTTTCAACTCAACCACGAGAGATCCAGATAATGTGTTCACCCAAGGCAAACGAACATGACTGACAGATGTTGCATTTCAACCCCTGAGCACATCCAGAGAGGAACATGCACAACAACGCTGCATACTGCCAGCACAAAGAAAACGTTAATGGATAAGAAAAATATTTTTCTTATCCATTTACTTTTTAGGTTTTCAGGTATATAGGCTACCTGAATGTCTGGACCTGAATGTATACTTCTTCTCTGCAGCAGGAATAATAGAACTGGGGGATTATTTCATGTTGTTTAGTTCAGCAATGTTGCCATATCATGAACACATGAAGCGGCCCCCATTATGCCTTCATATTGGCTCTGTATGCCAGACATGTGGGATGTTTCGAAAGAAATAGGAATTCATTATAAACTTTTAAACAATTAAAATAATGATAGGTTTAGGTCATGTGACACGGAGAAGCAACCTACAGAGGTTAGCATAGATGCTACGATAGCGTTCATTATCAGAAAACATGTTGGTGCTTCTCCCGGCTGTCTTTGGCAAAAGTTTGATTTACAGATGGTTCATCCAATCACCTGCCAAGTTTTTTTTTGTTTTTTTTTGTTAAGTGCCTCTATGATGGCTTCTCAGACAGTTCTGTGGAACATACCATCTGTCACGTCAACATTCCAGTATGCTCTGGCCCATTTCCAGCCTTATGCATAAAAATATGTCAATAATACAATCACTTCTGCAAAAAAAGAATGCAAAATTCATCCACAAATGGCCGCATCAGACAAGGCAGTATCATCTTCATGTTATGTGTTTCCATCCACTTGTGCCTTGACTTAACAAAGTAGAAAGTGATGTACAAACATCACTTCAAAATCCCAACTGCTTCACGGGGCAGCCATTCAAACACACCCTCCTTTTGTCGGTGACTACCCTAAACACACATGACTATTCATATAAAAGAGATGCCCAAGGATCTCTTTGCAGCATTACAAGGTTTTGAAATACCTCCTTTCACGCAGTGCAAGGCTCCAATGAGGCATGAAAGACGGGGGCAGCTGCAATGAAAACCCCGACATTGAACCAAGGGGAAAAATGAAAACACGAGGGCCCCATAGGCTGCATCTTGTCGATGGGTGCTCCCTACACGCGTAAATGATATACTGTGAGAGGCCACCCCAGCACATCCTCGTATTCATGGTGCCGCCGCTAAGCTGAATGGATTGCACAGAGCAAGGAGGGGTTAAGGACAGCAAAAGGGGGTAGCGTAAGGGGGATGGGGGCCTGGGATCATAGAAGGAGGTTGTTGGGTGAAAGGGGACCTCGCCTCGGGCAAGGATTGGGTAAAAAGCCGCCTGCGTCTCTGGTTTATTTCTCCCTACGATCCCTTGTTCTTCTTAACCCCTCCTTTCCTCGACTTCATTCCTTTTCACCCCCTTTCCAGCTTTTCAATTAAAAAAGGGGGTTTCAGGGGAGAGTGGGCTGTCACACATTTGTGTGAAACAGAGGAGGAACACAAAACAGCTATCAGACACCTGATCGGTCCTCTCAATCCTGGTTGCCGCTGATACAAATCGCCTTTGATTGTGTCCCTGTTGGCTCTGCCCATCCTCTGTTCAGACCGATTCAGCCCGGCCCAGATAACAGCCAATCCGGTCAGGGGTGTAAATGAGTTGTCTCGGGGTCAGGACTGTGATTTTTGTGTTTTAGATAGAGTTGGTCGTTGTGTAGGTAGAGTTCGTGGGTGAAGAGTAAAAAGGAAAACCATTTTTCCGTTCTAAAAGCAATCTCTGATTGACAGATTCCTCAGATTTTCGCTTTCTTCATACTGAGCTGTTGACGCTGGAGTGGGAGCCGGGAAGTTGACAAGCTCACAATGGCAGAAATGACTTATGCAAGTATTTTATTCCCATCACTTCAGGGGAATCATTTGAGCAATGGCTTTCTAAATTGAGAAATTTCTTTTTGAAGACTACCACAAGATTGCTAAAAATTCAGAAGGATCTTTGAAAAATCATATTTCACACACCTTTTTTGTAAAATGTGCAAAATTAATAATGAAGCCACTTCTCTTATTTCAGCCCTAATCCAACATTTGGCCGCTCCTTAGGATTTCTTCTAAGGACGTACAAACTTGATTCAAAGGATGTTTGTTTTTGCAAACCTCCCTTTATGCAAGCATGTTACTCCACTACACAAATCCCAATAACCAAAGTCCTGCCAGTCATTTCAAACCTGTTTTCAAAACACTACTGTTAAAATGTTGAATGGACAAGTTTGTCCCGTTGTGTTAACATCCATGGACTTGTGAAGGGATGACTCGTGGCATATCTGGGTCAGGTATTGGCCGGTGCAGAACATTCTTAACTGACAAGTAGCAGCAGCTGATTTCAGTTTGAGAAGGGAAAAAAAACACCTAAAAAGCAGCAAGACATTCAGGATTTCCTGAAATCCTTTCTTGCAATAAGGTCAAGCCTTAGCATTTATTTTGCATTGCACAAGGACAGAAGCTTAACACCAGTTGAATGTCATAAATGAAGGTGTAGAGGCAGGGTTATCCATTCACCTCTCACTTCCTCTTGACTATCGCTTAAAGAACTGGACTGAACACCTTAAAAAGGTAGTTGGTGCCCTTTTGTGCTTCCAAGGAGATGTGACAAGGTCACAACCAATGAGTGGTTATTGCTGCTCAGACAAAACTAAAAATAATATCTGAATATCTAATATCTATCTATCTAATTTCCTAAGGACACAATACACACTATAAACACACACACTTATATAAATATCCACGATGTTGGCCTCTGTAGTGTTTACTGCCACATTTGGTTGTACAACCATGACCAATTACCACAGCATGTTAAATGTGTTCAGTGCCGTTTATTCAGAGGTGATCCGAGTGTAGTTGGTCATGGGCTGGTTCTTGAACATGGACGCTAATAATATTCTTTATTCAACAAAGTGACCGTTACAGCCCTTAGAGAGGCTCTTTGCAAATGTGGTTCAGCATGATCAAAAGTCTAAAGGAATAGCAGAAAATATAATTCAATTTATGTAGAAACTACATAAATGACCACCAAACAAATTAGCCCGAAGAAGACTGATAAAAAATGAAGATACGAAAACAGGACTACCGGAACCATCGTAAACTCAACCATGTGCAAACTCTAACTAATGCTACTGTTTCTGGAAGGCAGAGCCATGCTTCCTGACCCCTCTTCTTGGATTCCCCTCAATCAAGCCGGAATCAGATACACCTGAGAGAGAGAGAAACGTGAGCAGTATGGTGGAGCGTGTAACGGTGACACCCTTAAACAGAGAGTTCATGAAGAAGTATAGTTTATCATTTCAGACCCTTTTTAGTTGGTCCAAAGAAGCTGATATAAGATATAGTATAAGTATAACATAGATGGGGATACACATTATTGAGCCACTTGTAATATAATAAAATTGTGACAACAAGTCATCAATGTGTGGTATTCTGATTCTTCGTCTTATGATCTAGTTGCTACCAGAAATTCTCGGCTGGTATCGGCTGTTTGCTTTTCCCTTTACAATGAGCCTGATGCACAGCTGTGTGGTAGGTCCAATCATAGGAAAGGCAAATGTATTCATGCAGTACATTAAATGGAACATTTTTAGCAGGCGGTTCAAAGTGATCTACATAAAACATTAAAATCGTTGAGTGCAAAATAAACACTTCATATAAGGACAATTAAATACAAATAAAAATAGTCACTAAAAATATGTGTTGCCATCATATCTACCCCTTAGCTCAGGTCCTTTTTCTTTTTGCCTTTCAGTCTGCGGTATAAATTGACACGGCATGCTCTTTGTCGTGAATGTCCGTCATGAAACAGGATCAGACTCTTCCAGGATTTTAGGGAGCATGATGAATGGGTCTTGAAGCTTTTAGTGTGTGCATTTTGAAAATTGACAGACCTCAAGTGTTTTTGTGGAGTTCCATGAAATCATGGCATTGTTACGTTTCCATTATGATGGGCACGGCTGCGTCACTGCTAGAGATTCAATGTCTATTTTTTGTGGCCAATGTGGTAGCAAAAGACAAAAAAATATTTTAATAGTTTATTGATATCATACCAGCAAAAGTACTAGTTAGTTTCAATGTCTGTATCTGTGGAACACATGACATTTAAAACATTCATATTTATCTTTTATCTCAACAGTTCCTGTTTTCATTTCAAAATAAAAGCCCGCTAGCAAGTTGTCTGTAGAGAATCCCTTCATTTGGTTACACAAGCCTTTTATTCTGAAACATCTGCATGGCAGTGTTGTAGAATATGCACTGACATACAACTCCATAAATTAACAGGGTACCAGCTTTTAATTGTGGATTGTTACACTTTTTTTTTTACAAATTACCACATACTTCTTAACCTTTTTTTCTGTCTGAAAGAAAAATGAATCATATTTATATTGAAGGCAGCCGTTGAGTGAGGTAATTGCAACACAATGCTCATGCGGGCGGTGTGGCCTGGGCTTTAGCAACCACATACTTTACTTAAATGCAACGTTATGTTAACTGTTACATGTTGAACAGCAGCGTGTTTGCCCTCCCTCTTTTCCTGAGGGGGGCCAGTGAGAATTTTTAAATACTGATTATTGGCGTTGATTACCATGGCAACAAAGAAAAATTTGGGTCAGTCCTGACAATAGGATGAGATGATCCTACTGACAATTGTTTTCATCCGACTCAGAACAGTTTTTTTTTCTTTAAAAGGGGGGCAGGGGGGCTTCAACAGTAGGCTGGAACAGACTGTGTGTTTTGCACATAAAACACACACATATTCATCACAGCCTTTATCGACCATATGTGAACAGTTGGGAGCAAAGTATGCAAAAATAAATGGCTTTCCCTGCAACTGTATAGTGCCTTTTATTCATATGAACTGTATAATACAATTTTCTCCATCCATAAGAACTGTAATTATTGCTGACCAAATTAAATACTATACATGCACTACATCAAGAAAATTACTAAACCAATAATGGTGTGTCATAGTGCCCTTACCATGCAGTTTTGTTCTCAAGCCCTTTTTTTCGACCAATCAAATTACAGAAATGCATATTACCACAAAGACTATTTGGATTAAAAAGAAAGCAAATCCATGAAATTGAACAATCTTACATCACTGCCGTCGCAGCTTTCATGCACACTATTTCATGTTCCAGAGGACGTGATTCGGCCAGTTCTCAGTTGTTTTTTTGTTTTGTTTTTTTGCAGAGTGGAGCCAGTGCCAGATAAATAAATAAAAAAAGATGCTGTTATAAAGCATCTCTTATAAAATGTCCCAATGATGCACATCTGCCACTCACTAACAGGCTTTCAGGGACCCAGATTTCAGTCCACTGCATTAGGGAGGTCAATAAGAATAGAGCCCTTTAATTTCTCTTATCTCCATAATTACACATAATCTCGTAGTCTGTCAGTACATATGATAAAAAAAAAAATAACACGGTTTGATGGGTATCCTGCAGGGACATAATGATTTAACTGGAAGGTTTTTTTCGTTTTTCCATTTTAGTTCTTTCAGATAAGGGATGCTTCTCTAATCTAGCATTTGGGATGTCTGTCACACATAAATGAATCATCCCAGAAGCACATTACATGGCAGTCAGAGAGCAGAACGATTCATGGAGGTACAGTCGCTCCGTGACAGACTGATAACTCGCCCTCGGAAGTTCCAGTGCTGAAAGTTCAAACACCTTCAAGTGATTTCAGGGGAGAAAAAGAAAAGTTCAACATGTTTTAATTTGTGACACAACTGCGGGAGTGTTGAAGTGTTGAAGAGCAAACTCAAACTGCTCCTGACAGGGTTTGTGAATTACGGTTATGATCGACATAATAAATGATGTTATTATCTAGCTGCAACTTATTTTGCAAGTCGACAAACGTCTGTAGACATTTGACAGTTATTTATTTGTTTTTTAAGACATTATAAACTGATGATTTCATTTACTTTATTATTATTATTATTATTATTATCATCATACATAATAACAATAATTTGCATTATTTTAGTCACATATTTTATTAGATTCAAGTTGAAATTCTATTTTTTACCACATATTCAAAAAATTACAAAAAATACCTGTAAAACAAATCATGATGTGTATGCTAGTTACAACCAACTTCAACCATCAATCAAACTGCTACGTTTAATGCTAAGGGAGTGCGGAACCACAGTTCTCTGGAGCTACATTTTAGCTACATTTAAAGCCCGCCTTCTTTTTAGTGGCCCAATCAAATGCAAAAGATTACATTTTAGTCTGTTACTGTGGAATTCTTACAGCACGGTAGCGACATACTCTAATTTCCGTTTCATTGGGATTTTAAGGGGATATTTGCAGGCTTATCTCCCACTTTTTATGTTCCTGCTAATTGCTGTATTTTCAATTGGCACTAAATCTCCCGAGTCTTTCAGAGCTTAGCAACCATATGCTAGTTTCTATATACAGTTGTTTTAAATGATTATCTCTGCAAATTGGATCATTAGATTGGTGGCATGTGTGCGTGAGTGCGTGAGTGTGCATCTCTGCGTCTGTCCGCGGCAAATCTTGCATACTGATGTGGCAAATTGCGTATTATTTTGGGAGTTTGCCCGAGGCTGCCTGCAAGGACCTCTTGTGGTTGCAGTGACACTTTTTCGAGGCACCTTTTACTTTCTGTGTTACACTGCCATTGGCTGCTCTTAACCAGGCTGCTAGAGGGTGCTAGTGATAACACAGTTGTTAGCAGAACAGCAGCTGAGAGGCAGCTATGCACTGACAGTGGGGGAGAAACAGCTAATTCACTTTCATTGTTTTGGACGTCGCGTTTTGCCAAAAGCTAACGGAACTACCAGCTGTGTACCTCTCAGCTGCAGAGACACAGAGAGGGAAAACTGTTTGCTCAGTAGACTTGAAGCCTAAATAAAAAGCTTTGAGTCGCTGTTATGCTTGTGAGATGGAGCGGAGACGCATGCCTGCACAGAGCCTCGTGCCAACAGCAAAAAAAAAACACGTCTAGACGGGGGGGTTAGCCAACTGTGTTTTTTTATTCATCCAATCAAACATTCAAGCAGTGGTCACCTGGTGGAGACCTGCACTCCACTGACTGCACCTTTCTAGTTGCTTAGTTTATTCAGTATTAGAGGATGTCAGAGCTTCTACAACGTATTTACTTTAGCAGTAGCCCAGTTTACTGTGTGCTCCAGCTGCTATCAGCTAACCATCCAGCCGGCAGCTGCAGTTCACCAGCCAGCCAAGTATTCAGTGTTCAGCACACCAAATGATTAAGGGCACGGGATAAGGAAGGAGATGTGCCAGACTCATCTGAAGCTCCCCTTTTAATCTGCTGTTGGCAGTACAGTTTGCATTGCATTAGTATTATTACAGTGTATATCAGCTGGTTACAGGAGGTGGAGGTCTCCGGTACTGGTGAAGGATCGAGTGGGGCTAATGGAGACTTAGCTATAGTAATTCCAATGTTAGGAGTGGCTTAAATGCCTGGCAGCGTGGGACTGTGGAGGATATATAAATGCAGTAACTGAGTTGTAATGAAAATACGCAGGATTTCTGACTTCCATAATGAATATTTTGGCAAATGTTCAGGACGTTGCTTTCAGTTGCAGAACCGTGCACTATTCACTTAGAGTTGTTTGTGGATTGATAGTAGTTTGGAAGGTCCATTGGATCTTCATTAAGTCATGCCATCTCTCTACATAACTGTATTTTTTCAAAAAGACCTTTACACATTGGGGGGCCAGACGAACAAAATAAATATAAAATACTTGCCAGCGTATATCATGTCCAGAGTATGAAGAGCAGTGGATCTGGTCTCTACTGCCTCTGTCAAGGTTGACAGGAGTAATAATGTTCACCATCTGAGTTTAGACGACATAGCCTGTGTGTTGTTTTTTCATAAATATAGGCTTAGCCTATGAAGCTTTCTTTCAATCACAGGGCAAAAGGTCAGAAAAAAAAACCTTTTCCTTCTTTCCCCGTGTATTTCTCACATTCTGTGTGAAAGTACTCATGACAAAGAACACACTTTGAAAAATATATATTGACTATATTGCTATTATTGAAGGAGAAAATAAAACACCCCCTTTGAAGGCTGTAAGTCTAAAATATGTATTTTGTGGTGCTGAATTGTACTGGTTAGTATGGAGGCAGAGTGGCTGTCCTATTCATTCTTCCAGATGTTTCGTTCTATTTGCTTCCTTGTCTGCAACATCCACACATACGTTCTACCGAGATGATATAGTAAGAGGGATAGTTACACAAACAAATACTCTAGTGACTGAAATTATTGAATAAACCTACTTGTGGGTTCTGGATTTGAGTCCCCAGATAATGACTTTCCACAATTTGACTGTGTGAGCAGATCTACATATACTCACTACCTGCTCATACACACATTTATTTGACCATTTTGATAAAAATGGATATAATCATCAAACTCAAACATAATGGAAAGCTGATTAATAGGCTTGCAACACTGCAGTTATGCAACGTATAAATCATTGATTGCACTACCACAGTGGAAAGAAATTAGCTGGACCTCATTGTTAAATTTTTAATTGGACTGGATCTTGCTTCATAGGACGTTACAAACACAGTCGTCTCAAAAGTATACTTATGTTAAGCCTTCTGTGATTTAAATGATCACCTGAAGTAGATAGAAACTGACTTGCTGATGTGCTCTGGTGACAAACCGGTTTAACATTTTCACTTGCAGTCTAATATGGTTTATGAGCGCACAACCGCCGTGTGTATGTTTCAAATGTCATGTGTTATTTTGCAAAAGGCTATGAAGTCGTTTATCAAAGGACCCCATACATATGGATGCACAGAGAGAGGGGGGTATATGGTGTTTATTTGATTTAGGAGACCTTTGACATGGAGGCCGCTACAGTAGAATGACAGCTGAAGCTCTGCGGGTTTACACTGCATAAAGCTCATCCTGAGGGGCCGACATCTACTTGGAATTTCAAGCAGTCTGGAGTGCGTACAGCAGAGCCATTGCTGGCGGTGAAGTGATGAGACTGGAGCTTTTTCAGGTCACTTACATATTCAGTGTAGGGGGATGCAGATTGGGCAGTTCTTTGTTTGTGGTGAATATCAAACAGTAGCCGAAAAAACGAAACGGAATAAAGGAGCGCTACAAACTGGCAAGGTATTGAGTAATGAAAGGACGTCTATACGTGTTGTTCTTTGGGAAATTAGCTTTCATTCCAATTGATTAAAATAAATATAAAAAACTCCATTCTTTTCCACCGGCAGCAATAAGAACACTGTGGTTGTCTAATTTGAAGTCGTTTGGCTATTTTGGATAGAGTGACTGAAATGAGAATGAAAGTGACAAATATTCTCACTCAGTCAAGCAGCCATTCTTCTACTGAGGCCATTTGGTTCTGCTCGAAATGCGAAACTTACTATGAAGTAATCACAATCCTTTCTCTTAAATGACCTTAAAATGAAATGCATATAACTCCCTCATCAACTCACCAGCTATAATTCTATAGTCTTAAGATTCTTAATGTTGAGCAAGTGCACTCGTTGTATATTGAGGGTAGATACAGCAGAGATGTGGAACAGTGCAGATAATCACAAGAAAAAAAAGTGCTTTGAAACAGTGGAGCATTAAGGCGAAGTGTAGATTGTGGCCTCGCTCACAGAGCTGTTCTGAGCCTGCAGGCCCTCACTTGTCTCGCTTTCTGCTCTCTCAACACCTGAGAAGACAAGGTGATCATGATTGAACGGCTTTTAAACAAATCAATACCCTTACTGCTACAATATTATGGATCGGCTCGCTTGATCAAATTCGAGAAGAAGCAGCTACATCACCGCCTCAACGCCCCGTAAAGCTTCGGCCACGGTTGGCTGCGGCTCAGGATGCTTAATGCTACTTCTCCAGTCAGTAGTTGTTTGCCACTGAATTAATGCTGTGAACGTAGTATATTGCTACTTCAAAAACTACCTCAACTTAATGAACTATTTACTATGGAAAGATATAGTGGAGCGTTGTCTACATCCCTCTGGATGTGTTGGTAGATAGTGTGTTGCTTTGTAGCGTAGCACACACCCCACCGCTTCCCTTTCAGTTACACACTGATAGCTCTGTCAGCACATTGACTGTGTTTTGCATTGTTCCGTTAGCAAGAAGTCGGCCATTAAGAGGCAATGCACCGAATCTGGTATCTGGCCCTTTGTCAATGCTTTGAATGATTTGAATACTGAGAACGAAGGTTTTAACGTGATCAGAGACAGCCTTCGTATCCTGGCACATCTAACCATAGCGTAGGATAGCGACAGTTAGCCCTAATGCTGTTAGCTCCAAATGAACTCGAGATATCTGATGGTTGTATCTCATGTGGCCTCCTCGGGAGCTTGTGACTATGGCAACCGCAAATCTGAAATGACTCAGTCATATAACATGAAATATTGTTTCACATCATGGAATACTACAAACCCACAAAGTGTGAAATAAGATCCAGTCCAGTTTGTTTGAAGCGCAGATCAGATGTGATTCATCAAGCCTTTCAGATTTGACTTCCCGTCCTTTGTCACATGCAGTTTTATTAGAATATACATATATCTCCAGCCACACCTTCAGAAACTGTTCTAATTGTGGCCTTTAGTAGAGGACATCATTACATAGCATTAGCACACCTATGTAAGCTACTGAAGGTTTACAGTGCTTTTTAATGCTTGTAACAATCAATAAAGACCTCCCAGGCTTTACAGGAACAGTGTTGTTCCTTCATTTCATTATTTTTCTTTCTTGATCTCCAGGTGATGTGGTGGTTCACTCTTACACTGTGATCTGGCTTACACTGTCAGCTTCTATCTCCATCGTTTTAACCTGTTTTGGCTGCTGAATCAGTTTGACATCCAAGATATATCCTTCAAAAGCATATTGCAGAACCTTGTGTCCGCCTCTTCTTTCTGAAATCGCTTTTTCTTTCTAATATTTACATAATATTTCCTCAGGGAGTGCCGTTAGTGACAGTGTGGGCTCCGTGGTAGCGCAGACACCTTGACAGGGTAGCAGCAGGGGGCGGGTCCTCGGAAGAGTCATGCCATTTGACTTTATAATATAAAATGTTTATTTACAAAATGTGTATTTAGAAGAAGCTCTTTTTGCTTTTACCTGCTTTTTTGTGAATAATACCCACTAGAGAACCCTGTGGAGAATGTGATACTGGATAAAACGTGGTTGTCAGATGCCACACCAACCGCAGCAGCACTCTCCGAGATGCCCTGTGTTCAGCCTCTTCCTTTTTTTTGTAAATGAGAACAAGACAATCCCTTGAAATCTTTGTGCGCAAAGGCTTCCAAGTTGTGAATGAGAAACGCCTGACACAAAATCCCAGCTTCTGTCACCATGCGCATACTGGCATAAGGATGACGGGAAGAAGAACAAAGCCAGTAACCCCCCCCCCCCCACACACACACACACACACACACACACACACACATTATTTAGCTTGGCAAGTTATGAATCTATTACAAATCCTTTCATAGTATACTCAAGAAGAATAGCCTCGTGTGATAATGCTGGAAGGCTATCGCGCTGCAGCAGATGCCCAGCTGCATTGTGGGAGTGCATCCCTTGACAAGGCTTCCACAAGCTGGGTTCACTGACATCAACGTTCCTGGGACGGTCATGGAATCAGAGCTGCTCCTTCGCTGGCCTCCCAGTGGCACTGCTACAAGCACATCCAGGGGGCTTTTCATCTGCAAGGTTAAGACAATACCCGAGCCACTTGTCGGAGCATCCAGCAGAGGGCAAATAAATGTGACTGTGAACAAACACAAAGAGAAATGTAAAAGAATCCCCGCCGGGTTTGCCTTTTGATAGAACATGGGATAGAACATGTGATCTGAACTAAACAATGTTATCCAGGGAATAGTCTGTGACATGATTGGATAAAACATGGTTGCAGTGTCGAAAATCGTGCATGAATTCAAGTATTCTACTCCACTCCAATTTTAGAGTGAAGTACGTGACTTTTTACTATATTTTTGACTAATGTATTTTTGTGAAACTGTGTACTTGCAGGATTAAACAATTTATATTTGTCATTTTCGCGGTGGTATTGCTATTTTATTAAAGTATCTATGTATTTAACACACCACTTAAATTCCCGTCAGATATGACTCAGTTTAAAAACAGCTCAGACTCCTTGACATTGCAGTTATATTTCATTTAATATCAACAACTAGTTTAAATAGCTGTTCTGAGGTCTCAAGAGTCAAGTCATCATCTCTAAACCACTCACCACAGATTATTGATCGGCCTGGCTTGCCGTGGCCGGCTCAGTCAACTCTTCTAAAATATTGCCGTTTAAACTGAGACTTGGGTTTGGCTTGGCGAGGCTATTTGACATCTGTGTGAAATGGAATCGGTGACGCTCCGGCCACGACAGCTCGTCAGCATTCGGAGCCTTCAGCGTCTCGGTAAATCTCAGTATCTCTGGCACCCCGCCACTTCGGAGATTTTTAACTACCTCGCTGACCTCTGCCAGCGAATTGGAGATCTAATTCCCCCTTGGTCCACCATCATGAAAGGCTGTCTGCTGGATTCACTTGCCTTCCTCGCAAAACTGGACTACATATTTTACATGTCTTTTTTTGTGAGAGATTTTAATCTGGAAAAAAATCCACTTGAGAAGTGATTGAACAAAAATAAACCGTTGTGTCAAGAGCCATACAGCTACTCATTTTGGATATATTTCTCTATTAAGTACAACCCTAGTGTGACTTAATTAATTAGTAGCATTTTCATTTCTTGGAGAATTTAGCATTCTGTGATCCTTTTGGTTAATGGCATATTCATAAAAACTCTCCTGCATTAAGTCAAATTGGAAATATTGTGTCTACTCCAGCCATGTTGACATATGACAGATGTTTGTGACCACTGACAATAAATATTTCATGATGGGCCTGGGATAAATCAAAAATTCTATAAAAAAAAAAAAGAAATTAAAAAGAAGACAGAATAGAACTTCTGTTTTGTTGGCTCCATCAGACCATGACCTTCATCACAAACTGTGATGGCTTGCACGTGATCGTGAGTCCACAGTTTTTGCTGGAACATTGGTTGATCACACAGTCAAGGTCCGGAGTGAGTCACTTCCCCAAGCGAAGGTATCTCTGGGTCTTGTTGGCGAGCGTGGACCAAACGGAGGGGGGAGATGGTGACTGGACTGTTGTGGTGAAGATTAAACTGAACCATGAGGCAAAACTGGATTTACCAGGACCATGATTTGTTCATAATATCCAGAGAGATCTCCTAGTAGAGCCCCTGCATCTTTGCGTCAAAATGGGCTTGAACTACCTCAGCAGTTGAGGACCATTCAGTATCGACTGTACGGTCCTCAACATGGGCAGCACAGCACAGGAGGCTGCATGTCAGACTGGGATAATCCAACACTTTCAATGTTGAGGGCCCCCTTCACAATTTGATCTGATCCTAATTTTTTTTTTCTTGAAATCTGATTGGCTCAGTAATGTTCAGTGTGAACCAGACGAACTGTGATTAATGTTCAAAATGGGATGGTCCCACGGGATGCTTGCCCTCTTCTGCGCATGTGCTTCCCATCACCTGACAAATAGGCCATCCTTACCCTCAGTGTCCCTCTGGAGCATCTGTTTTAGCATTAACCATTTATAAAAGGGAAACAGCTCGCATGGCTGGTCTTGTTTTGATTCAGTGCATTGGTGAAGTGCTTATAAAAACTGAGGAGGGAGGTTTTGGCAAAACATCCAAAAGTGTCTTGAAGTGTCTTCAGCATCATGAGATTCTCTTTTATACCACAAACACTTAATCATTACAAAAAATAAATAAATAAAAAAACGGATTGCAGCATTGAATTGAATTTGGCCTTAATTGAGGACAGTAGAAATAAGGGAAGCATTCAAACAAAAATCACCAGCCTCCCGATTGAATGCCCCTGTGTTTGATTGTTTCGGTACCTTATCACACTCTTTGTCTCAGAGCTTTTAATAATGATATGGTTGTGTTTACATCGTAGTAACTTGAAAGTCCGGTGGATCTCATACAGATACAAATAAGCGTCTTTTGTATCAGTATCAAACCCTGAGGGACACCACATGCATTTGACACCATGTGACATGCAAACTGCTGCCAAGTGCTTCACTTTCCAAATGAGTCATCAAGCCATTCTTGGCCTAGATGCTAATAAGTCAACCAGAACACTTACCCAGAAGGTTGGTGGTGAAATTGCCCATTGGAGTGGTCTACCTGATGATCTAATTATCTAAAGGACAAAGGCTCCTGCTGGAGGAGGATAAATGCTCACCGGAGGTTTTCCATTTTACAACCTGGGAAACATAAATTTGTTCTTATTATTGGCTTATAACTTGTCTGTAAAACATTCATACGATTTTTGAATTGTCAATAAAACCGACTCCTAAATTATAAAGTGAGCCTCATTCAAAACCGGCAGCAGACCATATTATGAATGTAGCATGTCGCAGGTCACTTATCTGTACATTCCTCTCCTTCAGACGGCGTTGGCACTTTCTCCCACTTTAGCTATGGTGTTCATTATTCGCCCAGCCACCCCTTTATCGGTTAGCGAAGGCTTTGCAGAATCACAGAGCCTGCGGCGGTACTGCTGATGTGATGAGTTCACGTCAAAGTCAGATGAGAAATGTTCTGCCATAAAATCCCTAAAAAAAATTTAAAAAAGTAACGCTATGTAGGCTCCAGTCAGACAAGTGGGATAACAGGGGAGATAAGTGAGCTTAAAACAACCTGTGGGATATGCTGCAGCCTTATAGCAGAAAAAGTAGCAGTGATTCCATGCAAAACAATCAAACAATTGTGTTCAATGCAAATTGAAAAAAAAAAAAGGGTTTGATGGAATCACTGTGAACTCGCTGCCACTGGTTGAAGAGAGCTGATCTGCTTGCGTATGTGAAGGGAGGGGGGTGTGAAGTGGCAGGCAAGAGACTGGGGATGATGTGTGTGTGTGTGTGTGTGTGTGTGTGTGTGTGTGTGTGTGAGAGAGAGAGAGAGAGAGAGAGAGAGAGAGGGAGAGAGAGAGAGAGAGAGAGAGAGAGAGAGAGAGAGAGAGGGAGAGGCAGGTGGAAAGGGGGAGGGGTTTAGGGTGGTCCAGACAGTCGGTCCTTGTGTAGCTACCTCACACGCTCAGCTTCTGCGCATCATTTAAGGGGGAGCCCGGCTGTCGCTTTTACGCACCGACCGGCTGCTTCACAACAACACAACCGCTTTCAGCGTTACTCCACCACTTTGTTTCCTATTTATTTTTCTATTATCTCAACGTTTTTGCTCTCCCTCTGCGTCTCTCAGCCTCCTCAACTAAAAAAAAAAAAAAAAAAAACGCTTCGCATCACCCATCACATGGAAAACGCGGCTCCGCCAGGCGCATTTATCCTCTCCTCACCCGAGAGGAAGCGCGTTAAGGACTAAAAAAAAAACAGATAAAGAAGGGGAAAACAGCAGTGATCCGTGGATGTAACAGCGCAACCATGAGAATACCACAACTACCAACAAGGTACAACGGAGTTAGTGCGAATTCACCCCATCATCCCACTGCGCTTCATCGAATTGGCTGATTTTTTTTTGTTTTACAATCGTGATTGCGAAGACTTGCGGCTGGGTGGGATGCGTCCATCTGCGCTGTTTTTTGTGTTCTCATCAGCGGCGTCGCTGACGATGTCTGCATCGCGGAAAATCTCCGTCAGAGAGCCGAACGTGTTCCCGCTGCAGCACACTGGGCTTTTTATTTCATCCGAGATGCCTCTGAGGAGGAAGCGTCGGTGCTCTCTGTACGCATAAGTTGCTAAGCCGGTATTTTTTGTGTGTTATTAAAGCGAGCCAAGCAACGCTGTCAGCTCCGAAACAGAGTGGGAGGGAAATGATTTGTATGAAACAGTTGTGTGATTTTATTTCTCTCCTCAGATGTTATTTTTAGAGGAGCCTCCATCAACACTGCTGTGGAGTCAGAAGAGATACCCCTGATGCATCATTTCTTTTTTTTTTGGACCTTACAAGTCTCGTGCATGGCTTCTGAAGTGATGATGGTGAGCCTTTTTTATTTTATTTACACTATGAAAGCTCCCCGAATCAAGCCCCCCTGATATGTGATGCTACAGTATTTAAAATAATAATAATAATCTAATTCTGAATGTCACAGATGTTCTCTCATTCTTAACTTGCAGCATCGTTTCCCCTTGACATGACATTGGCAGTGATGCTTTTAAAGTATTGTTTACATATCTGGGTTGGCCTCTTTTCTCTCCCACTGATGAACAAGTGGAATACAGCACAATGCTCACACTCCAATCAGGCCAAACAAGGTCCTCAAATTAGATGCAGACATGATGGAGAAGACACGGGGTGGATGTACGGGGCGTACTGCAGTAAAGTCTGTGGTGTAGTGTGTACTTGATGAAGTGTTTTTGGTGTCCTGAATAATGATTATGTGGTAAGTGCTGGTGCATTTTCAAACCCATTTTTGAGAATTGGTACAAAAAATGTTTCTTTAGATTTTTAGATACTGTACACATCCTGTTTGTCTCTCCGGCTGCTACGTGTTTTCCTCAGTGTCAGTTTATTGGATGGAAACCAAAAGTTAGAGCTCAGAACTCTCCTCTTTATCTATTTTCAAATTAGGCTCTTGCCCTGGATGGAGCAATGGGAGACAAATACATGATTCTGGAAGTCCGATTGCTACAGCAATCTATTTAGGACTTCTCGTAGTCTTTTTTTCTTATTCAGCATATTGTAAGTGTTCATCCCGGCCTTCAGGATTAGTCCAAAAGTGAATGAAAATCTAGCCTTTTGTTCCTAGAATCATAAATAAATTATAGGCCGCATATTCAAACCCCGCTGATGACTCACCCTCGGTTTCAAAAAATCAATCACAATACAAGTTGTCGTGCCATTAATTGGTAAATCCAAATGAGATTTCACTGCAACGTTCTCCTCTCTCCACTGCACTGTGTCTAATTGTATGTAATATCATATTAGGGCAGCAAGTGATCTCTGTTTGAGTAGAACCATCATATTCACAGAACTTTTAGTGAATAACAAAATTCTCTAATTTGTGAGAATAAAAAGATGACATGTTTTCTGTCCACAGGGAGGTCCTGGCATGGACCGCCGTGTCTAAATGAAGTGGTTCCGCCATGCAATGTTCCTGGAAGGCAGTGATTCTACTGGCCTTGGCCTCCATCGCCATCCAGTACACGGCCATCCGGACCCTCACCTCCAAGCCTTTCCAGCTGTGCCCGTTGCCCAGCCGCCAGAACTGTGGTCTGGGTGGCCAGGAGACAGATCCCCCCTTTGAGCATGGAGCGGCGGGCGTCGGAGGCTGCGACGATTACCCTTACTTCTCCATCAATGCTACGCGGAAAACCCACATCCTGGTGCTGGCCACCACCCGCAGCGGCTCCTCCTTCGTCGGCCAGCTGCTCAACCAGCACCAGGAGGTGTTCTACCTGTTCGAGCCCCTTTATCACGTTCAGACCACGCTGATTCCGCGCCTGTCGCACAGCCGCAACGCCGCGGACCGCCGCGTGATGCTGGGCGCCAGTCGGGACTTGCTGCGCAGCCTGTATGGCTGTGACCTCTATTTCCTGGAGAGCTACATCAAACCGACGCCCACGAACCACTCCACAGACAAACTGTTCCGTCGCGGTGCCAGCCGAGCCTTGTGCCAGCAACCGGTGTGTGATGCCTTCGGTCCCGCCGATGTGAATGTTGAAGAAGGGGACTGCGTCAAGAAGTGCGCGGCTCTGAACATGACCCTGGCGACGGAGGCGTGCCGCGATAAGCGCCACGTGGCAATCAAAATCGTGCGGGTGCCAGAGATCGGAGATCTACGCGCTTTGGTGGAAGACCCACGGCTGAATATCAAAGTGATCCAACTCGTCAGAGACCCGCGTGGTATCCTTTCGTCACGCATCGAGACCTTCAGGGATACGTATCGTCTGTGGCGTATTTGGAGGGCCACTGGTCGAAGGCCCTACAATCTAGACTTGAGTCAGCTCACGGTCGTCTGTGAGGACTTTCTCAGTTCGGTTTCAACTGGTCTAAGCCATCCCTATTGGCTGAAAGGGAAGTACATGTTGGTGCGTTACGAGGATTTGGCCAGAAATCCGCTTCTCAAGACGAAGGAGATCTATGACTTCCTGGGGCTGCCCATGGATAAAAACGTAGAAGACTGGATACACGCAAACACTCGGGGCAGCAATGAGCCTTCAGCAAAACACAAGTTCGGTACGGTGAGGGACTCGGCAGCTAACGCGGAGAGTTGGCGTTTGAAACTGTCTTACGACATGGTCGAATACACGCAGACGGTTTGTCAAAAAGTACTTCGCCAGCTGGGATACAAGGCTGTGAAATCAGTCGAGGAGCTGAAGAACATGTCTCTCTCGCTGGTACAGGACAAAACTTTTGTACCTTTTTTGTAACAAAGATAGTTCTCTAATGACTATTTTTGATATATTTATAATTGTTGCCTTATAATTTCCTTCGTGTTGTTTCTTTTTTGTTTGTTTCTGTGATTTTTGTTTCTTAAAATTTGCACTAAACTTTAAAAGATTTTGAATGCACCGTGGGAACTATGGATGATTCCCCCATTGTTACAGAACAGCACACTTTAAAACACAAAGTAATCAAACAAGCTAGTTTACAAATGTCTATTTTTCTTTCTATTATGACAAGTGAGACGAAGGCACCGTCTTCATTCATTTTTCTGTATGCAAGCTGTTGTTTCGACAAAAGTAAAATGTTGCCCCTTCAAAAACACCCGAGTCTGGATGGGGTTTTTGGTAAAGCAGACATGTTTGGTTTGTTTTTTTTAAGACCTGTGATGGCATATTTGGACTGTACAAGCCCTACTGTGCAATAAATAGTGAATGTCGCAGTCAACCTTTACCACTATGGCATTTGTATCCATGTGGGAAGAGAAGAGATACTTCTGACAGATGCAGCGCTTGCAACGGATAATTGCAGACAATTAATAGGCTCTCCAGTTAAAGGGACAGAATCCCACCGGAGATCACCAGTGTTTCATCAGAGGACTTACAACCATCTGTGATAGACAAACACACGCTAATGAGAGGCGGCGTCAAAATCTTCATTACTGTGGCTATGTAGACAGTATTTAAAAACACATGGATGTAGACATTATATAGGTAATAATTCATGCATTTGCCAGTTTTATTTATTACTTTATTTATTTTTATTTGTAGACCATTTATTCTAAGTCATTCACAGTGAAATCATGGCCTTTTCTGTCTTCAATTAAAAAAATATGTTTATGCTACTGTTGTCTATTGATGGTAACACATCAGTGAAGGATTTCCCTGTTTTTAATGTCACTGGAGGTATTAAAACAGAAAACATCCCTGAACACAAACATAGCGTATGCGTTCTCTCTCAAGTCCAATAACGCACATCTCCGTTTAACAGTTGATGTTGGATCTATGTTTATCCCTCTCATGAAAGATTCATAACGGAGGAAGATAGGTCTTTGTGGAACAGGTTGCGCAGCAGATTCCCATTTTTGCTGCGGATGAGTGGATTGCTCACACTGTACAATGCAGCCACATTAGATCTCATGTAATAAAAAAAAGAGCATTACGGTTAGCATTACGTCCGTAATCTAGGACAAATCCCCCGTTCGGTTGATCTGCTGTTTCAACCGGGCAATGTCAAAGTACGCTGCTGCAGCGGGGTCAGTGCTACTGAGGGTTTTCAGTTTTTCACGATGACATGTCAATAATAAATAATAATACATGTCTTTCTTCACAGGGTGTTAGGGTTTAGGCAACAACTTAGTAAGGTTAAGGAAAAGACCACGGTTAACTTGACTCAACAGCTCACGTGACTTCTGAGTGACCAACGAGTCACCTGATCCAATAAGTCAACATTGACTTATAGTTTCACTCTTGACACTGACAGCAGTCTCCTGGGTGAAAGTGCTGTGTCCGTGCTGGTCTCCCCTTTTGTTTTCATTATTTTTGTTTTGACAGAATATTCAAACAACCATCACATACATGAGAAAAGCTATTATATATATTTACTTATATACATTTTAACATAAGTCTTCTTATTTCAGTTATGAAATAAAAGCCCCCTAGGGTCTTTCTGTGAAGATAATACCTTCATTTGTTAACACAAGGTTCTTACTATATTTGGAGGACATTGGTATTTGACTAGGAGCGAATGAGGACTGGTTGGTTCACCACAGTCATGCAATGTGTCCTTTTTTTTAGCCTACTCCTTAAAATAATGCAGAACACACTGTTCAGTAGCCAAAGCCCTGGACAGGATGTTATTTATTTGAATGTATAACAGAAACAGGCTTTTGTTTTTCTAATCCAACACACATAACATTCCTGAACTCAAGCACAAAATTCAAATTGAACTGATTGCCTGTAGTTTGGCGATGATGGACTTTTGGACAATTATTTCTACAAAAGCAGGTATGACTTTGAGACCCCCGACTGGCACAGACAGCAGTGTGCTAGAAAGTGTTCCCGCAGTTGGTTGGTTTATAGTTGATGGCATGTTTACCTGCTCCTGCAGTGGTTAGTTTGGCAAACTGTCTCCCCAGTTAGCCTGCGGAATATGTGATCATTTCACACTGTGCACTGCATTTCTAAAAAATATCTTTCTCTCACTGTAGCAGCTCAAATTGAGTGTCGGTTTGCATTAAGTTGCACATAAACTGTCAGGGTTGTGTGCACATCACGCAGCTGCACGTGAAAAAAACATGCAGAGTAAACACCGTTTCAGGGTGATAAGTTTACAGGGTAAACGTGCTGCATTCAACGGAGAGAACAGGGAAATTCTCAAGGATAACATGAAATTATTACCACGTTATTGCAGACAGGGTAAAGATAAAAAAAAAACGACACAAAATGATGCTGGTTTTCAGATGCTGCCATTCTATCACAAGGATTTAGATTTGGTGTCTGTCACATTGCATTTATTGTAATAATACTTTAGATCTGAGTGGAGACCAAAGTATCCTGAACACTCTTCTATCTTCTATCTGTTATTTTTTTGTGATTTCAGCCAATGGCATCGCTCCGGCTCACCGTGCAGTCAAATAAAGGTGGCGTAGAGACGTCCATTGATTCCCATGCAGCGACCACTTGTTTACCCATAAGATATAAACCCTGTGAATGGAGCATCACACACCGGGGCTCATCAGTATTGGTGACCGGATGTCCATTGAGATGCAGAGCACAAACCTTTGATCCTCCGCTGTGCTGAGGCTGGAGGCAAACTCTCCTTCTCCCTCTCTCTCTCTCTGCCTGTGCTTTCTCCATCATCCACCTCTTTCTTTCTTACCGAGCTCTCGGGGGATTGTCCCTTTGCTACGGTGCTCACTCTCTGTTTTTTCACTTTACCTCGGAATCTTTTGGATGTGCTTGGCATACTTTTGAAATTTGAAAACCGGAAAAATGCTGCAACGCTGGGCGTGTACATGCGCACGGTTCTTTGAGCGATGTTAAGGAATGGTTGCACATTTTGGGACGAGATGATTGACACTTCCCTCGTGTCTGTTTGTTAAAATCCACAACAGGCAGCTGGTTAGATTAGGACAGCAGACTGGAACCAGTGAGAAACCATGAATGTAAAGAGAGAACTATGGATTGATTTGGCTATTTTTGCATTTTATAACTTTGAGGACGTAATGATTTAAATAAGTCTATTATATTGTTCATACTGGGAAGAGTAAATCAACTGGTTTACATGCAGCTATTCTCCCATTTAAATATATGGGGGAACGGGTATTTTGTATTCCACAATTTGCCTTGGGGTAAACAGATAGCCTGTCACAAAATCCACCTTGCAGCCCTCTTAATGCTCACTAATTAACACATTACATCTCATCTGTTTATTCTATATAAAAACTGAAGCATCCAAATGTTATCCTGCTATTTTATGAGGGTTTTATATGCCAGACATTTTTATTTGGCTTTCTTCCCCGCTACACCTCTAATGCTAATTGGCTGCTGGCTTTAGCTTCATTTACTGTACAGGCCAAATGGAGAGCGGTATCAATCTTCTCATCTTATTTATCTGCCATTAAAAAAAAAATCATGTCCCCAAATTAGAGGAACGTTCCTTTAATTGACCAAAGAAATAATATGTATGCCATGCTCATACGCACACATATTCACAGCCTTTTTCTCTTTTTCAAAAAAAAAAAAAGATAACAAAAGGAACAAAGTCAAGGAATGCTTCCAAGCTTTTACTGGACAGACTTTGAGTTTTCAACCTGTCCAGTGACAGTAAATCTCCCTTTATGGGCTTTAATGGATCCAAGAGTCCATCAGCAGCTCCAGCCTCTGAAAGCTAAGATTGTGTTTTGCTGTGCCATTTATATTCAGTTTATTTATTGCAAATTAATGGGAACTAACATCAGTGGACAGTTAATCAATGATCCTGCGTTTGAGTGATATTCCAGCTGAACATGCACACTTTTGAACTGAAGCTCTCAATTAAACTCAACGTGGCTCCATGTTTCCAATGGTGGACTGTGACAGTTTGCTACTAATGTTGCACTCCCTCCTTCGCCTGACCTCCTGCCCCCCCCACGCTGTTTTCAGCCCTGCGTCCCATGTGTCAGTGTGTCGAAGCGTCTCTCGGCTCTCGCTGAGCCCCTCGTCGTTGTTTGTTGTGTCCCAGGGCTGAACATATGGTTCACCAGCCGCTGGAAGAAAGTACAGAAAATCCCTTTCCCTTCATGACTCCCTCTGCCATTTTATTCTTATCCCCCCTCATAATGTGACCTTAATAATGTGACCCTGTGTGACTGCATGACGGAGCAGAAAGATATTTTGCTTCCCTGTGCCCGCTTGTTTACTGAGCCGAGTTGACAGAGCACGTCTGAAGCTACTCGTTAGAGAGCAGAAAAATGCTGAAAGAGAATATTCTTAAGGAGGGTGCAGGAATGAAAAGTGATCATTGTAACAAAAAAGACGTCTGAGATGAGAATGTGCTACAAGTCTTGCTCTTGTCTTTGTGCGTGTGTGTTCTGCTGCTTAGTGCGATCCATGTACAAAGTCACTGGACTTAACAAACCATTTGAATTATGGCACATAAATGCCAAGTGTCACGGTGGCTTTGAACCCTCGAACGCGTCGCCCTCGTGGCCAACTCGACGTCAGAGAAGCCTGGGTGACTCAATCACTTGGCACTGAGGCGGCCACGCTGACGTCCTTCCCAGCACAACGCTGCGAGGTTGAGTGGCGCAATCAGAACTATTCATGCAAAAAGTTGTGAGAACGTTTTGTTCGACTTTTTCCTGCACAGGTTATCGTTTGATTGCTGGTAAAAACGGCAGCGGGGGGTTTAGGTGAGTCGGGCTTTCAGCTGTCAGCAGGTCAGCGTGAAAGAGGCGGTGTAGCAACCGGGTCCTTATATAGCCTAGTTAGAGATACGGAGCACGGCGATTTAACGAGTAGAGCAGCTTTGAAATGAGATCTAAAAAAAATTCAATGTACTCTGTAATGTGCACACTGGAATAGTTATCATTCTGGTAATAAAACGTTGGGATTCGGTTGAATTCAAATGACAACTTTAAAGCTAGGGTAGGGAACTTTGGAGTATACAACCAAAACCAATCTCAGCCCCTCCTTTCGGGCCTCCGTCCAAAGCCACGCCCCCAAAAAGACGTGAACCGCCTGAACACAGCTGGAGGACGAGTCAACCAGAGAAGTACAACCCATCACTGGCATCCAACTCTCTTATTCACGTAAGAAAACACCGGACATTTTCACAATGAACGTAAACAACAACAAACAACAACGTGTTGTCAGGTAGGCAGACAGACAAATAGGCCATGCATCCAATCATTTCATGACCAAATACAATTGCATAGGATTATCACAGACGGCCAGAGATGGCAGGTTTTTCTTAGATTTCGATTTATTGATTGGCGGGATGTAACACATGTAACCAAAATGCTTCTCAAATGCCTCACATAGCTTTAAAAAGGTGCAGTGTGTAGGGTTTGGCGCCATCTAGCAGTGAGGTCACACGTTGCAACCGACTAATACTTCTTCCTTGCAAGTAGGAGAACTACAAAGCAAAAAATGTGAATGGCGTTATATAATCTATATAGTTTTTGGGTTTGTCCTCTCTGGGCTCACGATTCTCATGTCAGGTGTTAATACACATTATAAATCATACTTATTGATATTACTATATATCACGTCTGCCAATAGATCGCTCTTAATGCTACACACTGTCCCAAAGTCATAATTTAGCTCATTCTAACTAATACTAATTACTTGGCATCCATCACTGCATTGCTCCTGGACAGCATTTCCAAGCCTATATTGAACATCATGACATGATCATGAAATGAATTATATTCATATTAACCTATTTTTACTAGAAAACATGTAAAGCATTGGTATTTTTAAATGAGAAGGGGGGGGGGGGGGGGGGGTAGGGAGGCGGAAACTGACTGTCACTTTAATGCTAGAAGCTACAGCTGCAACTGGCAACCATAGGTCACTCTGTCTCTCTCTCTCTCTCTCTCTCTCTCTCTCTCTCTCTCTCTCTGTCTCTCTCTCTCTCGCACACACACACACACACTGAGGGACCATTGACGGTTAATCCCCCCGTGGAAATGTGTGTATAGGTGAGTGAGAGGATGTGTGTGTGTGTGCCGCGGCCACTGCAGCTTACGTCACTGTGGTCAGCTGTGGCTCTCTCGCCTTGCTGTTCAAATTCTCCCTTCGGCTGGCCCGAAAAGCCCAAATGAGATTAGGACGCACGCACACGAGCAAACAAGCGTGAGCAGTCATGAGCTAAAAAAATACAAAAAAGCGAAGCACTGAGAGGCAATAGAGCAAATGTGGACATATCTCAGTTTAAACAGTGTGTGAAATTTCTGATTCACAGATGGAAGTCTTGCAAATATGTGTAATATTCAGACAGAGACTAAACCTGGGCAGCAAGGTGTGTGTGTGTGTGTGTGTGTGTGTGTGTGTGTGTGTACGTCGAGGGCATAAATCCTGATCAAACTCTGGACTACCAAGCACACATTTGTTTTCTCAGATACCGAGGCTGTAAATCGGAGCTCTATGGTGCAGTGATGGAGAGGTGAATGAAGGCAGTGATGTAGGTCGCAAAAATATTATTTCATGCTAAACCTTAGCTATATAATGTTTTTTTCATCATACTACATTCTCTTTTTTTTATCCATATGGCTAAAGAGATCGATCTTGTCTTGGGGATTTATCTGCAAACCTGTGCAGCCTGGCAGTGATGTCATAGTCGTTGCATCAAACACGTTCGCCATTCAGTTGAATACAAGTCAACAACAGTCAGGATAGGAGTGCACCTCTTTAAAACAGACGAAAACCCACATAAGTAAATAACAACGACCATGTGGTCTTCGATGACCATTGTGGGTAAAACCCCCACATTCCTCCGGAAGTCGATTCTTATTTCTACGGCGTTAGCATCTCCCTACTCCACACCACAAGTTCCCATTCATCACCGCTACTCATCACGCCTCACACCGTCGTGTCATCTGCATATTGAAAAACCTGCACAGATTCACAATGAGAGACACAATCATTGGTGTTCAACGGAGGTGAGAGAACAGGGGCCCCGAGGGGCCCTCGTGCAGGCTGAGAGAACATGTTACCCATCTTAACCACCTGTTTCCCATCTCATAGGACTATGTCTGACTTGCAACTATGTTCGTTTGTCTGTTTTGGAGGGAGAAAAAAGAAAACTGGCACAAGTTGTGTCCTCTGTGTGTGTTTGATTTGCATTCAATAGCCACAATATGGCTTCCTTTTTATTTTATTCATATTCATATCAGCAGCCTCCCAGGCCTCCAGGCTGTTCAAAATTACACTTGATATATATATATTTAAAAAAAACACAACATCTATTATGAGTCTCATCAGTTGGAAATATGATACAAACTGTATGCAGATTGGTAAAATAAAGAAATTAGGTTATTTGATGTTTTTAGGCTTATTTCTCTTTTTTTTTATCCCTTTATGATTTTCATCTTGTAAAACGTGAAAGAAAGAAGTGTCTGTACAAATGAAGAATTTTAAAATGAAGGCCCTAAGAGAGCACCAATCTTAATAACTCATATAAAAACGATGTAATTTATCACCACTGCTACAACATGTAGCCCTAAAAATGACATTAAATAGTTTATATCTACATTTTTACTATTATTAATTTTACCTTTTTCCTACTTAACCATTAAATCTGTTGATGAGAACTGTCTTTAACAACTATCCAAGGTCTGTGCCAAGTAAAAAAGGTGTAAAATATTAATATTTCAGGATGAATAACATTATTTTGTAGATAAATGATTTTCTGTTTCTTCCCACAACCTGAGTTTACTGTCCATTCATTTTAGTTCTCTTTATTAATTTGTTCTCGTGGTGAAACCTACAGCATCGTTGAAGCTAAAAGGGAAACTCAAGGATCTCAGTGTTGACTATAATTTGAAGACCTTGGAACGATTATCTGTCAAAACCAAATAAAAGTAGTTTTTCTCATAGCTGTATAGTTTCTCTAAAGTGGCTGTGGATATAGTGCAATACTAGTTTCATTCTAACATACTGAGGCTAATCTGTCCTGTTATAGATTTTGTCGAGTGAAGGTCAGAAATTTCAAAATTCATCTTTAATGACAAAATCTTGATCACTAAATGGATGATTATAACCATTTTTAAAATGTATTTACCATCTAAATGTCATTGTATATTAAATACATGAGTAAAATGAAACTGACAGCTTCATGAATTACTGTTTCAAACACAGCTTCAACTGTTTCAAGGTTCGCATACACATTCACTTTCTGTTTCCATCACTAGCAGCCATGGCTGTGTGTTTTTTGAGTAGACACAGTACACAAGTTTGCCTGAAGCAACCTGATCACACAGAGATCCGTGAAAGGGCCGTGACCTGTAAACAGAGCGTTACATAGTGTTGGCACGGAAACAATGCCAAAGGAAAGTCAATTAGGATCCTATTTGGTGGTGGAGACGCAAATTAAACTCATCCCTGTGAAAATGCAATAGCATCAGTTATATCAGAATGATCTTCTCCCAACTGGCTTAGGCAAGAGCGACACTTTATCATTTCACTCTTTCTCTTAAAAAGGATATTTGTTTCTTTGACCATTGTGTCAGATGAATTTAGTGGCATTTTTACCAAATTGTACATTTTATGGGAAGGAAAAATGTGCCTTCATAATGAAACGAACCAATGCTGACTGATAATGAGAAAAAATGTTGTTCTGTGTCTACCTAATGCAGGTATTCATGAACGTTCTGCTAGTTCATGAATATAAACAGCCAGTTTCCTAATTTAATTGTTATCCACAAAAAAGACCCTTCAGTGTAGAGGGACATCGATATCCTAATATGATTATCACACCAAATTGAACTTGGAACTCAGGCACCATGCGGTTGCATGTAGCAGGAAAACATCCTCCATTCTAATTACAGCACCAGCAGCCTGTAGTGCTGACGCCAGGTAGGGGAGATCCACCAATTTATGTTATTTGCGCTGAAGTGAAGCAATTTCCACTCTTCACTTCATCCAAATTTGATGATCATAAAGCTACTGTCACATTATCTTGTTTTTTAGTATCCCAAAAGCAGCATGCTCTCAGACATATTGCTTTCGACAATTTTGTGATTATACATAACATTTCCAGATCCAATCTGCCACAAAAGTACCCCCCTCCCCAAGAGGGAACGGGTGCTCCTGTGTGGTAGGTGCGGATTCCGCCGTGTGCGAATATATGCCACCTTAAATTAACCAAAGGCAGCAGATGATGTTAAAGCTCAAGAGGCAATGACACATCTGGGTAACATATGTTGCCCCGGTCCTGGGAGAACATTTGGGCAATGTAGGAAGTGACTCGAGTGAGTGAAACAGGGTTTTATATGAAATACAAGACAAGTCTCTTACACCACAGCCTTGTGTTCAGAGTACTGTGTATTAGTTTATTGGATTGAGTTACATTCAACAACATATAATTGACGAAGCCAGTGGTAAAACCATCTATGTGTCCTCAACACAGTTTATGGGAGTTGGGATGAGAACGTGTCGGCAGATCAGACCGATGATTGGTCCGGACCCTTTCCTGACTTTCACTTTCTAAGAAGAAACAGAAATGACAACACAACACATGGTTAACATTGTGAATTCAAATAAGTTGCTCATCCTTAGAAATCGAAGAAGAAAGAAATCCTTAGATAGG
This sequence comes from Eutrigla gurnardus, assembly GCF_963514095.1. NCBI lineage: Eukaryota > Metazoa > Chordata > Actinopteri > Perciformes > Triglidae > Eutrigla > Eutrigla gurnardus. Next base: position 31,661,103 of record NC_139915.1, read on the forward strand.
TTTCGGAAAAACATCATGGTCCATAAACCTTAAAAAGGTGCTTAATTCAAAATTCTGAGACAATTTATGATTGAGGCATTGCCTCCCCACAGCTCTCACTGTTGAAACAGTGGCTAGCAGCTAACGGTGCTAACTGCTTGAACAGTGCAAACAACGCCGACCCTGCTGACAGATCTTGTTAACTTCAGTGGAAACCAAAGGACGGTTGCTAGGCTTCTGCAACGTGAGTTTAGACGGTGTTATCAGCTGTAGCTAGCCAGTGGCGCACACACACATGGACTCACGTGCACTAACATGCACATGTGGCCGGGCCAGCTACATAAACATAAAGCACAGAGAACCATGGATTACAACACACAGAGAGGAAGATTTCAATTTCTGTATGTGAATGGATGATTACCAGTAGGTGTAACAGAACCCTTCTAACACGGTGACGTCTGTTCAATCTGCTGATAACAATGCAAACATAAGCAATATTTTATCTCCCCTCTTTATATTATTTAGCACTGAGAAATACACCTCTCCGTGTCCCGGATATCTCGATGGAGTGGAGCTGTGACTCAACTCTGAATGGGTTGCAAAACACAGGTGTCAAGTCCTTGAAATGCAAGGATTGTGTATGCCCTCTGGCAGCGAGTGTGCAGGAGCTGCACGCGCAACCTTCGCAAGTGTGTATTAACACTATATGTACATGCACACGACAACACACATTTAGGTTCGTGCACGTCCACACACTCTTACACACACACACAAATGGCTTGAGGCAGTGTGTGTGTGTGTGTGTGTGTGTGTGTGTGTGTGTGTGTGTGTGTGTGTGTGTGTGTGTGTGTGTGTGTGTGTTGATTGCCTCATTCACTGGGAATTTCAGCACCAGCTGATGATTTCTTGTGACAGGATGCAGGATATATATGTTTAATAGATGTTTTAAAACTGCAACATCTCTCAACAAACTGCATAATTATACAATTACACCAAAGTCAGCCTTATCACATTTAAGTTAAACATTTAATTATTTAATGTCTGAGTCGGAGAGGGGAAATACCCGGGTCATGAGGATTCTCTAAAGAAAATCTAAAAGCACTCTTCAATACATGATCAATGAAATGCCAAGAATAATCACAATACTGTCATTGACGAGTTCTCTTCTCTGTTGGATTTGTTGTGGTTGCTTCATTGGCAGGGAAAGCCCTTTTTTTGGGCTGTTTTCAGGTCATTCCTGACAGCAGCAGCAGCTAAAGAGCGATGTATTTAGAAACTTGAAGGAAGGAAGTTCCTCTACTGGCGTTGGTGGATCTGAAAATATAACAGGGAAAACAGCTAAAGGGGGAAACATTTCATTTAACCACTAGTCAGACGTTGGTGGAAGAAACTTTGGAGGAAAAGATCCAGTATCAGCCTTGTGATTAACGCTGTGGGCTTTAAATGTTATTGAACCAACAATTAATTACTTAATATCCTGATCTGTAAAACATAGATTTATGACTAATCCTGTTAAATAGAATCAGATATGGGCGGCAGTAGCTCAGAATCGTCTGCTACTAATGAGAAGATTGTTGGTCCCTGGCCACTGTGGTCAACATGCTGAAGTGCCCTTGGGCAAAGCGTGAAGCTTTATCACAACACTTTATTTTGTAAATGTAATCCTTTTTACTATATCCTCAGAGGCACTGAGATTTATTTTTTTGCTATTCACATTTCATAAGTAGTTTTGAAGTACTCGTACTTAATCAATAACAGCTTTTTATCCTGCTACTTTATACTTCTATTCCACTATGAAAATATTGAACGCTTATACTAGCTACTTCACATTCAAAACATATAACAATTTTATAAAATCACACTATAAAATGATGTACATTGATGCATCATGGTACATCTTGCACCATAAATAACAGTTTATTATATATAAATAGCAGTTTTTGCTGCAGCTTCACTCTTTCTTAGTTTTAATGGAGAAAAAAAAAGAAGTAAGAAGCTTAAGATGAGTTTTTGGTTTGTTTTTTTGTTGATCTACTGTATCCAAGGTCAATGACGAACTGTCAAACTCAACTATATGGAGGATGGTTTCCGTCGTCAGCTGTGGAACAGATAAGAGATACCGATCAATAGGCCAACGGGATCGGGATAATGGCTGAGGGATTTCAGACGTACAAGAAGAAGCAAGTGATTTACATTTGGCATACATACTGTAAGGATTCTTCACTTCCTATAATTGTCACAGGATCTGTGCCAGTCATGCCATTATGTGTAATGTGGCTCATTTGTTGCATTCGGTTGAATTCCTGGCTACAGTATTGGACTATCTGGATCAAAGCAGAAAAGCATGACTAATGCTGTATTACGGTGAGATGCAGTAATCTGGAAATGGCGCGATGCATGAATGACTCCTATTTGATGTGAAAATGGAACGAAGGCATCTGATCCTTCTGTGTGATTTTGGCTCTTCCTAATCTTCTACATTGAGTATTTTTCGAAAGTTACATTTTAACACTTTTCACTTTGAACAATCCTGGAATTAAAGTCAAATACATCAGAGGGCTCATACCTGAAGCAACCGGAGGTTCAGTGTTTGGCCAAAGTGCGAGTACAGATGGATGGGAAATCTCTTCTTTTTTTTTTTTGGCTCATTCCCTTCACAGCTGCTTTCTTTTAGAGCCACTGTTTCCCCCATTTCCTTCCTGCTTCTATCTTGTACAGAGAGAAGATTCAAATGCCCCTGAATAATCAGCAGAGGAAACTACTTTCCAAGGAGAAATGTTATTAATCCGACGGTTAACAACCAGGAAGGCATTACTGTCTTGGGACGACGCTACGGAGCAGCTGGGCCTCTGGCTGTGCATAGCTGAACAGAGTATCTTGCTTCGTGCCATTTTGCTGTAAAATAATTGAAACTCCATATCTATAATTACATAGAACAGTGTACTTCACACTCTGTTTTACCAGAAGAACCAGAGCACTGAGTGGTCAAATCGGCAAAGCACTCATAGAAAGTAAGTTTGCAACAGCTTGGAACGGTTACACAGATATGTAGAAATGAGAATTGTCTTTTTAAAAGCATTTACAGTGTCTAGAACAGATGGTTGTGGTTGCAATGAACTACCCATCGGCCCGGTTCTCTTGCAGTATCACTTCGCAGCAGCTGGACCTCCAGAGTCCGTGGATCATCTTGCAAGCTGGAGGTCTGTTTGATGTTCCTTTCCCTTCCAATTGATTTTAAAGACACTTCTAAGCAACTGAAATGTCCACCGCCAGGCAGATTCTCATCCACTTCTCTGTATTGCTATTGCTGTATCTCCAAAAGAAAGTAATGCACCATCATTCTTATATAACCTGTGTAATAAGCTCATGTGTAAGCCAAGTTATCTGTAGTATAAACAGTGACAAAGGGAAGGAGGTTAGGGCCTAAAAACACAGGACTTTCACCCAGGAGGCTGCTGTTCATGTCCCAGAAGTCAACGTCGGTATTGAATATGGGGATGTTACATTAATGTTTTAATATGCTGCTATGCCTTGCATTGACGTTGTACCACCTTAGACATGCATGTTTTCTTTTGCCTGTTGTCTGTCCTGTGTGCAATGGTGAAATTAATGTTACCCCACTGGGTATCTTGTATTGTATCATCACAAATGTAAGGTAAAATAAGTCAGTGTTGACTTGGTTTCACGTGGGACACAATCATTGGTATTGTGTTTTTGCTTGACCCATTCATCTCCACCAGAACCATAAGATAGAGAGGTAAGACAGGCGAGCAAAGCAACTTCACATTCTGACTGCATTGGCTGTTCGTATTTTACCCATAAAACTAAGCCTTCAAAGCTGACAGGGCCAGAAGTGTTTCTTCAAGCTTTTTCCCCCCAATTGTAAATTGCAGCACTGCCAAAGGCGGCATGTACTCTGAGATACTTTTGTCAGTATTCACAGTAGCTCAGTACCTGCGTGAGCTATAATTATTGTGATTAGAATTAGAGCCGAGCAAAGATAACGGATGCAATCAATAAACGCAGCGTACAGGTCTTTGATTATACTATAATCACTGTCATTTCTTTATGCCTTGATGAGTTGCAGTGAGACACGTTTGGTAGTTATAATTTCAGTATGCAGCACATTTCTTCTTTAAAAAAAACAACAACAGAACATCATACATCAAGTAGCACAACTGCATAAATGCTCCAGAGACACTAATTTGGACTACGATGTGAACAATCCCATGCACTTGTCATTTACTTTACAGAGTCTGAATCCACAACGTTAGCATTATGATTTAATGTAGCAAAACGAAGACAAAAAAAAATCTGTTTATTTATTTACTTATTTATGTTTTTTTGTCAGTACATTGCAGCCCCCCTGGAGTGAAAGAGTGTTCTTGTAGGAATCTGACAAAAGAGTGACAGCCCGGTGCCTGATTGCTGCACAGCGGAGAAAAAAAAGCAATAAAAAAAAAATTCTTCTGCTGGAGATTTTCGGATGGTTGTCTGTGGGAGATAGCAGTGGGGTCACGGCGACAGGAGGGGGAACGAATGTTGCATCACATGACCTTCACGATTCAATGACCCTGGCATTTGTTTCCCAGCATGAAAAGGACCACTCCCAGCAATCATCAGGGCATGGACATCTGTGGTTTCCATCATGTTAAAGGGGAACTAAGCATTATATTTGGGTATCTGTGTGGATGGAGGGGCAAGAGCTTCTAGTGGTATTGCCAATGCCCTGCTTGCATGCTTACCTTTCTCCCCTCCAGCCACCTTCTGTTCCCTAATTGCAGCATGTCCTCAATCTGCCTGCGTTTGTGGTCTGATGAATGTGTCTTTTGTTTCACATTTCCCAACTAAAGGAAAAAAATAATTTTCTAATCGAAATTTTCTTTCAAATGATGCTTTGACTCGCAGCAGAGAGACGAACAATGTCTGATTGCCACTTTGGTCCACGGCGTGTTTTCCCTGCAGAGATCCCTGTGTCTGTGTCTGTGTGTGTGTGTGTGTGTGTGTGTGTGTGTGTGTGTGTGTGTGTGTGTGTGTGCATCTTTTTTCTGGTGATCTCCCCCGGCACAACCTGTCACATTGACTTAACGGATCAATCCACACCTCGCAGGTACACCAGATGGGTATCACTTCGGCTTTAAAATCCTAGACCGTCTCTGCCACAGTTGGTTTGTACGTGACGAGCTGAATGAAAAAACAAAGCAATAAACAAAAAGATGGAGAAATAAATAAATGAGGAAACCTTGACGCAGTATCTACCCATTTAGGAATAATGAAAGAGTGATTCATAGCGAGAGTGGCCAAGAAATAAAAGGACTCGATGTTATCTGCTTTCCATTTCAGGAAATGTTTTATTTTACTTTTGTCCAACCAATGCTGTGAACACAAGCTGAAGACATTTTAAAGATTTATTTTGTAAAATACATCAGAAATGACCCTCTTGTGAATTTGAACTTTGAGTGTCTTATAAAAGTAAAAAAAAAAAAAAAAAAAAAAAAAACTGCAATGCTAACTTCCGTGAATGGCCTACAACAATGTCATCGCTGCAGATCTCTATAGTGTAGTTACCATCATAACGGCACTTGAATGCATCAGAGAGTGAATTTTCAACATTTCAATTAATAAATCAAACAATTAACTGTAACAGAGGATGCACTCTTCAAGTCATTTCTACACAGCTGTTACCCTATGGGTCTGAGCAGTGGCGGTTCTAGACAAATTTTACTGGGGGGGCCAAGGTGGGGCCAATGTTTGATCAGAGGGGCACATTAAAAAATGGAAACAAATGATATTTAAACATAGCGAGATCAGACATTTACAAACTTGATTTTCTTATCGTAGTGAGGAACAACAGTAACACGGTTATGTGCAATAAATCACTTTACGAGATGAAATCGTTTTGCTTACCTTCGCCTCTTGCAACAAGACATTAGCTCCTCTCTTCAAAACTTGTGGCTGCCGTTCTCACTCTCATCTCGCATCCGGCAAGGCAGTGTTTGGGTGCGTCGCTCTAATTATTCCGTGTAGAGCGCTGAGTCACATTAGTTCCGCTTTTGGCGCTAGCGCATAAAATCGTAATAACTTGATCAATTTATTTCATTTTCATTTTATCATTCAGTCAGCTTATTCAGTCAGCTCTGGGGGGGCCACAGGGGGGGCCTGGGACATTTTTACAGGGGCACTGGCCCCTGTAGGCCCCCGTGTAGAACCGCCACTGGGTCTGAGAAGTGAAGCCAAAAGGAATTGCCTTGAACCTGCATTGGTCTAATGGCCAGCAGGAGGCGACTCTTCTAGTTGCGAAAAGAAGTCAGATTGTATGGAAGTCTATGACAAAATGACTCACTTCATTTGTCACCTCAGTAAACAGAAGTTTATGGTCCCAATCTATAGTTGTAAGTCTTCTTTAATACAGCATGATGTCCATTTAGTAAATGTTGGTCGCATTAAGAGTAAAACAGATGATTAAGCAGGGTATGCTTCAGGACGTGGTTTTACAACTTCCACTCTTTCACAAGTTCATGAAAGTTAATTGTTAAATGTTTGGTGACCTTTTTGGGTTAGATAGATTTCTGTAAAAAACTGTATTCAGTTTTTTGTGTCACTTCTGATTGCAAGATGGTGAGAGCCAAATTGCCAAACTCAGGGCTACAAAATACTATTCAACAAACCAACCCCGAAGCCATCGGTAGTTAAACATTTGACATTCAGTTTGGAGGACGTTTTGCAAAGAGACATATCTGAACCCCGCTTTCATAGACCGAAAATTATATTTTAAACTTGCCTTTGACCCTGTGGGGCCGCTGGTTCATTATTTCTAGGTCTTCTTTCATATGAAGTCCGGAAGCATGTCTTTACTTTTCACCAAATTCTGAGCAAATAAAGCAGTTTTTAATTGAATGCTTCCCTGCACTGTCCATGAACCCTGCACCACACTCATAACCGACCAGGGTACTGTGGGGGTCCGTTTACTCGGCTGGAAATGTGTTTCCACAATATATTTGAAAACATCATGTAGACACTTATAAGCTACTGCTTTAAAAGTACTAAGGCTGAGTCCTCCATGTCAGCGAGGTTCCCTGGGAGCCCGAACACGGAGAGTGAGTGCCGATCCCTTCAGATGATATGCAAGGCACATCTCGCCATGGACACACGGGGAATTGGATGTCCCAGCACAGCCGGGGGCTGCGTGTGCTTGACTGCACTGTCCTGACACCACCCATCACTCTTACATGTAGCTCTCCTGGAGACCTCCACTACCCATCATGCCTTGCTTCTGAAACTGCCCCGGGGACAGCTCACCCCGCTGGGGCAAAAAAAAAAAAAAGATGTGAGGAGCCACCACTTCCTGGTTCAGTCTTTTCTCATTTTCCTGGGAGAAGTAGAGCAGCGACACGCGTTGCCGTGAGCTTTAATGGATTAGTTTGGAGGGTGTATAAAAAACCTCAAAAATGGAACTCTCATTTGATTTGCTTCTAATTTGTTCTTGGTTTTTCATTTCTCACTTGTCGCTTGTTTCACGACAGTAACACTCTCATCTCATTCCTCAAGCTGTTCATTTTTTAAGTTTTAACTTAGTTCTTATTGAAATCCCATCCCACACTTCTCCGTTTTTTAATCATAACTGGCTTCTCTCTTTTTGTCTCACTCTCTCAGTCGTCGTGGTAATAACTCATCTTTCTTTTTTTTTTTAAAGCTTTTTAGACTGTGGATTGTAAAGCCCATGCTGTGCTGAGCAGCAGTGCAATTGGAGAGGGAAATAAAAATAGCTTAGCATGTCAGCAGGGGTTTATGATGGCCTCTTTTTCCCCTCAGAGAAGTCATATTACGTCCTACCCACATTTTATACAATAGACTGATGGAGCACCAGTCAGAGAGCAGAGGTTTCAACACATTGACAACGGGATATTTCTCTCTGTGAGCATTACGTTCTTCTTGGTAAAACTTGCTGTCTATCTATTTATCTCTGTTAGTCACATCAGAGCTGTCTTGGTTTCCTCCCAAGCTACATGCAAATCATTGGTAAGCCACAGCCAAGCAGTGTAGGTAATGCACCTGATGATATACATCACACATCAGCCACTCTAACAGATGGCAGATTTGGATAGATTTGGGGACGGATTCGCTACTCCTGACAATCAAAAAGGTTGTTACTAAATCCTGGATTGGAATCTCCCGGTCCTGAATCTAACATGGCTTGAAATCTTGGAACAGTGATGGAATATTGAACCCGAAACCTGAGATATCCAATGGGAGCCAGCTGACTGGGAAACATCACCACAGAACCTTTAGCTGCCAAGATCAGAACTTTTCTTTATTATTTCCAACAGTAGAAGAGGAGGACCTGTAATCGCTGCTCTGAAATTGTTTAGTATGACTGAAAAGACTGAATCGTCTGGTTTGTGCGTTCGTATGATTGCAATATTTAAAATCAGTTAAATCTGTCGTTTACATCTGTGGTGTTTCAAAATCAGGCATTATCCAAACACATCACCCAGCAGTTTGCACGAATCGAAGATCAGATTAACATTCAAACAGCACATGAGGTGCTTGTTTACTGCATGTGTTGAATGCTGATACCTTTTTATTTCTCAATGTTACATTAACTGCCTATAAACACACTGGGGCTCTGTCCACAGGGTGCTTACTTACATACACTTGGAGAGGAGTAGAAAGAAAGAAGTCATACATATTTAAACCAAATGGCAACAACATATTTGGTTTGTCCCTCAGAAACATTGCTCTCTGGGTAAAACGTTTAGACAGATAGCGTTCTCTCAGACCTGTAACTTGGCTTCAATAGATTATTTTTTTTGCCGTAGAATACTCCAGTGCTTTTTTATGTTTGCAAATTCTTATTTGGAGATGTCATTTGGTTTGACCATCATCAGCGCTGTCAATGAAACAGACATGACTGTGAATTGCAGAGAATGAAATGTGTTTGGAAAAGAAAAGTACTGTTGTCACATTTCACATTAGAAAAGCTGTGTGGAAAAGGGCAACATTCAATGAATGAAACTTCAATTGCACATTTTTTTTATGCTTGCTTGAGGTGGTTTTTGCCTTTGTTGAAAAATAGCTCATGCGCTAAATGAGTTATGGAAATGGCTTTGCCCAATAAATTCTGACAGCGAACCTTTAAGTGACATTACTGATCAGCGGTTTCCGCTGCTGGCCTCTTGGGAAATCCCACAATGGGTGATTTCTTGTTTTTGTCTCTGGACAGCATGAAACATGACTAGTTCTAGCTGCTTTCACAAAACAATTAACATTTGCACGATTGAAATTGAGGATTACAGCAACACAAACATATGGATATAATAGTGATTTCTCATTCAAGGCTCTTTCGCCAGGCTGTTTCAAAGACATTCACCAAACAATTCAAGGTGCAAAGTAACTTGATGCAGCCTTAAATACCTATAAGGCTCATTTTCCGGTGTATGCTAGTATCTAAGGTTACTACGTTGATAATGCAGCTCTTCTCACCCTCACCTCCTGCCCCTCCTTCTAAAAAAAAAAGCCCCATCTGCTCTGATTGGTCAGCTGGCCCACTCTTTTGTGATTGGTCAACGGCTCAGTGTGTTTGACAGAAAAGTCATGGCCCTTACCCCAACCAGATAACAAGACTTTAATTTTCTTTGGAGCACTTTTTTTTCCATTGACTCCTCTTCCTCTTGAAGTCCTTACAAAAGGAAATTCCAGTTTGCACAGCAGAAAACAGCGTCTTCCCAACTCCATGCTCAGCTCCTCTCCTACCAGCTTTGTTTGAGGGCATGCCAGACTAGCTGCTGGGTAGATATTATGGAAATGTAATGCTTGGTGACATCGCCATTTTATGAAAACAAAAGGCAGATTTCAGTTGAGGAATTTCAAGCAGTTTAGAACCGGTATTTCTGTTCCCTTTGGAGATTTTGGAGACCATTTACATGCACAGAAATCACTAAAGGAAAAAGCGATAAAGAATGCTCTATAAACTTTGCTGTGATTGGCTACGTTTGAGCGTTGTATGTACAATTTCTTCTGTAAGATCTTGTGGTTTTAGAGCGAGATTTTATGTTGTGGTGCAATGTATGCTTGCATCGAGTCTGCGTGGTATTTTATTCTTCATTGCAGGAATGGAAGTTAGCACCTCTCCTACATACCTGGGGATGATATTCTCTCGAAGGAGTAGGAGGAGGAGGAGGACAGCACTATCGAGGTGCTTTGAAGAAGGCTTGTTTGTCGAAATGTGTCACTATCAGAAACTGAAACGGTGACCCGAGGCTCCAGTACTGAGATTATTCTGTCTTGTTGGAGTGTCGCCATCTCGCTTCATACGCTGTTGTCACTTTAGCTGAGCATTAAATTCACTCAGAGGAATTGCATTGGATGTAAACCACCTCATCAGTTGCTGCTCTCGACATCAAGCGAAAAGCCAGAAAAAAAAGACAACACGATCCTCGTCCGTTGTTTTCTGAAGCTTTGCCAGAAGTTTTTTTTTTTTTTTTCTACTCTGACCGCCAACTTCCAAGACATTTCCCTTCCAACCTCGAGCTTTGAGAATCTGTTCTCTTCAAAATGAAAGAGGAACAATTAAAAAGCAGGATCTCTGACTGTGGCATGCCTTAAGTCTGGCAGATCAGCAGATACATCGTATCTATCATCAACACCAGTCAGACCTAATATTGATTGCCCATTTTTAATTAGAATACCAGACAAACCTTCATGAGAAAGACTCGCCCACTCATTCTTAGTTTAGCTCACCTCTGTTTGCTTGTCTAACAGAGTGTTGCATCCTCACACATAAATCGCCTGTTTACTGTATAGTGCTTAGGGAGAACAGGCCGGGTTGTGAGTGGTGACTCATTTCAACACTTTAACTATGAAGAAACCACTAAGCCGATTCACTTAAGTGTCACGGCCGATGGCGGCGTCCCGACTGACAGCATCTGTCGCCGCGGTAACAGCCGACCCCCGATCCCCCCTCAGGTAAACAACGCTAGCTCTGTCAACACATTCGCCATAGTACTGTTATGCCATGTTGAGACCACCTTTTAAAAGGCAGACTGAACAAACCACAACTTCAGGCTTTTTACAAATGGGTTATTTTTTTATCCTTTTTATTCTTTTATTGTGATGAAATCCTTGCAATGCTGTTGATGTTGGGTTCATACAGCGGTAGCAAATCTGCTTTTGCTAGATACAGTGTACAGCTTGGCGAAAACCATCGAGCACCTTCGGAGGATGTTTTGAACTGAAATGAAAGGATGGTGTTTCTGGGATTTCCACAACATGTGTGCAGTAGAAATAGTGGTTAGTTCAGCCATGAGTGATGAAATGCTGTTGGTGTCTACATCAAGGTAGGCCACCCTCCTCTTTGGCGCAAAAAAACACAAATTATCCCGCCAATAAACAAGCGTTTTAAAAAAATTGTCCATTATTTCCCGAATGTCAAGAATCATGACAGAAACACACTAAAAAACAAATAAACTCACATCACTTAACAGTGAATTATTATTATTATTATTGTTATAATAATTATTATAATTTATGGGCATTGTTAAAGCTTCCAGTCCCTTTTTTGGGGGGTATAACTGTTTGGGTGCCCCGTTGACCATGTTTGTCTTTCCAGGTGAGATTTAAGACACTTTTCAAATTAAATCCCTATTACATTCCATAAACTGGTGGAAACACCTGAAACTGTTATGTAACTGAAAAAACGATCACCATATCATTAAGTGATCAGATTTATGTGACAACAGCTTGGCTCAGGAGCAGAGTTTGTTGCCAATATTTACTAGATAATAGTGCTTTTTTGTTGTTGTTTTCACCAAAGTACATCCCCAGCTGTGTTTCTGCAAGAAAAGGTTTTTATGAAAAACCCATATGTAACATTTCTAGTGTTTGTGCGCTATCTAAAAATCCTACTTGCATGCTCCATTATGTTTCGTTGTAAATGATCACCCGGATTGAAAACCTTGACTTGTTAGATAAAAACCTGCTCCAACCTACAGTCCTGCTGCTCTTTGGCACATCCAGTCCAACCCCGGCTGACTAACCAACACAAGCAGCTAATACTTCTTCGGCCTGCTAACGAGCACCCCTATCACTCCTTCCTTGTAAAGCGTGAAGCCCCCACCCATTAGCGGTGACCCTGCTGACAGAGCTCCCAGTGTTTTTGAAGGACATGAGGCAGAGGCCAGAGCCTCCCAGACCAAAGCCTGGATTAGTTACTAATCCTCGGAGGTATTTCTCTCTCCCCTGTCACCCCCTCCCACTCGCTTTTCAGGAATCTACTTGCTGCATGACTTAAATAATAAAAGGGAAGGGAGTCATACCGAGAGACGTGGGAGTCGGAACCGTTTAATGAAAGAAATGAGAGAAGCACGGAGAGTATGTGTGGCGTCGAATCTGGCCTGTGGCATTTTATTTTAGATGTTAAAAAATATTTCTTCTCCTTTACTATGTTCCCTGAAATCTTCCGTGGAGGCGAATTATTGCACCGCCTTGACATTTTTTATATTAGCATAAGGATTATGTGCCTTTATGGACATGTATTAAAAAAGAAAGCTTCTATATTCAACAGGAAATGTTATGAACTCAAAGCCCGGGTGCTGGGTGTTGAAGTGGTCCTGTGGTTCCAGCTGCAATCAGTGATTCATGCAGTCCCCCATGATGCAGTGCATGTTCATCTTTAATAGCCCACTTTACCCTGACTATGATTAACCCGCGCACTAGTCGGGAATTATAATTTGCGTAAATAATTGCTTATCCGTTGTGAGCTGTGTACGCATTAATGTTGCATGTATGTGAACACGGTCAGAGTGTGTAATAAAAATCACAATCCTTTGAGCTTTAAATTCGAGTTACAGACATATTGTCTGCTGAGTATACCATAGTAGCATGAAAGCATTTATATATAGTAAAAGACAAGCTCTGGCCTTTTTCTCTCTGTCGTGCTTCTAAGCTTCACATGAGCTGTGATTGACAGCCTCTGATGAGGGCACAATAATGACAATCATCATCATAACCGACTCACTAATTACTGTGTCGTAATCACTGCCATCAAGGAATTTAACGCCGACTTCCTCATTTGTGGAGGGTGAAATATTCATGCTCTTCTGCTGGAAGTCGAGCAGCCTGAATTCTAAAATGATTACCATCGTAAAAAAAAAAAAAAAAACCCTCTGCAGGGACGTGCAAAAGGAGAAACGGCTCCAATCAGCAATTCTGTTTTTTGCTTTAACTAAAGTATAGTGTTTGATTTAAAAAAATAAAAATGGCACACAGGCTCATGGATTATTTGATCTATTATTAGCAGATGTGACGGCACTGGGCTCATCCTCACAAATACAGTACGTGTGGTCAAATCTCAATTAAAAGACTTGAGTTGTTTGTTTGTTTGTGGCCCCTTTCCGCTTCCCGCCTGTTCCTCTGTTTCCCCTCAGTGGAGCAGATTGGATTATATGAGCAGATGCAGTAGAATTAGTGTTGGATCGCTGCGTCGCATATGCTCCCCAAGGAGAGATGGTCTTGAAGAAAGAGTGTGTGAGTGTTAGAGAGAGAGAGAAAGAGGATGCAGAGTGCAGATGGTTGAGTTACTCAATGTTCAAACATCCCTGGGCAGTAGTGGGTGGGGGCACATTGTTGACTCTTCGCTTGTAATAACTGCAGTCACATTTTCTTACAGCCGCATTTCATGCTTTAGTGGGTGCGTGATGTACACCGGCCTCGTGGGGAACTCCACATCTGCAATGATGGTGTTGTATAGATCCAGAGGAGGATGATGATGATGAAGAGATTTCCTGCATGAAATCGTCCAATGTGAAAAATATAGTTTGCATGCTTTTAAAGCAAATTAATGGACATATTTTTGGGATGAGGGCTGTATGGTGGTGTAGTGGGTAGCACTGTCGCCTCACAGGTCAGGTCTGGGTTCCTTCTGTGTGGAGTTTGCATGTTCTCCCCATGTAGGCTTGGGTTCTCTCCGGGTTCTCTGGCTTCCTCCCACAGTCCAAAGACATGCAGGATGGGGATAGGTTCATTGATGACTCTAAATTGCCCGTGGGTGTGAATATGAGCGTGAATGGTTGTCTGTCTCTACATGTTAGCCCTGTGATGGACAGGGTACCTGTCCAGGTGTACCCTGCCTTCGCCCAATGACAGCTGGGATCGGCTCCAGCCCCCCACAACCTTGAATACTGAATACAGGATAAGCGGTAGACGATGGATGGAAGGATGGATTCTTGGGATGAGATGTTAAAAAAACAAAAATACACACACATATCTGGGTATCCACACACTTGTGGCCACATGTCCACAGCAAAGCCAATAGAACTTTGCTGGCTCCCGGGCCTCACCACATCTGATTAATGCCTGCACACTTAGACCTCTCCTCTTCCTCCAGTTGTTCTCCGCTTCCACCGCCGTTATTAATAGCAGGAGCATAAAGGAGACTTGTTGTGGCACAGAGATGAGGTGGCTCGCTGCGGCCAACCCGCTGACCCGAGTTGCCCTACCACTGATTATCTAGACACCGCTCCTATTGCAGCGTTTACAGGAAACAGGATAAGGTAGTCTCCTGATGTCCGCGGGCCTTTCTCATTTTCCCCGGCTTTAGTGCATCCTCCATTCCTTTCGCCGCCTCCTCTCCTCCTCCTATGCAAGCAGAGAGGAGAGAGGAGTCAGGCAGAAAATGTGCCATCCTACAGTACAGTATATGAAACATACATTACAAATAAAAAAAAGACATAAATGTGGCACATTTACAAGAAAAAAGTCAAAAGTTTTGAGTTTATAAAGTAATTTGCTGTGTATGATGCCTGTTTGTAATATTTAAGTCAGTTTAAATGATTGAGCTTTGTCAAATTAGCAACGTTAGTGTTTTCTACAGTAAATGGCGATGGTATCAACCGGCATTTATGCTAGCTAACTTCCCAAGGATCTACACATTTTTCTAATTCATGAATCCCAAAATTGTGAAAATGCCTCTTTTAGGTCCTTAGGGTGATGTCTGTTGATGGTTATTGTGGATTAGATTTAGACAGGCCAAATTGTCATCTTGGGTGTTCATTGATCGGGGGGTTGGGCTAAGACACTAGCGGTAGTTTTAACTTGTTGTCATGCAAACAGGACACAAAAATTACAAATGCGAAAAGCCCCCAAGATGAGACTGGGATTCTCTGCCAGTTCAAGTGTACGTGTATCAAAAAGGTGTGTAAAGAAAATAATAACGCTGTATCAAATCTGTCTCACGTGAAAAAGAGTTTATCGTCAGCGTAGCAACGAAGCTGACGGGGATGACTTCCCAACGTCAGAGCAAAAGCCTCAACAAGAGTTTGCCACTACCAGTTACCCACCTCACCTGATAAACAGAGTCATAAATCTGCAACTTGGAGTAATTATCATAACACCAGCTGGCACTTGCATCCACACAGCACCACCCTCAGATACAACTGCTGTGAGGGAAACGGTGGCGAGGTAAGGATCGCGCTCTGATTATCTCCGATGTCTGGCACAGGAGAATCAAGAAAACACTAGCGTGTTTTGAAACGGCTGTATGTAATGATTCACTATACATTGTGTTTACAGCCACTCGAACAGTTGCATCCAAGGCCAAAGGGAAAATTAGACTCTGAGGCCTTTATACACCTTTTTTTCTCTTTTTTTTTGTTGCACGTCTGTGTATTATTTGGATCTGTTGTTTACGTGATAAAGAAAATATTTTTTGAGCTTTGCACTTATTTTCAGGAAACAAGACGAGACCTTTCTCATCCAGCTTTGTCTACGACAGTCATTTTCCAGAGAACTTACTTGGACTTGCCACAGTTGGCTTATGTGTAGGTGGAGACAGCGACAGAAGCAAAGATGAAGATGCCGAAAGGAAGTTTCTTACTGTGAAAAAGTGAGTCACACCTGTATTGAAAACCTGTCTGGTGGAAACTACAATACAGTCTGGTCTATTGAGAAAACTGTCAGCAAAGCAAATGGCATCTCTGCCTCTTTATGTGGATACCTGCTTTTATTATAGTTCAACGTGGGTGCAAAAAATGACTTTTTTATGGAGAGCGGCGCATGGTCTGGAGGGACTGACACCGTGGCATGATATTTATTTGATATACTGCACAAAAAGTCTGAAAAATGTTCCTCTTTGAAGAACCCGGAGTGAGAAACAAAATTAGGCAGCCAGACCAAAATGGGTGATGGGCCTTTAGAATGGTATTTTCTTTCAAAATAAATTAGCACAATTTCAAAACCTCTTTTTTTAGATGATTGACAAAATAAATATACTGCTTCTTAAATCCAATAGAGAAGGTAAAGTGTCATTCAGTCATGCATATGGACCTGATAGTCTTCACTGGAAGGCCTTTTCCCTCTGTGTCGACCTTTCTTACAAACATTCATACATCAACGTGATGATGATGGCAGACGATCACATGTAAGGTGTCACCTGCCCATCAGGATCTTATCTGACTGGTCACACACACACACACACACACGCACACACATAGGCTTCGGGAGCTGTTTGGGATTCAGTATCTTGCCCAAGGACACTTCGACATGTGGACTAGAGGAGGTTGGGGATCGAAAAGCCGATCTTCCTATCAGCGGCCCGATATCCTTGAGCCGCCCCATCCTCGGCTGTGTTTGGACTGCCTTCACACTCTCCGGTATGTTCTCATTTCGTTTAGTGTCAGCAGGTGGAAACTGAGATATTTAAGTTCTAGTCGGTGTCGTCTGAGTAATAGAAATAGCTCAGTATGTGGGCAGTAAGCTGTTGACAGCCGTCCTTTGTGCTTGGAAATATGATGGCATAACTCTTACTCAACATCCCCCCCTCCCACACATGATTTGTGTGACATTTCAGCACCGCGGTGCTCTTTAGATTATTTCTGCTCTGAAAAGTTCAGCATTAAATACGTTAATTGGCCCTCTCGTTGCATGCCTGTCATAGCGGAAACTGTTAAAATAAATGTAAAGCAAACAATGGGATGCTAATATAGCGCCTTCAATGACACAGACATCATGAGAACAAGCTGCTGCCGTCATTTAACAGCTTGACTCATCTTAATGAGAAAAATATAATACAATTACCGTCAATCCAACACATGTACAGAATTATCAATCAGCTTTCATTGATGTTATGTATGTATGTGTATTAGGAGTGAGTATTGGCAAGAACCTCACGATACGATACATATCACGATACTTTGGTCACAATACGATACGTAAGTACCTGTATATGTACATCAGACAATATAATCAGAGGACACATTGAGTCAAAACGATTTCATTCAAAACAGCCTCTCCATTTTATTAATTCCCATGAAATTCACTGGAATAAATATTGAAAATAAAATGAAAAAGGAGAAAGTACTGCATTCACAACGCATCTAAACATGAATCTTTTTTTTTGAATCGATCTTTGGAGTTAAACAATTGATATTGTATTGGGCGGCAATGTATCGCGATATATTGCCGTATCAATATTTACTTCCACCCCTAATGTGTATATAAAAATGGACTCCCACTAGGTGTCTGTTCTAACCCCAATGTGCAAGTTCATACCCAGAACTTGACTGACTTTTTCCCGTTTGTGTACACTACACAGTTTCCTGTGGCATCTCATCCGTTACACTGTTTGAAATAAACGGTGTCCAGTCGGACTCGTCTCATCAAAGATTTGAACAGCTGGAGGTTCAAACTGTGTTTTTCCTCCACCTATACAATTTCCTTTCCACTTTGCCCCTTGCTGATTGCATTGTTGTTGTTGTCGTGTTCCTGTGATGTTGTTGTTGTTGTTGGGCTTTCTATTTGTGTACTCATCCTTATCTTCTTCATCACCATAAGCGGAGCTTCCCTCTGTAAATGTTGCATTAGGAGACTTCAATTGCCATCCATGATTATGCTAATGAGATCGAGAAATGTGTACTGTGTTTGCTATTTAAATCATATTCCACTCAGAATTTCAATACAATTTATTTTGATCAAACAACATCAATACCATTGTTTATGCTATAACAGGTTGTAAAAAATCTCAGTTTTTACTCAATCTTTTATTGATTTAAATAATCAAGACCGTGTGTTTTGCATTGTGGCTTGCAATGCATGGTTAATCAAAAATTAAAGAAGATTTTGGAGAGGTTTAGAGATAATTTACTGGTAATACCTGCAGTGTATTTGAGACATGCATTCAAGACTATTTTACTATCAAATAGCATTCTATAAAATATGTTTATTGACGATATAACGTTATTCATACTGCAACATCCAAAATTAGCAAAAGGTCTGTGAATGAGGGCAGCCATTTTTGATGTTGTAGTCAAGCACCTCTACTGCCTCCAGTGCTTGAATATACCACCAGGGAACAAATAACATCAGATTGTATTAGAACAGTTTTCAATTTTGTGGATGGCAGAGAGAGATTGCAGAAAGTTGTGTGTCAGGTATGATACAAACATCGTTACAGGGATGACTTTATTTCAACGGCAATGAGTCACATTCATTTCTACGAAGATGATTAACAGATAAAACAACTAATATTAATGACAGAGATGCAAATAAGGTGTCAGGCCTTCAAAGACCAAAATAACAATCAAAGGAACCCACATTAACTCATCTCTCCATTATTCTACAGAATCAAACAAATCCAAAAAATATCACTAATCTCCTCAACGAGCAGAGAAAAGGAGCAAACAGCAGAAGACCTACAAGTCTTCCTTCATCAAGTCAATAAAGTCTAACAAAGACAAAGGATCAAGGACGAACAGAACTGTAGACTGTCTCTGGGAGTAGCAGCTCCACTGATGTGGAAGGAGATCAGGTGTTGGTGATCAGCTGATCAAGCAGTGAGAGAGGGAGGCAGAGACACACAAAGAGATAGAGAGCTTTCAAGAGGCTGGAGGGGGGGGAGGGGCTCTATGACTGACTTCACCAAAGAATTTTACACTGTTATTTTTACACTTTAACATCTATTTCAATCTCTAACTACAGACCATCTTCTGACGGGATCACACCAGCTGCTGTTTCCTACTTCCGGTGTCCTTGTAAAGACCACGCCCATCTTCAAACCCAGCCTTGGTTTTGATCTCAACTTTGTTCCTGGGAAGTTTTGTGAACGCATCTCACACATTTGTGACACAAACGTGAAACGCGGAGGCAAAAACCTGCCCAGAGACAGAAACACAAACACTTTGTACAGTTTTGTTAATTGCTTCTGTGGTAGTTCCAGGAACAGCAGCTGTGTCTCCTGCATCATATTTTACCATGATTAGACACACACTTATACACACACACACACACACACACACACACACACACACACACACACACACACACACACACGCACACAACAATACGAGCCAGCTGTCACAGCTGGTAATCACTTACACCACTTGTTACATGCAGTCATCAGATTTCTTTTTATAGTATACTGCATTTGGATTGAACCAATTTTGTCAAGTTGATAATTGTGCACGAGCATGCATATATATATATATATATATATATATATATATATATATATATATATAAACACGTTGCCACTAGCACATGCAGGCAGTGTTAAACTCATTGACTCATTGTTAAGTTGTGATGGGACTTTCTTCAAAGTGATGCATTCCGCAGATAACCCATAAATCAGAATCACTTGCTCTCCTGCGCACATTTAATATCCCAAACCACAACTCTGGTCCAACATTCATCCCTTCCTGGAGCATTATTTTGTTTTGTTTTTTTATTTGCCCTACCTCCTGGGCAGACTCACAGGCATCACATCTTCCATACAGCTGGAAGAGCAGATAGACGGGAATGCACCGCTTATTCCCTCACAGCCAACCCGCTCTCGGTCCATGAGTGAACCTTTAGGATCGGACATCTACACACAGAGGCTGTAGGACATGTAATGGGCTTAACTAACTCCAATCTAAAGTGACCCACAGCATGGATGGACTGTAAGGGCATGTCAAAATAGGTATAGGTTTCGTTGCCTGAACCCAACTTTTAATTTTAAATAGATGCTATGGACTTAATAGGCAGAAATTGACAATGAGAATGTGTTGTTACTAAATATTAAGTTGTGAATCTGAATTAAACATTTGGTTATGACTGCACCTCGTTTGTTGTAAAATCTTCTTGTAATGCTTTGTCCATAATCAAGAACATGCTCTTTTTTCAGGAAATATACGGAAAAGGTAAAGCGATCAAGTAGGTCTCTTGAATCTTCAGGAAATGGTCAAAAGCATGGAGGGAATACTAATGTTGACAATTGTTACTCCTTTTTGTAACCGATACTTGCAACATTTCTAAACTTAGAATATCCAGACTTATCAGATTCAGAGGAAATGGAGACATTATTTTAGCTTGTAAAGTAATTTTCATGCTTTTTGTCTCCCTTTTCTATATTTTATATAAAGTGATAATAATAGTACCGATGAATGATGAAAATGCAACGTTAAAATTATGATTCATATCTATGAATCTATTGCAAGAGTAAAAAGTCATCAAAGCTGCTCCAGGAAGAATCATCGTTTCACGAGCTGCATTATTTGACACAAACACATTTAAGAGTGTGAGAGACGCCAGAATGCATTATGTCGACTAAGCTAACAAACATATGAAATTATATATTTGGTCTCACTTTTAATCGTGACAAGGCTGTCTTTGCTGACGTACTCCTTCCCTCTGCTCTCCTTCCTCATTAGGGCTGACGGCTGCTCTGTGGGTTGGAACAAAAACTGACCAATGACTCCTCGAGCACGGAGGCACAGTGGACGCCAGACTTCAATATATCTGTGACTGCATCGTCCAGACAAACCAATAATGTAACTTACCTCCTGTGAAAATGCTGTTCTTTTCACAGCGTCTGGATATTATTAATATTATAAAACGGAATGCTTTTATGATTGTAATTCTTTGTTGCTTGGCTTTTTTTTCTAATGGACTTGACCTAATTGCATATTATACGTTACATGTTTTTCTTTTCCCCGACACTCACAACATGTTTGTTTTTCACATTAAATCATTTACATAGAAGGCATTTCATCTTTTCATCGAGTATCGGCTTTGATGTTGTCGTTTCCATGAATAAATGAGCCAAATCATTCTGTCATTTCCATATAAACTCCCTCTCTGAGCTCCGTATTGTACTTTCTTTCACTGGGATTCGTGAGGAAATCAGGGGAGAAAAGTGGCATAAAAGGTCTAGCTGACGTTATGCTGTAATGCTGTATGTGTTTATGCGTGTGTGAGAACTCTTGTACAGTTGTCTTTGTGGGGACCAGATTGTGTTTTAGACCTTCAGAATGAGGACCATTTAGGAACGTGGGGACATTTTAAGGCAGTACTCACTTTGGGACGGACCTTCAAATGCTTGTTTGAGGGTTCAAACTTGGTTTTAAAGGTTCAGGTTAGATTTAGTTGTGATAATTAAGTTCAGTGTAAGGAAACATTAGACACACGTATTATGGTTTAATCAGGGGTAACATCATTAAGGGTTAGTGATTTCAACTCAGATGTGAATCTGTTTGCAACGTGATCTCATAGAAATATGTAAAGTGATTAGGACCACTTATCAGCGGATTATATGGTGATGGTATTTAATTTGTTTAAATTAAATTATTAAGCACATACATTTCGGTTCATGCAAGAAAACATCACAATAAATCAACATCACATTGTGACAGGAACACGGGTCTCATGGTTGAAAGTCCTGTGTTTGTTGGACCCACCCACGGCTGACTGTTCACACATGTAATAATGCATTTGAAATGTATGTCCACCATAATAACAACATATCCTAATCGACTTGCGACGCAAATAACAAGTCAACGAGGGAGAATCTTTTTCTTTTAATGTTGCTATGCATG
The DNA here is from genome assembly GCF_963514095.1 of Eutrigla gurnardus. Taxonomy (NCBI): domain Eukaryota; kingdom Metazoa; phylum Chordata; class Actinopteri; order Perciformes; family Triglidae; genus Eutrigla; species Eutrigla gurnardus. The sequence goes on from NC_139915.1 coordinate 31,682,924, forward strand.
TTGCCTATATGGATGAATGGCTTGTGATTTCAAAAAGGCTGCGGACCCCTGTGCTGGGAATGCATCATGTTAATGAGAATCCTCAGTGCAGGATTTTTGTGTACGTGCATGTGAGCCACCGTACAGTGGGATATAGTGTATTCATGCCTGGGAAAAGGTTGTTTTAAATATAGAAAACAAAATGGCCCCTTCGTAAGTCCATCCAAGCTTGAATATGTCTGACTGGGTTGTTTCTTCATACACAGAATTAGCTTAACCTCCTCATATGAACCTTGAAGTAAATTGCTCACTGAGTGGAACCAATGTGCTCTTAACTTTCCGAATGGTTATGACTGTTTTGGAAAAAAAAAAGAAAGGGAACAGCGAGAGTTGTACCCTTTAAGATAAGAGCTTAAAAGGCAATATTCTCAAAGGATTATGAGGCCATATGTACAGTGGTCATGCCACTCAAAATAGGTAACTGACCTTGTATGCTCTGCTCTACTGCGTTCAACAATTTAACAGCTATAATGTGACTTGAGACCCTCAAAAACTTCTTACCAACGGAGACGATCTAAGGCCCCTTCACATTACCCTTGACCATAATATATGGAATACATTTCTTTCTTTGAGCTCACCCCCTTATTATTATTGGCAGTGCTTATATTACAATATATTACCATCTATTTTCGGTATCACTGCTGCTCCATTGTCTTCACTTGAATTGTTTTGTTCCACTGTAAGACCGTCCACAATTTATAAACCAACACCTGCTCGGAGGAAGTGCTCTGATATATGATTTATGAGAGACGACTGCAGCTCATTCAGGGTTACTGCTTAAGTTCTGAGGCATCGAAAATAAAAACGTCTTTTTTTAACAGATAAACAGCAGGGGATCATTTGCATTTGTTTATTATCACTTTTTTTGTGTATATTGAACTTGATATCCTCTTTTATATCACTCATTAAAACACTTTTTGACAGGAAGGCCTTTTTACAATAACTCGGTCTATCTTGTAAAGCACTTTGTAACTGTGTTGTTGAAAAGTGCTATACAAATGAAGTTAATTCTTATTATATGGTGTCTCTTGCACCACAGAAATAATGCACAGGGAAAATATAATTGTACTTCTGTCTATAGGTTTATGTGTTGAATAAAGCCAGTCAGAACGATGGGAGAGTAGAAAAACAAGCAAGAGCTGCAGGTTTTACTGTCACTATTTCCAGAGATCTTGTTGAACAATGACAACACTCTTCTTTGTAGTATTTTGGTTTCGTTTCTGCCTGTGTTAACCTAATTGCCTGAAATCAAAAGGCAAACTCAGTGCATGGTTCATGAATGCATGAATCTTAAGATGCGATTCTAGGACAATAAAAAGTCTGCTATGTGCCAAAGAGTCTATATTGATGCTGTACCTTTCCTTTCCAAGAACATCTTGGTTTGGATTAAAATTTGTTCAGTGTTTGTTGTCTTTATCATCATTACATTTGATGCAAACCTACCTGCTGGTCTGATGATGTATTTACCTGTAAATTCACATTTATTTTTTAGTTTTGCATAGTTCCAACAGCACGACTATGGCAACATAACTCATAAAAATATGTTCACTGAATTGTATTCAGGGATTTGGTCCAAATTCTTCTTTTCTGGTTGAGAAGGGCTTATTAAAAATCCTTCATTTCTCCGTGGACTGGTTGTCCATGAGTCAAACCCACTGGCATCCGGCTGCCCTTTCACACTTTCAAGCTACACTGGCGTTAGATTAATTGGCGCAATGATGGATAATAATAGTAGCAGTGGAAAAACAATCACGAGGGTTGGCTACGCCGGCTCACCAGATGACATACAGGCAAAAAGTGCTTGTTATCTGGGTAATTATATTCATGGTTCTGCAACACTTGGAACAGTGGATGATGGAGGAAATGAAGGAGGGACACTGCACCCTTTTCTTCCCCAGTAGGCCTACTGCTTCACTATACTAGAAATGTCAAGACTACAGCTCTCTTCTATTTTGACCTTTAAAAATAATGTTTTACATGCTTCTTATTTTTTGACTTACCAATGATTTGTCAGTTTGTTTGACAAACCTGTCTACGTTATTTTTGATTGCCTACACCTGAACTTTCAGGGAAGACAAAACTTGGATGTTCAGGTGCCCTGGCCAAGCTGCAGTATTGTGTTGGTAAGGGCTGTTTTTAAGAGTTTTTATTAAAAATAAATGACACTTCATAGAAGGAATTGCTAGTATATTAAAAATAGTGTATTTCAAAATAGTGCTCCATCTACAGATTTTTTAATACCCTCGAAGCCATCAGACAAATAAATCCCCTTCAGTAATCGATGTGCCGTGATACCGGACATAAAGAGTGTATATATTGTGCGAGTTATTCGTGCAGAAATGTCTTTTTTTTCCACCTCGATGGATCACAGAGAATCTGGCCGTAACGGGCACAGAGTTCAACGCTCACCCAGCAAAACATCCCCATCGAACCCACATTTCATCTCTTCTATGAGCCTCTTTTCTGCCAATCTTTTTTGAAACAATATTTTGCTCCTCTTTATTCTTTGCGATTCTAATCCTACGCTTTTGTTCATACCCTTCTGATCACTCACTTATGCTGCTGATCAGTCCTCCCCTCATTCCCTCTCCCCCTCTCTCTCTTCACTAAGCTTTTAGAATGAGGGGGCGAGAAACCCCAAAGCATGAATCATTAAAAGATGTGAAGAGGAAAAATAGATCACTGCAGATGCACCTGCAAAAATAACAGCGAGCGATGAAGAGAGGAGGAGATGGGGACAGAGGGAGAGGGGGAGGGGAACATTTGGCTCCTCCACTCCTCACTAGACAAAGGATCTGTCCTGTGCTAAGCTCTAGTGATTCTGTCTTTGCAAGTACAGTGAGCTCCTACAAGGAAGCCAGCACAAAAAAAGCTGCTGATATTTACATCATCATATCCTCATAAACACCTTTTTAATGGGTGTTTAAATATTCTGCTGAATATACTTGGCTCTTTTCAAACATGATCTGGATAGCATGCAAGGCCAGAAAATGGTAAAGACCAACACAAATTAGTTTTTATAAAAGTTCACGACTTTCCATCCTCGGGTGAGCCAGCGCATCTACTGATGAAGAGTGATGGAAGCGTCCTGCATGTTGATGCAGGTTTTAATTGCATTTCTGTAAGCAGAATGTAGACTGAACCTTGATTAAAGTGAACTATGTGCCCAAATAGTTTAATCAGTAAAATGCAGAGTGCTGCCGCTCTTCTACAAGTCACTCATAGTTGTTGAGTTTTATTGAGGCTTCCCTGTCTCACCCTCAATGAAAAGTGTTAAATAAAAGTGTTTTGGCCCAAGGTCAAATTCAAGGAAGACAAAATAAGTAAAAACATAATGAGCCTTGGCAAAATTTAAATCAGGGTGGCCCTTGACTAACCATCAGTATTGAGACTGAATGTGGGGGGATATGGGGGTGCAAAGTCCAAACCCACCCAATACATAATTTAATGTTTGCCAAGCTAACTTTAATATTTGCCGTTAGAAGAGTAAACAAACCTAGCAGGGTGGAATGCATCACACCCACATATCTGAACACCATTCAAGAACGCCCACCTGATAATGGAGCCAGGGACAACATCAACAAAAGGTTCCATCTGCTGATCTCAGCCTACACAGAGCAGAGATGGCTCAATATATTCATATCCCACGGAAACCACACACAAAAACCATTCTGTGAACTTGTCGAGAGATATTCATGGTCCCCTGAGGTTGTTATGATGACTATGTCCCTGACTTTGGTTGCAGGTTAGTTTTGAATGTGTAATGTTTTAGCAACTACTAGATTGCCATTGATTTTGATGCAGACATTCGAGTTCCCTTCAGCATGAACTGTAAAAGGTTTGCTGACCCAAAGTTGTCATCGCACCATAAAAATCGATTTATTTATCTAATAATTAAACATTAAAATTACATTCCAATTAGCCTCAAGTAAGTTTCAATCTAGATTGTGAAAGAAGGTAAACATTACACCCAGGGCTGGGTAAAAATATCGATACGGCTATATATCGCGATACTTTGCCGCCCAATACAATATGTTTTTTTCAACTCCTATCGTATCGTGAGGTTCTTGCCAATACTCACCCCTAATTACACCTGTAAAACATCATCACAAAGTGTGGCTCTAGACTCGTAAAGGCCTTGACCCAAGAATGTGTTCGTATGACAAATAAAAAGGACAAGAATGTTTTCCTGTGAATTTAATTTGACCGTGGATTGTATTTTGAAAGGAATGAGGTATGTGCTGCCTGTAAGTGCTGAAAGGAGTAATGCATCTTACAATGGAGCCACGGTGTTATTCTTTGAAAATCCTAATAAATATATATAAAAATATAGTGTATTACCACCTGTTATACACATTGTGATTGGTTGATGCCTTTATTCGTACTGGAGGACTATGTGGAGATTCAGCAGTTGGGTATGTGTTAACATCTCAGTGTATGGGTGGATGATGGGAAAAACACATAATAGACAAAGCACTCCAGAGACTGGAGAAAGGACGTTTAGCAAATGGAAGCTGACAGAAAGTTGGTATTTGCACCAAGATTCATAAGATGTAAACTATTTGGGTTCTATCCTGTGATGTGAGTCAGGCAGTAGCAGTGTTTCAGTGTAGCAGTGTGTGTTCATCTACATAGGTTTATGTGGTGGATATGTAAGATAATAAGAATCAGTGAGATAATTGAAAGTTTAGCTACAACTAAAACACAGTGAGAACTTTAACTCAATCATCCGCAAATCAATATTCAGTTATTGGATCAGCCTATGTCTATTAATAATCAGGCTTTTGTTCATTGCATAAAAAAAAAACATTGTGACAGGTAATGATTACAAAAGAGACAACAGTTGTGGGATTTTACACAGATTTTCTGTAATGAGAAATGTGGATTTTTGTCATGTTCAAAACATAACAGCCCCAAAAGCATCGTCATGAGCATACGATCTTTCCCAGTATTGCTCCTTTTCTCTCAAGAAACATTTCACACCTGTTCTGTTCATTCTCAAAAGTTGTTTTCAAATAAAATAAATAATAAGAATTCTAACTGAGGGAAACATCCAGGGATTACACTGGGGGAAGACTGAGTGGATGCACAAATAAACAGATCATCCCGAAGTGACTCATGGAATGATTTCAAGCCTCATTTCCCATTTTCATGTAATGTTTGTGTACATGGAGCCAACGATATTTATTCTTCTTTTATGGAACATCTGCATGCAATAGATTATTTTTAGTCAGATTTCAGCTTTAAGGGAGCGAGGTTAAATGACCGGCCATTAGACCACTGCTATTTCCAACTGTGAAGGAAGGAGAGTCTTCTGGGTAATTATTCTCTCGGCTCCCGCGGCGCATCAGACAATTATTTTATAACTTCATGTTCCCGGTGAGCTTCTGGGGACACGTGATTCGATTTAGCTGTGACGAGAACTCTGTTAAGAGCAGTTGGACCGATTAGGAATTTGTGGAGAAGAGATTCTCCTAGTTTAAGTAAGTGTGCTCACAGCCAGTATCTTTTTTTGTTGTTGTTTTATAAACTTTAGTTGACTAAAGTCAAAACTCTGGAATGGATACACAATGCAATATCTGTTCTTTAATCAATCGCACTATACCAAAAACAAAGGTTAGATGTATTCAGTCGTGCTGGTTCTCTTATTAATGTTGTTTTTCTTTTGTTCGAATGAACCCGAATGTTCCACGTTTACGCCCTCATACAAATGTGTAATTAGAAGAAAAGTTAAGAATATACACTCAAAATTGGAAGTGGCATATAATAATCATATATTGTAAATAATTACATTCTTCTTATTGTTGACTGACTTGTCCATTACTGTGGCCTTCACAGCTTGACAAGCCAGAATGAAAGTGTGTGTGTGGGGGGGGGGGGGGGGGCTACATCCACCCCCTCAGTATTAAAGCAACACTGAAGCAATCAGCCTGCTGAATATCATAATGAAAGCAAGAAGGGACGAGGCCCTGCCTCGGAAAAAAAAAAAAAAAAGATACAAATTAAGGAAGTTTGCGTAAGCGCCAGCTGTTTGAAGTTCCGTAACTCAAAAGAACCGAGCGGCGAGAGAACGCCTCGGCCGATGAAGATCATCGCTACATTTGAAAAAAGGCATCTTTGGTACAATTGGCAGCCCGGACTCCCTGTTGTACAAGTCAGTGACAAGAGCGTTTTAGCGCTCGTAAAACTTCAAAAAGATTCCGCATTCTCCGCTATTTCCCATGCGTTTCATCAGATAACGTCTTCAGGTTTCTCCTCATTAAGTATGTGGCACACTGTGTTTTTCTTTTTTTGCAGAACGCTGTGTGTCAGCATCTTTCAGATGGTCTTCAGAGCGTCTCCTTTGAACCAGGCAGAGAACACACTCATCACATTTCGCTCGGGAGGGTACAAAAACACCGCTGGCTGACTGTGTTACTGCCATTGCATCATCTTGACTCCCCCCCACTTTGGACGACTTAATTGCTGCCCGTGCCTCGACTGTGAATAAGTTGGCGTCCATCATTGCTGCAACTCCAGGACCCCAACTCGACATGTATGAGATGGAGACTTTAATGTATGGAGGGCTTTTTGTGTGGAGTTTGGGAAGTTTAGTAATAATACCCAATTTTCCGTGAGCTCGGATGAGTAGGACCACTTTTTCAACAACGTTATGCCACATTGGCCTCGTAAGTGCGTACGTTGTATGAACCCCCGGTTCTTTTGTTGGAAGCCCAAGGATAAACCAGAGAACTCTTCAGTTCATAGATATATTTATTCAAGTCACAGGTAAAGTATGACAGCTGGGTTCAGAATGGCAGAGCTCCCACAGGATCTCAGTCAGAGTGAGCCCCGGTTCGGGGTGCTGGTCACATTTTATCTTCTTGGGCTGGGACTGCCCCGTACAGAGGTTGAACTTTCACGCAACCGAGTCTTACTGGTCAGCTATCTCTGACGCAAACTTACAGAAATGTAATTTGAAACATGTGTGGGTGTTGTCCTTGAGGCGTGTATCTATTCTAGCAAACCTAACTTTCAGATCAAAGAGGGCCTTGAAGATTCAACGGGTTCCTGCACATCAGGTTAACATGTCAGTGATTTATATGAGTTCAGTGAAAAGGTACAAGTCTAAAATGAGCAAAGTAAAAGCCAATTCTAACAGTTGAAAGAATGTTGTCATTTGGAAGGCCTTCCCTGTCGCCCCGCTAGGACTTGTGTTCCAGTCGCGATGCGTGCCACACAGCTATCGATTCCAGCCTAATGGCCTTCGACTAGAAGGTGGCACTAAACCAGCGGCACACACACCACTACTCTGTATTGATCCCGATCCCCATGCTCTACAGAACCTTTCCATGCTTGTTGATTTAAAGCCTACTGGTGTGTTGACAGAGCGGGGCAGTAACTCGGCACACTGGACGCTGGCGTGTCGAACGGCTCCGAAATCCCAGGAGTGATTAAATGGGATTCCTTTCGCAAAAATTCACAATCATTTTTATTATTCCATTTGTGCTGCAAATTAAAATGGAGGCACATAGCCATTGTTAATGACAATCCTTATGTATGCAAGGCAGTCTTTGTTGAAATACCGCTGATTAAATGTCGATTAGGGAAATAAGTCAATTAAGCGTGCAAATGACAGAAGATATGTATCTTTGACTGTCTCTAGCTCTCATGTGGGGAGTCTCAGGATTCCTGCATCAAATGAGCTTTACTCAAGTCACGTAGCTCATGTCAAAGCCTTCACTCATGAATTCATTATCTTCAGTTAACCAGGGCGATCCACTTCCACCAGACTCTCCGAGACACGGCTTTCTGGCGAGTCCTCACTGCTTTGTGTGCTGCGTCGGTACAGATTTGGATTTTTTTCTCCTGAGAGGATTGCTTCTACGTGTTGAGACCTGGGCGTTACCACCCAAACGCCAGAACCCCGACAGAGATCTTGAGATTTCTTCCGTGCATCCCTTCCCTCTCCTTATTTCTAGAAACATCTCTCCGGCAGGTGCCCCGAGTTGTCACAAAGGGCCTGTCAACTATTGTGACATTCAATTACTCCTTTAGTGCCGGCCATTACCAAAGTGCCTCAGCTGGGGCACAGGAGGTCGCTCCGTCACTCCTCTGATTGGCCGATTTGGCCCGGTCAAGGGAGCAAAGTTTCGCGGTCTGAAATGAGATGCTGAGCACATCTGACAGGGATGAAATCTACGGTGCAACATGCTATTTCTGGTACTTTCCAGTTTTCTGTTGTGAAAAAGCTGGAGTCCAGGGGCCTCATGTATCAATGTTGCGTACGCACAAAAACATGGCGTACGTAATTTTCCACACCAACGTTCAGATGTATCAAAAGTGAAATGAGCGTGGAAATGTGCGGTGTCCCACGGCAGCTTCATGGCTGGCGTACGCACGTTTCTACAGCTATTGTTCCTTTGGCGACACTCTGAGGTGATGCTGGGAAACTGTTAATTATGTGAAAACAATTAGTCCTCAGAGTAATGTGCACATCAGAGACACATTAATGGACAATTAACACACACGTGTTTGCAATCATATGGATGAATATAAAAGCATGCACAAAGTGATGAAAAAATGGCATTAACAATGGCAGCCTTGGCCTTGTTAGAAGACATCGCAAACGGTAACATCAGACGTGAGAGGGTGTTTAGAGAACGGGAGGATATGTTAGCAAATGACGACAACTGGCTCATGAGTCGTTTAAGGTTGCCGAGGCCAGTGTTACTGGAGCTGTGCGCAGAGCTGCGGCCGGCCCTAGAAAGAAACACAGCCAGGAGCCAGGGGTTGTCCGTGCCCACACAGGTGCTGACCACTCTGGGGTTTCGTTTCTGGCAACAGGAGCCTTCCAGAGGGAACTGGCCGATCGGTCAGGAGTGTGCCAGTCCACTCTGAGCCGAGCCATGCCAGCTGTGTGGGACGGGATCATAAGAATGTCATCCAGGTACATCAAATTCCCATACAATGCTGTTGAACAGGCCAACATTAAAGCGCAATTTGCAGCAAGAGCCGGTTTCACTAATGTAATCGGAGCTATTGACTGCACACATGTTGCTGTAAGCGCCATCACAGGATGAATTTGTTTTTGTCAACAGGAAACATTTTCATTCAATAAATGTTCAAATAATATGTGATGCGCAAATGCAGCTCACCAACATCGTGGCAAGGTGGCCTGGTTCAACGCATGACTCGTTCATTCTTACTAATAGCATGGTTGGTAACAGGCTGGAGGCTGGCACGGTGCGCGATGGGTGGCTTCTCGGTGAGTAAATGTATCCGTTTAATTGCGCCCGGAGTGTAAATCAGCACAATGCCCATTTGGGCACGTGCATTAAAATATGTGCATTTGTTTTTCCCTGGTGAAAAAAGAGCGGCAGAGCTATCTAACAAGCCCTTTATTGTCTCCTTGTGTTCAGTATTTGTGTCGATAAACGCGTGCGTAAAGTTGGAAATGTCACTCTGCAGGAGCCACGGCGCATTTCTGCAGTCATTAATATATATAATAATATAATATACAATATATTGATATCCTCCTGTCCCCCCGCCCGTTGCGGTCACGCTTCGGCGGTGGGCCGAATTCCTCCTCTTCACCTCCACCTTCACGTCGGACCATTTCTTTTTTATTTCAGGGAGTGTGCGCTGCTCCGACCCCACAGCGTTCACTGCCTCACACACACGCTCCCACTCACATTTCTTTTTTTGTGTGTTTATGCCTGATGAGAGGCTACCAAATAATACTGGTCTTTGAGTCTCGACTTCGTTTAAGAGCGTTTCGAGCTCAGACTCGGTGAAGTTGCGCTTCTTCCCTTTTTCATTTTGTAGATCTGATGGTGCAGAGAGGGGAATCCCCGGTGCAGGCCCTATTTAAATTCATTTGCATATTTAAATGGAGGCGTGGACAGGGAGGAGTTTAGCACTTCCACATGTGCGCTTAATTCCACGTTGATTGGGATGTACAAAGGAAAAGTGCTTGGATCCATGTGTACGCACACTTTGATACATCTGATTTTTTTTGTGCGTACGACCGTTTCTGGATTCTAGCGTACGCCATTTTTCAGTAGGAAATCCACGCAATTCTTAGTACATGAGGCCCCAGGCGTGTGTGTTGTACGACATATTCACAGTCTCTCAGAGATTTCAGAAAGACATCGGGATAAACAGCTCTCCTACGCAAAGCTGTAGGTGTTTAAATCTGAAGTGTCTGTCAGGTACAAAGACTTTTTCTGCTAAAGAAATATCATTATGTCCTTGTTGACTTGACCTTCTTCTCCTAAGATGTGTTTGTCAGATTGTGGGGGTTTTTGTTCAATCAGACCAGTTTTTTCTCACATTGAGAGACTGATTCTTGTGATTGGTTGACTGCGGTTGACCAGAGGTTCAGTTTACCTGTGACCCTGAACTTAGTCCTGACCACCAGCTAATCATTGATGGACCAGCTTTAGCCAGGGTCAACTAACCGGCTCTGCTTTGTAGACTCCCACATAAGAGTTTCTGATTTCCTTCATTTTCAGGCAATTTGTGGATTTTGAGCTTGTCATGATTAAAAAAGTGATACTGTTTACCTGGAGAAGTTGTCATAAGCAGAAGAGTCATAATGATTGTAATGGCGAATACTCGGCTATACAGTAATAGTGCTGTTCCTTCATTTCATCGTCTTCCGGTGATGTGGTGGTTCACTTTAACACTGTGATCTGTCGGCTTCTTTATCTTTATAAACTGTTTTCACTGCTGAATTAGTTGGACATCCTGGATCCGCCTTCAGAAGCGGACTGTACACCCTTCTGCCTGCCTCTCTCTGAAATCTCTTCTTTGTTTGTTCCATAATTAGATCGTATTTATTCAGCAAGTGCAGTTAGTGACAGTGTGGGCTTCATGGTGGCTCTGACAGCTTGACAGAAAAGCTGTGGTGGGCGGGGCTTAGGCTCATTTGACTTCTCAATAAGAAAGGGATCAAATGCATTGCATTGATAGATAGATAGCAATCATATCACATCCAAACAGGGTTAGTAGATACGCAAGTTTGAGTAGGAAGTTATGCATTTAAACTCATGATTGTTGCCACGGCTGTGTTTTCTGTTAATTAGCAAATTTAAAAACTTTAAAACTTCATTAAACCCTCGTTCTAGGGGGTGAAATTGATCTGTGCATCCTCCTAGATGTTTTTTTTTTTTTTTTGTAAAACCAAATTGAGTTAGTGTTTATCTGCTAATTTGAGTTTTCCAGAAGACGAAACAATCTTCTAGAAGTTTGGTCATGACCAACCACAGACACCTGATCAGAGCAGCAGCAGAACATACTTTGAGCATCCTCTAAAGCAGATGAACACAGAGTGGAATTTAGCTGCAAGAGGAATTTAGGTTGGTTTACATCAGCAACCCGCAGAATCTCACTGTAGAAAAAAAAGGTTGTACCACATTTAAACTTCTTTATTTTTATATTTCATAAATGTCAACTTGGAGTTCACACGTTCCTCACATCTCCATTATAATAGATCTCTTCCCATGGCTGATTTTTTAAACTTGGGCTTTTGAAAAACTTTCTTTTGAAGATTGAATTATCTGGAGACCCACTGCATCTGCACCACACCACCCTCTAACCCTCACAGTCCTGCAAGGACAACAAAGTCAGCTTTGTTTTTCCAAAACCTTAGGATTATTAGTCAACATTGTCATTGTTGGGTTTTTTTTAACTACCTAGTCTGCATTTTGTGTGTGTGTGTGTGTGTGTGTGTGTGTGTGTGTGTGTGTGTGTGTGTGTGTGTGTGTGCTTATTGAAGCATGACGGACAGAGTACACAGTTTGTGCTCTCATGTTTTAAAATCACAGCTCGTTACTTGGAAATGGTGATTTTGGAAACACTAAATTGCCATGTAGGGAAGCCAACTCATTTCATCATGTGGGAAACTCTGGCTTTGTACTGATGGCACTCACTGCTGTCGCAGCTCTGGCCTATGCAAATATCTCACTTTTGCTGTGTGTGTTTGTATGTGTGTATTTGTTGTGGGAACTGCTGCATATAATTGATAAACATTTATAATTATTGGTACCCAATTCTCATTTTGGAATAACGTTTCGATCTTTAAAAGGTTGACCACTAAATTGCAAGGAATTTGGTCAGGGTTACAGTGATGTCATCATGTCAAAACATACATGTAAAATACCGCAGCTTGGGCAGTGTGTAGTGTTTGAGTCACATGTCTCACTGCTTGCATTGTGCCCTTTCAAAATAAAATGTCCGTCTTCACAGGAAGCTAAAGTTTAGGCACAACGTTGGGTTTAGGGAAAAAGCATGGTTGATGTGAACTTGAGTAAATCCTTAAATCTGGTCTATCTCACACTTTGCATGCCAGTCGGTGTGTGTGTGTGAAATAAGGATGCAGGTCTGTGTAAATGCATCTCATAGAGATGAGAAACGTGTTTGATGCACTGGGAGTGAGAGTGGGTCGTGTTTGGTCCGGGTTACGGTGAAGGTTATGTCAACATGTGTATACTTTGTATATTTGTGTAAATATTGGAATTGGCCTTACTGCATCCCTTTCTAACTCTGATGGTAATGAGATTTGATGCAAATAAATGCGAACCAGAGCTTCATTAATACTCCAGTGAATATGTGCTCAGTTTGGAGGCGAGCTAGTGATATTATTTCTGTGGCCTTCCCCGGTGCTCCTGTTTAATATTTACACTGCAATCTTGTTTTTGTTAATACTAAAAAATGTTATTAGGCAAATTAGCAGGAAAAGGATGAAATGAGAGGGTCGAACAACCAAGGATTTTTTTTTTTGCCCCTTAGTTTGACATGTTTCATCCAATCACCCATTCTCCCTGAACTCATTAGCTGTGACAAACTGTCTTCGATCAAAGCAAAAATAGAGTTACAGCCGCTGTCACATGGCATGCCGACGCTCGCCAACGCTTGCTTGTCATTCAGAGGGAAACTCAGCTTTCTGATAATTTAGCGTGCAAATCTGCCGCCAGTCACCTCAGGCACGCAGCTGTCACTCAGTATTCCCTTCTCGTTTTGTTCCAAGTGTTTCATTTTTTAAACAAGATGTCCGTCTTTGTGAAATACAGACGGCCCAAAAGTCATTAAATTACCAGTGTGCATTTGAATTTTGACTGAATTTCATACCCAAGAAGGGATGCGTCCCTTTTTTAATAAAAAAAAAACCCAAATTGAGTATTTCCCATCAGGAATGTCATTCCATTCAATTTACCACAAGTTTTTTTTTATAAAATACTTGCTTCCAATCTACTTCAGGTTGTGCTTCTCCAGTGATTCTCATCATAACGTTTTTTTTGGGAGATGAAAAGACTGATTTATAGCTGGATACCTGACAAAATGTTGACTAATATTTAAATCTTGAAAATAGAACACAGAGCCGCAGTTGTTTACAGGCAGTCAAGTATATTTTCCAAATATATGAATACAGTCTTCACTGTTCCTCACAGTGCAGTGTTTAGCATCCTAATGCAACTTAATCATCTAAATGTCGAGTAAGCTTCCTTTTAACCAAAAATTGTAGCTCCAAATTCATTTTAGACTTCTGATTTGCTGTCACAGTTTAATTTTGTCAATTTAATTGCTTTCCTTTGGCAGCGTTTCCTGTTATGTCTGAATAAAAGATTGATTTTTTAAAGCTGTTATTACAGAAATGACTGAAAAAAAACTAATCCCTCGGTAAAAGTCGCAGACACTTTTCAAGTCGGCTGTATCTCGTAAACCCAGACGGTCGAGCACGAGCAAATTAAATGCATCTGTTGCATTCAATGTCTCTTGACATCATGAGGTTTAAATAGGTCATTTTAGCCTCCTTCCCCTCATAGAGACTCTCAGGCCTTCACAGTATTACGTTGATGAGCAGTTGCGTCCACAATCAGCCGTCTCAATTGTGAATTACCAAATAAAATTGGTACTTTTGTACTTTTTTAGTCTGTTTCAATTTGATAGTAATTTCAGCCAAACATATATCATTTTAATATGTTTAGTTTTTGCCTATAACGTTTGTTCATCTGTCTGAGTGAAGACATTTGCTGGATAATATTTGCTGACACCCCACCCATCCTGGTTGATAGCAGGAGTTTATTATGCTAGAGTTAGATACATTTACAAATTAATTTTCATGATTGTTTCATATTAGCTGGATCTCACTGTCAGCGTGTAGCTGCCTCATTTAGATTGGCCCACTTTATGGAGTTCAGAACTTCTCTTAAATGTGCTGACGGATGAGGATGGGACGGGCTAACCAGGTCAACAGGATGGTGATGGTGCACACGTGTGCCAATTAGCAGTCAAAACATGTACACGATGTTATCCAGTCACATTAACTTTTCAAAGCTAATGAGAATTTAGTAACCCCTGGGGACCGGGAGACTTCCATTAACGATGTGATTGATGTGCTAAAAAAAAAGAAGTAGAAGATCTCCACTCTGCATGCCACACAATGAACCAGTGAGGGGAAAATGGTGCTCAAGAATGGCTTAATTACATTAAACCAAGCCTATTTGTCTTAGACAGAATAAAGCTCCACTCTGCGTGTCCCCATAAGTAAAGACAACGGAGGCTCTTTCTTTATTTTGCAAGGATTTGAGGGAGCAGCACAATCAATTGCACCCCTGTATCCAATTGATAGCTTTCAAAATGTCCAGATAGAGACGTTCTCTTTAGGTTTGAAACAATCAAGTTAACCTCCCGGAATCAGGAGAGAATAAGGACAAAAACAGTTTCCATGAGAGAAATCAGCATACATCTTTGGTTTTTGACATTAGATTTGCACCGAGAGGCTCGGAAGTGAGCACACGGACGAAGAAAGCAGGTGTGTGCGAGGCAGCAATAGAGAGTCGTAAATAGAGCTCATGAAATATGGAACGTCTGGATTGTAAATGAGGAGCGAGCAACGGCAGGTGCCATTAATTTGTTGTGACGAAACCATCGAGAGTGATAAGCTGCAGCTGCCGAAACTCCCGGCCTCAGCTTTCTACTGCGTTATCCCAGAGAAGTGCTTCCTCCGTTTTTTAAAAAACTAGGACAGGAAACATGAATTTGTAATTGACTGGGCTCAATATTATAGGAGAGAGCGACGAGCAGGAAGGTGTTGGCAGACATATTTTTGTCACGTACTGTATATTTCAGGATGTTATGCTTAATAAATGTCTTAAAAAAAGCAACACTGTCTCAATGGCAACTCGTCATATACTGATGCCGGTCAGTGCTGCGTATCACATCATGAAACACATGAAACTAAAGCCAATGTAGTATATTTAAATCATGTAATATTTTATACTGGAGTTGTAGTATAACGGTATGTTTATACCATATGTTAATATATTATTCACATTGTGTCATCTTTTGATATGTATATATTGTTTGATATGTAAATTCAATTTCATGGCCTTGCCTCCTTTTCCCTTTTGTATTTTAATGGTCTTGCAAAGGTGATTGTAAAATATTTATATTTACCATGTTTACTTTGTATGAATCCCCCCTTTTCTGTTGTTTTCTTTCATTTTTTTTCTTCTGAAGAATTGCAATATTATATTGTATTGCTTGTGTTTTTGTATGTTTGTGGTATGTTCAATAAAGAAAAAAATATGTAAACTTCATTGGTTTTGTCAACTTGCTGCTTCAGCAAAATCATTTCCCAGTTTGGGCTAAATAAAGTTAATCTATCTTAAAGGAAACAACAATCTGGCAAGTGGCAGGAAGGCTGTAACACTGGAGGTGATGAGGCGACCGCGGCCAGGTGTGCAGGTGAGCAAGGTGGTGGTGATTTGTAATTAGTGGACACAAGACGGCTGCGTCCACAATCACTCACTACTTATACCTACTTTAAATA
The DNA here is from genome assembly GCF_963514095.1 of Eutrigla gurnardus. Lineage (NCBI taxonomy): Eukaryota > Metazoa > Chordata > Actinopteri > Perciformes > Triglidae > Eutrigla > Eutrigla gurnardus. The sequence goes on from NC_139915.1 coordinate 31,698,780, forward strand.
TTATGAATTTGGGGAGAAATAAATATGCTTAACAGTAACATGGACCACTCCTTTCTTACCTTTCACAATAAAAGCCTGTAAATATGTAGTTATTAAAAAAATAAAAATCCGTATTTATTATGGATGGTTGATTCCGGCGGGATTTAATTATTCGACAGCGGCGACATAATTAACCGCATAGAGAAAACGTGTTTTTCCATGAGACAGATAAGCCCACTATATAGTCCTCTAGAGCTCCCTGCTGGTTGGTGGACAGGTGAGTGATTTGGGACAGAACCACAGTGACAGACGGGGCAGTGGGAGTCACAAGGAGGACGGGGACATTTAGGAAACACAGAGGTCACGGCCAGATCGGTGACAAAGTACGCTCTTCTCCGAAACCTAACTCAGCGGTTTTTCTGCCTGTGAAGACAGAAGTGTATTGTAAAAAGACACTATGTATGTAGCTTTGGTTGTTTGCCTGTTGCCCCCCCTTCCCCTCCAGCCATAGTGGCCCAGCGTTATGTTGTAAATTGGTTCTCTCCAAGTGATTTTGACCTCTGGTAGCTCTCTCGTCTGGCTGCCTGCCTGATCCCTCTTTGTATTGTTGGGTTTTGCTCGACCTACCCTGGTTGCCACGCTGTGTTCTTGCTCCTGATAAATGAAACCCAGGTTTTACCTAACCGCCCTGTTTGTGGGTTGCAGATACAGAAGATCTCACAAAGTGGATGATTTGTCTTTTGCTGAAGACAGGACATATTTTGATAAATTACCTCAAGCAAAAGCACAACAGAAATTGGTGTGGCGTACGACTAAATATCAAATATCGTGGGTAAAGAAGCAGTTTCGACACTGGAGTGTGATCTCGAATCATATGATTGCTTTTTGTTTCCCATTTTTACTAAAATAAGTATTGTTTTCTCGTTTTATCTCCTACCAAATTACGTTACCATACAACCAAACTGCAATTAAGTTTTAAAGGATAGCATTTTCTCCCAGATTACAGTTGCAGTTACAACAAAATTACAACATAAACCACAAGTTTATGTTGTAATTTAAAACAAAATGACTAAGTAAAAAACATAATGGTTTTGCTTAAAGTTATGATTACCTACAGCAAAACGATGAATGTAATTGATGAAAACGATCCCTCTGAATCATCATTTATGACCCGTGTGTTTGTTTTTGTGTGTGTGTGTGTGTGTGTGTGTGTGTGTGTGTGTGTGTGTGTGTGTTTGTATCTGCAGAGATGCTGCTCTCTTTCTCTTTTCTTCTCTTTTTTTTCCTATTATTTTGCTGTGTTTGCGACTCTTCTGTGTGTCAGTAAAGAGCATTAGAACTCCAAGGGGGGCAGTAAGCAGGAGCTGCAACCCGTTCTCGTTCCCAGGTCGCTTTGAGGCTCACAGACCTCAAAGGCCTGACGCAGACAGAGAGAGAGCAGGCAGGCTACAGCAGGATGAAGCATGCTTTCTTTCAATATCCGGCACCTTACCGCACTTTTGTGAGGAGGTGTGATTGTGTTTATAGCCGTCGTGAAATTATCTTACAAATATGGATTTCTGATCCCAAAAGAGCACCCAAACCTTGCCTCCACACATTTTTATGAGTTACAAAACAGCAAATGTGTGCAATCAAACATAATTGGGAGCCTTTGGTCCGACTGAATCCAATCCACCATTATTTCCATATATTTAATTTAATGCTCCGTCCTTGGCACGCTCGTAAATGCGTCTACATTGCTGCGACATGGATTCAACGATGCACTCGCGTGTGTGCTATGTGAGATGACAGAGACGTATCGTAGCACTGTGATTTATCTCTTTTAATTCTAGAAACCCAGACCCGAGCAAGGCATTGTTGAGAGGCGTTCGGTGCATCTGCTGCCGACACAAACATTTAATTAATAGGAAACGGGGGCTGATTCCTCACACTTATAGCATAACATCATTCTTCTGCTGATCTCATTAACGCTTTCACACACACATGAAAGTCCCAGAAGTCACTCTGAGAGAACGCAGAGAACCGCTTACATGAGGGTTCAAAGTTTAGGAAGCCGTCTAGCGAATGTGTCGTCTCACTGAGTAGTTACTGTGGCTTTTCTATAAATGTTTTAACAGCCAAATCCAGTCGCAAACACTCGCAATACAATCCGTCTTCCAACAAGACGGCGTGCGCCTTGTTTGGAATCCTAATGTGTCCCTTCTCGGCTTCAAATCTATACACTCCTCCAAAGACTCCCTGACACTGTATCCGATAACAGCCAATTCCAATATCACGAGGTAATCAATACCGGCCGAACGAGTTTGACACTGCGCGAGCGAACCGCTCTCACTCCCGACCCGTCAGCTTAATCGTTGGCCCCCTCGGCATTTGATATTGATATAGAGACTGCGGACGGAGGCACCATTTCGCAGCAGGATGCGACACGAATGGCATTCACTTCTTACTGGACTCTTGAGTAACTGACATAGAGAGCCTATAAACCTAACTTTTGTTTGAAGAAGTTTGAAAATACACACTTTTTCATAGTAGAATAGAAAATGACAAATACTAGGTGAGGTCCAATAACAAACCATACCTTGAAAGGAAATGGCATTTCTTCCATTCAATCTTGATGTCCTGGTTTACAACGTGGACACTGTAAAATCAGATTTCTTTCCAGTATAAGGCTTCTAAGTGTCTTTAACACAATGGCAGAGCTGACAGTCCATTTCTCCACTCTCCCTCATGTTTGAAATCCCAAACTTTTTGGTTGGTAAAGGGGGGAAAGCATGTCCATGAGTGTGTGTGTGCACGGCCGAGCTCAGCCGCTCAGCCGGCGCTAGACGGCGAGAGAGATGACATTGCAGGTGGAAATCAAAACCAATTACAGCTTTGGTGGGTATTGGTTTTAGGGGTTTGCTTTTACAGGTGGCAGCAGCGAGCGGGGGGAAAAGATAGCAGGAAAAAGAGGCTGCAGACGGAGTGATGATGTAGATGGCAGGGAGGAGGGCGAGCTCCTCGAAGCGCCTGTGAAAATCTGCGGCCCCCTGGGAGACCAGCTGAGCTCAATTACCAGGAGAATACAGTTGCAAAGGGAAGCCGAAAGGATACAGCATCGATCTGTCACACGCTGACAGAGGGGGGAAAGCGAGCGGCGGCGTTGGGTGGGCGGGAGACTAGAAACGGAGTTAGAAGAAGAGATGGAATTGGAAAAAAGGGGAGTGAGCCAGAATAAATAGTGAAGTAAGTAGGCGTAAGTGAGAAAAACAAATTCTGCTGTTTAAAGATGATACCACCTTAAGTATATAGATTCATAGTTTCCCAACAGTTATCTCTAAAATAAATTAATCCTAATCAAATCAGACTTCGGTCAGTGATTGTAGAATCTAGAGTAGGGTAAGAAAAATATGCCCAGCATGTATAATGTGTTAAATATGTTAAATTTAAATTAATTATTGAAATTTTGCCGTTTCTTCGATTTATCTCTTTGTCATTAACTCAAACTCAACCTTAGGCTCAAACTCAATAAAACCACCAGTTTAACGGCATTCATTAAAAACAATTTAGAAACTTATCGATTGCTGGATTTTGTCGTCGACACTCAAAAGTCATTTAAATTGATCATTTTTAATATGACATTTTGAAAGATTTTCTTTGAAAGTGCTTCACAATTTATTCATCATCATCGTTCCTGTCTATTGAAAGTATGGAGAAGTCCAATTCATGCAAGCAAAACTGACCTACAGCACAGCAATCACATGGTTCAAAGCAGAACGCTTGTGGTATTACCTGTTGCATATTTAATGTAAATTATTGATTTAAGGCCAACAGCGGTATTAATGAAATGTACAGCCCATTTTGCCATTAATCAATATCATACCAATTGATTCGTACTATAAGGAACTAAGGAACACTTTCAATAGTCTTCATTCATGGCCCTTTTTTGTTGAATTTATGTCACTTTAATGTAGAAAAGCTCTTATATGCAGACATAACTGTGTATGTGTCAATATAATACAACACATAAAAAATAGAGATATTTGCCAGACGAAGCTCTGTTTAAAGCTGGCTCAAGTACAATTGATGGAGATGTATCAGCCATATGTGACCTTTTATAACCAGATGCTCAGACGTTTAATCTGATCTGTAGAAATGACCAAAAGAAATGACGGAGGTAAATGTTAAATATACATAAATATAAAGCAGGGTTTGTTATGGATTATGTAAAAGAGAAGATATATCTGAACTAATCCATTGAAATAGAAGACTGGAGAGGGAAGATAAGATTATGGAGGCGACTCATCTGAAAACACAATGCTGGTAAATATTGGTTAAAGAGAGGAAGAATGAACGAATGGAATGAACATTAATTATATTGTGGCTGCAGGATGAAGGGTGACCATGGAAGCCATTGGATCCACTTTATGGCCTTGTCCCACTTTTTTTTTCACAAAGTCACAAATCACTGACTCCCCACAAATGTTGGCCCCATATCGCAACACGGTAAAAGGATGTTTCAATCATTCCCGTCTTGACCGGAGGAAGAATTTTTCCCTCCTGTAAAACACGACAGAAGCGTTTATTTATGCTTCAGTCGATTTTTCAACAATATATGTGTAAACACTCAATAAAAAAGGCACTGGATAATATATTTATCCATATCTTTGCGACCAGCCGAGTAGAGTTTGCTGTAGTCCATTGGTGGGAAGATTGAGGCTGAATAAACAGTGGATTCTGACAAAGTAGTAGCACTTATGTGTAGGTCTGTTCTTTTTTAGCCTAGTGTTTGGCTGCGCTTTGTAAAAAAAAGAAGAATGAAAACCAAAGCACTTGAGCTCCAACCAGCTGAGTTGAAAGAGCACTCACTGGATGCACAGCACCACTCTAGCAAATGTAGTGATGTCCAGAATTTTCCCATCATGCAGTGCCAGACAGAGTTTCATGTTTTCTGATTCATGTTTCATGACTTTGAACCACTTCAAGTAACAAGAAACGGTATTGTGCAACCTCAAAGTCTTAGCTTGGATGACAGGATTTATAATAATCCCTCTTCAGATATGTTGTTATATAAAACAAATAGTGTCTTTTGCCTCTGTAAAGTTATGCTTTTGCAGCTAAATACTAAAGTATATTACATTCTCTGTTTGGCAAGTGTAATGATTGCCATCTTATTTAGATTTTTAGTATGTTCACATTGACTAAATGGTACAAAAATTAGGATTAAGGCCGATGAGAATGTTAGTAGATTTGCAAGTAATTCACATTATTGGACAAATTTGAGGAAAAGTCAAGTGATCACCAAACTTATTTAGATGCATCTTGAGGGGAACATGAATGTGTTTACCATTTAATGGCGATACGGCCAGCAGCTGCTAAAATACATCATCTGGGAACCACAAATACCAAATCCCTTCCATCCATCCAATATTCATCAAGATGTTTCACTAAAAGCCAAATTCTGTTTATCTACGAAATCTCAATGCATTCCAGTAACATCGGCTGTTATGATATCCAACACCAATAACTGATTCAAATAGCTTTATTGGGTGACCATGACGATGGACAGCTCCTGATATTGGATATCGTGATTTTCATGGATAGCAATTCACAGCATTTATATTTATGTATCTAATTGTTAAATTTGGTTTTACAAAGTTAAGAAAGCAAGGTTAAGTCAATCCCAGTGTTGTTAACACATAAAAGAATGATCCAAGATCACTTCCAAATCCAATGTATCGGTGTGAGGAATGATAGATCGATGCTCTAGTTTGGACCAAATTAGTGGACCAACCGAAAGTCCGACAAATGTTCTTTGATCGCCAGAGAATCTGTGACTTTTATGCAGATTTTATGAAAACATTATCTCAGCCCGTGCATTAGTAGGATGTTTTGTTGATGAATCAGAATTTCACGAGTTCGTCGTGGGGCCCAAGGCGAGACAACGGCTGCTAGCCAACGATGATCTACAGCCGTCTGAGTCACCCCGTACATATGCTCAATAGCCTCCGAAGGCTGTGAAATGCATGTGACTCGCATCCTGTATTCACCTGAGTGTGAATAATCTCAGCAAGATTTTTGTCTTAAAGGATCCTTTCTTATATGAATGTTGTCTGGGACACATGCACAACACGTTATGTTACCTGTTAACAATAATAACATGGATCCAAAGACATCTCTCCACTAGTTCAGCTGTCCTTATATCCATGAACACAATAAATTGCACTAATGAGCAAAATAAATTAATTTAGCTCATTTGTAGTCGATGTGGGCGTCACAGCTGCAGGTGTTAGCTCGTGCTTATTTTCAGATGCATTTATCAGATTTGATCGGGAGGGTACGCAAGTAATCATTTGTAGAAAACAATCTTTAGCACCACTGAAACACCACCATTTCAGTGGTGCTAAAGAAGCAGATATTCAAATGTTGACTTGTGTGTTTGAGGAGGAGACGGTCACACTTCATTGGTGACTGATCCCCCGCAGTGCATTTTCCTGGCTCTAATGAGGCAGTTGTTTATGCAAGAAGAAATGTCAAAAACTGTCTTATTTTTCAAGCGTTTAAAAGTTATGGAAATGCAGGCCTTCAGTCAAACAGTCAATATTGAAAACACAATTCGAAATAGCACATGAGCTTCTCTGAGCCTTCTAATTTTCTATTGAGAAATGTAGAACAAATTCACACTGATGGTAATACTGTGATAAGCCTGGAGTTTAGGTTTTCTGCTTCATGTCATCAGTTGATGGCGTTCGTGTCCTGTTCCCTAAAGCAAGGTCGATTCCTTCTGACCACAAAAGCAACCTTTCTCTAACCACTTCGTCGGAGCTTAACCAAATAGTTAGCAGCCTTCTTAATCAGACAGAAAATGTGTAGTCCTCAAATGTTTGTTTCCAAGCCTTCATCAGCACTACGGCATTGTGAAAAATGTTAAAGTGCTTAAAGTGTCCCCAGAGGAAGCTGTGTGAAGTCTAAACCAGCCTTTAACCACAAGGTTGGTGGTTCAATGTCCAGCTCCAAATGAATGTACTTCCGTTTTTTTGAGGCAGCATCGGTTGGAGCCAACGACTAATAGTTGCTAAAAAGCTCCTCAAGGTTTCAAGGCTATATGATCCCTTAGCCTACTAACATAACAAGCCAAGCTCTCCAGCATTGCTGGACTTGCATTTTGGGTAATGCAGTGCAAGATTTTGACAAAGAAGAATGCATGGAATATAAAAGACAATGTCTCTGATTCGGCTGGGACTTTAGGACTATTTCTTCGACGTACTCTGCTTAAACCGTAGATGATGTCCGGAGTAATTGTGCCACTTTTTCTGGAAAAAAGATGCTGCTGTTGAATTTCCTAAATGTCATTTCTTTTAATACCTTTCCACCAACCAAATTCTATTTGCCTCCATTGTATTGGTGACATTTCAGTGACAGACATCTCAAATTGAATCTAACTATCTAAAAAGCCAGATTCCACAAGGGGAAAAGAGAAAATATAACCCAAAATACAATAAAAAAAGACTTGAAATATAAAGGCCTTTATAAAAATACTGCCTGTAGCAGACGGTATTTCATCTATGGTTCATGAAACACTGCTCATGACGGGAAAGGGATATGCACTCAACCAAGCTAATTAACAAATAATTAATTTAAAGTTAACATAAGAGGAAAGCTTAAAATAACAGTGCTGTGTGTCAGTAAGTTCAGCAGTGTAGGCGAGTTCTTGAGTGGAAAAGTGTGTATGTGTGTAAAAGTGTGTGTGCAGCAATACAGCCCATAATGTCACACAAAGTCAATGCAAAGATGCAGTTCAAATTTGATTTTCAAATGTTTTATTTGTGCGAGTGGAAATAATTCAACACCTGTGAGCGTTGAGATTCTCTTCCAGACAAAAAAAACAACAACCAGAGATGGTCTAGTACAAACAACAACGTTAAGTGTTGATGGAGCAGCTACAGTGTTAGCATAACTCCGATGGATCTAAACTCCATTCAGGAAACAAGCATTTTAAAAGATGTTTACTCATCGTCTTTCGGACAGACGTAACAAACCATGACTTCTGACTTTTTACAAATCGTCTTCATTACTTTGTTTTTTCGGCATCTTTTTTATTTGTTTATTCCAATTAAATAGCAAATGATTTTGGTTTCTTACTACTGTAGTAAACCAGCCGATGTGTGGCTTGCAATACACAGTGAAGGCAGCTCAATTAAATTCACTGAGCAACGTAAAGGAAAGCGAGTTGAGCTCCAACAGGCTGCCATTTCAATATCCTCCCAATGGTGCTACCACTCCTGCCATTGCTCGTAAAGAGGGATACAATGCATTGATCTCATTTATGTAGGGGCGTGGTCAGTGTTGTTAAGTTGCTTCAAGTTTCATGCCTAATGGTAATGCCTTCATAATACATTATTGTGTTGTGTGTTTATGAGGGTCATTTTAATTCAGCCATGCTATATTTCAGGTAAGTTTAACAAAAGAAATGTTTATTTATGTTTTACTGAAAATAGCATTATTCTGTAGTACCTCATACCAGTCACTTTCTACATCACTTTTGAAATTAGCATCCAAAAAGTTAGGATATACTAATCATTACTTTGATGAAACTGTGTTAAATTTCAAATGGAATGTTCATTTCCAAAAATATATATGCAATACTACCACTACTTTTTTTTAATACTGATTGACATACTTGGGAGACAGTGTTGTCAGACTTTGAGTTGTCTCTTGTTCATTTTATGACCTCAATAAGAAATTTCATATAAAATTATTCTTCTCTGCATATCGGAAGCTATCACTTTCTCCCCAACCTTCATTCAGGAAAAACAAATACAATAGAATTCCAAGCAAACTGCATTTGACGGGGGTAGGTGCACCCGGGTGCATACATTTATTAGCTCCTGTTTGGTTTTCCAAAGCTCTGTGGCATCCTGCAGTGAGGCAGATTACCTGCCCCCCCTCAGGGAAGGAAGTGCTGTGGACATTCAGCACCACTGTTGTGTAGATTCATCTGTCTCCAGCGTGATGATGAGCCTCCAGCTTGAAACATTTGCTAAGGTGTTCATTGGCTAATACGCCTCGAGGGCAACACTGACTATTTGGACTTAAATTTTTGTTAGTTGGCTCCGTTTTTGGTCCTCGTTATGGTTACGGGATTTGCTTGTGTGTTTTTATTCCGCTTGCCTTCCTCCCACTTTGACAGTGATCCTGATCGCTGACGAAAAACACGCAGGTCTCATTTAAAGCCACGGAGATTTTTATCCTTACAATTTTGTTGCAATGTGACAAGTTTGACACGTCTTCTCACTCCGCCGCCTCTGCAAAAAACATATGGCGAGCTCGTTATTTTTCATTCCTCTGCTGAAGCAACTTCAGGGTCGTCCCTCAAGCATGTTATCCTTAACGTCAATTTTATAAGGTCTATGTATATTTCATGACCAAATCTTTCACCGTGAGTAAAAATAGTTGATACTATTTAAAAATGTCCCCTACAGACAGCAGCAGCTGGGCACCGATTAAGTGGAGTAATTGGGGCTTTTAACTGCATTGCTCATTAAAGGGCTAATCTCCTATTGCATATTAACATTGCAATGTAGTTGTAAAACTATTTTTTGCTCAAAGGATAGGCCAACTGTCAAAAACTGATCATGGATACCTGACAGGAGATCTCTCTGCGATCACGTTCAATATGCCTCATTTTAATAAAACGCATTACGGAGGATTTGGCCCCTCGACTTTTAAATCCGACATTGCGACACACCCATCTCTTAAACCCGACAGCCTCAATGGCTCTGATCATCCACTAGCTTAATGTGGGGGGAAAAAAATCATAACTGACAATCCAGTCCGGCATTCATTACAGTGTCCTCGGGACGGAAGTGATTATGTGTGGAAGTAATATGACATCTTCAAAAAAAAAAAGAGGCTGTAAGACTTTGAATAGCGCCGTGTTTTCATGCATGAATGGAACAAATTAAGTTTAAACACTACAATAGAAATCCGAGTGTTTTTTGCTGATGACGAGCCTGCAGTCAACGGGAGGAGGTGGAGTATATTTGTGTGTATAGCTGCAATAGGAGCTTATCCAGGTTTACTGTGTCATTAATAACTGAACTGATGTTTGCCACGGTGAATCCGTGAATCACTATTTTCATGTGTGTATTGTGTAATGCTTAGTCACCGAGCGCGTCACATGGCTGAGCAGACATCAGGTGATGTTTTGGGTTGAGTGCTACAGAGAAAATGCAGCTACACATACTGTATATCACAGTAATCAAGAAAAAACCCTGAAACACTCGACAGTTTATATCATCATCTTTTGAAGTGCATTCTGAAAGCGTCTCACTGATCTATCGGCTATGACTGAAAACTGTCCAGTTTCCTTAAAACCTGCCAAGGATGAATTTCTCTCAGCCGTTCTCAGTCGTTCTGGTGTCTCACCATGACACAGCACCAAACAATGTTATCCAGTGGACCAGATTGGACCCTTTGGCAGGCCGGTGTTGGCCCTCGGGCCTTATGTTTGACACCTATGATTTAGTCTTTTATTACAAAATATGGTGTACTGTTTACTGTTGAAAGTACAACCTCACAGCCAAATGGCAATTTCAAATTTGATTTTCATAGTTCTTCTCTTGACCTTTTGCTGTATTTTCAGTATTTTTTGTTTTTTCTTAAATGTATTAATAGTTTGGATTATTGAGGAGCTCCTTTCACTCAGGTGTTTTGAGAGTTAGTGTAATCTTATTTAATTTATAGATTATTGGTTAGGGGTAAATATTGGCAAGAACCTCACAATACAATACGTATCACGATACTTTGGTCACGATAAGATACGTATCGCAATATCACGATATTGGGATATAAATAAAGATGAAAACACAAGTACATGTATATGTACATCAGATGATATTGATCAGAGGACAAATTGAGTCAAAACTATTTCATTCAAAACAGCCTCCATTTGATTAATTCCCATGAAATTATCTGGAATAAATATTGAAAATAAAATGAAAAAGGACAAAGTACTGCATTCACAACGTGTCTAAACATGAATCTTTTTTTTTAATCAATCTTTGGAGTTGAAAAATCAATAATGTATTGGGCAGCAAAGTATCGCGATATATTGCCGTATCGATACCCCTATTATTGGTTCATGTCTTGATTTTGTCTTTTGGTTTATTTTAGTCATTTATAATTGACATTTCTTCCATATTTTGCTTTCAGATTCTTTTTATGTTTTATGTTATGTTTGACTTAAAGGATTCTTGGCACTTAGATACAATGTCGATTTCGATGCATTCCATCTTTGGTTTTCTTTGTTATAAATGTATCAGATTTTTACTTTAAAAGATATTTTTTTAGAAAGCATGTATGTAGATGATTTGTCACTCTTAGAGCTAATGATAGAAATATAATATTTGGCAAGTATAATATAAACGGCAGTTGTTGACCCCAGTTTCATTTATGTATGGGTAGGCTAGCACATTTTAAAAAAGGGTAAGGAGACATTTCAATTTGCTCTATTAATTTTTGGTCTGCTGTCCTCTTTGTGCTTTGTAGTTAGTACAAAGGTCATGGATCTTTAATGCGTGTAATATGGTGATTAACTTTTATCATTTATTCATTTTATGATGACTTTAAATGGAACATTTGCATAGAGATGTTGTATTGGAAAGCCCAGACACACAAGAAGAAGGGGAAACTGAACTAATTTCAAGTCAGATGGATTAATATTTACACTTTTTATTTTTGACTTTCCATATTTCCCACACAATCTGTTGAACAGCGCCAAAGAGACACGATCGGCATTGGCTCTGTATTGTAAAAAGGAAAGTTGGCACCATAAAAGAGCCATTTTCATCTCTGTGTGATAAAACAAGGCCTCTAGCTTTTCTACTCCTTGTTACCTTTTTATCCTCCTCTCCTTAGCTCCATCTGGACCAATTTCACATGGCAGTAATTACAAAAACAGAATGCTTTTTGGAGCCTCGAAGCTTCTGGACAGCAGCAGATAAGAAAAAGGCTTCTGGATCGTATAATGGACCGGATTAACCTCTCTTACACCCCGACTTTCCCCCCGAAACAAGGAAGTTGACAGTCTTTTTTTATATTAAATAACCCAAATCATTTCTCTTCAAACTTAAATGACATCAAGTCACATTATTAACTCGCACTATAAAATACAGTTCATGGAAATTAAAATACAGTTCACCAAAAAGACACTAACAAATTGGACATCAGACAATCAAAGATAAATTTGCAAAGGCATGAAAAACAAAATATGAATAAAATACCAGAAAGAAATCCGTAAAATGTCCCAGAAATGTTTCTAAAATATAAGAAAAAAATCAAAATATAAAAATATCAGTACTAGTAATATATCCTAAATTAATATCAATAAAATATCAAAACAAAAAGTCACAAATTAGCAATCTGTACAGCATACAAGCCCCTCTGTGATTGGAGAAACAACAGAATTACAACTAAGACAATCAAGGATGGAAATGATACATGTGAACATGCTGTATAGGGTGGGAGGTCATTTATATTGTGATGTCTGAAGTGTTGTGTTTTCAAAAGTAAAACAATTAAAAGTAAAGAAAGAACATGCTGTATATGAAAAAGATGGATCCGGCAGTTGGCCAACAGATGGAGCCTGATCCACACCGCCTCCTCTCCAGCATGTAACCTGGAAAGAAGACACGAGTCTGCCTTGTGCCACATTTATCACAGAAAATGTCCTGTCCTACATGATAAATACATGCGACTCAGATAAAATCATTGTTGATACATACAGATGTGGCTGCTGATAATAATACAGACGGGATATGAACTATCCTTCCTCCGTCTCCCCAACGGCTTCCTTTTAAGTGAATTTTACTGTGGATTTGGACGGTCAATACATCCAGGAAGCTGAAGCAGGACTGTGTCTGGGACCTTGATCGCTGCCCTGGAGACTCTTCTAGAGACAGAGGACATGATTTACAGAAACACACACACACACATGCTACCCTCCTCGTCTGCTTAGCCATGTGGTCGATATTCACTGGTGCATGTCATTGTGTCTGGGGAAGGGAGACAAAGGTTAATGACGGGGTAAAGGGCAAAACCTTCCTCCCCTGCGTGCAGTTTGGCCCTAAAGGGGACGATAATTCACATGTGGATCTCCCTAAAATGTCTGTGATATCATTTCTCATTAGGCAAACAATACCTGGGTTGTTGAGCTTCATCGTCGGCGTTAAACTACGAAGTTATACAGATTTAAAGCCGCAGTTGGAAACGTTCCAAAATAAGTAAATGAGAAAATAGAACTTTTTTGGCCTTCATTAGAACAGATAGACAGAAGAGGGAATTCACTGTGATTTTTTAATTACCAACAACCCTGAATATGTTTTTTACCAGGATGGCATTACGATAAAACCTCTCCATAAATGTGACTCATTTTGTTGGGGTATTACTCATCAACTAAAGTTTATAATGATGCTTGTTGTATTTCCCCTCATAGTTATAAGTTCAGATGGTGATATCTTTAAATTGGTAAAAACACACTGCCTACTAAAGTCTCTACAGCTTTGATGGAGCTCAGGACCCAAGCTTGTTTTTTAACCAGCTTTGATGCTGAAATCTATCTGACCTTAATTGTATTGGAGAGACTTTATTTGGGTGGAGCGAGTTTATGGGACAGAGTTAAAAAGCTGGCTTCCAACGCCAAAAAGTGTGAGCGTTGGCAGCCCCTGTGTCTAAACAATATGTAATCACACAGCTGCTCTGTGAGCTGCCAGCTGAAACCTGATCCGGTTACATTAGCATAATAACAGCACTGAGGTCAGAATATACAGCTACAGCAGTTATGGTGAAGTGTTAACGAGGTTGGGAGCGGACATCTTTGTTTCAGTCTTCTGGAGGCAAACACATAAGGCACACACATGTGCTAAACATCCAGAGGTCCTGCATGTATTTATGTCAATTCCTGCCATTCCACCCTAATGCCTCAAACACAAATAAAGTGAGTTCACAGTTTATGATTTATGTACTTTATTACTACTTGTATCAGTTGTCTAGCATCACTGAGTCTAGGTGTGGGAATAGCTATTTACTAGATAGGGTCGTTGGACTAATTTGCAAATGTCTTCTCTTTTATAGCGCCAAACAATTTGCATGAATTAATTTCACCTGTGTAATTGGGACACATGATGTAATCATTGTGCCTGGTCAAAAGTAACTGATGCATTTAAATCGGAATAAACAGAGGATTGTGTCTGAAACTGTAGTTGGAGCAAGGAAAGCTGGTTTTGAGATCCTAAAATCAGTCTTTCATTGCAAGTGCAAGTCTTTACAAAACCTGGACTGGTATGAAATGGGATATCCGCTGACATCACCAACGTTGGCGAAGAAAACACATTTAGGTAAGATTTCGTTTATTAAAGAAGATTGAATCTTAATTGTTAATTGTCTGTAAAGGATGTTTAATTGCTGTTTCAATTGTATAATGCTTCTCTATGACCTGCATGAGACCAAGCAAGAAGTTGGCTATTTTATTTATCCTTAATACTTGTGATCGGTGCCACTGGGTCCTTCCAGTGAAATCAGTTCAGACCGTGTGGGTTCACCAGACAATTATTCAGCTCAAACTCCAGCAGGGCCTCAGGCAAGTGGACCTGCCTGCCGGGACACAGACCCAGATCAGGTTTTTCTGCCGCCTTCGACCTGCAACTCTTTGCAGCCGGGAAATTTTCACCATTCAGAAGAGAGTAAATGGGACTATTTTATTACTCCAACACTCGAATACACGCAAATACTCTAAGAATATACAGGAAACAATCAAAGCTTCTCCATTTCAGAATTAAAATATTTCCACATGCATCTGTTGTTTCGAAAGTAAACCTCTTTAACTCCCGGATAATTATCTAGAGACTTTGAGCACGGTCCCACATTAGCGGATCCTAAATTACTCTCCATCTGTCAATGTAATAACTCCAAAAAACAGATGACTTTATTTCAGTGAAATTTGGCAGACGTATGGGCCTTAGGGTGAGAGACAACTCATTAAAGTTTGGTGTTTATCTGGGATTTCTGCCATTAGACAAAAAAAATACATACAACTGAGTCACTAACAGATGAAGACGTGATTCTAAATCCTTAGGCGGTATTTAAGGAGAGGAAATCAATTCAACTCAAATGTAGAAAAAATGTAAATGTTCTTGAGTGTAATAGTGTGTTCGGATATTGTTTTTTTTAGTTGGAGATGTCTCTGTAGCCTCCTCTACCTACCTATAGGGTGTTTTTGCTGCTTGAGCTCAGCAGTGCTGCTGGGATCAAACTGTATAAATGATTCAGAATTTCCTATAGCTCTCAACCAAAAACCCTCTGCCTCATATCCCCACAACACCACTTGCACAGAAAAACAACTTCATAAACACACTAACACACTCTCTGGCACACTCGCGACCACGCAACACCAAAAAAAAAACCCCAAAATAACTGCATTCACTATTTAGAAGATTTCAAAAGGTGCTCGCAGGCCTTTGTAGAGAATGAAACACTGTCCTAAAAATGGCAGCGGCTGCAAAACAAGAATGTGCAGCGAAGTTAATAATCTTGATCTATTTTTGTTGTTGTTGTTTGTCTGGACATCTAAATATTCCTCTCGCTGGAGTGCAATATATGTATGTATTAATACACAGGACTTTCAACCAGATAGCAGTGATTGTGACATGTTTCCTGTATTTATGTTTTATTGTTCATTCTGTATGTACTTATTTTACTTGCATCCATGATTTCCTAAACCACATGTTTACTGCGACTGTAGTTTATATTTATATAGACACATATATGCAACGTCACTCCCGCTGTCATTTATTCACTATATGTGTTTGAATTCGATTTTTATTTGTGTTTGTTAATGTTTTTCAGTTTAATGGCACGAGGGCCTTAATGTGAACATCTATCAATCTATCCATACAGAGAGAGAGAGACATGATCATGCCTTGAAGACAGTCTACACTGTTATTTATGAGCCTATAATTTATACAGGCAAACCTCTTTTTTCACCCTTTTTTTTCTTCCCCCTACTTTCTCATACAAAAGCTACCTCGGGAGGACATAGAAGTCTCCGGAAAGCCTGAAGTTTCTGATACCATTCAATGTGAGCCGTTCTGAAATCTTGTCATTGCACATGATAAATGAGAACGTGATAGAATGGGGGGAGAGTCCAGGAGACCAGGAGACCTTTTCTTGTGAAACCAGGAAGAGAAACCATCTGTCCTGTTCTTGGGATTCTTGGGTGTGCGAGCCTCTGTTTTAGCCAAGAGAAGAAGTGTAGGTGAATTTGAATTAGAGTGTTTGTGTGAGTGTTTAAGTCTATGCTCAGCACTAAGAAAAGAATAAGGAAGCATCAGGGCCGCATGTTGACGGACCATCGTGCAGAGAGAAATCAAAAATCAATGCAATCATCCATGCTGTTCTTCCTTTTCATCTCAAGCGGTGGTGATCACTGACCCATACAGACTGTTCATCATGAGATGAAAAAAAAAAAAGCCACTGTATTAGCCTTTCTTTTTAATCATCAATTGATACCGGCCAAATTATTGAGAAAGCATCTCAATCTCTACGGAAATAAAACCATAAAAATATTCAACAGTCTCCTCTTCTCAGGTCTGAAACCAGGGAGATTTGAAACACCTGTTATTTGAAATTGAAACGACATCTGTATCAAGTGTAATTCATGTAAAAGAGATTCATATTCTCCTCCGTACAGTTTGGTCATACTGAAGAGGATTTGAGTCGTCGCCTTCTCACAATGAAACAATGGAAACTTTATGACACTCCTGTATAATTATGCAGGCACTCCAGTGCATGAGCGCTCCACAGACAAACTGAAACTCAAATATCTAGTCACATCCAGCAGACCCCGAGAGTATTCATCAGACTCCAAATAGTAAGACAGCTAGTACAGGATTAACTTTCCTTTAAGATAAGATTTGTTTTCTTGTTGTTAAGGAGCTAGTTGTTAGCTAGCTGGTTAGCTTGCGGCTACGTTTGATTAGCTTGTTTGGTGCTGGGCAGGTAGCAGGTAGCATACAGTTAGTTTGGAGGAGCTGAGTGATGCTGCTGAAAATTGGATTCATAAGAGCGAAGAGGTCGAACAAAACAATAAAAAAAATCCAAATACGAATGTCTATTCCACCAAACTCGTTAATTAAGGCGGCGCTTTCCTGGTTAAGCCTGGTTAGAACTAACGCCAACTTCCACTTGCGGCTAAACCTGTTCCATTAACGCATTTCAGCCGCGCCTTGTTGAGGCTAATTCAAGCCAGGTTAACGTTGTCGTGTGTTACGCGCGTTCACGGGATATGAAGCCAGACCAGAATCGTGAATGTCGAATCATCGAGAAAATGGCAGAAAAGAGCAGCGCAAAAAATATTGATGGAACTGTACGAGGAGTAGGCTATAAACCCATCATAACCAAAAAAGGGAATACTGTAGTGATAAATACAAATTAATTACCGAGCGATTAAATACAGAAGTACCGTCAAGAGTAACATGTTCTAATATATCACTGACAACAATTTCTCAAACGTGAGGATAGTGTAGAGGTAACACAAGTTTGAGAAATGTCTTTCTTTAGCCGGAACTCACTCACTCTCTCTCTCTCTCTCTCTCTCTCTCTCTCTCTCTCTCTCTCTCTCTCTCTCTCTCTCTCTCTCTCTCTCTTTTTTATAGATGGGCCTAGTAAATGCATCTACATTGACCAACTCATTTATCTCAACAATTTAATGAACACATTTAATGAACCTATTAATGAACTCACCTGAAAGGAATTTATGTGGCTGAAAATTGCATGCAGCAATGCCTTTGTCATTGGGATCTATATCATGCTATTAATAATAACATATTTATGCCTATCATGTTTTTGCAAGTTATATTTGGGTTCTGGGGAATTTGTATGACATATTTATCATAGTTAAGGTAAAATGTTGGTCTAATTCTCTGATCTAAAGACAATTATACAAGCACAAAAAAAAAAAAAAAAAACACATGAGATGTCCTCGCCGGGATGTGAACCTGGGATGCCCACATCCGAGGGCAGGTGCATCACCACTCACCCAACTAGGGGCTTTAGACTATGATATGGCCAGTCGGTCTTAAACAAAATAAACGATTTATTCATATTTTTTTAATTGCAAGCATGTATTCTTAGACGCTTGATGAAAATATAGTCTGTTTGTACTTCATATATGTAATTTTGGTAATTTTTGGTCTTTCACGTGACGAAATCACGAGGACTAGGCTTGGCGGAACCTTCTGCTGGTACAGTTGTTTCCGACAGACGGACTTCTCTGAAACCCCCGCTAAAGTAAGCCTGATGGTTAGCCTGCCCCGGAGCAGGCTAGTTTGGTCGGATAAATTCCAATGGTTACTTAGCGGAGAGTGCCTCAAGTCACGTTGATGGAACGCAACTCTCGCTAAAGGTAGCGAGGCTTATTGAAATTAGCCCAGCTTTGCGCTTAGCTAGTTTGATGGAATACCCCTCTGAGTTGCGAGTCCAATGTATAAACAAAAACATTCATTCAGTTGACACATTTAAAAATTGGTGTAAATATTGTTTCATACCTCCACCATCCTTGGTCATCATGGGCAAAGACCTCCAGGCTTTTAATCGTATCAAATTGTCAGAACACTCTGCTCTTGCTCTGACAAACATTGACCAACACAAATAAAAAAATATTATTCCAACACAGACTGTGAATGAAGGACAGCGTCTTCACATGAGTGTTTACAAGCTACGGTAGCCTAATGGCTGGGGCTAGATTTAGGAAACACAAGGCTTTCAGCATTTCAAGATCTCTGGGGTTGGAGCTCACCTGAAGAGGACGCTTCCATTCACTGAATGCTGGCTGGATATGAGTTTCCATGAAATAAACCTCCTAAAACAGCGGTGACTCTGACCCTGCACTACTCCTGGTGAAGGAAAAAAAATAATACTTGTCATTCCAGGCGAGGCAAGATCCGTCCTGACAGACAGATATGAATCAAACCCAGACATACTCTGCTGACTCTACAACTGAACAGCATGTGTTTCTGATCATTTCTTGGTTTAGCAGAATATTCCCATAAATCCAAAGAGATGGCTTTGTCTCTACACATGTTGTTTGACCCAAACATTGTGACCAAATGCCTCTAACAATCTCATGTTGTGTGTCATACATTCTTCCCAGGGAAGAATGTTCTCCCTGTTTTATTTTGTTACTCTGCTCTTCACTTCCTGCCTTTTTGTTTTTTCCTGCCAATTTTGAATAGTCTGATTAGTTTCACCTGTCCCTGTTAGCCTTGCCTCCTGCTCACCTGTTTCCACTCTGTGATTAAACCAGCGTTGTTTGTTGGTTTGTCGTTGTTGCAGCATGGACATTAGAACTCTGAGTCTTTAAGTCTTTTTTTGCACTATTAAATATTGAATTTGGGTTCTCTCTGCCTGTGTTGCAGCTGTGACTATATACATATGAAGCTCTGCAACTCAATGAGGGGATAGGTTGGACTTAAGCATTATCCACCAAAGATCACAAATTCAACTTAATCAAATTAACTTTCTAGAGCCGTCTTTTAGTGAGTGAGTAGAAGACATTAGCAAGTGGATCCATTATTTTGTGTTTATATAGAAACCAGTGAGAAATTATGAGCTTAAAGTCCACTAGACACTTATAGACAGATAACATGCTCGATGCTATCTGATGTAATCCATCGTCATGTACAGAAATTCAAATGCCATCACGGCATCCAAAATGCATCATGGTTGCTTTTAGTGACCAAAGTTTTAGGTATCTATGTTAAATGCATACTCACCTGGGTTTATCATCTACACCAACCCTTTATGTATGTAGCTATATAAGCAACCATGGACGCCTTCAGCTAAAAGTCACCAGTTACCAAGATCACTCGTTAAACTGAAACATCTGTCGTGATCCGGTCCTGAAGTCTGTAGAGCTCGTGTCCACTATTGGAAAATTGATCCTTAAATTTTAGCATGATTTTATGTCAAACAGGGGATGATAACAGTGCCATCTCTCTAAAACATATCTGACTTGATTTGAAAAAAAAGAAAATTTGCAGCCCACTATTGGTCTTCTGAACCTTTTTGGAAGAAAAAGAGCAGCTTGCCCCTATAGTATATACAGAGAAGGTAACAGATGGAGGAAACATTACTAGCCAGTGCAGAGAGCTTGTATAAGATATGAGTAATAGATGAAAAGGGGATGATTAATGGAGCTTTGCTGCTCTTGTAGACATTATCTTCTGTCATCACCCAGTGGACATTCAAGTGAAATGAAAATATTTGGCCCCGGCACAGTGATTTTAGATTGGTGATCACAGCAGATAATTTAACAACAGCAGGTGTCACGGCATGCTTTCGCCTTTTCAAATATATATATATATATATATATATATATATATATATATATACAGATCATTTTTATCATGCGGTTTATCATGCGGTTTATCATGCGGTTTTCAGCAAAAATGATCTGACTCAAACATCCTGGTTGTCATGTGATTGATTGAAGCTCCAAATGAGTCGTGGTACCTGAGCAACTCACAAAGGAAGACGTGATTGAGTGCTTTGGAAAAAGCTACTTAGTGGACCTTGAGATCTTTTTTTTTATGTGTTTGTTTGCATATATTAATAAAAAACAGTATGGGGAGTTGGGGAGTTGGGGAGCAAAAAATGTCAGGGTCCCCCTGCAGTAATTCAGTCATAATGGCATTATGGTAACAGAGAAAAGGTTATAACAATATGTTCCAATATTATTTAAAATGAGCATGTTGATAAAAGACATTGAGAGAATCAATAAGAATTGAATCAATTTCATTCGATTTTTATGTTAAATCAATGAAATGCCTTTTTTTTTTTTTAAATCAGGGCTATTGATGCTGGTGAGTATTTTCAGAGCAACACATTGGGACAGTTGATTACACTGATCATCTGATCCCACTACATTCTGTCATGCATTCATTTCTGGGTTGAAATAGTTTCCACTATAAGCTGTAGCATGTAAATCACGCTGCAACGCGGTCCACAAGCTCCAGCAGTGAAGCAACTTCACCACCTAGTGGACATGGGATGACTTGGTAGATATGCAGTCGTGTTCAGCAATACAACAGCTCTACTATTAAGTCTAATTGCATTATACCTGTGGTATCCAGGTGTTTTTTTTAGAACATTATTGATGTGTTTATTAAGTGATACATCAGACAGCTTTCCAAAAATATAAATAAAAGTCCAGAACAACACCACCACTAATTGATCTCAATAATAAACTTGTAATTGGAGTAATACATTTCCAACAATGTCACCAAAAGCTGATTAGAATATACAAGTGTACCTAATAAAGTGCCCACTGAGTGTAGTTACATACTGTATAGGTCCAATGCTGAGACAACGAATATTGATGTACTCTACATACCTGAATAACCTTTGTCAAATCCCTACAAATTGTATAACTTTATATCTTGGCATTTCCTTTTATTTACCTTTTTTGAAACAGCATTTGTTGATACAAATCACCACGGAGCTGCTTGTTTTAGACACAAGTAGATGCCTTTCTGTGTCTTGCTTGAATAAAAACTATTTATGCGAGAAATTAATATTAATATGGACTTAATATGTTGTGTAAAGGTGAAACTTAACAGTATATTATGCATCTGTGGACAGATAAAGAAGAGCAGGGGGCAGTGAAGGTCAAACCCCTGTGAGGGAAATCCCTCCGTCAAGAGCCTAATCTCGTTAGGCTTGTTCGACTGGTTAGGTTAAACATAATTGTTGAAGAGTGCCAACAAATCAACACAAACGCAAACACACAGTCAATAGACCTTAATTGGTGTAAACAGATGTTTTCTGCTTTAAAGTAAATTAAGAGCAGAAGTGTTGAATAATGGTATAAGGCAAATCTGATGTTCCCATTTTATATCTAATTCATCTCCAATGATGCCAATTATCTTAACCATTCTGAAACCTTCACACAACAAATATTGAGAACAGTTTATTTTCACTGTTGCCACCTAAAAAGAGGCAAAAATCTTCTGTATACTTTTATACTAAAGTATTGAATATACGGACAATAGAAGAACATCTACTATATTGTATTATAAACCCATTATGCCTTTCTTTAAATCCTCTTAGTGAAGGACTGAGTAAGACTTTCTCTAAACTCGGCCATGACAGAGGAGCTAAAGGTTGACCTTGTAAATATTTAAGTTTAAGGTGTAGTTTGTCCTCCTTTGTAGTATAATATTTTGGGAAAGCATGTTTTTTGACTCGTATCTGGGCCCCTCTTGTGAGGCTAACTGCTATGATGATGCCTGGATAAAAAGCAACAAAATGTTTATCCCTCATTACAAATTCCAGAATATATTATGAATATTAAACACATGAGCATACTTAAGAATACTTTCACGAGACAAGCCTGAGAGGTTATTCCGATATGATAATCTGAGCAACCACGAATCGCCTCTCAGGAATTTCAATGTGAATCGTTAAAAAAGCACCCAATAACCAACGTGACATTGGCTTGAAAGGAATCCCAAAACTATATATATTCACATGGGATTGTTAAATATAGCACAGATTTTTGCATTTTTTTGGTACTAGTAAGCAAGGTATAAGAAATCAGCAGTTACATACTGCTTCCGAGAGGTTGCAACACTTTCCTCTACTCCTGTACTAACATCCCATAATAGGTTAGGATGCTGGACATTTTAGTAACATTGTGTTGCCTATAACATATTGTTGGCCACTCACACTAAGGTTTTCTGAGTGATCTTGTCTGTAGCCTATCTGCAGAGCTAATGTAATCTAATTAAAGAGATTGATATACCAATTTCAAATTAGCGTGATTTAGAGTACCTTAGCCTCTTAGTGTCCTTTTTTTTCCAAACAGAAAAAACAACACTATGACTGATTAAGGAAGGCAGTAAACTTGGACATCAGCCATTTGGAAGATAAAGACATGGACATGTTTAAGGAGTCATGCTAACTGCTGCAGCATGTTTGTTGAAGCTTTATGACTAATAATGTTAAGATGTCGCATTTTATCAAAAAATTGGTGAGGCCTGTTACTAATAAATGTCTCCCTTAAGTAGGAAAAGTCAAGAGATTAATAATAAATAATAGTATTTAGAAAGGACTCACTGTTCAGGCTGCAGGAATTCATGTTTTTATTTTTATCTTATCTTTATTTTTAACGATAGTAAAAGTCGCACTACAGTTTCTGCCTCTTTTGTTTCGGTTTTTCTGGTCTGCAAACTCTGATGTCGTCAACCCTATTACCATTATCAGCTAATAATTACCTAAACCCCATGAAACAACGGACATTAAGCAATATTAAGAAGCAAGCTGGTTAAAAATGAGTGGAACGTCTGCTGTTGCCGTTAAAGAACTTGCTAAAAGACCACAACCAGCCCAGTCACTCGGGAAGCATGCTTTTTATGCATTTGAGCAAGCAATGTCGTAGAAGGAGCGACGAAAAGTCACATGGTATCAAAGCAACATGCTATGACAACAACGACAGAGATGCAGGCTAGGAGCAATCACTCTGGATAGACTATTTGAATGCACATACTTGAATTAACATGTTGGACTTCCACTCTGACAGCGTTGGGCCTAGACCCACATATAGCTGCAAAACTAATTCATTTACAAAGGAAACCCCACCAACATAATGCCCTAATAATCCCACGGCCACAGTAATCGTCTGTCTCATAGAGCTTTGGGATTCCGCAGGGTTAAACTAAAGGACTTTAGCGTAAGAGATGACCATTTCAAGTCTGGCCACTCCGTGTGTGGAGCATATACCCCGAAGCCTTCAGGACTATGGACGGTTGAGTTAGGAGCCAGCCATGGGGCAGACGCAGCAAACGGAGAACAGAGAGGAGATTGACGTCAAAGCAATTCAGGATATGTATAAAAAGTTTGTCATAGAGTGCCCGAGCGGACTACTTTTTCTGCACGAGTTCAAGCGTTTCTTCGGTGTGGACCCGACGGGGGAAGCATCCGACTACGCAGAGAACATGTTTCGAGCTTTTGACAGAAACGGGGTGAGAGAGTACACATGGTTACAGTCTAGCATACTGTTTATCTTTATCTAACCAAATGTGACTCATTCAACCTTCCTTGCAGGACAATACAATCGATTTCCTTGAGTTCGTGGCAGCGCTGAATCTGGTTTTCCGGGGAGACCTAGAGCACAAACTGCGCTGGTCGTTCAAGGTGTATGACAAAGACAGCAACGGCTATGTGGACAGGGATGAATTACGGTCCATAATTGATGTAAGTCTGTCTATGAGTCTATCGCAGAACACGAGGGTGTTGGATGCAAATAAAATAGCAAGCTTGAAAAAGGGGGGATTCTCTTACAGCATTATTTTTACATAATTGCATTTAGTCTGAAACTGTTTTCTCCTGCAGTTCAACTCTGCAGAGCAGTCTGTGGTCTTTATGTTCCCTCTCATTCTCACATATTCACTTTCATACACACTTCACTTATGGCACTTCACAGTATGTCTTAGCTGAATGAATTACTGAGAGTTTCAGTTGAGAACAATAATAGCCCCTTTTCACAAGGGACTTTTTGATTTGTCATAGTAAAAGATTAGCTCCTCCTAATTACATTGATAATGGCTCCTTCAAGGGTCACACAGTTATGACAGTGAGCCAGCATGCATGATTCCAGGACCCTGAAACCAAGCCATATTTAATTCTATACACCTTTTGTGAAACTAATTTAATTGAATCAAAATTAGAGGAGCTGATTTTCCACCTTGGGTAAATGCATCGTAATCTAACAGTGTTTTATTCTCACCTCTGCATCATGGACAACTTCTGCAAAATAAAAATGGAAAGTTATGTGGTATAATACCTTTCATAAAAGTTACGTGGTACAATAAACTTTACTGAAAGTTTTGTGGTAGAATAATGTTACTAAAATTTCTGCATTTTAATAACGTTACTGCAAGTTCCGTGATAGCCTATAATGACGTTACTGAAAGTTACGTGGTATAATGACGTTACTGAATGTTACGTGGTATAATCACATTACTGAAAGTTACGTGGTAGCCTACAATAACGTTACTAAAAATTTCAGGGTATTATAACGTTACTGAAAGTTACGTGATATAATGACGTTACTGAAAGTTACGTGGTATAATCACGTTACTGAATGTTACGTGGTATAGTGACATTACTGAAAGTTAGGTGGTACAATAACGTTACTGAAAGTTACGTGGTATAATCACATTACTGAAAGTTAGGTGGTACAATAACGTTACTGAATGTTACGTGGTATAATGACGTTACTGAAAGTTAGGTGGTACAATACCGTGACTGAAAGTTACGTGGTATAATCACATTACTGAATGTTACGTGGTATAATGACGTTACTGAAAGTTACGTGGTTACTGAAAGTTACGTGGTATAATGACATTACTGAATGTTACGTGGTATAATCACGTTACTGAATGTTACGTGGTATAATCACGTTACTGAATGTTATGTGGTACAATAACGTTACTGAAAGTTACGTGGTACAATAACGTTACTGAAAGTTACGTGGTATAATCACGTTACTGAAAGTTACGTGATATAATGACGTTACTGAAAGTTACGTGGTATAATCACGTTACTGAATGTTACGTGGTATAGTGACATTACTGAAAGTTAGGTGGTACAATAACGTTACTGAAAGTTACGTGGTATAATCACATTACTGAAAGTTAGGTGGTACAATAACGTTACTGAAAGTTACGTGGTATAATCACGTTACTGAATGTTACGTGGTACAATAACGTTACTGAAAGTTAGGTGGTACAATAACGTTACTGAAAGTTACGTGGTATAATCATGTTACTGAATGTTACGTGGTACAATAACGTTACTGAAAGTTACGTGGTATAATCATGTTACTGAATGTTACGTGGTACAATAACGTTACTGAAAGTTACGTGGTATAATCATGTTACTGAATGTTAAGTGGTACAATCACATTACTGAAAGTTACTATTACAATAATGTTACTGAAACATTTTTCGTTTATTAATGCTATTTACGTGCACTTTTATAGTTGTTTATTTTGCTGCTCCGTTATTAACACAAACCATGATCCTTTTTGGAACCGCTTTATGAAACTTATTTTTGTTTCAGAAAGTAATAATTTGACGTATTGGTTTGCAGAAATCTAGAATGCCAATATGTTTTCCAACAACGGGGTTGTCATAGTTACAGGTGTGATGGTGGATGTAAAAACATGGATTCTGAGGGATATACAAAATATCCAATTTGTGTCTGCTGGATTCCAAAGATTTATGATATATAGATGCATTTCCTGTGTTAATAACATGAATTAAAACATTCTTTGTTCATCTTTCTTTCTAGAGCCTCTATCGGATAAAGAAAGGCACAAAGACAGACACGAGTGATTCACAGCTTACAGTAGATGAGGTTGTGGATCGAATATTACAGGCCGTGGATAGTGATGGCGATGGTGAGCATTAAATCACATGCCATGTAAAGCAGTGAAAGCAGTTATATGGAGGTAATACTTTGTTGTAATCCTGCTTTGACTTTTTTGATTTGTTCCGCAGGACACATTAACCTGGAGGAGTTCATTAGAGGAGCACAACAGGACCCCTGGGTGCTCAACATGTTGAAGTTGGACATGAACCCTGCTGGATGGGTGCTCGAGCAGCGCAGAAGGAGTGCACACTTTTGAAATGTCACAAGCCTTCTATGCAAAAGAAGAAGAATGGTTAAGAAACCATAAAAAATGAATTAAACACACATTTTACAACTAAAATTCAAATTAACATGAGCAGTTTTATATTTACAGGCCGACGAAAGAAAGACATTGTTCAGAACTGGCCCTCATTTGGCTTTAGGTACCACTTAAATTATCTGGGAAACAATGAATAATTACTACTTCCTCATTTGCACCCATTATACCCTGTTTTCACTATTAAAACAGTATTAATGGTTTAATTCATTATTACTCAAGTGACAGCCTTCTTGGTATAATGTGTCAACATGTAAATAGTGAATGAATGTCTGCTTTTTATTGTTTTTTTTATTTACTTATTTACTGTTTTTCATTTTGCTTTCATTTTCAGCAAATAATAGTATTTCTAACACCGTTAAGCCCTTATTAAATTAAATAAAAAACTAAAAAAAACTATGTGTTCTAATACTTATTCTCACTGAAATACGACCTGAAAGGAACATCCATCTCTTTATCAGAAGGTTTTTAACATCCCGTTCCGTTCTAGAACCACATGAGGTACAGAGACCGTCGTCCTCCCAGTCAGCCCGACCCATAAACCCCTGGGATTTACTCACTTAGTTATTCTAGCTCTACGGGTTTATAGAGTTTCACCATGTCCGTCATACTGTAGATTAGCAACGCTCGCTGACACATGATTAAAGTAGAAAAAGAAGTGGTGAACACTTACAAACACACACACAGTCTGGATCAGATACCAATAAATAAGTACAAGGTGTGATAGTTCTTCTAATATAAAATTATATTATTAGACATATAGGAGACATGGATGTAACAAATGATTACACAGACCTCTGATTTAAGACATGTTGACATGTTGAATCTACAGGTTTAAATAGGAAAACTGATAATGACTGAATCCACTTAAGCTGACACAAACAAACACACAAACAAACAAACAAACAAACAGAGGGATTCAGGTTAAACACTTAATAAAACATACCATTTCTATAGCAAAACCTGATCCACAAAGACTTATGAGCATTTGACAAAATAGAGGAAATATTAAATATATTTTTGGAAATGTACAAGTGAGTTAAATCAACAGCTTCTTAGCGACCTGCAAACAGCTCCAGAACAAACATGTACCTGATTTCCTTCCATGGATCGACACAAGAAAAGCACCTCTGGTCCCTATTATTAGCCATCATTTTAGTAATTGATTGCGTGAAAAGGACCGGTGACCTTAGGTCACGAAAGGTTCAAGATGGGATCAGGCACGTGGATTAGTGTTTTAAACGCAGCTTGCCAAAGGCTGAAAATAAGCTCCTTGGTTGGGGTCAAACATATGAATCCATTATTACACTGGACTCAGTTCTGGATGGAGACCCTCAACGGCAGCCATGAAGTGGACACAGAAATATTCATCGCAGGCTGTTTTAAGGATACAACTTCACTGAAATATCTGTATTTATTTATTTCTCAAACAAAGCATGGGTCAAAATCAGCAAGTACAGACCCAGGATGCAGAACTGGAGTTAAATAGCATCCAGGACCTCTACAAGTCATTCATCACAGAGTGCCCGAGTGGATCCTTGTACCTGCACGAGTTCAAGAGGATGTTTGGAGTCCACCACGGCACACCCGAATCACAGTACATGGACAGCATCTTCCGAGCGTTTGACATGAATCATGTGAGTTATATGTTTTGGTCTTGAAATGAAAACCCTGGCAAAAATCATTTTACACCTGATGTTGAAAACGTATGTCATGTCTCCACGTCTTCAGGACAACACAATGGATTTTATCGAATATGTGGCGGCACTTAATCTTGTTCTGCGTGGAAAACTTGAAGATAAACTGCGGTGGTCTTTCAAGGTGTTTGACAGCGATGAAAACGGGTGTCTAGACAGGAATGAACTCCGGAAGATTGTTAAGGTAAAAAAAAAAAGCGCAGATGTCATGAAAACGCATATTTCACTTTATGATATTAAGTTCTACTGCAGTAAATACACGTTCTTAATTCTAAGGACTAATTACCGCATTATTGCATTTTTTTCAGAGTCTGCAGGCTGTATTTAGGCACACTGGTAGCTTGAGCTAAACACTCACATCAGCATGCTCACAATGACAATGCTAACACTCATATTTAGCAGGCATAATGTTCACCATCTTAGTTTAGTGTGTTAGCATGCTAACAATAAGCAGTAAATGCAGAGTAGAGCTGATGCTGTTGGGATGCCATTCATTTTGAAGGTATTTGGTAATAAACTACAGTTACCAGACATCCCAGTTAAAATAATATACATGTTTTCAGCGTTAATCATGTTCTGTCCCACTCGTTATTCATTATCCAACCTAAAAACATTTCACCACCTGCCTGAATACAACACTGACAAGCCTGTCAGTCAACCAGTGTGTCATTGTCGAGGCTGTTGCCATGACACTTTTTGACAGAACTAGTTCACCAGTTAGCTGTCATGCCCTAGAGAAGTCAGCAAAATGGGTCTAAAGAACTCCAGGAGGATTAGTAGACCCATTTTACTACTTCCTGCATAAAGTACCCAGAAAGGAATAGCTGTGATGTACACACTGTGGGAGGACATAATTATTTGGGTGGAAATGCTGATATAAAAAATCCTACAATATCACTCTTATGGTGCTTACATAAGTGCAAAGGTTATGGTCATTTATCCTATAGATATTTTCGTCTGCACTGTGGTGATGGACCAACCAACCAACCAACCAACTGACAGACCCTTGAACAGTAGCACTGGTGTGGCTTTGCACCACACAATTTGACCACAGAATTACCATTTCAAGATGAGAACAGTCTAATTGCTGGATTTGTCTTTCAGATCATCTACAGGATAAAGAACGGCTGTGTTGCCGATGAAACAGGAACACAGAACCTCACTGCTGAGCAGGTGTGTGAGCGCATCTTTCGAGAGGTGGATGTGAACAGTGATGGTAGGTTGACTACCAACTCAAAAAATAAATAAATAAATAAAAAATACTCAATACCTATCAGTGAATAATTCCTTCACGGATGTTGTGTTTGCAGGTCAGATCACGCTGGATGAGTTCGTGGAGGGAGCTCAGAGGAGTCCGTGGCTGCAGAACTTCCTGCGGCTCGATGTGAATCCCTGCGGATGGGTCCAGAGGTACTTGTGTGACAGGAAACTCATGAGTGCCGAAGACACCTGAAGGGATTCGATATCTTCAGACCAGCCTGCCAAATGGAAAGGAACTGCATGCTGAACACAGAGGAAAAAATTGTGTTGACTGTATTTTTTGTTGACGCCCTTGAAAACACTGCACATGGACATTTTTTGACTCATGACAATTTTTCTTGTTTTTTTATTACATTACATTAGAATATAATATAGATTAGAATATCACTTACTTTGTGGCATTACTTGTTCATAAATTATCTTGTAATTATAAAATATATTTATTTTAAATGCGGTTAGTTGTAGCACAATGCAGTATTTTCCCCAGGGCACGATGGAAGCACATGCACCAAGAAATAGAAGCAGCAGGTTGAAAGTGTCATTTAGATTTTCACTACGCTATCGTCACAAAGCTCCCCCAGAATCACAAAATGTCTTTTTCTTTTTTTACGCCTGTCAAACTCTGACTATGAACTGCTGATTATGAAAAGTGTGTGCAATGTAAACCTACTAAGGACAGTAAATGGAAGACGTTTTTTCTGACAACCTCGACTTTCGAGCCAACTTCGGTGTCGGCGGGTCTGGAAAGTGTTGTCGGGGAAGAGAGTGAACGCAGCTCCCGATACGGATGTTTCGCTTGGTAATGCTATCCCTTCTCCAGAACCGAGGGGAGTGAGGCGGAGTGAACGTTAGACCCAGTGGATCGAACGTTAGACCCAGCGGAGTGACCGTTAGACCCAGGGGAGTGACCGTTAGACCCAGGGGAGTGACCGTTAGACCCAGCGGTGCGACTGCTCACAAGCGCTGGTCAACACATTTTCTGTAACCAGTGAAGCATTAAAGAATGACAGAATTAGTAAGCTGGCTAATTAGCCACGACCTCAGTGAGGAACGTCAACTGTACACATAACAATGGATGCTACTCTGACCATCATGCTACGTGGATTTGAATGTCCGTTGTTCTCTTCTTTTATTTCTTTGGTGCTGACCTTTGAGCCGGTTGCCATGCAACATTTGATTCCTGTACAAAAAAAAATGAACTGACGCATTCGCAACTTTGTAAATTGCTAAATAAAAATATAAACTAAACTTTTAGTATTAACTCTTAAACTAAACTATTAAACTAAAATAAACTATTAAAGGTTTTCACACTATATGCCAACAAAAATTCTGATTCACATTTTATGACATTTGTCTTTTTTGTACAGAAGCAAACTGTTAAAGCTTTAAAAATGGGATGGAACGTTCTGTTTTTTACTTCCCTATTTCCAAATGAGAGAATACTTGAGAAAATGGTCTCTCTAAATGGTAAGGAACATTACATCCATTTAAACTATTGTTAGAGGTCTGTGATTATTGCTAGGAATGTCGACATATCTCTCTGTGTATTGAGAAATATCGTAATTGTTCCACAATGCTTACATAACATCATGAAGCTCAAGGTGAAGTATTTCCAGTGAGGTATTATGCCTTCAAAAACAGGGTAATATACCATGAAAAGAGTCTTAAGGGAGATTTATGATTCTATTTTTCAGACTTAAATAGGCCTATCATTGTTATACTGACATTTTTATCTAGCCTTTGCAATAGTGGTTATACAACTGACTACAGAATCAACACAAGCTTTAGCACAGTGTATATCACATAGTGGCATACACTCATGAGAGACTAAATATTAATCTGAGAGTGCATTGTTAATTTACACAAGGACTTTTCCCTCCAGCTACTTAAATTATCCATTTCTTTCTCATCTCCCTTTTTTTCGTTTCAACCTTTTTTCTTTTTCTCTGTGTAACTTCAGAGGGAAGTCGGTGACCCGGCCGGGGGTCAGGCTGAGCCAATCAGAGTGAACAAAAAGTGGTTGGGACTCACTGTGATGAGTTAATGTACTGTGTTTGAATACAGTCAGACATTAGATATTATCAGATATTATCACTACTACTACTACTGTTTTCTTTGTTTGCAATCCAAAAGTGTTATTTCTGTGTTAATAGTGTAAAGGAGGAGAAATTAGTTTGCCTGGGCGGCCACACACGACGGACGGAGCTGATCTTTAAAAGGTAAATACATGTCTGTGACAGTATGTAATGCAAAGGGACATATTTTTTTACAATGTATTTATAATGTTTCAATGTGTTTTCACTTCAGTTCCCATTCTGCAGTCAGGTGTTTGACGAAGTGAACCTAAATCATGAGAAACAGCACAATGAAGATGACTTCCAGTCAGAGACATCAGTTACATCACTTCTCACAGTTTCTCTGTGTAGTGTCGCCCTCTACTGTTTTCTCTCGCACATGACTCCTATGATCTCAGCAGGCCAACATACTGTCTCCAATGTGTTTGTTTGCTTGTTTCAAAGGTCAAGCTAAATAAGTTTAATTATCAACATAGTCAGTGTTTTTCTTCTTCCCGGATTAATAAACTACTACAGTGTTTATGCAGATCAGCAGGACACATTACACCTGTTCCATGCAGACCGGACACACACACGCACACGTTAGATACATATACTGGGTCAGATGTTGAATTAATCAATCCAGTCTGATACTAACTAGCCCAGTTATCCACCAGGTTGGTCGCCTGTAATGCGTCTCTGTTTTTCATCCAGTTCGCAGCCCTCTCCTCTCTGTGGGAACTCCTGCTGCCTTCACGGTCTCCTCGTAATCGCCAGCTTTTTAGAAGAAGAATAAGTCACGCACGGAATGTGGTTTTAATCAGAAGAAATGGCAAATTGTGAATTCAAATTAGTAAAAAAAACAATTGTCGTGATGGAGGAAGGTTAATTTCGCAACCCATGGCGGACCTGTAAAACAAACGTCTACCTCTAATTGTTTTTATTGTGGTTGTTTTGTAATTGTGACTGAATCCTGAGTGTGAGATGGTCTATTATCTATTATAGCCTATGATGGTCTTTACATTCAAACTGTAAAGTATCTATTAGGCTACTTATCGATTTTTATAATGTACATATTAATTATTTAGACTATTCATTTTTTTTATTGTAGGCTTTGCAACACATCAGAGACCTATTTCGAACAATTGAGCACTTAATTAAATGTGGACTCAAACATAAACCATATTTTCCAAATCCTGCAAAGTTACGAATAGTATTCAGACATTCTTACGCCTTTGGGCCGAGTTGCTAATTTCCCCGACGGTCCGCGAAGGCAGCACCCTATCGCATCATCGTCGGACCTCAGGTGTCTGATGGGCGGCCGCACAGCGCGGAACCAATGGAGGAATGAAAACGGGACGGCAGCATGGCGGACAGAGAGAAGAGGAAAGCCAGCCCGCCGCCTGGCCGCAGCGTCCAGGTGAACTCCCCGGCCAGCTTCAGGTAAGCGCCCCGGCGGAGGGAGCCTGTTGAGGGGAGGGAGGGAAGGGGGAGGGGGCGCCGGCTGGGCTGGTGGAGGCTGCGAGGGAATGAGCGACGAGCCGCGGCGGCTCTGCAACGCCGAAGTTGCGGATGCTGTGTGTGAGCGGAGCCGCGCTGCAGCTGCGGGTTGAAATCTGACTCTGGAGCCGCATGTTTTTTTGTTTGGGCGTGTCTGCTCCCCGGTGGAGCTTCTAGAAACTGCCTTACTCATCCGTCGCATATACTTTTCTCTGCTCCGAACCGAAATCCCTGTAATAACCGTGCAGTGGTTTCACGACTTCCAGCTTCAAATCAATTGTTTATAATGTGGCTTTATGGCCTGCTTCATGGCATTTCTTCCTTTAATAAATGTGTTTTTACTGGAGGATAGTACCCTTTTTAATTAGCCTTTTTTGGCTGCGTATCCTGTAGTTACTTTGAAGACCATCCAGTGTCTAAAGTGTGTTTATAGTGCGCATTGATAATTTATTAACAGCATATCAATCACCTGTCACTATAACCTCTTATGAAGTGAGTTTACAGCAACCTTTATTAGCAACTCAATATTATTCTGTTGCTGCTTTATTGGGATTTTGTCTGCAAGATTTCTTTTTTTTATGACAATTTAAACATGGATTGGAAGCACAAACAAACACAAATCCCCCCTTTTTTTTTTTTTTTTTACAGCTTTTTACTCTACTATACTATACTATACTATACTACACTACTTGTATCATCTATTTGGTTTTGAATGTGTGGCTAAACAGTTCATAGACACACACCACAGAAATAATTGATGGCAATTTTCTCAATGAGTTACTGTGAAATCATTCATCAAGTTTAATTAATTTTAAATTGAATAATGTCCGTCTGATTGAATTCCCTTTAGTTCTTGTGGTCCAGACTGAGGAATTGGGCTCTGGGAATTTGTGATGGGCGTTTTTTTTTTTGTTGCACAGAATGAATTAGCGATGAGATGCATGAATACACACACTTGACAGATCAGTCGATATTGAAAACGGTGCTGGGGAGCTACGGTAGAGTTAACCCACAATGCATCAGGTTGAGGGCTAAATTCAGCCTGCAGGTCAAACCAACAGGGTGAGGGATTAGCTGCATGCTGTCGTCACCATGCTTTCATGCTCCGTCACAAACACACATACGAGGCTGCCTGAGGAGAAGCTGTGATTCTTCAGTGGTGTGACGGGAGTGGATGGAGGCCTGTGATCAATATACACCCCAGCGGGATAGCAGCACCCCCGCCCCCCCCCCCCCCCACCCTCAGGCTCAGTCGGCCCTGTCTCATTACCCACAAACCATCTTTCTGCAGACTTTCATGGCAGTGGCTTCACAGTCTCTCCAGCAGTGTTTGATTTGTCTGACAGAAAGAAAACACACTTAAATATGATTTTTTTTAACGTCTCACAGAACAAACATCATACCATCAAACAGAAGCAATAGAGTGTGTGTGGCATGAGAAATTGAAGATCTGTGACCCAAAATGCAAATTTATAATCTGCACAAGGAGAATTTACACATTATTTTTTTATTATCACAATACCTCATTTTTATTTCATTGCACAGTAGTAAATTGTGTATATAGTATACATATTTTATACTGTAGTTTTGTGTAGTCTGGTGTATAATGGAATATATTATTTATATTGTAGTGTGTTGTTTTTGATAAATGGCTGCTCTCGCAAAACTATCTATCTATCTACCTATCTATCTAGTTGTCTGTCTGTCTGTATCATTAAAATAAATAAAAAACAAGATGCAGTTATGACTAGTTAGTCATAGTCATTTGTTTTTGTAATGGATTTGCTTTAAGCCAAAGGACAAGCAGAAACAGTGACATATGAGCAAAAACAAGACAATACAGTTGGTGATAACAGCAATAAATCAAACTATGAAATTATGTCAACTGGTTTTGTAGCAGCTAAAAGTTTAATCCCTCGCTTTAAATCGAATTAAATTAGCAGACTGAAGTGTGCTGATTGGTATTTCCGAGTTGTCGTGGGCTGGAGAAGGGAAGCCAGATAATCCCTCAGACTCGGTGTTGGCCTGATCTCAGAGCAGCCGTATGCTGCCATGTTTTCCTTCCTCGACCCCCCCCCACCCCCACCTCCACACACACTGTGACTCGAGAGTAAACAAGTTGTCATGAGCAAGAAGCACTGAAGGTCCAAAACGTTAACCAAAAGAAGAGAGGAAACAATAAGCAGCAGCTGGCGTGTTAATGATATTCACACCGACCGCGAGCGATGACAGCAACGTTAAAAATAGGGTTTTGGTGACATTTTTCAGGTTCACACTCTGTTTGATGAAAACGGCATCTGAACGTGACAAAAGCAGCTGCTCAAATCTGCATTATTATTCCCTCGCAGTTGTTAAATGAAAGTCGAAAGGATGTCATAAATGATCAGCTCGACTAGTTTTGACGACACTGGGTGAGCCGTGCAGCTATCCTAAAACATTAAATATGAGATCGAGAATTGGTGCTTTTTCAGGTAAAGACTGACTTTTCATATTTCATGTGATTTATTTAGGTGAACTACCTTTTTTTTTTTAATTCTCCACTGCATTGATCAGCTTTGGCACGAGAGGGCGTAGCAGGAGGTTCTTTCACATTAGCACAGCATTTAGTGTGTGTGTGTGTGTGTGTGTGTGTGTGTGTGTGTGTGTGTGTGTGTGTGTGTGCGACTCAGCATGTATGGTTCCGCAACACTGTAGGATTGCAGTCTGTCTTGTAGTGCATTATGGGAAAAAAACATGGAGCTCATGAAAACCAGAGATCCAGCATATTCCTCTTATACGCAGCTCAGTATTTGTCTTAATTTAAATTGCAGTTATGGATTATTATTTAATTTTGTAATTTTTCAGGCAAAAGAAAAGTGTGATGTTGTGCTGCATGATTTTTGAAGATCTATTTAATTGTGATTATTAATTTTTCCATCATTATTCTACTTTTCTCTGTAACACTGATTGAAATCTTTTCCGAACCAAGATGTTTTATTCATTCTGTAGAATATGATGTGTAGGCCAGGACGTCTCTCCATGACATTTAAAATGTTGTTTTGACACAAACATTAATATTGTTTGTCCTACCATTTTGAAAGTAGCAGTTGCAAAAAAAGTAGCGCTTATATTCACATTCATATTAAATGAAAATTAATCAGAGTTATTCAGCATATGTTTAAAAATGTACAGCTGACTGAACCATCAAATATTTATCTTGAAAGTGCAGTCCGTGATCTCTCTCTCTCTCTCTCTCTCTCTCTCTCTCTGTTGCTCTCTCTCTCTCTCTTTCTCTTCTTTCATCTTTTCACTTCAGCTCCCCAAAATGACGTGACTGACAAGATCAGCTAAGACCAGATGGATTCACAGGGTGTGGGATGTGAGAGAGAGAGAGACAGAGAGACAGAGAGAGAGAGAGAGAGGCGGGGGAGGTGAAGCAGATTCTGATGTGTCGGGGTTTCCTGATTCACTGCATCCGTCTTTCGTGGACTTTGATGTTCTCCGGTGGGAAGAAGAGATCCTTGATTTCAGGGTTTTTCAACCGAACAAGCTTGCCGTTTTTTTTTTCCCTCAGTATTTGATCCTCAGAGAGAGAGAGAGAGAGAGAGAGAGAATGCTCATTATTTACTGCTGTCGCTCAGTTCTGCTGACACGGCACGTTCCACCTGATGGCACCTCCCCTCTGCTTACAGTGCACACATACACATTCTCTCCCTCCCTCTCCCTCTCTCTCTCTCTCACTCCTCACACATATATAAGGATATTATATTAATACATTTTTTTAGACACATTTGTGAGTGTTTTCCCACGGTTGCCGGATAAATGTGGGCCAGCGTTGCTAGGAGATGTGCTGCCAATTTAAGTTTTTTTTTCCAATTAGTGTTTAATCTGTGAGACTTGACACTTCATGCAGATGTTTCACGTTAATTATGCCCTCTACCAGGTGCTGGAGGGCTTTTAATGTGAAGGTAGCGTTGAGTTATATTTTTAGATTACCGGCTAATGAAATTAGTGCTGTGGAAATTTACATGAGTGAATTTATTACAACAGGTAAACATGGAGATGATTGAATTTGCATAAACAGAAAGAAAACAAGAATACATCAGGTTAAAATATACTATATATATATATATATATATATATATATATATGTAGAATATCAGGCTGGTTGTTCCTAGTTGTGATACCTTACTACAATATAAAACACGTTGTATGCATTCTGTGTGTTTTCTAGCTTTATATGTTATTTTTTCACACGTGTAGAGGGAAGCGCTGAACTCCTCGGGCTCCATAGGTTGCGGTTGGTTGCCGAGGCCGGCCCATACGGCCATATTGCTGCAACTCAGGGTGCAGAACACAAGGACCCAGTGTGTTTGACCTTTGTGAAGGAATGTGTGAATCCTGGGCTTTTCCATCGAGTTGTAACGTGGGTTGCAAATGTGAATGCATGGCATTCGATGGTTCGTGAACATTATTAACTCAGGAGCTCCTCCTCTTCATCCAAATCTTCCTTTTTTTTTCTCTTTTTCCAGCCAGGGAGTTATGTTGAGCCAATATTATATGAAACTATTGAATCAGATAAATCACTGCCTGATAAAGGATGTCAAAACAACGGGTCCAAATCAAAAAGAACCCTCATGACAGGCATACAGCTCAGGCGTATCTAAGTGGGTTGGTTGGAAACCTCATTTCCTATGAGGATGGAATTTTATTTTGAAAAGACTTCATGCATGTAAAGCGTATATCGACACCTCGTCCCTGGCTGTGTTATTTGTCGAGTTTGGAACACGAATGTGTTGTCAGAGAGCACTGAGACACATCTTCCCGCTTCATGTGAGCCTTCGGCGGC
This sequence comes from Eutrigla gurnardus, assembly GCF_963514095.1. Taxonomy (NCBI): domain Eukaryota; kingdom Metazoa; phylum Chordata; class Actinopteri; order Perciformes; family Triglidae; genus Eutrigla; species Eutrigla gurnardus. The sequence continues at coordinate 31,736,883 of NC_139915.1, forward strand.
TAAAATTAGCTCGATCCTCGTTGCTGCAGTGTTATTGCCCGGATACAGTGCATGTGCTTCGGCCTATAGCATGCGGCTAGGAGGTCTTTAAGGTCGGCAGGGTTGACTGGGTTGAGCGGGTTCATGGACTGTACAGTTCACTGCTTGTTGGTTTCCAGAGGACGTTGATCAACCGTGCAGACGAGCATCGGCATGAATCATGTCATCTTCACCTGTACCCATAATGACAACTATGCTGTAAACATTCATGAGAGTTTAGGGACCAACTTCCTGGTTCAACTTTGACCCACCACAATTATAGTAATCTAATTTCCCTGCATAATGAGGGATTTTGGGTGGGAATATTTCCAGTTTTACCTCAAAATACATGGATAAACTGTTGGCTTGTCTGCTTTTCTGACTGTTTTATACCACGTCAGGCAACGTTTTAAAATGTTTTTATCAATGTTGCCATGTTGCCACACCTCAGTAACTACTTTGGGAGGGTGCAATATTATCGTATTAAGGTGTAAGACTACAAAAGTAAGGTAGTAAGAGTTTCCCTGTAAGAGGATGGATGGAGAGAAAGACGAGAAGGGGAAATTAGGAGTCCTATGATCAATGCGGCCTCATGAATAATGAGAGAGAGAGAGAGAGACAGAGAGAGAGACAGAGAGAGGAGTGTCCTCCTGCACTGATGGTTCTCCTGCTTGGGCTCGCCGTGGCGTTGGATGTCCTGCCAACGCCAGCACTTTCCTGCAGTGGTGTAGTAAATCTGATGCACACAGGACAGAGTACACATCAGAGAGAGAGAGAGAGAGAGTATTGTATAACATGACTCCTCCGTTAGCAGATGCAGCTCCTCTGCTTTGAGTAATTCCCTCTCTCTCCTCGGGATGAGCGGCAGCAGCAGGGAGGCTCTGAGCCGGACGCCTCCGCCATCGACCCAGGGGGGGAGGAGGGGGGAGGCTGCGCCCCTCCTCCCTCCCTCTCCTGCCGGCTCTCTTCCTGCTCGCCCCTCCCTCTCTCCCGCCCTCCCCTCCTTCCTTCACTCTCTAACCCCCTTCTTCCTCCTCCTCCGCCTCTCCTCTCAGCTGTGGATGCCCTCCTCACTTACAGTATGGACTCGGGAGGGGAAGGAGAAGAGGGTTGGATGGAGGACCAGTGGGAGAAATGGTAGGGCATCTCTCTCTGTGTGTTGTTATATGTACTGGCATGCAACGACACGGCCGTGCGTGTGTGTGTGTGTGACCTTGTAGGCGTTGGAGGTGCTTTTTCTTGCCGTACGTCGTCTTCTGCCCTTGAAGGCGAGATGTGATGCACACGGCTGTGTGTTTGTGTCTGAGGAGGAGAAGTGGAGCGGTGCAGAGGAGGTCGCTGCTTTCTGCTTTGAAAATACAGACCAGCGCACTTTATGTTGAGGGTGTGTTGTCACGGCGATGCACCGTTTGGATGGATTTTGTGTCTTCGGAGTTTGTTTTCATCCAGCGTGACGATGATGAAGGGGGGGCGGGGTTAACGGGACAGTCCTGATCCGTGTCCTGGTCCTGGTCCTGGTCCTGTCCTTTGCAGGAGGACCAAGCCGATAATTGTGGGCATTTTTTGGGGGAGAGATGAGAAAATAGACGGGCGAGGGTATACATGTGATGACTTTGTGTGTGTGTGTGTGTGTGTGTGAGGGGAATCATAACAACACAGATGTTAGTCCTCAGGGAGTGTAACATGGTAATAATACAAATATGTGGGTGGAAATGGCTTATTTCTCACTTTCAAATACCAGGAGTGTGTTTTTCCGATCTGTCTTCACCCCATTATGACCTTTTAAACTGTCTCTTCTTCTTTGCCGGTCTGATAATATACATATATGTTGACCCTTATCTCTACTTGACCTTGCATGCTACCTGTGAACAAAAGCAGCGATCAACGTTTGCAAGCGAGCAGGTAAATATAGTGCAGTTTGCTCCTTGCTGGATTCAGATAAAGACTAATGAGCGGCCTGAGCGCGAGGTCATGCTGTCCTTCATTAACACAAGCAGAGAGGCCGGCTGGCCTGTCCACCCCCCCCCACTGTCAGAATAACGCAGGACTTTATCCCAAATCCTTTGGGGAGAAGAAGAAACATCCATCCTGCAGTGGCGTTGCCCTCCGATGTCATTTAATAACATGAACGGTGGACATGGTGGCTGTGATGTCACGTTTCTGAAGGGACGCTTTTGAATCCTGCAACTCACAGAGGCCTTAATGAAAGTGATAACGCTGTTCTGGGAGGAGGATCGTACAGGCTGAGGGATCAAAATCACTGAACAGCACATGAAATATTAAAAACTTCCCTGGAGAGGTGAACCTAAGACACATTAGAAGTAAAATGATCCGATATCTTGAGGAAAATAATCTATATTTGAAGAGATTTGGGGTCTTCTCAGGTGACTTAGTCTTAGATTTCCTGGAGCTGGTATTGAACGTCTTTTGGGGAACTACATCTGAATTGTGTCTGCAGCTGCTTCAGGGATGAGTATTCCAAAAATAAAGCTGTGGTGCTGGTTCTCTAACTCTAGGATTGATTGACTGATTGATTTGATGGATCGTTGTCATGACATTATTGGTTGAAATCTGTTGGTAGCTGAATATCAGTCATGTTTTATCTTTCCAGGAAGAAAACGTTGTTGGATTTTGATACAAACACATTCTAAAGGGATTAAGGGCATTTCAGCTCGACATTAAAGGTGATCAGTATGAACTGATCTCAACATGGTGATGGCTAACTCAGCGTCTTGCAGCTAACGGTGCAAACAATGGCAACAGTGCAGACGGCGGTAACAGTCTCTACCCGAGGGGGGCGCTATGCTCCCCCGATGATGCAGTCGGTTGGGACGGCGTCATCAGTAACAGTGTAACTACCGTATTGTAGTGCAGACCAGCGACCGGAAACTTTAACCAGTGTTAAGGTCATGTGACACATAGGAAGTCCTGGTCTTTGCAGGTCCAAACATCCACTCAAAAGAGTTGAAGTTGAACATAATCCAGCCAGCAGTTTCCTTGAGAACTTTGCTGACAGAGCAAGTTAATAGTACTTGAAGCCGTACAACCTAACCGGCTCTCGATGCTGATATGAGATCTCCTTAGGGTGCTGTGTGGGGAAACAGTGTCACAGTGATGATATCCGTTTGTTACTACAGTCAGAGGGGTTTGCTGCGTGTCACTTTTTGGTGATGATGACATAGTAAATGTGTCACAGGACTCTCTGACCTGGACGGCCCGGCCAGACTGCTGAGTCAGCCTGCATCGATCACTGAGGGTGCTGTGAGTGTGTGAGTGGAGTCGGAATTGTGAAACATTTGGAGCGTCTCCTGGCCTGAGGTGGCCTTTTGTTGGATGTCTTCCAGCCCTCTCTCCTTTATCACATTTCCTGTTCGTATATTTGCGTTCACAAAAAAAAGGCAAAATGCACGATACCAGGAATTCAAAATCAAAGAGATACACTGATTGTAAGTTTTCTTCATTGCAGGCTTATTTTATTCGCTATGTGTGCTTAATACATTGGCAGCTGAGTGTTTGTATACAGGATATACTAGAGGAGCTCAACATAGAATGTGACCGCCTACAAACGTCCATGGGTTCAGCACACAGCTGCAGTGCTTTCAGCTTACTTGACAGTGTTGTTGATGGGAAGCAGGTGAGGGATCATGTGTATGGAGGCGGGGGGGATCTGCAGGATGGAGGAAAAAAGTCTTTGTTTATAAAATACAATTTGCATTTCTTTCATTTAATCTCAGCTAAACCATTTATGATGCTCCTCATCTTTTTTTCTTTTATTTGGAAATTTAAAAAAATAAAGGGAGTGTAAATCGAGCATTTTAAATAGCAATTACTGTTAAACAGGTGCTTGCTACGATATGGACAATAGCTAAGAAATTGTTTTGAATTTGCAAATTGAAAAAAAAACCACCATCAAAATGTGTGATAGGAGGTTTTGACACCATAATATATCTACGTTTCCTTGCAATGTCTTGATGTGTGACAATGTAATCTTCTGTTTTACACACTGTTGGTTTTCACTGGTGACTGCAGGCATGCTTACCCACAATTCACTGCAGCAAAGGGGTCACCCTGTCCCATCCAGGTGGTTTATCTCCTCTTTCCCCTCCCTCCCTCCCTCCCTCCCTTCATTTATTTTGTCCCGGTGAATCTCCATCCTCTCACTGTATGCTACTTCTATTTGCACTTTTCCTCTGGGTTTTAAATCTACAGTCACGACATCATCTTCTTACATCTGATTCACCGCTCTCGAGACCCCCCTCACCCTTTTGTCCTTGCAAAGCCGTTCTTATGGCTGATTGCCTCTGATTGGCTCGTCGTCTTTCTTTTCCTAACCCTTCCTTCCCTCTGCTCTCCTTCCTCTCCTCATTTCTCCTCCACCTTTCTCCTCCTTCCTGTAAGTGATGCTGATAACGGGGACACTAAAGAGCATATTGATTTTGTTCCTCTGCCCAGCATCACTCTGTATCGGAATAAATTAAATTTGGAGTGAACCGATAAGCTGTTTGTTATTACAAAGCAGAGCAGTGTCCCGAGGCTGAAGCCTGTCGGTGCAATTCAGCTGGGACCAAAATAGTTCAGATGGTGCCCTGAGACACATGTTGGTGTGTAAAGGCAAGAAGACCTGCAGACAAATGGGCTGAAGTACTTGATGTACTTGAATGGTGACGTTCAATGTGAGACATTTGAATTTTACAAATAACATTTGAGTTCCAGAAGAGAATCAAACGTCTACATCTAAGCCTACGGGTGAGTACAAGAACCGTACGATACGATATGTATCACGATACTTTGGTCACGAAACTATACGTATCACGATATTGCGATATAAATAAAGATGAAAACACAAGTACCTGTATATGTACATCAGATGATATTGATCAGAGGTTAAATTGAGTCAAAACTATTTCATTCAAAACAGCCTCTCCATTTAATAATTCCCATGAAATTCACTGGAAATAAATATTGAAAATAAAATGAAAAAGGATAAAGTACTGCATTCATCACAAATAAACTACAGTAGCTGTGTTTTTTTTTAGTCAACAATAGAAGAGAATACATCTCTACCAGGCTTTGGCAATGCAATCGTTGCCAAAAGTAATTGTTGGTTTTGGTCTTTGTGTGGTATTTGTTGACAATAAGAACGATAGGATACAGACATTGTATTATTATCCTTTCTTCAAACTCTACAAAGCCAGTTACAGGCGTGAATGCAGTCAGCCGCTAGATGTTGCGTTTAAAGGTAATGAAAAACAAACATGACAAGACAGGTTTACTCAGTGGAGGGCAGTAGTGTCTGCAACTGCTATAATGTTTAAATGCGGCGTATCAAACGGGATTTTCACACATCAGACACGCTTACATGTTCATCTATGAAGATGTCTGAACTGGTTTCTGTGCACATGTGTGTGTCGGCGCCGTCTCATGGCTGTATCCCCAACTTGAAGCGTTTATTTAGCCTTCACGTTTTTCAACATGCGTGTCAAATTGATTTGATGCCCAATAAAAAGGCACATAATAACTGTGTCTGGCTGCAGACCATCCAAAACAATAAAAGTGGGTCAACTCTTTTCCTCCACTGTGTTTCTAGCCAAAGAGTAGCGGCGATTCTGCACCCAGTTAGTTATGTTAGCTGTTAGCTAATAGTCAAATACACAAAAAACTAAAACAATAAAAGTGAGCAAACGGTCTTCCCCCTCTGTGTCTTGGGTTGAGTTTGGAAAGAGTAGTGAGCGAGAAGCAGAGCCATGAAGGAGCATCCAAAATCTCCTGCAGTTTGGTGCAGCAGTATGGGAGCTTAGCTGCGGACAGACACGGAGATGCACAAAAATGACCGATCCCATTATCTCCTGGCGGAAGATAGAAAGTTGCCGATGCTGCAGCTTTTGCCAGTTGGAGGATGAGTCAGTGAAGGTGCTGATTCCACTGGGTCGAGTCTTCATGTCTGTTCCTGTTCTTTCTATCGTGTATTCTCATCTGAGTTCCTTTATTCCCGACCAATAGATGGCTCCTCTTTCTTCCCATCCTCCCGCTCCTCTTTCTTCCCATCCTCCCGCCTCCTCGAGGGCCTCATTATAGAGGTCAACAAATGCCTATCCAACTCCCGTACCCGTAGTCCAACACAGCTGCAGCCGGGATCATCAACTTCACCAGGTTTCTCTGACAGCTTTGCTTTCGTGCGATCACTCCCATCCTCTCCTGTCCACCCTCTAATAACATTTTCCTGGTCCCTGACTCTCGTCTGCTACGCCCAGGAGGCTGCGGGGGGGAAAGAGATAACAGGCGGACATAATTACAGATGGGGAAAACTGAAGCTTTGTTTACTGGAAGCTAATTGAATCCAGACATTCGCCTGCCTGACACCGAGAGAAGACAATCACGTTTTCCCCTGCAGAATATAAATATAGCGTCTTCCCGACGCTGTCATCTTTAATGTCCACAGACTGGTATGCAAGGCCAGTATATAATGTAGTCTGCCATGTGATTGTTTACATTCATGCTCCCAAGCGGATGAACCTCTGTGATTTGTTTGCATGCTATCCAGAGTCCCCACACCAGAGGTCTCTCTCTCTCTCTCTCTCTCTCTTGCTGCTAGAACGTGGACTGATTGTTGTGTCTTTTAGTCTTGTTGTCAGATTTTATTTTATTTTTTTATTTTTTTGCAATTTTGAAACACTGCACTTCAGTCTGCTCTCACACCTGTCGGGATTTTTGATTCAGTAAACTGACAGATTGAGCTGCTGTCTTTGATGATGCATTTCCTGCCATCGCTATGGTTTCTCTCATCACTGGAGGTGTGTAGCTCCATCTCTCCAGTCCCTTACCTGTTGCATAGCGTACATCTGTGCTGAGTAGGGGTGGGCGATTCCAGTGAATTTCATGGGAATTAATAAAATGGAGAGGCTGTTTCAAATGAAATAGTTTTGACTCAATTTGTCCTCTGATCAATATCATCTGACGTACATATACAGGTACTTGTGTTTTCATCTTTATTTATATCGCAATATCGTGATACGTATCGTATCGTGACCAAAGTATCGTGATACGTATCGTATCGTGACCAAAGTATCGTGAGGTTCTTGCCAATACTCACCCCAAGTGCTGAGTATTATGGGCTGGGAGTCCTGAGGTAGGCACCTGTAAAGGTGGTTGGCAACAAACCAAGCTAAGATCCTGTGGGACTTCCAGATGCAGACTGATAAACTGGTGATGGCTAACCAAGCGGACGTCGTGGTGGACGTAGATATTCGTAGTCATGACCAGAGCTCGTGTCCCACGTGTCTGATGTGTCATCGGGCTCGGAGTTTTTCGCCCTGGAGTTGCACCCAGTCGGACAGATAATTGGGTCAAAAAGAGATTTTGAGATGTACTTTGGCTTTCGGATGGCTGCTGCTGGGATTAACGTTCATTTTCTTTCCCCGTCTCTCCCCCTTGCCCTTGTCCCCCGTCTCACCCCGATCTCCCCCCCCCCCCCCCCCCCCCTTCATCCAGGCTGACCCATGACATCAGCCTGGATGAGTTTGAAGATGACGACCTGTCGGAGATTACAGAGATCACAGACGAGTGCGGGATGAGCCTCAACTGCAACGGCCCAGATATAAAGGTAATTAAATAAGATATGTAAGACTTCCTCCCGTTCTATGGTTTTGTGAACTTGTGTGTTGTGTTCAGGTTACGCCAGCGGATTGGCTGCATGGTTTAGAGTTGGGGCCGCTTCAGTTTGGGTATTGGGATCAGATACTTACATAACTCAGCAGATATCTGACTGGTTTTACCGATCCACGGACTGATCAATATTAACGTTTGCACGGAAGTCAAGAACCTTGTGGGTCGAGGACTCTGCGGCCCATGAACAATAAATAATTACCGTTTCAACAATAAAGGCAGCTGTTTGTTTTATAGTAACAGTAACAAACAACTTCAGTATTTACTCCTAGCGGGTAATGTCCTATTTCTTTTTATGCTCATTTTTCAGCTTTAAGCGATTCAACATCCGACACAAACAGACCATTCTTTGCATTTTATTACTTGATCAAAACTAATTGGTGTATCGAGAAAGATCATGTTTGTCTTCAGGCCTCACACTATTTTTAACTGAGCATATTTAAGAAGCAGGCATGCACATTGTACCATTTGTATATATTTCTCTAGTGTTGCACTTTTATTTTAAATATTCATTCATAAATAAGCCTTACGAGGGAGTTGTCAATTTGCCATTGCACCCTGAAATACAATTTTCATTTCATTATTATCCATTATTAAGTAAAATACAAAACAAAAGTGGAGTGTCATTTCCTAAAATTGGATGTGGCATGTTGTCCTGCTGCTTCATTCAGCTTCCTGCCAGCAGACTCCAGAGCCCTGATAGACGGAGGAAGAAACCCCGAGTCTGATCACAGACGATCTCCCCGTCGCGTCCGTGGCGATCTGAATATTTCAATCTGACCTGTTTCCTGTTTTGTTCAAATCCTCTGAAACTTGTTTTCCAGTGAAGAAAGTTTTTTGGGGCACTGCGAGCATCAAGTGTCATGTGCATGGAAATGAGTGTGTCATTAATGAAAACTGGAGCGAGTGCTAGTATGCAAGAGGGAGAAAATAAGCAGAGGTAACTGTATTATTCTGTCAGATCTCGGCGGCTCCGTTCCCAGTAAAACCCTCATCACCTCCTCCTCCTCCACTCGGCTCGGCTACCGTAACCAAGGCAACAGGGCGGCCGAGGGTCTTTCTTCAATGTCGATTATTGGAGCAGATGAGACATTTCTTCTTCTTCTGTGACTCGTATTTGATTGTTATAGTGAGGTTGCGACCTGACGGATGAGGAAATCACTATTCTAGAGCGCTGGGGGGATTTTTAGGTTGAAAATCCATTCATCTCTCTCTCTCTCTCTCTCTCTCTCTCTCTCTCTCTCTCTCTCTCTGTTTCATGTCTTCCTATCCAGGGAGCTAATTATAGTCCAGATTGGTGAATGCTAGAGAGCTCTCTGCTGCTGGTGATGGTGGTTGTACATACATTTGGTTTGATCGCCTTGCAGGGGCTCTGCTGAGATCAGAATCCAAAATGGCGTCTGGCGAACATGAGACAGTGGCGACAACAACGACAACAAACCGCACGTGTCATTGACGTCACACTCGGGGCATAAAAAAAAACGTCTGTGTAAGTAGAGAGTGTGTACGTTATCAGTGACCTCTAGTGGATGTAGTGATTATGACGGGAGCAAGGGAGGAAGTCAGGTGACGTAGCATGAGGACTCTCACCTTGGAGACAGCTGTGCGTGTCCTGTGTGAAATCAGCGTAACTTGCAGGCCTATTTGAACCCACAACTCGGACCTTAACGACATGGTAGTAATACCTCGGGAACGCTTCCAATTTGGCAGAGGTCACTGTGACCTCACGTCCGTCCCATTCTTGTGAACGTGACATCTCTGGAATGCCTTTAGCCTTAACATATCTTTGCATTCAAGGATGACCTGGGTTTGTGGGTCAAAGGTCAATATACAATCTGTATATTTAATTAAAAAAGAAAGGACCTGTGGTGCTGCTGTGGTCTGCCAGTAAACTACAAACGTTTGAGCTCAATGCTGAAAGCAAATCCCAGAATACTCTCAGTGGCTGTTTGTTCCATTAGCATTTAATCCACATCAGATGGTGAAGCTTGTAGTAAAAGTCAAAGCCACAACAGATTACATAAGAGAGTTTGTTTTAATTGCTGCTATTATCATTCAGTTGTTTTCATTCAGCAGTCGGTGGAGACTGAAGAGATTAATCCGGTACACGGGACAAGACACATGACCATCAGGTGGTCTTTTTGTCTTTCTCTTGTTAGTATTTCATGCAAAGTCAGGTCTGAAAACCTATTTTTTTTTCTTGGAAAATACCGGCGAATGATTGACTGTCGTTTCCTTTCTGCTTTTACATATTTCAGCTGTCGTTTCACATCTTAAAGACAGCTTTGCATCTTCGCTTTCCATTCACAAGTGTTTTTACGGAGGCCCCGCCCGTTCTGAATGTAGGAGGAGGCGGTGCAGCTGCAGGATGTCAGGAGGGGTCGTCTGCACTTAATGCCGAGGCCTCGTGTCGGCCCTGTATGTACACACAGAGCGATGACCTCATCAGTGAGCTCATCACCCCGGGGAGCTGCAGGACTCATCTCGTCTTATCAATAATGGACGGTCACATGGAGGGGGCTTCACTCACCGCAGACAGGCGTGGTGTCTGCCTCGGTGTGTGTGTGTGTGTGTGTGTGTGTGTGTGTGTCTTTGTGTGTGTGTGTGTGTGTCTTTGTGTGTGTGTGTGTGTGTGTGTTACCCAGAGATAGAGTTACATTATGCGACCCAAATGCAGGTCCCTGGGATGTAAATCATTCCATTTCAAGGTGAAGACTTGGTTTATGGTGAAGGTTACGGTTACTTAAGGGACGGTTATGGTTATTGTTAGGGTAAGACAATGTGATATCTAAAGTGAGTGTGTGTTTCCAGGAGTTTATAGGGAGGGTTCAGAGGGCGTGTCCATGCTGATGCAGACATGTTAGATTGTAAATGTCTAGAAACTGGTGTCCAGTCACATTAGCATTTTGGATTGTAGTGATCTAGTTTGTACATCTACATTGATAACATAAAAACGAGCATCTAAATGTTCTTTTCTTCACCACACCCATGAAGTACCCAGAAACTAAACATTGTTAATTCATTGGACACAAAGAACTTAACCTCCATCTTACTTTAGTTCTTACTTTAATTTTAGCCCCATTAGGATACATTTGCAAGTAAGCAAGAATGTATTTCCAGCAGTGTCAATATTAAAACTATGAATTAGAATTTCTTGTGATGTCTCTTAAAATAAAATAGACTTCCACAGCCTTATAAAGAGCTCACAAATTGTCTGAAATATATCTGATAGTTTTCGTTACCCACAGGTGTCTCGCCTTTCTATTATTTTCAGTTCCATCTGTTTAAAGCTTGTGTCCAACATCTATTGGAAGAAGAAGAGAGGGTGAAAAGCACTCTGTTACTGTCTAAAACCTCAAACAAAGCTGAGTCCTTTATGATCACTATAATTGACATGCTCTTTGCGGCTCCTCTGATGTGACGGGAACACACACAAGTGGACTTTCACTTCCGGGAATTCAGCTCCCGGTGTAACAGGCTCATCTGTTTGTGGACAGAAGCTCCAAACAGCAAGAAGAGAGATGAGATTTTCAATTAGCGTGCACATGGCTGTCGTTATGAATCGCTAATGTGCAGCAGCTCCAGTCCAGGACGAGGCATAAAGAGATTTGGTGTTCCTCAGAGACATGAGACGACAACATGCATTATCACAACCACCCTCTCTGTGTGTGTGTGTGTGTGTGTGTGTGTGTGTGTGTGTGTGTGTGTGTGTGTGTGTGTGTGTGTGTGTGTGTGTGTGTTGGGTGGGAGGGGGAGGACAGGGGTCATTTGTCATGTGTGAATGGGATGAGCAGCCATGTGTCGGGGTGGGGTCACATGCAATGGGCAATAACAGTAAGTGACTGTAGCCGCCCACACACACACACACACACACACACACACATTCTACATAATACATGCACAAGCAAATCATTTCACCTGACATGGTTATGTTCATTTTGCACAAAAAAAAAGAAAAACATACTTTAATACTTTTCATATGTAATAGTACATAAGTATGTAATTCAGACAGGATTGCTCTGAAGTTGAGGAGGGTCTATTTGTGTTCCTAAACCGATTCTGAATATCCTTTTTATAAGAATTACTGCATTAGGATATGTGGATATGGTAAATTAGCCATATACTTCATCGCCACTAGAGATCATTGATGTTATTTACCTCTTATTAACAGTGTTTAAATACATCATTACACATCAGTAAAACCAGATCTCATTAACCCAGATAGGAAGAAGGAGGGAGGGAGAGAGAGAGGAAAAGAGAGAGTGAGAGAGACGAGGTGGAGAGAGAGGGAGAGCACGGCCAGCAAAACACCAACAAGAGGAGAAGGAGACCTATTTCCATGGCAACAGAGTTTCTCTCACCTACCCTATGTGTCAGAGCTGAAAAATACATGCAATACAGTGTTGGCATGCACACACACACACACACACACACACACACACACACACACACACTGCCCCCATGGATACTGCTCACGTCATCCGTGCAGCGTAACAGCAGAGAGGAAGCTGCATCATGAACACAAACAGATCCAAGAGATGCTCGCTGTGTCTCTGTTTGAGAGCAACGTCCCCCTTCGATGTCTGCTGATACGTTCTTCATGCATTTCAATGCAATCTGTTTCCTGGGCGTGATCACCTCCCCCCACTGTAAATAACTAAATATTATGTACGCACAGTAGTGATCGGGGGACGATCATGGGATTATCATGGTCCCGCCCACACACCCACCCTAGCCAATCAGGAGCCAAGCACAGAAATTACCATTTGAATGAGAACCACCTAAAATGTAGGTGGGTTTTAATTGATTTATTAAAATTTGACCCCATTCACCAGCATGGAATGTTGCAGCCAGCCACCAGGGGGCGATCAATATGTTTGGGCTTCACTTTTGGGAACTCTCAGGTCGTATCTGTCTACGAGTATGATCAGGGTGATATGCAGCAATATTAAAAAAACTGACACATCACCTTACAGAATTGGTGATGTTTCAAGACCATTTTAATCCACCATGTTGCCTTTCTTCATACAGCTAGTTGTTAACTTTTCAAGGTTGACAAACAATGAGCTGAAATGGTGCAAATACTCTGTAGAGTTGAAGGAAAACCACAGTAATGTATTGTAATTTAATGTTACACGTAGTGTTTTTTCTCCACTGTTGAAATAAAAATACTGAAGTGCAACTTTAAGGATCGTTCCAGTTGCAGTGGCTCACAATGTCAAAGTTAAAACAACGTTTTATAGCAAACCAGAATAATACAGGATAAGCTGTAGACGATGGATGGATGGATGATTTATTTTATTGAACATATTATCTTCAGATATCACTCAGATAATGGATTCTCTGTCAGATGATCTGAAGTCCGTCTGCAACATATGGATCAGATATTGACTTTATATAATTTCTCTTTAGTTGTTTTAATTGGCGTTTTAGGGTGATTTTGCGTTTTCAGCCGTCTTGCATCGTTATATTTCACCTGTTGGTTTGTGATTGGCTGCTCTGGTTGGATGAGAGCCGAGCATCACATGGTCGCTTCGGGGCAGAATCAGCAGCATCTTCTCAAACTCCTCCTCACCGAGCCCCTTGTCTCCTAGCAACAGGGGCCGGGGCTCTCTTAAAGCGGCCCGCCGTAATTTGAGGTCATAAAACATGAGAGGAAGAGTAAAAGCTTGCATTAGCAGACATTGATCGTCAGTAGGTGAGAAGGTGGAGAGAGAGGGGGGAGGAGAAAAGGAGGAGAAATATGATCGGGGGCGAGTGGCTGCACTGTGATTGGAGGCAGAGAGACAGACAGAAAGACGGACAGACAGACAGACAGACGGGGGTGTGATGTGACTGATCTTAAAATGGGTGTCATCATCATCAAATAAGTGAGATTTATGGGGACTTAAAGGCTGGGTGGATGAACAGACGGATGGATGGATGAGTTATAAATGATAGATGAAGGGTTAGACAGTTGGGTGGATGCATGAAGAGGATGGGCAGACTGGATGGATGAAGAACGGACGGTGGATGGAGGACAGACCATATATGGATGGGTGGATGGACATAAAATATGACGTGGAAGTATGAACCTGTATGGACATTTGTTGCAGACTCAGTGTTGTGTTACCTGAGATTATGGCTTTGAAAATGGGAGGAGCAAACAAGAAATAATACAACCATTTAGGCTGCAGTTGAAGTGTCAAATAAATAAAAAATATCAGTGGAAAAGGTCATGAGGTCAAGGAAAGGAAATTGAAGAGGAGCCAGTCCATCTAGTGGGTGTCGAGTTATTAGGGGGCACTAGAGAGCTCAGAGGATCTTCACAATCAAGAGCAATTATTCTCTAGGCACCATTATTATTATTCATATCAAATATGATAAACCATCCAATAGTTCTCAAACATTTCACTCTGAACCACAAAACATTTCAACCTGATATTAGCGTTAGCCATAAGCCAATATGAACATTAGCCTGGCCAAAATAATTCACAATATTATCCCCATAATCATCAAATCATCATCTGTTTTTAGTGAAAAAGAATCAAATAATCTTAAATAAGACTATAAGGTCTCCCTGCATTCATAAAGGACACATAAAATATATATTTAAATCCTGTCTTTTATAAATCCAGTCAGCTCTCATGCTGAACTATATAATATATATGAACTCTAAAGACATAATTTCTGCCCTGAGGAGTATTGACTTTTGCTAATATCTGTGTTTAATTCCAAACATGTGGATTCATAGCCAGCTTCCATTATTTACCTGCAGTTGGGTTTCCAGTGATTCCCATTAATTGATGCCGTTGCCTGCGACTGATGAGCATGTGATGTTTCTCTTACCGAGCTGGTCCTGAATGCATCAGTGAAAGGAATCGGCGTTTCCACGCTGCATTTGAAAAGGGACAGGTTTGGAATTAAGTGGGGAAATGTGGACTTTCAAGGACTTAATGGCTGAATAGGAAGGCAGCTGCACAAGCACTTTACACCCATTTTAGTCCCGATTCAAAAGCCTCTTTCTGGAGTGAGAGAGTGAGTGAGAGAGAGAGAGTGAGAGAGAGACCTCTGGATATCTGTGGTCGCTGTTTCTCTGCATACAAATGTGCTTGAAAGCAACGCTTAGCCGATGGAATTGTCCACACATATAAATGCCTGAAGAATAATCTTCATAATGCAGACGTTCACCATCATACAGTATATTGTATAGCCAGCATTAAGGTGTACATAAACACACTATTAGCCGAGGATTGAATACATGATTTTAGCTTTATTTTGACCTGAATGCTGTTCAGTTTGCTTCACAGCTGTGCGATCACTGACCGTCTCCCCTGAAACAGACTGTGGTGAATGTCGTTACCATGGATGCTGAGTGTTAACACAACTCTGTGTTGTTCTCGATTTTCCCACAGTGCCTTGACCCCTGAACATCACATCCAAATTGTGATTTTACTGACATGTGGATATGAATCATTAATCAATAGCATGGTTGAAACTTGTCATGGTTTAGTGATTAATGATAACAAGCTATATGTCACAATGTTTACTAATTATTCACTACTGTTATTAACTGCTATTTAAGAAAAGAAAAATGTACTTAAATTGAATGTACAATTAATATGTAATTGGTTTTGTTATATTACCCGTGGCCATTTTTGTGCATTTGTTTTGTTTTAAATTCTAAAATTTAAAAAAGTCATATTAGTGGAAAAAGACTTTCCCAATGGTAATAAGCTGCCAACTGACACCATTTTCACCATTTTCACCAGTCTGACTTGTCTTGTGAAATATATAGACATTTTTAAATCAAAATATCGTAAACTTGATGCATAATTCTGTCAGATTGCATGTAGTTCTACATGCTGCTTGTGTTGCAGTTCTGTTGAGGGTCGGCATAGTTGTGTTTGCATTCCTGTATCCGATGTGGAGCAAAGAGGGAGTTAAGGATACTGTAATAGGCTTAGCCGTGACTGCTTGGTGTCCATGTCACAACATCTACATCACAACTACCAACAGTTGGACTCTTTCTCTCTCTCTCTCTCTCTCTCTCTCTCTCTCTGCATGTGTGTGTCCTGTAGCTGCACAGATAGTGATGCTAAGTGAAGCAGACTGTGCCGTCCCAGTGACCTCTGACTTACTCCGTCTCCCAGATGGCTTTGGTGTCGGTCACATGCTTTCATTTCAGCAGCGATGTTGAAGAAACTCAAAGTCGATCTGATCAGAACATGAAACACATGCTCTGATTGGTTTGAGCAGAGCTTGAAGCATCTTTTGGACCAGAGGAACTCAAATGGGGAATTAGATAAAGTTCTACGTTGAAAAAAGTAGTCCCTGTCGCAAAAAAACAACCAGGAAATGTGGTGAAAATGTGGCTTTTGTAGACGGGACTGAGAATGGAGACTACGAGTACTTTGACACAGCTGTGCTTTGAGCTGAACGCTTACATCAACATGCTCACATGCTGCTATTTAGCAGGCAATCCATTAATATTTCAGGTGAAATCATCCTCAAGGGGGGGGTGGGAACCATGCAATAGTTCACTCCGAAACCACAAAATAGTAAACCTAAATGCCTGTAATGTTAATATTTAATATTTAAGTTGTGGCATCACTGTTGCTGGAGGCATGCGGCTGCAAAGCTTCAAATAGTCAGTAAAAATGGCATCAACCATGGATACCATCAACACGGCTCTACAGATGGTCGTTGTCAACAAGATGTGTAAAATATTAATATATATCAACATGACTAAACGCCGTGACGAGAAGCTGAAGTCCATCTCTGCTTTGAGCAGCTGGTGTTTGGCAGCGACAGTGTTACAGGCAGAAGACAGAGCAGCCTCTAATTGGCCGGCTCAGTCTCCTCATCCCATCCACACACACACACACACACACACACACACACACACTCGCTCTCTCTCTCTCCCTCTTTCCCTGCCTCGACTCACGGTGCGTTCCCTCCAATCCCTGCAGGGCCATGTGAGGCGAGGAACCAATAGCATGTCGGGGAGGGCGGAGCTTGGTGCCGTCGGGCAGCTCCAGGCAGAGATGCTGCATTTGGAACTCATCGACGGCGCTGACGGTTACCTCGGCGACAAAGAGTCCTCGAAGGCGTCAGCCATCGCACCACCATCGGTCACCAAGGACCCCGCAGCACCTGTTACCATGGATACTTACCGGCCCAAGAGACCCACGACCCTTAACCTCTTCCCGATTGTGCCGCGCACACAGGTAGACACACACACACACACACACACACGTTTGTGAGTATTGATCAGAAAGCAAGAGGAGTGGACTTTCAGTG
This sequence comes from Eutrigla gurnardus, assembly GCF_963514095.1. NCBI lineage: Eukaryota > Metazoa > Chordata > Actinopteri > Perciformes > Triglidae > Eutrigla > Eutrigla gurnardus. The sequence goes on from NC_139915.1 coordinate 31,753,845, forward strand.
GAGATGATTTTCTGTCTGTCTGTGTGCGACCTGTCTGTCTGCGTTCCTCCTCACACACAGATGTAAATATGAATGAACAACCCACCTGACATCACCACTGGATTCACTACAATTGCTTCTCTGACAGGATGTGTTTACTGGGCTGAACAATAGCCTCAATTGTCAGGACCGAGGATTTGTTTTCCTCCCCTTGGTGCTTGTCTCTGTTTGTGTTTGAATGCTGCTACAGCTCGTGACTGTGTGTGTGTGTGTGTGTGTGTGTGTGTGTGTGTGTGTGTGTGTGTGTGTGTGTGTCCTTAGACCAATTTCCGCCTTAAAAACCTCAGAGGGGGAACATATTTCATTTCAAAGAGCTGTTTGAGGATTACTTTTAGGCTTGAGGTGTAGATGATATAAGGTGTTTCGGGCAGCGGTGCTGCACACAGCTGCAAGCCGTTTAGATCAATAAACCTGCAAGTCAATACAAAGATGCAGGGGAAAAGATTTGTGAGATATTGCCCCTGCCCTGAGACATTAAAGAAAGGCATTATGAGATCAGGAAGGGCTAAAAACACAAGGCATGAAGCTAAATCCGACCCGTTTTCTTGTGGAGTGGATGTTATAGAAGGTGCTTTTATCTTTAGCTCCAGGTTAGGAGCTACAGGATGTAGAAAACTACTGCTGTGAGTGTCTATTGCAACAAGTCCTTCCAAATTAAACAACAAGATGCCTCTAGAATGACACAAGCCCTTTTTTCTGATATGACGCCGACCTGCAGGATGACGTCATTCGTCATCCTGCAGGTCGGCGTCATATCAGAAAAAAGTCATCTGTTTTCATGGTGCGACGTGGATGTGGTGAAGTTTTGGTTGGGATTAGGGGAAGATGGTGGTTTGGGTTCAAATGACCACAGCGGTGAGGTTGCGAGGGTGTTGTCGCCATGGTTACAATAACAAATACATGAATAAAATTAGGGGGATCATCACCATAAATGTAATGCATTTTTGTTGATCCATACATCCGTCCCCCAATTTTACAGCTGCATGTATAACATTCTACTCAACTTCCTATCGGTTCTGATGATATTATATCCACCAAGCTAGTGGCTGAGTTTTCAGCAAAAAAGGTGATCATGGCAAAAACAAAGATTTCATTTCAGCTTTTATTTCATGATGCGCCCAGCTGATGACTGCAATACCAATATTCACTCCAAGCCTTGAGCTCTACTATCTCCCGATGGAAATATGCGACTTTGTAGCTGCTATCTGCTCTTCTATCACCACCAGCTAGTCGCTAGCCTCTTCCCTCTGCTGCCTGATGCTGGTGCAGGTGATGTAAAGTGGGTTTGTCAAATCTTGTTAGCTAAAAACCCCTGCTGCTCCTGAAAAAAACAGGCAACGAGAGTTAACCATCGTAAATGTGCTGTAAAGTCAAAGCCATGCCTCGTTCACATCACACGTCCCTGCCAGCGAGTATAGGAATGCTCCTGTCGTGCTATGTATACAGTCATGTATAGTGAGTTTGCCCTTGAATCTTACATAAATGCCCCCCCCCCCCCCCCCCCCACAGCGCAGGCTGCCAACTTGATCAACCAGGCAGCTCTATACTTGACTGCGCTTTGTTCTTTGCTCAGTTTCCGTGAGGTGGAAACAAGCCTACTGTTCTTTCTGCTGTGCATTTATGTGTGTGTGTGTGTGTGTGTGTGTGTGTGTGTGTGTGTGTGTGTGTGTGTGTGTGTGTGTGTGTGTGTGTGTGTGTGTGTGTGTGTGTGTGAGTGTGTGTGTGTGTGTGTGTGAGCTGTCAGAACTCCAGAGTATGAAGGAAATAATTGCTCTGAGATGTTTTTTTTTCTTCTTGGGAAGTCTTCCTGTCCTCCCGGGAGAGTGTTGACTCGCTTCATTCAGAAGCTAGAAAACAAACCCTCGTTTGCAGCATTTTAATGTGAAGCGGGTTGAAGGTTTCCTCAAAGTGGCCTTTCCGTGACCTCGGAAGACACAAAGCCACTGAAACGTCCATGTTGTTGGGTTCGATTTCTGGACTTTTAACGTGTTAAATGCGAGATTCAGAGCATATCTGTTTCCTGCGCGCAGCTCTGAACGGCTGAGCCGGCAGCTAGCGGCTAACAGTGCTACCAGTGTTAATCTGGACTGGCGCTGGGCCTCTTATGTACGAGAAGCTTGGATTACAACACACACAGAGGGAGAGAGACTTATTCTCTGCCCAGGTAGACATTTCTCCACAGTATCTTTACGTAGCAAACAGTGGTTTTGCTGCTGAATATCCTTAGCCATATTTACAGACCATGTATTAGTGTTTGTAATTCATTCATCTGTTTAATGTGCTGATAGCTGTTTGCTATGTGTTATGGCCTTCATCTATTAATCATGAAGATCAATTCATCTCTCACAGACTCAAAGCTGACTGAACCACCTGGTTATGAGAAAAGCCCTTTGCTCCGCAGACGGCTGTGAAACCTTCATGGACACGTTTCCATTTCATTCAGGAATCATTCACATTTTATTGATTGTATATGAAATGAGGAGAGCCTCGATTAGAGACACTATTCCGTTTTGGCTGTTTGATTGATTAAACACATCCCATCCGTTCTGCTGCAGTACAATATATTAATGTTTCCAAAAATCTTACATTTAGAGCAACTTCAGAGTGTCTTTTTTTATCATGAAAACAACTTCTAATCCTAGAATAGAATGCCTTTATTGTCATTGCTCATAGACGTACACTTTATAAATAATACAACTATAAAAGGAGATTACACATGTCCAAGTAAAAGCTGATAAAATAAGTATTAAAAATGTTGGGAGGTATACTTGAAACAGGTTTATTGCTCAATTAGGGCAACGCTTAGCCGATCCACCTGTGTGCATGTGTGTTCATCAGGTATGTTGGAGGACCAGAATGCCTTTTTAAAACCTTCAACACAAAGCTTAGCAACGTTTTCAGGTCGAGGAAAGATGGGTAGAAGAAGAAATGCAGTGCATGCTGGTCTATTTCCTGCTCCCATGAGTCTAGAAATGTATCCCTGTGGTTCTTCTTCTTTCTTGGATTTCTCACATAAGCAAAAGGATGTTCATTTCCCTTTTAGCCTCAGACTATCGATTCTGTTGTACCTGCTGCAGTACAGATCTGGAAGACCTAATGGCAATTTCAAATACCCAAATAACTTTTACAGACCTTGAAATGTGCAGCACATCACCAAAATAGGTTGATAAATATGTGTTCACACCAATTTGATTGCAATGACGGGATAACAAAGGATGCCGAAATAATTCAATAATGATGCAGATTTGTAAAAAGTCTGCATCCATGCTTTGTCAGGTCGTTCGAGGCTTGTTTTCTGAATGGAGTTTAATCAATCAGTGCTAGGTCATGCAAACGTAGTTGTTCCATAAACACACACAATAATGTTATTTAGGCCTAAATATGAAAGCAACCTTATTGCTGCTACCATAAACAGTCTGTGGTTTGTTCTTATGTGTTATTACACAGAATTTGGCGGTCAGAAAAAAACAAAAAAACAAAACAAACGCTGATAGGCTTTCCCACCACACATATTTGTTTATTCGTGACGCAACATTCACATCTTTAGATGGCACCGCCCCAAAAGTTTACTCAGCGTTTTCCACAAACAGAGACAGAGAGAGAGAGAGACTGAGAGAGAGACTGGGTGACTGTTTCCAGGTCAGAGGATTGGTAAAAAATGCTAAATTCTGCAATTAGATCAGCATCATTTGGCAGCGCGTAAGAAGAGTCCTGTGGTTGAGAGGAAGCAGCTCTGAATACTGATGAGGCTTGGAGCACTGAGGCCTTTGAAAAAGATATATTTTTAGATCCAGTAGCATCCGACAGAGAAGTTACAAGTTGAAGAATCCGACTTTTTACGGATTAATGTCCAATGCAGTATTAAAAGCAAAACAAATAAACAAAACAGTGAGCCTGCAACATGTTTGAAATCTGGAGGATGAGGATGAGAAGACAGACAGTAAAGATGCTGCTTTACTTAAATGATTCAGACAGAAAAACAGAGCAGAACTCAGGAGGGATTTCTCCCATTTAATCTCAGTCCAACTTTAATCTCTTACCTGGCCACGGCTCCTGTGTGTGTGTGTGTGTGTGTGTGTGTTGTGTGTGTGTGTGTGTGTGTGTGTTGTATTGTATATGATGATCAGACGTTAATAAACTAGTAAAGTTTATAAGCTTAAGTTGAGAAAAGTCATGTGTTATCAGAGTCACTTCCATTAGCCACTCAGATCTCCCACCTGCTGATTCACCCGTTGCCATGGCGACAGCCCGGTCCGTACACGTAGATGGGGAAGTGAGTCATGCACGGCGGTGGGCGGACGGAGCAGGATCTTATTTTGGGCGACACGTCGTCGTCACAGGAGTTTCCAGTTCTCCTTCTATTTATTAAAAATCTGATTATTACTCATCCATCAGTGGCAACGTTCATATTTTGGTCTCTACCGACTCGTGAGGAAGACATCTCCATGTTTCACCGATTAGCCTGGAGCTGGGCGGGTAGTGTACGGTGTTTTTTTAGAGCTTTTTCACTGTTACAGTGAAATCGTGGGCCTGACAGTCAAATATGAGCTGAAACTCACTATAGAGCTCATGTTTGATCCGTTCATCACCCCTGATGCATTATTATACAGATTTTCATTCAAATCACTAGGGGTGAGTATTGGCAAGAACCTCACGATACGGTAGGTATCACGATACTTTGGTCACGATACGATACGTATCACAATATCAGGATATTGCGATATAAATAAAGATGAAAACACAAGTACCTGTATTTGTACATCAGATGATATTGATCAGAGGACAAACTGAGTGAAAACTTTTTCATTCAAAACAGCCTCTCCATTTTATTAATTCCCATGAAATTCACTGGAATAAATATTGAAAATAAAATGAAAAAGGATAAAGTACTGCATTCACAAGGCGTCTAAACGTGAATCTTTTTTTGTTTTTTTTTAATCGATCTTTGGATTTGAAAAGTCGATATTGTATTGGGCGGCAAAGTATCGCGATATATTGCCGTATTGATATTTTTACCCACCCCTAATAGTCACTTTAAACAGGGGGAAACCTTAAAAAATATATGTAAATGAATACTTTATCCTTGAAAGGACTATTTGTAGATCAATAATTCACCATGTGTTGTTACCTTTAATTCTCAAAGAAAACTTTTCTCGGATGCCACCAACAGAAAGTGAACAGAAAGTTGAAACAAAAAAAGGCCGTGTCTAACAACTTTAAACAATATGCCAAAAATCAGTTAACAAAGCATTTTAATCCAAGTGTATCGCTACTGCCATCAACCGGCTCCTGCAAGTCACCGTGGCGATAGTGGCCATGTGTTAAACACGTCCTCTCCTTTTACTTCAATTCAGTAAATTTACGTTTTTCAAGGTAACTGATCGTTGTGTGGGTTGCTGAAAGGGATATATATTGTATTTCTTGTGTAGTCTTCTGAAAGAAGAAGTCTTTTGAGGGCATGAAACCAACGATACGCTGATGTGTACAAAGCACCAATCCGTGATCTAACAGTGTCAAAGCACTGAGGACACATTTAAATAGATAGAAAAGTACTTTCCTACAGCAGTGCAGCACGGTGAGAAGATGCACTAATTAAGGACGGGAAACACAAGACTTTTAAACCAAAGGAGATGAAGACATCCTGTGTTGTGATGCGGATGACATCATCCTTTCAGAATCTGGAAGAGTGAAAACGGGCATTTGAGAAAAAAGAACACCCATCTATCAACAACTCCCCCCAAAACAGCCTAAAGAGACCCCTGTGTGTGTGTGTGTGTGTGTGTGTGTGTGTGTGTGTGTGTGTGTGTGTGTGTGTGTGTGTGTGTGTGTGTGTTCCCAGCAGCTTTGCTAAGAGGTCTGGTTCCCTTTAAATGCACACCACGGAGCACAGACAAAAGATTCCCTGCTCATTCAACAGAATAAAAGCTTTGTGTGTGTGTGTGTGTGTGTGTGTGTGTATGTGTGTGTGTGTGTGAGAGAGAGAGTGAGCGAGGGAGACAAAAAGTTGTGTACATTGAGAGTCTGGACCCTGAACTGACCGAAGCTCCCTGTGTGCGTTTCCACAGGACACATTGAACAACAACTCCTTCGGTAAGAAGTACAGCTGGCAGGAGAAGGTTTCCGGCTCGTCCTCCCCTCTAAAAACAGGTGAGTTTTCTTTCCCACCGGATATTCGCACCATGAAGCTCTAAGTGTTGGTTCAAGTAGAATTAAAGTAGTGGATCTTTCTTGTTTGCTTGCTTTTAACCGGGATGTGATGAGCAGAATGCTCTCTAATATAATTCAGCATCGCGATACGAACCCAGCAGCAGGTCCTGAGTCTCTGATCCTCCGAGAGCTTCGCTTTCAAGGCTGGGATTAGTTATATGGAGTAGCTCGAGCTGAGGCAGCGCTTAGCTTAGCTTAGCTCGGAGCTGTCATCGCTCATCGCTGCGGCAGCCTTTCAGAGCAACATGTGAGGCGAGGCCGACCAAAGCCATCGATGGGAGAAGTCACACGGCACGTCACTTATTATATAAACCATCATTTCACATTTCAGCTTGTGTTCAAGCATCGTTCTGAAATGGTTGCTGGCCAAAGAAATTTAAACTTTCATTAATAAGAGTTGGGATTTTATGTAGATGCGATTGCCGGTGATGGAGATGTTGCATTGCCATGTTGCCATTTGATATCTCTACGTTGCAGCTAAGAGGCGGATGGAAACCTGTTTGCTCAGTTGGCCGCTCATGATTACAGTTTATACAATACGATACGGCTGCACTAGAAAGATCCGTCCCAATACAATCCCGCTAGCAGCAGCTTTTGTCTAAAGGGAACGAGTTAATGGATTTCCAGCAGCATCGAGCGGAATATGATTTTCATCTCCATCAGGATAACCGTTGGACCATAAACAGGTGGAGATAGAGCATCTTAAGGACAAACCCCCACTTTGGGAACCCTTGGAATAGAAGAAAACAGCTTTTTTTATTATAATGATCAGGAGCAGCTTAGTCGGGCACCGGTCCACTTCAGTGGGCAGTAGGCAGTGTAGGTTGAGTCGTAACATCTGTTATTTTTCTTACTCGCACTAAGACGAAAAAGACTGTTACCAAACACATCTGTCGCCATTCATATGCAGAGTAGCAAATGACATCACACGGCCTCACGAGCGCCAAAGCTCATTTTTTTCAATGAAGAGAGTTAATTGCTGTAAAAGTAAAGTTGTATCAACTGTGTTGTTGTAGTTTCCTCACCTGCCGTTTGCTCTCCTCAGCAGCCGGCGCTGCATCATCATCAGTGATGTCATCATGCCGGGATTTGCCGGGCGGTGGATTATGACATAATGCATGAATCGACTTTTGGCTATGAATTTGTTGAGCAAATAGGGATTTATCTGCGTAATCCCGACATCCGTTACCTAACCATTTCTTCTTTTTCTCCCCGTCCCGTCCCCGCTCTCCCACATCTGTGCATTTGTCGCCACGTCTGCCTTCCCGTCTGTCTGTCTGTCTGTCTCGTCCGTCGGCCATGTCTGCCCTCCTGCATCACGCGTATTCACTCTGCCTGTGTGTCTGGCCTCTGTGCGTGCTTGTGTGTCTGCGCGTGTGCTTGTGCGCGTTGTCGTTTGCAGGTGAGCGCACGCCCCCGCGCGAGCACAGCTGCCTGAGCGACGAGGACAAGGTGCAGGGCGGCGGCGGAGCGCAGACCAAAGACCGCGGGACTTCCACCGACGCTCCCTGCAGACACAGCCACACCTCCCGACACTCGCACAGCTCCTCCTCCTCCACCACGACGGCGGCGTCGACGCGCTCCAAGCTCCAGGAGAAGCCGCCGGCTCCGCCCCCGCCGCAGAACTACACGCCGGCCCCCCTGTACCCGGCGGGGAAGGCGGATGGAGGCGGACCCCACCGGGAGAGGATCCGCTACCACACGGACGTCCACCTAGAGCCCACGGAGGAGATCTACCTCACTCCCGTGCAGCGCTCCGCCGACCCCCTCGACCCCCCCGACCCACAGGAGCGACCTTTCCTGTCGCAGCAGACGGAGCAGGGTCGCATGTCCATCAGCTCCGACACCGAGGGGCCGCCGCCGTACCAGCCCCTCCCGGACAGGACCAACCCCTCCATCTACGAGGACGACGAGGTCTACGTCCCCCCGCCTTCGTACGCGTCCTGTGTCGAGTCCCTCATCACGCCGCCCAGCATGGCCCGCTCCTCCCTCACGCTGGACCTCAGCCTGAAGGGGGCGGGAACGGGGGCCGGGGTCATGCTGAGACCCGGGTCCTCGGTGGAGTACGTGGACGCCACGGATGAGAGCTACTGCGGCGAGGACGAGGATGTGGACAGGATAATAATGGACAGGGGGAGCAGGAGGGGAGACAAGGGGGACGGCGGCGGCGGCGGAGTCCCAATAAGGACTTCCATGAACTCGGAGGCCAGCGGGCTTTCGTACGACTCGGTCAAATACACGCTGGTGGTGGACGAGCACGCTCAGCTGGAGCTGGTCAGCCTCCGGCAGTGTTACCAAGGCTACAGCGACGACAGCGACTCCGCCACCGTCTACGACAACTGCGTGTCGTCTCCGTACGAGTCGGCCATCGGGGAGGAATACGAGGAGGAGGAGGAGGAGGAGGACGACGAGGACGGCCTGCAGATCGGAGGAGTGAGGAGGGAGGCGACGGCGTGTCTGTCCGAGGACTCCACCCCCGAGGTCGACCTGCACTTCTCCAAGAAGTTCCTCAACGTCTTCATGAACGGACGCTCTCGCTCCTCCAGTAAGTCACCGCCACCATTACCACATTACTATACTTACCATATATTGATGATATTTGAATTTGATCACAATTTTAGAGGTCTTGCATACATTAACATTTAGAGGTCTTGCATACATTATGTCATAAATGGAAAAAATAGAAAATAATGTTAGTATTTCAACCACACCGTAGTGGATTTAGGATTGTTTACATCCTATACATTACGATGCTCGATCCTGTGAAAATGAGTATTGGGCAAAGGTGCATTTTAATGTTCTCAGAATGTGTTCAAATCTTGTAATTTCCTTGAACAAATACAGTTGTATGAAGGAGATTATATTTGTGATATAAAATAGATAATAGAGAGGGAATTATGACCTCATAATTAAGCTCTAAGCAGCTTAAAGACATAATTAAAACTACTTACGCCACGATTTCTTTATCAATATGAATAATATCTCTTATTTCCTCATCATTTGTATTGTGTGTTTTTGTGCAAATAACCATTATAGATGACTATTAAAATGATTGTTTTAACTGACTCAAGAGCAGTTGAAGGGTTTTTTCTAGATGAAAACTAAGAAACTGTATTTTTTTTATTTTTTTGAGAGAGAATATGGAATTTTTAATACAAGGCATTCAACCCCCCCTGCAGAATTATGTGTGAAACAGCCTCACATGGACACGGCGGACTGTTATTCCGCGTAAATCCCCTTTAAACATAGAGGAACGCGGCGGTGAATGCTGTCTGGCCGAATTGGCAGCGTGGTCGGGGGAAAGGCTTAAAGCGATGTGGCTGATGAAGCAAAGCCACACAGATACTCGGGAGCTGGAATATTCTCGTTCAGCACGGATCATCCTCGGCATGACACGCAGCTCTGGATGTCGTGGCTGTCTGTCCGCGGCGGCGAGGAGTTTGGGTCTCACTGCCGTCCCGTTGAATCGGAGCTGAAACCGGTGCAGGAATGGCGATGAGGAGGGACATCGCACGAGCAGCTTGGAGATGAAACATTTGGAACACGTGATTTACATGAAAGTTTAGGACTCATTTAGGTCACAATACCCGGCGCAGCAGTGGAAGCTGCTTTGTCGATGTGCCGTTATCAGCACTGCGACAGCAGCACGTTCGGGGCTGAAGCCCAGCTGGACGTGGAGGTGCTGCCGGGACGCCCAGCCAAAAAACAGCATGCCGTTTTCCTGTGTGTGTGTGTGTGTGTGTGTGTGTGTGTGTGTGTGTGTGTGTGTGTGTGTGTGTGTGTGTGTGTGTGTGTGTGTGTGTGTGTTTTGGTTGAGTCTCGTGTTAGACACTACAACAATGGCAGTCCTAGAGAGGCTGTTTGGAAGCTCTGAGGAAGAACATAAGCAATGACACTAAATATGTTCTCATCACCACCGTGTGTTTTTGGATTTCAGACCCGCGAGGAGGGAGGAGGGTCCAGGACTCACCTTCATTAGTCTGACTCCATCCAGCGTGCATGTGTGTGTGTGTGTGTGTGTGTGTGTGTGTGTGTGTGTGTGTGAAGCAGGAAGGAGGAAGGCCTATGAAAGAGGCAGACATAGATGAGTTTATATTGTGTGTGTGGTCATTTCCTCTGATAGCGCTCTTGGACGGCGTCCATGTGTTTTGCAGAGTCATTAGAAACACCAACGTTTATCTGAGCAGTGCTGGGGGGGGGGGGGGGGGGGGGTCTCAGGGGGACGTAGGTAGAAATACACAATGCTCGTCTGTTTCACACCTCATTAAAGCGTGATTCATAGCTCCTTAAAGGATGCAGGTGTGCTTTAAAATAAACACAATGCACCCTGAATGCGTTTTCTGTGTGTTTACGACGGGAGTGTTCATGCAGTTTAGGGCCAGTGTCAGTCATCTGTTTAGCTTTATTTAGGCACACTGCCATGAATAATATTTCTATGTGGTTTTCAAGGTGCAGAATCCTTTGGCTTATTCTCCTGTCTCATAAACGGAGAGGAGAGGGATCAGAGCCACAGAGCCGTCTACAGGTGAGGAAGAAGTGCATCATCGTCACCATCATCCAGTCATCCAGTTTTAGGAATGTTTATGTTTAATAATGCATTTTTAAATAAGTGCAAATTCAGTTTCAAATGTGAAAAAAACAACGTTGGAAAAGCTGACACAAAACAAATCTATGCTCTGAGTATTAAACTCACGTGGATCGATGAATGACTTCATCGTTTATGACCGATGTAAGCGAGCTCTGTTGTTGCAGCTCACTAACTGCATGTGTCTCGTCAGGTTCGTCCCTCGCCATGACGACGAGCTGGAGCTGGAGGTGGACGATCCGTTGCTGGTGGAGGTCCAGTCAGAGGATTACTGGTACGAGGGCTACAACATGCGGACCGGCGCTCGCGGGATCTTTCCAGCGTATTACGCCATCGAGGTGACAAAGGACACCGAGAACTACAAAGGTACTGGCATGATTATAATAATAGTAGTATAGTAGTATTAAATAATATAAATAATTCCAGACGGCTGAATGGGAACGTGTTCATGAGGAGGCAGAAGGCTGCTATTTAGTTTCAAATGGTGATTAACTTCTTGAATTGATATTATTATCCTTCTGTTGTGTAAAACCAAAGTAAACAACTTATTCTGTCAATTTAAATGAGCTACAAAAAGCTCACCCCGTTAAGCTGTTCCTTCCTTTTGATTATTGTTATTTCCTGGGCTCTTATTCCATGTTTCTCCTGACTTGGCCGTGCAGTGAAGAGCACTGAATGGATGGACAGATACCGGCTGAAGTTCCTGGGCTCCGTTCAAGTGCCCTCCCACAAAGGAAACGACGTTCTGTGTGCAGCTATGCAGAAGGTCTGTCAATTTCAAATAAATAGGGGGGCAGCATTTCACCTCTACTTCCAGGTCCATACAATATAATATACGAGAAAAAACAGCAACATTCACATCGCATTGCACCTTTAGAAATAAATGCCACAAATAGCTGCTGTTGTCCCAGAAACTGTGGCAGAGGACATGTGGCATAATGCAAAAAAAAAATACAAAATGTTATGCATCCTATTTGTAGTGTGTGTGGTGCGTCCACAATGCAACAATTACATTTCATAACAAGCACTTAAAAAGTCTGAAAACATGCAGATCGCATGTTAAGTCATCGTCCAGCAATGCAACACGCAACAAAACTGAAGGAGCTTCTTGGAGTTGGCAACATATCAAATTAGTTATGTAATATCACATAGGATGAACAGTATTATACTAGCTTTCTGCTAAGTTCTCAACATGTAAATTGATAGTAGCTCTCCAAAATCATGTGACTGTTTTACTCTCAACATAGTATTACTTGTGTATTATCATGTCATATAGAATTGGGTCATAGGTTGAAATTGTATTTTAATATTTTTGAGCTTTTTTTTACATTTTAGTATCCATCATTTGCATTACTTTGTTTTTTCCAGATTGCCACCAACCGAAGGATGACAGTCAAGTACAACCCGCCTTCCTCCTGCATCCTGGAGATCAACGTTAAAGGCATCAAGCTGGCCGTTCAAGAGGATTACTACGCCCACGACAGAGTGAGTCCTCCTGGTGTCCCTTTGTCTCCAATGCAAAGGAAATCAAGAGCAGCTTCATGAGGTTCATCATGTAAACTCATCGAAACGGCTGGGTCACGTCGCCCCCGTGTGGCTGCTAATAGAGACTGCAGGATGTGTTCCAGGGTGTCATGTGTTTTCTGAGAGGAGGAGATGTTCCTTTTAAATTTCTGTTCCTCAACATTTCAGACAGAAACATTGCGTTTATTTCTCCAATACAGTTAATTTATTTTCATAGTTTTTAAATGCTGAACAAACAATTAAATGTTCCCGTCCACATGGGCTTATGAGACATGATATATTGTTGCGGTGAAACAACATTCATCAGAAGAACATGGTACTTTGTCTCCAATCGCAAACTTTACAAATAGAATCAGATACAAAAAGGCCTAAAAATGACTAAAAATGACTTACCTTTTATATGATTAAAAGTCACAAATTTGCTAGTTTTAAAGTGGCAAATTTGCGACTTTAAAACTAGCAAATTTGCGAGTTTTAAAGTGGCAAATTTGCTAGTTTATTACGATGCTAACAACCTGCATTTATGCTAGCTAACTTCCCACGAATGTAGCTTTTATCTTTCTAATTAATCCATCCCTTGTGTCAATGCTTTGCTAAGGTCCTTAGGGTGATGGCTCTTGATGGTTAGTGTTGGTTAATTTTATATGGGCCAAATTGTCATCTTACGGTATGTGTGTTTGTTGATCGGGTGGTTTGGCTAAGCTAGCGGTCATAGAGGAAGTAATCACGTAGCTTGACCCGGATGTTTGCCGTTGCTATGACAACAAGTGAAAGCTACTGCTAGCTTAGGCAAACTACCTGCTCAATAAACACAAATATGATGACAATTTGGCCCATATAAAATTAACCAACAATAACCATCAACAGCCATTACCTTAGGGGCCTTAGCAAAGCGTCACACGTTGGGATGAATTAATTAGAAAGCGAAGTTAGCTAGCATAAATGCAGGTTGTTAGCATCGTAATAAACTAGCAAATTTGCCACTTTAAAACTAGCAAATTTGTGACTTTTAATCTCAGAATATTGCCCACCTCTCTCGGCTCCGTTTTTTTTTTTTTTTTTTTTTTTTTTCCTCCGACAGTGGCCCTAATACGCCGTCGTAAGAAATGAATGAAGGAGAGATTATCGACATTTAAAGTGCAACCCTTAAATAATCATATAAAGATATAAACAGAGTTAGTACTTTTACTTTTGTACATTATGCTGTAAATCATTTTATTTGTTTTTGTCCATTTGAATGCAGGATATATAAGTATAAATGAGTTTAGCATTAGTTCCATACAGACATGATGTATAGTGGGCTAAATACATATGTGATACGTGTCAATCAAACTCTTAGCTCCTGAGACATTTACTCTCCCTCTCGTCCCGTTCACAGAGTAACGAGTGCAGCCACTTCTTCCAGTTAAAGAACGTCTCCTTCTGCGGATATCACCCTAAAAACAGCAAGTAAGTGAAGGTCAAAGGGCACAGGGACTGTGAGACCTCGTCAAAAAGAATCCAAGAAACGCCGTGAAACAACTGCAATGTGTTGAATCCTCTGCTAGTGTTCACCTGCAGAGACCAAGCATTCACTTACCAGCAGGTGTCAACACAGATCATCAAACGACAGACTGAACCAGTAGACTGGACGTCTAGCCTGCCTGCTGATGGAATGTCGAACAGCAGTTTATTATTAATGCATGACTGAAAGAATACAATATTAAAAAGGCGGCGTCGACCCTGAATGAACCCTCTTCGTGGTGACTTATGTTTGTCCCCGGTCTTCCCTGCAGGTATTTTGGGTTCATTACGAAGCACCCGGCGGACCAGAGGTTTGCCTGCCACGTGTTTGTGTCCGAAGACTCCACCAAACCTCTGGCAGAGTCAGTGGGGTGAGTCGGACTGGATCCCCACTTAAATGAGAGAAGGATCTCCCTCAACAAAATAGCCGGATTTAGATTTTTTTTATTTCAAACATGTCAAAATTAATACAGAAAACAAAATATTACACTAAACTAGAAAGCATAGAGATATATATGAATAACTTTTTCCAAAAAGGAGAGTGGGAAGAAGTATACACTTATTTAATCCCATCCCTTCTCCATAATTCATATCCTCTGCAAATTTATATTGTATTTCATGTTTGTAGTGAATTCTTTATCATTAGATTTTTTTTTTAACTTCTGATAGTTGAAATCAAAAAAGTATTTAATAAGACTGATTAGCAAAAAAACTACAAGTACAAATATACATTGCAAAGCCGTGTACACTCGCTCTGAGTGGAATACCTTCACCCTCGTGTCACTTTAACACACAGCAATTTGCGATGAGACGCAGTGAAAGCCACATAATGCATCATTCTTTTAAAATGCATAACCTCGCCACACACGTAAGCGCTTGGATGTTCATTCTTTGCACGCAGCAGAGTTAAACATTTACTTTCTGCCGACACGTAGAGATGCGCTGTAGTTGATTTAGAGAGGGCCTGTTAACTAGTAACTATTAATTGTGGGAGATTAAACATTCCGCTGTTCTTCCTCATGACAACATGCAGGACATGGTAACACAGACGGTGAGGATGCTTTCTAGTACCTTTCGTCTTCTTTCTTTTTTTACAATACATTTACTGTCATTTGCTTGTATTGTAACATCAGAGAAACATACAGAAACCACACACTTCTTACATTTCATCAGATCCTCCAAAATAAAAGAGGACACAGAGCCGATGCTTGTCAGGTTTCTCTCTCTCATGACTGAATATGACACATATATAAATATAACACCACTGAGTGTCGCTTACAAGAAACAGTAGAACCGGAAAACAACATGAACAGGAAATACTAATATAATTATAATTTTGAGAGCAGTGACAAAAAAACAATGGGAGCATTTATCGAAGCAAAACTATACGTGTGAAGAAGAAATATGTGTGCTGAGTTTTTTTAACTGCATCTCAATCCATGTTTAAGAAATCCGATTTGGAAATGTGTAAAAGAAGAAATCTCTCGATTTGTGTTGAGATGTGCAATATTTATAAATACATAAATCTGTTAATACGTAGACAATGCATGGATGTTATTGGCATCAGGCCCAAGTCAACAGGCCTCTCAAGACATTATTACATGTGTTATTACATGTGACTTTAGCTACCCACAAACAACAATCGCTGCCAAGTTGAAACTGTTGACTGATTTTCAATTCTTGGCCAGTACATTTTTTTTTATTTGTTCCTTTTGTGTTGCTGAACACACTATCATAACAGAAGCTAACTTTGGCTCATATATCAGGGTGTGTCTTCTTCAATGATCTGACGTGCACGCCTTTGTTTTGCAGGAAAGCCTTCCAGTTGTACTATAAAGAGTTTGTGGAGTTCTCGTGTCCGACAGAGGACATCTACCTGGAATAGCCCCGCCCTGCCTTCCACCACAGCCCTGTACAGTACACTGTATCATAACATAACGTTGCATGAAGGACAGACATATCTTAAAACAAAGGAAAACAAAATCAACACATCTGACAAGCAAGGGAAGGATCAGTGCGAGATGAGAATGAAGCCAAATGAGGAGAAACGGGAGAATATGCAAAGTGGAGACGGTGATGAGGAAAACGTGGAAAAGCACAAACTTACTGTCACTGCAGCGTTTGGCAGCCCCCCCCCCCCCCCAACCGGAGCCGTACTGGACTGCACCAGCTTCTATTTGCACTTACATGATGAGTTTGCATATTTCCTGAAATAACATCGTCACACTGTGTACACAAAAACACACCCATGTGAGAACGATGACCGTGATTTCCTTTTAGCACACCTGATATCCACAAAAAAAAAAGAAAAAAGAATCCACCCCAAAAACCAGCTATAGGTGATGTTCTCCGCATTTTTTTGGGTCCCTTTGTAGACGTTTGGCCTTGAACCAAACCTTATTTTGTCAAATCTAGACAATAACATCAGCTGTTTGATGGCAGGAAATGTCCAATAACCTTGTGGAGCAATATGCCACAGTTTCAGCTTCCATCCTAGGGGATCTGTGTGTTTTCTCTAAGTCTGAGGGCATTCTGGGTAATATAGGAAATCACTAATTGACGTCAGAGTAGACGAGGCAGGGCAGACTGTAGTTCCTGAAATGTGCTCGGCATCACTTATCTGAATACGATATAGCAGCGTGAAGGTGTACGAGTGTGGATTTTGCCTTTTCAGTCGTTTTCAGCAGCTTCTGTCGTTACTATGGGAACACCACGTCTTAGGGTCTTCGGTGGTTTCAAGACATTCAGAATCCTCCTCCACGTCGGTGTTCTAGAAACGTGCTCCTCTTAGTTTCCGCATCAGAAATATGAAAGCGTGGCGTCGATGAGACGTTAAGGGCCGAGGGAGCAAAAAAAAAAAAAAGGAAAACTCTGGTGTCTTCATATCTTTCACGAGTAGTGCCTCTTTTTCAACATTGTGACCTTCCTCAGTGAACATTATCACACCAAGCGATTGCCATTGAGCGTGTGTTGACTTTTAAGAGTTTGGAATGCAAATTGCCGATGAAGGAGTATGTTTGATGTGACCTTTTTTTTTCTCTCTCCATGCTGCGCTAAATGGGCTGTGCTGTAGCTGTGCTGTGCATAAAACGACAGAAATATATATCTAATTGTATTATAATGATAATATACATCTCTGAATATGTCCAAGATATGCATATAGGAATACACAAATAATGCATCTTTCATATGTTATAGAACATAATCCTTCAAGTTGCCAATGGTGGAAGCATTTAGTGGTAGCGAGCCACACATCAGCTGGTTTACTACAGTGATATGAACCCATGATATATAGATTTGGTTGCAGTAAATGGATCAAATGAACACACCAGTGACCTAGCCAGCCTTTCTCATGAGATGATAGCAGAGCGTTTAAAAGTTAAGTTACTTAACTTATGTTGCACAGATAATGTAGTAATGTATTATTACTTCAGCCAGTAACGAGTAAGGCATTACAATTCCCAAATATTATATTACAGTTATGAATCCAAGTGACGTGATTGTGTGTGTGTGTGTGTGTGTGTGTGTGTGTGTGTGTGTGTGTGTGTGTGTGTGTGTGTGTGTGTGTGTGTGTGATTTTGAAAGGTGGACACAATGGTCATTACTATTAATAATGTTGATATGTTTAGGTTTCTGTAATTGCTCCGGGTCCAGCACAGTTACAGCACAGCTGCTGCAGTGGAAAACAGACAGAAAGCGTGCTTATATGTCATTTCTCTCACACACTAATTTCTAACAGATTATTTTATGTGATCTATATTTAACAGAAGATTAAAAAAAAGAAATGTCTGTAAAATAAATATGAATGAAGGAAGGATATGGAACTTGTTGAATCAGCCATTTCACCAAAACCCACAGTTTATTCCTTTAAAAAAAAAGAACAGAACAAAACTACTGATGCTGATCAAAGCAAAGGAGCAACACTGACTTTTCTATGGGTTTCCTTTCTCGAGAGCCGATCAGGGCAGATAGCAGGGGGGGGGGGGGCTATACAAAGGGTGTATAGACATGCCATATATAAATAAATAATTTAATATCTGTAATTATAAAATATTACATTGTATTGATTCCACATGTAGTATGTGAAGATTTCTCTTTATTTTGGTTTTTTTTTTTTAGGTGTGAATTATTCTTTATTTAAAAAGTTTAATGCAGAACTCATTGTGTCCTGTCATTATTGCTGTCCGTTTGCACGCACACACACACACACACACACACATTTGCAACGCTGTATTTGTGTCCTGGTGTGAAAAGTGGACTGCATACAATAAGCTGTTTATTTTTAGTATTTATTTGAACATAGGGTTGTTGTTTTTTTGTTTTGTTTTGTTTTGCTTCTGGTATTTGCATCAGGATCTGCTGGACTTCTCTTAGTAGTATTCGTCCTCCAGGTTCGGTTGGTAAGGATTTTCGGTGCCGGGTGGCGGAGGAGGAGGGAGGGGCCTCTCACCATAATCTGCAGCAACACATTAACACAATCATCATTTATAATAATTAGCATTATTAGTCGTTATTAGTAGTTTAAAGCATGTAGTAGTCTGCTAAGAGGCTTTCAACTTTCACCCAGAAGGCCGCTGTTTTTGTGTCCAATGTGAAACTAAAGATCAGACACTTATTTCAAGTGACATGTTAAGTATTGGTCACATGACTCATTAGGCACTCAACATTTGAGTCGTTAGTCACACGAAATAGTCAGTTAAGTGGTTTTGTAGCGTAATCCTCCTGTAGACAGAACTTTATTTTGAAAGGGCGCTATGCATCCTGATGTGGCTTTCTTACCATCAATATAGCTGACATGCTGTTTGAAGAGGCCGGGGTCAAAGAGCAGCTCCAACTCTGCCGTTCCTTCATCAGCTCTGCTAGAAGAAGACAGCCGATGAAGACGGTGGTAGAAACAGCATCACACGCCATCATAATATATTAAAGAAAAATGTAAATATGATCGCTGGCTCCATTTGAATCATGTAGCGTTATTTATCTCATCCGTGCTCTTTCTTCTCAATCGCTGGTTGCTAGGCAACGGGAGCGCCAAATTACCCAAACAGGAAATTCTCCCCAAACCCGACCGTCTCATTTCAGAGACCAAGCGGTTCAACCTTCGCGGCCTCCAAAGCACATTCCCAGGCTCTATTTTTCCATAAAGAGTCTTCTTGTCTTCATTTTTTTTAGATGTGTTTGGAGGGAGGTATCCAGCAGAATTTAAGGTTTTGCAATTTATAAATCAAGCTCAAGAAAACCAATGAAATGCCATCGTTACACTGCTTCGTTGAATACTCAATCCTACAGATTTCAAGAGAAGGAATGCTCCTTCCACTCCGACACAGGCAAATACCAACACAAACAAAAATGCAGTCGTTTCCTTGACGACGATCACACATTCAAGTGTTGCTCCCGGACAGAAAGAGGACCTACCTGCTCAGCACAGGCACAGAACGCCCTCCACCGAACACAAAGGAGATCAGCAGGAGAGCTGTGACACATCTTCCAATCATGTCTGACCGCATTGTGAGCGTTACACAACACAGATTCTAGATTTGTTAGTAGTTAGTTAGTAAAAACACATGGATGCTAATGCTGGAGAGACACTACAAATGAAACATTTAAAACAAAACACTGCCAACACAGTTTTGGAGACAAACAAACATGCATCCTGATCACAGGACAGAGCAATAAACCCAAACGTTTTATATATTTATATAAGGATTGGAAGTGACCTCCATAGTATGGGACTCAGGAGTACACCGTTCACATGCAATGGTGGAGAAACAACCTGCATTACAAACTGGGAGTTTGCAAGAAGTGCCCATTTAGGAGGCAGGGGTGCGTCCCAACTATCTTATTTGAAATTGCCATCCAGGCTTAACCCTTAAATTGTGAGATCAAACTAAGCCATAGCATTTTACAATAAAAAAAGGTACATTTGACCAATATAGAGGAGGACACCTGAGTCTAATTATTGATCAAACAACATCACAGATAAATATTGTAGGTAAATTATAGAATTCTACTGTTAATGTATCAGGCATACATTTTTTTATGACATGATGTAAAGATGTTTATAAGCATTTTGCTTCTGTCTGCTCCTTCTCAATGTATTTCTGAATTAATCTGATTTATGTTTGTGTTTCCTTTTCTTTTACAGTACGTTGAATGCTTGACATAAATTGCATGTTTTTCTTTAAACAGGCTACAGAGACGTCTGCGGTCACAAACTTGTGAGAGGAAACCGAACCTAAGTTTTGTCCTGTGAAATAACCAAAGAGGTCACGCTGCTGTTGCTCAAACGTTAATCTGCAAAAACATCTCTCTGCTGGGGAGCAGAAGTGGTCAAATCTGCACTTCTGCTTTGTGCACAGTTCCGATTATATGCATCAGTATATGTCTACACTTTTGTTAGCTTGTTTTAGCCCTCCTATCCTTTTAGGTGACAATCTCAGACAGGTGTGTTGATTAGTTTGCCAGGTGATCTCAATTAAAGGCGAACCTACTTAAAGAGGTTGTTCCACATTATTATGCCAGTCACAGTTATCATGCAATGTGGGGAGGAAGAAAGAGCTTTCGTAAGAGTAAAAGTGTGAAATAGTGTCTTACAAAAGGTAGGAAAACGATAGATGTTTCGCAAAAACTCAAACACTAAAGAGAGATCATCGAACTGTGAACAGTGTGTGATTCAGAGCCCAGACGAAACCGGTCAGATAAAGGCTTATTAAGTTTAAGTTTAATATAAGTTTGAAGCTGCTGGAGTCCCAAGAAACCTCTCGATGCAGGCTCCTTCAGAGGCTTCAGTTCTGTTCGAAGCCCCCTAACTAATACTCACAAAGAGAAGCTCAGAAATACATGAAGACTCATTTTCAAACAGTTTCATTCACTCATGAATGACGTGCTCCACTGGATGGAGTTTCGGATGCTTGGTGTTCCAACAAGACTGCGTGATGTTTTTTTGAGCTGGATTATTGGGAAGTGAGATCCCTTTAGGGCAAGGGTCTCAAACTCAACTTACCTGTGGGCCGCTGGAGGTAGAGTCTGGGTGAGGCTGGGCCGCGTCAAGTACTCCACAAAAAGAGGGGTTCAAGTATTCCAAAAAAAAGTATAACCGATCCAATCTTCTCAGTCTTTACTAATAACAATTCAGAACATGCAGAACATGAACGGTTCTTCACAACATAGGCTTCTCCTCCTACTATATATACTATTATTCAGGTGTGCTCAATAGTCCAGAAATTACGGTACAAGTGACCAATGTTGCTAATTCGTGTTGTTGTCACGAGCCTGAGCTATGGTAGACCACAAGTGTTAAAAAAGACAAAACACACAGGGCATGCAGGACAACGCACTGTCAAAAAAACAACATTGACTTGTTGGTTTCTATGGGAATGAACAGAGAACAAATCATGGTGTAGATGCCATCATCATCCTCAACCCTAAGCGTCCTTAAAAGGAAGCTCTGGGAGGCAATACTGGCATCGTCAAATGAAATACAGGCAGAAAGTATACACAACTTACCTGGAATAGTGACGTGGCTGTCCACATAAAGATAAGATAAGCTTTTATTCGTCCTGGATATTTGCAGTGTTACAGCAGTAAATGGGATTGTTGTTCAATAACAAGATAATAAATGATTAATGATTAATCAATAAAACTGAAGGGTTGATTTCATTATTTTTTCATTGCACATAGGGGATATTCATATTTAACAGCTGAATTGATGTTCCATTGCTACTTCATAAAGTCGTAGATTTGCTACTTTATTATGGTGCTAACAACCGGCATCTATGCTAGCTAGCTTCCCATGAATGTACGTAATCTCTCTAATTAATACATCACAACGCGTGACAACGCCTCGTTAAAGTCCTCAAGGTGATGGCTATTGTTGGTTTAATTTATTTGAGGCCAAATTGTCATTTTACGGGTGGTTGGGCTAAGAAAGTAGCAGTAGTTTTCACTTGTTGTCATAGCAACGACAAACATCCGGTCAAGCAACGTGTTTACTTCCTCAGACCTCGATAATAAAGCAAATCTGTTACTTAAAAAAAATAGCAAAGCTGCGACTTTATAACCTAGCAATAAATTTGCGACTTTTTTTCTCTGAATATTGAATATTTTGAAATGGGCCAAATTGTCATCTTATGGGTGTTGCAAATTTTCTACTTTATAAACTCTCTTCTATAAACTTTTTTTTCTCTGAATATGGCTCTACTCTCTCAGCTGCATGTTGCCATTGTAGAAACATACAGGTCACATGTCAAAGTTTTTAGTGAAGCCTCTGGCTAAAGAAATGTCTGCTTTC
Organism: Eutrigla gurnardus; assembly: GCF_963514095.1. Lineage (NCBI taxonomy): Eukaryota > Metazoa > Chordata > Actinopteri > Perciformes > Triglidae > Eutrigla > Eutrigla gurnardus. The sequence goes on from NC_139915.1 coordinate 31,775,990, forward strand.
TCAAATGTGAACAAAGACAAGATGGGAGGATCTGTAAAATCCTGCAGTTCGGTAACCCAACCTCGGTAACCCAATCCTTGTGTCAGTGGGACTAACGTACAATAGGCTGCACATGGTGTTTCTGAGCTGGTGAAATTTTAAATTGCAAAGCCAGGCGATGTAAAAGAATGGATTTGCACATGACATTTACATGTCAGTATCTTTACATGTGGTTTGAATTTACAGTGTTTACAGCAGTAAATGGGATAGTTAAGAAGCACCATAGGCCTTTAATAAACAATTGACTAGAAATCAAAGCAAAATATAATATTTATTTTTGTCATTTTAATTCCACATAGGGAATTTTGATGAGTGACAAGCGACAGGAAGGAGGAGCCGCTGACACTGAAGCCTGTTTATAGAACCAACAATGAGGGGAGACATCTCTCCACGAATTAACACAGTTCTTTAGTCCTACTGTGGCCATCCATGCGTGGCGCATTCTGGATTTACGTCGCCACCTGAACTCATCGTTGGCGTGCTGGCTTTTCGTGGTTGTAAACAGAACTTTTGGGCCGTAAATCAGTCTACCATGTTTGTATGTATCGGCAGACACAGATGAAAGGGGGAGTTTGACAGTTACGTCTGGTCTGGGATGATAAGAGCCTGGAAGACGTTCAGATCAGGGTGGAAAACATGTCGAATAAAAACCAACATAAGTCATATGCCAAGTGCTGTCTACATCTACCATTTCAGACCCTCACAGCCTCTCACACTCAACTATTTACCAGGTGACGTCCATTAGGACCCTGAGGGTCCAGGGTTCAAGGCTCTAGGGTAGAGGTCTCCAACGGTTTCAGGTCAAGGTGGTTGGTGGTTGTTCCTTCCTAAACCGGGCCAATAATAAAGTGTAGTGCAGCCTATAGTACCATTAAAGTACTTTGTAATGATGTAGGTAAGCCATTAAAATATTAATTGTTGAAAGGTTTGTATTTTAATTCTATTTTGGAATGTCCACATCACAATTTCAAAACATAATATCAAACAAACGGGGAGATTCATATGTGCTTAATATAGGTTTTATTCATGTTAAGGTGTATTTTTGGAAGAAAAAAAGGAAAAAGTTTGGGATCAAATCATTTCGGGGACCCCCTGTTGAAGATCTCTGGTCTAGGGGGAAAATGAAATTCAAACCCTGCATATTACAATATCACAGAAATATTAACATTAAAGATGTTATACACACTTAAAAATGTTGGGTTAAAAACAACCCAATATGGGTTATTTTTTAACCCAACACTGGTTAAATATTGGACAGAACACATGCCGGGTTATTTTGACCCAACAAGTTGGGTTGGTTTCCTTAAACCAACAGTTGGGTTGTTTATACAACCCAGTTGGGTTGTTCATATAACCCAACCATAGGCTCAATTTGACTATACTGCTGGGTTCTTTCTACTCAATCAGTTGGGTTGCTAATTTCTAATTATTAATATTTTATTATAATTATATAATATTGTTATGGTATTTATTGATTAAATATATTCTGACACAAAAAATTAAGAACAAATATTTATTAAAATTCAAAATTCACAGAATACAAAATATTTTAAGTAACAAACTTTTTATCAAAAATAGGGAACAGTGATTTACACAAACTTGAGCCTGTCGCCTATTCTGGGAATCAAGGTGGTGATGGTTGGAAGATCAAGGTAGCCAAAGCTCTCTTCATCAATTGCCTCCTCTGGAACACAGAAAAAAACCCCATTAAAATCACCACACCAAAATCTTTTTAGTGCTTGTGTGTTCCTTTCTATTCATGACTTGCACCTGGTTTCATTATATAATCTGAACCTGTTATGATATGGCCAGGTGTTACAGAAATTCAGTTTTATTGTACAGAATTCACTGCAGTAGAACTATTGTAAAATGTTCAAATTAATGGGACACAATTGTTGTAAACATCCCAGATTTAGCTTTAAGATATTTAAGGTTAATAGAGTATCTATCTGGTACAACACTCAAACTATTTTCTTCCTTAAAATTAATATGGGAAAATAGTGGTCCTTTAGCAGACAGTAGCTTAAGGCTCAGTGAATAATTATCCCAATTTATTTATAATAGTAGTGGCTACCAAGTTAGTACCAATAAAATAATGTGACATGGAAACAACTTAAATTGACTTACCACTAAACCTGTCAATGAGCCCTGGAAGCTGCCACTCAATCAATTTGGATCTCACAAAATCGTCCATGAGGTGGGAGAATCAAACTGCAAAGCCAACACAAAGAATTAAAATAAAACAAACGTATCATAAATAACTCATTCAGTAACGTTAAATCAAAGGTATTTTCACTGTTGTAACAATTAACTTCTCTACGGTTTTAAACTTCGACTTGAGCAAATAAGAAAGTTACCGGTTCCCCCTCGGCAAACTCAAGCTGGCTAATACAGTGCGGATTGGCTGGCTAGCTGAGGCTTGCTAGCATGTAGCGGGGTAGTCAAAACCAAAATCGATCCCCCACCGCGGTCAATTGGACTCATAATATATTTTTCCTTCACTCGGGTTTACAACACTCTCCTACTTACGTTGTTATACATGGAAGCCAAATTGATGAAAAACCTCACGTTGTCCTCCTAACTTTAACTTTAAAACACTCGAGTTACTTCGAAACTGCTACATAGCGACCCAGCTAACATGCTAACTTGCTACGTTTAATGAAATTGAGTTTGTGCATGCTAATAACGTTAGCTAACAGCTTGCTGACTTACCAATAGATAGTAACGTTGCTCATTGGTGCTTCATTAACTCACATCTAAACCTTATATTTCCTAAAGCCCTGGCCGCAAAGGCTTCCATGTATTAAAACCATATACGTTTACGTTGGCCCACTGTGGGTGTGCATAACTGTTAACATACGTTACCCACAACAAGCTATCGCTAACGTTAACTACAAATGACCGAGAGCTCCCAATCACTGCTACACACGCTCATATTACGTTGAACCATTCGTATGACCAACATACACGGTTACTACAATAAGCTTTATATACATATTATTCATATAAATTAAACATTGTGGTGAAACAATAGTGCACACGTAACAAACCTTGCTTTGTATAGAGCTGAGTCTCTCAGTATGTCCATGACCGTGGCGTTAACGTTACTGTTGGTCGCGCATGCGCGAACGTCAACCCAACATGTTGGGTAGTCCGAAATAACCCAACACAGTATAATGGAAAATACAACCCAACAGCTAATAACTCAACTGCCAACGACAATAACCCAGCAAATTGGGTTCTTAGATTACCCAACTTAATGAAAACAACCCAATTAAACTAACCAACAGTCTCAACTCAGCTGTTGGGTTGAAAAAATAACCCAACAATTCTTTGTGTGTATGGAACATAAATCACAGGAATGTCATCAAAGGCTACACACCTGGTTTATTCATCAACCATGTATTTTATTTTAGCTTTAAACTAAGAGACAGTACGTTATTTTACGTTATCCAGAGGGATTATTTTGGCATGACCCTGCAATCGACATGGGCATGGCAGAATTGATATGAGGGCTCCCTGCAGCGGTCACAGGTTCGAATCCCTTTCGCTCTCACGCTGTCCTCCCGTAATAAAAGGACAAAAATATACCTTGAAACAAACTAATCTGGTGCTTTGATGTATTTTTATGGCGTGGTGTATATCAGCCTCATTCTTTCAGCTGCGATCCCTCATATAAAACATCGCTCTCTGAAGCTCTCGAGAGCTTTTTTTAAATTATTGATATTTATTTTTGTTATCATCCGCGCACAGACCTCCACGGGATCTTTTCCAAACGCTGATGCCATTTTCCCAGAGAGCTGATTGGTCAGTAGGCTAGGCGGTACTTTTCTCCACGTTGATCTCTTATCAGCAACATAACCTGCTCCGGAGCAGGTTTAGGCACTTTAAAACGTTGCTGTTTTCATGACAAAAGCTGAGGGAAACTTGTTGGGTGACCCACCTCTCAACAAAGAATGTTAAGACAATTTAATGCACAGTCGAGTCAAATCATATTTAATAACAGGAGGGACTACTACCAAAGGCATGTTTCCTTCAGGACTCACTGAAAAAAATGAGGGTAAATGCACCTGAAGCTTTTTACAACGGAGCCACTCCCTGTTTGCGCCTTCCTCGTGTGAGAAGGATGACACGGTCATTTGAGAGCGGAGAGTCCGAGTGATGATGTTCTTGGTGGATTTATTTACCTGAGAAAAACCTGCACCAGGTAGGTCTCAGCAATGTTCCCTGCTGGGGGGTTCATTCTAAACTTCCACTCTTTAGATGACATTGCAGTTCATCTTTAAACCCTTTTTTCTCCATATTGTCAGAAATGTCAGATTTATTATTATTTGATTTTTTTTTGCTTACATTTTTATTATTATTGTTATTAATTTTCATTTTAAAAACAATAATTCCCAGTAGGTTTCGCTTCCAGAACGATCTGCTCTGGATCGAGTTCAACAAGTTTACATATAGGCGCGTGCCCGTCGATAATTACGATTGGCATCGGGGAGCGAGTTAAGATATATTACTTGTTGGCGTGGGAGGCAATTACTGCCTATATGAATGCGTGTGACTTCATTAAACAGTCGATGTTTAGATTCTCTTTTTAAATGCGCACGGGGCGACGGGGGTTCAATTCCCGCAGTGAGTGGAAGGCGAGATGTAAAGGAAATACTAATTTTCATAGAAGTGCCATCCCACAGCCACAAACATTACGTGGCTGCAGGTGAAAATTAAGCATAAGAATATAAGATTTTAATCATATTTCACACATTAAATATCAGCTGCTATTTCAACACAGAAATGTTCTGTATAAACATTTCATTTTCTGCAAAGCATCTGGTCGCGGATTATGTCCGTGATATGAAATGTATGAAAATATAAAAAGAAGAATATTGTTAAGATGTGTGATTGCTTGTAAAATTGGACTAAGTGGGCTCATCAAAACCCAACGTGATGCTGCTAGAATCACTGCTTCCGTGTCTATTAACACAAGGAAACGACATCCCATTTATCCACAGCTGGTTGGTATTCAGGAAAAGGGCGGAGACAGGTGGGAGAAACTCAGGGGGCCGACCCCCCCCCCCCCCCCCCCAAACCCTCTGGGACTCCCGTTAAATGAATGTGAGGCTGTGAGGACTTGAAATGGTAGAAATACAAATGGGACATCACTTGACACGCCACGTTACTTTTGATGAGACAAAACATTTTATCTTAAAATTTAAGTTTAGTTCAGTTTTTTACAGCCTGATTTGAACGTCTCCCGCTGTTATCATTAACAAATAATTGATTTACTTTTTTTAGTGGCTTCAATGAGCATAATTCAAATAAATGGTTTATGAATAAACCAGGTGTGTAGCCTACGATGACATTCCTATGATTTTTGTTTACCTTTTCTTTCTGTCTTTCCCTGGCAAACATGTGTTTCACGTCACAACGCTATGAATTGTGGGTGAATTACTTCAGGCAAATGCTAGCATGGTATCTTTAACTAAAACTCAAGAGTATCCCTCTTCCAATGGTTTACAAACTCAGAGTTTTAGCAAAAACTGCTTTCTGGAATACACACTTTATAGTGACAGGGGGGGGGGGGGGGGGGGGGGGGGTACCGCCGCTCTTCTGTTGTGTGTCTGGTTTCACTGCAGTCTTGAGTGCTATTTTCTTCTAGGTACAATCGTATCGACCGACCAGATACCTCCACCTCCTTTGACAGTTTGTTTCCTGGAAAAATGAAGCGGCAGTATTGCACAAGGTATCGTCTCTTTTTTTCGCAATGTTTGTTTCTTTTTCTTTTTTTTAATCTGGTGATGTAGCTCTAAACGAGTTAATGAACAAATGAATGCTGGTATATGTAAATACAGACATGATAACTAAGTGATAAAAAAAAACTAAAGGGATAGTTCAGGTGTTTTGAAGTAGGCTTGTCTAAGATATGTTTCTATAGTTAGTATATTACCTACAGTAGATGACGGTCAGCAAACCCCAAATAAACAAGTATCAGATTACAAAAACCTTATTTAAGGACATTGTTTCTGGATTTGCATTGTTGTTTAATGCTGTATATCTACCATGGATTTTTACTATTTTATTTTTTAACTTTGTGAATGGGAAGAGGAGGTTATAAATAACTGAAGAATAGCTCTACTACAAAACATAGACGTTATGTACATTAAAATAACACTCTTCAGGTCAATGTATCTCATTTACAGCAAAATTAACTCGAACTAAGGTCAGAATCCTGCCTCATACCACTTAATATTCACTATGTTCTTCAGCTATGAGTCTTTATTCCCTATACAACTATATCCATATCACGTGGGTTGAAGCTGATATGTTCTCTTTTTGTGTTTCTTTGCTTTTGCATATTTTTCAGTGGACTAAAGGAAAAGAGTACTGGACTCTTCTGCTGCCTCGTGTTGCTCATTGTCAGCGTCACCTGCTTGTATCTAGGGTACTAAAGTCATCATTATTGATCACCATTATTCAAGATTATTGCTCTTGAAGACCCATAACAGCACATGCGAGCAAGTTGAATTTATGCATGACAGCAAAAGTCACTTAATAATGATTTCATTCCAGTCTCACGATGGGTCCTTTTTCAATATTAGAAATATAGCGGCGCTCATCCCCGTGAACAACAAGCCGGCGGCCAAAGGATTGCTGAGACAGAGCATCAATTTAGACCACACGCTTAACTTTGGGTAAGAGATCTGACCTTTTTGGCTGTATAGATTTCAGAAATCATGAATAATATGTAGAAATTGAATCTAAAATCAACATGTTGCCCATCTGCTTAGACAAATTTCACAATAAACACTATTTTTAAGTTGAAAATTAAGTCTGAAAATGACCCCATGTAGAAGTAATTCAAGCAGAACTAGATCAACAATCGGCAAGCTTTGGGAAAACAAGAACATTCTTCCTCTGATTAGTAAACGGGGGGGGGGTCCAGGACTTAGAAGCCCTGCATCTTTAGTATGCTAATTGTTATCAGGCGGCAACTTCAAATCACAATGATGATGTAAACTTCTTATAAACAGTCTGTAGCTCCTTTTAGACAGACGATTCCACTGGAATGGCGTAAAGGCGAGTAAAAATATGCCGCAAACTGGAGCATTTAGATCGCACTTTGTTTGCGGAATAACGCTGCGATGCGTTAAGATAGCACCCTGGCATGGCGGAACGAGTGAGAGGGTGAAAAAGAAAAAACACGCCCCTCCGTTTCATGTTCTTGAAAACGGTAAATATGCATACGATGATGTCATTGTGCCGCCCCTCAAACCCTCTAGCCTGACTTCTTCCCCCGCGATGTTTCGTAACAGCAATGGCAGCCTACATGCTTCTGCTCCTCTGTACCACGGTGTATTAGGGCCACTGTATGAAAAGAAAAAGAAAAAAAAGATTGTTTTGGTACGCATGTACACACCTGCTTGTAGAGACAGAGACTTCCTGAGAAGTCGAAGGTGTGACTGCTCTCAGGGCAGACTGGTTTCTCTACACAATGTCACAACAGAGGCCATTCATCAGACTCTGATCAATCAATGTGAGATAAGGAAGTTTCTCGGAGTCCGTCCAGGAAGGAAGAAACACTAAAAGGTCTTTTCTCTCAATAGCAAAGAGAATTACTTCTTCTAATCAGGATAAAACGAGTTAACCACAATGAAATAAGAGCAGCAGGACATTTGATCAGTACAGGAGAAAAGAATATTAGAATGAGATGAAAATAAAACTGTGAGGTTTCTTCGACACAACCCAGGTTTCGGTGAAGCACAAGGCAGAAGATCGGTGTGGGTCTGCCTCATTGAGAAGCAGCAGTTTGTCATATCGACTGTTTTTAACGTACATCTTTTGTTTTCATCTTCCATTCAGGGCCAGAACAAATGTTAAAACACGCACAGCTTGGAATGCTCCCATCATCTGGGAGGGGATGTTCGACCCCAACCTTTACAACCAAATACACATCCAGAACCAGTCATCTGTGGCCCTCACCGTCTTTGCTGTGGGAAGGTTTGTTCCTCCATAAACACTGACCATGAAAGCACCAGCGCTTTGACACAAGCTCTTCTACGACGGCGTATTAGGGCCACTGTAGGGGAAAAAATAAAAACTGTGCTACTTTATAAAGTTGCGGATTTGCTACTTTATTACAATGCTAACAACCGGCATTTATGCTAGCTAAAATCCCATGAAAGTTGCATTTATTTTTCTAATTAATACATCACAACATGTGTGATGGTAACGCCTTTCTCAGGTCCTTCGGGTGATGGCTGTTGATGGTTATTGTTGGTTAATTTTATATGGGCCAAATTGTCATCTTATGGGTGGTTATTGATTGGGCAGTTTTAAATTTGCTTGTTTTAAAGTAGCACATTTGCAACTTTTTTTCTCTGAATATTGCCCACCTCTCTCGGCTCCATTTTTTATTTTTTTTTCCTACAGTGGCCCTAATACGAGTCTGATAGCACTTTTAATACTAAAGATTTGGCATTGTGAGCACTTTCTCCAAACCAGCGTGAATATCAGTTCAACAACTTTCATGCAAATGTACCAATTACCACGTTAAGGCTCAAAGCAATGACCCCTTAAAACATGGACGCACGTGATAGTTGTCTCAAATAAAGAAATGACAGAAAACATATTTTCTTTGTGTCGTTTTCCCATCTGCATCACTTGTTTTTCACTTGTCTGTCTCTGTCTCAGATACCTTGATGCCTACCTCAAGACTTTCCTTACCTCTGCGGAGATACATTTTATGGTGGGATTACAAGTGACATATTACGTGTTTACGGATCTACCAGATAAGGTGCCAAGCATCGAGCTCGCTCCTAATCGAAGCATGAAGGTTATCCAGGTACAAAAGCACTCCAGGTGGCAGGACATCTCGATGATGCGCATGAAAACAATATCAGATGTCATCGAATCAGAGATTCGTTTCCGCTGCAACTATGTCTTCTGCTTGGATGTGGATCAGGAGTTCAAGGGAAGATTTGGCTCAGAGGCTCTGGGGGATTCGGTTGCTTTGCTACATGCATGGTATTACAATCTTCCACAGGAACGGTTCAGTTACGACAGAAACCCCAAATCCAAAGCCTTCATGGCATCCGGAGATTACTACTACCACGCTGCTCTCTTTGGAGGCTTGTGTGACAATGTGAAGGATTTGGCAGATTACTGCTTTCTGAGTATCATGGAGGACAAACTAAACAACGTGGAGGCTCTGTGGCATGATGAGAGTCATCTAAACAAATTCTTTTGGCTTCACAAACCAAGCAGGCTGCTCTCGCCTGAGTACTGCTGGGACCCGATTATCATTGACACAAGGGACATAAGCGTCACCCGCCTAGTGTGGGCACCAAAAAATTATGACAAACTCCGTACGCTGTAGAGTGGGTTACAAGATCCACTCGTTGTGATACGTTTAATCGCAGTGCAAGATTGTTAACTAAAAGTGTTGTATTGGATTTTTACCATGAAATTACCTTTCGACCTTTCGATCTCGAGCATACGTTTGGCGTTCTTGGGAAGCGGCTTTGAACCGAGGTCTGAACGAAGGGGGCCGGACTTTTTCGGTTCGGCGATACGTTCAAAGTCTCTGTGGTTTTTCCAAATTACCTACTCTGCCTTTAATTGTTGTCTTTCATTTCTCGAATGTTGGAAGGATTATGACTTGTCAAATGTGTGTATTTTTGTTTTTTTAAACAAAGCAATTTTAAAAGGAAATTCTGACTTGTTCTTGAAGGCTTCATCGACAAATGTGGTGCATCATATTTTAAATGTTGTGATCCGAGCAATAATGCCATCTTCCACCAGCAGGTGGAAAGCAAAAGAGCTTTAAATTTGCATTGTAGCTTCACGATACACACCTAGCCACACCTAAGATATGATGCTTTTATCCCATGAACAATCATGTGGACAAAGTTGCTTCTTTAAGGAAAAGTGTCCATGGACAGACATTGTCACCACGATAGTGTCGCAACCGTGAAACTTTAAAGTTGTGTATCTGAACTTGAAGGTTGAGTTTGAATTTGGTGTTGTCCTCATGATACGCCTAAGATATGATGCTTTTATCCCATAAACAATTATGTGGACAACAATTGGACACGATAGTGTCGCAACCGTGAAACTTTAAAGTCGTGTAGTTGAACTCAAAATTAAGGTTGAGTTTGAATTTGGTGTGGTCCTTACAGATGGATGGTCTCCAATGTGTTTGCTGAAGCCCAATAATTGCATTTAACTGAAGCACAGTGGAATGTGTTCGAACTGGTGCAGAATCATAAGAGAGATCTGATCCTGTCTGAGCACATTGTGAAGAGAGCGAACGACTCCATCAAATCAAAAGTGATTTGTTTTTAGAATTTGTTATAGCTGTAACCATGCAGAAAGTCTCACAAGTTTCTGTGCTCCAAGGAGTTTCAATGTGCAGCAAATGTTTTTACATTTTAAGTTTCTCTCTGTCATGCTGTACCTTCAATACGGAAATGTAGATGGTTTATTATCATTGTTGTTTTTCAGTTTGTTTTTTGTGTTCAGCTGGGAAAATCTTGCATGCAATATTTTTCCTATCATAGTCGTTAGTAACATTGGTGTTTTTAAAATAATTACCACTTTTTACATGTCAAAAGTTAGCGCATCTGTCTGCCCACTTTGCGCTACTTTCAGTTGTGAATCAGTCCCATGTGACAGGGGTTCCCTGTTTTGCTCATTATAAGTGTGACTGGTCCTCAACATGTATCGTAGATAGCCACGATGTTGATTTCTGTCACTTGAGAAAATGAGCTCAGCTCACGGCATTAGAACTTTTTATTATCAATGGGAAATAATATAATACCTAAGGAATAATCCATGACAGGGATGAAGTTTAATGGACAATGTACTCTAACATTAACAGAAATTAATTTAACAGAAATTGCAATTGTATGCAAGAATAAATAGATAGGCTGAATAAGTCATAGAATCCATTTCTATACTTTGTTTTTTAATATTTTCAAATATGTGATCAGACAGGCGCAAACCACCAGTACCCATATTTCTTTCTCATGCTATAGTCAGATTAAAGTATAAAACCATGTTAAAATGCATCAGAATACAAAAAATGACATCTAGTCTGTTAAAACATTTCTGGGGGAGGAACCGAACCCCAGATCCATTTTTCCTGAGGCCTTGAAAACTGCAGTATTCAAACCTCTTTTTAAAAAAAAAAGTATTAATTAATCACAGGCCCAAATCAAACCTAACATTTTTTGACAAGATCATTGAAAAGGTTGGAGAAGTGGGCGAACATTCTGGTACTGTGCTAAATTGGTCCAAATCCTACTTTGGGACTACTTCCTGATTATGAATCTGAGCGGGGGAAAAAAGAGATGTGGGTTTCCCCAAGGCTCTATTCTGGGGACACTTTTGTTCAAAATCTACATGGTCCCTCAAACTCAGATTATGGAGTATAACAACATCTCTTACAACTATGCTGATGACACACAGCTTTACATTACAGTGTCATCACATGAATATAATCCCTTTCGTTCACTGAGTAAGTGTATCGAACAAACCAATGAGTGGATGATCCAGAATTGCACTGCTCAATGCAGAAAAGACAGCCATTGGTTTTGGTCCTAGAGATCCAAGGTTGGAGGTCAGTGTTGAACATGACTTAATAAACTACAGACTTACCTATGAATCAAAAATAACACCCAATGTCTTTTTAGTAGTCTATTAAAAACCTATGAGAAAGTGATGGATTCTTCTTGCTTCCCAGTTCTTGCTTCACACAACCGTGTGCGTGTGTGTGTGTGTGTGTGTGTGTGTGTGTGTGTGTGTGTGTGTGTGTGTGTGTGTGTCTGTGTGTATGTTTCATTCTGCCAATCACACGGTAGACACAGCCTAAAGCTTTTCCTGCTTTATTGTCTATTGAATTCTAAATTAAACACAATTTACTAAATGACTGTCACATTATATTGAAGAAGAGAGAGACCAGTGATTGAATATAATATAATTATATGTTTAGTGAGGTTATTAATCAAGTGGTGTGATAATTATCATAGACTTATATACAATCTGACTACTTGCCATCAGAGGAGTCACCCCCTTTGGGCCATTTGGAAAAAAGAATGAGAGTTCAAGGAACTTCCTCATTGGTTTCATTTTTCCTGGTCTGTGTGAATTTAAAGTATGGTCTAGACTTGCTCTTGAGATAGCTTCTGCTGTTCCTTGCCATTATATCGATAAAGACTTCAACAACCAGCAGACCTGCATTCCCAAAACCTTTGCATGCCACACACCTTACCAGACCTAACCTGTCCTACCACTTGCACTTATGTAAACCCATACAGGATGTTTCAGAACAGAAGGTTGGACACCACTTCACCCATTTTCGATAGAATGCAAGCTCAAGGCACTAACGCATTGGCTTCACTGTTAAGAGCCAGAAGGCATGATTGTGCAATGGAAATTTACCGGCTGCATGAGATGATATCTATTCTGCTTAGGGAAATGGAAACACTGAGCTGCTGAGACAGCACTTCTCTATCCACTGTACCTATATGAATATTTGTTTATCAGTTATCAACCTGCTGTGTATCAGGCTGTATCAGTCCTGTTGCAGGGAGCCATAACCGGAGAAAGAGGAAAAGCCAAGGTAGGCCATCGATAGTGCTCTTGGTCAGACAGATCGAGTTGCTTTGCTTCGTGTACTGATCCTTTCTGCAGAAAGCTGAAAGGTCATACTATTCAGAAACACTTTCTGTTATATTACTTGAAATCCTTGTAACATATTGATAGAAATGAATAAATAAAATGGCCGTGGGAAAAAAAAGTCGGGCGGGAGAAAGTAATTGGACCATCTCCCTGTCTGTCAATGCTTACTTTCTGATTGGGGGGGGGGTGACTTCTTCGGTTCTGCGATGCGTTCAAAATCAAATTCACAATAGACTATCAGAGTTCAAATTATTTCCACATTCCCCACGCTGGTCTCCAGATAAAATACAAATAGGCATGGAATATGTATCATCCTCCATGGTTCAAAGACAAACCAAGAATCTGAACCTTGTCAGAGGATCCGCTCCCTGTTTGCCCCCTATATCATAAGTTCTCTGCACTAGTGGAATCAATTTGGCTGTTTGGGTCTTTATACCAGAGGGAAATCCAAACAAATTGTACAGAAGAAAATTGAGGTTCTGGACTGTTATGTTGGTGATTTTATAAATTTGATATAGTTTGACAAATACTTCAGATGAAAAAAGCCCAAACGTCTTATCTAATTGACACAAAGCAGGCAATTCAAAGAAGGTGGGTGAGGTGAGGGGGAGGTTGTTGACTGACTCAGTGAACTGCCACCTACGCCTATGTTGTATTCTTCCAGGTAACTAAACACTTTACTAACTACTACTCACATCAATCTGGTACTTTCCTGTCTCGTCACCACAAAAGGCACGAGTCATTGTTTAAAAAACCTGTTTTTAAGCTTTTCATTGTAGCTTTGCTTTGCTACTCTATTGTGTGTCAGATTTGAGGAAGCGTATTGTCTTATCCCTCCTGTTACCCTCAAATTGTCTCACATGTGTTATCCTTCCAATTTGACCCCAGCAATAAACCTTCAGAAAATGATAATAATAATAATAATATAATGTTACTCAGGTTTATGCGTCAGGTACTTAATGTTTTTCTTTGTGGACAACCTAAATAAACCATAAAATAAAATAAAATAAAATGAATCTATCTATCTATCTATTGATCTAAAAGAATAAACTCTAAATTAGTGATCCAAACTACAACTTTCTCCAATTTCTCTTTTGAAAACATTATTGAAAAAGATATAGTACAAAGTATACGTGACGTCATACAAAAGCATACAGAACAGTACAGGCCTATAAAGGATACAGATAATAACATTGGCTGGGGTAGTCTATATTATGCAAGGATGTTTAGAGAGGACCATATTTTGAAAGTTTTCAAAGCCTTTTTGATTCAGAAATTACATTTATAGAATGGAGGAAAGGTACAACATGAGGTAATTTACAATATTCACAAGTACTTATTTTCTTATCTTCGACTTTTGAAAAAACGAAATATCACATTCTCCCACATTAATGCAAAATCTTTATAGAGCTGTGACAAAACCTCACACACTGACCTTTTAATAGCAAATCAAATATAAATGAGCTGACAACACTGAAAACAAAATAAAATGGTAGTTTAATCACAATTGTTATAATAATAATAATAATAATAATAATAATAATAATAATAATAATAATAATAATAATAATAATAATAATAAAATACTCAGACACATGAAAAAAGACAAGATACCAAAATACAGATACAACATGTACATTATTGTTTAAGAAAATTCATCTGAGGGTGAACTTATGGCCCGACTGCGATACATTCCTGTCGGAGCGGAGTGTTGCTTTACTTTGTGAGGACTGACACTGGCGGTGTGAACACGATCCTCGGGTCTTTGTTTTCATATTCTATTGTGGGCGTTAAAACGCCTTACCTCCAAAACCAGTCACCTGTGGTGTTTGCTGTGGGAGTCTGTTTCTCCGTAAACACCATGTGAGAAGAGGGCCATAAACAGTATTTTTAATGCATACTGCTATGGGGTGCCGAATGTAAAAATTTAGTCAGACTTTTCGAGCTGATATATTTTGAATATTTAGCTCACTTTCCTCACATTTAACTCACTTTAATCACATTTAGCTCATTTTCCTCACATTTGAGGTACAAATTAAATGGTCAATCTAAATGACAAATCTAAATCTAAATGCTAAATCTAAATGTTAAATCTAAATCTAAATGCTAAATCTAAATGCTTAATCTAAATCTAAATGCTAAATCTAAATCTAAATGTTAAATCTAAATCTAAATGTTAAATCTAAATGTTAAATCTAAATCTAAATGTTAAATCTAAATCTAAATGCTAAATCTAAATCTAAATGCTAAATCTAAATCTAAATGTTAAATATAAATCTAAATGCTAAATCTAAATCTAAATGTTAAATCTAAATCTAAATGTTAAATCTAAATCTAAATGCTAAATCTAAATGCTTAATCTAAATCTAAATGCTAAATCTAAATCTAAATGTTAAATCTAAATCTAAATCTAAATGCTTAATCTAAATGCTAAATCTAAATCTAAATGTTAAATCTAAATCTAAATGCTAAATCTAAATCTAAATGTTTAGAAAATATGCAAATAGCCCACGCCCGTCAGCTCCACAGATCCGCCCACACCTCTGACCGACTTGCTGTGGATGCGGAGGCAAAGAGAGGAAGGACCGAACATGGCCGGCTCCCTCCAATTAGGAGATATTGAGCGGGCGGTTATAGCAGGTGTGCGTGCTGCACTCCAAGGTGCACTTCCGCCGGTACCGTCCACACCGTTAACGGTAAGTTACGGAGATAAAAGCTGAACTTTTTACTGTATTCTGGGGGAAGCTATTGTGAGCTAACCGACCTAGCAAGCTAACGTTTGCCAGTGTGACTCGGGTGTCAGCTAAGGTTTTGTGATTCACTGAAAGGACTTTCAGCGACTGTTATTCAGAGTTTCCTATAACTTAGCTAGTGATTACAGGTAAGAAAGCTGACCGTGCCCCATGAAGTATAAGCTGTGGTAGCTAAATAATGTTATGTGTCTAACTTTTCCCAGATAGCTAACTTTAGCGGGATCGCTCGTTGCATTAACCGAAGGACCAGGAGACTCCTGGCAGGAGTCTTGCCGCCATCAAGGACATTTGATTAAAAAATGCTTAAAACTCTTCTCCAAGGCATAACCAATATGAGTTGAAAGCTGTTTTTTTTAAACCATTTTGATTAGAGGCGTGTGTTGGACTCTTTTGAACTGTGACCCTGCAAACAGATGTCTGCAGATGACTAATGTTATATCTCGGACTTATAAGCTGGAAAACGCAGTCGAATTTCAACACATTTGATTAACATACCACAGAAAATGAATATTTTACACGTTTTTCTAAGAGTATGGCTAGGCATTTTCCAAAAAGTCCTGTTACTCATGGAGGTGGCAGTTGATATGTAGCCCACATATATCTAGGTCATCTATAGTCATATTTTGTACACATCAATGATCACATTTATGTCAGATGTATACATTTTAGGCCATCTAATTACTTGAGCCCTGTGGAACACTCTTATTTATGTGATTTCTCCCTGGGTCTTGAATCTACCATGTAATCTTATCTGCGCATTTATTGGCTGTACAATGCGTCAGTCATCCTAAGAATCGGCTGCAGTCGGCACATTGGTTACGTTTCCTTTGCATCAATCGCAATCAAAGAATCTAAGCTTTCGAAGGATGTGTCCTGTTAGTATGTTTGTGGTGTACACCAGACTCTATGGTCATTAAACACTTTAACATGGATTTTTAACAGGTTAAAATGTTGGCTCTTGTTTCAGGTCTCCACACCCCAGGTTAACACACAGGCACCTCCAGCTGTGTCCTCAGCCACCTTTGCTACCACTATTGCATCATTGAGATCAGTAAGTGAAGTTGTGATATAGCATTATAAAGTTTTGTTACCTTAAGTTAACTGAGAAATATTAGTTCACAAAAGAAAACTCATCCAGTTCATCAGCTAATTCAGAAGGCATATTTTAGAGCTAGTTTTATTGTTCTGCTATAGTCCATCTTGATACATTTCCTTCCATTATATACATCATTTGGTTGTGTGACTACACTATAATTGCCTATTAGACCTCCCTTGTCATTCCCAGCTTGTCCCAGCTTGGCTCTTAAGGTCTCTGTAATGTAATGAATGGTCAGGGTTGGAAGGTTACTTTAAAAATGTATTCCGATACAATTACTAATGTATCACAGTAATAAAGTAATTTAACTTCATTGCTTTACTTTTGAATTACCTAAAACCAAATATGCAAATTATGACTTTTTTAAGAGTTGTTCTGCTTTAAAGACAAAATAATGGAGAAATCAAAAATGTAACAAGTAATCCTTAACAATGTAGCTATAATCTAATTACACATTTTTCAAATGCAATATGGGCTGATTATAGGTACTTTTTTTGTAATCTGATTATGTAATCCCAATAACCCAGCCCTGTGTATAGGGATGTGTTATGCCCCAGCTAGGGGAACCTAGAGCACAACACGAATAAGCGGACACCTTCCCTTACTCCCAAGCCACAGAGAACCCAAGGACATGGATTTGTGCGTATATCAAACAATAATTTATTTACAAAATAATAAGAGTAATAAGATACGCAACTTAGCATAAAGCAGCATTTGTGTCGGGGTGAGCCAAGGCCGAAATAACAAACACAACCCAACTATAAAGAACCGAGGCTGACCTGCAAAAGAAGAGGAAACCAAAATACAAAGTCTTACCTCCCTACTTACTGAACACAGGAAAAACGAAGGACAAAGCAACTGGCAGCCCACCCCTGCTGCTGCATACATAAACTAAACAAAACCGATGGGGTTGGGAGTGGAGGAGGCACGTAAGTTGGAAATGAGAACAGGTTGATTAGTTCAGTGCAATTCAGGATGTCCGTTTTTTCCTGTTTTGTAGGATGGGCGTACAGTAACAAAGATGGGCGTACAAAGAGGTCATTGAGGGTTTGCTGCTGCTCGGAACAACGCTTTCTGAAGTGGCTTCAGTCCTGCGGATCTCCAGACCCACATTATACAAGCTGATGCGGGAATACAACATAAGGCTCACAAAATTCAGTACCATTTCTGATGAGGAATTGAATGCAACCATAATAGAGATAAAAGCAGAACATCCTCATAGGCTATAGGAGAAGTTATGCTTAATGGACATTTGCGTGCCAGAAACATTATGGTGCAGAGACATCGTCTCAGAGACTCTGTAAAAAGGGTTGATGGTGCTGGTGTCGCGTCCAGGAGTACAACAACAATACAAAGACGAGTATACACTGTGCCTTGTCCTAATATGGCACATTGATGGCAATCACAAACTAATTAGATGGAAATTAGTTGTACATAGCACAATGGATGGTTACAGCAGAATGTTGACATCCCTCCAGTGTGCCATCAACAATAGGGCTGAGACTGTCATGGCTCTCTTTAGTACAGCCATCAGTGAACTTGGCCGGCCGGTTCATATCAGAACTGATCATGGAGGGGAAAATGTCCAGATTTGGGAGGACATGAGACTGCGCAGAGGTGAAAATTCTGTGTTGACTGGAAGTTCTGTACATAATCAGCGAATCGAACGATTCAATCGGGACTTGAACAGAAACTGCCGTCATGTGTTTGCACCTATTTTCTATGAACTGGAGTCAATGGAGGCCTTGGATGTAGACAATGAATCGGATTTATTTTGTGTACATTCCCAGGATCAATCGCACATTAGATGAGTTTAAAGCTGCATTTAACAATCATTCAATCTCATCTGAAGGAAACAGAACCCCACTTCAGCTTTTCACACTAGACAGACATCTTCTGTTACTGAACTATCCTGAAGCTGCAACTGAGGCAAGAACAGTGGACTCGGCCTCAACATCTCATGCAATTAATACATTTTGCCCACTTAACCAGCAGGAGCTGCAAGAATGGATTGTTGCAGTAAACCCTCTTGAAAATGATGGTAACAGGGGACAAACATTATATCACAGGGTACAGGAATTCATATACCACAAAATTGTAAATGTCTAACTAACTCTTGAGCCCATAATAATGAAGGTACTGAAGTTAAGAATGCAACATTAACATCGGTAGTGGTGTACATTTAACAATGCTGTACTGTAAATACTATGGGCCCTAGTTTCGTGGCGCAGCGCAGGGCGGCGCAGGGTGGCGGAGCCGGCGCAATGCAAGTTTCGACCCGCGCAGCCTTGCGCACGGTCAGTTTGGCAGTTTGGTGGATCGCCTGCGCCAAGATGGGTGTGGCGGCGCAGCAGGGGGAGGCGTCACAGATTCAGCTTGGCGTAGCGGAAGTTTCGTGGCAAAAAGCCTTGCCGAGACTGCGCTGAAAGCTCGCCAGCTCCGACCTGGTCTACTCTCGGCGCAAGGCGCAAGGCGTAAATAAAGTCCATTCATTCAATGCGAATCACAGCTGGCGGAGTGGAAGTTTGGCTGACGGCGCGCAGTGCGCACACGTCACCGAGACCTCACAGGCAGGTTTCCACAGTTCCAGGCACATTTAAATGCAATAAATAATCACAACAAACACTATTTAATGCAACTAATTGAATCAACACGTGAATTTATATCTATATAGATTGTCCCGTCACATCTGACGTCAGATCAAAGGCGGATGGCACGCGTAACGGAAACTCAGCCTCTCGGACCAAAACATCTCCCTCTCTCTCTCCTGTTTTTTATAATATCGGCATTGTTATTATTATGATACGCTCGCACAGCACGTGATGCGCGTGGTGGGAGCGGCGGCGCTGCTTCTGTCATCGGGTTGTCAAGTGACGGAACTTGCACTGAACCTCCCCTAACGCATTAAAGGAGAGGAGAGGAGCTCATTTGATTGGTGAAGATCTGAATCGGCTGTATTAATCCCAGTCCACGCCTCGTCTCCCACTCACGCCTTCTTCTCCTCCCTCTTTCCCACTTGCGCCGGTGGGCGAGACGGGAGGTGTGCCTGAGCGAGCCTGCGCGGTGCACGAAACTTGCAAAGTCCAGGCGGACACACCCCGTCGGCGTGGCGCAGGTGCGCTGAGAGCTGACTGCGCCTGACTGCGCCTGGTCTACGAAACTAGGGCCCTATAAAGGCGGGCTCACACCGGACCGAAAATCGGCGTCTTTGAGAGAGTCGGCGTCCGTGACATGAGTCTCCTTGGTGTGGTCGCTCGAATCGGCCCACGTCGGCGTTCATTTCAGCCGATTCA
Source organism: Eutrigla gurnardus (assembly GCF_963514095.1). Classification (NCBI taxonomy): domain Eukaryota; kingdom Metazoa; phylum Chordata; class Actinopteri; order Perciformes; family Triglidae; genus Eutrigla; species Eutrigla gurnardus. The sequence continues at coordinate 31,795,846 of NC_139915.1, forward strand.
AATGTGTAATCCGCCATTCGAGTCGGTCATTCTTTTACCATTCTGATTGGTGGAGGCTAGCAGCTTGACCAGCGAATCAGTGAAGCCCGGAAGTGACGATGGTAAACATACCAGATAACCAGTGGAATCGAAGAAGGTGGTCTAGAGAGGACCGCCTACTTCCGGTTTTCGTGTTTTTTGGCCCACAATACAGATTAGCGCCGCCTGTTGTTTTGGAGACATTACATCTCGCGCAAGCGCGGAACGTATGGCGTCGGCTGTAATTCCGTAGGTGTGAACCGCCCATGTCGTTGTTCGAGTCGGCCATATTAAGTAGCCGACGCCGAATTTACCGACGCGAGTCGGGCAGTTCTTCCGGTGTGTACACAGCTTAAGAGTAGACTGGTAGAAAGGCTAAACAGTTTCAACATTAGCCAGAAATGTATTAACAGACAATAATTGAAACTGAAATGTATAAAGAGAAAAATAAATGACATTGCATCAGCAAAACCACCCATTGGTTTACTGGCTTTATTGTGGCTGTGCATGTCTAGCAATGCAGTCAGCTACACTACACTGAAAATGGCGGCATTCATGAGAGCCACCAGAATATGGTAATCAAACTCATCATCTGCCAGATTCTTTCTGTTAACAAATATATGGAGCTCATTTGAGCATGTGTGAGCAACTGGAATGTGTTTTGTGTCATGAACAAAAGTCAGCTTTGGACTGGGAAGAAATCCAATCGCAGGAACTCTGCTGCTTCCTGTTGCAAAGGCTAGGCAGTGTTTCCCCTACCATTGTACAGGCCAAGGAGACCAACCGCCAGGCCAAAAAATAAATAAATCAATACCAAAAAAATAAGCCACCTATCAATTCATTCATAAATCAATAATCATTTACATTAGGAGCGCCTCCGCGCAGCACAGTAGACTTGCTCCCGCTACGTTCTTCTTCGTGTACTTTACGCGCTTGATGTTGTTCTGATGCCGTTCTGCCTCGTTAAACCACCACGATGTCGCTTTCTACTTTGAAAACACGGAAAGTTGACACTGTATTTTGATAAGCTGTTGCACTCTTCAGATTTGTGGTGTTTGCGGAACTGGACCGGTACCGGAACCGGACCGGTGCATTTATAAGAAAAATGCCGCTGTGTGTCTCCGTCCAAAATCCGCTTTCCTCGCGCTGCCTGCTCGCACAGATCCGCTCGAAATATATGCACTCCTTCAAAACAACATCAAGCCATATTGTGTGTGTAGTATTAGGACGTGATGACGTATGTACAACCGGCTAACGGGCCAAAGTCCGTTTGGGCTGGAGCAGTGTGAATGCAAAGCCGCGGGGGACCCCCCGGGGGCAATCGTGCCGTAGGCACACTACTGATCGCGCCCTTAGGCAGCCTATGTTAATAAAATAAGGATTGTTTTTTGATAAGCTGTGGAACTCTGAGTTAACCTATTTCTACCTGAATTTCTATGAACTATTAGGCTGTTGAGTAAACCTATAACTTATATTTTACTTGATAAAATAAGACAATATATGCACTCATATGTCGTTATAGTGTTTTACAGTATCTGTGCTATTTTTTTTTTTTTTTTTTTTTTTTTTTGCCTTTATTTAACCAGGTCGGTCCCATTGAGACACAATGGCCTCTTTTTCAAGGGAAGCCTGGCCAAGACAGCAGCAGAAAAGTTACTACACATACATGACACAGAAATCACAAAACACACAGATAAAATACAACACAAGATAAAAGCAACAGGACTAAAAGTTCGGATTCACATTAAAACAAGAACAAGTGCGGTATGAAGCTGCTCCAATTTCTCTCACACGAGTTTTCAAAGATCCAAGGTTGATCAGCTCCTTTAGCTTTAGAGTTTTCTGCAGTGCATTCCAAGCAGCAGGTGCAGCGTACTTAAAACAGTGCTTACCAAGTTCAGTGTTAACTTTGGGCACGTTTAATAAATAAAACTCATTTGAACGTAGGCGGTAATTGCTTTGAGATTTGGAGAGATAATTACATAAATAGAGGGGGAGCAGACCCAAAATGACTTTATAAATAAAAATATGCCAATGTATAAGGCAGCGTGCTGCCAGAGATGGCCACTCAACTCGGGCGTATAAAGTGCAGTGGTGAGTGAGGGCTTTACATCCAGTGACAAACCTTAAGGCACCATGATACACGGTGTCCAGAGAGCGCAGACAGTTTGCAGGGGCATACATATACAAGAGGTCCCCATAATCAAGTACAGGGAGGAAAGTGGCAGCAACCAACTTTTTCCTGGTAGAAAAAGAAAAACAAGATCTGTGACGGAAAAAGAATCCCAGTTTCAGTCTTAATTTTTTTACCAGGTTTTCTACATGTGGTATAAAAGAAAGCCGATCATCGATTAAAATGCCGAGATACTTGTAACAGGTCAGAAGTTCAATCTCACAACCTTGTAATGACGAAATGCTGGGAGGAGACACAGGTACTTCCCTGCCATTAGAAAATATCATCAGTTTAGTTTTGACAGCGTTTAAGACAAGTCTTAGCTCAATGAGCTGACTTTCCACAAGGTTAAAAGCAATCTGTAAGTTGCCAAGGGCCTCAGCAAGAGTGGAGCCACAACAATAGATAACCGTGTCATCAGCATAAAAATCATTTTTAATTAATGTGATGCTCCTCATTTTCCAGACATATTTTTCCGGCTCCTAATTTTGGATCATTTCCATCAACCGGCACCTTAATAAGTCACTCTCCCCTTGAATCCTTGAAAACCTTGAATACACTCTGGTTGAACAAAAATGTTGAATGCAAATATAATAATTGCAGAATTGCAGACTGCTTGCTGTGCCACCTGACTTAATCCAACTGCACCAATACACCATCCCACGCTTCTCGTCTGTGTAGGGTTTTTTCGGTGGGTACCACCGGGCCTGAAAAAAATTCTAGGGGAAACACTGCTAGGATGTGTCCAGGATTCAATGTCAGGATAAACGCCTGCTCTTCCTCAGTGAGGGTCCTGGCATGAAGACGTTCAGCAACTTCTTTCTCTATAAGGGTGAAAAAGATATAAATAACAGAAAATATAGACGTAACAAATATATGTACAAAACCAAATTATCTCGACATATCTTCAAAGTATATGTCACAGATTATAGACAGTGAGATTTAGCATTTATATATAGATTTAACATTTAGATTTAACATTTAGATTTAGATTTAACATTTAGATATAGATTTAACATTTAGATTTAGATTTAGCATTTAGATATAGATTTAACATTTAGATTTAGATTTAACATTTGGATATAGATTTAACATTTAGATTTAGATTTAACATTTGGATATAGATTTAACATTTAGATATAGATTTAACATTTAGATTTAGATTTAACATTTGGATATAGATTTAACATTTAGATATAGATTTAACATTTAGATTTAGATTTAACATTTAGATTTAGCATTTAGATTTAGATTTAGCATTTAGATATAGATTTAACATTTAGATTTAGATTTAGCATTTAGATATAGATTTAACATTTAGATTTAGATTTAACATTTAGATTTAGATTTAACATTTAGATTTAGCATTTAGATTTAGATTTAACATTTAGATTTAGCATTTAGATTTAGATTTGCCTCAAGTGGAGGAGTTTAAGTATCTTGGGGTCTTGTTCACGAGTGAGGGAAGGATGGAACGTGAGATTGACAGGCGGATCGGTGCAGCGGCTGCAGTAATGCGGTCGCTGTATCGGTCCGTCGTGGTGAAGAGAGATTTACCGGTCAATCTACGTTCCTACCCTCACCTATGGTCATGAACTTTGGGTCGTGACCGAAAGAATAAGATCCCGGATACAAGCGGCCGAAATGAGCTTCCTCCGCAGGGTGGCGGGGCGCTCCCTTAGAGATAGGGTGAGGAGCTCCGTCACGCGGGAGGAGCTCGGAGTAGAGCCGCTGCTCCTCCACATCGAGAGGAGCCAGTTGAGGTGGCTCGGGCATCTGCATCGGATGCCCCCTGGACGCCTCCCTCGGGAGGTGTTCCAGGCATGCCCCACCGGGAGGAGACCCCGAGGAAGACCCAGGACACGCTGGAGTGACTATGTCACCCGGCTGGCCTGGGAACGTCTTGGGGTCCTCCCGGAGGAGCTGGGGGAAGTGTCCATGGAGAGAGAAGTCTGGGCGTCCCTGCTCAGGCAGCTGCCTCCGCGACCCGGCCCCGGATAAGCAGAAGACAATGGATGGATGGATGGATTTAGATTTGCCATTTAGATTCACCATTTAATTTGTACCTCAAATGTGAGGAAAATGAGCTAAATATGATTAAAGTGAGTTAAATGTGAGGAAAGTGAGCTAAATATTCAAAATATATCAGCTAGAAAAGTCTGACTGAATTTTTACATTCAGCACCCCATACGTTGGATGTAAGGAATTAAATGCAGAGGAGGTAAATTAAACGAACAGCATCTGTTTCCACCTGTTGCATATTTGATGGTTATTTATTTGTGCTATAACCTAACCACCAGGAAACAATCAGAAAATCTACATTTTCTTTCCATCTCGACTCGCTTGTGCAACCTCTCTTTTTCTCTCTGTCTTTTTTTTATTTTTTAACATAAACATTTAAAAACCTAAATTAACAACCTACAAATAGGGGGCAGCAGAGAGACAAACATCTCGTATTCTTATTTTCTACTTGCTGAGCCTTAATTAGTTTCTCTTAATTTACATATTTCATACATTTCACACTATTTCAGATTTTTTTTTGTATTTAGTTTGATTTACTGTTTACTTATATATCATATCTTAATATTGCTTATTTATCATACTTGTTCTGTTTTGCCTGTTGTTGTTCTGCTATCCACTTTGCTGCTTCACTGCCTTGCCATGTCTTATTGTGTACTATGGATGCTTGCTATTGTACTACTTATCCTGTCTGACAGTGAAGCATGGAGAAAGCTCTGTTTAAGTGTCACGTCAAACTCAAAATGACAGACTTCACGGTGAGGTATGCAAACAGACTGCTTGACATTTTTTCCTCAAAGTTGGTGATGACAATGCATTTGCACAACTCTTATCAGGATCACACGATGGCAAACAAACATCTGGTGATCCAAGCAACTTGTTTATATTGGCTATATATACACAGGAATATATGCCAAAAGAAAACAGAGGCGAGAGAGATATTGCCAACCTCTCTCGGCTCCGTTTTCCCCCCTAAAATGACCGTAATACGCCGTCGTAGGAAAAGAAAGTCAGACTTGAAAAGCATGCTGTCCACCATGAAGCTTGAAAAGGGGGAGGAGTCAGGAGAGAAAGGTTGGGCTGAGGGTGAGACACATCATTCCACCTTCCCTGCTGACCAAATTTCAAGTGAATTCTTGATGCGCGAGATGATATCTTAGTAACCTGTTTGTTGCCACCTATCCGTGAGGCCCGCCAGGCTGTGTGAGTGTGTTTGATTGTTTGTTTGTTTGAGGTGTGTGCTAGGTGTTTTTATCTGGCAGCAAATGTAAATGTCACAGGCTCAGGTGTGTTTATTTATTTTGGAAAGCTTCCACATTCAGCAGCACATTTGAGTTTCTCTTAAATGGGATGATATACACACACACACACACACACACACACACACACACACTGTTGCCCATAATGTTTTCAGACACAATCCCCTATTTTACTTCTTTTTAAATGCATCAGTTATCAATTTTGACCAGGTGCAATGATTTCCATAGTTTTTTACAATTACTCAGGTGAAATGAACTCATGCATTTGTTTGGTGCTATAAAGACATTTGCAAACTATTCCAACTTCATGGGCAACCCCTATATATATATATATATATATATATATAGGGGTCTATTTGTCAAATTGTTTCTGTACATATTTAGCATTTTGTTTAAATCACCTATTCTGTCTATTTTTTGGGGGGGGGGGGGTTATGAATGTGTGGTTAACAACCATTATCATGTTGTTTCTGCCTCATAAAAAGTTTAAGAAAATCTGTTGGTTAATCATTTTTAAAACCTCCCTTCAAGCGTCTCCACACTCAAGCTCCTTTCCCATGTGACCTCAAAGAGGGAGTTTTAATCCCTTATACGTGTTATTCATTTAAATGCATTAATTTCTGGAGTTTGTGGTTGAAGTCATTTTGTGTAAAGTATTCTTAATGTATATTCAGCTTCCGATCAGATTAACAGAAGTTATGAAAACGTTGCTCCAATATGCATTCTTAACAAGTTGAAGAGACTCAAATAAGCTCAAAGCTGGGCATAATTACTGGGTTGAATCATAATTTTATTTGAGTAATATTTGTTGCAAAGTATATTAACTGATAAATGTATTGAGGGAAACATTAAAGGAAGGTTAAAGTGTAAGGATGTGGCGGTGGCTGGTACACGCTCGACGACACTGATATGAATCAGTAGGTGTTTGCTTGAACGTTGAAGCTTGGCAGAAGTTCAGTCATTCCTTCATTCACGTTGCCTCTCTTTATTCCTTTTGCAGATCTGTTTAGAACTAAGGGAACGTGGCCGTTGAGAATACAGAACTCAAACCACCAATTACACCTGTGGCTTTTCACAGATTAGTCTTTCAAACTTTCAGCTGCGGCTTTAAGTCTCGGCAAACTGTTTTGTTTTGTGGAGATCAAACGTGATATTTTACAACTGTATTTGTGCACATTCTAATGCCACTATTATTGCATATTTTGACACATTCTGTCAGTTGAGTGAGAACACTCGCACACACATGTAGAGTATGTGGGGAAGGGACTGCTAGAAACCGTTAGCCACCTCTTTTCTCACATCATGCTCGCATTATTTCAAAGCGTAGGCAAGAAGGGCTACCTACTGTATGGCCCCTAACACCCTAAAAGACATGACGTTGTTGTTGTGCCCAAATGAGACGCCCCGCCACTCAGCACCAACCACACTGCAGTGTCATTCAGCTGACCTTAGATCAGCTTGCACCTGTCTGAGTGGAAGCAGTGATGCTTTATTCATAGACCGCCACCATCTGGCAACATCCATGCACCCTGCCAGCTTAACACTCACCCTGTCAGAGAGAGAGACAGTTCAGATAGGGAGTCCTTGCCTTGCCCCCCCCCCAAAATGCAAATTAGTCAGATTGACACAAAAAATGTTGAAATCAACACATAATAGTGAAAGGGTGCCATGTCTTTATATACACAGTTGATAAATCAAACCCACGAACACAAATCTTTGGAGTTGAAAAATCGATATTGTATTGGGTAGCAAAGTATCGCGATATAATGCCGTATCGATATATTTACCCACCCCTACTAACAACATTACAACGATGATATATTGTGTATTACATCTGTCTGATAGAGCGGTTCCAACACATTCTAGTCTAAAAGCTGTAGTTGTAATACATTGAAAAAATAAATGTGAGTGCATGTAAATGTAGTGTAATAAAATATGTGATACAAAGAATAAAAAAAGAAGCTTTTATATTCGTTAAACTGCATTTGTTCAAAACAAAAAAATCCTTTTTTAAATGTAACAAGATGCATTCACGTAATCCCAGCCAATCTTCTCTACAACCACACGACAAACATGGGTCTATTTACTCTGTTCCAATATAATCTGGATGTGGGAGGAGCCATGGGGAGTAAGCAAACAGTCCCATGAATGCTGTGGGTTAGTTTGGACCACATCAACCACAGCACTTATCAAAGCTAATAAAAGAAGCCCAGATTAGTGGATGCGGTTGTTTTGGCTTCAGATCTGTTGAACTGGAATCAGTTTGTGGGCGGGGCGCTGTCGCTCTGCAAACAGTGTTTATTCAATGTTCAAATGATTGTCTGAGTGTGACTGGTCCTCTAGCAGAGCTCGGGTCCTCTATCGGAGGCCTTGGAGCCGGAGGGTCTGCACAAGATCTTAGCTGTTCCTGGGACTGCGGAAGTGCAGTTTCACAATAAAGTGCAGTTAAGCCATTAACCACATGGGGGTGCTAGTGTCAAGTTTAACTGAAACACAAGTATCTTCACACCAGACGGTCCACCAATGCATGTCCTGTGTAGAAGTCGTAGTAGTAGTACTGCATGTGTGTATTGTAGTAATTCAGGTTTTATCTGTGCATCATTAAAGGATCACGGAATCCTGAAATCAAAGACTTCACAGCCAGAAGATTTCATAACGTAATAATTCATAAGCAGTGTTTTGCTGCCCTCTCTTGTTGAAAGCATCTCTGTTGCAGCCAGCGATGATGTCACAGCAGCAGCAGCAGCAGCAGCAGCAAGGTGAAAGTTAAATGACTGGAGGGTGGTAAGTTAGATTTTAATAAACCACCCCAGCTGCCGTTCGATAATCTGATTGTAATGAATTAAAGATCTGGGATTTTTCATTCATCATCAATCATCAGCGTCTCTCTAACCCCAAAAATATCATCTCAATGTTTGACTCCAACTCTGACAAAGCAAGCCCTATTTTGTCAATTAGTGAGCCCTGAACGTCTCATTTAATTTAAATATATGACATTAAAGCAATATTATTTCAGATGATTGATTTGAACAACTCTGACTTTTTGTTTCTGACACAAATTTTTATCTTTAAACATGTTAAAATAATCAACATTCTCCTATTTAATGTGCTAATTTGCTATTTGCAAGAAAACAATACAATTATCTGTACTATTGTCTGTTTAAATATGCAACCAAGGCCTAACGCTAACTTATGGTGAATTGAGGAGAAATCTGCCAAATAGACAAAACATGTCCAACATCCATTTGTATTGTGGATGTTTTCTTTCCACTAGTCTAGAAGGAAAATAAATGTATTTACCCTTGAGAAGTTCATAAATGATGATATCAGATATTTGTGTATTTATTACAGAAATAAAGTCAGTTAACAGAGTCAATATATTTCAGGTGAAAGGTCAGAGCTCATACACCGGTGTGTGTTATGAGAATCCGAAGACAAACAGGAAAGCATCCACATACTTTATAGTCTTGTATAGCGAGGGACGGCCGGGGAAGAAAACACCACCTGGCATTCGCTTCACTTCTGCCGTGTGAAGGTTAAATCCTTCCCAGTCTGTCCTGTTCCCTTCTGATAAACCAGGTCACCACAGTGGGAAACTACCAGCTCAGCACAAACAACACAATACAGGTTTACACAGGAAGACTTGTGGCCATTATCTGCCATTACATGTGAAAAGGTTTTTGTTTTTTTTTACCTGTAGTGCAGATAAAGGAAATACAATGACACAACCACTGTAAAAAAAATTAAATTAAAAATAAAAAAGCAGAAAATTATATTTAAAAAAGCACAATTCTCCAACAGAAACACATTTGGAAATCAAATAATATAACAGCTATATTTGTAAAAAATAATTAAAAAAGAGAAAAAATGAAATGAACCATTACTGCAGAGTGGAAACACAAATATATCAACTGGTAAAATGCCAAACCAGGAATATAATTTGTTGAAGGAATGGATGCACGCGATAAGGTGTGATAACCCCTTTGCTCCACTAGGTGTCCCTGTGTCCTGTTTGCTGGCCCTACTTATTTTAGAGGATCCTGGACTGGGTCGTCTGAGCTTCGTGAGCCACACCTGGGTCCCGGTTTGGTTCTACATTAATATATAATATATAAATATAGCTGACCACCTTCACATGGAGTTCCCCTTTCTTCCTGTTGAGCCACTTTTCACACATCCCCATCCATAACTGCACACTGACTTTGTTATTTATTGTTATGCTGTAAATAAAGATGCGTATTTATCACTTTTAAACTAGCCTGGTGTCCCAACTTTGAAAACAGACACCCAAAAGGAACCTATACAGCCTTAAAGCCTTTAGAGCATCACATATAGAAAGTGTAATCAGGAACCAAAGGTCCTTCCCAGGTAGAAGACCTGTCACCTGTGCTACCGAAGCTATGTCGGGATCAAATTCCTCCCCTGAATGTGTTCTCCCCCAGCAAGGTCCTTAATTCTCCTCAGCCGTATTTTGGGAAGCGTCGCTTTCAGGTCGGGACGCACGCTGACATCATGACATCGCGTTTTTCTGCGGGAGGCAACATCTACGTCGAAACCCAGCTATGAAAATAATGGAGGGGAAGTAATTACACATAAACATCACGGGGAGCATGAAATCAGTAGTATATGTAGTAGACCTGTCCTGCACACACACACACACACACACACACATGAAGGTGTGAATCAGGCCATGCCTCCTTTGCTTTACTCTAAGAGGCAGCTGAATGGAAAGTGCGGTTGGCTTCCATTTTTGGATTCCGGTCCAACTGGGTGAAATTATTCATCAAGGTCGGGGGGTTACGGATCTGAAATAGAATTGTATTGTGTACTTTTGTTTGTCCCGGCTCCCAGGATGGCAGTGTTGGTCCGCTGTGTTGGTACTCATTGGAATATCTCATAAATACACTGGCTGTTTAGTACGAATGTTAATGATGGTCATTTATTTCAATTTGAATATGTTTATCCGGCAAAAACCAACTCATACTCCAAACATTGACCTTGTTTTAGCCCGGTCCCACTCCCAAGTCCTGTGTTTTCTTAGTCCACCATTGCATGTGTGCACCTCCATGTTTATCCCTTCCTTTTCCTGTAAGGAAGTACGTTCTGAATATGTTCACAATCCATTCACAAAACAGATGACAGAGCCTGAGATGTCTCGGCTACGACCGAAAACCGGACTGCCGTTTCCTCAAACCTCCCAACGATGAATTCATCTTCTTTGTCCTTGAAAGTTCTTGTCTTTTTCACCACGACGGGTCTGATAAACGCACCAACATATCTCTCGTTGGCTAAAAGCATGTCTTCTTATGTGGGTTTCTCACAACACATTGCTATTTGGACGGAAAGCATCGAGAGGATTGCTTCAGTGATTTTGTTTATACACAGTCACGTGAATAATAATGTCCAGTGTTTCCCAGAGGGTCCGCAGAGACCCAAGAACTAAACTAAAAAGACATTCCTGTGGATTGTGTCATGTATTTCTCTTTTGAACTCTAATAAAATGCGAGAATATAAAAGTTCGAGCTCCGTTTGGTGGAATGGAGGGCAGACTTTAGGGGGTTTAGACTTTTTACCCCTCCCTGCCTCTCACACCGATCTCTGACTTTGATGAAAGTCGCCTTCACAAAGCCCTAAACACAATAGACCCCGCTCCCCCCTCCTCCCCCCTCCTCACCCCTCCTCACCCTCGCATGCCCTTGTGAGAGGATATATGTCAAAGCTGTAACATCATACTCCAGAGTATCACTTCGTCTCTCCGCGGGTCGCATTCCTCCGTGACGGTGGAGGACGAGCCGACAGATTCACGAGGAGGAGAGTTAAAGAAGAGGAAGAAGAAGAAGAAGAAGAAGAAGAAGAAGAAGAGGAAATTGCAAGACCAAAAAAACAAAAAAAGGAAAGACGAAGGACAGAGTTATGAGAGTGAAGTCCATAAACATGGAGCAGCATCTGGCATGGCTCATCCTTCCCATCATACACATTCCTGTCTGACACGCTCACAAAGCACCATTGTAATGAACTGGATCTGATGCTACCAGCCCTATAAGCTACGACCACATACACACACACACACACACACACACACACACACACACACACAGAGACGTTTGGCCTTGAGCCTCCTCCATTGTGCAGAGTTATGGGCTGACAGATTTAATACCACCTGTAAATGATTCTCTACTGTAAAGAGAGGAGGTGTGAACTTCAAAAGATAAGGAGAGAAGAAAGGAAGAGGAGGGCGGATGGGCCGTGATATATGTGTCGCTCTAATGTCACGTGAGCTGGGGTCAACTGTATGTGTGTGTGTGTGTGTGTGTGTGTGTGTGTGTGTGTGTGTGTGTGTGTGTAGTCATACCATACCTGTCAGTCCTTTACCCATCAGCCACTGCAGCCACAAGCCTCGAGCGGATCAGTGTCTGTGGTGGAAGATGTCATTTTGGGGTTTACAGAAACAAAAGTGCATTCAAGTCTTTTTTTACTTGAGTCAAAGCAAACAAGCCAAAACTGCAGTCAGTGAAAGAAAGTGTTGTTCTGTCAGGTCATGTGACCTCCTCGTAAAATAAATGAAATGTAAAGGAAGCTGTGTGAATCCATCAGGACCAAGAGTTTTCCTTTAGTCCGTAACAATGACTGGAAGTAAGACAAAGACGATAAAGCAAATGGCACCGGAGATGAAAATTACACCTCCTAAAGACACTTAGCTCATATACTTCCATATAAGGTACTAATAACAATCATACAAATAATAACAATAATAGGCCTAATTGATGTAATGCTATTGCTTATCCGAACATGGTCACATTTTATGGTATACCTTTCACACATAATGTTCATCGCTTAAACGTCAGCTAATACACTCGAAGATGAATGGGTTGCCATGACGACAAAGTATGTCAACTCTTTTTGGGGAGTTACTGCGATATTTCTATTGATCGTGTGAGCAAAAGTCCTTACTTTATATGTAGAAACAGCCTCTTTTTTTATAAATGTCTTGAACATGATATTCATACGCCATCAAAATACAGATATACTTTGAAAACATTGTGATATACAGCTTAAATTTCTGGAAACGTTTTTCACACTGAAGATGAAGTAGTGGGTAGTTAGTAATAATAATATACTGTAAGCAGTCCGATATTTGTCCTGGTTTCCTTCATGGGTAAGCTGGAGTTCAAAGTCGACTAGAGATAATGCTCTTTTCATCATATTTATACTTAAATAGACGTCAACGTGAAAAAAGCTTCTCTTTTTTTTAGCCTAACGTCCCCCAGGCGGAGGCTTGTGTCCGCTAAATGGGACAAGAGAGAAAAAAATCCCCAAATTCCCTGTGAATGGCACGGAGTAATTAATCTGCAGTAGGGGTTTGCCCTCCCCTCTGACATGTGAGTGACATGCAGGGTGTGTGTGTGTGTGTGTGTGTGTGTGTGTGTGTGTGTGTGTGTGTGTGTGTGAGGGAGGTGTTTGATTGCTTCTCCCCCTGGACCTGCTCCATCATGTCCTCTTCTTCTTTTGATGTTTCCCCGGTCTTTCCCCCCTTTTTTTCTTTTCTTTCCCCGCTCTTTTCTCTCTGCCACTTCATGTGCTGCAACGAGCTGTTATCCTCCTCCTCTTCTTCACCTTTACACTGTAAAACGGATCACAGGTGTCTCGCTTTTAGTTTTCAGGTTCCTTTAAGGTGAAACACTCCAGGCAAAAACATTCTTTCATGCAACGGTCAGAGGTTGGACTATTTTGTCTCCTTTCAGACAAGTGGAAAGCAAACATTAAACACTCCTTTTGTTTGTCTATACATTTCTTGTAAATTCACCAAAAAAGTTTGCCTAATTATTGCTTCATTTGCATATTTAGATATTACAATAAAAAAAAACTTGTGATGTTGTTTGGCGATATCTAGATAGTTGCTAAAATGTATGGAATTTGATTGGCCAGTCGCCAGGCGTTTAGGGTCAAAGGGTCAATCAGAGAACACTGCAGTAAACCTACTGAGCGTAATCTTTTCTGTGAAAAAATACCACAAGTCGGCCTGATTGGACAGATTTCAGCAACTTTTTTTTCCCTTCAGAGATCTAATCAAGAGCAGCTCCAGCTCCGCTGCATTATTACCTGCAGTCGGATGGAACTATTCACCAATGTTGGACTTTTAAATGTAACCACTCAAACACGGTCACGCTTGTCTGCAGCTCTAAATTCTCTGACATTTTATTTGCCATAATTGTGCTGCTTTAAATAAAATCTAACTGGTGAGCACCCCAGCGACTTGCCTATGGGCCGTAACTCGAGAAGCAGCTATTTGTGTGTGTGTGTGTGTGTGTGTGTGTGTGTGTGTGTGGGAAGGGAGAAAAGCCTGCCACATTAATGACAACCACACTTATGTAAAGCTCCACACAGTATTTATAGAGTCAGCTGGGCTTCAGAAGGCCACAGTCGGAAAGTCTGCAGCCCACAAGCCGTGCATCACGCACACACACACACACACACACACACTACATTCATTCGTTTTAATTCATCTGCCGTACACAACGAAAGATTCATCTTTCAGTTGTGCCTGATATGGCAACCTGAGTGAAAAAATAAATAAAAAATGTTGCCACCAAGATCATCAGCATCATCTTTTATCAGCAGGTCTTTAGGAAGGCCGGACCTGTTTTAGGGATCCCAGACCATCCTCTCTTCGGGGTCTTGATCATCTCCCTTCAGGCCAGAGATACAGGTGCAATTTACCCATTGTTAAATCCTCCAACACAGATTAGCCAATCATGGCATCTCATGCAGTCGTTTCACAGTTTCTTCATTTTCAGGCTACTTTTGTGGATTTCCAGCTGTCCTGATTATTTAATTACTACGATATCCAAATATTAGATATTCATGCAGTCAGTGACAGTGTGGGCTGCCTGGTAGCTCTGACAGCTTGACAGAGTAGCAGCGGGGAAGGAGGGCTTACCTAACACTAATGCACTTTTCGCCCACATTTAGCCACGGCAGCATCTTATTCGATCATTTTCATTTAAACATTCACACATATAAAGTGAGCAGTTGGTTTCCAGACATGATGTGTATTTAAGATTATAAGAAAGACACTTTTCCAACGTCGTTGTATCGTTTATTAGCTTCCAAACGTGCTCTTTCTGTGCCTTCGGACTTTCTCTGCCATATTTACCGGAGCTACATCTGTGTTTACGAAGCTGCCGGGGCAACTACTCACACACACTGACACACACACACACACACACACACACACACACATATATATATATATACACACAACCATCAGCACTGACACATCTGTATCTATAGACAGAGAACATGGATACAAACGTGTACAGCTCTGCCTTCATCCGCTCTCTATTCTCCCATCAAGCACTCATCAAGCGAGTTCTGACCCCTGATTGGCTGACTCCGATGTCACACTGTGTATATGTTGTACAAGTGGAAGCACAGATGCTCATTAAATTACCAGAGCTCTGTATGTCAGGGATGACAGGAAGCTGTGCTGTGAGGTCCAGCAGGGATGGCCCCGGGGGCCACAGGTGTTTGACAGCTGACATTTAAGTTTAAAACGTCATTCTTGCGTCATCACACGGCCAATTATTAGTTATGAGGTTCTGGGTGTGTGCTGCAAGATTAATGTCAATAACCAGTCAGTGGATTAAATGGCTTTTCTTAATTAAAAAAAGGGTAAGCATGACATTCTAGCACATTTTAAACAGTTAAAAAGAAATCCTTAAAAGTGGTGAATGCATCATCCCGCGTTTGGCTGCATATTGACATCGTTTTACATCGTTATGTGCCAAGTAAACACATGTTCCCACATATTGATATAAAAAATGTATATTATGAGAAGGGGGAAACCCAAGGTCTTCCTGTAATAAATAATTCCCACCTTTTCAGGGTGTAAGATCCCTGGTGGCCCCGTGGCTCACTCCGCTGCTACCCCAGCAGCTTAAATTAACTTTTATTCTAAAACAATCTGGAAAGCTGTTATGTGTCCAGAGGATTAAAAAAAAAAGAAGTCTTATGATCAGGAAATACATTTGAAACTTTCAACAAGCTTTTATTAGCTACTTGTTTAAACTGCAGTGTTCAAGTTCAAGATGAAGAAGTCTCTATAACATTGTTAGCATGTTACACAGATCCAGTCTTAATGTTAATCAAACCAATGTAACCTATCAGCAGGGCCGGCACAAGGCATATGGGAACTAAACGGCTGCTTAGGGCACCCTGGCCACCAATCATGTGTGGAGATTTTTAGGTTATGAATCTGAACGAATTTAGGTGTTGCTATTCTCCAGCTGACTATCAACAAAACGCACCAGAATACAGGAAATCACATCCACCAAAATCAGAATTTTCTTGGGGAGGACCCCCTCCTCCATTTGCACCCACTATTGCACAAAGAGGGTGGGGTCTTTATGCATCTGTGCCCAGGGGGACAGTAGTTCATAATCCATCACATGTATTAATATAATCTATAATGTAACATTATAGTGTGACATTTGTGTCAATTATCGTCAAGCACAGGTGGGAGGGGGGCCCTAAATCAAATTCTGCTTAGGGCCCTCAAAAGGCTTGGGTAAGCCCTGCCTATCAGTAAAGTATTTATTTTTTCTTTAAAAGATCATTTTTTGTGCACAAAGTGTGTGTGTGTGTGTGTGTGTGTGTGTGTATTTGCCGTAAGCAAACTTAGTAAACAGTGAAAATATTATGTTTTTTGGGGTTTTTTTTTACATGTGCTACTAATTCAGTCTCTTTTGAACTCTCAAACCAGAAGTGGTGATTTTTGGGAAAACGGAAAGAATAACAAAGACGTGAGTTTTATTTAGTCTGCTGCTGCGTTTGAATGAAGTGTGGTTTTATGGCGATCGACAGCGTGCTAAAAGGACTGTTGTTTGACGCGAGTCTTTGAGGCTTTGAGGCTTTTTTTCTGCTCACACTGATGTTTATTCCAGTAAAAATGTATCTGCATCAAAATCAAATCCATTGCAGAAAAAAGAATCTGCCCAAATTTAACCTATTCACACTGTTAAAATACACATAGTTAAAACCATGCAATATATAGACATCAGACATTTGGAATATACTTTATTGAAACTGCGTTTGACTCCCAATTGGCTCTAATTTAGGGGGGATTGTTGCCACCTGGGTCAAAGTGGAATTAAGTCCAGAGATCGTCCCTGATTGGCCACAGAAAGCAGGTGACAGGGTATAAAAGGTCCTGGAAGAGAACAATCTGATTGCTCTCTGTTTTTCACTCTCCAGGAAAATGGATGAAGGACAATGTTTTGTGTCCAGGAAGTGTTTTATTTTTATTTATTTATTACATTCTTATCCGTCCCTATCTTTTTTTGTTCATCTTTTATACAGTAAGCTGCACATCCTGCTCCCATATGTCCTACGTTTAAGAAGTGCTTTCACAGATCTATAAAATAAAATTAAAAAATAATTTCTAACGCCACTGGCAGCAGAATTAAACAACCTGCTAAAGCTGAGGAATGGGGGAAATATGAATAGAATTATTCAAATTGCAGACAAACAGAATGATTTCAACATAATTATGAAGAGTTTTCAAACTCAAATTAAAATAAATGAAATTTAGAATCCATGAGTGGAAAACACGACTCCTTCAACAGCTGTGGAAAACTTCATAAATCGTGTTTGTAGCGTAAATACGAAAAAAAAAAGATTGCTTCGATATTTTCTTTTGGCTGCAAAGCATGCTGGTATTTAGAGGAGGACCGTGACGATATCAGGCACCGAAGACAAACCCGCTCCTCCATCGCGGCTGCATAAACCGTAACGCTACACCGAGGTAAACGGGTTTCACAGTTTCACCGCTGACAACTTCGACTCCACCGAATCCCGGGCGGCAGATTCAGGCTGTTTTTTTTTTTCTTTTTAAGGTTCTCAGGCGGCCAGCAGCAGGATGTGCACACTTTAACAGGACGGGGAGGGAGAGGGGAAACTGTCCACTCAAGACTCATTTCAGTCCTCCAGAGAGTGACCAACCCTCGCTCCGGCCGTCCATCCATCCATAATCCTGTTCAGTAGAGTCCGAGACGTGACCACAAACCTTTTTTCCGACCCATAAATCAGCTTTTTTACAGCTGGGATATCCATTCATACGTGGGTTTTCTGCAATTTTACAGTTTGTTGCATAAGCAAAGCGAATCCATAAGCAGCGCCGAGACATTCGTGCACTAAACTAAAAGGTTTATGATACAGATCCAAGGTCTTTTTGAAGTTTTTTGGGTTCCAAAGTGGAAACTGATCAGGAATGGATGTAATCCATGACAACAGAAATCTGTGGAAGCTCACGACACCTTGAAGAGGACTTTAAACAAAGCTATGTTAGACGCTGAAAGGTTTAGTCCCAAGGACACTGAGCCGAAGCACAGCATGTTTTCTTTAAAAAAGAAAAACACGGAATGAAAGCAGCTGCCCCATGTGAACCGCAAGGACGATCCAACAAAGGGAATAAAAGAAAAACTCACTTTCTTCCACTGCCTCTCTCTCTGTTTCTGACTCACTTCTGTCCTCGGCTCACTCTGTGGCTGTTTTCTCTCCGGGTCTCTGGGCTCAGCGGGGTGAACGCTGTGCTGCAGTGGCAGGATGAAGATGGTGTTTTGTTGCTGCGGATCGACACCTGGGAGGCAGAGTCAAGCTGCTGGACGTTCAAACAAACAGACAGACACGATGCCCCCCCCCCCACAAAGACTCTGCAAAGACAAAGTCTACCTCTCTGACTTTCAAGGCCAGAGGTGTCTCCTGTGGTCCAAACGGTTCTTCTATCATTTATCTGCTCGTCTTCATCTTTTATTTCAGCCTCCACTTTCACAATAATCCACCCAAACTCACTCCCCGCTGGAATCGTGAATAAAATCCATCAATAAATGATATATGTGAAAGATTAAAAGCAATTAATGATGCTTGTTCTCACATTAGCTCCTTTCTGGAACACTCTGGAACAGTGAGGGTTTGTGAATTCCTAGCGTTTGTCATCATATTCACAGTTTCCTAAATTAAAGTTACGAGAAAAATACGCTCAGATATTCTTTGAGATAACACGGATTATTACAGATTATTATTGAAATAAAGAATAATAAAAAACATCTGAAAGGTCTGAAAACAGCCTGAATTCTGTTGATCCAACAATAGTGTTATTATGATAAAGTGGCTCTGAGCTAGCCAAAGGTCCTGAAAGATACATACATGCTGAAATGCATTCTATTTCATCGCCATTTAGACCTGTTACATGTTTTATTTTGGGTCACCAGATAAAACCTGTTTCTGTCCTCTCTGATATCCGGGGTCTGGGCGGGGCTGAAGGTCCTGGAAGATACGTATGTTTTCTTTCATGTTCTGTAAACATTAGAGGAAAATTAAATTGATTTAAATCAAATTAAGGCTTTAAATGATGCATAATAAAGGGGCGTGGCTGCTTTGAGAGACAGGTGGGTGCTGTCACCTGAACTAAGTGCTATTGAAGGGGAACTCGACGCCGTTTTGAAGGAACAGTCGCCTCTCTCTGTCGTCTCACGGGACCCTGATTGGTCCGTGCAAATTACACGAAGCCTGACGTCATGGAGATTTTCCCGTGATACACGAGAATGCAGCTGCCGTGCAAAGGTACAAATCTGCGTTGGAAACGGTCCAGTTTGTCCTCTCGCCCCGTCTCCGTGCTGCGAGGACAAAAGGTTTCATCCAGTCTGAACGGTCCAGCTGTACCCGGCGTCTGAGTCATTAATCAACAGCCACAATAACAGATCACTGATTAGATTACACTGTGTGTGTGTGTGTGTGTGTGTGTGTGTGTGTGTGTGTGTGTGTGTGTGTGTGTGTGTGTGTGTGTGTGTGTGTGTGTGTGTGTGTGTGTGTGTGAGCCATGATTCCGTGATGACATCTCATTGTACAGCGTGGTAACGGGCCGACTCTGCCAGCCAGAGCTTATTTAAATCCTCCGTAGTCCCCTGGCATCGACTGGGTGTGAGACAGCTAGAAATCACGGGGCCAGACCAAATCTGCGATTCTACGCTTGGTGCCGAGTCGCTTGGAAACACGTTGTTTTGAAAACAGTACGTGGTACACAGGCTTTTTTGTAAATCCATTATAAAAACACAAGTCCTTTCTTTCTTTGAGTTTTCTTTTCTTCCTGGGAAACCGGAAATCCTTGATCTGATCAGATCATCGAGTGAAAAGAAAAGCAGATCTTCAAGAGGCTCACATAAATGCATTCAAGTAGCTCTTAATGTTCTTCTGGATTTGGATCTGTGTGTATATAAACAACTACAACTGTTTGCAGTACTTAATAGGAAAGAAGAGCAAATATTCATCAAGAAATAAAGAAATCAATATTCCTTAAAGTGGAGCTGAAGCAGCGTCTAGTTTCTGTGATGTATTTCTGAGTGAAACAGGATAAACAAGCAGGACATGAAAATAAGCTCTCGACCTTCCCGAGCTCTGTGACATGTCTAAGCTGCAACTTGATTGGATGATATCTTTGGTTGAAATGAGTTGCTATTCACTAATCATATTTTTGTTGTCTATGTGATCTAAAGGGGTTAAAAAGGCAGTTTTTATTCCAGCTTTAATCTAAACTAATAGCTAACTTTATATAATATTTCAAACAAATACATGAGAACAAAGACTCACTGGAAAGTACTTCTTAGACACGACAGGAAAATGGAGCAATAGGTTTCCTCTCTTACTGATTTGGTGTTGATGCACTAATCTTTCATCACACCAAAGCAAACCAATAATAGCTGAATTGAACACTATTCTTCTGGCTTTAACAATGTCAGTCCACCTTAAAAGATTTCAAAGTGTTCTGTGTCAAACTACACTATCCCAGCTGAAATAAACATCTGTCCCGTGCAGATAGGTTGAATAACATAATATATGTTATATATATTTATATACATATTTGAAAGATGAGACTACGGCTGTGAGATGACTTTAAAGGGTTAACATGAAGATAATGAAGCTCGAATGAAACTGAAATTTGTTTCTTTTTTTCTGTGACGGATTTTTGCATCACATTCTGGAGACCTATATCTGGATTACTTCGAACACCCTTGATAACGTGCCCCCCCCCCCCCCCCCCCCCCCCCCCCACCGTTGCGTGCCAGACGGTGCTAATGGCATTCCTCACCATATATAAGTGATGGCGGCCCCCCAAGCGTGATTTGTCCCTAATAGCTTACTTCCCCCCTTCTCTCCGTCGTCCCCGTGATGCTCGTCTCCTTTGAGTCCCTGTTGCTCCTCTGTCTCCTCATTGTGATGTCCTCGCAGCAGATGGGCGTCCTTTCAGCCACATCAGCTGGGCCTTCAGTCCACCGAGACATTAGTCATGCCTCCGGGCTACCGGCGACACAAGAGGGCTAATTGGAAACAGATCACACACACACTCACACTTGTGATCACATTTACACGTGCAACCGCACGCACAGACCCGTGAACCCACATCCAGTCCATTACACACACACACACACACACGCACACACACACACACACACTTAATTACTCAGACCCTCAAACTAATACACTCTCACACAATGCGCCACACACACTTGCACTCTGTGTCTTTTCAGAGGCCCCTCCGTCTCCCCAAAGGAAGCACCTCAGGGTGAGGCGAAGGGGGTCAGTGTATTGTTTCTTATGAAGAGCATGTGAAACAAGCGAGGGTCTCCGCAGACGGGTAATGAGAGACGGAGGGACGGAGGGGCTGCAAAGACGGGAGAGGATGAGAATTGTCCACCTCCCATTAATGTGGCTTTTCCTCTCGCTGTATAAAGGACGGCTACATTGTGCGAACCCAGTCCAGCGTAAAAAAAGCCCTTAATGGCTAATAGCAGCACACACACACACACACACACACACACACACACACACACACACACACACACACACACACACACAACCCCCGATCTGGCTTGGCATCAAATCTGCAGCTCCCACAATCAGCTAACAGCTTCTTAATTAGCTCATCAAAGTTGACAGGTGGTTAAACTTCAGACGTACAAGATGACATCATCGGCATCCCTGCAGTCTGATTCGTGGAAGAAGTCCTGGACCAGGTGCTACCTTTATAAGGGGTTGAACATTTGCCTTCATTGAGTCTTTGTTTTACTCTTTTAAATATTCTTCCCAAAGGCAGAGCTTCACGTCATCTGGAAGCTCCTCCCACAATGCGTTTTAAAAAGACTGGAGGCGCCGACGGTGATGTCATGAGTCAGCTGTGTTGATCAAAAGAGTGACAGATGACAATGAATCACATCGGAGCTCGTTTGTCCTCGTTGATTGAAGTAACTGAGAAAGTATAAACATGAGCTCTGAAGGTAAAACCAGGAATGTGACAGTAAAATGCTGGAGATTGTTGAAAGTATTTGATGCCAGTCAAGCAAACATGACAAAAATCTATTTTTATTTTCATTTGAAGCTGTGATGTCACCTTAATCAATGTCAAAATCAATGGCAAGCTAAGAATACATTGTAAGCTGGAAATGATTGAGAACCAATTGTGTAAAAAATCGACAAATAAAAAAACAATGACAATGTCCAGCTTACTTTTGAAGATATTCAACTCCTTCAGAAGTGGACAAATGTCACCCATTTGTTCGTAGACTACAGTTTAAATGCCTCGATTTCATCATTTCGGCCGTTGCCATTTTGAAATGTTTGCAACCAGCGATTGAACGTGACCATATTTGGACAAACACGAGCATTTTAAAGTTATCTCAGTAGCTAATTGCTTTGATAGTGTAGTTTTGTCGTGGTAGCGAGGCCGAGGTAGCAATGCCGTGGTAGCTATTCGTCAATCAAAAGCTAGCCAAGACGAGTCTTGTCGGCATCAGCGTCTAGTGGCCATTAGAAGAATTGCAAGCTAAAGCACTGTTTTGAGGATTTCTGCTCGACATTGAAATGCTAAATGTGACGATAAGTCAATCGAGGATAACAGCGTGCTAGCCAGCAGGAGGTTCAAACTTCAAAAATGCAGCATCTTGTGAATAGATCCAGTAAATAGAAATGCTGGACATGTTTCGTCTACAAATGCAAAGTATATGAAAATGATATTCAGGAATAGGAATACATGATGTGGGATAGGAGACCAGGAGGTTAAAACTTGATGGGTTTTAGCCAAGGTGGCTTCTGAAATCCCTGCCTGGGTCTGTTCATTGTCTGTCTCAGTGGAGGATGTTATTCGGTATCTGCCAATTAAATGATGCCCCGGAGCATGCCTCGCTAACGCAGCTAATTTGTGTATATTTAGAGATAAGCAGGTTGGAGGAGGCGAATCCTCGAGATCGGCCAATGCAGGGGGGGGTGGGTGATGGACAGTGGCTGATTAGGGGAAGTCCAGAACAGGTTGGGTTTGCTCCGATGCCCCAAGGCTCTGTCGAGGCAGCAAACATCTCAGCCCGCGGTGCAAACACGCCCTCCCATTACTTATTTATTCATTCTCTTTCCGGATGATGCGTTGACAGCCGGGTGCTGCACGGCGCCCTGATGAACGGGGGGGATACTGTTGTTAAGAGCTGATTCGGAGACCAACGGATAGAGTCCGCTGGGCTTTACCTCTCACGCTGAAAATCAGGCAATGAATGACATTAAGGAGGAAGAGATAGAAATACGCAGCTCTGAACCATGCAAGAGCTGACAATCACATCGGCCAGGAGGCAGGTCATCACGGGACAGCGATCTGGAGTCTGTCCTGAGGCTGTGGATACTTTTCCTCCCCTTTGATCAATAAAACATTGGGTAACACATTAATATATACATTATCTGCTTTTCACTTATTTAGAAGTCCTTTGTATGTAAATTTGTGGCCCAATAGACCTTTAATTGGGAAGAAAGGAAGGGAGCAACGTGAAAAAGAGCAACTTCTTCTTCTAGCAGCAATTAAAACAAATAAAAAATATAGTCATGTTCATGTTATTATGTTAAAAAAACATAATAAAATGAAAGTACAGGTGCTAAATGTGCGGTATAGAAAAAAACGCTCCATACAGAAGCACTAACCAGATTCAGTTGGGAAATATGGGGGGGGCTTTTAATGTGAAACAGATGCAGGAAGTGTTGAGTTAGCACTAATAAGAAGCATATTATCACAACTAATAAGGGCAGACCAGAAAAGAGAATATTACATTTATTTTTATTAACAAATATAGTCATAAAGTTGTCTGTAATTTATAATAATAATCATAATAATAAGATCTAATTACACTCTTAAAATGTCTTGCATATATTACAGTGAAAACACAAAAATGAGACCTAAATGCGGCATTCAAAGATGGAATAAACATGATATCCTGTTATGATATGGCGTATAGATTTCTCTCCAGCTGAACAGAACTGAGATGTGACAGACGGGTTAAGAATAGAGTCACTCTTTTGAACTCACACACAGTCCTGAAATGTCATCATCACGTCGGAAATACAAACGCAATATTGGAGCTTGGCGTTCCCATTGGCTCTCCTGATCTTATTTCATATATTGATTTCCTAACCTTGTCCTCTGGGTTATATCTCTGGAAATACACACAAATCACCTCCACTCGACTGCAGCTGAGACGTTTAGCTGTTGTAAAATAATTCATATATTTAAACAAAATCAGGATTATAAGAGCCCTCAGCTGATTGTTTTGATTTCACATTATATTAAATGACTCACTATAATAAAAAAAAACTAACAATTGGGGTGATTTACTGCCTGTTTGGACATTTTAACCCAGTAAGCCTGTTCCTCATAGATTTCACGAGTTGCTTAATGAACCCTGGGATGTTAATTCAAAGCTATCACCTTTGTTTACGTCCAGCCGTCATGGATTTTCCTCTCTGAATACATAATGTGCAGTTTCATGCAGCAAACAGAAATATCATGGGACTTATATAACTATAATTTATGACTGCAAATGCTTTGGGGCATATGCATTCAATCAATAACCGCGTTACGAAAGAGCCCATGCAATTGGGAATATTGAGAGCGAAGCAAGCATATCCTTTAGTTGTGCAAGTATATATAAATGTATTATATCACAGGGAGAAGAGATTATTATATCAATCCATCTTCTAGAGCTATGTAATATTTCTTTTGTTGGTCCACTGCGTGCAGATCACATCCACTTAATGCTGAAAGCATCCATTTGTCCTTTATTGGTTCCTTTTTTTTTTACAAAGTGACAAAAGCTGAATTCCTTTACAAGTGTTTGTGGGTTAGATGTTTATTGTTGCTCAGATCAGTTTATGGTCACCGAGTCTTTAAGGTCCTAAACTGTGAAATGAAAAACAACGTGCAACAAAAGAAAATGGATTCCAGGGAGAAATCTGTCAATGAAAGCAATCATGAAACGCAAATTAAGTCGAGCTATCGAGTGGATGAAAGTGTCGATCGGGGGGGTCGTATTAGCAAATATTTATGCAAACATAACCTCTTTTTGATCAGATTAAGAAAGCGGCTTTAATCCCTTCATTTCTAATTTGCAGATTATATGTGACTCTTCGTGCATGAAATGGATTTACAGACTGCAGATGTTTTATATCTTCTGTTAGGGATTCATTATTTTACTCACTGATGGTGAAAGTGAGCAAAACCCAAATGAAGGATAAAGCTACTGTGGTCTAGTGATGTAAAATAAATTAATATTGCTAATCATAGTGGGCAATATCACATACCTCATAAATTAGGGGGTTGTCAGAAAGAAAACCTGAAAAGCAGCCTGGTCTCATGGGAGAATAGCATGACATTTCCCGACCTGTGTATGTCATTTGAACGCCACATCGTCGGTTATGTTTAGGCAACAAAACCACTTATTTCGGTTTCGGAAAAAACGTCATGGTTGAGCTACAAATAAACTATATGAACTAAGTAAAATACATACGTGAACAGTGCAACATGGAAAAAAATCACAGACATCACTCATGTGACTTAAACAGTTTGGGACACCGGTCTCCTGGGTGACGGTACTGTTTGTTTGAATGAAGGCAACGAATATGAGCCAATCAGACGGAAAGTAGGGCGGGTCTTATATGATCAAATCAACCAAACTACCATAAATAAAAGGCCACGCAACTGTCAATAGCTGTGAAAATGGTAGTTATCAGATAATAGTGCACCTAGTGGCCAATGAATGTGGGACATGATCATTAGCTCATAAAAAAAATCTTTAAAAATAAATAAATATGCAAAGTCAAATAGCAGATGCCATCTAGTTTTATGAGCTCCAGGTGATTTAGGTTCTTCTTAAAATCGTGGAAGGAGCAGCTTGGTTACCATGGAAATACAGCTGGAAATATACATTTATTTACACTTGAATATCATAAAACCTTTTTTTGTAAAATGTTAATTGAAACAGGAAGCTAAAATAGTCACCTGAAAAACAAGTACTCTACAAAAGTGGTATGAGTAGTCCAAAAATCATGCATTAAAATACATAAATAATCCAAATCACATGTAAACATACCAAACCCAAAGTACTATTCTGTCTGATGAAAATACTATTGGTTAAGTTAAAGTTGCTCCTGGGCTGAACAGTAGGCCTAAATATCATCATCATGGTGATCAACTGTGTGTGTTAATAGGCTCCGGTACCATTAAACGCTGGAGCTGGGTCACACACGATGCACTCCTCCACTGCTAGAAAAGTCATTTGAGTTTTATATTTCTGTGCATGGAAGCAGCGGGGCTTAACCACCATGTGTTCATTAGTGGTTATCTGTCTGCAGCCCCCGGAAACGGCTAAAATATGCTTTGTTTTGCTGCTCGGGGGTCGGAGAAGTTTGACTTTTCTCTCGCTCTCGTCTATCTCTGAAGCAGATAAACTCTCATTTCCTCTCATTACTGAATCAGATTGTAAAAAAAAAAATGCTGCAGGGCCAGACATTTGCTGTTGGGTGAAGAAGAAGGAAAAAACAATGGAAAGACAACGAGAGAGAGAAATCCGGAGAGGTCAGACAGACAGGCACAGTGGTAGAGGAAATCTGGGAGCCTGATGGATGATCAGCATCCACATCATCTCATTCTGACTTAAAAGCTCCAGAAAGGTGCAGAGGACACGAGGAATAAACACAAGCACAACAGTTTGTAAAAGGAGTCCCTCGTATTCAGCAGAGCGACCAGAGGTGATCTACAATGAAGTGAAGAGGCAATTAAATAGAGAGGATGAAGTTGGAAGTAAAGTGTGAAAAGAGAGGGGACACGGGGGGGAGGGTAGTCCTTAAACTTCCCCCTGAGACCCTCCGGTGTGATGACAGGAGGGGAGGAGATCACAAGGATTGTTTCTCACTGCCAAACCACCGTCTGCTCGCACTCGGAGGAAGAGAGACTCTGATCCTCGAAGGTAGGAAGCTTCTTCTGGGACCGATGGACTCACGGACGAGAGAGACGCATTCAATTCATGGATGAGACAGTCGAGTGGAGATGAAAGTCTAATTGTTCCGGGTCTGGGTTCGGGTTAGTTTTAGGGTAGGATGGCCAGGGACAAATAGAAAACAGCTCCTTGATTGTCAGTACTTTGCCAGATGATATATAATGGTATAGTCCAGGTTCCTTTTCTAGGTTTTCTCTATGGATCACATGAGCATGAAAATCCCCCAATGATAGCAGCAGAAATAGACAGGAAAACCCCTTTTTTTGTAACTTTAAGGGTTGTTTTTTCTGCTGTTCGAAGACTTAAAGGGTCTATGTGTGTTTTGTTTATTCTGTTAGCTGGAATATTCACAATCATGAACAGTCCTTACTTATTTCAGTATAAACACACAATTTCCACATTTTCAAACCACTTTTTTATTGACGTGTGTAGGAGTCACATTTTATTACCTCTTCATAATTATATAATTATTGTGTTACTTTTTATGGGATCCTGCCTCAGTTGCTCTCCCTGAGGTTTCTTCTGTTATTTCCCATGTGAGAATGTTTTTTTTTTTTTTAAGGGAGTGTTACCTTTTCCCATAAGAGGGTCTCATAAAGAGGATGTCGTCATTGACCTCAGCCTGGCAGGGTTATAGGTTTGAAAATATTATCAACCTTAGAAAACCAAATTTTAGCTGAAGCCTGATCATTTAACATTCACCCAGGAGGATAACTGGATGGGGGTGAGAATGTAAATGCAGATGGTGGTCTGAGTGATGTTGATAAGCATTCACTTAGTCAGTTAAATCTAATGCATCGTCATTATCCTTACACAGCTAAACTGGAAAACAAAAAAACATTGCAATCAGGTGCAGAGGCAGCAGAGGTCACTTCATCTAATATGATAAGAAGCAGAAGTTCAACTAGTTAGGGGCAAAAAATAATCAAAGCACGTTGCTCAGCCACAACCGCAACAGCCCTCAGTGAACAGTATTCCCTCTGTCATGCTCAGTGATTCCCCAGTCATTTGCCAAATCATCTTAAGACAAATAGTCAACGTTGTCCCAATTTGGGAAATCCCTTTCCACGCCAAGGAAAACCCGCATGATCAAAACCCTGTTGAATCAAAAACGACGTGACAAGGATTCTTATACAACGTCTGCCTACACTACCACAAGGAACCATTTCAGTCTTCAACGAACACATTCTAGAGTACAATTGGTGTATTCACTCCTCTGAAAACAAAACAGGAACTGGTTTCAGTCCCTTTTATACAGTTTACAACTCAAAAGCCAAACTCAAGGGCTCATCAAAAGCTGTGAGTTCACGTCTCCATGTAGGCTGCCAGAAAGCAAAGACTACAAAGGAAAACATTGGAAAGGAATACAAGATCTCTTGTGTTTACTTGTGCTCTATCTTGGTCCCTAATTAGATCTGAAAATTCAAACTCATTGCAGGATTTATGGCGTGTTCCTTCAGAGCTGCTGCAACGCCACGGAGGATAAGGGATCCTTTGTAGCTTTGGACTTAGGTAACCATACAAGCTCACATACACTGCAAGAAGTGCACAATCAAAGGATTTGGACAAATTTGGACCTTGTCTTTTTCATTGAAATGCAAGCCTGCATCACTCTTTGGTGACCTTCAATATCAGTCAGTAGAGGAAAGGCAAGATCCCCCGTCAAGTCACTGCCGTCAAAGTCATCTGGCAGTAGTTTTGATGCTATTGCCCAAAAACGAAAAAGACCCTGAACCCTCTTGTCCATTTGGCAGCAGAAGAGACACATTTGAGTCATGTAAAGATGCATAGAAACAAGCTTTTAAAGGCCAAGGGCATATGCTTTGGTTGTTCCTACACAGGCCACATTAGGAGGAGCTGCAGAAGTAGTCTTACCTGCAGAGCGTGCAAGGAAGCTCGTCCAAGGGTCATGCACATATTAAAGATGGTACTGCTGTAGTAGGTTGTGTATTAGGAGAATGTCCCAGTCCAGGTAGCAAACGGAAGCCAGGTTTTGTAAATGTATGCTGTCCTGGATCCAGTGCCAATCAACCTGAAAGGAAAAATTCACACATTTTGCGAAGAAATAATGAATCGAATAAAGTTTGGTGCCGTTTCATGTCATGTCTGGAATTTAGGTTTCAGCACTGGACAGCGACAGCTTCTTACCTCAGAAGGAACTGCCATCTACCACAAACAGCATTCCCAGGCAGAATGACTTAGCACAGTGGGAGGAGGATCTGAGTCAATCAAACCTCCCAGTATCACTGCTATGGTGGAGTTGTTGACTGGCGAAAATTCTACGAAACTTTTAGAACCGCAGCAGGTTATGAATAGCCAATAGCCCAAAAAAAGCTCTATTTATGGTGGTTGTAAATGTGTCCCTGTGAAGTCGTGAGGATCGCAGTGCAATGAGTGTGACAGAGAATAGGATATTCGTTGCGAGACCCCAAAATACCTACTGATCTCATAGTATATTCAAGATTTTAATGAGCTAGTGTGGAAAAGACCGAAATGTCAAATTTGCGGAACAGTGCCTGCAGAGTCAAAAAAAAGGGGGGAAATGAAAAAAGGACCTGCAGTATAAGCAGGAATGTGTTGCGTTTCTCAATGACATCTGAGGATAATTATGAGAAGAAGGTGCTGCAGGAAGCGCTGATACAGTCAGAGGAAATATTTGCTACATACCACACCATGGGATGCACCCCACCCAAAAGAAAACCCTTGTTTTTTTTTACTGTGCAGCTTCTTATAACGGCATATCCCTCAACACAGAGCTATTGCAAGGTCCCGATCTGGTTAATTCTCTTGTAGGGGTCACAGCTCATTGTAATTATGGCTGACATTAAGTCCCTGTTACATCAAGTTAGAGCGAAGAAATCTGATGTGGAATGCATGTGCTTCTTGTGGTGGCCAATAGCTGAAACCTACCAAGACCCAAAGAATACTTAATGCTGCTGCATATATTTGGTGCTGTGCCCTCCTCAAGTCCTTCAAGCTTTGCAATGGAAGTTGTTTCTCCCCTCGGGTGGCTGATACAGTCTGACACCATTGTACCTTGAGGACTGTGTAAAGTCAGTGGCCAATGAATCTGCAGCCGTCCTGCTAGTGAAAGATCTCATTGCATTATGCAGCAAAGGAGGGTTTCAGATTGAGAAATACTGAGTTGTGAAGAGGATCTTACCGGACTTCCCTCCTTTTATCAACCTCAGATTGGACTATTTTGGCCCATTTGAAATGAGACGATGAAGATTTATGATTTAAAGAGTCCAGAAGAGTGATACACTTGGAAGTAGTACTTACTTATTCATGCCTTGATAAGGTTTATTGGGTACAATCCTGGCGGGTGCTCAAAAAAAACAAAATTCTCCATCAGCAAAGTGCAGATGATGATGAAGTCCTTCAAACTTTGGTTCGTTATCCTACTACACTTTACCACCAAATCCTACACACTGGACCTTTAACTGTTCAGAGGCCGAATCACGATGATTTCTCAATACTTTCAAAAACGTAAAACGATCATATTAACGCTGTTGTCATTGATTTCTTTTTAATTCCTATTTTATTTTAATTTCAAACTAATGCTTGCACGTTTATAAGTCTAATTTTGCTCTCGAGCTTGTTTTCTCAATATAAATAATCCAATGTAGAACACTTGATATTCCATTTGAATGTCAGGAGGGCTGGGTTTTTTTTTAGGTATAGACACCTTTATTTATTAGCAGTGGATAGATAGGAAACATCGGGCGTGTGACATGCAGGAAAGGACCTCTGGACGGGATTCAAACCGGGGTCGGCTGCGTATGTACGTTCGTACATGGCATGGCGCTCTAACCACTCCGTCAACTGCACGCCAGGAGGGCTGTTTTGACATCTAGATTATCCAGATCTGTGGTGGGACTCTCAAGAGCCGATGGATATAACAACGTGATTGTTACACAAACTCCACCGCCGTTGCCATTGCTACTGTCAGTTGCAGTTACCACAGCAACTAATACACAAACACACACGTCTAGGCTCGCGTATACGCTCTTGCATGCATGTCCGCACACCCCTCCAACCCCCCACCCCCACCTGAAACACACACACACACACACACACACGCTGGTGTTGAATGACAGTGCTCCCCTGACCTTGGCGGCACTTGGAGCTCGTCCAAGCGAGAGGCTGCTGGAGGTGTTGAAGCCTGAGCGGAGCAGCGAGGTGAAGGACAGGCAGCGCTGTCAACGCTGGAGCCGCTCCGCTCTTCATTCCTCACCTCACAT
Organism: Eutrigla gurnardus; assembly: GCF_963514095.1. Taxonomy (NCBI): domain Eukaryota; kingdom Metazoa; phylum Chordata; class Actinopteri; order Perciformes; family Triglidae; genus Eutrigla; species Eutrigla gurnardus. The sequence continues at coordinate 31,826,915 of NC_139915.1, forward strand.
TCCTCCTCCAGTAGAGGCACTCGTCAAATCAGTCTGACTCTACCTTCACACACACACACACACACACACACACTGGCGCTTGTTATCGCCGCTTCTTCCTCCATGACTCGCCGTGACACCGCTGTTCTGTCGACGCTGCCGTTCCCGATTCCCGAAACGCAGATTTGTGTGAGAGGAAAAAGTGCAAACCGCAGCTACTTCACCCAATAACACACTTTTACTTCCTGAGTGGGCTACCAATTAAAATGCCTGTCATATGCTGCGCCCTCTTTTGTGATAATGGTGTCAGGATCGTAGCAGGGTCTCATTATTTGCCAGGTAATAAAGCGAGGTGTGACACAGCGGCGTTTATTCATAAAGATGTTATCTTATCAGCCTGGTAATCAGGGACGGTTTTAAGTCTCTGCTTCCTCTCGGCAAAGTAAAACGGGGGTCGGCAGCGAGTCTCAAAAGTCTCCGTTTATTAAGAGATTTCAAACACTAAATCAGACAGTGTTGCTCAAGGACAGCAGGAGCAGGGAGTGAACCGTCGATCTACATTTAATGGCTGCAGCGCTCTCCAGTCTGGCGGGGCAAGAAACACAATCAGGCAGCTTGTAATAAAGCCGGCCGTTTCAACAGATGAATTAAAACGTTTGGCATTTGGAGGTCAAACTGGTGAGCACACCAGAAATGTTGGTTTCTCTGCACGGGGAAAACTGTGTGTGTGCAGCTACATGAAGGTCAAAGGTGAACCAGGAAGTCGTCTGTAAACTCTGATTTTCAGGTTATAAATGATCTGCGATCATATTATTTTTGCAGTATTTTGCTGTATTATTACTGTATAAACTGTAAATGAAGTGCAACTCAGTAGCCAGCAATTAACCCTAAATTAACAAATAATATTGTTATATTGTAAAATAGAGTGAATTTTTGCATACAAGCCTGACCTGCATTGATTTCATAATCACAATATGAAGTATTATAGTCAGAAATATTAGTTATATTGTGTGAAAAACACATTTTACACACAAAACACACAGCAGACAAACATGATCAAACAAATACTCCAGCCTCCAATAATCAGTAAACCGCTTAAAGGCGCTATATGTAAGAATGTGGCCAAAAACGATACTACACTCAAATTCAAAACACTGCGGTGAGTTTTTATCCGCCTCCCCCTCCACCCCCTCCCCTCCAGACTCGAGGTTGCCAGAGCTGATGGCGTATCCAAACACGCCGAAGGCAGCCGGACAGCGGAGTAACAACGTTACTCATTTCGATCATAGAAACAAATGTTAGCAGCACAGCTCGTAACAGGACAATGCTAATGCTGCTAGCGTTAGCTGTGCTGTCCGGCCGGCCGCGGCTGGACAGCTGGACAGCCGGATGCCCGTAACAGGACAGTGCTAATGCTGCTAGCCTCCAGTCGATGTCCGGCCGGCTGCCAGCTGGAGAGCCGGATACCCGTAACAGGACAGTGCTAATGCTGCTAGCGTTAGCTGTGCTGCTAGCGTTTGTTTCTATGATCGAAATGAATAACGTTGTTACTCGACAGTTCAAAGTATTCGAAATGTCCATCCCCGTCAAGCTATGATGCTAACTTAGTTAGCCAAGCTCAACTTACCCGTCTAGGAGAGGAGTAGCCAATTCTGCATCCGATTTCAAATTCCTCTCAGCTTTCAACTGTCTCCACCGTTCAAATGCTTCCCCTATATAGACCCTCGCTTTGCCTCGGTTTTAATCTTGGCGTTTTTGTGAATCATAACGAGCTCTTTTGGGTTTCGTTGCCTCCGCCATTGTAGCTCAGTCGAAACTGGCAACCCGTGGCACGTGTCACGTGCCAAAACATGTTTTCAAATCCGCAAAAGATTTTTTTAAATGCGAATATTTTGGCTGTACTGTTGTTGTTGGTGAGTTCAGTATGTTATATGATCATTATTCCTGAGTCTCTATGACATATTAGGATGATTTTACAGCCAGTTGCTTTAGATTTCTTACATATTGTACCTTTAAAATCAAATTAATTAATATGTAATAATATGATTTACTTATTCAAGTAAATAAGTGTTGTTTCTGTAGCATCTGCACAATGTTGTGATGACTTGTACTATTTTTATAAAACATATAATATATATAAACACCTATCTGGGAGGAATGAACTGACATTAAAGGGTGGCAGTCATCATTAAAAATTAAAATACTTAAAATAATTTCTGTTCTTCGAAGATAGTTTCCCCGGACCAGTTCAATAAAAAGCCAGATAGAATAACATAAACAGGTAGAACCATTTCCTCAACAAAACGCTGTTGCAACTGTTTTTGGCACCCGGCCTCAAGATTAACTTCAAAGTTCAGTTTTCAGTCAATAATTGCCCCCGAGACATTCGGAAGATTGCACACATTCCACTGACGCTTAATGGAGTCGACTTCATGTGTGTTTACAAGAACAGTTTGTAATCATTTTATTCCACCTTCGTTTTCTCTTCCAAATACGTTCGACCGACCCCAAGGTTGAAATGAAACAGATTCTATGACTTTAACCAAGAAACAAACAATCAAATTCACCTTTTTATTTTTTAAACGGCAATATTTGCTGATCGTGACATCCTTACTTTAAATAAGTCTATTTGTAGCACTTTGATGACGTAACCAAACCTTCACTGTGATGGATTCCCTCAAACAAGTCTCTGCATGTTTTCATGACATTTTTAAGATGAACTGAATCACATCTCTTTTCTACTGCGTGAATCATAGTTTTCATTTTATCTTTTGGGATACGCACTCTTGTGATTTATCACAGATATCCAGACTGTAAATAACACTGTCACAGTGTCTTCCAGTCTTCTTTAATTTTAAACACTATATTTCCCAACTTCTCTCTGCTTAAGAAGCCCAGAGGAGAAAGGGGAATCCATCCTCACGTTTGCTTTTTCTGGTACACAACGAGCTGAAACACCAATACAAGCAACACATTCCACCAGGAACTTAGATGCTGGTTGTTTTTTCCCCCACTGTCATGAAGTTTGGAGTGAACTTTTGCCAGAGTCTGACTTTGCTCTCTCCTCCTTGTTCTTTGCCTTGTTGCTCTTTGTCAGCGTGTCAGAATAATGAGGGTGGGGGGGATGCTGCGTTCAGGGGCCGGAGCCCGGGACAAGCCAGCTCACCGCCCTGCATGAATATTCAGTCCTGCATATGGCGCCCTGCATAAGGATCTGCATTCACTTAAAAGGCGCTAATTAGGACGCCGGATTTTGAAAGGAAAGTGGCTGCGGTTGCTGTCAAAGAGCCTCTTGGGCTTAGTTAGGAGGGTTTCTCTATGCTTGGGAAGGAACGGGGGAGGAGAGAGGGGAGGTGGACCTCCTCCTTGGAAGTGGATTATCTAAGTGTGGACTGACCTGTAAGAAAACACTGAGGAGGTTTTGATTTGGGAGGGAGAGAGAATGTCATGTCACATCATGTCATGGTTGACTGGGCTTAAAGCACAGACTTTTTTTTTAAAGGGTAATACTGCTGTGTGTGTTTATTTCAAGTTAGTGTCAGTGGTTCAGGTTCACCTCTCCAGAGTTTCTTCCCTGTTTTTTTACTCTTGATCAGAATGACAACATCCACAGAAACCCACAATCACAGTAAATCTGCCTGTTTTGGACAAAATCATTTGGAACATATGACAATGTTATGCGATGCAAAGACAACAATGCAACAAATTAAACACTGAGAACAAACTTGGATAATAAAAAAAATCAAAAAAGAGAGTGAATCAGCTCCACAAGGGTAGGGTTCATTTCTGGGAATTCATAGTATTACCAGGCACTCGTGCTTCCAGGAAATAATCCATAAAGAACGTGTTGCATAGTTTTTTTTATTGTCATGTTTATCGGTCTTTGTTGTAAAATAGTCGATAATTACTGCTAACACTAACATTCTACATGTCATTGAGAATTATACGTCTTAAAAGACTCATAAAAATGCCATGTGCCTCTAATTTCTTCATTTTAATACATTTAGAAATGTGTGTTTGGAGCCCGATGTGGCTCTTTGTTAGATCCAACAGACTCAGGATCAGTGTCAGTTAAGGAAGCAGCCTTAAAGTACCACCTTAACTGTACTTGTGGCTACAACTAATCAGATTAAAGGCCACATCCAGGCCTGAGTCAAGATCATACCAACAGTTAATGAACAGTATTGTACACACAGGGAACAACCCATTGGAACAAATAAACACAATAGTAATCACGACAATGAAAAAAGGAAGGAAACACGGCTTTGCAATTAAACCGATAGAGTGGCGAAGTCCCGCCCCCTCCGCTAGACTCCCATGGGACCTCTGAGATCGTTAAAAAAGTGTGGGTCTCAATGCAGATAATATAATTAATTTCTGGTCCCAGTTGTTATATGTCCTGAATTAGAAATATGTTGTTTGTGGATTTAAATGATCATTTTTCTCTTTCTCACAGTGTTTTAGTGCCGATCAAACGAAGATGCCGGTGTGTTTTGTTCCTGAATGTTCCAGCAGGTACGACTGTTCATTCTTTCGGTTTCGTCCAATGAGAAGACGAGGAATCGCTGGCTCAAACTGATGGAAAGCAGTCACACCGAGAGCAGCGAAGAGCAGCGAAGAGCTGTAGTTCACAAAGCGGCCTCACACAAAACCTACCATTATCAAACTTCTTCGTATTGTTTTTTTGCATGAAAAATGATCTTTAAAAACCACAAACAACATAATGTGAAATTCATGGCACAATTCAAACAGGACCAGAAAGTAATTTCGATCTCACCTTAGGAATACATGCATGTCCCATGTACCGGACATAGAAAGGCGGGACTTTGCCACTCTGTGAGTGAGTGGATATGTTGATTGGTGTTTGTTTCACAAAAGGGCCTCGTAAGCCATCTTTGCATGACGGCAGTGTCACCTTTAAGGAGACACACAGCAAAACAGGAAGGTTATCATTGTGGTAACTATCTGATCTTTAAAATAAAAGATTGTGAGGGAAATTGTGAAATTACAGCATTAATGTTACAAAGTACCTCCCGGGTTTATGTGCTCTTTTGTATATTTGACAGTGATTCAACGTTTTTTTGCCTGAAAACCACCCCGTTTTTTTTTTTTTTACTCAACTCATCTGCAGCCCAAAGTCGCGTCATGGTAACGAATACAATAGCAACAAAAACATTTAAAAAATCTTCAAATATATGACAAATAGTGTCAAAAACCATCAGGAATCAAGTGTCGACGTGTTTTGCGAATGCATCACAGCCCGTTGGGGGAAAACCGTGAACTAGAAACAGACAGAAAGGGATGGATGTTTCCACACATACCCGTTTGGTGATGCATTCACTTGTTTTTTTTTTTACACAATTGTTCGACTGTGTCTAAGCGGAGCTCGGTCGGCTCCCAAACGTGCAATAAGTGCTCGGAGCGCCGACTGTAAATTCTTGACCACATCCCGACTCTGAGGTCGCCTCTTCTGCAGGAGCCAACCTGTCACGTCCAGCACTCGGGATGAGTTAAAGGTTTGTCCCGCTGTAAATATCTGGCAACCCACTAAATAGCTATTTGGTGGTTTGAGGCCCATCTCTTCCCTTGCGGACGTATCTCTTTCCTGCTGATATAGTGTCTCCGTGTCATCATTCATGCCGGGCTACGCCGGGCGAGGCAACGCTTCGGATCCAAGACTGCAGAACTTTTTTCTCTCCTCTCCAGTTTTCCATTTTAAAGCTTGGCGAGGAAGCTGATGGCCACTGTAATGCCTGTTTTCAATCTGTGCAATTAGTGCATAATAGGGGATTAATTCTCAGCGTGCTGAACTGCTACTCACAGATGGACTGCGTTAACCTCCCTGCAATGTAGATACATGTGTACATGCAGTGAGAGCAGCCTTTACAAAGGCTAGACTTTCCGTCAGTTTAAACAGATTTTATGTCCCCACACGGCAAACATCATGTGACACAATAAAGAAGCCCCTTTGGAAAAAAAAGCCTAGCTCCGAAAATGGGGGTGAAAATGCAAGTGAGCTGCTTTGCACAACCCCTTTTTTATTAAATATATTTGATGTTTGTGACATATTGATCAAACAGAGACAAGCAGGGGAATTGTAAAGTAGCAGGGCTGATAATTATCAATATTTTGGTTGTTTTTTGTTGCCAGTTCTGCTGTGGATCCAAGCAGCTGTCAGAGCTTGTCTATATAATAAATAAAACACATGTATATAGCGGAGGATTCCTGTAATTAAGGGGACAGCCGTCTGGAGCGCTGGACTAAATCCTAACGTCAGTATATCATCAATGTGTTGGATTATCACCAAGGCAACGACTTGTAAATCACCGTGTCAACAGCCAGCGGTGGAGCAGCTGTGCTTCGACAAGCCGATGTCCTACTCCCTCCCCCCCCCCAAAAATATCTATATATTAAAAAGGCGTGTTTGAACAACGCTGAGATTCCAAATACCTACGCAAACGTAATAATCCAGGACAACAAAGGTACGACTGTCCCCGCTAAAGCGTTTAATTGAGGCATTTGATTGAGGCGGCTGAACAACACGTCCATATGGGAGGTTTAATGGATTCACTTATAATCAAGCGAGCTTACCACTCAAAACAAAGAGCCTCTCAGTTGGAAAGCCGCCGCCGTGCTTATGTAATGTGAGTGGTTGATACAAAAACCTTCTCAGTGACTGGATACTAATGATATCTGAGCCTTGGGCTTCATCCAGTATGACTAGTTCTGCATGTAGAGCATGATGAAGTGGTCACACACACATTCACGTTTTAAAGACTTTTGGGGGCATTGCATTGCCTTATATTCATTTCCTGGAGATTTCCCCTAATCCTAACAATAACCGCCGTGGACTTAACCATTTCTAGGAAATTTACCGTGGGTTTCGTTTTTATTTCTCCACTGCTTTTAAGTCCCCCAAAAAAAGGATCGGCAATGGTTCAAAGATGTCGTCGTAAAAAAAAAAAGAAAGAAATGAATTCAACCAAATGTCTTTTCCATCACGCCAACACTTCAAAGTGTTGTCACATCTGTGCATTAGCTCCTCGAAATGTGCTCAAATTGGAAATATGGTTGCAGATATGACCAATCATATCCCTGCAAAATGAAATATATCAGAAAGTGTTATGTTAATTATCAATTAATCTCATTAAAAGTTCTTCAAAAAACTAAATCTTTTCCTGGAGCCAAGTTGATATCTTGATCTTTTATGCTTTTTCCCAACAAAATCAAAAGATATTGACTGGAACTGGAGTTGGAGGAATTGCCAATCTTCGAATTATATCCCACAAATGTTCTCTGATTTCTTTCTTTCTCTTCATGTTTTGGCGATGCTTCCTCCTCCTCCTCCTCCTCCTCCTCCTCCTCCTCCAGGCCTGGCTTCTATCACCGATGACTGAGCGTGTAAAGCTCATTGAGACGCCGCGACATTGAGCTATACACATTAAACTTAACCTCGACACTCAGGAGCGAAGATACTTGTAAATGCTTATTTTTTACCAGGTGGATTTATGTATTTCATAACACGCTGTAAATCCATCCCCCTCCTCCAGCTGAGTCTTTATAAGGCAGTGTTATCCTAAAAGAGAAATGTTTGGACTTGAAAGAGCCTCGCGGAAATCTGTTTATCGGCGGAGTGACACTGTTTACTGCAAACCACAGCGGCGCTGAGCAGCTTATGAAAAAACAGAAACTGAATGTTAATAAGGAATAATGTGTTTAGCTGCAGAGGAAAGGTTTTTGTGAAGATTTCCAGCCCCGCTTTGGCTTTTTCGTCCCTCTTAAGAGTCTCAATCTAATTTGGTTTCTTTTATTCCGTTGCCAAACTCTGTATCAGTTTATCTTTCTCCCCCTCTGTCTTCTGGATACCCTTCTCTCTCCTCTTTGGAGGCGGAGCCCGGCCCTCCGGTTAAAGCCGGTTGGAAGTCGGGCGCTGTTGACAGAATCAGGATGTCTCCTCCCACGGGGAGATGCAGGGCTTTTCAAAGCTGGGACGGAGGGCCGAGGACGGCTGCAGGTCCTGCATTAACAACATGAACACACACACATATTTGTCCCATATGCTCATCACTATTCATCACTAGTCATCTGCATGTCCTGTTTAGCTGACAGGGGGATTGGAGAGACACAGGAAGAAGGAGAGAGAGAGAGAGAGAGAAATGAAAAAACCAGGAGGGACAACAGAGGAGCGCTATTCTTAAAGGGATTTTGATGGGTTTCTTCTTCTGCGATTAATATGTTTCTGATTGAAGCAGCATGTCAAGGCAGGACATGACACAGTCAGACACTGCTCATTGTCTTCTTTCATATTCGTCAGCTGTTACAAATCTGGACGCGTCAAAATTAATATATTTGAGGAAGTAGAAAGAAAGTTGGGTTAGCTGTCCTTTCTGGCGTGGCACTAGAGATGGTAATCACACTCTTTCTTCTTCATCCATGACTATTCAAGAGTGAAATATCTTCACAACCACGGGATGAATTACCACAGCAGTTCATACGGGCATGCATGGTCCCCAGATTCAAGAGTCAAAGCGTTTACTATCAGATGCACAGTAAAAAACAGAGTCCCTGTACAATGAAATTCTTTGTTGCTGTCCATAGAATGCCAAGGAAAATCAAAATCAAATCTAAAGTAGATGAATAATACAAAACAAAGCCATTTTAAAAGGCAGCATGTGACAAATAAATAAAACGGTAAAATGTAAACAGAAGATGGACACTAATGAGGTTGGCGGCCATTTTTTTTCACATGTTTTAGAGCAGCAATTATGTTAAAAATTACATATTTATATTTTATAGTAGTAAATGAATGATGTCATTGTGAGCATGTTAACTTGACAATGTAACCACTACTTTACTTCTTCACCAGCCCTTAAACCTGAACTTTCCTCACAGTTTGTTTTGCTTTATAATGAGCATTAGCCTCACACTATAACTGGGAATTCTTACTTACATTGTAAAACACACACTGAGTTCACCTCTATTCATTTTTCATGACATGAGAGAAAGTCCTCAAGGCCTAGCATGTTCTATATTTAAAAAAAAAAAACATACATTTCATCACATTCACTGTGTTTTGGCTCAGCACATAAATGTTTCAGCTGCTCCTGCCTACACTTGGAGCTGGAGTTCGGGATGCTGTTGCCGTTTTGCTTTTGTAACATTATACTGAGAGGGGTTTCCAAGGTGAAGTCTGCTCTCATTAGGACGGACGAAAGTTTGGCTTGGTGCACCAGAAACTGGTAACTGGAGTGTAGGCGTGTGCTACGATACGGAGAACCAGCAAACACAGACATAAATGTAGAAGATTGCAGGAATGTAATGTTTGCAGAACGGTGGACCCTGTACATCGCTGCAGACTGACTCATCAACAGTGCTTTATATTCCAATAAACATTAAATAGGATGGAGGCTAAACTGAAAGCCCACCCTCAATGTAAAGCCGGTAGGAGTTCATTCATGTTTCAATCATTAAAAAGCATGGATGTCTTATGCAGAAATATGTATTGATGCTCGATGATCATCGTGAGAATCGAGGTTTGAGCAGTAAACCAGTTATGAACCCGAGTCTGCCTCCTGTCCCTCCTGGGAGAGCATGAAAGAAGAAGCTGCCACGGCTTCCGTATTATGTTGTAAGGTAACAACTAACTGTGTTCGGCCATGAGAGACGTTTGTGAGCTTGCCTCTGACTGGAAATCCACAAAACCAGAAATAGAAGAAATTCTGACGAGTCTATGGAGCAGACCCGACACACTGACCGACCATGGCTTGATTTTGCCAGTCTGTATTCAAGGGGAGGGACTTAGCAAATGTTGAACTGCTTTGCGATGCAACCCATGGAGGCTCGGGCCAACGGGGCTGAGCTGAAGCCCCTGGAGGCTGCGTTAGACACGGGCTTGCAATAGTCACCGCCAGACATCGGCCTCTAAACGCTGCTGTTGGTGGCTCGCAAACATGACCCGACTTTACACTCACGCACACAAAGGGATGATGAAAGGAGTCGGAAATGTGCTGAATCTCTGTGTGACAGGGACCTGAATCCGTACATAAACAACATACATAAACCACCATAAATAGAATACAAACAAACTCACCAGAATGCAGGAAGTGAAGTGTTTGAGGCCCCGAATGCAGTTTTAAAGGAGTGGCAATGTCTCCCTAACGAAAGCAGTCGTCTCGTAGACAAGCTTGCTGGGTTTAGTCCAATCAGATCGCGGCTCATTTGTCAACATCCTCTCAGATCATAGGTTTCACAATAGTTGAAAATGTGAAATATGTCCCGCAATTAATCAACCAGTTAACTCCTTTTGGGCGTTGTGAATGCCCTGAGGTCCACCCATCTCGTCTGTAAGACAGCTGCGACGCCAGGAAACCATATAATATTAGTGTTGTGAAGAATACTCATTATGCATTGATCTTCAGCAGGATTCCCATATAAAATAGAAATAAGTCGGTCTCCTGATCCTCAGTATCATCAGGGGACATGTTCTGGAGCTTCCTCATCAACACAGAATCACAAAAACACTGTAGCCTTATGATTTCTGTCAATATGAACAAACACGTTCTGTCTCTACAAAGAAATCAGCTGAAACGAGCTTCTGACGCATCCTTGAAGTCAGTGTCCTATTGATTATCAATGCTCCAGAAAAGTCCACTTAAGCAGACGCCCGGCATTTTGGCTCCTCGTCGTGGAAGACGATCGTTCACGGTCAAAATTATTGATCTAATTACTCAGATCCACTTGAACAGAGAGAGAGAGGGCGGCGCAAAGATTAAAAAGCCGTTCGTCTGCAGACCCGGAGGAAATGTGTATCTCGGCACCGATCTCAAACCGGGCAGAGAAGGAAAAAGGACCTTCGCTCCTCTGTTCTCCTGCCCCTCGGTGCTTTTATGCATTTGTGCTTCAAAATAAAGCTTCCAAGAACCACATGGTGTAGGCAGAAAAATGGAAACGGCCCTCTTTGTTGGTTCAGAGGCACCGTTGTGTGGGAGTTGAACCGGGGACAACTGTTGATTCTTTTACTGCACGGATGAAACAAAAAACGAGCCGATTCGGAAATTACCGGCACATAATGAGAGGTCTGTCTGTCATGTAGCAACATACGCAGCATGATCACTGTTGACATTTTGAAGTATTTTAATATTTTACGATTGAGGTGCTGTTTTGTAGAAATAATGAAGTCGATCTGAATGGATTTTGAAAATGACCGACGCTGAAGCTGATTTTCTCCAAACCGCTTATTGGAAACGTGTCTAATCTGCATTTCTTTTTTTCTGAAATGTCCCTTTTGCATAATATTCACTTGACAGCTGAGTTGATAAATGGCTAGTGACACATTGTCCTGAGATAACCCCCCCTCTCTAAAACCCTTCTCTTCTCCTTCAGCATGCCTTTGATCCGTCACCCCCCTCCACTGCTTCCTTCACATGATTTCCCTTCCTGTTGCGGCCTGTGCACATACTGTATGTAGGAACATGTGCGTGCCAAGCCGTGTGTAATATTACACTTATAGATCCAATCATGACACATCTGCAAGGCATCAGGGCATAATAATCCCACCACGCTGCAGTAAAAACCCCACAAAGGATATAGAACATCCTCGCTGCCTGTTTAGGAATGCTTAAAAACAGACGGCGTACCGGCGGTTCTGCTCGGTGTAATTGCCCCCACGCAGGAGGGAATATGTCACTTATTTTCTGTCCACCTGTAGGCTCGAATGCCTCGAATGATGGGAGCTAATGAAGTGTTGCTGCCGGAGATGGGGCCGAGAAACTGGGAGAAATTAAAAAAAAAGAGAAACAGGAAGAAGAAAAGTAAGAGGAAACGTGGGAGGTGGAAACTTTGACAGAGATATTGTCTCTTCTGCGCCCCGTGGATGATGAGCCGCCGAACCTCGAGTGGGAGACGCGGCGCTCAACTAGAAGTCGATTCTTAAGTTCAAAATCTTCACACATTGAAAAACCCCATCCTGACACTTCCTGTGCTCTGGTGAAGTAGTTCAGGGCTTTATTGGGGGGTGAAATGTCCCTGGAACTGGTCCCTACGAAGGTACCAGACTGCTAAAACAAGTACATCTCCAGTAAATGAAATGGTGTGGACAAGGAGACGTGTCCAAAAAATTCATGATGTTAGTGTGTATTTGTGTTGAGAGAGGGAAAGTGTGGCAAACGTTCCAGTAATGACCGTAATTTGCTTGAATCCCAGCCTTGTATTGATCGTTGGACCGTCCTGTTAGTTTCAGAGTTAGTGGTTTCAGGTTGATGTCTGGTTACATTGTAGATCTGTAACATTGCTCCCCAGTTGCCTTGTTGTTGGCAGTAGACTGTGTGTGTGTGTGTGTGTGTGTGTGTGTGTGTGTGTGTGTGTGTGTGTGTGTGTGTGTGTGTGTGTGTGTGTTGGTTCAGCAGATATTTTCAGGTGTTTTCAGTTGAGTACATTTCAGTTATTGTAGCGAGATAAAGCTCAGTGGAACGTTTCGTGGTTCAATAACCTTCTGCCAATCAAAGAAAAAATCAATTTCTCACTCTGAGGTTTGGAAAGATACCATTGTTATAGAAAAAAATATGGCTGAAACTTGACTAACCTTACCGTAAAATATATTTAAAAAAAAAAGGAAATTGTAATAAAAAACACAAATAAAAAAAAAACTGCGGATTTTACTTCCAATAGATAATCTCAATGAACACAAATGTGTATTAATATTCATTTCTAAAATCAAATATGTTAGATTATGTATTTATGAGGTACAAAATCCCCTTCATTGTCATGTGAAGACAAATATTTACAAAATATATCATTTTTTGATAAAACTACTGAAAGCTAAATGAAAACGAATGTGTATTGTGAATCCTAAATCAAATAAAACACATTTCTTTTTAATAAATCTGAATGAGGATCAGTGCTGAGTGGTCTGGCTTCTAGGTTCTATTGGATTACTGGGAGACCAATCAATCATTAATCAATTTACTGCAAATGTGGAAGGATGTAGGCGGCAGTAAACATATTAAAAACACCTCTTCATCCTTCCTCCTTCATCCGTGTGCTGTTCCTCTGCCGCACTCCCTCATCCCCCACATCATCCCGCTCCACCCCATCTCTACTCCACCCACCACCACCACCACCATCAGCAATCCCCCCTGTTCCCCCCTCCATCCTTCCGTCTACACAAAGCGCCCTTTCTAAGCTAGAATCAATACGATATGGAGTGTGGCCGCTTGCCTCTCAGTTGCTGTCAATCGAACTGATTGTCACGCACACAGAAATGAAGACAGCTTCTATTCTGCTGAATTAAGCCTCACAATGCCGGCACATGATTTCTCCTCAATCTCTCAGACAGGCGGCATATCGGCACGCTGATTATGAGTAAAAGAATATGACATTTATGATGTTTTTAATGGAGGAAAAAAATCAAATAAAGATATCAGAACAATACATTTATATTGCAAAACCAACTGTGACCCAGGATTTGTTCAATGCTATAAAGACTTTTTATGGATTGTGGATGAATATGAGGTGAGAGACTGGTTTACATCTCTATTGCCATGGCGACATGGTTCTGTGATGTCTTACCATCATTTTGACGCTCCACGTTTGTTTTTGCGTAAACATATTTATTCTCTTCCTGAGAGCAGGGATAGTTGACGTTATATGTCTGCTTGTCATTTGTACAACAAAACATTTCATACAAACTCTTGGATTTATAATCAAGTATTTGCGTTATAACCACCATCACGACAACCTCACAAAAATGATGCTGAGCCTTTTATAGATGAGCTGAAAGGATCTAAATAAATAAATGAAATAATACTTTCTACAAAAGTGTGATTCCCGTTCTCAAAGTCATTAAGTTTGAATTATAAAGTCAATTTTCTTTTATTGTTAATGCTCTTAAAAGTCCAACGATATCAACGGCTCTCAACCTGGCGACCGCTGAGCCGGCGGCTTGCAGCTAACAGTGCAAACACTCTCGATTGAGATAATGATATATTTGTGACTTTTATAGATCTACACCTTCAATAGGGAAATAATAGTCTCAGAAACACAACCATGGTAGGTGAATGACAAACATCGGATGTGCATTTCAGAGATCATAAAACATATGACTTTGTCGGGGAAATGAAAGGACAAAACCGGAACACTTTCCGTGCATCTTTGGCAGCAGCGTGCCACGGCAGGTGATTCACAAACGCCGTAATGAATCACTGTATATTTATCTACTGATGTGCTCCTCTCGCTCTCCCTCTGTGTGTCTTCTGTTTCTCACTCGGCTTCCCACATCACATCGACCAGAACCCGCCACCGCCACGCGTTATGAGCGGATCATAAAATCCAGAGAGTGTTTTCATTGCCATCCCGGCCTCTTTATTCCCTTTATGTTACAGGCTGCGGCGTCTGATTCAGCAACGCGCGCTGCTTCTCGCCAAAACCAGCAAAGGTGAAACTTTCACAGGTTTATTACGAATAAAATGCAAACAACATATAAGACGCTATTTACGGAGAAGGGGGGGGGGGGGGGGGGGGGCTGCAAAGAGTTCACACCCAGCATGCTTTATTGGATCTTTTGAAGTTTGTTTAAGCCAGTTTTGCTGGCCAGGTTGTGATAAGAGCTCAGACAGTACGAGGTGTGTACATTTCAGCTTTATCTTATCTCAAGGGATTGGTACCTTTTATTGTACTGGCTGATTATAGTATCCGGCACCTATCAAACAGCTTTATGGGGATGACTTTACACAGTGCATCGCCAATCTTTGGAAATGGTCACACTAGAGTATCTTTTGGAATCTTCAAAATATGTCTTGGTGAAAACAAATTAAATTAAGCTTTTCCTAGACGTCGTCTGTGTCCGGGATCACTAGCTGCTCACTGTATGATGGGTTTCTCTATTTGGTGGTGTTAGATGTATCGTCAATAAGATTATTTATACCCTACATAGGAGACTCAAACAATCCCATAATGCATCAGGGAATAAAGCACCATATACTCTTATGCATTGCGCTGGAGGATAAGATGTCATAAGAAAGAGAGTAGAGAGAGACTGAGACAAATCCATTCTTTGTTGCATGAAAATAACATATTTAATATGAGCAAAGCATCACAAACAGCCAGTAAAATGTACTTTGTAATTATTAATTTGGGAAGATATGCTTATTGCCTGACATTGACACAATCTCTACCTTTCACAATAAAAGCCCTATATGTTCAGTATGCATACTCTGCATCACCAGGGGGGGACTTTGATTCAGTCAGAGCATTTTTGCTGAGAGGCAAGTCAAGAAAATAACTGACAATATGTTATAATTACAAATATGTCCATATTTATTATGGATGACCCGCCAGCCGACGTTGATCTGGTTCGTTTTAACTGCACGACAGCATCGATGTGGAGAAAAAGTAGCGAAAATGTAATTAAGACCTGATTTCCTTTGAAACACAATTAATAAAGATGTTGAAACTACATGAATATCTATCCTCAACCTTCACAAAACTTTTCAAACTAGTTAATCCGGACATCAGGGTGTTTTTTTTTTCTGACACGCAGATTTTCCAACATTCTCAGATATCAGCAATTTTCTCATGAGCGTGATGTTGACATGCTGAAAAGTGACAAAAGAACAAACAAGGAACAAAGGAAGTCCGTTGCCAGAATCAATAAACTTACAAGGTAAAAGGTCATCAAAACATTCATCCAACAAGCAACCTGTTGCTGGTTTGTAATTGAAGCATGTGAAAATAAGTAGTATGCATTACATTCATTAAACGTAATTCTTCGAGGTTGGAGCCAACTTTTTTTTCCCCCCCTCAAATCTGTCCTTTTTGGTTATTTTCTCTGTAAATTCTCTCAAACTGCTCTGCGACTTCTCTCTGTCGTCTCCGTCCTTCTGTCCTCACAAACACCCTCCACACCCTCCGTCCGAGGAGCTGCAGCTGTAATGACGCTTGATGGAATTACAGTAAAAATATTGATCTGCGGGTGGTTGGAACACTGAGCAGATCCCCGGCCTGGTGGCCAGCTTTCCTCGGGTTTCCAGGTCTGTTCTTCGTTCCTGCCGAGCTTAAGAGGCGACGCGACGCCAGGGATGGAATCACGATAACGTGTTTACAAAACGTGGAAATTGGAATGAGAATATCTCAAAATGACATGAGGTGAAACGTCGGACCACAAGCCAAGAAACACGTGATTTATTTTATAGAACAAAGACCACCAGAGAACTCCACTCGGAGCCATTTATGAAATCTCAACATTTTGCCTATTAGCTACCGAACTGTGAAAGTCAATCCAAGTAGGTGGTTTACAAACTCCAAGCTGTAGTTTGGTTTAAATCAACTTTCAATCTTGGATTGTGTCTGTCCTTTGTTATCCTCCAAGCTACACCACGGATTTGGTGAATGCTCAGATCTTACATCCAAGAGGGTCCACCCTTGTGTGCAACCAGGATTTAGCACCATGTGCTAACTGCACATGTGCAAACATACATGCTCTGGTCCAGACCTGGTATTAACATGCATCCAAGTGCACAGCTATACAGCATGTCAGTTCACATTAAAACGCGTCTCCAATGAAGCTAGCCATATACTAAGAAAATCATACTTTAATTCCAAGGCTGCCAGCAGCTACTGGTATCTTTACACTTCCCTCTATAGCAGCAGTTTTTACTTTGGCACAGTCCAAATCTCCGACAGGAGGCTGCCTGAACACCGTGGGAATAAAGACCCGCCGTCAAAGTGTCAGACTGTGTCATAATTTAAATGTCAAGTTGAAAAATGTGTCTTTACACAGATCTGGCATTTAGCTTGACTCCGGCTAAACCAACTAGCATGCTACAGCTTATAGATAACAACTGGCACGCCTGTACTTCCTGGAAGAAACCAAACAGAAGTTGCGTACAGAACCTAACATTTGTTTGTTTTCATCTTGTGGGTTCGAGTGTCGTCATGGCAACAGGTGGTCCTCGGGACAACTATTGGAAACTGTTTCCAGGTGCCTATCTGAATCCTATTTTTTTATTTTTTTATTATGATTATTATCATTTTGCAGTAATTGTTTTGGTTTGGTTGGTTGGTTGGTTTTGGGTTTTTGGTCTTGGGAAGAGAAGCTTTTAGTATCCGAATACAAGTTGCAGGTTCATTTAGTGCTCATGATGCAGGATGTCAACCAAACCATCCCAACGAATGATTTATCCGTCAGGCGGTGAGAAAGAATGTTTGCAACCGTCTGGCCGTTTGTAATAAGTCAAACAAACACTTTGTTGTCCCAAAATGAACTATGACTAAAAGTCAACCATTGATTTTTAATCTCACACCGAGAGAGTAAAAACACGGCGGAGAACACATCCATAGTTCCTGTCAGATCCTGTTGTTGCTGCTACAGTGATAAGTGGATACCAGAGAGCCGAGGTGTGTGTGTGTGTGTGTGTGTGTGTGTGTGTGTGTGTGTGTGTGTGTGTGTGTGTGTGTGTGTGTGTGTGTGTGTGTGTGTGGTGATTCATTGAAACAAGCTGGCCCGAGAAGAGAGGAGGATGATTGAGTCACGGCTGCAAAGTGTTTACAGCTTTACAGCAAATCCCTGGTTATTGTACCTATAAAACCCCTTTTTATCATTTTTATAATGTCTAGAAAAAGAACACACACAGAGTTTTAAATGTAATTATTCTCTGCATCTAAAGCCAACATTTTTAACAAGAAACCTTTATAGCATAATGATGATTATCTCCTGTAACTGCTCCAACAGTTGGTTTTCTCTCCAGACCTCTGTGTCTTTGGCTTCGGCCCCAACTGGGAACATGTTCATGGTTGTATTCAGCCAACTGGGCTCCCAGTACGTCAAACTGGGATGATAGAAGTAACTGAAAGGAACTTGCTGGAGTTATCTAATCTTAGTTAGCTAATCTGAGGACTAAGCCACTTTCCCCGTTGGATTTAACGGATCTAATTGTCTTCTTATCCTGCCGCTTTCTGACTTTATTACTCAGTTTGCGCTCCATCTTCCATAAATGGAGATTGCAGTTTACCAAGTTGCAGGCAAATTGAAAAGAAATAGATTTTACTTTGTTCTTTGGTTGGTTGTTTTTGAGAGTTAAGAAATATGGGCCCATACATATCCATGAATGGTAAAGAGCAGAGCTTTTCCAATTTTAAGGTTGAAGCATGAAACTTACTTGTAACTTTCTGCCAGAACATTATCTGAACGTAAGTATTATCATACTCATAATATGAGTCAATGTTCATATTTTTGATTGGTTATGGTTGCATCTGTTTCCCTTTTCTCCCACCCATAGATTGGTGGGTTCCCGTATGTGTATTGCAGGTCTTGTTGCTGTTAAATGTTTATATATGTTTAATTTGCTTTGCCACATATGTGTTGGAAGAAACATAATTGCCGTTTGGAATACAGTCACTGGCAATGTGTTTTTTCCAATTTGGGAAATATGGCATTTTTTAGCCCAGAAATCATAGTGAAGAAGAGGACGACTGTTAGCACTGTTAGCTGCGAGCTGCAGGCTCAGCCGTCGCCATGGTTAGAGCCGTGTCCGAATTTTGAATTCAGCATCTTTTTGAAGTCTTAAAAGATTCCGATCCTTCTACAACATTTATAAAGTGTTAATAATACGTTTCCTACTAGCTTCCCACCAGGGACACTACCACAATAGTGTGCACAACAGAGCTGGAAGCACCACTGAGTACTGTTCTCTGGGGTGAAAGATGCAGGTGTGATCGTAAAAAGTACCTTTTCAAAAGCCACAAGACTCATTCCTTCTGCGTGAGTGTGTCAGGGACATGTTTAAGGTTTTTTCTATCATGTCGTTAACAGTTTACTGGTCCTCGCCTCACCTCTCAGCCCCCCCGGCACGTCGGAGTGCAACCCGATCTGCTGCTGCAGCCGAAGACAAGCTGGAGTCTGCAAACAGATACACGGAGGAAGCTTTTATTGAATCTATAAACATGGCGGGTGTTACACCTCGTAATGAAGGTGAGAAATCAGGGTTACAGTCGTCCTCGACGCAAACAAACAACCAATGAGGTCATTCAACCTGAAAGACAAGCTGTGTCAGCAAAACTGGATGGTAAGCCTCATGTTAATGCATGAATTTAATAAATTCCAACACTGATTTATCCCGAGGCTTTGTAGTTAACTTCCTGGTTAGGCTGAGCTGCTTGAGTTAAGATAAAATGCAGCCTCACTCTCTATTCTAATTTTTTTTTTGCCCAAAGAGCCTATTTTTAGTTGGTTTCAGACTATTTAAAGTCGAGGTGTGAAACTCATTTTCCTTCAACCACACGCAGCCCAATTTGATCTCAAGTGGGCCAGACCAGTAACCCCATTACATAATAACCTATAAAATAACCAAACATCTCCCTTTCTTTTAGTGTAAACAAGTACATTCTGAAAACAATTACTGAACAAAGCCTGTCTCACTGAATGTCTGGGCTACGACTGAAAACCGACTTTCTTGTTTCCGAAAAAACCTACCAACATTCATTTATCTTCCCTGTTCTCACTTGTCCTCGCAAACGTCTTGTATTTTTCCCAACGATGAGTCAAACATTATATTCACACCAAGCACATCTTCTTTTACCTCGGTGTTCTGTCACAAAGCCTTTACATTAGCATGCGGTATCTATAGTAGTGTATCCAGCAGAGGGCAACCCCACGGACAAATACGAAAAGCATTTTATCGTGAAACATTGGAATGAATGACTTCTCTGCAAAGTCACACAGTGAGCTGGATCGGACCATTTGGTGGGCTGGTTCTGGCCCTCGGGAACTATGGTTGACTCCTCTGACGTAAAGGGAAGAAATATGCTATTTTAGCTCATTTTTGGCACCCTTAATTTACTATGGCCAATTATGTTTAACAGGCTGAAGGCAGGATGTTAAGGTGGGACATAATATATGGTTGTCCTTTAAATGTACCATAACAGAATAATGAACCAACGTGTACTTTAACAAACTTGTTTATTTCGTGTTTAACACCCCCTTCCCCGTACTAATGGTTCCTAGAGGTCATTAAAACACCTTTTCTGTACTGTAAAGAGAGAAAAGGGAGCCTCCCCTCGCTGCTATTGGACCGTGAGTCATTGGATTTGGCGAAAGTCGGCTTTAAATCACAGCAGACAGGAGGTAATCATCTTTACTGGAGCCTGTTGTTCTTCAAAGGCCCTCGTCCATTTTTAGCCGCCGTGCCGTTTTGGGAGTTCATGATGTCATCCCGCGGCGTTGGCTTTCATGCTGATCTTCTCAATCCCTAGTTCCGTTTTTAAAACCTGCCATTAGCTAAACGGGGAGCAAAGTAAACCAGTGATTCACCCCCCAGTGTGCATTTCCATTGCTGCCGGAGCAAGACGATACTTCCTGGAGTGTGTGTGTGTGTGTGTGTGTATGTGAGAGAGAGAGAGAGAGAGAGAGAGAGAGAGAGAGAGAGAGAGAGAGAGAGAGAGAGAGAGAGAGAGAGAGATAACAACCAAAGCATCAGCAGAGAGGGAGGAGGGAGAAAAACAAATTGAGCCAAGATGGATTTTCAGCAGAATACAGAGATATTTTGTTAAAACATTGGGGAAAGTGTCTCAACTACTTCTGACTTAATGTATGGAAAATTAAGAAATGGGGGTTATTTAACTCCTTCCCTCCACACAGAAAGGTTTTTTTAAGAGATACAATTTTTGTTTGATTCAATATGAGAAAGAGAAAGATTACTTATTTACTAAACCATTCTAATTCCCAACCAATCCTTTCTCCGTAATTGTTCCCATACGACAAAACCTTATTGTGAATCATTTTTCGAGGGAAACAGATTTGGCTGAATCACATGATTCAAACTGTTTCAAACTTTAATCCGGTTAACAGCTGGTCTGTTTCCTTAGAAAACGTAAAAGTAAGTGCAGCTTGATTGTGGTTGTCCCAACCCGCCACATACAGATGTTTGGTCAGAACCCCTTAGCATCATGCTAACCTGCTGGAGTTGTCAAACTATGACGCCGTAAAGTTAACATTGTGAATTCAAACGCAGTGTTTTAGTTTCACATGGAACAGGAACAGCAGTCTCCTGTGTGAAAGTTCTGTGTTTGAGACCCCCATCCTAAGCAACCCTTATTGGTCTTCATGCTCTGTCACCAGACTCCTTACTGCAGTATTGGTTGACACTGGAGTTAGTTGAAAGGCTGTTGCATCTCATAGGCTCTAAAGATTACTCCTGCATCGGTATCAGAGACGGTGCCACAAGACGGTGCCAGAACTTTGAATCAACACCTTTCAAAATAAGATGTCAACAGAGATGAACATTAAAACCTTCCTGGAGATATGAGGTGTTTGTTTTTGCTTCAGAAGCTGAACTGAAAACCAAATGAAGAACAGCAGTTTTTGCAGAAATCTCAAAACCAAGGGTATAAAACTAAACAGATTCCACTCAAGGTTAAGTGACAATCCTTTTTTTCCCCATTTTGGTGGCTTCAGTCTGCCTGTATATTTGCACCTATAATAACTTTCCTTTCACCGACTTCAAGGCTGCTGCTGCTGCCGAATTTCCATCTGTGTCTTCTCACATCTCCAAAAAACATGTTGCTCGGTTAATGGTGACTGATTGTCGGAGTCTTTTTTGAAATGCGGGGGTCAGAGTTGCTCCCCCTTTGTGCATTGTGGAGATCCAACATCACAGTATAATCCATCCTTTAACTCCGGTCAGGCTTCAGATGCTCACATTTCCGGCCACAAGTTATAGATGGACAATAAATCTCATTGTGTTCTTTAAACATTCTTTCCTCTGGAGAAGTGGAAACTTCGTCTGAGCACACGATCAGGTGAAAAGAAAAAGAAGAACACTTGTTTTTGGAATGTTTTTTTTTTTTGGTTTTCCACGTTAAATGTTCCCCATCCATCACTAAGCAGCAGAGAAATACTGTAACCAAACATCTGTTTCAGGTTTGACACCGCTTGGAACAGAATTCAGATGGCTGGAGGGTTTCAGAGACACAAAGAGATGAAACAGGTGATCCAATTTACTCACAAATGAACATCTGTGGCCTGAAGAAATGGTTTCTGGCTGTCGAGCGGAGATCTGATTTGGCACATACGGATTCATTAAAAACATGCCTGCGAGAGCGGCTCTTGTCTGAATGCAGTCCTGTCTTGTCCCGTTTACACTAACGAAGCTCCAGCGTAGGTTCAGACAGTGAGGCTATACTTTAGCGTGCTCAGGCCAGCTGTTATCTCTCAGACATCCTGTCATTCTCCAATAGCACAATGATACACCTAAAGAATGATCCTGTCATCCTGCTGCTGAGTCTTCTTGAATATGTCCGTCTCTCTACCTTCAGGAGGTTCATGCTACTGTTACACCTCCGCATCGCCACCCACCATCGTCAGTAGTCAGCCTCAGCAGAGCCATCGGACACCAGCACCACCGTGTCTGGACTCCACGGGGAAAGATGGCCCTCGAGTGCAAAATCTACCTTACAAATATGTTAAAGACTTTATCGTGACAAATATTCTGTATAAGATAAGATGATCGAGAGTTACAACAACACAAGGGGATAGAGCAAAAAACAAAAGCATCAATATCAGATGCAAAATAGGCCTACAAAATAAACAATTTGTCTTTTCTTGGTTTAAATTAGAGGTGTTCCGATACCATTTTTCCCTCCCGATACCGATTCGGATACTCAAGCTGTGGGTATTGGCCAATACCGAGTACCGATACCAAACCCAGACATGATGCGCTAACATTAGCTCCTTTTAACAGGTATCAGGCAATCAATTCTTCTTCACCCCTCTAAAACAGCAGCTACCGATGGCAGCACAGCGCAAACTGTTTTATGAGCGGCAAAGAAGAACTGTGTCAAAGCTAACAGAGATAAATTACGTGGTATGGGATCGGTGCCTGGACTCCAGTACACGGCGATACCGATGCCAGCATTTTCTGCAGTATCGGAGGCATTTCCGATACTGGTCTCGGAATCAGAACAACTCTAGTTTAAATGATATGCAACAGGAAATGCAACTTTTTCCAAGACTGACAATGAACCTTTAAAGCTCAATTTACAATCAAAAGTGACATCTGATGCATTTGTGTTGGATGTGACGTTGTTACCAGCCATGAAAGAGTGTCACATGATTTGTCAATGTGATGGCACAGACTTGGAATGTCTGAAAATGTACAGGTATGTTGTGGGGCATTATTCGAGCAAGGGGGCAGGAAGTAGGAAGTTGGGAAGGCGCCATTGGCGTCCCCACTTTTAGCCACCTGGCGTTGCGGATATTGTGATCCCACAAAACCTCCTCTTATCATCTTAATAGGGCAGTTTTTTTTAAACTTATTTGATTAGTATTGCTAGTAGATAATGCAAAAAATAAAAAAATAAATCTGGCTTGTTCTTTTTTCTCTTCTTGAAGACTCAAGAAAAAACCGGCAGAGCACAGCTTGTGCTGAATACCTCTGCCAGAGTTGCTGACTACAGGACAAAAGACAATGAACACATCGCACCTGTCTTGGCCACCTCACACCGGCTTCGTTTCCTCGTTCCGCATCGATTAAAACGTGGTGGAACTTGCTTTTTCAAGACCTCGCATACCAGACAACAGATCAGATTGCCCTAAAGGACCCTAGAGCTGCTCATAGTTTGAGATCAAGAAATGAGAGTCCTCTTTGTTTTCCATCAGTAGATTAAAACTAGCAGAGAAGCTTCCTGATCCGACCAACATGATTTATACGTTTCTGCTGTTATAGAAATAGACTTTGATTGCACAGCCTTTGATTAACTGGTGTTATTTCTCTGCATTTATATTTTATTTTATTTCTATTTTCTGAACACTCTCACAACCCTCGCCTTGTTCTTATTGTTTATGGCTTCCTGGTGTGTGACTGATTTATTGTAAGTAGAAGAATGGAAGATGCTGTAAATTTCAGTGATTGAGAACACACAATGGGAGCCCACGGAGGCCTAAACACAGAGTATCGACGGGGAAGTCATTTATCCCTTCTAGAAATCTTGAAATTGCACTCACCAGGCGTCTGCAGAAACAAGGCTGAGATGTTGTTTATTGTCAGTTTTGTGTCAAAGGAAAGCAGAATTTTCAACTAACGTTACAGATTTCAACACAATGTAATAAAATGATATAAATAAGAAAGAAGAGAGGAAAATAATAACACAAAAAATACAATAATGAAAAATAAATTTAATTTATTTATATTTATAAATTAACTTTAAGGGCTTTGACGTAAGAAATCAATTTGTGGTGAAATATATTTAAAGGTTTCACTTTCAATTCCCTCCAACGTTTCACAGTGTTAAAGTGATGGTTTCGGAGTGAAATGCACCCTGACATCCAGCCAAATACCCCCTCGGAAGCATTTTTAGCGATGGTCAGCATTGGTCAAGATAGCCACTATCAGCCGAATGGCTTAGTACTAGCGCTATGGTACTGGGGGTATATCTTGTAAATTACCCCACTAATAATGCATGGAATGTTACCAAACTTCTGCAGTAGTACACATAGGGTCTGTACTCACAAAACGAGGCATTTGAAAGTTTGTAAGTACACCAGGAGTTTATTTAAAAGAACACTTGCCTGATAGCTTCTATCCTCGGCTGCTATGCTACCGCAGCGTAGACGCCACTTCCGTGTTGACCTGATAATACAAGCATTTATAAACATTTAGCGAAACTTTTTCATACTCTTGCGTGAAACTCGTGTCACGGCATAGGCTGGGTAAGCACGGAAGTAGCGTCTACGCTGCAGTAGCGTTAGTTAGCGTTAGTAGCCGAGGATAGAAGCTATCAGGCAAGTGTTCATTAAAAATAAACTCCTGGTGTACTTACAAACTTTCAAATGCCTCGTTTTGTGAGTACAGACCCTATGTGTACTGCAGAAGTTTGGTAACATTCCATGCATTGTTAGTGGGGTAATTTACGAGATACCCTCTGTACCATAGCGCTAGTACTAAGCCATTCGGCTGATAGCGGCTATCTTGACCAATGCTGACCATCGCTAAAAATGCTTCCGAGGGGGTATTTGGCTGGATGTCATGGTGGAAATTACCTAGGGTGCATTTCACTCCGAATCATCACTTTAACCTTCAGCATGTTGCAAAAGGTGAATCTGCCCCAAAAGGTTGGTTTTCTTGTGACGGTATATTCTCCCCTCTTGCTGTTTGTTTTAAGTTTCCTGGGGGTTTCTTAGACCACAGACCTCGTCTGCATTTGGCCTTTTGTGAGGACCATATCATAGCCGAGATGAGGCGGCTTAATGTTAGCCACACAATCTTCTACGCTTGGTCACACCAGCATTCGAAATGACAAAGTCCATTTATTTCAGTGGAATTTCCACAATTAGTGGCTTCACTCGAAGGCATGAGGCCTAAATCCGCACTGATGTTTCACGCCAAGCTTTTGCCTTTTTACTAATAGCTAAGTGTCTTTTGACTGGAGGGAAAGGAGTGCTGGAGAGTCCATGTTGGAGGAAGCTTTAACAGCTCAGTAAACCGAAGTTAATGTCCTGTTTTCTGCCAAATTAATAATCTTGTTCTCTCTGACCAATCAGTGGTGTGCAGTGTACATTTTTAGTACCAAAAGGGCAACCAGCTACTCTCCACAACTTTTGTCAATGGAAAACCAAGAGGAGGTAAACAAGTTGCTTGACTGGAGGTTTGCCGTTGCTATGGCAACAAGTGAAAGCTACCGCTAGCATCTTAGCCCAACCACCCGATCAATAAACACCCATAAGATGATAATTCGGCCCATATAAAAACAAACAACAATAACCAGCCATCACCCTAAAGATCTTAGAAAGGCGTTGTCACATGTTGTGATGTATTAATTAGAAAAATAAATGCGTACATGCATACGAAGTTAGCTAGTGTAGATGCTGGTTGTTAGCATCGTAATAAAGTAGCACATTTGCGACTTTTTTCATGGAATATTGCCCACCTCTCTCGGCTTTGTTTTTTTCCCCTACAGTGGTATTGATACGCCGTCTTATTTTCCTGACATCCAATAGCAAAAACATAATTCTCTCTTTAACATTTAACATGTTTTTCCCATTGAAATATAAACCCTGTTTGACATTCCCTCCAGTCGCAGCCAACAAGCTGCACAATGAAATACTTGATCCATTATCGATGCTTTAATCTGTGTGCACAAACTGACGGGTATTCTTAGGAGGATGAAAGATGCCTCTGGGAAATCTGCACCTGAGCAGGCGGAGGAAGATGATGATGGGGGGAAGCAGGCGGGTCAGACCTCAATGGAGACCTGCTGCCTTTGGGACCGCTGGACTGGACTCTGCTGCTCACCCTGTCAATCAAGACACTTAGCCTCAGGCTAAAACGCACACGTGTACTGCACACACACACACACACACACACACACACACACTCACCCTGCAGAAACGCCGGCGGTGTCCAGACATTGTTAGTTGTGGCCTCAGTCAAATCTCCTAAAGACTTATTTCCAATGCAAAAAAGGTTGAAATCCAGCTGGACATCAAAGACACTGACAGCCGAGGTGACTGTATGGAAATGAATACACTCATATGAATACACTCATATGAAAGTCATAAAGCACTTGATTTAAACTGGAAAAACATGGCGTTTCGTGTTTGTGACAACAACCTTCTGGTTCCATGGAGCGTGGGTGAATAAAAGTGAAAACACAAAAAAATGTATGGACGTTAGTTATGTATTAACCCCAGATTCCATGCAGATAGGCGTACCAGGAGATGTTGCTTTCGGGTTGATCCATGTGCACCCTTGAGCCTTGAATGAGCCCCCCTTCCATCCGAGCTCACAGCTTAGAGCTACACCTATATTCATAGAATCCAGAGTTACAATACGTAACTAACACTCTAGTCTATGTAAGAGCTAAGGCTATTGGGTAAAGGGCTCAACCTCCACTCTGACACCAAAGGTCAACAAGCAGAAAACATACATCAGCTCACAAACTGTAAATGCCACGTGGCAATGAGCCAGGTAGGCCTGCAGCTGTCAGCACCATGTCAGCCCTGTGTGGAGAAAGCGTATGTTACACCGTCCACATGCAGCGCTGCCATGCAGAAGGGGTTGCATGAAAACACTCTGAATGATAATAAAACCCACGGAGCCCACTCATTCGCGATGATCGGATTAGAGGCACACCTTTTGGCACGGATCGGGCAACACTTCATCTGCAGACGGGCATATATAACACTGAACTACTCAGGAAGGGTTAGATCCATCTGGAAGCTGCTGCAGAGAGGTCTTCCACCGTCATCCCTCTGAGACAAACTCTGTTTTGACAGTGCCATGCCATGCAAGAGCCTTTTGTAGTGAAGGAACAGCTGTTGTGTCTGCGTATAGTGTGTACGTACTGAGACAAAGCATCGGTAAGACAAGAACACGTTGTGGTTCTGCACCTGCCGTTGGAAATAATGGGTTTTCAGTGCTTCACTCTAGCTGATGTTATGTTATATTATATTTACAGTACATATTAAATAGCATTATTTTGTATTTATCCTCAGTTCTAGTGTCATTTTCAGAAAATGATCTGTGAACAAAAACGCACAAGTGTGACAACACAGTACAAACAGTGAAATAACCTCCACAAGGACCTTCAACCAGGAGACCAGTGTTAGTGTGTTAGTTTGAATGGATGGAGGGTTGGCTTATACAACCCAACCATGACTTTTTTCCTCATCAACGTGGTTTTGTTGCGTAATATTAAGCATGTGTTTTTGTTTGACTTTACAACATTAACCACTGCGTCCGTAGTGGAGAGTTTGACGCACTGGGCTACAGAGTGTGTTAGGAAAAGTGACGCCAGGGGCCGTTATGTGACGAGTTGTGCTGAGGGCGTGTTGATAAAAACACCTCCTGACAGGAAAATACAGAGGCGTTGGGGGGGTGTTGCTTCGTATAACGTCCAGCTCCAACAATCGCCACCAAAAGGCTTAAGAGTCAGACTCACTTTGATACTGAAATGAATCTCAAGCAATAGTGAAATTAGACCCATGCACCCAACTGCAGTGAAATTAGATTTATGACACGACAAAGTTATGTTTCAAGATCATAATATTTTATGGCACACATGACTAAACTTTAATTCCATGTAATCCAGCCTATTAAAGCCTTCCAATGAATGGCTCTTGTAGACCGACCACAGTGACTGGAAGCAGAGCGGTGAGGAATGACAGGCAGAAAAAGGTGACGAGGGTGACGAGGGTGTGTAACCACAGGAGGAAACCCAGTCTGTTTACCCAAGTGATATTTTAATTTGCGCTGTGGGTTTCAACCTGTTATTTTTTTTCTTCCTCCGGATCCTTTCAGCGTGGATAGGCTTTTTTTCACCTCCTGAAATTGGTCCCGGGGATGTTAAGACAACATTGACTTTGGCACGATGGGGCAGCAACTGGGGGAAGTGACGGGACTCCGAAAGAAGTTTCCTCCCTCCGCCTCTCGCTGCCCGGCTGCACTCTGATCAACGTCACATCACACTCGACGTCCGCAAACAGCCAGACACGTCAGCCCGCGTCCCCCCGGCGACTCTCCGTGCCACAGTGATGAGGTCACAATCTCCCGTGGAGGTCAAATCGAGAGGTCGACGCCTGAGGAAAGTCAAACACATACCTGAAAGACTCACTGTTAACCGTATGACTTCATACCATATAACGTGTACGTGTGATTTTAAGATATTCACTTTTATTTACTCTATTTTATTTAACCTTTATTTAGCCATGACTAAGATTTAAATCTCTTGTAAAAAAAAAAAGCATAAAAACATGGATATAAACACCAAAATAACAACAACAACAATAAACCTTAAATTGCATCAATAAAATTACTTGTTTTTCAGTTTTAGTTACATTGTGCATTGCATGCTCAATGAACCTTGATAAAAAAAAAAGCTGTGAAAATGAGAATTATTGCATGAAAATTGCATCCACATGCTCAAAACGCCTGCTGGAATCACTTTACGAACAAATATTTTTAATTTGTCACAGATGAGACACTGATCTTTTCTTAGTGAACACCCTCTTAAGTGAAAAACAATAAGTAATGTTAAATAAAATTATCATAAATCATAAACTATCCATAAATCAATATCCTGCATAAATGAAGGATAAATGTATGTAAATGTATTTTTGTGTCCTGTTTTTTTTTTTTTAATCTGGCTCTTATTTTTTCCTTCTCTACAAAACGAGACAGCTTTTTCAAGTCTCTCTTGAAGATATAAATATATATATATGATAATCCCCATAATGGAAGTTCAACCTTCTATGAGTGTTTTATCGCGATCCTATATAAAATACGACATCGTTGAATTCCTTGTACAAGCATGATTGAACGGCTCAGAGTCTGCTTGACCTGATTTTAAAGGTGGAAGATGCTGTGGAAGTGGATGCTCTAGCAATCCCTCTATTATTGTAAGGAGGTGAACTACTGGCACTTTAAGTGTAAATTTGACCCGTTTGCATGTATTATTTTGGGAGAGAAGTCTATAAATATCAGAAAGGAAGACACGGAAGAGGCTAGCAGAACAAAGGAAAATCCGAGGAGTGTTCTCCTCGTCAGGCAGATGGTTGAAACTGACAACCAAATGGATTTCCGTTATCTCCGGATGTCTGACAATCTGCTCCATCACATTCGTATACGTGAACCGACGCGGCACCGATTTCCGATGGACTTGCCATCATTTTTATTTCATCAGTTGATATCTTGACATTTAGTCCTGGGAGGAAAATTCCTGGAAGTGTTCACAATCGATAGGATTCATCCTCTGGGGAGCGTGAATGTGCTCAGGACAGTTTATTGCAATCTTCCTGTTGGATGTTGAGATTTTATACTGAGGGTGGCAATAGAGGAAATGTATTTGTATGACATTTTGTAGCGATTACATGACTGTTATTCTACCATTTAGTCCTGTTTGTATCCATTTTGTGTGGTTCATATTAACTAGAATTGGGTCCAGGGGAAAAAAATATCTGGCGCTCCACTTCACGATGTTGCTACGTTTGCCTGTTTGCCATTTGGGAGAGTTTGCAAGTTGCAAAGCCAAAACAATAATCTAGGAGGGCTTAAAAAGTGCTGCACTGTGGCGTTAACTGGCCAATAATGTGGGTTTGTCATCAGCGGCACCTTTCATCGTTAATAAAAAAAAAACACAGATAAATACAGCTTCGCATTTTTAAACGATTTCAATTTTGCCAGGAAGGATTTAACGGATTTTTCTATAAAACATAATGAAGAAAACTGTCATTATCCTCAGAGGGGTTTTTTGTTGATGAGAACTTAATAACACGGGGCAATGAAACCTTCCCTTCATATGACCAGAGCGGCCGTGTAGACGCTTGTTGTGCTCGTTTGTAGGTTTAATGCTATTGGAAGCGTAGGCAGACCTGTGGTCAGATTGGCCAAAACTACAGACGACAATGTGACGAGCATCCGCTCCCTCCGTCGGGAGCAGAGATTGAAGCTAAACTGCGGACTAATCGTCCTCTCTGTGTTTACAGCACCCAAGGGTGAGCTTTTAATGAGGCGATATGACTAAACGTCCTGCAGCCTTCATCCGTCAGGCCCCGGGCTTTCTGATGCCTGGGCAGCGGGAGAAGCCGAATCTCCTCCTCCTGTCCTTCTCATGTGACTTTACCTCGTCCTTGTCCAAGTGGAAACAGGAAACGTCACAGATAAAGTCGCAAACTGATCTGCAAGAAGCTGGTGTGAGATTAAAGGAGGCTCAAAAACTATTTTTGACTAAAAATTGCCGAAGCAATATTTTCTTCTCTTTTCTTTTGTGTTGACTTTCAAAGGGAATTTTCAGACTCTTGAAAAACATATTTTGTGCACAAGCCATTATTGTAAAATGTCAGTTTTGTTATTTCAGTGTTTCTCTTGTGTTTCTGTTGGATCTCTGCTTTGATTCGCCAGTCAAGTCCTATCTATTGAGAAATTGGAAGAAAAAAAAAACATTGTCAGCACGCCACAATGACTGCTTGTCAATGCTGAAGGAAGCTAAAGTCAATATTTATGCTGAATTGTCAACGTTAGATTCCTCAGTGATGGAAAACGTATCCAGATCATTCATCAAAGTAAACATATTTCAAAGTTAAAGCTGCAATTTAAATTTGATTTGATGATTATAATTCATGCAAACAAATCCCCGACACACTGGCCCTTTAATGCCATTAATACATCGAGGTAAAACGAAGAGGAAAATAGTCCACTTTAACGGGAATGAAATAAAATGTTTCCTCCAGACAGAAACCCCTGTGGTTGTAAATTTGTGTGACCTGTGATGCAGGTGGGGCTAATGCACCAGACTGATATTTCCCTTTTATTAACTGATGGATGTTATTGCCTGACCTACAGTGAAAAGTAATTTTGTTCCATAAATTGAAGGTTTCCCTGATATGGATGGGGGTCAGGATACTGCTGGTCCTAAAATAGTCTCACCGGTCTGGGTGTTACTCAGACTTTTACTGTCCCACAAATGTAGAAATCTATCTATCTATCTATCTATCTATCTATCTATCTATCTATCTATCTATCTATCTATCTATCTATCTATCTATCTATCTATCTATCTATCTATCTATCTATCTATCTATCTATCTATCTATCCATCCATCCATCCATCTATCCATCCATCCATCCATCCATCCATCCATCCATCCACAGAAACTTTCATACCCATGCGTATTTACTTTAGAAGTCAGCTCGGTGTCCTTGCCGTCTCCTGCTGTTCTACAGTCAGTGTCCCCGACTCGAGGCTAATGCATGCGTGGTTCCGGAGGCAGAGCATCAAGGTGCCCCCCCCCCCCCCCCCCCCCCCTCAGCCAGGAGGACGAAGAGCAAACAATGCGGGTGGAAACATCAGAACGGTGATGAATATGGATGCTCTGTCTGAGGCTGTGGGAGCTGCTACCCCGCCACAATAAAACATCCTCTTACTGAAACTGAAGAATAAAAGCTTTGTATGAAGTTTTTTTTTGGCAACCTCAAATAAAAGCATCGTAAAAGAAGAAAAAACATTATTATTTGTTGGACGTGGCCAAGTAACAACACTTTTATATTTATACGACTGTTCAAGTCTAGAAGGCATGTGGGGGAAATACAAACCAAGGGATCATTTTCTTAAAAGCTGTTGACTTTGATGCAGCCTGTTATTAGTGAAAGTGTACTCAAGCCATGTAAATTAGCCTCATACACATCTTGGCCACAGATGTGGAGACTCTGTGGAGCTGTAATGTTCTGAATTGCTGCTTTTACACAAGCCCAAAAAAACAATCAAACCCAGTTCAGACACCAGATTTTCTTGTGACTCTTGAAATGTGCTAAAAGGGATTCTTCACCCACAAAATGATGATTTGTATAAACATCACTCACCAAGGGTTACCTACCTTGAGTTTTGAGGAAAACTTTGTTTTTCTCACATGCGACTTCGCAGGGAACGTAAAATCAAAACATAAAGAAAAACCTTATGAATAGAATTAAATGTGGGGATCACGTTTAATAGCAGCATGTCGTTTTGTGGGTAAAATATACCTTTAAGCTTCCATTTAAAGATAATATTATTTCTCATTGCGTTGTTTCTATTGTGTTGTTAGAGGAAGTACATTAAATATATTTTTTTTAATTATGGATCATGAGAAAAATCTTCTGATATTACATGTTTGACCATTTTTTTCCATCATCATGTGAAAAGGTGAGTGAAGTCACTCCCAAATTTCACAAATGAAGAAAAACGAATGAGAAGATAATGATAGATAGATATTACTGAGAATGTCTATTAAAAAGTGACACCATTAAAGTCCTCTTTATCAACCACGTCCCTCAGGTGTCAGACTTAATTTCAAAATATGAATGCAGGCTTCCATAAACCTCATGAACCCTAGTTCTCCTTACAGGCTTACAGCTTTATTATCTGTGTCAGGTACACCTTTATCACCGGCTTCAGGTGGTTCATATCGAGGTGTATTTCTATATCAGTCTTATTGGATAACGGGGGGTTGTGGTGTACTGAAGGATTTCCTTCCCCTGCCCACTCGGTCGGAGCGGGGTCATAATGTCTTCGTGGATAAGCTGCGGAGGCCCAGCAGACGTATACAGGGAGATGAAGTCTTCATCAAATTTGAAGTTTCCATTTTCCTTCCCTCTGAAATCCCTAAAGCGGTGTCACGTTGGATCCATTTTCACACCTGGAAATAGTTTCCTCAGCGTGGGGGGTTTGCGACGGGCTCACAGGCTGGCGGCGGAGGAGGCAGCGGCGGCACGGGGACGTTTAAGCCTCCATCAAATAACGGCTTTGTAATTTCACAGGAAACGGCGTCGAGCCAATCTCTCTCTCTCCTTGTCTTCCCGGCGACGTCGCTGCCTGCCTCGCTCTGTTTCCCGAGTCGTCTCTATCTCTTGACAGCTTCAGACTCTATTAGCTGTGATTGGTCACAGTTCACAGCCATGAAATGAAAAAAAAAAAAACAATGTGAAACCTGTAATTGTAAATGTGACAGGTAAGTAATCGAATGGCGAACTTCAAAGGCTTAAATAAGCATCTTTTGCTATCAGGAGCCTTCTGTTTTGGGGGGTTGGGGTGAAAAAGGAGGGAAACCCCAGTATTATCGGGGGGATTTTCTCCAACAAATATCTCAGTATCCGCAGATGTGTCAACACTTGACAATCAACTTGCCCGATCGGTTAGTGATCGGATATAATTGCTCAACGGAGCGGCTATAAAGCGGTGGATAAACACATTTAATGTCCTATAAATTCCCAATAAAAGTCCCCCGTTACTTTTGCTACTTACACTTCCTCCTCTACACTTATTTCATAGGCAGAGTTATGTATTTAATATTGGCCTAATTGGCATTCCATACCCGGACAACCGGAGTCTCCAATGCAGTGAAAAAAAGGGCATGGTCCCTCACCGGCTTCCCACCAGCGAATGTCTTCCTTCGTCTCTGCTGTAAAACCTTTAGCGTTGCGTTGTACGGCATCAAACCCTCGACAGTCGCAGCTTTTAAACAGTGTTGAAGTGTTTTCAGGCTGGATTTTCCCTTGGAGCCCTCGTTCTGCTGCCACGGAAATTTTAAGAGATTTGAGAACAGTATCACCATAATTAAACACTTCATGGAGATTAAGTGTTGCAGCAGAGATATACTCGTTTAGTGTGTGTGTGTGTGTGTGTGTGTGTGTGTGAGTAGTTCATGGACGGTGAGGGCGGAGTGCATGGGACACTTAGTGATGATTTAGTGCGAGCAGTCATAGCTGTGCAGAAGTGGAAGTGTTTTCCTAAGGCTCATAGCATTTAACAGCTATAGGTTCACAAACTCACACACACACACACACAGACACATAACTCAGATCAACACACCTGATTTTCCCAGAGTGCAGCAGTAATGGAGTGCAGATTGAAAAGCATTTGATGTAAGAACCTGCCAATTATGAGCATTCACACAAAGACAAACCTACTGTACGTTTAATGCTGCAGCGTACTGTAACTGTACTGTACTTTCTTTTTTCCTTTTTTGTTGCTTTGGGATATCATAAACTGATCACAGCGTGCCTGGACTAAACATGACAGCGCTAACCGTGATGACAAATATAGTGGAGAGACAGAGATGCTTAACTTTTCCACTGTCAACATCATTTAGTGGCTCCTTGTCGACGTCCACCTCCCTGTGGAACTCAGCTCGCGGGCTCTTCCTCCTCTAATCATCTTTCATCACTGCAGCGTCGCCGTGGTGACGGCGCCGGTAGCCTCTCGAGGGGAAAATCCACCGTCAAACACTGGCTTCAGGTGCTATTGAGTTTGACGAGAAATTAGTTAAATGTAAGGTTAAAATTTAACAGTGACACGTTTCATTTTGTTTTTAAATGGCAGAAAAGCAGATAACAGAAGTCATAAAAACTTTGCTCAAATTTATTTATTTTTTATTTATTTATTTAATAGGGGTGGTGCAAATTTATACAGAATTAAAACAAAGGTAAATAAAATACAACACCCTCATCTTTAACATTATTGTTGTAAATATAATTTCAGCAAATGTCATGTGAATCATCCAGAACCAGGGAGCAATATAATCTGATGACTGAAAAGGGACATTTTAATATATATATAAAAATAGCTGAATTACTAATGAACTAGATTAAAACTATGATGGATAAAAATCTCTCTGAAACTAAGCATTTTTGTCTAAAGAGTAAGACAAAATCTGAAACAGCTGCCAAAATGAACAGGGCTTGGAATGATGCGTGACCACAAGTCAGAATAACAAGAGTCGCGTTCCCATTCTTCCAACGCCGTGAGGTTAACAGATAACTTTCTGTGATGATGATGTCCTCGGTGCCCTCTGCGAAAGTCTCAAACAACCGAAAATACCAAGATGACATCACGTCTTTATGAATGGGAGCCATTGCTGCGTCCCGATGGAAGAGTTTCCTCTTTTGACGTTCGCCTTTCAAGACAGAACACAGTCAGTCTAGGCCTGCTCCCTTTCAAAGGATCTCCGATGTGGCTTTCTTTTCAGGGAATTCAGGATCTCACAATCCATTCTGGATCAATCCTGTGAGTGATGATGTTGACTGATATACAAGTGAAATTGCAGAAACAGGAAACATCAGTTAATTATAAATATATTGAAAATGTATGGTTTGGACCAATGAAAAAAACGCAAGGTGATATTAGGGTTGAGTATTGGCAAGAACCTCACGATACGATACGTATCACGATACTTTGGTCACGATACGTATCACGATATCACGATATTGTGATATAAATACAGATGAAAACACAAGTACCTGTATATGTACATCAGATGATATTGATCAGAGAACAAATTGAGTCAAAACTATTTCATTCAAAACAGCCTCTCCATTTTATTAATTCCCATGAAATTCACTGGAATAAATATTGAAAATAAAATGAAAAAGGATAAAGTACTGCATTCACAACGCGTCTAAACATTAATTAACTTTCTTTTTTTTTTAAATTGATCTTTGGAGTTGAAATATCGATATTGTATTGGGCGGCAAAGTATCGCGATATATTGCTGTATCAATATTTTTACCCACCCCTAGGTGAAATAAATGGCTGTTTGTTCAGTCTGGACATTTTGTTCGTCAGATCCAGTTGCAGATAAACGGAAGCTACAGTGGATGAATTTACTGTATTTACCATAATATTTGTTGAGGTGAAATGTCAGGAATAAATTCAGGATAAATCATCATTTTATTCCCCAAGTTTACCATCATTTTACCAGAGTGCAACTTTGTGAAATCCCCTTTGACTTCCTCCATGAATACTGTATATATTGAACGTACCGCTGGCTGATGAAAAGTACGTCCACCCACCAAAAACCTTAATTTCCACACATAATCGGAAAAAAATTGCCATTGAACATCCCAGTCTGATCAGATTCAAGTGTATAATAAGGATTTGAGGGTGAAATTGGTTTCCTCGATATGGATAAACCCCGTATAGGTTTATAGACCACTGGTTTGTCCGCTGTTGTGTAAAATGAACCTTAAAATGTTTTTTCCCGTCGTGAAATTAGTTTTCTCAATCAAAATGTGAGCACAACATCATGACGGCCGGAGGCGATTCCTGAATAATTCAGACTTCAAACAGCCTGATGCTGCTCTTATCATCCAATCACAGATTCAGTCACGGAAGCAGGTCACCAACCCTCATCTATAATCCACTAAGAGGGTTTCCCCATCCATTAGCACCCTCACTACTGGATGCATTCAGCACTTGGGAAACCAACGAAAATGCATGTTTTTGTGTTTGGGTCGGGGCTGTTGTTGTTGTTGGGGGGTGTGATTATGTTTGGATACATTTAAATGGAATTCATTCCCTGTTTTTTTTTTAAATGCCACTTTGCATGCGGACCCTATTTCAAAATCATCTCATCAGTTGTGGCCATCAGTCGATCAGTCGCTTCAATAAAATAAAGAACGACTTCATTCTTCGTTAACTGGTCGCATTTCCACACAATAAACCACTTCATACTCGGAAGTCAACCACCAAAACTCTCCAAACATGAGGCCCAGCCCAGAAGCACATGGCATCCACCGAAGAAAAACAGTTTTATTGACTTATGAATAATGACTTCCATATCCTGTAATTATGACCTCTGGTATGTGGCATCTGGCAATTATGAGAAAGTGATTTTTTTTTTCCTACGTGTGAATGCCATGCACTTCTGCTCAGGTGAAAACTGGAAAAACGACAATAACGTCCCCGGGCCAAACTGTGTGGTACACAGCCTTCTAGCAGCAGAAGGGACATGTTCTATCAGCTGAGTGATTCATTAGCCAGCTAACTGAACACATGACAAATGGCATAATTATAATGTTATATTCAGACAAACTTTGCACTGATGGTTTTGTTCAGTGATGGATTTGAAGTCCCTAAAGATATGATATGATTTTTTTTGGGGGGGGACAAGAAATTGTCAACACAATATCAGGCTTAATAAATCAACTGAAAATAAATGGCAATCCATTCTGATTCCCAGGCTCAATGAACACCCTGCATGTCAATCAAAATGATGCATTCTGGGTGTTACAGTTAGTGTAGTGTGGTCTACTCTTGCTTTTAACCTTTAAACTTGTTGTTTTTTTGTTTTGTTTTTTGCTTGTTTTGTTCTGTTTGTTTGTTATTGTAAAGCAGCTTTGAGCACCTGGAAAATAACTATATGTATTATTATTATCTTCAGCATTATAAAAGAAAAGGAAAAGAAATGGGATCTTGGTACTTTCACTCACACTAATGTGCATCATGTTGATAATCAAACATTATTGTACAATTAGAACAACATCATACATTATCAAGTAATACCAGGATGCGTGGCGTGTTCAGATGATGTCATACACGTCGAATAAAGACGTATCAGACGACAACACTGACACAGCTCTCACACAGAAGCCCTTGTGGCGTATATATTTGTGGTGTGTATCTCGGTCCAGGTGGAATATTTAGCTACTTGAAGTGAATATTTCTAGATGAAGTAATGAAAGGCTGCCCCTGTGGAACATGGGAGCTGTTCTGTTTTTAGCGGCGCAGCGTTGTACTGGACGTGGTCGCTGCTACGTTGCACGGCTATATTGAGAATAAAGACATTTGTTGAATATTTGAGTTTACATAATCACTGCCTTTCTCCTGCTTGCGATATCGAGTGCCAACACTTTGATCCCTCACACACACACACACACACACAAACAGGCTTCCCAGAGAAAAGTGAGATGTTGTTGAGTATAGGATTTGTAAATTCTTGGAACTCCTGGTGACACTATTCCCACTAGAGCTTTGGATGAAAAGTTAGGGGATCACGTGAAATCCGTAGAGTACATCTTCATAGTGATCAACAGACAGCTTCGCAACAGAAGCCAGATTGAGTGGTAAGATCCACCGGTCGCTCCTCCGTGGCTGCTTGCAGTCCGAACAAAAATCAAACTAAGTTCCAAGTACAACATATGTAACATATTTCTCCCTGA
Organism: Eutrigla gurnardus; assembly: GCF_963514095.1. NCBI lineage: Eukaryota > Metazoa > Chordata > Actinopteri > Perciformes > Triglidae > Eutrigla > Eutrigla gurnardus. The sequence continues at coordinate 31,865,347 of NC_139915.1, forward strand.
ATCACAACAAAGCAAACAAACTACAGGTCTGAATACGCCCTCACATATTAACGTATTTTGCTTAAAGGGGAGGTCATCCGCCTCACCCCCTGAAATTACCTATTTTGCTTTCACTTTCCTGTCACTATTTCAATAGAGATTAAATCAGAAATACTTTTGGTTGGAATATAATTGTAGGGAAACAAAATGTAGGCTTGAACGATCAGTTTTAAAATCTAAAAACAATAAAACCTCCATTATGTCGTTGGAACATTCATTATTTAATGGGGAAGCCCAAAGCAGTCTGCAGAGTTGCTCACTGAGACAAGTTGCCATTGTCTTTATGATAAACCAATGTCATGATGTATCATATGAAATCGCATGCAGCCGGCTGACTTCCAGTGAAACGTTGCATCAAAGGCAATAGCTGTGAATAAGTCAAAAGTCCATTTGATGTCATTTTATTAACCCTTTCAGTGCATAAAGAAATGCATAAATGAACGGATCAAGGGATGATTGCTTCTTGTTTCTTTGATGTGCCCGGCGGCTCGGCTCACAATGTGGATTTATGAATCCTGAATACTGTGAATGGAGAGCTTAATATCTCTTTCTGCCTGTTCCTCTCTTTTACAACAGGTCGCTGCGTTGAGGCAGGTTCAGACTCGGGGCTGGTGCAGCTCCGAGCCGAGCCGTCCCCTGTGTGTGGGACAATTACCGTGTGTGTGTGTGTGTGTGTGTGTGTGTGTGTGTGTGTGTGTGTGTGTGTGTGTGTGTGTGTGTGTGTGTGTGTGAGTGTGGTTAAAGTTGCAACCTGAAATCTATCAGCAGAAGAGAAAATTGGCCTACGGGGCTTTTGAGGTTTTTGTGAGTTTCCACCTTTAAAAAATGAGATAAAAAATGTCAGCAGCAAACTTAATCGTACTCCTGTGGGACTAGAGGGGGTCCGACCAACAAGAAAGAGAGAGAGAAGAACAGAATGAGTGTCAGGGCTTCTGTTTTCAGGAATACAAGTATCCCACATGATCAAAGTGCAAATAGAATGCACATTGGGATTGTGGATTTTTTATTTTTTTTAATCCTGTGGATGGAAAAGGACAAAAGTCACCGACAGCCTGGCACTGTCGGCTATCAATTTTTAGCCATGATGGTTGGTCTGCCGCTCTGTCTGCTGGTCAGTCGGTCACCACTTTGGCTTCACTGAAATATCTTCACAACAGCGACGTACTGGAACTGGAATTCAGATTCATTTATGTGGTATAAAATGAATATGATGATGATTAAGACCTCCAAGACACTTTAGGACAGGGATGCCAGGGTGAAATTGGACAGGGGGACAGATTTTTTTCAAGTGAGACCTCAGGGGGCCGGATTACACTTTCGGACTGAAAAGGCCAAACATTGATTCAACACATGGATAGGTAGGCTATTTGAAATGATTCATGAAGGCCTACACATCAAAAAGAAATTGCGTTGGCACCAAAATAGCCTCACAATGAGGCCTAAATGACATACATTACAAAGGAGGATGATTGGCAGGCGCTCTCCTTCATACAATCACGTGCACACTTCATGGCTGCACCTGATTGGACGATCGCTTTCACAGCTGTCCTGTCTGCTCCCGGATTTCAAACCGACCAACATGGCGGCTCGTTTGAAAACTTTCTCTTATATTACGACAATAGTTCACCGAAACGTGTTTCTGGAAACATTTTAAGCGAGAAATAAGCGATGCAGTTTCTGAATCTGTCTTTATTTTAGATCGACAACATTCAGTTTAAAAGATTTTCGAGAGCTTGCGGGAGGCAGCGGCGCACCGTCTCTCCACACTCGCCGTGAGTCGAATGCATTGCAGGGCATACCGTAAATCCTTTAATATAGCCTCAGTGAAAATCTTCGCGACGCGAACCTGACAATGAATGGGAAGGGTGGAAATAACGCTGCCTGTCGACACTTGCCCCGGCCAATGTCACTGGCCAGTAATAGAATACAGGTCAGTATTAGAGGATTTACGGTAATACTGGCAAATACTGCAAAACTATTGGGGTTCCCATTGAATTAGCTAATATTAGCATGCTAACATGCTTAACTAATATGATAAAGTCATCATGGTCAACGTCATACCTGCTTAACATCAACATGCTAGCATAGTCAATGTGTGCATATTTGAATGCTGATGTTAGTATTTAGCTCAAAGCACCACTGTGTCTAACCACATAGCGCTGCTAGAACGGTTCTAGACTCAAGGTATTTGTAGTTCTACATTTCAGGATGAGGCTTCCCTGTAGGCATGCTCTCCGTTTCAGATTCCCTGAATGACATTGAGGACACAGATACGTATGAAGTGCAAATGGAATTCACCAGTTTCCCCAAAAGAGACAAGTGTTTAAACACATGTTCAGGGTGATAGTGATCTGTAATGTTGAAACGCTGTGTGAGTCCAACAGCCGTCTCAGATGAAAGTGTTTCAGGTGAGAACTGACAAGCACTTCATCCACTCGCCTCAACTTCCTTCATGGATGACAACTGTTCAACACATTTAAGAATTCAATTTGGTAGATATAAACCTCGGTAGACCCTGCATATTAGTATTAACAACTGAATGGCTGAATGCAACACAGGAACACAGTGTAACAGGGTGAAAGAAATCAAGAACGTGTTGAAATCCCAGTTCTGAATCAGCAAAATGTAATGAACAGACGGGAGAGGTGGGTGGGACGTTTGAGGGCAGCCAGAGTTCTTGAAGTCCTTTTTTACTACTGGAAATGTGAGGTGACATACTTTTCAAGCATTTTCAAACTCTCCTGTTGAAATCATCAAAAATACAAAAATAATGACCGCCTATAGCTGAAGCATCCACCCTCCAGTTCCTCCTCAAGTTAAGTCTGTTAGCCCTGTCAGGACGTTTCCTGTAGTTTGGACTGTTAGCACTGTTAGCTACAAGCCGACGGCTCGGGCGTTGCCATGGTGCGAGCCATTTAAGAGGCAATCAAAATATTCCCAATGTCATATATATGTTCTTGTAATAACTAGAACTGGGATTATTGTGCTGACAATATTGAAAAGAAATTAATAAAACATTTCACATTGATGAACATGAATCTTCCTCTCTAAATGGAGGGCCCTCCAACAAATTCAAGAGGAGAAACAAGATGCTGCAATGGAAAGAGCACTCATGTCAGGACAATAAATGATGCAAATGAAATCCCATTGTAATCCACCGGAGTGGTGATCAGAACGAGTGGTTATCATTTACAAAACTGCACAAACACTTCAGAGTGCATTAAAGCGCTCCTGCTTCGAAACCCTTTGCTAAACCTAGTTCACAAGTCTGGAGCACACGGACTGAGGCTGCTCCAAGACATAAAATACTTCACATTGCAGCCTATCATGTGGTACTCCATTATTATTAACCACTAATAGGTCCTCCCACGTGGTCCAATACAAACACACAGCCCAAAGACAGATATAAACAGGCTGCCTTTTTCTGATGCTAATTCAATACAGGAGACAGAGACAGAGGAGCCGGGCGAGAGACCACAAGCTAGCCGGTTTTTGAAAGCAGAGCCGACGCGGTCTCGGAGTCGCCCTCGCCACTGAGGCCAATTTGCAGACATTCATTTCCTCCAATCTGTCAGGTCAGGCGGTGGGAGCGGTGGGAGCAGGAGTGGACGGGACGGGGGAAGTAGCGAGGAGAAATAAGTGAGACTCCGGGGGATTGGAGACCACAGAGCAGCTAGCTGTGCATCTATGAGGTTCTCCTCTTCTTCCTTCTCCTTCCCCCAGAACAAAATAACCTCTTCACACTCTCACAACCAGCCCACTGACAGAGCGGGGATTAGCGTTCAAGCACTGCGAGCGATGCTCTTAAGATCTGCAGGGTAAACGATGGCTCCTTTCAACAAAACTGAGCCATGTGCTCTTCTTCTACCTCCTCCGCCTCAGAGGCCACAGACTCACCCAGGAGACGTCATTAAGAGTATTTACCAATTGCTACAAACAAAGAGGGTGTTACTGTACGTGCCACTGGCTTCATATTGAATTACTGTCTGCCCTACTTTAGGGGGGGAAAATGCTGAGATTTCTTTTCATGTTCACAAAATGTTGTCAGTAGGACTCCTTCTCCCTACTCTGCTTCTGAGAAACAGTGATGGGTTTGTTGGCAAAGCCCTTATTTAAGTCATTAAGTCCTAAAAATGTCAATCCATCCACTATCTGTAACTGCTTATCCTGTTAAGGGCTGGAGCTGATCCAAACTGACCCTGGACAAGTCCATCACAGAGGTGAATCATCGATTCATAGAGACGGACAAACATTCACACTCAAATTCTGGCTACCTGAACCTGAATCCCGATTTCCATCCTTCATTCATGTGAACGAGCCCATGAACGAGTCACTGGATCTGTAAACTCCTAACAGTACCCGATAATCTGGGCCTGAACATCCAAACGGACCAAGGTCCCAGATCTGTTTCTCCTCCAATTGCTGGTCAATGTATCTACCAAAACTCCTGTAGTCTGAACCCTGACCTGATGGTGTGCAGATTTCATTCTTTTTGATAAAGCCATAACAGATTAAGCTATATTTACATAAATGCCTAAAAATTGTAGTTTTTGCCAGAGAAATATTCATAGTAGACATGACAAGGCATTATTCCAAAACCCCATCCTAATTTTCTCATACTGCTGATTGATAGACTACAATCCTACAGACATGATAAGTGTTGTGGTGTGATTGCGGCGTGTTTCGTAAAGCTTCTGTTGACACATTTTTCATGTTTAGTATAGCGGCAGCACTGATAGGTAGTTCCGGATGAGGATGTGTGTGTGCTGTGTTGACCTTGTGGTTACAGTAATGACATGTTAAGGAGGACGGTGGCGCCAGACAGCCCTGAAGACCCCTACCACACTTATAATTTGAGAAGAGAATTGTATCGGTCAGAAGTGTTCAACACACACAATATCGCCATATGAAAGCATAACAGTCCAAACAAATACCGTGGGGCAGAGTGCATATTTATGATATTCTTCTCAGGAATTCAGAGCACCCCAGTCGCCATATTAGACGCCAAAGGCAGCGTGTAATTAGGGATGTGTAACTACGGATTTCACAGAGCTCAGAGTCTACAGAGAAATGGCAGGGGCAGAGCTTGGTGTCTCATTACGCTGACGATCTTCCCCCGTTCCACCAAGAGAGTGAGCTCTTTGAGTTTGAGCGTCTTGCTCAAGGACACCATGTACGGGGGGAGAGTTTCATGGACCAAACTCGGGTGACCCGGGACGCCCTCTCCAACCTCCGCCGCCTCTACGCTCCCTCACATAAAAACCCCCAAAGACATTCTGACAAAGAGGCTGAGAGTCTGGCTGCCAAACAAATGCTTGTGGTTCCGTCTGTGTTCACATTGTGTTTAATCAGCTGCAACATCCCATAAAAATGCATTGTTTACAGTATGAGATTCCCATAAATGAGTGATCAAAGCATCAAGTGGACATCATTTTTTTACTTGTTTGGTTAGAAGATGGTTTTAAGGAATATAGCTGTTTAATCTGCAATAACTGTTTGTCTTGCCTGTTTACACATAATTCATTGTGAGGCCTGTTTCTCCAATATCCCCCCTTTTTTGGCTCTGTATTTGGTTTCTACCAACTCTTGCAGTGTGTATCTTGTAAGGTCTTACAAGATACACACTTCTAGCTTATATAAGGTTTATTGCTTATTGCTCAGGTGGTAGGTTCAATTCCCCCCTGACATGTTAACTAACAGAACCTGCCAATGTTTGTGTTTTGTTGCTCTGGCTAAATTAACGTAATGAGAAAAACACCCTCATTACATCGCGCTGTTGATTAAAGGTCTCTGAGATCTGTGTGTGTGTGTGTGTGTGTGTGTGTGTGTGTGTGTGTGTGTGTGATATGGATGTGTCAGCATGCCTGCCCATCTCCTCCCCCCTCCGGCCCCCTCCTTGTAAAAAAAATATGTTCTGTTCACGGCGGATTCAGCAGCACAATTATCACTGCGGCCTTTTCAGTCGCGGCTCTTTAGGCCAAGAGATGGAGCATGAAATGAATTCTGTGGCCAGCAACCGGGCCAGCTGGATTTGGGCTGTGCCAACACAAAGGCCGGGGCCGGTGCCAGGACACTTATTCGCTTTTGCTATGAAGTTGTTTCTCTTGGTATTTAACGAGTACTGTCAGCGTAAACTTCAGGTTGTTGTGTCTCCAGGCCTTAACCCCAACGATCCGTCTGCTTTTCAATATTCCATATACTCGGTATGCTCAGTTATAGCTGAGCTAAGCACAGATAATAAGATAGTGCTACTGCAAGCTTTCTCAAAGAAACACGATCATCATTTAAACGTTTTATCTTCATGTGATGGTGTTGAACTTAAAAAAGGTGAATTTTAATGCCATGAACAAAACTTATTTATAACGTCCTTGTCGGTTGTTTTTGAATCACCACTTATGAACAATTTCAGGTTTACCAATCTTTCTGACCTGCACGTGTTTGGACTGTGCCGATCCCAGGCGACGCATTCACATTCACACATTCACACATTCACACGTCCTGTCTTTGGACTGTGGGAGGAAACCCACGCAGACATTGTGAGCGCATTAAAAATCCTTCACACCGCTTAAAATGAAGTGAAACTGGGAAGATTTGGTTTGGTGGTTTATGAAACACTTGAAACGTTTGGGAACCTGAAAAACCTTGATCAAATCCAATATTTAAAATATCTCTTTCTAGAGACAATGTTGCTGTTATTCTTATTTGCCTTTTTATGATTGTTTGTATCATTGAAAGGTGTCAAAATGAGTCCGAAATGTATCCCATGTTGCAATTTGCAGCTTGTATCAAAAAACAGAACTTTGGGACATTGCTATACATATAAGGCTGCTAGTACACATCTCAAGATACTACCTGGAAGTACTACAAAATACTGTTAAAACACAAAAGCATGAGCAGTTCAAAACAAATAGGCAATCAATAACGCTCTGTAGTATTGATCCTTGTGTAGGTGTAGGCCAGTCAAGTTGTATTCTCTTTCAACTCTTCTTTGCTTACTTATCATTATTCTAATAGTTTACTAATTGTGCCAAATATAAGGCTTGTCCAAGTTCACCCGGTCCATTTACACAACAGGTGCAGCTCATCATTCAACAGGTACGTGCACACACCTTCACACCGAGCTGTACATGCCCACCACCGAAACACAGGTGTAAAGCTTTTTACAAAGAGCAAAGTGTAAACAGGCCCGTCTTTAAGCCAGGAGGCCGACATAAAAGGCCGTTTGCAGGGGTTTTGAGGCTGCTTTAGGATTGCTCGGTAGCCTATTGACACAGCTGCAGCGCCCCACCTTCTGCCCATATCGCCTAAAGAAAAGCAGCTCGCATGGAAGCCTGCATGCATCGCAATCTGTTATTTTGAAGGTTAAAAGAAAATCCAAGCGGGTAGAAGACATTCTGAAGAGAAAAAAACCCAACAAGCCTTTATAAGCCCCCGGAGGATCAAACCCTTTTGTAAGCAGAAAATTAGGATTCTCTGTGTACACATGCATGCCCGCGCACATATATGCATGCATGCTGGCGTGTACTGTATGTGTGCTTTTGATTATGCTTGTGGGTTTTCTTTGTGTACCCTGTCACTCTCCAGCTGTTTCAGAGGGAAAGTGCTGTTGCCTCGAAAAAAAAACGAAGCACACAATTACAAGTTCCATTCTGAGGAGCACAAAGGGGCCGATAGACAGGCCACGTATTTATAGAGAACTCCTGGGCATTTACAGCAGACGGCCAGCTTTGTGTTTGTGACGGAACATGTGGATGAGGGAAATTGTCACGTAATTACACCTTGTTAAGCATCTGACCTATCATTTTGTTGAAATGTGAAAGGGGCGATTCGGCGAGAGAGGGTTGTTATCAACGATGGCAGAGAATTTCAAACAGAAGGGAAAAAAGGGTTTGAATCAAGTGCACATCAATCAGTGTGTGATTTGAAGGACACAAACACATTCACTCCTACGTCTCTGCACATACGGCATTGATTTTTAAATGCAAAGAAAATCTGTGTGGGTTCCGTAACCTTGATTCCATTTTTGACAAACAGGCCATGTCCATGCTAGCGTAGATATATTTCTGTTTTCTCGGTTTTGGCCAGTTCTACAGTACATTTAAACATGCCAGTCTCACAATGTAGTTTGGATTTTTGCATAATTTCAGCTTTGTCTAAAAAGTGAAGCTAAAGCAGAACTGCCTTACACTTGAATTCTTCCTAGCAGCCAGCAGGGGGCGACTCCTCCGGTTGCAAAAAGAAGTTTGATTGTAAGTTTATGTGATTTAGACGCCACTTCTCACTTGATTTATTATCTAAGTAAACATTGTAAACATGAGTTTATGTTCTCAATCAATATAGTTTCATGTCTTCTTAGACGACTAAGTATATTAGTCTAATTACCGGTTAAAATATATAATTTCATTGAGTTATAGGTAATTGTGACAATGCATCTTGTTATCGGAAAACATTTTGAGCATTACAGACTTATTATGCAACATACGCTCACTCCAATGTGTCAAATAACGCAGCTTTGTCAGCGTTCCACAGCTTCAAACTAGGACGCTAACCTCTAGCATCACTTTTTCATGTCAGTCACGTCATGTCATTATACGCTCATCACATGCATAGTGCATTTTCAAAAAAAACTTCCAACTTCACAGGAATTTAGGTTAAAAAAAAGGGTTATTACTACTGATTGTTAGCACTGTTAGCTGCAAGCCGCTGGCCCAGCTGTCGCCACATTGAGAGCCATTAAGAGGCAACAGATGCTCTGAATTTGGTAGTATGCACTTTTTGAGGTTTATAACACATTAATCTAAAAATCTACCTACAATGTGCGCTATCATGTGTTTGATTGGCCTGCACAGTATCACCTAAATAATTTTACTGCTCCTTGTAGTTCTACGAAGACAAAACTGTTCTTCTTGCAAGAATAGACTTTTGTTTTTCTCACATCATCACAAAGCCTTCTGGGAAATGCAGGAAGTCACTAACTAAAGTGACTGCACAGGCAGGTTGAGACAACATGGGATTGCCAAAAAGGTCAATTAAAACTAATCAATGCCTGAATTGCATACAACAAATATATGTGTGGAAGGGAATTTCCTATGAATATACATGTAGTAACACCAGGCCATGGCTGCAAGGGTTCATGTACTTGTGTGTCACGGTACAGGGGCCACATGCAGAATACATGGTATGAAGATTGATGCACGTAATGCGGAACCATAGTTCACAAGCACGGATTTTGGCTCAAGAACCTTCCGTTGTGAACACGCATTCGAAGGCACTGCCCAAATGTGCAGCCCGTAATTTGTGTAATTTAATAGATGCTTTTACTTTTATAGCCTGATGTGACCTGTTGCCCTTTGTAAAAGTGTTCATTATTCGTACAGTAGTTATGTAACAGAATTGTTATAATGAAAACATTTGTGGAAACATTTTTTAAAAAGTTGTCTGTCCTTGAGACTTGCACTAAAACAAATTAGAAATGTATGTATTTGGGGTTTTTCTGCTCTACCGAACCGTGACTCGTAAACCGTGACTTCTGTGTACCGTCCCACCCCTACGATTGGCTCTCTTTAGTCCTTGTTGTGAAGTTGGATCATCGACAGCTTTGATGTAATGCTGCAGTGACGAGGGGGGGGATCATCCGAGGCTGAAAGTGAAGCCGAGCCTGCTGGGTATGGCAGGGCGGGCGGCTCTCCCCTGGGTGGAGCCCAGTGGATGCAGGGACACTAAATCACCAGCGGTCCCACAGTAAACATGTGAGCTTTATAGCAGCTCTGGCTTTCAGTGTTGGATGTCAATATTTGGTCCCATTCCTTGTGGTCGGGGCTGTGACGCATTCAGCCAGAGTTGGATTTGTGCTTACAGCCCTCCACAGGCCCATCCAGCCAGTGGTGAACAAACAAGCTGCTCTACATTAACCAAATACCCATTCCAATAGCAAATACAATGCCTTATTATCTTATTGCCCCAAACCACAGGCCGTTATGAAAAACACTGTGGAAGCCGAGGCCACTTTGTGATTTTGAGTGAAGCGGATGCAAATTCAAAGGGAAGCAGTTCAAGGGAAATGCTGTATTCAAATTGTCTTCCTTTTGTTCAATCTCATTAAACGACCCAGAAGTCACAACAGTCCGTGTGATGGGTCAAAAATATAACAAACAATACAATGAGTAAGCTGACTGCAGAACACTGAAAAGCTTTATTTTTAAAATATTTTCATATAAACAGAACTGCCATGTTTTTAACATATATAAGGACATATATATAACTTATGAAATGTTTGTCTTTTCCATTGTACTCTCTTGGTTCTTGAACGTGCTTGAACATGTATCTATGGCCCACCTTTACTTTTCAACAACTGCCCAGTTTTAACTTAGTCTCTATCTTTTAATGCTTCCTGTGTGTTTTGAACGCTTGTATGGAGATCACGAATCATGCAAAATTACAAACCTCTGGTACATTTAAACTTAATTTCTGATTGGTATCCAGTTCCCCCACGGGACCACTGAGGATCATTTCACATGTGTTGCGTGTGTGTGTGCATGCAAGAGATCCATGTAAGCTTGCAGTATGACACTTTTGCGAACGGGATAATTAACAGCAATTTATCCTCCTTTAAAAATCGTAATCTCGCCCCGAGAGATAATTCTGCCTACAAAGCCGTATCAAAGCTCCTGGCCTTTGTTCCCGTTTCAGCAGCTCTAACGGCGAGTCCGGGCCCTTCCCCATCCAGAGCCTCCAGAGCTGCCCCAGCTTCACCTCCCCTCAACACAGGCCTCGGTGCGCTGCCTCTGGGGGGGATGGAGCCTCAGAGCTGGGGCCTCTTTGGTAGCAGCGGTGCCGCCGGCGCTGTGAGTCATGGAAGATCTGATGGCTTTCTAATGAGGTTTTAAGACCTGATGCCAACAGGCCAGGTGCATGAGTCTGTAAAGGTGGGGTTTTTTTGCAGTATGTGTACTTTGTGCAAGGAGAGGAATGTGTGTGTTTACCACGCGCAGATTCATTCAAATGATGTCCACCTGCAGCAACAAGTGTGTGTTTTGCTTGTGTAGGCGATGATTATGTACATTCATGTGGAAATCTCTCCTGCGCCTGCCGCAGATGGTTAACGGCGGATCGCTCGCGTTGAAAGATGTCATAATCGGATTTGTGTAAAAGGCCTTTAATGTCGTCGCGTCTGCGCACAAGTCAGTTAAAAGCCGACCCGGCCCAGGTGATGGAGACTGGATGTTTTAACAGGTGAAAGTGATGCTTTGTCCACGTTGCTGTCAGTGATCCAGGTTTAACTAGCTTGTATGCTCGTGTCCGCCCACAGTAAGAGTTGGAGATGTTAGACTCAAGACATTTATCGCCGTTCTTTCTGGTTCAGTTTAACAGCAAACCAGCAAGTTCTCATAACGAAACAAAACACTATCATTTAATTTAAGATTTGATGTGGTGGTGGAGTGTGGAAATCTAAAATAATAATACGTTGTTGAAGGTAATCAATGTTGATTGAGTCTACCACGTCGTCCAAACCACCAGCCGTCACCTGACCTACTTGGTAAACTAAAGCATTATAATAGTGGAATTTCAAATTAAAAATCAGCTCATTGCAATGTAAAAAAAACAAAAAAAATAATCAGTGGTTTTCTCTTGTGGAGGCTAAGTCAATATGGACGTCGCTTTTGAATTGAGTTAGAATTTGATGAACTAGGATGGACAAGCATGTGTTCCACTGACATCTGCTCATTTAGGAAACAGAGAGAAAAAAACAGAATGCATTACAACCATTAGTTATTGAGGGCATCTTTCTTGACCACCACAGCTGTGCAATCCAATCACTAATACATCCCTAAGTCTGATTGCATGTGAAAAATTAAACTGGACGAAGCTGTAGATAACACCAGGGTCCTCCTTCAAGACACACAAAGGGTGAGTTATGCTTGGATAAAATAAATGGCAGTTTGTGAGAATGAAGCCCCTTCTCATCGCGAGGGGACGAGCCTGTGGTCAAAACCCAAGTCTCCGTGCTTTTTGCTGGCCGACAACAAAGCGGGGCGAAATCCTGCGTCCATGTCAGCGTGTGCGTTTGATTTTGGCCACATGTAAACGAGCCCATTGTATCGGGAGAACATGGAGAGAGCGGAGCATCCACAAAAATAAACCTCACAGAGAAAAGCCCTGTAGTTAGACGGGCCACAGAACAGGCTGCTGGGCTCTGAACCACACCGCAGCAGGACACACTTTATGTGTGTGTGTGTGTGTGTGTGTGTGTGTGTGTGTGTGTGTGTGTGTGTGTGTGTGTGTGTGTGTGTGTGTGTGTGTGTGTGTGTGTGTGTGTGGGTATGACTGTGGCACAGCAGCAGCCAGCAGCAGCAGCCAGTCCATGTGTACTGTGGTGTGGTTGGGTTCCCCTGCTAAATTTAATAAGGGTGTCTCTGGTTACATCATGGCCCGGAGAAACGGAGAGAGAAACGGAGAGAGAAACGGAGAGAGAGGGAGACAGGAAGTAGAGAAAATCTGCCGTCAGCGCTATAATACCCAACGAACCGTTCTACTGGGGTTAGCGTGTTTAATTTAGCCAATTAGCTAATAAACCATAAATTCAAGCTGCACACGACAAGCTGACAGACACACTGCCATGTCCAATTAATTGTCAGTAGGCGTGTGATAATATTAACATTTCATGTCATAGTTATTGGCCGAAAGATTTAGGTTTTATCCGGATAGTCATCAAAATTTGCTTAAAACTTGTGAAATAACACTAAAATATTGTGGAATCATTCATTGATTGTCAAAAATATATATATATTTTTTTTTTATTGCATTTTGGATAAGGTGAACATCCTTTTTAGTGTAAAAACATCAAGTTATCTTCAATAATATGATCATAAATCATTTCTCTGTGCTCTATTTTTCACTTCTTCACCATGATAGCGAGCTAGACAGCTTTTCAAGTCACAATATTTACAATTATCTCAATAATGGAAAGTCACCCAAATTTAACGTGAGTGTTGGTGATAAAAATCTTTTATTGTCCTTCTGTAATTATTATTATCTAATAAAATTGGCAACTGGCAAAACATGTAAGCAATAGATTATTTGTCCATTTAGCTCCGTTTTGGTCTCCACCTCCTGAAAAAAATGATCCGGTTGTCTACTGCGGGTGAATGAGAGCTTGTTTGCTGAAAGTAGCGAAACAAGGCTATGACTGCTGGCACTGAAGCAAACAGTAAATGTGCCATCAAACCAAACACAATGAACCAAAGACACAAAATAACCGAGTCAGAGCTGCAGACTTGGTGATGATCCCCTTTGAGTTAATCACTGTGTTCACATGACACACCGTGTGATATATTAATTAAAATGAAAAAAAAAACATAATTAATGAATAATCCTCAATTAACTTATCAATTACTAATTAAAGGTTTAGTAATTAATATGAAAATATGAATGAGTATCTCTGTAATTGCTGTCTGACACTCTTTTTGATGCTGCCACTGGGGAGCACCATGTAGATGTAGAACACATCACAGTCATATTGTGCACCTATTTAACAATATATACAGTAAAAATACAAAAAATAAATGTCTTTGTATTTTAATATCAACATCCAATTTTTTGTTCTTCCTGGAAAACAAAATATGAAGCATGCTTACGTGAACTAATAATATAATGACATCCATGCATCAATCAATCTGCAACAATCAAATTAATATTGTAAAATGCCGTTCCAGCTCAACTTGAGCTTCTGCCAGGATCATCGCTCTAAGTTCCTTCATTATTTTTGTGGTGAAAACAGTTTTGGCTGGAGACTTTTTTGTTGTTGTTCATTTTCACAAGGGTTTGTTGTTGTAATGTTCTTTTCAGCCACAAGAGGCTGAAGTGCCCCACTACCTTAGGTTTTAAATTGTCCCCATTGGGAAGAACAACAACAACAAGCAATGGGAAAAAAATCACATGTTTTCACAGATCAAACAACAAACTTGATTCTGATCCTCGCAAAACTTTTGTCCAGTTTCATAAATGAAAAAATAATGAACTTAGAAAAGCTTTCCTGGCAAAACCTTTTTTTTCACATGTTCTTAAATCATGAATAGAAAACAATTGAGATCCGACTCACATGCATGTCATGGCTTCCATGGGCTTTTGAATTGTTGAGTAAATACACTACAAAAGGACATTTTAGCGATTCTGATTAGAATGTGTAATTTGAATTAAGACTGATTTAACCATGGATGTGTATTTGATCAAATATGATCAAACCCCAACTATAATTGCACATTACAAGATGAGTTTATTGGATTCTTTTAAATAGTCTGAAATTGGAATTTTCAATAAATATCCCACATTAAGATCAATAATCGGCTGCTGAGTCATCTTTACCTTTTAAGGAAACAGCCACATATTTTTCTCTTTAGTTTGCTTCCTTTTTGTATTCTAGTTTCAGTCTCCTAACATGCAATAGTTCGAGAATGCAATGTGTTTTTTTTACTGGGAAATTGAATGTCAAGGTGTCCTTGCATGCACCAACAATGAGAATGAGGATGTATTTTTTTTCCACAATTGGGTCATTACATCCAATGATAAAAGCAAAAATGTATTTATCCCCAACGTCCGTTTTCAAGTCCCTGAAAGTGGATTTTCATATAATGCGCTGAAATAAATGGAAACAAATGGTCGTCTGGAATGTAGGAAGTCAGTCTGAAAATTTGGCCAGCAACACGGTGTAAACCCGGGACCGGTTGCCAGGCAATAACAGGACTGACACGGAGACAGACGACATTCACGCCGCCGTTCACACCTACGGGCAATTTAGAGTCAACCTGCATGTCTTTGGACTGTGAGGGGAAAACCTAAAAACCAGTGCACACAGGAAGTGGTACAACATAGAGGAGCGGATTCGAACCTAGAACCCTCCTCCTGTGAGGTGACGTTGCATCGGCCAGCGCTTTAAATATCCATTCCCTATGTGTGAGAAAGAAATATGCTCGGGGAAATTAATCACATCCTGTGTTAATCTCAGAGAGGAACGTTCAAATAAGCAAGTCGCAGAGAGGGAAAGGTCACATCGGTGATTTACGCACACGCGTAAAGAAAAATTAAAAATAAACTTCCAACACCTGCCTGATCTTCTATCTGTGTCAACCACCTCATCTCCGAGCAGGCTTCTTTATTTATCAGCGGAGGCTAAAGTGATAAGCCCACAGCTGTTCTCTCAGCACCTACCAAACAAGCACACACACAGCTTCTTTTTTTTTTTTTCCTGACGGCCATATGTTTCACCAAAAGGTGTCAGACACCGGTGGTGTCTTTTAGAAAGTAGCAGAGGATACAAAAAAGTCTGAGGAGCAGTGGTGTGACTTTTTTTTTGCACTTACGTCATAAAGTTCTTCAGTAATATTGTCAAAACGATGTTTGTAGAGGCATATAAAGGATTAGAGCATCCCACATTAACCACAGGTTATAATGAATGTCTCCATCTCTGCACCCAGAGATCAGGCCCATCCAGGTCCCGATCCTAAACCATCTCCACACAAGATAAGAAATATGCAAAATCTCCTTATATGGCCTTATATTTTCACTCTCCACGTAGTCCTAAAGCCTCAAGTTTGAGCCCTGTTGGATTTAATGTGTACATTTTCAGTATATCATTTTCAATAATCCTATTGGAGGGTTAGGTTACCTCGCAGTGCATCTTAATGGTCTCTGTAACTGTTAAGGCGCCAAAGAGTTATGTTATG
Organism: Eutrigla gurnardus; assembly: GCF_963514095.1. Classification (NCBI taxonomy): domain Eukaryota; kingdom Metazoa; phylum Chordata; class Actinopteri; order Perciformes; family Triglidae; genus Eutrigla; species Eutrigla gurnardus. Next base: position 31,881,105 of record NC_139915.1, read on the forward strand.
TGCGTGGATTGTGATGATCTTATTAACACCTCGGTTACTTCCAAGCAGCCGTCCCACCACATCTAAAGGCAAAAAGGGTTTCTAACCGCCGTCCATGGCCGCACTCAAAGGCTTGGCGTCACAGCTTCCTCCTGGCTGCATCACACTGCCTCCCCAGTCTCTCCCTGAGAACGCTGTGTCGTGTGTGTGTGTGTGTGTGTGTGTGGGTGTGTGTGTGTGCGTGTGTGTGTGTGCGTGCGTGTGTGCGTGTGTGTGTGTCATTGTAGTGTTGAATTGAAGAAATGGGAAAAACAGAACAGTCCCTTCTCACATTCATGGTGTTGTATTCTCTTATACAGGCAAGAAGTGAAGAAAGTAGTGAGGTAAGATTGAAGGGAAGAGTTTTAGAGAGGAGCTCAAACTGTAGACTGTAAGTAAGAAGTGGTGGTGGTCATCGTGACATCACCTATTGGTTTGTAGCCTCATTTTTTTTTGCAACCGGTGAACGGAAGTGACCATATTTGGACTGCAGTGGATCTGCCATTTTCCCTGCTTTCTATCTGACTCTAAATGGACCATAATGTACTAAATTAACATCATGTTGTATCGTAGAAGACCTGAAACTATTGATTGAGACCATAAACTCATGTTTACAATGTTTACTGAGATAATAATCAAGAAAGAAGTCATTTTCTCATTGACTTCCATGCAGTCTGTCTTCGTTTTGCACCCAGAGGAGACGCCCCCTGATGGCCAGTGGAGAGAATGCAAGTTTAAGCCACTTTTGCCTTGGCTTCACTCTCCAGAACCAGAGAAGCACTATTTATTTACCTAGAAATTGTCATTGAATGTATTCAGACTGTGTTTTCCAGTTGGACGACACTGATCTATGTTAATACAATGTGATTCTATGAATGTTCTCAGCCCACGGTCTGTTTGTCAGTGGTTATTCGTGGCTCGTCAAGGTGTGTTTGTGTATTAATATCATATACACCATCAGAAAATACAGCTGCCAAATCAAGAAAGACTTAGATATTATGTATTGTAACTTTTCCCATTTATTAGGTATTATAAGCTTAACCCTGCCCTTGTTGATACAAATATTGTGTCCTAAAGAACAATGTTCTTAATAGTATGCGTGCTTCTTATGTCAATCCTCTTCAACAGATCATACATGCGGAAAATGGGGAAATGAAAAAACAAAACATAAGTAGATCGTAAAAGCTGAAAATTGTTCAGTGTCTTTATGATTGTTCACAGGAGTAGTCCTTGTCCAAAGCGTTGTTTATTAAAGTGCTCTGTATCAAATCACGAATAAGTGACGGAGCGGACCGCTTTTATTGGGACGAAATGTAATTCTGATGGATGCTCGGCGGGAGAGTGCAGGGGAGGCGTGCGCTGAATGACGATGTCCTGTTTAGGAGACGATGGAGCTCCCATCCTAACCCAAGCTGCCCATTATTAGAAAGTGGAGTCTAAAGCCTCCTTTTCCCGGGAGAGGAGGGACATAAATGTGCAGACATGTGGAGCGGTGCACGTGCTAGAGATGCCACCTATTAGAAAACAAGCATTAAAATGATATCATAAGAAAGGTTTAATTCCTGCAAGGCCAACACGAATGCGTTAATACGAGATAAAGTTGCCAGTTAGCGGCACGGCCATTAACAAATCATTAGAGGTAATCATTGCACAATGGTGACATTCACACCGCCGGCTGCAACGCTCAGCTGGGATTTGTGAAATCACAGCCGTCACACAGCTTTTTGTCCTTTCCTTGCCATACCTCTGCTGCCAACGCTCTCTCTAACTACGGCTGGGCGGACACATAATGAATGTCAGGTTGAACTGACACAAAAGTCCACACACAGAAATGTCCCTGGAACTGCAGAGTCATGCTTTGCCACAAATAGCTAATGTATCAAATCTGGGGCCCTGCTTATGAAAAAGTGTCTGGAGTTGGATTTTAAAAATGTCAGATTCAGTGAGATTTCTTTCTGCATGTTAGTGTGAGGTAATACGCCATTAAGTTCAAGTTCTTTGTTTATTATTTATAGCTTTATTGCTGGCTATATTAGACTGATAAAAAAAAAATGCATTGAGGTTCTGGAAGGCCTTGAAGTGTGACATTGTTGGCCCGAGTGTACTTCTGTACCCTCCTTCTTAATATCCTGCTGTCAACATGACTGTTCCCACGGGAGCTCGTTGTGCGTCTCCAGTCTTAATAAATGAATGTTAAACATGACGTAATCGCACTTAATAGTTGTTTTATGTCTGATGGAATCACTGTCATATTCCTATAGCTTTTTTTCTTCTCATTTATAGTGACTTTTTGGACTTAAATTCTGGTGGAACTAAATCATCCCTATTGGAACGTCTTTTAATCTTAAAAAAAACATATGACCTTTTTTGGATTTAATTGCATTTTAATATAAACCATAATATCCCTCCAGCAACTTTTTTTGGGGGGGTAAATATGTGGTACTGAATAATGGCTGTGTAATGACCTCATCTCATGGCCATTACACCCCACAGTTAAAACCACTGCTCTGTCATTTGCCTCCATAGACTTAAGTGACAGCAGAGGAGGTTTTCTTCTTCTTCTTCTTCTTCTTCTTCTTCTTCTTCTTCTTCTTCTTCTTCTTCTTCTTCTTCTACTACTTCTTTAAACCACGTTGTGTCAGAAAGAAAAGCAGGATGTACATTAAAAACATTTCTCCACGCTGTGGAGAGAAGTGCAAACAATTTACTCAGTTATCCTTCTGATTTGTTGACCACCAGCCTCTTTATACATGAGCGACGCTGTAATTTAAGAAATGACACAACGAGAGCAGAGATTTTGGGCGAGCCCATTTCTTGCGGGATAGGGGTGCGGGGAGAGGGAATTGGAGAGATACAGACATAAAACCAATACATTGTGGGGATATTCAAGGTTTTTTTGTGTTTTCTTACATGTGGAGTGAAGGAGATGTGTCATTTTTGCTCATTTACGCTCAAGTTATCTTAAATACACGGCGCTGGACGCGTCCAGCTCCCCCCTCATGTCGCGGCTGGTACGGTCCACAGCTCCTTTTGGTCGCTACAGCGTCGGGAACTCGAGCACAACATGTTGGAGACCGGAGCCGGGCTTGTTCCTCTCTGAGTTAACTTTTGAATCCCGGTTTTGTCGCGTTATCGCACACAGGAGGAGGAGGCGGAGGAGGAAGTCGAGGGAGACGGAAAAAAGGGGGCTTAAAAAAAAAAAAAAAAAAAGTCAGTCATGGTATGAGTTTGTTTTTAGTGTGAGAGCACGGAGCGTCTACTTGCAAGAGAAGCTCGTTGATATTTAAACTGTGAGGAGGAGGAGAAGAAGCACGCGAAGAGGAAGGGACGGGGTGAAAGGAGAAGCCCGGAGAAAGCGAGAGAAACGCGGGGTACAAAGATGCAGCCGGCCGCGGTGCTGTGGGGCTCCCTGATAACTTTGCTGCTCAGCCAGAGTCCAGGTAAGAAAACACGTCCGTTTAAAAAAAAAGAGTTGCAACCGCATGTGAGAGCTGAATGGAGATTGTTGTTTTTGTGTGCACCGCTTTTTTTTTTTAGTAAATAGTGTATGTTTTTGCTTTTATTCCGTCCTTATCAGCTCCGTGAACTGGTTTGACTCACACATTCAGACGTAGAAAAGAAAAAGCCCAGCAGCCAAGTTTCCTTCTCATTACAGAGCCCAATTTGAGATGGTTAAAATAAGAAAGTGTAGTGGAAAAATGTGTCTATGAGTCCGAGAAAACATGCTTGTTGGAGGCGAGGGTCGCATCTCTGCAGCAGCGCGTCGCTTCTCTTGTTGATTTAACTTGAGACAATGTTGCTTTTTTAATTTTGTAGTTTAATGTGGTGATTTGTAGTTTTTTTTTGCACTACTTCTCCTGCATGCCAGGTGCTGTTGGAAGTGTATATGTTGTTGAATTGTGAATTAAATGAGTTTTTTTTTGTGAGGTGCAGGTTACTAGTTTCCTATTGTTTGCTGTTTGCATCCATGCCTGATGTCCTGTCAGATCTCCACCTTCAAGCAAGCAGATTGCCTGGTTAATGAGGGAATACAACCCCAAACTCTTAAATCAGTTAGAATGGTGGTTTAGGTCGTGGTCTGTGCTGCAGATGCCCAGAAGCTGTGAATGAGACCAAATGCAGTGTCGGAGAGAGGACTATGTGATGAGTTGTGTGCCCTTGCGTGGGGTTTACCAGCTTGGTGGAGAGTTTGGTTCGATGACTTAAAAAAATGCATTTATAACTTTTCTCTGTGATGCAAATGAGGCATCGACTTAAAAAAATAACTCCTTTGCACATGACGGCTCGAGAGCAAGCTTTATTTTCACATTCAGTTGGTTGGAAAAAGAGAAACCAAGCGCGCTGCATTGGACTGTGATTGCAGGTGAAGCGGGCTGTTTATCTATGATAACCTGCATCCTGCCCCCCCGCCCTCCCTTACTGCCCCCCAGCAGCACTTGTAATAGGTCTGAGTGATTTCCACCACCCCCTTCCTATGTTTTCTCTAACACCTTGTATTTACAACATGTTAGAACAGCCGCTGGAATGCAAAGACCCTACGTAAGCTATTCCTAAACACACACACACACACACTGGGGCTTACCGTCACACGCACACACACACACACACACACACACACACACACACACACACACACACACACCCCTGACATGACATGAAACGATTTACCTGACAGGATAGCAAGAAAATCATGTCTGTAATTGGCTGGTTGGACCCGAGAAAGGAGGTTGCTGTAATTGTGACGACTCCCTAAATGTCACCGGGAGACTGGTGACATATTGTCAGCCAGATAAGAACTCGGGATGCAATTGAAAACAAAAGCCACCCACCCTGAATGATCCACATCCCATATATGTAGTCGGGGCTTTCATCCTTTCAGATATACTTATCGGTGGTTTCCCCCGGCGTCCCCTCTTTTATCTGGGGAGGGGAGGGGGGGGGGGCGTGCTCATTTGATAATGGACTTGTTCTTCCATAAAGCAATTAAGTCTGCCGGGCCTGTATCATGTCTTAAACACATCGCCGTCTGTCTGTGCCTGAGCAGCGCGAGCTGCCACTGTCGGCATTCTCCATTGTGGCACGCAACATATGGCTCGCCTGCTACTGGTTTTTGAAGACCAGTGGCCCGATTACTGGTGTTTAATTCCAAATTTCAAGATCTTGAAATTGACCATGTCAGTTATTCCAAATATAACATTTTCCCCTCCGGGTTTTGTTTTGTCAGGGAGGAAAATCCTCTGAAATAGCAATTAAACTCTCATGTGACAGTGACAGTCAGGCTCGGCTAATGACATTATTTTAGGGCTCGGGGCCTTTTAAAGATGGGATCTCATACCACAGCTATCCAGTGGTTGGGAAAGTCCAGGATGCATAAAAAACCATCAACGTAGATACACATATCCTGGAACAATTCATTGACAAAATGAAATGTAAAAGCAAAAAAATGCAAGAATGAAAACCTCTACCTCTACCATCTACTACAGATATTGGCAAAGTGATGTATCGCTCCAACCCTGACACATCAGCTGTTTATTTTGTCGACTGTCTTGTACTATTAGATACATATTATGGGTTCACAGAAAGATGATTTATGTGGGTAAAAAGCTATCATTTCTAAGCTGTGTACTGTGAATGGCATTATAAAGACTAGCCGGCAGGCCCATCTGACAGTAGATGACCCGGGGCTACAATTTATTACTCTCTCTCTTTGTGTGTGTGTGTGTGTGTCTCCAACATGTGTGTGAGGTCAAGATGCCATCTCAGCTAAGTCTAGTGGCCTTGCAGTAATGGGCTGAGTCGGTTTAATGGCGTGTTGGGGAGTGTGTTATACGATTTAATGATGTCGTCTGGGACAGGATGACGCCTCGCCCGGTCCTTCGATCCCCCACTGAAGCCTCCTCATTTGCTAATCAACTATTGATTGGACTCAACTCAGAACCCTCTTGTTGTTCCGCTGAAGGCGTCGCTTTACGTTACATCGCGATTGTGCTTTAAAGCATAAATCCATAATCCAATGAGGAATCGGGGATGGTATGAAATATTTAACTCCTTCTCATGCAGAAGCGAGCAGGACTAAACTGAGACAGTGCTGCAGTATGAATCTGACAGCTGGGCAGCTGTCCAAAAAAAAGAAATAAAAAAAACTGCTTCCTTGAGTGGGGTTGGTTGGTTTTTCGCTTGTGCTGCAGCCAAACAAAGACGGAGAAAAGAAAGAGGACGGTGACCGGACAATACAAGGAAAAGAAGTGGATCATTTGCATCATTAAAAAAAAAAAAATTCCAATGCAGTTTCCCAGAAATCAAGGCTACATTTTCAAATAGCTTGTTTGAAGTCCAAAAATCCCCAAAGGTATTCAATTTAAAATGCTATAAACCAGGCAAAAAGCAGCACCGCCTCACATTTGAGATGCTGAAATGGTGAATGTTTGGCATTTTTCTTGATTAAAAGGCTTCAGTGTGTTTCCAGCAGTGTATTGTAGCAGAGGTGACTCGCTTCAGATAAAAAAAAAAAGAAAGAATGCCTTTGCTTCTGTAAAAATAATTAGTACACTTTTGACAGAAAGTATTAACCTTTAGGGAAAGATAGCAGAGCAAATGCCACATTTTAATGAGCATTGGCTGTTGTCTAGGTCACATCTAGTAATAAAGGTAAATTGATAACGAGATGAATAAGGAATATGAAAAAAAACTTCTTTTGTGTCATGAAACAAATGATTTGGTAGTTTGTATTCATAAAGGCAAGGTGTTTGGGAGGAATAAAAGGCAAGAATGTTGTTGTGATGTCAATCGGCACCGAAATTAAGGAACTCGCATACACTCAAGTACATAATAAAGTACTTTTTAGTGTTAAATTCAATCGTACAAAACCCCAGAGATGAGGAGTGTCAGGATCTGTCAAATCTCCGCCCTGCCACCTCTGCAAAATCCTTTCATGATTATTGAAGATGAGCTTGCTTTTGATTATCCAACCGACTCAGATAATCATTTTAGCATGGTGGCAATCGAAGAGGAAGACAAACCAGACCAGCATCTAGTAGGAGTTGGAGGAGAGTCGAAGAGAAAGCTGGTTGGAAAGGGGAAGCGGGGAGTTTGGCTTTGTGTTTCTCTGCAGGGCAAGTTGCTGCCGGCCTTTGTGCCCTTTCCCTTTCCCTGCCACCTGTATCCCGTCATCAGCTCGCCTAGTCCCCCGACGTTACCCTCGTCATCCTGGACCTTCTCTTACACCGTCTACACTCTTTCCCTCGTGGCTTTTTTTACCCAGCAAGCATTAGAATATTAATTTATGACGTTGTCTTTCAAAATAGCTCCCAACACCACATTTGATGAAGTGTCCTCAGAGTAATTGTGTTGGTATTACTGGTGTTGCAATGTTTATATTAGAGAATAACTCGGGCCTACAGACAGATTTATGGCTTGCCAAGAGTTGTTTTTGGTGCGGATTCCACTCTGCAGGCGACGATACTTTTCTCCAACCAAGTTTTTTTTTATTCCGAGGATGTGGCCGTGACTCAAGGTCTAATGTAACGGGACTCCTTTGTCTGCAGGGTTTTGATTGTTTTGGCATGTAGGTTCTACCTTCCACTCTGGTGACCTTTCTGGTCGAGGCCGAAGCTATTTGGGGGGCTTCATGGGGAGGACGGGGTGTAGAGGTTTTTCATGTATGGATTGTTGTATCCAGTGTGTGCCCTCCTCTGGTCTGGCTGCTCAGGTTGGTGTCAGCCAGGCTTTTTGCTTTCACCAGGGGAAGGCAGACCGGGCCACCTGATACCCCCACTGTGCTTTGTGTGTCTCTGCTGAAGGGATGGAATTGCACCTCCAAGGTAGCCGTGGAGGTAACCTATGATTACTTGATTCGAGCCCCCCCTCTTTCCAACATTCCCATGTGGATAAGTGTCACCCTCCCCACCCCGCCCCCATTCCTCTCCTCGTGTTCCCCCACCTTTCCTATAAATCACCTTGCTCACTCACCGCGACGCCGGCCTCCTCCGCGACCCCCGGGCGGGCTCTCGTCTTTGGGGTCGTTTCTGATTTCAGAACATGATGCCACGGCCCCGGGGCCCATTTCAATTATGTTCACAGCGCTAATATATGTCACAGATGTCTGCTTTTAGGGGCGCACACGAGCAAGCAAACAAACAGTCGACAACTGGCGGAGCAGCGACGGTTGGCGGGGAAACGACAGAAACGGTCCACTGGTGGAAATCTCTCTGTGTTGGATTTAATTCATCACGCTGTTCTATCTTTTTTTGCTTCAGCTTTCACACGCTACAAGGGTTATGAGAGGTTGCCCACCTATGTTTGTTTTTGTTGAATGAACTGATGTTTGAGGGAATTTTAAGTGCAGTTTAGCTCCTTGGTCTTCGCCCAAAAGAAAACCAAAAGAATTAAGATGCATTCGCTGGCATCGGGACAACAGATGAAAAATGAGCCTTCTAAACTTATTCTGGCCCATTCACAGTTTTTCTGTTGATCACTTTGAATAGGGGTCTGCCAGCAGCTCTGACTCAGGGTGTAGATTGGGTCACGATTAATCGTGGGCTCGGTGGTTTGGTCCCTGCCTCGTCCTGTCCACATGGCAAAGTGTCCTTGAGCAAGACATTGAAGCCCAAATTGCTCCCAATGGTGACGCAATTGGTAATTTAGTGTGTGTGAAGGGATGAATGAGAAACAATGTGCTGCATTTTGGGAATCAACCCGATTTGTCCTTTTTATAATGTGTATTCTGACATTTTTGGATCCGGTTTAAAAAGCATTTCACGTTTGAGCTCTTCGACCAAAATACAAAGACAGGATACAAGCACAAAGACAGGCCAAGGTTTCCCAATAAAACCCCAGGTAACACAAAAGATTAACCAAAAAGTGTTACGTGAAATTCAGGCCATGCTACCGTAGAGGTTTGGTATGAAAAGGGGACATTGGTGGTAATTTAGGCCATGTAGTATGAATGTGAGTTCCTCAGGGGTTGCAGATTATTGGAGAGACTGTAATAAACTCTGGGTCTCTGTCTCAGCGGGGGTCTGCTGTGGAGGACAGAAAGATAAGCAGGGCTGGAGACTCACTGTCTGAGCACAACCAGTGGAGGGGAGGGGCAGGGACACAAAGACATTTTGAAGGACACACACTTGTATGGATCCATAGTAACTTAAACCTTCACAGAATTCAGTTCACCTCTCTGGCTTGGACTCCTGCAGGGATGATGATTCCAGCTGCACGATATTGGAAATGATATTTTTTGCAATATGACAGTACGGGAATATTCACCCCTAAATTTCCTTGGCTACATATTGAAGGGTAAATGCATCAGTCTGGTGTAAAATGAAAAGACCCAATTAACATTTTTTTAAATGGCATAATCAAATACTGAAACCACATATACGTGGTGGAGCCCTAATGCTGGTGACATTCTGGGAAATTTGCTTTGTGATGAAAGCTTCTTTTTGACCCCAAATGTAGTCTCAGCCATGCGATTAAATGCAGCCACTTATTCTCATGCATTGTCTCCATAACCAAGACATCCTCTTTACGCACGAAACCAGTATCTGATGTCGATGTCTGTATGGGTTCTGTATGGTGCAGCGCTTGCATTATCGCAGTGTATTGAAATGGAACTTCTCTATCATGATGTGTGTCACAAGATAATATATTTTTTTTATTGTCAACAAATCCCATGAAAAGATCAGAACCAACTATTGAGCCTTTTGTCTGTGTAGTCAAAGCTTGATACGACTTATTTCTCTGCCATCGATCCATTGTTTGGTCCATTGTCCAAAAAAAAAACTATTTCCTGTTTGAGGGATTGAAGGCGCCCAGCTGCTTATAGGATATAAATAACTAGAGATGGAGACAGACGGGCTTCTTCACTAACTGGACCTGGCCTCATTCATTCAGGTCATGGATGTGTGTATGTGTATGTGTGCATTCATACAATGCTTTCTACCACAGCTCACAAACAGCCTGTCAGCTATGCAGCCTCATGGAGGGGGAGGAGATGAGGCCTTTTACTGTTAATTGATGTCAGAGCTGTGACTCTGGTTTTTGTTTCTCTGCACAATATTCAGCGCGCACACACACACACACGCACACACACACACATTAAACACTACACCTGCTTCAAAACGATTGTAGCATGCTCCTTTCTCCCTCAGCTTCTATTCATAACAGTTATAATAAACCCCTCATAGAAACCTGTCAGACCACTCCTGCATATGTAATGAATCCCCCCCCGACCTCCCAAAGAATTGTCACTTCGCCCAAAAATTGCAAAATATGCTCCTTTTGGTTGCGCTTTTGTTTTACGAGGAGGCGATAGCATGCTATGCCAGTTGCATATTTTGCAACATCTTCGCCATGGCTGCATTGTAACTGCTGTGATTCCAAAGTGACCACAAGTGCTGGAGCTAGCTTCAAACCCTTCATTCCCACAGGAGGTGAGTCGACATGACCGTTTCTGTCCTTTGCCATGTTTTTCCTCTCGTTGTTTTGCAACAAAGCCGCCTTTTGTTATCACGTGGGCTTGTTTTCCTTCTTATTCTGCTTTCCTGATTATATCTCTCTCTACTCATGCTCAGCACCTTAAACTCTTCCACGTTGCTTAGGGTCACCACCCCCCACTCTGTTCACCAGTGGTGGTCCTGCACATGGGGGGCCTGCAGGTGTCTCATAGCTCACCTTCAAAAGGTGCCCGAACCAAGGCTCCTCACCTCTCAACATGCCTGTATGCACAAACCGCCTAGTCAGCCATACATCCTGGAACACACACAAACACCCACAGCTTCCATCCCAGCCTTCAGATAAGATTACAGTGTGATATGAATTGACGGAGGCCCTCACGCACTTAACGCAGAACACTTTCTACCCAAACGCACACTCTGTGGCGTTTAAAAATCCAAGAGAAATGAAAAATGAATCCAGTGTCCCTGTGATAATTATCCATTTTATCAAGTCCCTGTCTTTTCTCTTCTGGCAAAACGGAGGCAGATGTTTGATGACAGCCTCTGTAGCACTCTTTCGCACTTAACTCTAAGCCCACCAACTTTTTAGCGGTTCAATGAAATGCGAAAGATTTGATTTATATCCCTCTTGTAATTGTACACCACTCAAACATTGCGTTTCACTGTGAAATACATCAGAAGCTAAAGACGCTAACTTTTGTTTCACTCAGATTTTAATCCTGTGACACGTCAACCAATCCCATCTTTACAGTTACCCAGTTGATAGCATGATGAGACAGAGCTTAAAAGCCTGATGCATCTATGTGGTCCAACATGAGTGAATTCTGTAGTCTTGCTATAGTTACATCTTTTCCAAATCTCATGTTTTCGCTGTTGTCCATGTATCATCTAATGCCGGTGTGTATGGCTCGGCTCGGAGAAACAGCTGAACGGACTTAGGTGACTTTCCGATCACACCACGTACAGTATGAGCACATGGTGTATCAGTGTCGCCTTCCCTCCCTGAGATTCTACAACTGCAGGGAAGCACCTGCTTCGTATCTGATGTCCCTCTAGCTGTTGAAACCAGTAGGAGGCACGCTGCAGCACCGATGGAATTAAAAACACGCCCAAAGAAATCTCAGACACACTCTCGAAATGTGATACCACCTTTCAAACGCTGTCAAATAGCTGGCAAACATAAGTGTAAGATTGTATAGCTGATAGATATACATATTTATAACATTGCAAAAATTTACACAATTCAACAACCTGGCTGTGACTTTTACTTCCTTGATCAAATATTCTACAAATTATTCAATATATCAAGCGATTAGTTGTTAATCTTTTTAAATCTCAAAAAAATAGTGGCACATTTTCATCGGTTTTCCCAGTGCCCAAGGTAACGTCTTGACATGTCTGATAAACAGTCCAAACACAAAGGTACTAAATACCAGGTGATATTTGGCATTTTTGATTGACTAAACACTTAAAATATTGATGGATTTCTCAAAATTGTTGATTCAATTTCAAGATACCTATTGGTAATTTCAACATTACAACAATATGTAGTGTTTATATGTTTTTCAGATAAATATCCACAACAAATCTTTTTAATGTGCGTGTCCCGAAAGACAAAAAACACATGACATGTGTGGATTGACACTCACATTAAGATGCTTCTGTAATTAACTATTAATTTGCCAAATATGCGACAAAGGACTCCCCGAAACAGCAGCTCTGTCTGGTTGCTGCTCTTGCAAACTGCTTGGATGTCACATTTTTGAGCAAGCATGAAACACAATCAAGATCCTATACATAACGTAAGCGGATTCCATAGAAGTCTCAAGTTCACGGGAGATGCAAAGAACAGACTCAAATTCCTTGTATGTGCACACATACTTGGCTAATAAAGGGGATTCTGATGCTGTGCCTCTGATACAGTATAGACTTTAGTGGGAATTAGGACAAACCCATACCATAGATAAGGAACCATAGCTAGGGTTATTGGATATCTTAAAAAATTGTACACGCTGTTTTTCCTTATTGTCTCTTGCCGGTGGCACTCTTTTAGTAAAATAAAACGACAAACACAAAAAATACAACCGGGTATGTGCTCAGTCAATCGCCGATAGCCGATATACGAGTCCGATTGCCCAACCCTAAAGTGAGGTGTACAATCACCCCACTTGTACTTTCTCACAGTAATTATCTGTGCGTAGTTCATGCACACCCACACATGCAAACAAACACAGGCAGCTGGGACTTCCTTGGGGCTCGTATGATCTCAGAGTGCCTTTGCCCTTCTAGAGTGACATCTCTCACTTTTGTCCCCCTCCATACTGACGCACAGTGATGTCACCAGACTGTGTGAGAGCTGTAACCTGACTCTCGGCACACACACACAAACACACGGGTAGAAAATGCTTGACATGACAGAGCGCGCTCACCTCAAAGCTACTCGTTGATGCAGGTGTACCTGCGTATCTAACTTCATGGCGGGGGAAAATGTTTGTCCCACATCTTCCCTCTCCACCGCATGTCTTCACGCTTATGCTTCTTCTTTACATTTCTCCCCTCCCACTCTTTCTTCTTCCAACATTTTCCTTTCAATGTACCCTTAGCCCACAGGCCTTTAACTCCACCAGGCTCGCGATGAAGGAAATGGTAGGTGGGTAGTTGTGAAGGTGGTGAGGGTCTTTTATTATACAAACAGTGAAGGGGCTTTGGAGGCCCCCCTTTGAGGCCTGGAGCTGGAATGGGGACGCGACTGAAAGCGCTGTAGTCCCTAATGAACTCGAGTGGCCCATAGAAGCGGGGCCTTTTCACAGAAGCCAAGGAGGACAAAGTGTCAAAACAAGCCCAGCCCCTCTTCGTTCACAGGGGCTAAACGCCGCCTTTTGACTCTGTGGAGTGTGGGCATCTGAAGGGGAGGCCATGAGGAGAAAGGAGGGGGAGGCAGAATGTACTTGTTAAAACAATGGCCTCTTAAATCAAGCACCCCTCCTTGCCTCTCTTCTTCTCCTTAGCTCCCCTGCTCCCGCCTCCCTAACCCCCTCCTTGTATCGCCTCGACTTCCAATTAGACCTACTCTTGCACAAGCAGTTGAAAGCCCCATATATCGCAGGGGCCTCAAAGGAGAGGCTTTGGAGTTGCGTCTCTGTAGCAGTGTTGCTTCTATGAAAGGCCTTAGTATTCAGAGGAGAGCCCTGTTTGGGCTCTTAAAAGCACTCAATCTGCCACTAGGGACTTGTGTACCATCATGTCCCCTCCGTTCGCCGCCTCTACACTCCCTTCTTCCCCTCTTTCTGAGCCACTCCCCCCATTCCTGGTCTCTGCTTCTCCGTCCCACCCTCAGCCAAAACTCTTTCTTCTGTTTGTGACCCCTCCGTTGCTCCTCCATGCTTGGCTGCTCGCGGGGCCGGGGCAGGAGCCATGCACGGCCGGGGCCCGAGTGCTTGCTGCCTCCCTCCCTCCTTAGTTGTTTAGCCATGGATGAAAAGCGGAGACAAATATGTCTGTGGTTCAAAGTCCATCCCGGCAATTACAGTGTCTGATTAAAGAGTTGGCCTACACAGGCAGCTATGTATAATACTACAACTCCCACTCGGTGTTTCATAACAGCACCTTCAGAATAGCACTGAGCTCAGCAGTGCCTGATAAGGGCCCATGGCTGGCTGAGTCCACTGTTTACGGCGCAGTGATCGAGAGTTGGTGCCATAAAAGGGGCCACGATTGTTCTATGGACAGACTTCATAATAGCCAGAGCAGACAGTGTTGTTATATTATTCCTGTGCATTACTAATGTTTGCTTGCAGTTCCCCCCCATTTTCATAACATTCACAATTGCATACTTTTATTGAGAGGCTTGGCAATAAACAAAATGGTAAGGCATTGCAAGGATTTGGTATTTTGAAAATTTTGGAGTTAGTTCAACTTTTGCAAACTAACAAAGCCACGGCCATGAAGTGTAGCAGTAATGTTACGATGAAAGTCAAGTTCCTGTGTCTTGCTTGCCAACTGCTGAGTAAAGTGAAGCAGGTTAGCCCAAAAGTTAGCGATAAATCCGGTCAAGTCAGGCTGACCTTTTTTAAGGTTCCACCAGCTTTTCTTATTATAGTCCTCCAAGTTAAGTTTTATTAAAGCGGCTGCTGAGTCATGTCCGACACCGAGTGGTAAGATTCTGTAAATCGGTCCTGCTTAATATCAAATTAGTTTGAAAATGTTTACACTGGCTCAGCTCTACAATTTGGCATCATTTTGACATTTAACATGCTAAATTAATAATCGATTAATTGAAAAAGAGAATCTGTAAATTAATCAATAGCAAAGTAACCTTTGTGTTTTCCAACAGAGCATCGTTTCCTGTAGGGCTGTGCTATCAGTTAAACAAAACAAAAAAATGCTGAGCAAAACTCACAGGAGCAGCGTGTCACTTAAAGAAGAATAAAGCTAGTCCATCTTAAAGGTCAATCCACCTTAAGTGTGCCTGAGCAGCCGGAGTTCTGGCTAACGTCGGGGCTTAAATCATCAGCTGACTGACAAACTAAGAGACGGGAACGTTGCTACGAGTCCTCAAGGCCCTCGAGGAGACACAAGCTTTTATAACCGACGAACAAGCCGTACACATACTGCACCGCAACGTTCACAGCTGTAGCTTTTCTGCTGACTTCATATTCACGGTCGCACCGTGACTACATCGGCACAATATCGGTGCATCTCTATGTTGTAAGCATCATTTGTCCTTGTTTATGCTGTGAAAGTCCCCCCCCTCCACACCCCCAAACAACCACATCAGTCTCGGAGCACTGGAGCTCTGCGAGACAAACAACAGCTGTATTGTTTGATGTTGTTTATCTGCATGTTGTGCTCTGATGTTTGATTTACTTTGGACTTCCCTGTAATCAACACAAATGATCTTAAATGCTGGACTGTGATTACAAGAAGGAGACTCTTCAAATGTCAATGGCAATGCAAGCAGTGTTTGCACATGACTCTTTTGAACTTGTGATCTTCTCAAATACCTGCTGCTCTTACTGCAAAGCCGTGACTTCAAAAACCGTGAGACCGAATTGGCTGATGTGTTTTGGATAGATGACCCATGGTTGTGGAATTTACTTTCGAGATTGTGTCTTGATCCCAATCATGTATTTCTGCCAATGTGATTGCCTTTGTGTGACATAACACTGTGTTCAGTCTTGTCTAGTTTACAGAGATTTTGTTTGTTAGAAAAATAAATGATAAAACAATGGAGGCTTACATTAAAATAACTTTTCATAATGTTCTTGTGCTTTATGCTTTTTTAATGTATTTTCAAAATTCCAAACATTACTTAATTGCATGTCAGCATATAAGTGGGAATACTTTTAAAAGTTAAAAATGACCAATAAGCAGTATATCTCCCAGAAGGAAGAAAAGAGAAAGGAAAAGAGTATGAATAATGAATGGCGACTTTGCTTGAGGATTGTGGTAGCCACTCCCAGGGACCAGAGTTAGACTTTATGCCTTGATGCAAAAGTAGAGAAAGATAATAATATCAACAACAACACGATTAACAAGCAGAACCAGGGGGAACCATCTGCATGGACTGAAGTGAACTTAAACGGGCGGGAACAATGCTCTGCTGAGAGTCGGCACTAATTGGGTCAGCATGATTTTCCACTTTTGTTACAAGGTGGGTGATCTACGGGGGTTCTATTCTGAGAAGCGCCTACTTAAGTTATTGTCTCGGCCATCAAGAGACAAATCCATCTATGTTGGGCGAAGTCCAACATCTCACATCGTCCTCATTTTAATTTAGCCCACATTTATTTTAGACAGTGCGCTCCAACTCACAGTCGTGGCCCAAAATGAGTTCTGTCAAAGCTGTTTCACTTCTTTTGTGATATTTGTGTGTAAGGCGTTTGACTGGAATTGATTCAAGCGTTTTATTGTCACTGATGGCAGGAACACCATCGTGCAGGGAGAACAGAGGATCGGCCTTCTTGACTCTGGGCCACTCTGGATAATTTGTACTGTATGTCTGCATTTTTATCCACGATCAAAGGAGAGATGACCTACTTTAAATATTTGACCTGAGCAGTAATCATATGGAACATGCCAAAGACTCCACTTTGGCAACATCAACAATTTGCCAGTTTTGTCCCAGAAAAAGTTGATTTGTGCCGTTTTCCCAGATTTGGCCCGATATCTTGCACGGCTCTTGCATTGGTGGCAGATGCTGTGTGTGTTTATTGCTCCTAAATGCTGAGGTGATTGGGGATGGAGCAGGCAGGGATGTTTTTTTGGCCAGACCGAGAAGACTGGTGCTGCTTACAGATCCTACCCAGGTGTTAGCCTGCAAGGGAGAGGAAATCTGGGGCACAGTTAAATCAGAGCCAGGCCCGGACCCAACCCCGTAGGCTGGAGCAGCATGCTGGGGTTGGACGAGAACAACTCGGGTCATTGTGCAAACTGGGATGGTAATTTTGTAGTTTGAAGGCCTCCGCTTCATTCATACAGCGTACGTTATATAAGAGCCAACATGATGTCCATATCAGTTTATTATTAGATATGTAATTGCCTGTTTGGACTGACCTGGAGTTCAACCTGCAGTTCTAAGGACAATATACACTGACTGCCCTGTAACTGGCTTCACCCGTCATGCGATGTATAGAGAGCAGTTAGGGCCCACGTACAAATACCTCCTGACAGCGTCAGCCGGTGGACTCTATCCGACTACCTGTCCTCCTGCAAGCTACTTTAGATGCTCGAGTGATTGCTTTAACCTTGGCAGCCAGTAAGGAGGGAGGGACACACTTTGGAGCAGCATTCATAAAACACAGTCACTTCTCAAATTGCTCATTTAATAGGGATGCTGTGTGAGTTCCTGCTCTCTTATGAGAGAAGCGTCTGAGACTCCTAAAAGGTTGTTTTTTTTAATGCTTCTTCTTGCCTTCCCACAGCAGAGATGCAATAATTTTATGTCCCCGTTCAAGCAAGCGTTCAGGGTCATGCTAAGGCTCAGGGTTGGCTGAATTGATCTGCTTGGTATGAATCCCCGTTGGAGCTAAGGAGCTGTGCTGTACTGTAGAACAGGCATCGAACCGTTGTTCACGGTCATTTGACTTGTACAAAAGAAAATGGTAATTGTTGGTAGTTGTGGTGGTGACACTACGTCAGTGGGACCACAAAGCGTGGTCACAGCTCGCCAGGAAGGGAGCGGATGCATTTCTGGAGACGGATGTCTGGCTAGTTAGCGAGTCCTTCTCTGGATCGGCTGGAAGTGAGGCGGAGGGACCGCTGGACTCGGCTGCTGGCCACCATCCCGCTGTTCGGCTCATATTCTCTAACAAGTGTAGCATTAAAGCATGGGGGAACTAGCCAGTTTTTCGCTTGTTAGCCAATACCACCATGCTTTAGTGCTACACTGGTTACAGCAAATGAGCCAAATAAACACGTTACTCATCTGGTGACAGCAATGTGCTTTCCTACGCGGTGGCAAGAGTGTGTAGAAGCATTAAGCTGTTAAACACACGTCAAGCTCTCTGTACTTATTACTGCAAAACCTCAACCTAGTAAGTTCACGACTTGCCACAAGTAGTTTAGAATGTTTAGAAAGTAAGAAATCCTTTTGAATGGGAATGTTTGTTCTACTCCTGTTAATTTATAAGACTGTACTTTACTAGAGCAGAGAGCAGGGTAAGAAAGGTCACGGCTTGTGGTGTCAGGATATCAGAGGTCTCTCTTTCCTAAACTTTCACACAGCGATTCATCCTAAATCCTTGACAGGTGCCGCAGTTTAATACGAGGCTCTTCCATGCTACACGCATTTGGCCTCTGTTGTGTGCGTTTTCATGTTTTGTGTGCGTGTGTGTGTGTGTGTGAGACAGGTGCCAGGGTGCAGTCAAGTTGCCCGGCAGTTGCAGCGACGGGCTGAAATAAAAAGGTTCAGCTGGCGCCTGGCGCCCGTAGCGCTCAACTCAGAAATGTCCCTCTGGCCGTGTGCCACGAAAACACACTCCACACACCAACCAGGAGCCACTCAACCGACCCTGTTGATTGTAACAAATACACACTCCCAAACAATCGCACACGCACACACACATTCATCTGCTGATTTCCTTCCTCTCTGCTGCCACAGCTGAAGCTGGCAACACTCGGTGCCGCTGTCACCCCTGGGTGTTTCAGGTAGACACCGTCATCAGGCAGAGTGGTGCCAGCCCATTTTATAATTGGATTCAGTGTTGGCACTCCACCCCCCCCCCCCCCCCCCCCCCTCAGCCAGATAGCATTGATTTATGAGGGAGGCCTGGGAGACTGTATGTGGCTGAGTCCAACAAGCATTGCGCCACATCTAAAGCCTTTGTTCCTTGTGTTAGCTTCTCTGTCACTGAGCCGAGTCGCACTGAATGTCTGATACACTCGCGGCTCATTTAGATCGCTGTGTGTGATATCACTTTTATAATTTTCTTTATCTGATAAGCTGATTAAAAGTCAGTTGCTTTTGGTCCGCTGGTATTGTTTTCTTGGCCCGAGAACTGCGCTGGGATGTTTTCGTAGCTTCTGTGTTGGTCTCATCAGTACATGGAACAGCGTTTGATAGAATCTTAATCCAGAACCAAATTTATCGAATCAGAATCTGTTCAACAAAAGTTTAAGAACAGAATCTGAAAACTCATTTCAGACACTTATTCACTCTCTGCTAGTAAATAAAGAGGGTAAGCCTTTAATTATTATCTAAGATTTCTTAGACTTTGAGCTCAACAATCCTATGTATTTTAACCAACTTGGAACCGAATCCAAAATGAAAACCAGCTATGAGAACTCGACCCTCATCACCATGTCAGTGTCTACTTGAAGACTGGATACCACAGAGGCTCTCGCTGGCCTTCCAGTTACGGTAAACTCTGACTCCCCCACCCTCCACTCACTCTTTCTCAAGTATAGGGTGTCGGTGCTGTGCTCCCTCCCTCCCTCCCCCTCTTGCCTTGGGTTTATTTTTTGGCGATGGCTATTCTTGGCAGAGGAGTGTGCCCAGTTCGCTACCGCACCCCTCACCCCTTCCCCACAATAACCCTTCCCCTGAATCGGATGACCTTTTGCCCTTCGGAGGACGACACGGAGGTTATGTGCCTCCGGGACTCGCAAACACGGACTACTTTAGCAAAATAGAAGCAGCCCTGGAATGCAAACAAATGCTCCCATTACCCTTGAACTGCGTCCGACCTCGGTTTGTGTTCGAGAATGGAGTGACGGTCAGGATAATGGGCGAACGCTGTACCTGTCATCCACCTTCTGGAGCACCTTCTCTGTAGAGCAAGTGAAGTGTGAAATGACCTTCATGTGTAGCGGTTCTTTTATAACCGCTTTCTTCACCGCTGTTTTCTGACACATACGCATAAATGTGGGTTCGGATGGGACCCGCTGGAATTAGGGAGAGTGTTTTAGAGCTTGAATAGATAAGCTGTGGCTTCTGGGTGACTCACTTCATACGCATTTTAAATATCCAGGATGCATTATGTTATTTTTGGTGCATCATATCTATACCTCACCCCAGATCCTATATTTCATTCATCACAAATGCTCTTAGATTGAATGTTGACAATAATGAGTTCTCAGTTTTGTTGCTGAGCTGTGGACAATGGCTCCCAGTGTCTACAAAGACGACCATAAAAAATGTCAGACTTACGAGAAAGGATTTTATCACCGTCATATGGTGATAATAAACACTCACAATAACTTGATTGTGTGATAATTGAAAAAGCTGTCCAGCTCACTGTAGAGAAGTGAAAAATAGAGCCTGATTTACAAAACAAAATACATAAACCTATCATTTATTTATGCTGGGAGACTTTATGATTTATTATCTCATTTAAGTTTATGATATGATGGTCTTATCTGTGATACAATACAAATATTATTTTCTTAACAACATATAAAGTGATTGCAGTATGTTTCTAGCTTTAGTTTTAAGCATACTTTGATGATTATCGGGGTTCCACTCTTACCATCCCATGTCTCGTCTGACTTGCCGATGTGTACGTTGTACTTTTGCATTCCCGTTAGTTTTCACATCTGTGGCCCATGAGGATCTCGAGTCCCTGGAAAAACCCCCAGAGAGATCATTGCAGGTCAGATGAGGGCACGCACAGATAAACTGTAAGTTGTCCCCTTTTGCCTAATTAGTTTTCACGCTGGTGAGTTCTTGAAAGATGTCCGCCCGGAAAGCCGCTGCCAGCTGTAAGTCACATGATGGGAGGAAGATTTTAAATAACACAGAGACAATGTCCAGGGAACATCAAGTGCTGACCTCGTGCTCCTGATCAGTCAGACGGCTCAGGGCTCACTGTTCTGCAACAGAGCCACCATTCAGTGCAGCGACATACTGGATAACGCAGTCACTCTCGAAACACCCGCTGCTGAGACAGCTCTAAGACAAACACATGATGCCCTACTGAACAATCCTATTCGTTCACGTCAACTTAAAACATGCATGAAGGACATAAAGTTTCTAATAAAGGACTTGAAACAAAATGATAACGTAATGGTGTAGTATAGCGGCAAGTGGTAGTAACGTCCACCTGAGCAGACAATGAAGCCGCTCTCCCTCTGTGTGGGTTGTAATCTGAGCTTCTCCTTGCTCTTGTTAACATAGCCGGGCCAGCCACGTGTGCTTTAAGTGCATGTGAGCGTGCCCTCCTGGCTAGCTCACCTCCGTAGCTCAACAATACGCTAAAACGGTCATTACAGCTGATATCAGCACTGTTAGCTACAAGCCACAGGCTCAGCCGTCTTTAGATTTAAGAGCTTCTGAGAAGCAATTGAAATGCTACGCTTCCCCTGGCTAGCTCACGACTGCAGCTCAGCACTGCGCTAAAATGGTCATTTCAGCCGATATCACCACTGTTAGCTGCAAGCCACAGGCTCAGCCGTCTCCATTTTAAGAGCTTTTGAGAAGCAATCAAAATGCTATGAATCCTGTGCATAGAGCACCTTTTATATAAAAAAAAAAAAAAAAAAAAAAAAAAAAGTGCCTTCCCTTAATTTGAATTATATACTTGCTCCTCATGCTCAGTTACAACTTACAGTTTCAATCGAGTTAAAGGAAAGAAATGTATGCAAACCACCGTTCAACTGCTCATTCTTACAAAGCGCTGTGATTTATATCTTTCTGAACTCATTATATCTCCACGCTGAATCCTCTACTACTTAAGTTTATGGTTTTCTCAATTAGCTTGAAGCACTTTTGCAAACTTCCAGAGCAGGGGCCTGAACATGTTACGCTCAGCAATGCTTTTCATGTCTGCTCGGCGTTAACAATACTCGTAGTGATTGCGATGATGATGGCAGAGCAAGACATTTTTTCAGTCGAGCAAAAAACTCATCCCTCATTCAAAATGCAACGTCTTCTTCTGTTGCATTATGGTGCATTTAGGCGATGACTCATTATTTAAGTCATTAGTAAAGCCAAATAGATGGGGAAAAATGTTCCCATTATAGAGAAGCTGCAGCCGCATCACACATTTGCTCCTGGGTGCATTAGTGTTTTGACCTTTTTTTTAAAGCCATTTATTTTTCAGAGACGGAGAGTGGTGAGTGTTAAACCGGTTAACTGCTGCCAAGGTGGAGCGGCCTCATTGTCACATGGCTACTTCAACATCATTGAATATGCTTCACATTCTGTAGACATTCCTCTCCCTTTCAGACAGATATACTCCTGTTAAAAGCAGCAGCTCGGGATCTCTGCGTCGGCGCTGAGTCATGGACGACTTAATGGTGTTGTGCCCTGTTTACTGTGTTTACAATGGCCTTGCAGATATTTCCATTCCTCTGGGAGAGTGAAGCACTTCTTATCTGTAAAGCGATGGCACTAGAAAGGGAGGGAGAGAGAGATGCAGGCGGAGGGAGGAGAGGTGGAGAACATCAAAAGGAGGAGATGCTAAATATACTCATCCCATTTTTGGCTCCACATGTGCATCTATATCTCACTGTGTGGGCTTCAAAAGAAGAGGCTGAACCTTCAACATTTAACCGATTCACTCTGCTGAGAGCTTCTCCACATAGAGACGTTCCCATCGTAGGATGCCTTTGGCATAGGAATTGATTTATAATTCAGTGTTGGATTCAACCCGCTGATAACACCAATGTGTATATCCCAAAATAAATATGCTTGTATGCTTTCATTCACTTTGTGTGTGTGTGTATGTATATAAACGAAAATCCCTTACAGATCTGTTATTTATTACATCCATATAGGCAAAAAAAAAAGGATTCTCCCATTATCAGGATATTGTTATTGTATATGAAAGCACTACATAAGAAGACATATTTACGAACACATCCCCTTCTCATTCATAACCCATAAACAAGTACAAGTCTGCCATTCAGAGGCGGGTTCAGCCACCACTAAGGTTGTAAGTAAGGTATCTGGAAAAACAACTTATCAACATTAAAATCAAAAATCTCACACAATACCCAGCCCCAACAATAAGCCGAGTTTGACCAAAGAGGTGAAATATTACTGAGGCTAGTAGAAGTGTGGCAAGATACCCCTCAGCGTTGCCCGAAGGCTAACTGCATCGCTGCAATAACTCTCCAGTCTAAATCCTCCGCCACAGCTTCATCTCAGTGATGACCAGACTGTTGAGTAGTGGCTGCTGGAGAGATGCTCAAAATCTGACCCCAAAAGGGATGAGGGGAATGAAAGGTGAAGTAAAGTAATACTGCCTGAAACCATGAATCTAAACACTGATTCACTCACTCTGTCTCTCTGCACTTTGCCTGTCTCCCATCCAGCCACTTCATTACTTCCTTATCCATCACACACACCCATCTCCGTATCAAACTGTTGACTTTGCCAAAGCCTTATCTGAACTATTGCCAAACACCGGTCCTTTGTGCACAACCCTCGCAGGGACATTAGGACAGCGCCGTCGATAGAGAAGCATGAATGTTATCTGCCATGCCTGACTTTGGATTGAACGGCGGCTCAGATTTTGGGAGCAGTTTGCAGGAGGCTGGAGGATTGCCAGGCTCTTTCTTCGTCGGTCGAGTCTAGTTGTCTAGGTCCTTGATGCAACCTTGACTGCACCGGAGATCGTTGCATAAAACTGACATATACAGATCTGCTCCAAGCCAGAACCGGCACGCCAAACTGCCGTGCCCAGACAAGAGCCCCGTCTCCAGTCTGGCCTCAGCTCAGGTCCTCTGGGGCTGGATGCCGAGCCGTGGAGCTGTGAGTGCAGGGAGTGGAGGGGCAGGGAGACGCTTTTGTAATGGTAGCGGAGGATCAAGACTTTGATATGCATCCAATGTGATTTTTGTGTTTGTTCTTAAAAACCAGAATTATCATACACACTTCTCACAGCAGCGCCTTGTCCAATTTGGCTTTTTTACTTGTTGGAAAACTAAAGGGTGCCCCTGGCAGTTTTTTCACTTTGTTGTTTGTGGGAGCGGCCAGCTGTTTATAGACTTTCTTTGCCTCCGCCTGTAGTCCTGTAGTCAGAGGCCTGTTTTTTCCCCTCAGCTGTGAAGACTCAGTGTGCTGCTTGCTGTGGGGCTCTCAGATCTTTTAGAGGTTGACCTCTCCAAAACGCTGGGCTGGACTCTGACACAGTTGTGGTCATTGTGCTGGTAGTTAATGATTCTGCCCCTCCATTTTCAACCTCCAGTCTCCTTCAGTTCCACTGCCTCCCTTTTTATAGAATCAGGAAATGCCTGCCACGAATGGACGTAACTTCCAGGTCAGTGGACTTGGGGTCAAGGGTCACGGTTGGGTTGAGGCCGCCATAAATTGGACGACTGGGACAACTTTGTGTGTTGCTCGATGAATTCGGAAACCTTCATGGTCGGCACACACAAAAACAAGATATGTGTGGAAATGTAGGAACGTGGGTTTGTTAGGGTGCACGGATTAGGGAACACGTGGATCCAGCCCTCCACTTGTTCTTTGCTGATCCGATGGTTTTCTCTCCTCTACTGTCCTCTGCTCTCTTCCCACTGTTCTAGCTTTTCTCCTGCTCACTTCTTTCTTCTCCCTCTCTCTCTCCTTCTATTCGCCTCATTGCTAAGCAACAATGACAGCCGTGACAGATCTGCGCTTTGGCTCACACAGTGTCACATCTGACTTTAGCCAACCCCCTCCCACATAAACACACATGCACACGCACACACACGCTATACAACCAAGTGCCCTGCTGGTTTGCAGTTTATGATACTGAACCCCACCCCCCACCTCAAAATGGCTCCCTGGACCGCACCCCCTCACGGAGGTGACAGGAGGGAAGCGTCCAGCTGGATGGAACTGTTGTGTTCCTCTCCTGAGGGCTTTGATCTTTTGCCCTTCATCCCCCCCCCTTCATCAGCCCCATGCCCTGCCAGCCTGGAGAGGGGGCTGGATCGCTCCTTGATTTAGCACCGTTTCTCCCTTCCCCGTGGGGGGAGGCCAGAGTCTTCGAGAGGTACGACGCATACTTGTGCAGGGCTGTGCGACAGCTGGGACAAAGTGGAGGCCCTTTCTCTAGATGGGCAGCCCCTTGTGCCCCACCCGCCTGCCTTCCCTGCCTTAACTTCCCCCTAGCCTTGCGCTCATTCTTGGCTCCCCTTAGCTCCACGGCGCAGACTCATTGTCCCCGAGCCCCCACTCGTCTCTGGGGAGCAGAGGGAGAAGGCTGAGGCTCCCCTCCCTCGGTACCCCCTGATCCCGGCCCCATTTTTTAAGGCTTTAAGACTGACCTGTCAGCCGCTCTCTCTTTCCCCAGAGTCAATGCGACCCAGCCCCCTCAAAGACCCATCCGCATCGGCCTTCTGTTTGAACAGGCCCCACCGAAAGACCCCTTGTGCTGCCCTTTGTGTGCTCATAAATAAGATCAGAGTTAAACTCCCTGTGCTCTTGTGTCCAGAGACGGGCCCTGTGGGCCAGGAGGACTAATGCCGCTTGGCAGGCCTATCGATCACAAAGCTCCTCCCAGAACGTTGACCAGCTCTGCAAATGCCCTGGTGCCTAGCCTGCTACATGGAGCCTACACGTGCACGCAATTGTGGCAGATTGCTCAAGCACATATTCGCTAACGTCGGGTGATATGACATGTAGGCTACTGTGACTCCATCGTACTCTGAATTTATTTTTTCCCCTACACTGTTATACCAAGGTAGCTCTGGATTAGATTTGCACAATAATTTATATGATTTTTTTCCCTTTTTGTGTTAATTAATTCACAGAATTGGAAATAGTTTATCTATTACCAGTCTTCCATAAAAATTCCATTTACCAAAGTATTCCAAAGTATCAAAGAAAATTAGAGACTATTTTAAACACATTATATAACAGGTTGTATGGACTGCAACAGTCACGCCTTTCTGACTCATTAATTTTTCTTTTTTTTTTATCCAACACCACCTTCAGCAAAACCCTGGCCAGACCCTCAAGCCCATCAAATCTCAGTGTATCCCCGCAGCCTCGACCCTGTCCAGGAAGCTGCCTTTGCAGTCTAAATCAGCCCAGATTTATAGCGGGGCTTGGCTGGAGCAGGGCTCTGCTTAAACAATCGTCTGTCTTGTAACTTAAGAGGCAAAAAAAAAAAAAAAGAGGTAATCTCTTATCCCCGGCGTCTGGATGAGACGTCCCAGAGCTGGGGGCCACCACATGTACGAGGAGAAAAAAAAACCTGACCAACGCTGTAAAACTCTCTTGACGACCGACCCGAGGAGGAAGGAAGGAATATGTGAACAAGGGCCAGAGACTTGAAGACTGAATGGAATAACAAATAGACTGAGGTTAAAGGTGAATGGAGAGAACTGGTAGTTAGTTGAAGAACATGATGCGTCTCTGGATATTTCCTCCCCGGGGGTTCGCCGATTAAAGTCACGAAAGATGCTGTTTATTTCCTACCCTGGCCACTTTGGTGCTCGGCATTCCTCAGAGGCTAAAAAGTCAAACCGCCTATAAGTTTGCAACGGGGGATCATGCATGAAATACTAGACATTTATGGACGTACATGCACATGTTGTACACGGAGAGACACAATTGTCCGGTGTGATGTCCGGAAATATCGTATGTCGTGGGGTGAGAGGCTGTTTGCCTCGGGTCCAAATCCCTCTGTCATGACGATTATACGCATGTCCATGCGTCTGGAGCCAGTGGCCCACCTGTTCCCATTCCTTCATCTTCAAACGCAGACAGGGAGCCTGGCCCGGGGTAGACCGGGAGTTCACCGCTGCTTTGGGGGTTTTACTGCCTTGCAAGCGTAAGAGCCTACGCAGTAGCACTTGGGGCTCAGCAGTAGTCCCAATGAATACATTTATTTATACAGCACCTTTTATGAAGTATATTACAGGAACAACAAGAGTAGGCATTTTGTGATATAGTTAACAAGGTCAGATCCTGGAAAAGAAGAACATTGGTTTCAAGTCTTTTGCCAGAATAAGACATGGTTATTCCAAACCATGTTGCATTCAAAGACAAAAATCTCAATTTCTAGACGTGCTTCATGTCTTTCATTCTCAAATATGTTTAGGAAATGGACCTTCTTGGTTAGCTTTATTTTAAAGGATCATGTTTTTGGTTTAAAATAAGTCACAGGCACCACTCAGCTGGGTGTTAGACCCAACCATCCACTACGACCTTCTCCCTACATGATGTATGCAGAATTTGATTAGAATTGGATTTGTGATGCGTCAAAAATATCTAATCTGCGAGAAAATGTGTTCCCATATGGGAATCACTGATGCCCCATGGGACTCAAGGTTTCTCTTGATGGCACACTCTTGATTAGTAAGTATTTGTTTACTGAAAATCATATAAAAGTTAACATCTATAATAAGAGTTTGCCTGCAAGTGGATGGTCAGCTACTTTTTCAGCCTCTTCTCTTTTTTTTTTGCCCGTCCCAGAGAGATGTTTGGGTCTTTAGGGGAGAAAAGTGCTTTCACCCTGACAGAGTGCCTTTTAAGAGCAGAGGAGTCAGTCTTTTCCTCCATGTGGGGAGGAAGTCTTTGGAAAATGCTCTTTAACAAGTGTGAATAGAGTCATCTCTTGCTGCTTCTGTGTTTCATGTGAGACGCCACCACTTCTCCTCTTTGCCTCTAATCAATCACGGAGACCCTATCCCTGCCTGCCCTCCCTGTTTTTCTTCTTCCTCCCTTTTCTGTGGGATACGAGTCTTTTTTTTAATGCCCCTCTGTTCCTCTTATGAAGTGAGAGAGCGAGGGAGAAAGGAGCGCATACAGACGAGAAAGAGTTCCTCCAGTGTTTCTTTAACATGTTTAACTGTGGTCCAGGGTGCCCGGGGACTTTTGTTCGGGACCTCCAGATCCCCACCGGGCATTGTGGGAGCAGCTCAGGACAGCAGGGAATTGTGGGAAAATCCATTGAACCAGTTACAGGGATCAACAAATGAAATGGAATTGAACTCTAAACTTTTTAATTCTCCATCCAAAATCCTTCCGCTCATAACATGTTCTGCACACGATGTACACACGAGGTGATCTTGCAGAATCGTTGTGGCAAATGTCTGAAGAGACTGCCAAGCGAGATGCACGGCAAGCTAGTGAGTCAGACTAGCTGAAAAACTGCAATGGAGCATTGAAGATGAGCTGTTTTGGTCTGTTGTAAAGGCCTTTACACAACAGGGGGCGTGACCAATACACCAAACGAAATGCGAAATATTCGCCAAGAACTTTTATTGTGAAAGCTACGGATTGGATCTGGTCTGCCTTGCTTTTGTCAAGGTTTAAAGAAGGGATGAAGTTTGTTGTCTTGCTTCATACTAAGGAGCCTACTTGTTGTTTTTTCATAAATATGGGTGCAACCCATCAATGACTTTATTTGTCATGCAAAGGCATCATGTTCGTATTCTTTGTTATTCGTTTTTATTTATACATATTCTCAAGTATTCATGACAAAAACAATGAAAAAAAATATATTGATGTGCATATTAATCGCACAAAAACACCCCTTTAAGACTTTTGTAACTATTAATGATGTGAGAATTTTGCTTTTAGAAGTCCAGTTGTTTGCCATACATTTGGCCAACACAGACTACTAAGGCCCCCCCCCCACCGTGTGAAGTGTCCCTCTAAATGCAGGTGTACAGCAGGTGATGTAGTGGGATGTTGTTGGTTTAATCCCGGTTCACTGCTTCTCGTTGGCCTCCTCCGAGCTTGGAATGCCTTGACAGGAGGAGGAAGGAGGAATGGAGTATTTTGGGGGGATGGGAGTTTGGCTAGTGATCTCTTTCTTCCTCCCTCTGTCTCACACACACACACACACACATTCTCACATGCACACGCACACCCTGAGAGTGGCCGTGCGGTTAACTCTAGATCAAGTTCATTGTGGCTGAGTTCCGGGAGGCGGTGGTGTTGGAGGGCGCTGGGGAAGAGGAGGTGGGGGGGGGGGAGCAGTAATTAAAGAGCTTTGAGAGAGGGGCCCCATGCGCTCTGTTAGATGCATTTCACCCCCCCTCCCCCCTCACCATAATCCCCACAGGAATAAACAAATTGGGCTTTTCAGCCTGCAAGCTGGGCCTGGGGGCTTCTGTAATGGGATAGACATGAGGTGTGTGTGTGTGTGTGTGTGTGTGTGTGTGTGTGTGAATATGAGATATGAAGGACAGAACATGTGTTTCTTGGTCAGTTGTGTGTGTGTGTGTGTGTCCCTCCACAAGTGCAGTAAGTGGCTAATTGCTCCCAGCTCGGTGGTGAAGTGTGCAGACGGACAAAGAGGCCTCGGCTTCATTTACTTAATCCACGGGTTTGATATCTGAACCAGATTATACCTCTTAAACACCTGAGCACACCGTGTGTTTGTGTGTTGTGTGTGTTGTGTGTGTGTGTGTGTGTGTGTGTGTGTGTGTGTGTGTGTGTGTGTGTGTGTTTATGTGTGTGTGTGTTTATGTGTGTGTGTGTGTCTTATTTCGGCGTTTCCGTCTATTTGTCCGATCGGTCTATTTTCCTTCTTTTTCCCCAAAAAGCTTTGATAGAACGTCTGGTCCGTTTCCAACCTGATGTGTTCACCACTCATGTTCCTGCCCTGTTTTTGACATAATGTCATTGCATCGGATTTGAACAATTCAACAGTGCCGAGTCCTGTTTTCTATCGGCACACACCTGCTACCTCCAACAGAAACGTAACTACCGTTACACCTCCTTTTACATTTCGTCCACGCCCCACAGTTTGATGTACATTTCCAGACCCCGGGATCCTCAGCTGGTACTAATCTTGAATCTCATTGCGGGGCGACGCCGTGCACCTTCCAAAATGTTCCTTAATCGGATCAGGAGCGCGGGAGCATGATGTCAGGCGGGAAAGTGAAACGGAGGAGGGAGAGTGTATCTAAATCCTCATCTCAAAGCTGAAATGCGCCGCCGATCGCACGGCCGACTGTCTCTCCGCTTAACGGGAACAACCGGCGCCACAGTTTTGTTAAGCTAATGAGAGCTGTGTGTGTGTGCGTGTGTGTGTGTGTGTGTGTGTGTGTGTGTGTGTGTGTGACATCAGGTCCAAAATGGCCACAGCTGATCAGTTGTGAAGTGTTTGGAGGGTTGGGGCAAGGTTAAATGAATTCCTCTCATTTTTAATGAGCCTGAAGCACATCTCATTTCACTGGCTGTTGCACTTATAAAAGAAAAATAGTCCCCCCCCCTCTTCTCCTGTTCAGAACCTCCACCTCCACTTCCAGTCTTTCAGGCGACTTCAGAGGGTTTTACATGCAAAGCAGCCAATGATTTACTAAAAGCTCCTTTAATCATTGCAGGTTTTATTCCCCCCTGGCCTGTCTGGAGGTCAGTAATCATCTTTTTTTTTCCCCCGACACAAAAGGAGCTCTGTTTGCGTCAGACTTTTGACGGGAGGGAGGGAGAGATTTCAGCTTGATGACCTGCAGGTCCGATGAGGATCAGCAGGTTCATTTTTAACATCAACTCCCAAGTCTCAGCTGCTCTGTTTCCCTGCAGAATGTAGAGTCACAGATGTTGTTCTGTCACTGAGGAAGGGGGGGGAAGAGATGCCAAAAAGGCAAAAAAAAAAAAGAAGCTGTTAGAAAAACAGCGTTGAAGCTGGCATCCTGCTGAAACCTCCCTCCCTCTCTCTCTGCCTCAAAGCCGCCTTGACTAAAATATCTCTGAAACCACGTCAGAGAGGAAACGGCGTCTGCTTTGAAAGACAGAAAGCGAGTTTGTTTATGTCCCTCTCCTCCTCTCCTTCGTCACCGTCATCTTCCTCCTCCGTTCAGCTTCCCACTTGATGCTGCTACAGTGAATGCAGGATGCCTTCTTACACCACGCCGGCTCATCGTCGAGTCATGAATCCTCTGCTTCATTCACCTCTCCCACTTCACAAAAGAGGAGAGAAAAAAGGCTTTGGAATGGAGAGGACGGATGGCTGCTGGAACAAGAAGAGGAAGCCGGTGGTTGTGCTCTGATCCGTATTTAATCAAAGTGGAGAATATTCTATCAGTGGCGTTTTTTTTTTAAATTTTGTTTTATGATTCTGTTGCTGCCAACGTTCCTCCTCCACACTCTCTTCTCTCTTCCAAAGCACCGTGGTTTGTAACACTTTATGCACTCATCCTCTTGTTCCTCTTTTGCTTTTATCTCTAAAGTGGGTTGCATCTGTTCAGGGTGAAGGTAAAGATCTTCGGATGCTGCAGAATGAGGGAGAGACGTCACACGGCGGTCTGTAGGAGGATGGCTGTTTGAAATAAAGTAAATTGGCTGTTCTTTTTCTGTCAGGACGAATTCATATCTATCTTTTCTTGGTGAAAATGTAGGGAAACCCCCGTACTTGATTCCCCATCAAATTATAGTTAAAAGACAAAATCAACTGGGGGAGGAACAGAAAACCCTCTGATTTAATTATTGGCCGTTTCACCACAAAGTCCATGAAGTTGCTGTTCTGGAGGCCGTAATCATTATAACATGAGCTTCTGTAGATGTTGATATTTGGGTATTCTGGGTATTTTTAGGACATTTTATGATGATCTGATCAGATGAATTTCATGTGATGTAAAAGCTTAAGTGCATTAAGTGACTGTGAGGTATTAAGACTTAAAAAAAAGAACATCCTTAGCCATTATTAAGAATAAGAATAAGATAATGTAAGGAGTTATTCCTTCCCATCCACCTGTTTACACACAGGGTTGTTACGCTGGCTAAACAAGGAGATATGTGAAGGTGAGAGAGTACAATGAAATAAGACTCATCTCAGAAACTGACTAAACGTGATTTATTACTCCAATCACAGTATTTTGCACCATAATCAGTGCAATTATCATTTTTCCCTCAAGCCTCGGCGTCTCAGTCACTGAGTCATCAAGCAATAACCAGCAGTTATAGTCATCAAATAAATCCCAGGCCATGTTCTACCTGACGGATTGCAACAATGAAGCAGTGTGTGTCTGTGTTTATGTGTATGTGTGTGTGTGTGTTTGTGTCTCGGTTTGTGGGTCAGCAGCCTGCAGGCATCTGAGGCGGCAGGCAAGCCCGAACAGGCCAAACGCTGCCATCGGACCTCAGGCAGCACCTCTCCTGTCTTCTCCCAGTCTGGGCTGTATCACTCTGCCTGTATGGGGTGTGTGTGTGTGTGTGTGTGTGTGTGTGTGTGTGTGTGTGTGTGTGTGTGTGTGTGTGTGTGTGTGTGTGTGTGTGTGTGTGTGTGTGTGTGTGTGTGTGTGTGTGTGTGTGTGTGTGTGTGTGTGTGTGTGTGTGTGTGTGTTTGTGTGTGTGTGTGTGTGTGTGTGTGTGTGTGCGTGCTTCAAAGTGGGCCAGACAGGTCCATTCTTTTAATCAAGGCTGGCTGGAAACAGACAGGAGTGATGTTAACATCCTGCCAGCCGGGGGACAAGCTGTCAGTCAGCTTTAGGAAGGGACAGCCAACCGAGGAAGAGGAGGAAGAAGAAGAAGGGATGTGATGCACAGGGAAAAGAAAGCTGAAAGATTTAAGGACGGCAAGACGGAGGTGTGGAGAGGACGGAGCTGAACGGATAATTGAGGCGTGCCTGTGTCCGGAGGGCGATTTATTCCTTCCTAACAGTAAAATATGATTCCATTTGTCCAGGAGGCAGACGGGTCTCTGAGGCGCCGTTTGTTATGGCTGAAACCGAAACAAATTAATCTGAATGAAAGATGTGGCGACTGTAAGACTGTCACGTCATGCTCACACTGTGTTGATGCGTTGTCAACAGTATTATGCTGATGAATGACCTTCATCTCCCCCCCCACCCCACCCTGTTTTCTGCAGCTGGCACCCACGGGACGCTTTGCACCAAAAATACTTTGCTGTCTTTTCTTGCTTCGACATGACTGCCAGCTGTTTAGTCTGGTTATCCAAATTAATTTGGAGATACGACTGACATGTCAGCAAAAATCCTTAATTTGACTCGTGGCATCTTCTGGTTCTGACGCAAATACAGAAGTACCTTGCACTTGCCAACAATAGCCAGCAGGGGGTGACTCATCTGCTTGAATAAATGTATTTATTATTAACTGTAAACGTGAGTTTATGGTTCACGGCTTCTTCAATACATCATGATGTTCATTTAGTAAATGATGGTCCAATTTAGGGTCAAATAGACCAGAAAGCAGGGGATGCTTTAGGGGCGGGGCTACCTTGTGATTGACAGGCTGCCCCTACAAATGTCTTATTCAGCGTTTGGGTTGTCCCCTCTCTTGTGTCGCTTCTGGCTTCTGGCTGCAGGAAAAAAAAAAACCAAGATCACCAAAATGACGAAATTGAGGCTTCAATCCACAAACCAATGGTGACGTCATGGCGACTACATCCACTCCTTATATTTAGTTTATGGTTTAAGTAGAAAGCCAGTCTGGAAACTGGGATATTTAAGGTCTGACAGTTTGGTTCATAATCTTACAGTTTGTCTTCATTTTCTGGGGCTTTGCTTAAAATCGTCACGACAGCTCGACTGCTCGTGTTTCTGTCCCCACTGGATCTATTTTTTTGTAACAAACTGGAGTTACCCTTGAAATGCCGTCTTTTCTATTTTCCTCTCCCCTTCCTTCCCCCCTCCCCTCCTTCATTACACTACTGCTGATTTGGATGATGACTTGATCTGCTGAAACTGGCGTCACGAGCTGACGGGGGTGGGGGGGGTTGCTGCTGAATTAAGATTGATGTCTTCATATTCTGAAATGCCTTGGGCCAAATTAACGTTTATTGAGTTACATGCCTGATTTTCCTCTTTTATGAAGGTCTAAAACAGGATATCGCATCATCCCGGGCAGATATTAAAAAATACAAAATGTCTCGGGACTGGAAAAACGCTCGCGCACTTGATTGTTCTGCCTTTTTATTGTCGATCAAGGTGGGGATGTTAGCTCCAAGAATGGGATAATGTTGTGATTTTGTTTTTTGATGATTACAGCATCGACAAATTAAAGTTTGATGAGGGTTCACACCTCCGCCTCCTTATGGCTGTTGATGATCCATTAACAGTTGTCATAACACTGAAGCATAATTATTCTCCAGCCAGAGGGGGAACATAACTGCTTAGTCGGACGTGATCTGAAGGCTGCGGCGTATTAAGCACCTCAGATTGACGGAGCAAATATTTGTGCCGTCTATTTAAACGGTGGATGGGGGGGTATTAGGGCAGCGGAGTGGGCTGCTGTCATTTCTCCTTGCAGACGTGTGAAAAGCTTTCTGTCATGTTTAACTTCTCCCCCGGAGTCAACGAGCTGTGGTGCTGTGGACCGCTCTGGCACCGCCGGAGCTCAAAGTGACTGGCTGCCTTGTTCCCCAAAACCTCAAAACCTGCCTTCATTTATTTGCATTGACAGATTGTATTTTTTTGTTGTTGTTGTTTGCATAATTTTCTCATCTGCATACACGGCAAACGTACTAGTTTCATATTTTGACATCCTCGGATAATGGAATATGTGCACCATAGCAACGAAACCAGTTAGAGACGGCCTATAATTAGCCCGAGTGAAGCCGTACCTCTCCATCCTACACACGCAGCGGAAAATTGAAAAAAAAGTCCAGTGGGAGTGATTTTGCTTTGCTCTCTTTAAAATGAGTTAGAGAGCTGCACACGTCTCTCATTCAGACATTAAAAGGTTGTGAAGGCTTTTTCCTTATTGCCGAACACTACTTAATAATTACACATCTGTTAGCGATGCACCGATCGATCGGCTCTGATTGAAACCGGTTAGGTTTTCGGTGTGACGGAGTGAAGATGAGTGTGATCACAATGCTGTGGAGGAGCCTTAACAACAGCGTGGCTGATTACATTGTAATTGATTCCCAGCATGCAGCTCTATGTAATCGCAGTGAGGTAAATTACAATAGCATCACGACGTGTAATAGCAATATAAAATATGACATGTTTAACAGCCTTACACTAGCTCTACGCAGCTTATAATACACCATTAAAACTACTTATGCCAAGATCCTTTTTGGATCAAAGTATTTAAATAAAATGCAATTGTTTCATTTCCTAAACATTTGAATAATGTGTTTTTTATGCAAAAAAAAAGATAAATAACAAAGTAAAACTGAATTAGTTCTAGAATTTTTGATGGGCTACACTGATTTTGAGATGGTTTAAATATTTTTTGGGACTGTTCTGGGTCAGAAGTGAGAACAAGAAGTCTGGAAATCATAATCTGCAGGTCAGACTTTTAAAAATATCCAAAAATATTTATAGTATTAGCCTCAAAAATTGCAATTGGTGCATCTCTAACATTTCTGTTATGCATTAAGGAGCTGAAACATTAATCCATCTTATACAGCACTATAACTGTATCATCACACCCCTAACCTGCAGACCTCTATTCCTCCGAATCCAGAATTAAATCTTCAGTAAATGATGACCCGAGGAACCAATCTTACTCTCCCCCAGACCACCATGAAGCAACGCGAGACCCCGACGTCTTTGTAGTTTAATCAAATGATCAATCTGCCGGACTCCTCTTATTTCCTCCAGCACAATGGATCACTGCCCTTTCTTTGCCTTTTTTTTTCTTGTTGTCTATTTCCTCAAACAAGACAATTGGTTTGTATTGATTTTCCTGAGCATCATTCCCTGATGACTCATCCTCTCACTCTGGGAGCCCCGGCACGGCGAGGAAAAGAACACTTTCTTCAGGTTTCCTGCTCTACTTTTTTAAGGTGCTTGTCAAGGTGGAAGGTCCCCGTCTGGGCCTCGAGGCTCAGAACGGTCGCTCCTGATAGTAGGTGGGAAAAGTGTGTATCCAAGCTTTATAGTGTATTCTTTCATTAAGGGGGCATAACAACGTCTTTAGTGGGGTCCGAGGCTGGCAAGAGGTGTGCGGTGGCGCCCCCGAGGAGCATTTGGCCTGCCTTTACTGTTTTGTGAGCGTTTGACAGGTGAAATAGTGTGGGAACTGCAGGGAGTGTTGCTTTAAAATGCTTTTTGTTGCGCTTGTCGGGGATGTGGAGGTGCCTGGTGAATGCTCAATAGCTCTGTAGGAGCCACTGGTGAATGGTTGAGTGCCAGAGGGGTGGGGGGGATGGCTTCCCGCAAGAGCTGTGCAGATTGTTGCTGAGGCTCCTTCTGTGACGAAACAGTCCGCATTTCTTTCCCCCTCCAACCGCCGAGTCCCACACAGCAGAAACAGTTTTCTTTTTTGTGTTATTGATTGATCAGACTGGCGTGTACTTTGGCTGTTTTCTCAGCCTGAACCGGTCGGAGTGTCGTCATGCGAACTGATGAGCCACATGTTCAGCCTCGGGGTGGGGGGAAAGGGGGACATGCTGTGGAGTTCATTGGAATGGCATAAATCCGTCTTAATGTCCGCACTCATTTTCCTCGTCTCCGCTGTCGTGTTCCACGTGTCGAAGGAAATCTCCCACGAGGTCCGCTTAATCAAAGTCAGTTGTGATATCATCCCCAACAAATATGCTATTAATCAGAACAATGATTACTTTGTTCACCCGCTCTCCTCTGAGTTTAGTACAAGTGCCTTCAGGCAAGAACGATAGTAATGGCATGATAGTTGGGGTGACACAGTGAAGGAGGATGGCTCACCCCACATTTTTGATGATTGGGGCAATGGGTGGGTCAAACTGGGTCCTGAGAACCCACCAGCAATGTGGGGGGTGCTTCGTGCTCCCCCATCTCCTTGATTCACAGCCTTCGTATCACCAGAAAACGGAAGGAGGAGAAGGGGTCGAGGCGAAGACAAACCGATGGGAAACCAGGAAGAAGACTTCCAGCTAAGACGAGGATGTTGGGTGAAAACGGTTTACGCCGAGGGAAATGGCTGAAGACGGACGGCACTGGATGGATAAAGGAATGTGGGGTTTTGCGGGGAATAGCTTGCGGTTGCTTTTAGAGACGGAGAAAGTAAGGAAGAGAGCGAAGCAGAAGGAGAGAGAGAGAGGGATTGTTCGGAGCCAGCGCCTGGCGAGGGCCATTGTTCATCCTTCCCTTTTGAGCTGAAGGAGACAGGAGAGTTTCACACGCCACTCGCAGGCATCCTGCTGGGCAGCCCCGGAAGGGGGCTATTGCAGCCGGTAAAGAAGGCCCCGGCCGTAGGGATAAATTACTCTGAATGGAGGGGTCTGTGTTTGCCGTTTTCTCCCCTTTTTCTAAACGGAGCCAGAGAGGGGAAAGAATTCAACCCCAACCACAGGTTGTCCGCTTTGCTTCTGGAAAGGGCTCTGCCTTCCAAGTCACCAATTTAACATCCCTCCAACCCCCACCGTCCTCCCAACGCTTCACTCCCACCGCCTCTGGAATGCTCCGTGGGTTCTGGTTATCCCGCGGTGACCGGTTTCATGTATTCTTATTGGAGAAAAAGGGGATGCAAAGTTACGATCTGGCTTGATATCGACAAATGCATGTCCTACGGTACGTCTTTTAAAAGCACAGATGAAGTATCGTTCTTTGCGTCTTTTGCAACACAATGTTTCATATACTTTTTAGATAATGAAGATGCCCCAATGAGTGTTATACAGTGACGTTGGTTAGGTAACTTGTTTCCTCCTGTCGTTGTCAGGTTGATGGACATGGATATCCTTCAGCACTCCAATAGAAATGTATAGAGTTGCACACAAACTGAAGTAAAACATGTTTTCTTAATGAGTTTGTACAGATACTAACATGAGAAAAAGAAGCTCAAGTAGCATCAGTGATCTATCATTAATAACTTACATGGTTGCTATAGGAACGGGGCGGACTGTTTTGAGATGAAACTGAATACAAACCGACAAAGATTGCCTAGTTTTCAGCCTAGAGATGATGTTAGAGATGATACTGTTGGTCAATATTGACCACAGATAATTTTATTGTGGAAGATGTTAGATCAGTAAAACATGAGCCTTGCTGATTTAAAAAAAGAAGAAAAAAATGTCCTCATTTGGATCCCCAGTTGCAGGTGTCTTTGAGGATAAATCTCTGGTAGTTTCTTGAGTCCAGAATGAGTCTGGCTCTCCATGTTTCCTGCTCCGGTGTGGCTGATAACTATAAAGACTTGAAGCCTTTGACATATATGGGCACATTCTTACATGTGTGTTTATTTACTTGTGTGTGTGTGCGTGTGCATGCACACACATGTGTGTGTGTGAGCCCTCCTCTTAGTTAGCAGCTCATTTTAACGGCTGGCTGTTGGACTGATGTAGAAAACAGAGAGGTCAATATACCAAATCTGGCAAACTCTCACTCGGAGATCTGGAATTTACAAGCCCGTTTTTTTGCCCCAAATCCCAAATGTTAACATCATAGAGCGCCTTGGTGCCAACATGGAGGAGGTTAGAGCAGCCGAGCGGAGCCCTTCATGCTGCGTTGGTTTATGACTGGATATTACTGAGCTGGACCTCAGTGCCTGCTCTCCTCATCCAGTCAGAGCCCATAAAGTGAGTTACAGCTCGCCCGCATGGAATAATCTCCTCTTATTACACTTATCTCTTTGCTGAGAGTTCACATTCACAGACATTTTGCTAATACTGATCTGGCACCCGGCGCTGCCATGAGGCCTGTTCAGGAACGCGGCGCACGCTTTTGTTCTGGATTTTGGCACCTTTTACAAAAGGCGATTATCTTGTTCGTTCAGATGAAAACATGTTTGGCATTGGTTACATCTGTGATTGATAGAGGTGTTGGGACAATGATTTGTATTTGCAGATTGGGTGATTAAGAAGTGAAGATGAAATAAGGTAATTTAGTAAAAATTGGTAGGATCACTGACCGTATTAATGGATCAGGTATCGACCACTCGTAGCCAATCAGGTACATCCTTTCAGTCAGTCGTTTTTACCAGGAATTGAACATTATGTATCGGATAGTTGAAAGGTGCTGCGATTTGTTACTAGGGGACAAAACTCCAATGCAAAAAGCTACAGATTTAGTTCGTTTAGTTCAGTTTAGTTTATTTCAAACTTGTAAAATAAAGGACCAGTCCGTAAGAGAGTGTTGGGGTAATTACCAACTATGTCACGTTTCAATTGCATGTAAGAACACACTTAATGAACTTAAACAACACAACTAGCTTGCGAGGTTTAACGATATGTCTGTCTGGAAAGAAAACAGGCAGTCCGTGCAGGTAGGCAGTGAGGCAGGTAGGTCAATTATTGGATGGCTTATTAAAGTCCTGGACTGGATCTTTATTTTGTCAGAGCATTTGATTTATTGATTGCTCTCTGGATGTAAAGCACGTTCCAACAAATTGCCTACCCTAGCTTTAAATTCTGGTGTTCTTGTGTTCTCCAGCCATCTATCCTGGTTAGCTGTACGTTCTCCTGTAGGCCGCCGCGGTCCGACTTGATTTGTACATTAGACTGATTTCAGTCTGTCAGCATGCAGCCCTGGAGCAGGTGATCGATAAATCCCAGGGAGAGGTACTGACCTCCGAGGCGGGGTGGGGAGGGGGGGAATAGGGGTTTCTGTTACGAGGCGGGTCCAGGCTGAGGTTTTGGCCCAGACTTGTGGCTCATGTAGCACTTAAAGACTGACTCCACTGGGCTGGACCTGATCCAAACACACACATGCAGAGCAGAAAGTCTAAAACTTCACCTGCAGTCCAAGTGTGCTGCACAGACTGGAAATAGTAAAATAGTCCCACACACACAGATTTCAGGCTCCTTTAAGCCAATCCACTTTCCGTTTCAGTTCCTCTGCAGTTCTATTCTGGACCAGAGAACGGCCATGTTAACGTTCCCGTTGGATCAGCCACTTTAATTTGCTTTTTACGAAGCAGAAACGTGGTTTTGATTTGCATCCGCAGAACAATAGATGTTTGCAGCGGAGACGGATCACTAAGTTTGTTTTTTTAGGTTTGCGTCCCACAATGAAGACATGACTGTTTGTGTTTCCACTTTTTGAAGCTCGGTTAGGAAATAGCAATTTACGAACCGTGAACGCATCCCTCACATTGGCACTCATCTCCAGCTTTGTTTTCAAATTTAATGCACCGATTCATTCAAGGTTTTATCTGTTAAAGAGCACAAATGTTTGGTACGCGTGGTTGCAATCGTGCAGACATCTGGTTAAGGGCCGGCAATGTTTACACACTTCGTTTTTTCCATTAAGCAAATGTTCTCTAGTTGTATTAGCAGCCTGATGCGAGTTGAACTCCTGTTTCTTTTGGAAAATGTTGGAATGCACCTATTGTCTACTTCCTCCGATACGATACGGTGTTGGTAGAGTTAATAAGCAGGACTGTGGGCACCCAGGATCCTGATCCTCCACCACCGACTTCAACAATGACTCCATTATCAGAAGACTTGTCAATTAGTTTCCAGTCAGTTGATTCAACACTTAATCAAGTAAAAGTTTCAGCACAATGTCCTCTAGGCAGGACCTCTACACGGAACGATTAGTGTCGAAACCACACATTCGCTGAGGGATGGATCTCCGTTTTTTTAAGAATTGATCCAAACGTAATCCATCTGGAAATTAAACTCCGACTGAAACTCCCCAGTAGGGAGCTCTGACCCGTATCCCTGGTAGAGGCCTCTTTTTGGGGGATTTTGGGGGTTAAAGTTGGGACGAATGGGAGGTGTGTGTGTGTGTGTGTGTGTGTGTGTGTGTGTGTGTGTGTGTGTGTGTGTGTGTGTGTGTGTGTGTGTGTGTGTGTGTGTGTGTGTGTGAGGGGGGGGGGGGAGGGTCAGCTGGTCAAAGAGACAATCTCTGGATTAGAGCGAGCTTGGACACCAAGTGCTCACTCAGCACATTACCCAGCGAGTCTAGTGTTCACAGCCAGAGGCAGAGCTCAGAGCGCCGCTGTGTTTACACTGCTGCCAGGCCTGACACACACACACACACACACACACACACACACACACACACACACACACACACACACACACACACACACACACACACACACACACTCAAACAATCCTATTCATACCAGAGCCAAAAACATATTTGGACTGAAAGTCTCACATTCTGCTGTAAATCTGCAGTGATGCTCTTTGAACTGTCGGAGCAGAAGAAACACTGAACTTTTGATTCATACTTTTAGAACTTTTTATTTTTTTTAAAGTTCAACAAACGAGCCGTAATGTCGGACCAGGCCGAAATTAAACTCAAAAACATATTTTTGTGTTTGGAACTATATATTGATCAACGAATATGTCATGCTATAAGTTAGGGCACCAGTATTTATGGTAAAACAACAATGATATCATGCTAATAAAACACATATTTACACCACATAGCTACTATTTTGAGTAGAATTGATCTGCACAATATGCAAATTTAAAGATGAATTTGGTTTGATATCTTTTTTTCTTCAATTTCTCTGTAGATATCGTAATAGTGTTGTTATCTTGAATTCTTTTGTCCATGATATTTGTAAATCTGATATCATGGCAGCGTAACTATGAGCAGTCAATATACATTTTTGGTACTTTCGGAGGTTTGGCTATCGAGCCCCGGTCAAAGCCGTCTTTCTCTCCGTGGCGTTCACGCCGAACCAACAGACCAAACCTTTTCACGCTCTCGTCTCTTTGCCCTCCTCGGCCCTCACCTTTAACCCCCCCCTCAACCCCCACAGGAGTCCTCCCTGACCGGTTCATGGTCTTCTGTCATCTTTGTGGAAAAAGTAGTCGCCCAATCTCCCATTAGGTCATTAAATCCCTAAAGCGAGTGAGTCCTTCCCTTAACCGTGTACAGTAAGCGTTCACATGCACGGACACACGAGGCCCAAAGCCACATAAGTACAGCGAGGAGGCACCGCGCCGTCACAAAGGGCTGACGGGAGTGGAAAAGGAAACGTAGAGCGACGTGCCCCTCCCCCTCCTTAACCCCTCCGTGGCCCTGAGACCAGACGGAGACCACATACTCACGTCATCCGCCAGAACAGTTAAAAACAGTCTGCCAAGACCTTTCCCAGTTTTAAACCAGTTTACCGAAAAATCACTTTAATTCTGCTGGATGCATCTGCATCAAGTCATTCAACCTAGAATTTTCATTTTTATTACTTTTTTAGCACTTATGATGTATTAAATGCAAATGGCCTCCAAGCTTACCGTAATAAATCAAAAGACATCATTGATTTTTTTTTTATGTTGTAAGTTTTAGTACAATAGTCCTAGTATGCATGTGTTTTGTGCTCGGATGGTCTTTATCATAAAAACTTGCTGGAGGTTTTCACTTTATTTTGAATTCTTGACACTTTGCCCGGAGGAAAATTAGATTACGGAGGGATTCTGTTTATTATCTGAATTTGTTGTTTCAGATTTGTCACTTGCTTTAAGTAAAATACACATTCTTTTTTTTTTCACCAGGGGATAGCCCTCTTTATTATATCTTTTTTTCTTTTTTCTTACCACTCCCATCGCCGACCCCCCAGTGCCAGCCCACATGCCCGTCCAGCAGCCACTCATCGCTGGCCAAGTCAGTGTTATCTTTGAACCGACTTCAGAGAGACTGCTGGCCGGCCACGGATGATGGCACTGTGTGTG
This sequence comes from Eutrigla gurnardus, assembly GCF_963514095.1. NCBI lineage: Eukaryota > Metazoa > Chordata > Actinopteri > Perciformes > Triglidae > Eutrigla > Eutrigla gurnardus. The sequence goes on from NC_139915.1 coordinate 31,923,418, forward strand.
TGTGTGTGTGTGTGTGTGTGTGTGTGTGTGTGTACTGTATACAGCTCCATAGCACTATCCTTTCACCCCCCCTCCCCCCCTTGTTTGATCTCAGAGGCCTTTTATTTTTAACCTCAGCAGCAGGACGACGATGTATCACAAAGCGTGTAATTATGTTGTTTTCTCTCATTTCAAGGGAATAAAGGACAGTATCCTCCCACATGCTTCTGGGTCTCACTTAGTTAAGAGGCAGTGACTTGGCTCGGTGTGTCTGTGTGTGTGTGTGTGTGTGTGTGTGTGTGTGTGTTGGCTCTTCTTTTAGGCCAAACGATGTTAAAACTCCCCCCACCACCAGCCTGACGGGGGCTTCATTACAGACCGTCATGTCTGCCTGTTCACCGTGTGCATTACAACGGCAGTAAACACACACACACACACACACACACACACACACCCTCCTGCTGAGTTGCGTCACAAGAGAAAGTGATTGAGCGCTGCAGCGTGATAAGACAAGAGTTTTTAATGAAAGTTTGAGATGAGCAGGCGAGAAAAGAACCCCCCCCCCCCCCCCCCGTGTGTGTGTGTGTGTGTGTGTGTGTGTGTGTGTGTGTGTGTGTGTGTGTGTGTGTGTGTGTGTGTGTGTGTGTGTGTGTGTGTGTGTGTGTGTGTGTGTGTGTGTGTGTGTGTGTGTGTGTGTGTGTGTGTGTGTGAATCAGAAGGATGAGCTCGTGCTGATGGGCCTGTCCCGAGGTCTTTGCTTTTGAAGCTTCGGCATCAATCTGAACTTGTTTGTCCTCCGTCTCTGTTTACATGCTTAAACGTGCGCAAACCGGATATTTTAAGCGTTTTTTTTTTATTTCAGAATTTCCCCTCCCATACTTTTCTATCTTCCCAGCAGAGCTCGACATGTGCTGCCGTGGTTACCGGCTCGACCACATCAGGGCGGCCTGACCTACGGCGGGCAAATTACTAGGTGGAGATGAGCCCACGGGGGAGGGGGGGGGGGGGGGGGATGAAGCAAAGTTGGCGTTACCCAGAGCCATCATAACCGCGGGGATTTCAGCGAAGGTGTCCTCTGAGTAGCTTTACGGCTCCCATATGTTGTAATGGAGAGATAAAAGGGGAGCAGGAGCCTGGGAAATGGTGCTCACAATCATTAAAGCGCCGTGAATAGTGGAGAGTAAAAAGGTGATTAACCCGTTCACAATCATCATCATCGTGTCTTTATGGAGCTTTTTAGCCTCCTTCAAGCTCATCGTTCCAAACGGGTTCGGAGAAACTACCGCCCCCTCCGTCAAACCGCACACGGGCATATTGGTGAATTTCTTGTGATTTTTGTTGCCTGAGTGTTTTCTAGCGCATTAAGACGCGTTAGCGTCGCTGTGTGGGAGCGGGAATTAAATTGTGGCTTTATTACAGGTTTTCCGACACCTCGCGGCTCGTCTTTCTCATAAAAGTCTGGAAGGAAATGAAGTTTGCTCTCCCATATTGATATTATACCACCTCCGATGCAGACTCGCAATTATTCAAATGAAGGATATTGCATTGAAATGTCAACACAACCTGTATGTTGTAGAGTAGATAGAAGATCTGCTGTGCGACGTAGGGTTACGTTTGTTCGGATATCCTGACAAACCAAAAATGTGTTTGTTTTTTAGGATCTCACCAGTTTCAGTTTGTTTTGATTTCTCTTTGATATGATATGATATATACAGGCTGTTGTGTCACATACATATGTCCAGATATATCCAAAATTGTTTTCCCGATGATCATCAAACTGGAATCACATCACCTTCCATTTTTTGAGACAAACAAATTGTTTTTATTTAATAAAACAGAGAAAAGATGCATCTTTTTCAGTGGAAAAACAAGAAAAAAATGTAATAATGTAATTATTAAGGTCCCACTTCATAAATAAAAGTTCTTTGTAAAATGATTATTCCTGGATTTTTAAAACCAGACTCCATTTTTTCGCTTCTAGACCCTTTTTTACGTCCCTTAATGGAAATGAAAATGTTTTTATCGCGTCCCACGATAAAACCGTCCCACGTACCAGATACATCAAACCTCCAGAACGCCTGAACACAGTTGCGTCCTCTCCGCTGATTGGCAGTTATTCCAGGTGAACAGCCGTCGTGTATCCGTCTCGTCCCGTCGGCGTGGCGACGGACCAACGCCGGTGCCTGACAGCGAGGCGGGACGCCAGTTGTGTCCCTTCTCCTTGTGCGGAGCGGCGGGACGGCGTGCGGCGCAGCTGAATGCAGCTGGTTTCGGGGACGGTTCGGCCTGAACAGTTGCCGACACGCTGAGACACAGCTGTCTCTCTGAAGCGACGCCGTTATTTTTTTTTTTTTACAGCTCGACACCAAAACGGCAGAGGACGGGTGGCAGGAAGACAGGAGGGGGGGCGGCACAAAAGGCTTGACTCATTCCCTCCGTGCTCCCGTCTTTCACTTCTCATTGTCAGATGGTTCATTCCTCCCCACCCCCCTCCTACCCTCGATTTCCCGCTTATCACTTTTATAGCGGCACGCTGGCACGCTGAAAGAAAGACGCGGTCCGACCCTCCAGGTAGTCTCCGGGGAGGTCCACGCCTAATTAACTGGCAGCCTTTTGACACCGTTCAAAGCGTGCGGCCACCCGCTCTCGGGGCCGAGTTACCATTGTGTGTTTTGGCCCCGCCGCTCTCGCTCCTCCAAACCCCTTTTTTTAACACTCACCACTTAACTATTTAACGACAGTGAAATGGTGAAGACCGAGGTTGAATGCCACCGGGTCAGATCTGAGACCGGCTCGGTTTGGGTGCCGGCCTCTGCTGTAGGTGGGTCAGGTTTAGGTGTGGTGTCGGAAGCTGGGGTTTTGCGGGATCATCTCTGTTTACCTTTTTTTGGTGGTGGTGGTGGTGGTGGTGGGGGTGGTATGGGGAGGGGGACACCTGCCCTGTTCCACACCAGGCCTGTTTAGACAGTTTGGAGGATCTTTGGTGGTCTCTGTTTTCTTTCCCTCTGCTGGAGGTTCTTTCTGACTCACGGCTCACAGACGAGGGAGGTGAGACGTTTAGTTGTCTGTCTCTCTGGCTGTTGGCCCGAGGAACGCATTCAACACGTCGGCCTTCATCACCTGTTGTTGTTGTTGTTGTTGTTGTTGTTGTTGTTGATGAGAGAGGAGCTTTCCTCTTTTCTCACCCGATATGAACCCTGGTGATCACCTGGCTTTGAGAACACCACACGGTTATAGTCTGTTTCCTGCACAAGAGCAACAAGACGAAAAAAACAAAGAAACATGTCACCTGACATGTCACCTGGCCGTTACAACCAGCTGGACGAAGCGTGATGACATCAGAGAATACCAGAAAAGTTGCATTGTTCGTTGATGTTCAGTTTCTTTTTCTCCACTCAGCTTTTCAGTCCGTTTAAAGAAACCTCGCTTGAGATCAATTAACTGTTCAGGTAATTCCACTGTACCTGCTGCTCCACTTCATCGTCCCTTTGAAAGCCTGCCATATATATATATATTATCACCCAACCTTCAGCTCATAGTGATCCACTGTCTCTACAAAGCAGCGTGTGATCTCCCTCCTGTAATCTGTGCAGCGCTGCCATGCCTGGTGTGTGTTTTCTTTTGATGGAGTCTTACGTACCAATCTATTGAGCGGCGATGATTCTCTCTTTACTTCTTACGGAGGTTTGTTGGATGCTCGATTTGTAAACGAATCATTTGCGTGTTGATCCTTCGCTCGTCATCATCGGAGTTACATGATGATCTCGTGTTTGAATGTGTTTATTGACAGCTGATGTAATTCACAAGAAGTAAAGCCATGCTTTAAATATGCAACATGAAAAGGCATACAAAATAATTAGGAATCGGCTCAAAAAATCTGAATAGACCAAAACCAATAGCAGACTAATCAACCAATCGGCAGCAGGCCGACTCAGAACGCACTGAAAGACCCAGCAAGTATTAGAATCTTTCATTTCAATGCTGTTTTCATATCGAAAGAGCAAAATAAAGATGGCTACAGCCAGAAACGCTGCTCCTAAATCCTGCCGCATGCATGTTATCATACCGCCTCTATTCCTGTCCCCAGTCCCGGTACGTGCACATGCACGTGCACATGCACTCCACGGCGTGTGATGGTCTGTTTGGCCCCGGTCGGAGACGGTGGCCTCCAGCTTTTTAAAGCATGTTTGACAAATGCACAGCCTGTGATGTGGCTTCATGTTGACACAACTTCTGGGCCAGCTCAAAGACTCTAATTTAGCTCGGCACACACACACACACAGACACACACACACACACACACACACACACACACACACACACGTATGCTTAAAGTTGTGAAAGTGTACTATGGAGCAGTGGTGTAAGTTATGATGGGCCCTTATGAAACACACACACACACACACACCATCTTTCGTCACATGATCAAATAGAGACTTGACATTGGATCAGCATGTGTATTACACAGCAATGGCCATTGCATATCTGTACCAAAGGGGATAAGAAATGATTTATTTATTATTTAAGTTCTTCAGTACGCTACGCGTTGTTGCCCTCTCTGTCCCCCCCCAACCCTCCGGTACTGTCTGCCCTGTCTATATTTACGATTTCCAGGACATAGTCTGTACCTGTCTGCTCAGGATAATTACAAAGACAACCTCACAGATTGGAAGAGTCGGATGAGGCGAGCCCCGTTACCCTCCCGTTAGCCGAGTGTTCTCGGGGCGAGGGGAGGGGAGGAACGTGGGGGAAGAGGAGAAAAGAAGGGAGGCAGCTGAAGGGGAAGTGTGAAGAGGGGATGGTGGAAAGACAAGAATGAGGAGAAGGAGAGGGAAATGAAAAGAAAGAGGCCATTAATTTAGTGCCGTGGGAGGGATCTGAAGGTTACTGAGCTCTCTCTGCCAGGCCCTCCTGGGTTGACTGATGCCTTTGTGAGGAGGCCAGGAACCACACACACACACACACACACACACAACCGTGCACACACACACACACACACACACACACACACATGCACGTTCCAAGACTTTGGGTTTGTTGCAGCAGGCTAGTTTCTGCAAAACACACACACACACACACACACACACAGATGGTCATTAATGGGCTACAAAGTGAGAGCAAAGTGGTAAACCTTTATTTATTTCCTCTCCTCGAAGTGATTTGCTGCGATGCGTCTGAAAATGTGGTGACTGTGTGTGTGTGTGTGTGTGTGTGTGTGTGTGTGTGTGTGTGTGTGTGTGTGTGTGTGTGTGTGTGTGTGTGTGTGTGTGTGTGTGTGTGTGTGTGTGTGTGTGTGTGTGTGTGTGTGTGTGTGTGTGTGTGACTCTGTATTTTGAGATGTTTCTGTGTACATGACCATAATTGAAGGGCAATGTTAGCAATGTGTTGGGCTTGTTGATGCAATTTGATTTCATATGAATCAAAATATGTTGAATTGAAGTAGATAATGATTTTGAAGACGCTTCATAGTTTGATACTTTCTTCTTGTTTCTTCTTCCCTGTTTCTACCTGGAAGTCTCAGGTCAGGGCAGTAAAAGCTTTATTGTAACAGGACAAGAAAGCCGAGTTTCTGGATTTACTTCTCAGGGCCTTCGAGGGGGGAAATGAGTCTTTGACTCACGGCTCACAACATGTGGACAAATGGAACGAGTGACTAGGGGCCACAAATAGACATTTCTGTTAGTCCAGTGACTGATGACACACCAGGGCAGAAATAAGGGCGTTTGTGGTGACGATATATAACAAAGGACCACATCCCAACAGTTGATTTACCAAACTGAAATGAACTCTCAACCACCAGCGATCACATCAGTAGTCACTTCATCAGTGCAGAATCACATATGGAGGTTTTTTTTCTGATGATGAGAAAGAATCTTCAGTAAAAACCCATCACTTGGTGCTTTTGAAAACCTCCACAAACCGTCTCAGCTGGAAACATCACGCTACGCGTTGGCACATGCAAATTTACGCCGCTTCCTGAAAACCCCTCTGACCCCGAGAAAGTGGCTGAACAGCATGAGGGTATGCAGCTGTGTGCTCCTGGTCGTCATACCATCTCCCTCTCCCTCTCTCTCTGTGACACATGTTTATGTTCTGACAGAAGAGATCCAGCTAATGAAAGCCATTCGCATTAAGAGCGTGCGTTGCCCTCGGAAGGTTTGTGAAGCCTCATTTCAACATGGTGACATAGTGTGTGGTTGCATGGAGCGTATGAGTCTGTAGTTTACCGTACACAGCTCATCAGAGGAGGGAATGCAGATGCTTAAAGAAAGAGAACATGGATGTGGAGTAAAAGCAACCCAAACTATATCTGAGTATTACCTCAGCCTATCAGTGATTATACGTTCGGCTTTAGAGCCATTCAGACTCAGGGTCAGATTTAAGTTGAAAACGTGAGCATTTGACACCCAATTACCTGAAGGCTGGACTTCAAAGCTAAAACCATTTAAGTTCTGACGCAGTAAAATCAAAGAAAGAGGCGTCGCATCGCCACACAGCGTGAAGATGAAAGGAACGGAAGGTTCAGCACCGACAGACCTGAAAGATTTGGACCGCCAGCGACTTGTCTAAACAGACTTGACCTGGACTCGCTCAAAAAAAAAAAAAGGCTCTTATTTGTCAGATGAAGTTGCCGACCTCGGTCCCGAGTACGAAAGGCGGCGATCGTCTCCTGCCGTCTCTTTCCGGCTGTTCACATGAGCAACGCCACCGTTTGGGTCCCCTGACAGACGTTCCGATGCGGGATTTCATGCGATGCGATTTCACTGCGCAGCATAAATCAAATGGAGAGAAACAGATCTCTTTTGCACACATGGCTGTAGTTAGAGGTATAGATTTTAAATGTGGGATTATATGATGTACTCATCCGTAGTTGGTGTGTGATAGACAGGAGATACTGCACTGAAGCAAAGCAATGTATAGAAATCATATCAGTTTAAGTGTTTTCTAGATTCAGAATCCTGTCTTTTTGGTCACACAACTGAATTGTTGTATATGTTGTATTAAATCTTGCCTAATCCACCAGAAGAGTGCAATGGAAAAAGCCTGTATTATCTCAAGTGGTTGCTGGTCTACCGTTGGCTTCATCGTATAGTTTGTTTATGTTATTGTGTGACTCATAGTTCACCAGAATCAGGTAGACCAGCCCTTCCGGGAGGTAGAATATATTTTATTTCTTTGAACGGCTCCAGTTCCCTGTCTGAAACATCTAAATATAGATTTTCTACAGATGGGCAATGTGGTTTCATTGTCGCCCTCCGTCCACAGAGCTACACTGCTTTTCTGCCATTACTGGAGGTTATGCTACCTCATACAACCCCGCTGCAAAACACCCAAACCTTTCCTTTTAAGGAGGACGAATATAACCTCGTAATAAAAAACAAAGTATCACAAGGGCGAAGTCGGCTTTAATATTCGGTTGTATTTCGGGGTTTTGGCCCGAGAACACACGAGAACCACCGTCCTGTCATGTGTGTTGCCGTAAACGTCCGCCCTGTGGGACTCCTCTCTCAGAGGAGGGTTGGGATGTTTCTGCTGAGTAAACCCACCTGATACTAAATACTTTCTCCGGTAATAAAACCCTCTCCTTCCTCTCCGTGTGCAGGAGTCCGGGCCAGCGCCGAGTGCTCGTGTGGGAGGAACCACTTCACGTGTGCGGTCAGTGCGTTCGGGGAGTGTACCTGCATCCCGGCCCAGTGGCAGTGTGATGGAGACAACGACTGTGGTGACCATAGCGACGAGGACGGATGCAGTAAGTTCACTATCCTCTTCCTCCTGATTCTACCTCACTGTGACGGAACATTCAGGCCATTCATTTTCAAGTCAGGTTGCCGGGATCTAAGTTTCTTTTCAAAATGTTTTCTTTTCAATCAAGCTTTATTTGTCATATGCACGTTGACATTCAGTCACAGTGCAAATAAATGTGGACAAGAGGAACCAGTCAACTCACTGTTCATTGTGTATGAACAATTTAAGAAAAGGTATAAACATTTTTGTAAAAAAAAAACATTTAGAAATGTGTCTTGAGCAGTTTTATGTTGCGTTAAGGAGCCTGACAGCCCGCTGGTAAAAGCTGTTTCTCCATTTTTTTCTTACATGGTAACCTATGGTAACGGTGGTAACCTATGGTAACGGTGAACTTCAGCCTATTGTCTTCCATCCTTCAAAGCAGCCTTCAAAACTCACCTTTTCACTCCTAGTTTTAACCTTTAAACTTGTTTAAACTAGTTTTTTTGTTTGTCTTTTTGCTTGTTTGTGCTTTTCTTTTTTGTTTTGGCTTTTTGTAAAGCGTCTTTGAGCACCTTGAAATGCACTTTATAAAACCTTTAATTATTATTATTATTGTGGCTGAAATTAATATTACAACACTTGTTGCAACAACATTATCTTGACAAAACTGCCCAAACTTTAGGGCAAAGGAACCTAGAAACTGATCCTGGAATATATTATTTCTGCACACTTACAGCTTATAAGTGAGATTTATTGAATCTGAATTGGTCCAATTTGAAACTTGGCTTTTGCTTTGATTCATGTGTCTGCTCTTCATTTACTCCCTGGGATCAGGTTAAAAATCGATAATTGCCAAATCTGTGATCAGCGAAGGTTGACGGAGAAAGATTTTAATACAAACATTCGTATCTGGTTTCAAAACAGTTGTCAAAGCGGATTAAACGGCCCGACGTGTGATCCGTTAGCTTTTTCTTAACTCTTCTTATTTTTTATATACAACTTTCCTTGACTCATTTAAACATGTTTATTCCTCCATTAAAATAGAAAGTAGACTCTGTAGACATGATTATTTTTATTACACTATTTAAAATCTTTAAAAGAAATGATCAGACTAAACATATTATATAAATCCAATCCACTTTTATTTATAGAGCACATTTAAAACCAACAAAGTTGACCAAAGTGAAAGTCAAATCACACAGAGATCAAAAGCACACAATAACACTGTATGTCAGTACTCTACAGACTCATTTTGGTCAGTAGCAATTAAGGGGTTGGTGCCCAGACTGCTGTATTTCCCATTAGCATAGCCCCCACCTCCCCCTCTGGTTGTGTTTGGCAGCTCTCTCGCTGCAAATTTGCATAAGTGCATGACTTCTGAGTTTTCAATATTTTGTCTTTTTTTAGCTGGAAAGGTACAAGTGTGTTTCAGGCTGCATAAACGGTCCAGAATAGTGAGAGAGAATAGTATAAGTGGGCCCATATGGATCCCATCATCACTCTGTGAATCAGTGAAATGGGTCAGCGGTCCAGGCGGGGTTGCAGTTGTTCTGATGCGAGGCGCTCCGCGTGGCGTGCATGCCCCCGTGCACAAAAAAAAAAAATATGCTCGAGTGACTTTTGGCAACCAGGCTGCGTTTGGCCGGAGGTCTTGGCAGCGGAGCCAGACGGGAGTATTTTTCCTGCCGAGCCTCGTCAGTGTGTCAAGCGGAGGAGATCTCCTCTTTTACACTTCTGCACGTCCGTGTGTGATGTCACCGCGAGGGTCGTCTGCTTCTCGTAGAGTAGAGGGGAAAAAGCTGCCGCCCCCCATTTTGTTTTTGGTTTGACGCCACCTCGGCCTCCCTGAAAAGGTGTGCGGTTGCGCTTTCTGTGTTGATGTTTCAGTCCATCAGTCTTCCCGCCGTCACATTAAGCTATTCAGGGGTTGGAGAGGGGATGCTAAGTGTTATTGATCTCCGGCCAGTTGAATGTTCAGTGAGACTGATCGCCGCGCATCGATCCGCGGTTCGTTACTTATTTCAGGAGACACGTGGAAGCAGCTGACGGATATCAGAGCATCTAGCTGGACCTTCCTAATCCATTAGCATCCACCCCCCCCCCCGTCCGATCGATCCCCTGTTTCGCCGCGACGCTCGACCTCCTCGGAATCAGTCCGGTTAATCTCCTGAACCATGGAGCTCACATGACGTGCTGTTGTACAGCGGCCATTACTGTATTTATTCCCACTGTACTGTTGTGAAATGATGGGTAATATTACCCCTTTAGGCCTCTTTAAATGAAATCATCCATCCGAAGACCAGGCCAGAGTAAAATCCGCTAGAGGTCAGATTTTAAATGGTCCCCTTCGAACTGATTGATTGTAACGAACCGTGTCAGTATCACGTATATTTTCTTTTTTTTAAATTGAATGAGATTGTGTGTGTGTGTGTGTGTGTGTGTGTGTGTGTGTGTGTGTGTGTGTGTGTGTGTGTGTGTGTGTGTGTGTGTGTGTGTGTGTGTGTGTGTGTGTGTGTGTGTGTGTGTGTGTGTGTGTGTGTGTGTGTGTGTGTGTGTGTGTGTGACCGAGGGCCCATGTGACTCGGCTTCTATTACATTGATTGAATTAAGTGTTGGATCGTTAAAAAAAAAGAGCAGAGTGACATTTTTATGGCTTTTAATGACGTTTTCCAAAAACACGGCGAAGAATCTGATTTATGGGGACCAAACGTTTGGGTGTGGGGAGGGAGCCGGCCTCCAGAAATTGGGCAGGAAGTTCGGACAGTGGAGTGACCGTGAGAACCAAGCGGAGCGACAATAAACACATTAAAGCACAGAGGGATATCTCTCTTTAGGGCAGAATCGTCACAGTGTAGTTCGTGGCATCCACAATTTGTTTGAACTCTTAACGTATTTATCGTTCGGACCAATTTAACAATTTCTCAAGAAAGCGCCCAATTGTCCGGGAATCACAATGAAGGAGTGTGTGTGAGTGTGTGTGAGTGTGAAACCCCGGAGAATGGGAGCGGAGGCAAAGTGTCTCCCACTGTGGCTATGAAGCGATCCGTGTAAACCTCTGATCTAATTACGATGTGGGGATCATGCGGACGTCGTGCAGTGCAGATGTTGGCGGCTGTGCGTGCGTCGTGGGCTTGCGTTCCCCCGGATAAAGTTTCATGGCTGCACGGAGACCCGGAGAGGGAGTGGAGAAGAGTCGATGGGGGAGCACAACACGGATGGATTCTCTTTGTGTCTCAACGTCACAGTAGGAACTGAATCGAACTGGAAAGGAGTTGCTGGCGTGCCTACAGGGTCAGTCCCTGCAGGTTCACCAGGACCCACATTCTGGTTAGAGACAAGCCACCTCAGGCGGACCCGGATTCTGCTTTCTGCAGCCTTGGCAGATCCATGGGGTCCTCGCTGGGAGCCAACACTGACATCACGCTGCTGGAGGTCCAGGACGGATTTTGGAACCAGAGCTAGGACTCTGTGGGGAACACTGTCGGACCCTGCTGCTGTAAAATGAGAGGTTTTCTAAAGGGATTCTGGTTCTCAAACACTACCACTTCTGACCACAGGGGACACCAAAACACACCAACCATCATCATTAGAAGTTCCTTGTTGTAGCTACAAACTAAAGGATCATGGGTGTTTATTTCCCGTATCTACAAAGCCTTTATTGGAATGAGCAGCCTTTGATTCGAAGACGCACCATTAATTTGTTGACTGAAGATGATGCAGGTATTTATGACTCACTTTAGTTCAAAGGCAGGAAGAGCAACTTAGAGGATCACATCTCAAGGACAGGGCACTAATTAGTCCTGATGCAATTTAATGTAGGCATAACTCACAGAGGTTTCATCAAATTGATAACACACCCTTTTTCATTGATCCAGCTGCCTGAGCTCGAGGAGGGGTGCACACCTCCGGGTGGCTCATGGACAGAATAACACACTTTACTATGTTTGATTGCAGGCCAGATGTATGAGCTGTGAGAAAACTGTGACACGAAGCACCGCTCCATTAGAGGAATATATGTTTATACTGTTCTTGGCAGTCGGCTCCACGTCCATAAACCCTCATCAGGAGATGGAAGGTCACATGCCGCCTTTGTGAGTCTGGTTCCTATGGAAATGGCTGCAAAGTGTTCGCTCCGCGTTGAAGGCTGTGCAGTCGGAGGAGGGGAGCTGAAGTGGAGAGTGACTGAAAAGCTTTCATCACTTTGCTGTCCTTCTACCTTTTCAAAGCGCTCGTTGGGAGGCGAGGGAATGACGACCCATTTCATTTCCTACAAATTCTTCACAGTTAAAGTCCTCCCTTGTTTTTTGCTGCTTCTCCTGACATTATTTTACAGTTGTTTTATTGCGCTGACGAAGCGCCGCTAATTCGGTGATAAACACATTTTCCAATAAATCCTTCACAGTAAAAGTTTTATTTTGAAGCAGCAAAATGATGAAATGTTGGCGGTAACTAAACAGGACTCCGGCAGCAGGTCTTAGCTATGCTTCAGACCTGGTTTCTCTCTTGCCCGGGGGAGGAACTCCGATATGTAGGGGGAGGACGATGATGGAGACCTGCGTCTGATGAATTGTCCGTTCTGCACCCGCATGCTGTCCACACCTCACCAAGCTCATCGCGTGCCAGGCCTCCTCGCCATGTGGTCTGGATCGGACCCTGATGCGAGTCCAGGATCCAGGATTGTACAGACTTGACTGTTAATGCGTCCCGTCATGATCGGATGACAAAATAAGAGCGTAACTCTGGCCTTTGACAAGCTTTTGTTTTGATATTTAATTCCAGTGAGTATGTTAAAAGCTCAAGTAGTCTTAAAGACGATGTTTTGTCCCCTTTTAATAATAAATGTTACTTTTGTTACATTGTTTTTGTGCAGCTGATCTTTCCTCGGTGCAACCAGAACAGTGTTTTCCTTTGAATGTGGCCTTCTGAACTCCACAGATAGCCCGAGAGCCGACGAGGCCGACCTTCTAATCGAAGCCTCAGCCATGTTTTTTAGTCTCGCCTCATATCTTATCTGGTTCTCAGCTCTTTTCCCTGCTCTCACCTCCTCAGTTCGAGGCAATAAGAAGACCCAGATATGAGTTGTTCATACCGACTGTAACCAACAGCAGATAAGACTCGATAACCGTGGAAGACTTCTACATCTCCTGTTATTTCACCACGCGCCTCCTCCCACGTCCTCCTCCTCCCCCGTTGTTATAGATCATCCTTCAAGTTATTTCTCTCTCTCTCTCTCCCGGCATTTTTACTAACTGCAGAGAAAGCAGGACGTGAGCGCACACACACACACACACACACACACACACACACACACAGGTACGCTGTCGGAGTCCTGCTGAGTTGAAAGCAGCTGAGGTTGTGAAAGAGCAAATGCTTTGGGCCAGAGTAGGGAGACAGGGTTGCAGGAGATAGAGGTGTGTGTGTGTGTGTGTGTAGGGTGTGTGTGTGTGTGTGTGTGTGTGTGTGTGTGTGTGTGTGTGTGTGTGTGTGTGTGTGTGTGTGTGTGTGTCTGTCTGTGTCTGTGTCTGTGTGTCTGTGTGTCTGTGTGTGTGTGTGTGTGTGTGTATTGTTGGGGTGGAAGGGAGATGAAATGGAAGGGGAAAACCTCTGTTGTGTGTGTGATTGAAAGCGCTGCATGAGTTCTGGCTTCCTCTGCTGACGGCTGTGAGGTTTGAGGAATCAGAGTGCCCATAAACCCAAATACACACACACACACACACACACTTCATAAGAGCCCTCCATTGGATGCATTTCAGGTTGTGAGGTATGACGGGGCCTCCTGGTGCCGTTATATATTCACCACATTTCAGAGAGGAATCCATAAGAGCGAGCCGCTGACTCTGGAGTTCACGATTGTGAAATTGTAAATTATGGAACGTAACTTTCATGCATGTGATGTTGAAACGCGAGAAACACACAATCGTTGACCATATCTGAAAAAGGGAACCAGGGGCGAAGTCTGCTTTTTTTTTGTTATCAGTTGCCTAGCAACAGTGTTCTGACAATTTAAGACCACTGAGAGCCCAGGTAGAGCGTGTACTTGACGTTACTGTGTGAACATAGACCTTTTGAATTTGAGTCCTTCGGAGGGATTCGTGTTGAATGCTGTCATTTTGTTTGGTTTCGGAGGATTTGCTTTTGTCGTCCAGAGTCTCGTGATCTTTAGACATTTTTCCGACAGGAATCTGGACGAACCCGATCTCGTTGGATTTGAGCTTTTCAGCAAAGTAGCTCTAAATGACAGTTGGGATTAGACCAGATAGGATTACATTGTGGATAGTGATATATATATATAAAAAAAAAACACACACATTATTTGACATTGGTGACATCGGAAAATTCTATATCTTCCCAAAATGACTGTATGTTTCAGTGCTTTTGTGGTTATTTGGAGCGGGATAATTGTTACATTCCTCCACTCTAATCTCCAGATGTCTGTTGCAAAGTCTTTCAAGTGTAAATTTCGGCTTTTGAGAGACTTAAGAAATGTTTTTGGCTTAAAAGACGAAGTCTAATCTTGACCTTTGACCCCAGATCAAACTTGAAACTAGTTGCCTGAACAAAAAAACAAGCGAGGTATTACCGCAGGGTACCTTTTCCTTCAAAAAACATCTCCAGCTCAAACCGGTTCTCACAAGGGCATTGATATAAACTCACACACACATAAACCACCCACAAAAAAAAAAATAAGAAAATACCCCCTCCCTGCTTTAATCTCCCGCTCTCTGAAGTCTCAGCCAATCAGAGAGGAGCTGTGACGGCGGGAGCTCAGCCGATCCAAAGCAGGAGCAGAGAAGATTAGGATTCCCTGCTTCTCCGTGAGTCACTTTCTCTCGCTCTCCATCCCTTCATCCTCTCCTCCCAAACCTCCCTCCGTCCTCGCATCCTTCCCCGACCACAGGAAACCTGCAGAAACACACTCTATGTGGCAGTTTGTTCACTAAGCTCGGTCTTCCTGTTCCCTTCCTTCTTCGTCTCAGGATACGACCGCAGTTATTTGGACACATTAACATAATCCTCCTCCTCCTCCTCTCTTTCTTCATCCCCTTCCTCTCCTCCCTAAATATTTACTCCCTGCTCAGTCAATGATGCAAGCCCACTTGTTCACACAGAAGAGGACATGATTGGAGGCTGATTGAGGGCAGAGAGGGACGGGAATACGAACAGAGAGACAAAGAGCTGGTCGGTCCGAGGCCTGGCTTCGCCTTTCTTTGTGAATCTTGTTTGAGGGGGTTTTAAATGTGTAATTTAACACAACAGGGGGGACGGATTATGCTTTAAAAGTGCAACCGGAGATGTTTTCTGCATTTCATGATTCTTTCAAATATTGCTGCATAAATAGGTTTGATGTTCTATAAACTCTGTATTGATAATGAACTTTAAATAAGAGTAAAAACAACCAAGGTGGAGAATATTGCTTGGTGTGATACACGTTTAAAGTGATTATAATTATTATTATTATTACCGTAAATCCTCTAATATTGGCTTGAATTCCATTAGTGGCCGTTCCTGCTCTCGGTGGAGATAAATAAAGGCCCCTGTGGACATGTAGCGTAATGCATAAAGCTAACTTTGTTTAACGGTAATATGGAAGCTGCGGAGGAGACTTTTTGAATAAATTAACCTAGAATTTTATTCTACTGGTAGTCCTTTTTGCTCAAATAGAAGTAGAGGCCTGTCTCTTATTCTGGCCTCCTTCCAATAAAGGCCTGGGACGTGATGCGCTTGAGTAGAATAAAGGCCTATATTAGAGGATTTACGGTATTGTTATTATTTTGCCACCAAGTCTGAGTGTTTGGTTCTCGATACAAAGTCTTCCTGCTGTTGTGTTGCCGGAGACTCGTAGCGTCGGGACCCCGTTCATCTACACGGTGGTCCCGTTGGAACTAAAGAGGAGGTTGTTTTTTTATGAAGTGTCTGAACAGCTTAAACCTGCGGTCTGACACATCTGACTCAGCGGAAACTTGGCAGGCTTCCATTCTTCTCAGTATTCAGGTCTCAGTTGTACATCGTGTTCAAATGTTTCCGAATCAATGTTCTGATTTTTATTATTTTTTTAAACAATGAGGATCTTAGGGCTCTTCAACGAGCCTTGGTCTGTTTGTTTTGCTTCCGAATCAGAGTGAAATTGCATTTTGGTTTGTTTTTTTATTGGTCTGGTCCACTTTCACGTTGCTCAAATTAAATCAAACCAAATTTAAAAATAATATTTGATGTATTTTATGTGCTGAGGGTTGAGTACGAAGGAAGGAGCAGAGCGCAGTATTTCCACTTTGCCTTTTCTCTTCTAGTTCGCCTCATTTATCCCAATGTTCTTGAATTTATTGAGCATATTCTGTTTGTTCTCTTCAGCAAACATCAGACTATTCTGGCCAAAATCATAACTATATGTATAATAATTCACAGTAGTATCCCAATAAACATCAAAATATGCTTAAAACTGCTAAAATGGCACTAAAACATCCTGGAATCACTTTAAATATTTAAGAAATATTTTTTGGGGATCACAGATATGACACAACTTTTTAAAGGAGCATCCTTTTTAGTGAATACAATCAAATAATCTTAAATAAATTGATTATAAAAGGTGATTATAAGGTCTCCATGCATAAATAAAGGATATATTTATTTAAAAAATATAATTTTGTATCCAGTATTTTTTAAATCAGCCTCTACTTTTCACTTTTCAACTCACTCGTATAGCGATAACTACGATTATTCAATGTTTTTATCCTATATAATCCTATATCCATATTCACAACTGCACGGTTTGTGAAGACGCCCTTAAACATTGAACAGGAGGACTAAATATTTCTCACCATCATGTGACCTCTCCTCCACAGACCGAGATCTTTTGCTTTTAGCTTTACTTTCCTTCATTTCTACATCACTGTAATTTACAGCCTCGTAATACGTCATTTGGATTTTTTTTATTTTTTGACAGGCAGACAAAACAAACATTTTGGGAGCCATCACCTCGGGCAACGAGATACTTGCAGCAGGCACTTGTCATTGTGTTTGACATTTTATAGGCTGGATAATAACGCACTAATTGAAATGAATGATTGATAGATTTACTCGTTGCAGCCCGAGACATGACTGTGCTTTTTTTTTTTTTTAAATCATTTAGCTCTAACTCTTGGCAGGTGGAAATATTGTGATATTGGCAGGTTAGAAAGTTCACTCCGGTTTGATTTGTGTTTAGAGTTCACACATAGTTTCAGCTTCTATATCGAATTCATGGAAACTGGTGACTTGTTGATGTAGAACGAGAACGCAGGTTAAAGTTGATTCAAAATACGCCGAGAACGACACCGTTTCTATAGAACTATGCTTTGCTGATGGTTCACTCATCTTCATCCTCTTTATCACAAGGTTGTGGGTTCGATCCCCTGCTCAACTGCCTAAATGTGTAGGAAAGGTCACATTTCAGACGTGTATGCGATGATAAAAATGAACATTGAAGTGAGCCTTCTCGTCCCGTTCTGTAAAGCTGACCATCTTTACCCCAAGAAGCTGGATGACTGCACGTGTGTCCAGGCGGAAAGGGAAACTATCACTGGAGAAATTATAATAAGCAGCCAGCGACACGTAATCATAAACGTCTTACAATGTCATCATGAGACCACATCAGAGTGTTTCCTGTCATTCAGCCTCCAAAGAAGTAAAAAAAAAAACCCCGTGTGGGTTGAATGGATGACAGTCGCTCGAGTGTTCCACACTGGAAGTCAACGACTCAGCAGAGATTCGTCATGGCAACAAGCAAAATGTTTCTGCAGCGCTCTGCCTTGATGGGGAGTCTCGTGACGACGTCTGCTCTCCGCTCGGTGTAGTCGAGGACGGGGTTTTGATGTATTTGCACTTAAGCTGCTCAGATTTTTTTTACAAAAGATGGAAAAACAGTCTTTTGCTGCACAAGACTATGATAAACACTGACTAATGAGGCGATGACGATCGATGTCAGACGTCTCTGCAGTCGAGCATCATGAATGCAGCGTGGCGTCGCGGCCGTGGCGAGGCAGGAGGTCTGTGTACTGTAGAGGTGGAGGAGGGTTGTGCAGGGTGGAGGAGGGTGGAGGGGAGCCCATCACACACAGAGGCCACCGCCGGACGCCCTGCCAAGAAAAACTCTGCTGGCAGCGCCACTCCACTCTGACGGACCCGAAATATGCGCTGGCTGCCGACCAAAGCGGCCGAGAATCAGATAAGCCGCCTCTGTCGGGGAGCGAGGCTGCGAGAGGCAAAACACCGAGCCGAGACTGAGACGGATGAGGGGAACGGAGAGGGATTACCAGGCTGGGGGGGAATGGTGTTGTTAAACTCAGAAAAACAACACATTGGAAGGCCTTACACTCTCTCGGCATGTCTGCTATGTCACGGTGCAGAGCTGCATTAGTGAAGATCCCAGGAATCAGACACCAGGGCCCCCCGACTCTCACGCTACCTTTTGATATCCAGGTCTGTTTTCAGCACCTGCACTGGAAACAAAACACTGAAGGGTACGAGACGATGGGAAGCCAAGGAAGAGAGAACGGTTCAAACCAGAGAATAGAGACACATGTTTGGAGCTTTAGAGGAGAATATGTAGGAACATGATTAACTTCCATCCATCCATCCATTAATCTATCTATACATCCATCCATCCATCCATCCATTAATCTATCTATACATCCATCCATCCATCCATCCATAGAAGCAGGATGGCTCACCAGTAAGGGGTGTTTTATCAAAACAACTTTTTAAATCCAGACAGAGGAAGAAAAAAGCAAAGTCCCGAGAATGAGCGGCACTGACTTATGCTCAGAAAATACTGTCTCCTTCAAAGAGACAACCTCATCAGGCAGTTTTTCTAAGAACGCTTTAATGGCTTTTTATTTTTATAAATTGCTGCCTTTTCCGTTTTGATGTAATTTTTTTCTTTCTTTATTTTTTTCATGTATTATTTATGAGATGTGTTTTTTCATCTCTGGCAGCAACTATCAAGGTGCTTGTCTGCCAACACAGTTTACCCTCCACCCTCCATCCAACATGCAGTCCAAATAATGAAAACAGACACGGACCCCCGGTTTGAATGGATGCTTCCACCGTGGACGACAGTGATCTGGAGGCTGAAAGAGAAAACGCTTTTATGAAGCGTCTCCTCGGATGAAATACTCCTCGTTAAGACTCCTCTATCGCTCTCCCGGGAGTCCACATCTGTTTTTCCGTCGGAGAGTGTCCTCTCTCCGTCTCGTCGGTCCGTCCGTCCCTCCCATCCGATGCAGGCGGCGTGATAAGCGATGTTTACGCAGATATATTGGTCCCATTAGAGCCACTTGATTCAGCTGGCCAGCAGTAAAGGGGAGGCCATTAACTCTGCAGCTCAAGGCCACTTAAAGACGCACACATACATCTTCTAATGGCCTGGGACACACACACACACACACACACACACACGTAAACACACACACACCAGTCTTACTTCTGGACGAAGCCAATAAGCGTTCAACACTTATATGGCTCATTGTTTTTCGGTTGTTATTGAAAACAGAAAAACAGGGATATACATGTTTATTTTGCAACAGACACTCCTACACACACAAAAAACTCACAATACACAATTAGATAGAAGCCTACAGTTTAACGGGTTTTTTATGTAGTTAAAAGGCTTCTGGCAACTTCTCAACAAGTCATTTCTTGTTTTCTGCCCGTTTCTTTGCCTTTGTGTGTGTTTTATGGGTTGTTTATTGAGGATCAGTGGTTTGCAACAGCAGAAAACACATCGACTCTTAAGTATGCGGGAACCAAAACAATGTTGGAAATGCATTTAAATCAATCCGTTCTAGCCCAAAGCATCCAGGTGTTTTTTATATTCACGTAGATTACATCAATAATATGTTTTCTCCCTTTCCTCCGAGGATAACTAGCCATGCAGAAAGCTTAGCACCCCATTAACAATAAAGGTGAATGGACCGAATGTTTCTGGTGATGACATCATCAAAGTAGCATTAACAGGAGCCACCAGACTCCATTGACAAAAACGGTCATTTTACTGGAGGAAAAAGGTCCGTCTGACTGTGTGTGTGTGTGTTTGGAAATGACCTGTGGAATGCAGTAGGAATTCTTCAGTGCGGATGAGAAAAGCCCATTGGTGAAGGTCAGGGTGTGTGTTTGTGTGTGTGTGTGTGTGTGTGTGTGTGTGTGTGTGTGTGTGTGTGTGTGTTAGTGTGTGTGTGTGTGTGTGTGTGTGTGTGTGTGTGTGTGTGTGTGTGTGTGTGTGTGTGTGTGTGTGTGTGTGTGTGTGTTAGTGTGTTAGTGTGTTAGTGTGTGAGACCTGGAACGATCGTTCTGAACTCGTATGCTCTTGCAAACTTGTGCGAGTTTCCAAAAGTAACCCGTAACCGTTATGTGTTCACGCTCAAAGGGACAATATTACATAATTAATGGCGCTCCACAGGGGCAGGAAACGGACCAGAATGCATTGCGTTGTGCATCTGTCGTCGGTAGCTTGTGAAATCTCACACCGTCCTTTGATGAGGGTTTCGCTGTGGCATAATTCTGTCAACGCTCCAACTTTTTTTTTTTCTCAACTGCAGAAATGTCGACACATCATCAGTGTTGTTGTCAGTGAGCACACAGACCCCCCCCCCCCCCCACACACCTTTTTTCTAGTGAGATGGCAAAGATTCTGAGAAATGTGGGAATGAGGCGAGTGAAGGGAAGAAAGGTGCAAAGAAAAGGAGAATACATGATGATTCCTGGAATGCAATGTTAAGATGGAGATATCTGGCGTCTAATTCAGCCTCAAATTCTGGATCGGGTCTTTGCAATATCGCAATATATAATAATATGTGACATCACGTCATAACTTTCAAAGATCCATACTCAATAACTGCCCATATGCAAGTTCATGTATAGGAATCAGTATCAGGAAGGAAACTGATGGAACGTCTCTATTAGGAAGGCTGTGTGTGTGTGTGTGTGTGTGTGTGTGTGTGTGTGTGTGTGTGTGTGTGTGTGTGTGTGTGTGTGTGTGTGTGTGTGTGTGTGTGTGTGTGTGTGTGTGTGTGTGTGTGTGTGTGTGTGTGTGTGTGTGTGTGTGTGTGTGTGTGTGTGTAGTCAGCCTCAAAGGAATGCAGTGATAGCGAGGAGAGCGGCGCTGAGCTGAGCAGAATCTGTGTGATAAGAGAGATCAAAGTACCCGAGACCTCATCAACCTACCCAGCATGCTCCCTGCTGATCCACCTGATACCAATACACAGGCCCCACCTACTCTGTGTGTGTGTGTGTGTGTGTGTGTGTGTGTGTGTGTGTGTGTGTTTGTGTAAGAGAGAAAGTGAAGTGTTTATTTGCATACAATTTGCATCTCTCCCAGTTTGTGTGTCCAAACTATTCTGCTCTGTGCACAAAGTGTGTTTGTTTTGACGGCTCTGGTTGTGTGTGTGTGTGCGTGTGTGTGTCTGTGTCTGTGTGTGTGTGTGTGTTCTCTCCTCCTCCCTTCTTCTGATGAGCTGAATAATTTATTGAAATGTTGAGAAGCAGCATTTTTCCCCTCTCGTTGGTCGAGGCCATGAATCTGCTGACGCTCAGTCGGAGTCGCATCCAAAATGCATCAAACCGCTGCTTCGACAGCGAGGAGTGTGTAGCCGGCGTGCAGGCGTCACCACGCGTACCGACACTCTCCCCGTTGTTTCTCCACCACGCCATCGCTACAGACTTCACTTCTTCTTCTGCTCCGGCTTATTGCAGAAGTTCATATCGGACTTAAAGCTGTCGTTAGGTCGAGAAGGAGGAAATTGAATGGTTAAACTTGTACACGTCAGTAAAATGGGAATCTTTAATACTTAACAGTCTAGGTCTGCAACTAATTATTATTTTCATAATTTGTTAGTCTATTGATTGTTTTCTTGCCCATTGTAATCTCAGAGTTGACATTTAAATTGCTCGTTTTGTTCGACCGGTACGTAGGCACCCAAAGGTATTCAGTTTATTATCAAATATGGCTAAAAAGAATGAAAATGTTAAGGTTTTAGAGGGTAAATTCTCATGCCTGTTGATTTTCTGTTGATCATCTAATCAATTCATCAACTCATTATTTCATCATGAAAACGATGCTCAAAGTGAATTTGGTGATTCTTTTTTACTTCAGCCTCAGATGTTCCCAGCTTCTTTGAATGCACCACATGAGAAAGTTCTGAATCATATTTACACGAAAATGCAAATTTAATTTTTCAATGACGAAGGCTATTATTATTGTCTCTGATATGATTCAGTTTGTTCTTTCATTAATGCATTGTTTATGCAACGTTCAGTCTGACCATCAAATCTACAGAGAGAGAGTTCATCAGAAGGTGGAGAGTGAGACAACTATCTGCCTGTCTGTCTCTCTCTTTGTGTGTCTATCTGAATAATGTAATATCCATGCAGGGGTATGTGGGTCAGTGGGGCTTTGCTTGCTCTAGAGACCAGAGCCACACCCCAACACACACACACACACACACACACACACACACACACACACACACACACACACACACACACACACACACACGCTGGCTTAATTCACTCTCTGAGCCCCGACTCGTCCGCCTGTCTGCCTCTTTGGTTAACTCGCCGCGTGACGTCATGCATTTTTCATAAAGTCTGTGTTGCTCGGTCAATATTTCATACCTGGTATTGACAGGCGGGCGAGAGTCCACCGCGAGCAGCCTCCTCCCCCTCCCTCCCCTCCTCCCTTCCTCCCTCCCTCCCTCCTCCCCCTTGCCTGTAATTAAATTAGCTCTGTCTGCGGATCACAAAGGGCCAGTCATTCGGACTCTTGCTTAGATAGCGAGGAGCTGCACTTAGAGCGGATATGAAGTTAAGGAGGAATGCGCTGAGCCCGAGCTCAGAGCTGCTCTCCGGGTCTCGGGGTGAGGAGGTGGAGGAGGAGGAGGAGGAGGAGGAGGCCTTGTGGATCCGGATCAGACTCAGGCTCCGGGTCAGCCGAGACCTGACGGGG
Source organism: Eutrigla gurnardus (assembly GCF_963514095.1). NCBI lineage: Eukaryota > Metazoa > Chordata > Actinopteri > Perciformes > Triglidae > Eutrigla > Eutrigla gurnardus. Next base: position 31,946,102 of record NC_139915.1, read on the forward strand.
GGACGAGGCCCGCTGCATTCAAACTGTGTCTATCCAACTCTGACCTTTCACTGCAGCCTGCTGCCATACATCTTCATCACGACGTCTTCATCACATCGCATACCTACTCTCAATATATGCTTCATCTCAGGGCTGCCACTAACTGTTCAAGAAGCTACCATTCACTTGTGATTCATGGCTCGGGAGATAATATGATTAAAATAGTGAAAATATCGACCTTTCAGAAGATGAAACCAGATTCAGACAAATGGCTGATTTTCAGGATCTCAAAGCATTTAACATACTGACCGAAATGTGCCGTGAAAACATGTGTCCACAACCGTAAAGCACTAAAAGTTGGTGTTTAATATTAGTTCGGATGGTTTCACCAAATTCAGACACATTTTTTTGTTTTGGTAAATAAGGTTTTGACTCGTCTTGGCTGCTTTTCTGACCCACTTGCCTGAAACTTGATCATATATAAAAGCAATTTCAACGTCACTCAGGTCAACTATATGATACTATGGTAGACAAATATGAAACCAGCAGGAAAACACCATTGGAAGTACAACAAAACCTTGAATACAGAGAGAAAAGCACCAAAAGTCATATTGAATCTCTTTAAAAGAAACTGTCCTTGCAGGCTCACAGTTTGTTTATCAGAGTGTGTGTGTGTGTGTGTGTGTGTTCGTTCCGGCTGACTGACGTGTGTTCTCCCGTGTTGTGTTCACAGTGCTTCCCACCTGCTCGCCGCTGGACTTCCACTGCGACAACGGCAAGTGTATCCGCCGCTCGTGGGTCTGCGACGGGGACAACGACTGCGAGGACGACTCCGACGAGCAGGACTGCCGTGAGTACACGTCCTCGCTCTCGTCAACAACACACACACACACACACACACTCTCTGGCCCTGCTCTGACAGGCTCGGAGGATGAGTTATTAAAGTGCACAGATGTTGGAGGCGGCCGTGTGCACTGAGGTGTTTGTTTTGAGACGGAGGGAGTTGAACACACACACAAACAAACACGAGGTCCGCTCTCCCACCGTCGCCACACAGCCACTCTGTCTGGCCTTTACCCTCAGTGTATCCTCTTCTTTTCATTCGTGAACTTATCTCTGTGTGTGTGTGTGTGTGTGTGTGTGTGTGTGTGTGTGTGTGTGTGTGTGTGTGTGTGTGTGTGTGTGTGTGTGTGTGTGTGTGTGTGTGTGTGTGTGTGTGTGTGTGTGTGTGTGTGTGTGTGTGTGTGTGTGTGTGTGTGTGTGTGTGTGTGTGTGTGTGTGTGTGTGTGTGTGTGTGTGTGTGTGTGTGTAACCCAAAATACCCCTCAGCTGCCTGCCAGGCAGCATGTGGCCTGCAGTGGGTGAAGCAAAGGTGGTGTCTATGTCTACAGTTGTATTTATGTATCTCTGCATCGCTCCCTGGTGTGTGTGTGTGTGTGTGTGTCTCCTGTATTTCTATCTTTGCGAGGACCGTCTTAAGATGACAGTATTGTCTGTTGAAGGAGGCGGGGTTGGTCACATCGGAGGAACAAGCTAGATTTAAAGATACATGTCCAACCAAACTGTTTCCAATGAAAGTAGCTAACAGTGTTAGCTTTAACAGTTGATTGTGATTACAGGGGCAGACAGACAAGCAGGCAACCCTTTCAATCATTTCCTCTCATTGGAAGAAAGAACACAATGACAACTGGATTATTGTCGTTCTGCGACCGCCACACATTTGTGATTGTTTTTCTTTGTTTTGTCAGAGCATTTGATTTTTACTGCAACCCAACATAGAACAATCTACTCCTGCTTTGTTACACATTTGGAGCACAGAAGTTGCTTGGAGGGTCTACAGAAAGTCTGCTGTTGCATTGCAGCGCTGATGTTCTGAATGTCGGCTTCTAATCTGGTCAGATGTGTTATTCATTCATGGAATCCCCGGTGAAGTGAAATGCTAAATCACCAGATTATACCTTTAAAACTGGACTTAGGTTGAGGTTAGATTTAGTTTTGGATGGAATGCATTGTCTCAAATGTGTGTGTGTGTGTGTTGTTTCATGTTAGTCTCCGTGGACTTTGCGGTCCGGGTCTGTGAACACACGCTCCACTTTTAGACTCTGCATTCACCCACAATGACTTGGAGGGCGGCGTAGCTCCGTCACGCCTCCGTCAGCCGGGCGAGTCACTTTAATCACACTCAACACTCGGGGATAGTGACGGAGGAGTGACGCGTTCCCGATGGAGACAACACATGCGAGGAGGAAGAGACTCACTGCAACAATGATCAATAGTTTGTTTTGTGTTGTCCTGAACTCCCCGGAGTCTTGACGTGGCTGCGAGGTTGCCAGGGCGACCAGCGGAAATCATTCCTTTATTCCATTAAGGAGAGCAATTATAATTAGATTTGGCAGGAAAAATCTCTGCTCTTTGATCGATCCATCGGCCAATCTCAGCAGCAAAGATGAGGCAGCCGGGAACTAAGTCGCCCATCGCAAACAAAATAGTCAACAAGCCAAAAACCTGCCTTGAGGACACGGGCGGAGGAAGCCGTTGAGCTGGAGGAGGAAGCTGTTAGTGTTGGGTGAGCCCAGGAGACCTGATGTCTGCGGGCCAGATGGACTGTTCCGGGCTCACAGATGAACTCAGGTGAAGCAGCACATCGTCCACGGAGGTGTTTGCTTTCTAAAGGCCTGAGCAGACAGAAACCAAGCAAGGCTGATACGTTGTTCTTTTTGCTGGGTCATCTATGCCGTCTGTTGTACAGGACGGGTGCAGATGTTGGCTAGAAATGTGTGTGTGTGTTTGTCCTCAGCCTTAGCATGAATATACATGCAATCAGCATGCTGGGACAACTTTGGTCAATCAGTCTGGAAACCGTTTACATTTTGACTGATACCCTCTGGTGACCATGAACGTCTGACAAAAAGTCCAGGGTCGCCCATGAAGTTGGAATAATCTGCACGTCTTGTCTCTTGTAGCGCCAAACTAACGTGATGCATGAATTAATTCCACCTGGGTCATCGGGACACATGATGTAAACCATTACACCTGGTCCAAAGTGATGACTGATGCAGTTAAATGGGAATAAACAGAGGATTGGGTCTGAAAAGACAATATTCCAACTTTATGGGCAACAGTGTATTTGCAAATAAATGTCCAAATGCACCAACGTTCTGGACGAAGAAAAGACGATATAGATCGTTTCATTTGAGTTCTGAGTTGAGTTAATTTTTTTCAAACAAACCAGGAGGAATAACATGACGTTATTACAGCAGTTTATGCAGCATTGAGAGTTAATTCTCACTGTCTTCGTCGTCTTATTCAGCGTTCTGTTCTCAGCTCCATCCTCTTGTTTCTCTTCTGGTTCCAGGAACCAAGATGGCGACCGCCAAAATGCTTCAAAAACCATCCACTGTCCACTTCTGATATCCGCCTGGCTTAAGCAGCACTTAAATGCATGTTTTCTCCATAGCAACTGTTGAATGACACGTCATGTGGTTCCTCGGCGTACAGCAGGTAGCGGCTAGCTCTCTCTCTCTCCTGGAAGGTATTTCTTAACCGTCTGTCATCTCCTCCTCCTCCTCCTCCTCCTCCTCCTCTGTTGACCCACATACTGGCCAGACACTGAATCACTTCCTGATGGGGGGTCTGTCTGCTGCCAGCCAGCTATGAATTTTTCATCCTTCATGCCCGGTAAAATTCGCCTCCCTACCCTCGTTCCCCAAACTGCTTATTATTTCATGCGTCTTTCTTTTTTTTTTTTTTTTTCATTTCTTTCCAGGTCTGTCTTTCACCTCCCGATATATATATATATATATATTGTGTTTCTCCCCCACGCTGTGATACTGTGGTGATATTTCATTATTTAGACACGGGGAGACAATCCTCCACCTTCAGGATTTTCAGACAAACATGCAGACTGAGGTTTGTCTGTGTGTGTATATGTGTGTGTGTGTGTGTGTGTGTGTGTGTGTGTGTGTGTGTGTGTGTGTGTGTGTGTGTGTGTGTGTGTGTGTGTGTGTGTGTGTGTGTGTGTGTGTGTGTGTGTGTGTGTGTGTGTGTGTGTGTGTGTGTGTGTGTGTGTGTGTGTGTGTTGGACACGAGATATTCAGAATTTACAAAAGTGTAAAAGACATTCAGAAATGAAAGAAAAACACCGACGCGGTTTCACCACACGCACACGCACAGCCTGGTAACGACTCCCGACGCCCTTTGCCCTTTGACGTTTGGCTGCTGTGTGAATGATGAGTGTCTTCGGGGCTTGTTGACCTCTGACCTCGCTGTGTTTACCTCGCTGGTGGGAGGGGAGAGAGAGAGACGGAGCACGGGAGAGAAAATCAATTATTTTCTACCGAGTTGAACAATAGATTAAATGAGTGTATTTCTTCTTAGTGCGCGTTTAAAAAAAATAGTCACATTTGATTCGGACCCACCGCTGAGCTCTTGTGGTTTTCACCGCTGTTTCCTTTTTGGCTTCTGGCTGAGCGTAGGTCAACGTGGGCGGGGTCAGCTGAGGTTGAGCTGTCAGAAGTAGAGCGATTCTATAGTCCAGGCTGATATATTGGACAGTTATCACAGACACCATGGATACATCAACAGTGTGTACTGTATTCTTTGGCTGATTAGTAACAAGGACATGTAATATTAAAGATATCTGATATATATATTATTAGTGTTCCCGTTACGTCAGAGAGCAAAGAGCAGCCTGCTCATTAATAACCATTTAAAGGATCCTATTTTTGTTTGAGTTGTGGACTTACGTGAAGAATTAAATTCTATTATTGGATTATTTTTCTTATTTTCAACAGTATTTCTGTGTTAGATTCACTGTTTACTACTGTCTGTGTATATTCCTCCCTAAATTACCATACAAGTACACTGGGGAGATGCACCATGGGAGGTGTAGTCTTATTAAAACGTCGACTCCAGAAACACGAGCGGGTTGAACTTATTATTATTTAATGAATGTACACGTATAAATGACAGACATGTAGGGTCTCCGCTCTGATCTGAAGGTTATTTAATAGTCAGGTCAGAATGTTAACAGTTCACAAACACACACACACACACACACACACACACACAGCAGCGTTGACCGTGAAGCAACACACCAGAGAAAAGCTGAGAAAAATCCCCCTGAAGTAAAGCTTCATCCTTCCGTCTCCTCTTATCTCTCTCTCTCTTTCTGTTTGTCTCGGCTGTCCGACGCCCGCTCACGTCAGCGATGCATTATAGATTACCTCCCGCCAGGGGCCATCCGTCATTGGCTCTCCTTGACGAACCTGTTCGCCCCATCGATTACGGTATCAGGAGGCGTTCGTGTTTTTAAAATCCATCCAGTCTTTCATCGATGGATGACTAAAAGAGGCGAGGTGGAGGTAAAGAAGGGTTTGAAACTGAAGCCGGTCGTCCCCGACGACACGTGTCTTCTTATCTTCGCTCTCAAGGTGAACTAGTGATGCAACATTGGTCAATATACAGCAGCCAGTGTATTTATGTGTCTTCAGATCGTCCTGAATTCAGCTGGTTTGAAGTTTAAAGCGGCGTTTTTGATTCTTGAAAATGACCCGGACGTGTTCACTGTGTCTCGCTCTCCCTCTGATCCACAGCCGGCCCGTATTTAAATTCTCTCTCACACGTTGACATCATCATCTGCTGCTCCTCGGTGTCATTATTTAATAGTCAAGTCAGTACGTTTATAGGGCGTTAGAAACACACACACACACACTCAAACGTGGCGTGTCTCTGATGTGAAAGAATAAAGACATCTTCATGGCGTTGTTCGCCCTCTATTCCGTGAAACATCCTTCCGTCTCCTCTTATCTTCTCTCTGTTTGTCTCGGCTGTCCGGCTCTCGCTCACGGCGGCGATGAATTATAGATTAAAGTTAGACAAATTGCCGGATGTAACTATTCCCGGTGTCTTAAAAGGTCCGACAAGCGAGTGAAGCCTCGTGACGCCTGGTACAGATGTGTGTTTAATAGTTCAGATGGACAACAGAGCTGAGGGTTGTGTTTGAGATGTTTCTATGGTGAAGTTTTATCCTCTTCACCGCAGCCTTTAGCCTCTGTACTATAGATTTATTTATTGGTTTTTGTTGTTTTGGTTTGTTTGCTTGTGTATGTACGTTGTTGTATTTATTTCCTTCTTTTCTTTTCTTTTCTTTTTTCAAATAATTTCTCTGGTATTCTGTAGTGATTGTGTTCCAACTCTGAGGCATCACTATTTGTTCATTTTATCTTCCAGCCAGCTGTTCAGGTGTTTTATTTTCTTGTCATGGGAGAAGGTGTTTATACGTAAACATAACCAGTGAATCACATCTTAATGTACTCATGCATCGCTGTTTGTGCTTTACGCTATTGCCATGCTTTATTGCTTTTATCGTAGTTAATGTGTTTTTTTCTGAACCCTACTTGTAAATTTGCTGCTAGCCTCTGGCTTAATCTAGCATATTTACAGATATGTTTATTAATATGCACTGTCCCAGGTCTGAGGAAAGTCTTCAGCTGGTTTACAGAGAGGAAAGCCTGACACAAAAGGCCTCAGTTTCCCTCGTGTGTCGGTGCAGCTGTACATATACTATCAGCGACTTCTTGCTCAGTCTCTGCCCTTTCCTTTTGTGTTCTATCCTCCGTGACCTCTCCTTCTCCGTTCCCCCTCCGCAGCGCCCCGAGAGTGTGAGGAGGACGAGTTCCACTGCCAGAACGGCTACTGCATCCGCAGCCTCTGGCACTGTGACGGGGACAACGACTGTGGGGACAACAGCGACGAGCAGTGTGGTGGGTCCACAACGTTCACCTTTCACACTGTGTTTTTTTTCACGAATACGATCTGAGAGTTTTTTTTGTTTTTTACCAGACATGCGTAAATGTTCGGACAAGGAGTTCCGCTGCACGGACGGCAGTTGCATCGCTGAGCACTGGTACTGTGACGGAGACACGGACTGTAAGGACGGGTCGGACGAGGAAAACTGTCGTAAGTCAGTGTGTGTGTGTGTGTGTGTGTGTGTGTGTGTGTGTGTGTGTGTGTGTGTGTGTGTGTGTGTGTGTGTGTGTGTGTGTGTGTGTGTGTGTGTGTGTGTGTGTGTGTGTGTGTGTGTGTGTTCACTTTACACTGTATTTAGGTGACTTCACGGCTATACCTCGCCATCAGACAGACGGGGACTGAAGCCTTAATCTGTGCTCTTTTTAAAAACACCAGACCCCATTGACAAACACAGTGATTTAACCTCTAGGATTAGGGACTGGTCTACTGCTCCCTCAATCAGCCACATCTTCACATTATTGTATAACAAACAAGCTAACCCATCGAGACAGCGGTAGACATTATCTTAATGTTAATGCAGTTTTAAACTGAGACCCAAATTATGTTTTAAGTTTTTTGTATAGCCACAAGAAAAGCCATTAAAAGCTCATGAGAAGCCTGTCAGCCCATCAGTCAGTGTACTTAACATACCACTGGTGTTGACTTTGTCTGTTTTCTATGTTAAAAAAGAAATTAACTGGGTTTTAATGGGCCAAATATATCAAACTGGGAGCTCATCTCCACGGCAACGGTAGCAGGACGAAAAGCAAACCTGCAGGTTTCCACATCTGGACAGGATATTACCTGTAAAACTCAGAGTCCGTCTCCATGCAACGCCAAACCCTCCACAGGTCGCAGCCTCGCGATTCAAAACTTTATCCGTCAAGAAGGACGGAAACAAAAACAGCGTGGGGAGTGAGCAGCTGCACGGTAACTCAGATCTGACGGTAAGCGGCGGACTGTGGAGCGTCTACACATGTTCACCGTCTTCATCCACAACCCAGAACTCTCCGTCACGTCACCGATGGTTTCTGACAGACGCAGCGGAGGAGAGTCAAAGCTTCAAAGAGCGTCCGACAGCCAGCTGCCGCACCATCCTCTCCGGCATCTGTTTAACGTGTGTGTGTGTGTGTGCGTGTGTGTGTGTGTGCAGCCTCAGATGTGATGGCGGCCACCTGCAGCGTGGAGGAGTTCCAGTGTGCGTACGGCCGCTGCATCCTGGACATCTACCACTGTGACGGGGACGACGACTGTGGAGACTGGTCGGACGAGTCGGACTGCTGTAAGTTCTCCGTCTCTCACACACACACACACACACACACACACACACACACACACACACACACCCCGACATTATGACGACCCGCCGTTGACTGTAGGTGTTTTACTTTGAACCTCAAAGGAAAGACAGTCTCAGAGTCTGGAGTTTTTCTCCAAACGCTTAGAAACACATATCCTTTTATTAAAGGGGGAGGGGGGGGGGGGGTATTTAAGGGGTCAACAGGTCAACAGTATATGATACATGGAAGTGAAGCTCCTCATATGAAAGCTGAAGATTTAAGATTTGCTTACCACATGAAGACACCCAGACCCTGAGGAACACCTTAGAAATGTTTAGATCTGGTATCTTTTGACAGAAACCTCGTTATTGTCAACACACCACGGGGAAGCCCCCCGTCCTCTGAATGCCCTCGGCCTCGGGTCTGTGGTAGTAAAGTTTCGTGAAGCTGTGATTATCCCGGAGGTCGGGACGGGTCGTTTTTACTTTTCCACTCACAGATTGTGTCGTGGGGGAGATCGGTCCCCTGTTGGGCCCATTAGATGAGAGTTATGTTTTCTTCTTCTCTCCCTCCGGCAAACCTCTTCCCTCTCTCCTCTTCTTCTTCATCTTCTTCTTCTACTTTGTGTCCCTAAATAGTGAGTCATCCTCATTTCCTTCAACTAAAAGTACATGTTAGGCTCATCTCAAACAGGAAGTCTCAAGTTTAGGCATCAATCATTTATTTTGTGGATGCAACATCTGAATCGCTTCCAAACTGAACACGCGTCTTTGATTCTAATAAAATAGGTGACTCCAACTTGACGAATGCTCAGTAAAGCATAAAAAGAAAGAGAGAGAAAAAAGATAATTAATGAGTTAATTCACTGAGAAATGTGAAGCCGTTGATGAATTTATACAAAATACAAATCTGGTCTTAATTTGAAACTTTTGGATTATTGGACTATTTACAGGCCTTAAAACACACGGAGCCTATTTGTTGTTTCCCAGAGTTCAGCCTTATTTCATCATTCTTTGAATTCACTTATTAATAGTTTCTGTGATATGCCAGAACATGTTGGGATATAAAGTCTGTTATGGGAAGCCAACAGTCCAGTAACTCAAAGATATTCAGCCTACAGACATAAAACAGCCGGATCAGTTAGAATCTGGTCAAACGACACCCACGGCGTCTATATGCAGCAGACGGATCAAAGTTAAACACGTTTCTAACTTTGACTCATAAATATTTGATGTGACACAGAAATACATCCCAGAAACATCCCGACGTTCGGTGTTGGATTTCACGTTTTCACGCTCGGCTGACGTCAGGTTGACCTCAGGAAACAGCTGCTTTATGCAGGCCGTCGCTCCGCAGCATCTGTCAGAGCTGTCCCTTAGATCTTTCACTGTTTCACACACACACACACACACACACACACACACACACACACACACACACACACGCACACACACACACACACACACACACACACACACACACACACACACACACACACACACACAGTGTGAAGCCATGGTCCTGATTAACACAGACTCTCGTATTTCGCTCTCCTCACTCCAGAGAGGCTGACAAATCTCTCAGCATCTCCCTCCTCGTTCTCTCATCTCTGATTCCTCACATGTTTGTTTCATTTGCTCGTTGTCTATGACACACACACACACACACACACACAAGCACACATGCACACACAGACACACACACACTCACACACACACACATGCACACAGCGGTTTCCCCCTTTGTCTGCAGTGCGATAAGCTTCAAGGTTTCGTAACATCACTTGGTCATGCCAGTCGACTGAGCTCCTCTCTCTCTCTCTCTCTCTCTCTCTTCTCTCTTCTCTCTCTCTCTCTCTCTCTCTCTCTCTCTCTCTCTCTCTCTCTCTCTCGTCCCTCCCACGTCCAGGTTTTTAATTGCTGCCTCGCTTCTGAAGTGTTTGACATGTCTTTTTGGAAAGATGAGCCGGCATCAAAGCATTATTAAAGTAAAAAAAAAAAAAAGGGAGGGAGAGGCAGGAGACCTAAAAAAACACACACACACACACACACACACATGATTTGTGAGAGTTGACTCTATAATCTTTTTCATTTAAGACACATTAAAAGCCCTAAATCCTATTAGTTCCTTGCGCTGAGCGCTGACAGGAGTCTTTGCGCCGCATGTTCACTTTCTGGATTTAAAAGGTTAACAGATCAATCTACATCCTGTCTGACGTCCTGAAACCCAGCTGGACCTCACGTCCCCTCACTGTCCACTTCCTGCTGCTCTTCAGCTGCCCGTCTATTTCTGATATTTATTTATTTATTTATCAATTCTATTTCTGACCGGCATTTGTTCAGAATGACAGCTTCTTCTTTTTTTTTCTTTTTTTTTCAGTGTTTAAAATCAGAGAGAATTCCACTTTATGAAGTTTATAAAAAATTATAAAAGTCTGAAGACGTCTTAGCATCACACACACACACACATACACACACACACACACACACACACACACACACACACACACACACAGAGGAGGCATTCCTCAGAGGCATAAGACGGCCCATCCTCAGACAGCATTCCTTGGCATGGACTCTCCAGACACATGAAGGGAGCTTTGTTAGAGAAGAAGCCTCTCTCTGCCACCCCCCCCCCCCACTCTCCCCCCCCCCCCTCCCTTACGTGAATGCAAACACACACACACACACACACACACACATACACACATCCAAAAACACTCAACAACTTGCATGCCTCGTTACAGCTTGCGGACACTGATACTGCTTTGGGCTGCATAGCTGAGCAGATGAAAGAGCGTGCATGCTGTGTGTGTGTGTGTGTGTGAGAGAGAGAGAGAGAGAGAGAGAGAGACAGTGTGTGTGTGAGAGAGAGAGAGAGAGAGAGAGAGAGAGAGAGAGAGAGAGAGAGAGAGAGAGAGAGAGAGAGAGTGTGTGTGAGACAGTCAAGGAGGGAGATAAGGGCTGGATGAATCATTTGAGTGTGTGTGGGCGTCTGTGTGTTCGTTGGCGTCCCGGACTGATTCTAGTGACCCTCTCTCTCTCTCTCTCTCCCCCCCCCCCTCTCTCTCTCTCCACCTGCCGTTTTGATCATCTCTCTCTTCTCTCGCCCAGCTGATAAGCCCGTACACGGGGATCCTTGAAGCCCCACAACATCTTTTCTTCCCCATGCTTTCCCTCGTTTGTCATTCGGTCCGTCCCTTATCTGACGCCCACTGTTGCTTTGATGGGAGCCGTCTCGTTCTGTCAGGAGGAAACCGTTCCAACACACACACACACACACACACACACACACACACACACACACACACACACACACACACTCAGGATTTAAGATGCTTATGTCTGATTCAGCTTTAATCTGCTCGTCCACCTCCGTCTTCATCCGCTGCCAGTTCACTCTGATCACTTTGATCTGATCACATGTTGAGATGGGGGGGGGCAGCTATGATCTCGAGGCAGAGATGATCATAAGACAGTCAAAATAAACAGAACCGATTCATGTCTGCAGGGAGGGAAATATCACTGGTAGGAAACAAGCAGGATCTTGTATTTTAGGGACTTCTCAGGTTCGTAGTTTTAGATCCGATCTGTGAAAACCTGCCTGAGTCCCACGTGCCTGAATTATATATTTTCCCCAAAAAAGATGGAGGCAGAGACCCGAGATCTCAATAGACCCGAGGATAATTGGACCCGATCCAAAATGCGGTCAACCCAACAACAACAAACCGGAATAGTGAGAGAAAAAGCAGCGCTGGCTGCAGCAGGAAGACATCTCATTGGGTTTTTTCCTGCAGTTCAAAGTTTTTTCCTCCGGCTAATAAAGTAACCGCTTGGATTCACTTGGAGATCGGACAAATTGATGGACGGATACAACGGGACACTATTGGGCTTCTGGGTTACCTCTATGTACATGCAAACCAGAGCAATGTGACGTCTCCTCCGAGATGCAGGAGTGTATTTAGCATTTTCAACATGATAATAATTAACAACCCATTCAGTGAGTTGTGACTAAAACATATCATGTTGTGAGAGATTTGATTAACCCTTAAAAGGTAGCTCGAATCAAGCAAGCAGTGGGTTCATAGTCGTGATTTATGACGTGTACAGTTGCTTAGTTACAGGGTTACGGATGTTACAAAGTCATCCTTCTGACACTGGACAGTTTCTCCAGCATCAAAAACCAAATGTTCCATTAAACTGACCTGCCGGACCTGAGAAGCCGTCATTGGAAAGTGTTTGGGGAAAAAGGGGGAGTGGTTTAAAAAAATATGTGGCCGGTGATTGGATGAACCATCTGTCAGTCAAAGTCGTACTGAAGCAAATCAAAAAGAGGGAAAACAATGAAGAAAAGCTTTGTTTTGTTCTTCTATGAAGGATGAAGAAATACTCTCCAGTTGATGCTAATGTGTGTGTGTGTGTGTGTGTGTGTGTGTGTGTAGCTTCCCATCAGCCCTGCAGGTCAGTGGAGTTCATGTGCAGCAGCGGGATGTGCATCAACGCTGGCTGGAGGTGCGACGGCGAGTTTGACTGTGACGACCAATCGGATGAGAAGAACTGCAGTGAGTAGCTGATTTTTTTTTATTATTTTTTGAATCCTTTTTCATGTGATTGTTTCTGTGTATCCTTTTATCTGACTTCATGCTGGCATTATCTCACATCAGCTGATCTCAGAATGAGTGATTAAAACTGTGTGTGTGTGTGTGTGTGTGTGTGTGTGTGTGTGTGTGTGTGTGTGTGTGTGTGTGTGTGTGTGTGTGTGTGTGTGTGTGTGTGTGTGTGTGTGTGTGTGTGTCCTCCAGCCACGTCCATGTGCACGGCCGACCAGTTCCGCTGCGGCACCGGGCGCTGCGTCCGGTTGTCGTGGCGATGTGACGGCGAGCCCGACTGCTCCGACCGCAGCGATGAAGAGGGCTGTGAGAAAACCGGTGAGACTGTGGTTTGTTGTTGTCTTCGCATCAGGAGCTAAATATAACACCGGCTTCAATCGTAGCCATGACGACGGCTCAGAACAGCCCTCCTCTACCCACAAACTTTTACTATTTTTTTTCTTCTTTGAGAAAAAAACTTATGCTTTCAAACAATAGACTGATGTGTTTGTGTTTCTACTGTCCTGTAAACGGAGATAAAACCTGAAACAATGAACGGGAAGCGGAGAGAAAGATGATGTGTTTGGATCGTTATCCTGATTACATTCACATGAACCTTATTAAGTTTCTATTTAACTTTCCAGCTTCAGACATTCAGACTCACTTCATTCAATAATCTCAAGTAGTGTCTTTTCTTTATTTTTCCTGTTTTTGCTCAACACAGCACTTTATTCAGACGTAATGAACCATTCAAGACACTTAATTCATGCCAGTTAGAGCTAAAAACTTTGTTGTTACATCTCCTGTATTCAATTAACAATTTAATTTATATATATATACGATCTGGTCTCCCCACAGAGAGTCCTCCGTGTGCTCCGGATCAGTTCCAGTGTGGTAACGGACGCTGCATCGGCCAGAGGAAGGTGTGCAACGAGGCCAACGACTGTGGAGACGGGACCGACGAACACCCGCACCACGACTGCCGTGAGTCCATCTCCATGTCTGCATCCGCATGAGGCCTTTCTTTTCATTTGATCTTCATTATCCTTGAATACAAATACAATATTTACACGTCATAAAATACAAATATACAAAAAAGACAAATCAATAAAATCATTCTAGTTCGAGGAGGAAGATAAGCTTATCATTTCCAGCCCCTTCATTTAATTTACATATAGTTTACATTAAGCTTGTATATCTGTGTGACATAGTCATTATCCAAATCTGAATATGATCTATATATCCAACACAACATAATAACAAGAAAACAAAACATTAAACCTCAAGATCAGAAATGATCTTTGATTTTTCTTCTAAAAATGTAAATGTCCAAAAATTCACATTAACATGAATCCAACCTTTAATAAGCAAATATACATCTTCCTATTAATGAAACGTCATCTTGTGAAAGTGAGAAATATAAATATAGAATTCAAATACGTTTTATAAATATATGAATCTGACAACAATTATTATTTTAATGGTTTAGCGGTGTAAAAATACTTTCAGACATGGCAGTAAAGGCTGCACATTATTATTGGCAACACCTTTTATGATATGTAATAGAGGATCCCTCCACCGGGTCTCCATCAGCCTTGGGGGTCCTCCTCTGATCTGGATCACTAGAGTCCTTTGTTGGTCGACGCTAAATCACAAGAATCGTCTGCTGTTGGTTCTTCTGCTGCTTAAACCAAATGGCACTTTGGTGGGATACTAGAAAGGCCCCGCGGATAATGACTTTAAGTCCAGCCTGTTTTCCCCTCCAGCTATGAAATAAAACTCACTTTGAGGGGATCAAGGCTGCCATAACTCCGTGTAAGTCGTGAAGGCTGGCACGAGCGTTCTTGGGAGGGCCTCGCGCACTTCAAGGCTCAACGCAGCATGAGTCACAGCTTTTACAGTGTGTGCGGTTGTGTTTCTACTGACTCAGCACGCTGTGTTTATGCTCCTGTGATGTGTGTGTGTGTGTGTGTGTGTGTGTGTGTGTGTGTGTGTGTGGCGAGCAGGTCCGCGCTCCAGCGAGGGCAACTGCAACCAGAACAACGGAGGCTGCTCCCAGAAGTGTCAGATGGTCCGAGGGCTGGTCCAGTGCACCTGTCACACCGGATTCAGACTGATGGAGGACGGCAAAGCCTGCCAGGGTACCTGTGTGTGTGTGTGTGTGTGTGTGTGTGTGTGTGTGTGTGTGTGTGTGTGTGTGTGTGTGTGTGTGTGTGTGTGTGTGTGTGTGTGTGTGTGTGTGTGTGTGTGTGTGTGTGTGTGTGTGTGTGTGTGTGTGACTCTCATGGAGAGTTTGGGGCTAAGAGATTATTGATAAGAATTTAGTGTGAAATTAAATCTGGGATTTCTGCCACCAGTCGAACGTTCTATTGCCAGAAATTTAAAAACTAATGGAGCCCACAATATTTTTTTTGTTCAATATTTTTTTTTTTATTCTACAAGCGTGTTAATAAGGTCAACACGTTAATTTAGAATTTAAGGGGGCGTGACAAGACGTGTAACTGTGTGAATGAGCTTTTCACCTTGCCAACCACCTCTGTGCAAGTTTTTTTTGTCGTTTTTTTTATTTAATTGTTAACCCTGCGGGAGTTTGACGCCAACTTCTCTGTCTCCACCCCCTGGTCTGTTCCAGATGTGGACGAGTGTGCTGAAGAAGGCTACTGCAGCCAGGGCTGTACCAACACGGAGGGGGGGTTCCAGTGCTGGTGTGTTCAGGGCTACGAGCTCCGACCCGACAAACGCAGCTGCAAAGCTCTGGGTAAAAAAACAAAACAACAACACCGCCGTACTCTTATTTCAACCTTGAAGCATGTGACCACGGAGCAGTCGCTGGGGTTTGACCTCCAATAAAAACACGGTGGCGTAGTGTTTATACTCTAACCGTATCCATTCCTTCGCTCCGGGTTATTGAGTTTCGAATGTGGTTGAGTCATTCTTCGGGGTCTGGACTGGATTTGGATCGGTGAAGGGTAAAGTGCAGGCCTGGTACAGCAGCCCCATCAATCTGCTGCGGACCAGCCGAGTTAAACCCGGGTCAGGACCGTCTGTCAGGCGGCTGCCAGGACCCCCGGTCCTCACCGTCCAGTGAGATTAATGCCTGCTCTTATTAAAAGTGACCATCGCTCCTAACTCACCCGACACTCACGTCTGGTTTGGTTTTGTTGCCCGTTTCCACTTGAACTCACGTCGTCTCCGCCCCCTTTCTCCATCCTCCAGGTCCGGAGCCCGTGCTGCTGTTCGCCAACCGCATCGACATCCGCCAGGTGCTGCCGCATCGCTCCGAGTACACCCTGCTGCTCAACAACCTGGAGAACGCCATCGCCTTGGACTTCCACCACAGCCGCGAGCTGGTCTTCTGGTCCGACGTGACGCTGGATCGCATCATGAAGGCCAACCTCAACGGCTCCAACGTGGAGGAGGTCGTCTCCACCGGCCTGGAGAGCCCAGGTGCGTACGGTTTACCCATGCAGGATGAGGAGTTCGGATGAAGGTCGGCGGGTCCATCCGTCATTCATCCAATTATTCAACCCCGCTGCTTTCTATCCAGATACACTCTCCCGCACTTCATCCATCACCTCGCTCATAAATTAGCTCAGCAGTGTGACATCGATACTGTTGGAACTCAGAAGAGATCTCTCTCTCTCTCTCCAATGAGCCTGCACGTGACATAGGAAGGTGGAGTCAAATGTGATTGGCTGGATGAATCACATCCATGGTATCCAGATACCAACATGAATGTGCACAAGCCCTGAGAAATGTAGTTTTTCATCATATGTCTCTTTTAAAGGAATAGTTAAGTCAATTAAATTCGCGGAGCTGGGGTCTTATTTGGCTTAGCTTAGCATAAAGGGAAGGGAAACGGCTTGCTTGCTCCGTGTAAATATGTTCATTAATATATATATTTAAAATAACACAAGGTGGATATAAAATAGGCACATGTGACATATGTGTTTTGTGTCTTTTAAGGTGGACTGGCCATCGACTGGATTCGTGACAAGTTGTACTGGACCGACTCGGGGACGTCCCGCATCGAGGTGGCCAATCTGGACGGGACGCACCGGAAAGTGCTGCTGTGGCAGAACATGGAGAAGCCCCGAGCCATCGCACTGCACCCCATAGAGGCGTACGAGTCCAAGCACACACACACACACACACACACACACACACTGTATAATTCATTACAGATGGTTTCGAATGCACACACACACACTCATCTATACATATCCCCTCTGGATGTGTCCCAGTTGTAGTGAAGCAGCAGAGTAGGGATTAAAGTTTGGCAGCACAACAGTGGCCACAGGCGAGCATCTGTGTGGAACAAGTACTTCAGAAAAAGGGGCAGCAGCTAAGTGTGTTTTCATCCCCGGCTTCATATGCTGCATTGGCAGGAAAGAGTTTTAGAGTTTCAGAAGCCCCTGAGAAATGTTAAGCTACAAAACTCATTCAGCTTATTAGGTAACTCATTTGCATGAGATAATTGAAAAGTATATTTTTTTCAAAAAGTAGCTTCGGAGGAAGAACTCCGACCAGATGAGTGATGATGAGGAGGACGTGAATGTCGAGGACAGAGGAGAATTTTTAAATTATTATTATACCAGACATCTGCTGCGTCTTTAATCTGTTCACCTCCTTGACAACAAACTAACTAACCCCGTCCCTCCTCAGTAAGATCTACTGGACGGACTGGGGCAACACACCTCGCATCGAGTACTCCAACATGGACGGCTCCAACCGGCGGGTCATCGCCGACACACACCTGTTCTGGCCCAACGGCCTCACCATCGACTACGCCGGCCGCCGCATTTACTGGGTGGACGCCAAGCACCACGTCATCGAGAGGGCCGACCTGGACGGACGCAACCGCAAGGCCGTCATCAGCCAAGGTAAACATGTGATCAATCTAGGCATGGGTAAAAATATCGATACGCCAATTTATCCGCGATACTTTGCCGCCCAATACAATATTGATTTTTTTCAACTCCAAAGATCGATTTTTTTCATGTTTGGACGCCTTGTGAATGCAGTACTTTATCCTTTTTCATTTTATTTTCAATATTTATTCCAGTGAATTTCATGGGAATTAATACAATGGAGAGGCTGTTTATCTTATCTCATTTATATCGCAATATCGTGATACGTATCGTGATATCGTGATATTGTGATACGTATCGTATCGTATCGTGACCAAAGTATCGTGATATGTATCATATCGTGAGGTTCTTGCCAATACTCACCCCTAGATCCATCAGTTCAGTTCATAATTCATTACAGATGGAACTGGGTGTGCTTTTGCCGAAATAGTGGGTTGAAATAAACTCCCACAAATACACATAATTTTACCCAAGATGTGGTTTTACACATAAGTACTTTCTGTCAATTTTCGTCAAAAAAGTTGGTGGAAAACAGCTGTCTTAGGCTGTTTGTGAAGTAACAGTACTACATGTTATGTTTGCATTAACATAAGCTTAACTGCTATTTTCATACTGGTCCAAGCAGAAAGGATGGAAACTAAGTTGTCTGAAGCCCCTTTCCCATTGGACACAAGTCCCCATTAACACCCACTAACGATACAATCTGCATTCATTCTCAGGATAAATGACTCAGTACCCTTGCTGTTAGTCACATGTATTTATCGACATCAATCAACAAGGGATTTGGACAATTTTTATAATTTATTAATGTGCAGAACATACAATTCTCCTCAAAGCCACCAGACTCCAGTCATAAAACTGTTGTTTTACCTCGCTGGTCATCAAAACATAATTCATTAAAACTTAAAACAAAATAAGACTCTTCAAAACCGTCGTGGTAAGTCTTTCCACAACGAGCACCAACGCTAGTTTGGTTGAAAGCCTTAAAGCACAGATTCACCTCACCTCTTGTGTGAACAGAAACAGCTGTTATATGTGCTCCTTAAAGCCACAAGACTCCATTGACAGAAACATTTTACCGCTGATTGTAAAACGTACTTCATTCAAACTACAGAAGCAAAATAAAACTGCTCAAACAGTCTTTTCACTGTTCCTACACTCACCACCTCTGGTTTCAATGGTCTTTTTTCTTTTGAAAGAGAGACTAAATAAGTAACAGATATAAGAAAATAAAAAAAGAAGTAACCACCGTAACATTTCCACTATTTTCTAACCCTCTTTTCCAGAGCGTTGAATAACCGAAACAAATCCGAAAAGGCCTCTCCTGGCAACGTGAAAAGGAGACTATCGCCCATTAATAGCAAGTTTTCCCATTTTTAAAAAAGCCACATAAATGCGCTGAGTTTGGTGGAAAAAAATGTACGATTGTTAATAGAGCTGATTCTGCACTCGGTGGAGATGTTTAAGAGGAAGAACAGAAGAACCGCAGGATTTATGGCAACCCAAATCTTCAGAAAACAGGAGGCGGTTCATGTCTTTAACATGTTGGAGCTAAGAGTCAATGAGCAGAATTGCAATTGATAAAACGTCAACATAGCCAGCCATATTTCTGGTTGTTTTTTTTATTGTCAGCTGGAGAGAAACGGGAGAAACATAATGTACGGAGGTCTGCCTGGAGTTTTCTCATTAATTACCACACACATATAATATAATATGTATATATATAGGATGTAACATGCTGACATGACTTCATTACACCATATGGAGTTAATCAATGCCATATTTCCATTAAATAGCATACGCATGTGCCGACTGCTGAAATTCACACACAGATGCCATCAATAACAGCATGAAGCTGCACAGGCCTCTGTAAAAGTGGAGACCCTGCATTTATACACTGATCTGTCACAATCACAAGCCCTGCTTCTGAGACGGCGTGTTGAAGAACGTTTGGCTGATCCTCGTACATTTATACTGACGGAGTCGCTTCCAATTCTTTTCACTGGAACGAAGTGAAAAAAGCGTAGAAGCAAATAGGTGATCAAGGATCAAGAGTAGGGATTGGACGATGTTGGACTTTATCGCGGATCAGGATGAAACAAGTAATCCACTCACAGTAGTCGTACCACGATGCATTTCTTCTTTTAAATCGGGATAATCGTGATGTGAAATGTTGTCATGTCGAATAAAGAGTGTTTAAGAGTGAAAATAGCAAGTGACAAGGGTGTGTGTGTGTGTGTGTGTGTGTGTGTGTGTGTGTGTGTGTGTGTGTGTGTGTGTGTGTGTGTGTGTGTGTGTGTGTGTGTGTGTGTGTGTGTGTGTGTGTGTGTGTGTGTGTGTGTGTGTGTGTGGGGCCCTGTGAGCTCTCCTTAATGATGTGTGCTCTCAGGATAAAACGCTGTAATTGGCTCTGTCCTTCCTCCACAGCCTCTGTTTGCTCAGACAACACTCGGGACAAATAGGACGTGTGTGTGTGTCTCTGTCCGTGTGTGTGTGTGTGTGTGTGTGTGTGTGTCTGTGTCTGTGTCTGTGTCTGTGTGTGTGTGTGTGTGTGTGTGTGTGTGTGCATAGTTACATTCTGAGCCTCTGCCCAGGAATGTTAAAGCGTGTCTATCTCCCTTCACCTCGTGTGTGTCTGTGTGTGTCTGTGTCTGTGTGTGTGTGTCTTTGTGTGTGTCTTTGTGTGTGTGTGTGTGTGTGTCGGCTGGATGCGTGCCAGCTCCTCTGTCATTGGAGCTGGGCAACAGGCGGGTGTCACGGATAAGGCCGCTATCCAGTCTGCGCACCTGTGCAGGTGGGGGAGGGGGGGCGGGGCAGGAAGTGAAGGGGCTGTGTGTGTGTCCTGGTGTTCCTGTGTGTGTGCGTTGATGTGCATCATGGGAGTTCGGATCACACATCCTCCAGTTTTGGTGTTTAATTCCTGTTAGAGTGGCTCAAACGTCCGAGGTTTGCCTGGAACTGGTCTTTATTTGGTTTGGTCGCTTTATTAGCGAATGCTGCAAAAGGACGTCCTTATTGAAGTCCATCACATTCTAAGCAGAGCGTTGTTTAGGCGGCGTGTTGCCGGCGACCTGTGTGACAGATTCAGGCGAGGCGTGAAAGGACCGGGAGGTGCGGCATGTAGGTTAAAGGGGACATTACTGCGGAGGCTGGTGGGACGTTTGATGCCCTGTCGGCCTGCAGCTGCTCCCCCAGCTGTCCCGGAAAACAGGGGCAGGAGGGGTGAGGGTGGTGGAGGTGGTGGTGGTGGGGGGTGACCGTATCAAAACCAGGCGCCTGGTAGATGTGAAGGAAGAGGGCGCACTGTTGTCTCCCTCATGTGAGGATAAGATCAGAGAACACACACATTCAGCCAGTATCACCTCACACACACCTGGACCTGTCTGACGCTCACACTCACTCCTTCTTCATTTTAATGATTTCAAATGATGAAGTATTGACCTTAAAATCATGTACATATTTCTTAAAGTAGAGCAATGAATGAGTAATGTATTGAGATTGGTAGCATCGAATAGACAACACTGATTACCCGGTATCAGACATATCTGAGGAGCAATAGAACAATCATTTTTTATAGTGCAAGAACCTTGAGATCGGTACCTGAGACTCCCTACTCGTGACTCTATCTAACATTCTTTGTCATCTTCAAGGTTCACAGGAAACTGTAAATTCAACATAATGCAAAAACACTTCCAATGAATCCAGAGATAAATAATCTAATACAAACACAACCTTTAGTAATCCAATTAAAAGCTATTGACAGCACCTACAGCTCTCAAACACATCATCTGTAATATAATGCTGATATGAAAACCCACATTTAAACACTCAGCGCTGCAGAGCAAAGTGTTTCTCCAATAAATTCACCGTCTATAAAGTCCTCCGCTCTTGTCAGTTACGCCTGGTCGACTCGCTGCTTCCAACGTCCTCCAAAATTCAAATCTCGCGTCCTCCAAAAAGTCTGTGAGGTAGCAGGTAGTTATTAAAGAAATGTGGCCGAGCTGTGTACTGATCAGGACACATGATCACTTCTGATGGATGACAAAGCTTCGAGGTATTAGGACACATCTTCTGGAGGCGAATCCACTAATGAAGGTGCGGATCAAAGAGGTTGTTGTCTCATAAAATGTATTAATAGATTGGAGCATTATTATTCTGGTCTCTCTCTCCACTTTTACCCATTTACAACTTGACATTCACGCCGTGCTGTAAAACATTGTCATTAAATGAGCAGCGCCTTTTTTTATCAAAAGCCTCCACCACCTCCACGACTCCGTTTAGTAGCAGAAATCACTTTTTCCGTGCGTTTAGCCCTCTCGTCTGACTGGTTTGTGCAGCGACTCCGCCAGAAGGAGGATTAAGCCGGAGGGAGTTGAGTGTGGAGAGGGAGGGAGGTCACCCTGAGCAGATTTTCCAGAGACGAACATGCGAGGAGTTCCCTGTCGCACATGTTCTTGTTTAGGCCGGGGTTCCACTGGAACGGCCTGTAAACGCTTAGCGGCAAAAACTGTCTCGCTGCTAAATCCCATCTTTAAAGGCCCTGAAACTTACTTTCACACATCGGCGTCGGAGGATTTCTTTTTAATTGAGCACATCGCTGATGTTAGAACATCTCGTTATTCCACGTGAACCATTGTTGTGTTTGTGTTTTTATCTGCGTTCTTCTCGCCTGCTTTTAAAAGTGGACGGGGAAATGACATCAGCTGCACGTCTTTCTTTAACTTTGCATATTATTCTCATTTACTCACACATGTTCATGACATCTTTAACTTAAGACGTGTTTTTTAAAGACAACAAGACCAATAAAATACATCCACCAAAGTATTTATCTATTTAAGCTTGAAAATAAACCCTCCTCAAGGAGAATTGAGCCCATCAACAGACAATAAAAGTCCCCAATTAAACCCAAATTTATGAGGTTTTGTTTGGATTAGAGCACACACACTCTCCCTATACACACCTTGTAAATGCAGAGAAAGTCTGGGATGCATTACTGTCCTTCACATCGAAATCACCCTTTAAAATCATCTACAGAGTAAATAAAATGCAAGTGTACACTAACATGAGAACTGGAGTGTGTGTATATATATTTATCTGTGTGCATATAGGGGTGGGTAAAAATATCGATACGGCAATATATCGCGATACTTTGCCGCCCAATCAAATATTGATTGTTCAAAACCCAAAGATCGTTTAAAAAAAAAAAAAAGATTCATGTTTAGACGCGTTGTAAATGCAGTACTTTATCCTTTTTCATTTTATTTTCAATATTTATTCCAGTGAATTTCATGGGAATTAATAAAATGGAGAGGCTGTTTTGAATGAAATAGTTTTGACTCAATTTAACCTCTGATGAATATCATCTGATGTACATATACAGGTACTTGTGTTTTCATCTTTATTTATATTGCAATATCGTGTAGTATTGTATCGTGACTAAAGTATCGTGATAAGTATCGTATCGTGACTAAAGTATTGTGATACGTATCATATCGTGAGGTTATGGCAAAACTCACCCCTAATATATATATATAATGCAGCGTCTTTCACCGGTCTGACCTGGGTTCGACGACTGCTCTCCAGATCTTTTAAATTGAAGAGGAAAAGTGGCATTACTTAAGGAGGCCGGCGGAGCGTCTCTGGCCACAACTGAACCAGCGACAGGCCAATGAGAGGCAGAGTAATTGAAAGCAGCTCTAAATGGGGACATTATGACATCAGCCAAGCCCACAGCGCTGAATGGGAGGATGTTTAGAGAGCGCCGGTGAAACGAGCCAAATGCAGCATTTCTTCTTTCCATTTTTAAGTGTGTGTGTGTGTGTGTGTGTGGATTTAAATGTCATCATTGCTTTATTTTGAAGGCGTCAAACTTAACACCCTTAAAAACAGCTCAGTGTTTCATGAAAGAGGTCGTCGGGCCTGTTTCTGTTCTTTGTTGCACACTTCATCGAGCTTCATCTCTGCACCTCGTGTCTCCTGCAGGTCTGCCGCACCCGTTCGCCATCACGGTGTTCGAGGACAGCCTCTACTGGACCGACTGGCACACCAAGAGCATCAACAGCGCCAACAAATTCACCGGCAAGAACCAGGAGATCATTCGCAACAAGCTGCACTTCCCCATGGACATCCACACCCTGCACCCCCAGAGGCAGCCCGCAGGTCAGTGCACAGTCCACATCGGGAAGCGTTTGTTGAGCACGTTTTCATCGTGTCAAGGCTGTGTTGCCATGACAGCAAGGTCACAAAGCAGCGACTTGAATCGGGTCAATCGATAGTGTCACGATGGAAGAATTCAATGCAGCAAGAAAAAATGGAAGGGGTCTAAATTCATGTAATCTAGTTTTCTCAGTTGGAGCCAAAAACACCAAATTATCGGTAGATTGCCTTGTTAGTTATGTGCAAAATGTCAGGTAGTCATGGTGACGCAGCGGTTTGCATCAGCTGGTGCTGAGGTTTCCACCAAAACCACCAAACCAGTCAGTGCTTTCAAGGAAAAAGCTGACCAACATCACATTAAGGGAGATGTAGGTAGGTAGGTGGGTAGGTAGGTAGGTAGATCGGTAGGTAAGTAGGTAGGTAAGTAGGTAGGTGGGTGGGTAGGTAGATGGGTGGGTAGGTAGGTAGGTAGGTAGATAGGTAGGTAGGTAGGTAGGTAGGTAGGTAGGTAGGTAGGTAGGTAGGTGGTTGGGTAGGTAGGTAGGTAGGTAGGTAGGTAGGTAGGTAGGTAGGTAGGTAGGTAGGTAGGTAGGTAGGTGGGTGGGTAGGTAGGTAGGTAGGTAGGTAGGTAGGTAGGTAGGTAGGTAGGTAGGTAGGTAGGTAGGTGGGTAGGTAGGTAGGTGGGTGGGTAGGTAGGTGGGTGGGTAGGTAGGTAGGTAGGTAGGTAGGTAGGTAGGTAGGTAGGTAGGGGGTAGGTAGGTAGATGGGTAGGTAGGTGGGTAGGTAGGTAGATGGGTAGGTAGGTAGGAAGGAAGGTAGGTAGGGGGTAGGTAGGTAGGTAGATGGGTAGGTAGGTAGGTAGGTAGGGGGTAGGTAGGTAGATGGGTAGGTAGGTGGGTAGGTAGGTAGATGGGTAGGTAGGTAGGGGGTAGGTAGGTAGATGGGTAGGTAGGTAGGTAGGTAGGTAGGTAGGGGGTAGGTAGGTAGGTAGGTAGGTAGGTAGGTAGGTAGGTAGGTATGTAGGTAGGTAGATGGGTAGGTAGGTAGGTAGGTAGGTAGGTAGGTAGGTAGGTAGGTAGGTAGGTAGGTAGGGGGTAGGTAGGTAGATGGGTAGGTAGGTGGGTAGGTAGGGGGTAGGTGGGTAGGAAGGTATATACACTGTTGCCCATAAAGTTGGAATATTTCGTTTTCAGACCCAATCCTCTTTTAATTCCTATTTAAATGCAATCCAACTTCACGGGCGACCTATGCTTTTTTTAGGTGTTTAGGTTAAGATGAATAACAACAACGGACAATAACACCCCACACAGTATGGAAAAAGGGGCCATGTCTAGATATTACACCATGCATGAATAAAAGGCTCAGAGGCTCCTTATACAGCCACTTCACCCCCACATCCCTTTCAAATCTGTTACTGTGTGTGTTTAAAGTGAGATGTGGGCGAGAAAAACGGCTCCATTATTTATTTAATTTCTTTTAAACATCCACATTTTGCTGCCTTAAGCAGTGGAACATCAAACACAAACCTCATTAGAGGGAGGAGGATGAACCGGTTGAGGACAGAGATGGAGAACAGGAACCTTGTTTAAAGGCTCTCGTTGAACTCAGAAGTGTTTTGTTTTTTTTCTCCCCCACATGGTGTCCGACCCAGAGATGGTGGAATGATTTGCTGCCGGTGTTAAGACCCCGTGGTGAACTGGCCGGTTGAGGTCTTTCTACCAGCGTGATAGCGAAGTTCTTCGTGTTGAACTTGAGCTCTGGCCAAGAGAAAGTTAGGTTTATCGTGCTGTTTAACTATTGGACGCTACTACATGTTGGTAGAAGGGGAAGCCAGGCACTATTCCCTTTTTTTGTTGTTGTTTTGTTGCGGATTCAGTGAGTCATGTGAGCTCATGCGAGTGGAATAGATTTAACCTCTGCATCAATTGATCAAAGCAAAGAGGCGTCTGAACTCCAGTAAAATCCAGAGGCACGCTGTGATCTTTAACAGCAGATGAAATCTCTCTGCTGCCGATGTGTAGTTTATTATATTTTTCAGATAGAGAAATAATGACAGATGTGTTTATTGTACGGCGTGTTGCTCCACAGTTAGAGGACACATTTGAGAAGTTTGTTTTCTTTAGAGTTAGATGAGGAGATTGAC
Organism: Eutrigla gurnardus; assembly: GCF_963514095.1. NCBI lineage: Eukaryota > Metazoa > Chordata > Actinopteri > Perciformes > Triglidae > Eutrigla > Eutrigla gurnardus. The sequence goes on from NC_139915.1 coordinate 31,971,908, forward strand.
GTCATGATAATTATTCTCGCTTGAATTTTAACGTTAAAACGTTGACTCCCGCCCCTGGAACGCAGCTTAGCCAATCACAGCGTAGCACGGGCTCTGCTCTGTTCACTGTCACGCAGTCATTTTGGATTTTCTCCATTTCCAGCGCTGTGTTTGTGGATTTCGATCACGGTTGAAACGTTACCCGGAGAGGTCTTTTACAACAGTTAGATAATATTTATTCTGGGAGAGCAGTCGGTGACAATGCCAGCTCCGACAGCGTGATGAAGTAGTGAGCAGCAGCAGTGGAGAGCTCAGCGAGGAGCCAATTGACCGACAACATTCGCTTCATATTTGAGGCGAGAAACTCCCGAGTGGTTTCCAGTTACCAATTCCTCGAGTCATCTTTGACTCGACTCTCTGCCTCGAAGAAACGAGTCAAGCAAGTTGTTGCTAGAACAAAACTTTAAATATGTTCGATGTATTTATAAAAAAGACTTGACACCTAAAGCTGTTTGCATTTATTTCCCTGCTGTGATGTTTTCATCGCATTCATATTTTAGAAAAACAGAAGATAGATAGATAGACCTCAAAATATGAATTGGAGACATGTATGAAATGGGTATCGCTGCACTTTAATTTGATGGCAGACAGGAAACAGGGGGAGTTTTATAGGTAAATACAACCAAAGCCCCTGGTTGGTTACCAAGATATAATAAATCATTATCCAATACTAGTATTTAAATGATAGAAAATAGGCTCTAACCATATTCGAGCATGGTATACTGAGCTGCGTTTCTCTGTGTCTCCTGTAGGGGGCAGGAACCGCTGTGGCATCAACAACGGAGGCTGCAGCCACCTGTGTCTCCCTAGCAACAAGACCCACACCTGCGCCTGTCCCACCGGCTTCAAGAAGGTGGACCACAGCAACTGTGCCAACGGTGAGTCCAGCAGCAACACGTGGACCTTTCATATTGATATTGCATTTTTGTTGATTCATGAAACGATAAACGCCAACAACAATGACTTTTAAGCCATTCACCACATGCATTTAATCAGTATTTTACTAGTTTGCATGTACTATTTAGTGGTCAAGACACCCACAACCATTATTTCTACTCTGTTTTATTCATTTTAATCTGGATTTTTAATATTAGGTTAAGATTGAACTCTCAACTCTAGTCTTTGCCAGAGTCTTTCCCTCCTGTGGCTCATAAGGAGTCCAAGAGTTCAGAACAAATCCTCAGCAGTAGTCAGTAAGTGTCAGTGTCGAGGTTTTACTGTTAGGGGAAACTACGTTTCAGACAACAACATGTGCATGCTGAGGATTACAAGACGTCCGCTAGAGCGACGTTAAATTGTGAAATTGCACGTTATGGTGCTGCACGAAACGTGAATTTATTCTGGCAAAGTTTTTAATGAATCCTTTGCTTGAGTTGTGACATTTACACACCGCGTAGTCCAGCATTATGTCATCATCATTACGGATAATTATGTGGGAGACAAGGGTTATGATGATTTATGTGTCCGTGCTGTTTTTTTTGCTGTGTTCACTGTTGACCCCACCCCCTCCCCCCCTCCACTGTTAAACCTAGAAGACTGACAGAAGACCTTTGGTCTTTAATCAGGTCTTGACAAGTTCCTGCTTTTTGCCCGAAGGACGGACATCCGACGGATCAGCTTCGACACCGAGGACATGTCCGACGACGTCATCCCTCTGGCCGACGTGCGCAACGCCGTGGCGCTGGACTGGGACGCCAAAGACGGCTACGTCTACTGGACGGACGTCACCACCGACTCCATCAACAGGGCGCTGTGGAACGGCACCAAGCAGGAGGTCAGTGACATCAGCAGCGCTCACATCTGAGGGGAGCAGCAGGATTTAAGTTTACGCAACACCGCCATCTACTGGTGCTGATGTGAAAGTGCAGCAGCAATGCAGGTGGAGCTGAGACAACTTGGGGAATTGAGATTTTTGTTGTCCCCCGTCTCTCCAGGTTGTCGTGGATACCAGTCTGGAGAGCCCAGCAGGTTTGGCGATTGACTGGGTGACTAACAAGCTCTACTGGACTGATGCTGGTAAGCAACCTCATTTCACACACCATCATATTCCTCATGCACCTTAGATTTAATGCCATTTCTCTGGTTTCTCAGGTACGGATCGCATCGAGGTGTCCAACGCCGACGGCAGCATGCGGACCGTCCTGATCTGGGAGAACCTGGACCGGCCCAGGGACATCGTCGTGGACCCGATCGGAGGGTGAGACCATTTAAAAAGGTTGAATCACGCGACCTTCACACGGCACTCTCGTTCTTTCTTCACTCGTGTGATGTTCTCCTTCATAGCTTCATGTACTGGACCGACTGGGGCGCCAACCCCAAGATCGAGCGCGCAGGAATGGACGCCTCCAGTCGAATCGTCATCATCTCATCCAATCTGACGTGGCCTAACGGGCTCGCCATCGACTACGAGACCAAGCGGCTGTACTGGGCCGACGCCGGCATGAAGACCATTGAGTTTGGCAACTTTGATGGTTCTGACCGACAGGTAACAAGTGTTTTTATGACATTATTAAGCCATTTTCATTCTCGCAGTGTCTCCATGATCTCCACTGTATGTAAATATGTCTATCTATGTATATAATATGCACATTAATACATGAAATTACATCATTAATCATAATAATAATAGAATATTTAATATATGGAATGAACATAAAGGTGTTTGTGAAGAAGAGGTAGGATTAAATAAGTTTAAACTTCCTTTTACTCCTTTTTAGACATATCAATAAATATTATAGGAATATGTTTTGTAGTATGCTTTAAATTTAGTTTTGCTTAATAATTTCATTTATTTAGATTCTGTTTTGTTTTTTGTTTTTTTCATGTCTGAAATAAATGTTAATTATTTCATTCTTTCATTCGTCCATGCTCATTTTCATTCAATTTAAATGTAATTCTTTAAATGTATGTCTGTACACTGAACAGATGTTTACAGATGCGACTGTGTTTGCATGCAGGTTTTGATCGGCAGTCAGCTGCCTCATCCCTTCGGCCTGACCGTTCACCAGGACAAGCTGTACTGGACGGACTGGCAGTCCAAGAGCATCCAGAGCGCCGACAAGCTCACCGGCTTGGGGCGTCGCACGCTCGCCGAAAACCTGGAGAACCTCATGGACATCCACATGTTCCACCGACACCGGGACACAGGTCTGTGTGCGTCCACACTCTGCAGCAAGTAGAGACGTTTCTCATTGTTTCGTCTCTGTGCTGCAACCCTTCAGATCTGAAATGAATGAAACAGTTACCATGGCTATAAGGCTTTAATTTAAAGATCATCCACATCAGATGAGCATCGTAGGAACTCTCACCATTTAAATGTTCCTGAGTGGTCGTTGTTTGCTTTAAAGGTGCATTGTGTAGGCTTTGAGGTCCTCTAGTGGTGAGATTGCAGATTGCAGAGCCATGGATGCAAATATGCATGAAAACGTGAACGGTCCTATCTGAGGCCAGATTTTGGTTTGTCCATTCTGGGCTACTGTTGAAATACGGGGGTGGGATCTGTGTATAGATATTATCTGATCATTCTAAGGCTAAGAAAACAGAACGTTTCATATTTTTATACCCTAAAAAAAGCATGTTTATTATTATTATCAGCATTTATATGTTACATTTCTACCAATAGATCCCCTAAATGCTACACAAGAACGATGCATCAAAGAGTCCTGATGCACTATAGGTCTAAAACATTACACTGTTCATCCAGAATGCATGTGATCACCTTCAAAAGCACTTGCATGCTCCTTATTTCATCTGAAATGCTGCAGTACAGAGATTATAAAACACACTGAGCTCGTCTGGTTAGACTTCTCTCGTGTGACAAAGGGGAGGGAAAAAAATCTCCTCCTGTCAGTTTCTAGCTCTCTGATTATTGCCGCCTTTTCCCGGAGCTCAGACTCACGTCTGTCTCTGCTGACTTTGAGAGGATTACAGGTAAAGTGAAACCAGATCCGTGGAGGGCAGGGAGCCTCAGGGGGGCTCATACCAAACTGAAACCTCACTCGTCTCACTGATGTGTGGGGCTTTCCCATGTTCCCCCTCAAGACAAGCCGTGTGTTTCTGTTTTTTGTTTGCCCCAAATTTCTCCCGCTCCCTTTTTTTCCGTCCCTCGGCTCCGAGCTAACCTAGAAAGTAGGACGGTGAGTGAGCTGAGCCTCTTTGTGTGTGTCTCCGTCTGCAGTGCGTAACCCGTGTGCGGTGAATAATGGAGGCTGTAGCCACCTCTGCCTCCTGGCTCCTGCTCCCAAAGCCTCCAGCTGTGCCTGTCCCACCGGGATCAACCTGCAGACGGATGGAAGGACCTGCACACCTGGTAGGAAGCTGCTAAAAATAACCCGGTTACTGTTGTCTGTGCACACATGACGCTTTGAAGCTTGATCATTTTCAAAAATGCAAAAAGGAAATCTTTGAAAAACGTAATAATGGCAGAGAAAACTCCAAAAAAGTGGCGTTCGAAGGGTTAATGTCAAAAAACGTTTGCTTCCAGGAAGATAAAAGCATGTCAGCGCCGTCTTGTATGTAACTGGAGTGCTTTGATGTGTGTGTGTGTCGTAGGGATGAGCAGCTTCTTGATCTTCGCTCGGAGGACGGACATCAGGATGGTCTCCTTGGACATCCCCTACTTCGCTGATGTGGTTCTGGCCGTCAACAGCTCCATGAAGAACACCATCGCCATCGGGGTCGACCCCAAAGAAGGTTCGTGTGTCTTCTCGGAGTTTCATAATGCTTGTATTTTAAAGGGGAAACCTGGAATGGTGAGAGCTCACAGATGAATGTGACCTTCTGTCTTGCAGGGAAAGTGTATTGGTCTGACAGCACGCTGAAGAAGATCAGCAGGTCCGACATCAACGGAAAAGCAGAAGAAGACATCGTAGCGACGGGTGAGGAGGGTTTGTTTGTGTTCATGTGTGATGCTGTTTAACTCCGCCCAGGCAGCGTGTCATGACTCCGCCTCTCTCTTCTGTAGGCTTGGTGACGACTGACGGCCTGGCGGTGGACGCCGTCGGCAGGAAGATCTACTGGACGGACACGGGAACGAACCGCATCGAGGTGGCCAACCTGGACGGCTCCATGAGGAAGGTTCTCGTCTGGCAGAACCTGGACAGCCCTCGAGCCATCGCCCTCTACAACGAGATGGGGTGAGGCTTTTTATTACACTTTTTATTATTACACTGGAAGAACGAAAATAAAATGTTTTATTGTCATGAAAAAGTTATTTATTATTTGTATTCTTATTTTTTTCATTATTCATTGTTTAAAAGAAAAAGAAAATTATGTATTTATGTTGTGCTGTATAATAAACTCCAATTTTGATTTAAGAAAACATTTAAATGAAATTTAAAAAAAAAAGTTGTTATTCTCTGTTGTCTAAGGTCCTGATGATTATTAATTAATTAATGATTGCAGAGGATCTGGATGTCTGGATATTTATGATCCAGCATGTCCTCATCAGCTCGGCTCTAATTGAAATCTCTTTCTCGGGACCAGTTACATGTACTGGTCGGACTGGGGAGAGCACGCCAAGCTGGAGCGCTCGGCGATGGATGGTTCGGACCGCGTGGTCCTCATCAGCAACAACCTGGGCTGGCCCAACGGCCTCGCCATCGACACGGCCGGCTCCCAGCTGCTGTGGGCCGACGCCCACACCGAGGTCAGCGGCGACGCCAGATTACATGCGTGAACTTCCACCTTAACTCATAAACTGGAATCGGAATGAAGTCCTGGTGTTTTTAAGGGCTTCATACTGTAATGTTATTGGGCCGATTTATTCTGATGGGGCAAGTCACTCTGGATCAGAGGGACTGTTCAAAATAATGATAATTATAATCTCTCCCTTTTTTTAAACACAATGTTATAAATGCATACCATAATAGTAAAATAATTAGACACAACCCAAACAAAAAGCTGCAGGATTCATGAAGACACAGCAAGTTAATTAAAAACAGACATAAATGAGTAGAGATTTAAAGGTCAAATGACTGATTGACTATAATGTGTTGAGACATCTGTCGTCATGGTGATAATCCCTCATCTCTCCGGTCCCCTCCAAGCGCATCGAGGCCGCCGACCTGAACGGGCAGAACCGCCACACCCTGGTGACTCCGGTCCAGCACCCGTACGGCTTGACCCTGCTGGGCCCCCACATCTACTGGACCGACTGGCAGAGCCGCAGCATCCAGCGGGCCGACAAGAACTCGGGGACCAACACCATCACGGTGCGGGCCAACCTGCCGGGCTTGATGGACATCCAGGCTGTGGACAGGGAGAGACCACTGGGTGAGTCCGGGGGGGACCAGAAAGACCACGTTATAGATTCTGCATCTGTCGCTTCACTGTTCCAGAACATGTCTGTGCGGCGCTATCCAAGGTGCTGAAACGGGTGGACATCGCATGAAATAGATATTAGAAATAGTTCGTTTTACATGGGTCTTAACAGTATTATGAATATGATGATTTTTAAACCGAAATAGTCTATTTATCATGATTTTTTTGGGGAGAAACCAAGCAATTCTATCTAAAATCAGACATTAAGCTTCCCCAGAAAGCCCAAATGGAATGATCCTGTTTCGTAACCACATTTCCCACTGTGAGCTTTTGATTGAGTCGTCAAACAGTCGACAATCCGGGTCAGCCCTAGTTCACATGTAACTGTGACTGCGGCAGCTGAAATAGCCCGGCAGCCTCACGGGGGGGGAAAGTGTCTCCATCTCATTTATCCCTCTCATTTCCATCGACCTGCTCTGCACTGAATACTCTGTTTGTAGATTGTTTTGCAGTTTCACAGCTGAACAAGCAGCCGCTTCACCATAGCAACTCTCCTGATTGTTTCCCTTCAGCTCGATGTTGATGATCCCAAACGCAGCTTCTGTTGATATGCATTATGTCACTCTTCAGGTTTTAACAGGTGCGGCCGGAGGAACGGCGGCTGCACCCACCTGTGCCTGCCTCGCCCCAACGACACGTCCTGCGCCTGCCCCACCGGCATCCTGCTCAAGGGAGACGGCAGGTCGTGTGACGACTCCCCCGAGTCCTACCTGCTCTTCTCCAACCGAGTCAGCGTGCGGCGGATCTCCCTCGACACCAGCGACCACACGGACGTGCATGTGGCGGTGCCCGAGCTGCACAACGTCATCTCGCTGGACTACGACAGCGTGGACGGGAAGCTTTACTACACCGACGTCACGCTGGACGTCATAAGGTGCGGACAGACATGATGTCTCCGTGCAGACGGCATGATTCAATTTGTTCTAATCAAGTAGCCCGATGTCGTTTAATCTCCACCCTTTACTTGGTTCCGTAGGCGTTCGAACCTCGACGGCACCGGCATGGAGACGGTGATCAGTCAGGGCCTGAAGACCACAGATGGTCTGGCTGTGGACTGGGTCTCCAGAAACATGTACTGGACCGACACGGGACGCAACACCATCGAGGTGGCCCGCCTGGATGGGACCAGCCGCAAAGTCCTGGTCAACAACAGCTTGGATGAACCCCGAGCCATCGCCGTGTTCCCAAGCAAAGGGTAAGAGTTTCAAAACTGGGTTTTTAACGGAAAATGTCTCCTTTTTTTTGTGGAATAAAAAGTGGGATAGTAGCAGGAAGAAGTCTCTTCATCAGCTTTCGTCTCCCGCAGGTTCCTGTTCTGGACCGACTGGGGCCACATTGCAAAGATTGAGCGATCCCACCTGGACGGCTCGGACCGGAAGGTTCTCATCAACACCGACCTGGGCTGGCCCAACGGTCTGACGCTGGACTACGACACCCGCAGGTCAGAGAGAGACAGACAGTCTGGGGAAGGAGCTACCTGTCTAGCTTTTATTAGGATACAGGAGTCTTATAAATGAAAGGCTTCACGATCCAATTATCCCCGTTGGGGAATCGGATACATAATATCCGAAGGTTTAAGACAAGATAAGATCATCTTTTATGTACACAGTGTAGAACAAATTACCAGTTAAATTACCTTCTTGTGTGAATCTATTGTGTTTAAACTTGTGATGTTTTCTGCAGGATCTTCTGGGTCGACGCTCACCTGGACAGGATCGAGAGTTCGGACCTGAACGGGAAGTTGCGTCAGGTCCTCGTCAGCCCAGTGTCCCACCCCTTCGCCCTCACGCAGGTACCCCCACCCCGCTCCCCCCTCTTACCCCCTCCTCACCCTCAGCCTGAAGCCTCTGGGCTGACCCTTCCTCCCGGCTGCCTCCTCCACTCACCTGCTCTCTTTCACTCATCGGCTCCCCGCGTGACTCATCGGTTCGCCTCCCTTCGTTCCTCCGACTCATGCTGAACCCATTCGACTTAACCATTTCTTCTACTTCTTCTTTTCCACTCTGACCCTCATTTTTCTTCCTCCCCCCCCCCTGCCCTTTCTTCCTCCCATCCCCCTTCTCCTTGTCCGTGTTTTTTCCTCTCCTCTTCTTCTTCTTCTCCCTCGTTTCCCCAGTTGAAGCCGGTGTCCTCCCCTCTAACCCCTTTCTCCCGACTCTCGCAGCAAGACCGCTGGATCTACTGGACGGACTGGCAGACTAAGTCCATCCAGCGGGTGGACAAGCACACCGGCCGTAGCAAGGAAACGGTGCTGGCCAACGTGGAGGGCCTCATGGACATTATAGTGGTGTCGCCTCACAGACAGACAGGTAAGGAGCTGAGACACCGAGGACATCCCGATGCTTATCTGTGAGGACACGAGCTGCAGAAGCTGATTCCGACGTGTGAGATCGTAACATCGCAGGCAATGAAGGCAGGCGGTTCTTGGTGAACCACGGTTGCCGTAGAAACGGACAACAAACTGAGCACAGAGGAAGAAAATACCTGATTCCAAGATGAAGTTAATCCACGTTGAAAATAATAATTAAAAAAAAGAATGGAATAAAAAGATTGTATAGAAGTCTTTTAGAAAATTACATCTCATTTGATTTATTACTTCAGTTAACATTGTAAACATGAATTTATGGTCTCAATTACTAGATTAAAGTCTTCTTCAAATCAGCATGATGATCATTTTAATATATTAAGGTCCCATTTTGAGTAAAATCGACGATAAAGCAGCGTATGCTTTACCTTGTGATTGACTCTTATAGTATATATATATACAGTCCCATGGTAATAATAGGATATTTTACTAACACCACAAACTACAGCCTCAAATATGAACATGGGATTAAATTAGTATCTCTTCCAGTCTTAATAAAATCAAAAAAGATGAAGCCAATCAGATCTTTTTCTTTGCCTCCCTGTGAAAACAGTTTAAATTAGAAGTCACATTGACTTACAAGAAGCTTGTTAATTGGACGGCAGCATATTGTAGTAACCTTTCGACTGCAGGGGGTGGTCAAAATAAATTGGATTCCCTTCGCTTTAATGAGTTAATTATCTAAATGCGATGGATTTGCAGTAAAATGAGAGGTTTTCTCTGGTGCTCGGAAAAAAGCGACCACTTTTGTCCACATGGACGGACAAAATCAACACCAAGACTGTCTGGTGCTGACTGTGAACCTCTGCTCTCGTTCAGGTACTAATCTCTGTGGGGTGAACAACGGCGGCTGCACTCACCTCTGCTTCGCCAAGACCAACAGCTTTGTGTGCGCCTGCCCTGATGAACCGGACGGGCGACCCTGCTCCACCAGTGAGTGCCCACTGGGATCGAGCTTGCCATGTTTTTTTCTCCAAATCCCATATATTTGATGTATTTTTTGACATTTTGATTATCTGCAGCCCTGTGTTTATGATTTATGAACACGCAAAACAGGGTTTTTTCCAGGACTATCTTCCCAACTTCCCTTTTTCTTTTAAATTAACTGTGAAAAAGGTGTAAAAAGTTGTTTTGATACTAATTTTGGTCACATGAGGCTGAAGATTATCAAGACATCACATGCTAAATAGAATAACCAGAATTCATGTTTTCTCCCGGATGAGTATTAATTAACATGACGTGAGTTATTAAAACTCACCTGGAAGAAAAGTGAAATGAAAAAAAGTAAAGAAAACTATCACCTGCATTGTTTTCTCACTGGCCTCCGTAACTCTCCCGTTAAAAGAATACATTGACTTAAAGACACACTCAGGTTCTGATCTGCATGCCTTCATCAGTTTCAGGTTACGTCCCGACCTCTCCTGCCAGAGGAACCAGCAGCACTCCCGTCCCCAACAAGATCCCCAAAGCTCCGACAGACGCCCCACACGGGGAACCCTCCCCGGTCAAGTACGTCCCATGGTCCACTTCACTCGCTTTTTAACAGCAGATCCCCTTTTTTTAAAGCCATTTGTATCTCAGAGTACTTTAAAATGATGGATGGAGGACTGAGGATGATCTCATCCCACAGAGGAGCACTATGTCATTGTTATCTTCAACCAAACACACCAGCAGTAATACTACAGAAGCTTTTAAACTCTCCCTAAAGACACTCAAAGGAGTTTTTTAGGAACCAATGACATAATGGTTTGAATGCATACGGTTGTTACAGCTGATATTAAGTTCCTTTCTCAAGCTTACGTCTTGTTTTCACAGCTGCACTGACAAGAACCTGAACGTGGAAGGCTGCTTGAGCAACGTGGTGACGGCTCCTCACGGTCAGTCCACGAGAACGTCCTGTTAGGACACTTCATGGAGTCTTAAAGGGACAGTCGCGTCAGAGCGGACAGCTGCCATCTTACCCACATTTAAAAAGAACAGTGTATTTGTTTGATTCGTGTGGTTGAGTAGAGATAAGTCCAGGGTGTTTAGCCTAGCGTAGCTTAGCTCAAAGACTGGAAACGGGGGGAAAGTGCTAGCCTAGCTCTGTTGGGTGCGAAGCTAGCAAAGTTTGGTGTAGCTGTTAGCTATTATCTAGCTAGCTAATGCGATAACAGCTTCTCCCTGCCTCCGATTTGTACACAAGTATTACGGATGGCAAAAAGCAAACAAATATGGACGCTAACAGTCCAAAAAGATCCATCCTCATAGTTATTAAATGCAAATTAGGTGAACTAGTAATAATAATAAAACTGTACTAAAATAGCACTTCTCAAAAACACAGCTACAAAGTTTAATTAGACTAAATAAAATAGTTATTTGTTTATTTATTTCAATTAGACTGAAATAAATACAATGCAGTGAGTTTATAATGCTATATTTACAGAATGCTGCAATCTGGCAACCGTCGCTCAAAGTTTGAGGACGTAGTTAATTCTATATATATTATTCATCTTTATATATATATCATATATATTCATATATACATATTATTGTCTTTATGCTGTATAGATTAGGTGTACAGTTATATAATATATATTATATATATATATTCATCCTAAAATGATGAAACTGCATTTTCTATAATAGCCTGTAATGTTATTTTAATATTCTTTTAAGTAAAACCACACACACTGGGCTTTAATATCTGTGTCTTCTGTTGCAGGAGAAGGACTTCATATCAGCTATGTGATTGGTGGAGTTCTCACCATTCTGGCCATCCTGATCCTCATCGCTGCTTTGATCATTTACAGGTCAGGTTGACTCCCAGCGTTTCATAACTCACATTTCATACACAGCAGATGCTTTCATTTACTTATCCGTGTCTTTTCTCCACGGGTTCCATCCACAGACACAAAAAGTCCAAGTTTGCAGACCCGGGGGTGAGCAACCTGACCTACAGCAACCCCTCGTATCGGACGTCCACGCAAGAGGTCAAGATCGAGACGTCGCAAAAGCCTCCGATATACAACCAGCTCCGATATAAGAAAGAGGTAACGGTCTGGAGACGGCAAAACGTTTCTTCCTCGTTTAATACACGAATGGATTTAAAGGTGCAGTGTGTGGGGATTTGGCGGCATCTAATGGTGAGGTTGCAGATTGCAACATCCGTGAATGGAACCTCTCCATGTGTAGCTATAAGCTGCTAATTTCAAAGTTATTATCCTTTGATTATACTCTTAATAACTTGTAGGTCCCAGTAGCCCCTCCCCCCTAAATGCTGCACACTGTTCCTTTAAGGGGAATCCATGATAATTCCATAGCCACAGACTATGGAGGTGTAAGGTGGGTAACCATGGAGACAAATGACTTTGTCCGATTGATTGTGTTGAAACGTTGTACGACGCGACAAAAGCAGGTTCTCGACCCCGGCGCTCATCTTTTCTCCCTCTCTCTCTCTCTCCTCGCTGCAGCTCTCTCATCCCTACAACTCCCTCTCTCCCTTTATCTTTTGACCCACTTGTCCCGTGGAGAGGTAGTTACACAGCATGAAGGAGTGGTGTTGCTGTCTTTGCTTTCCTTCACTCCTCCTCCTCCTCCTCGTCTCTCACCGCATGCGACCTGCCGTCCTGCTGTCCAACAATAACAATTCCTCTCTTTTGGTGCAGTTTCACAGCTCTGTGATCAGTCGCATGTCAGTGTTTAAGGTTGGGTTTTTGTTTGTGAAACTGACATTTTGAAGGAGTCGCAGATACATTTGGTACATGTAGTGGTTCTTAAAACCCAGCACTACATTTCCCATCCATCCCACTGCAGGCGGGATGTTATTCATCTCAAGAGAGAATTAAAAGATGTCTGCTTTTATCATTAAGAGATTTGTACATAAGGCAGAATCCATTTCCACGTCCCTTTGTATTGCAACTCATTGCACCAGCTGTTGCAAAAAAAACACCTCCTTTTTAAATGACTGGAAATGTTCCGGCTGGATTGTGTGTGGCCCATTCCAAGCAAACTCACTGCTTTGGGTTATTTAGCGTCTGTTTGAACAGGTGTGCTTCTGTAACTGCCAACTGTATGTATTCTCTTTTGTATTTATTTTTTTGGTGCTGGAGACGAAGACACACGCTTTCAAATGAGTCCTGCGGCAACAGATTGGATAATTGGTCCACGGGTGTGATGCACAGTGCTGTAGTCTAAATAATCCCATCTCCCTGCTTCTGTGCCATTAGGAGGATCAAGGATGAGCTCAATAGCTATTGGAGGTCAAAGGTCAAGGTGACTGTGACCTCATGTCCGTCCCATTCTCATGAACGCAGCACACCCTGAGTGAATTTCTTCAATTTTGGCACTCAAAGTTGAACCGATTAGAATCTGGTGGCCTCACAAAACATCTCTTTAGACACAACCAAACGGTTTATGATCTAATTAGGAATGAAGTGGTGAGATTTTGAGACAGGCGTGGATGTAAACTGCAACGTGACGTGCAACCGGTTGTTTTTTTATTCTTAATCTGAAAATGAGAAACTAACTGAGAAGTGTTGTGTGACATCTTGGTCTGCAGTGTTGTGCATTCAGCTGCTGATGTTTTGCATGTTTTAAATAAGAATAAATAAGTTAGAAAGAGAGAGAAAAAGAAATAGTTTAACACACAGATGAAGGTGGATGTTCCCTTTTTAACCTGCTGACGTAGAGGCCATCACTCTGACTCACTCCCGTCTCTCCTCATCCAGGGGGGAGTGGACGGAGGCTACACCAAGGAGAAGATCCGCATCGTGGAGGGCGTGTGCCTCCTGTCCAACGAGGAGCTTTACTGGGACGACCTCAAACAGATCAAGCCGTCCCGAGGCGGCCTGCACACCTGCATGCGCACGGACACCGTGTCCCTGCAGGCCAGCAGCGCGTCGCTGGACGACGGCGAGACGGAGCAGCTCCTGCAGGAGGAGGCGTCCGAGTGCTCCTCCATAACCACTCTGACCCCGTCGGCCATCACCCCGCAGCGCCACGCCCAGCACAGCCTGCCCGACACCGGCTGGGCCTCCACGCGCAAGCCCTCCACCGAGAGCGAAGTGTGAGGGAGCCCACCCCCCGCCCTCCATGCTTTATCTCAACCTCCATTACCTAACACACACACACACACACACACACACATCTGTATTTATAGCTGGTGCAAACACACATATATAAATAGGTACAAACAGTTGCATACGTAGAGGAACGGTACAAACGAACCCGGTTAGACACAACTAAGCTCCCGTAAACACACTCCTGTCTCTGAAACTGGGGCTCCGTCCTACTTGTGCACACACACACACACACACACACACAGATATGCAGTACAGTCCTCCAACACTACCCTCAGTGCTACGGCCTTCAGGCAAACATGATAAACTAATGAGCATACTGGAATCAGAGAGCAGAGGACTCTGGGAGGAAGCGAAACAGAGAGACACCAGCGTTATCTGGAGCCTTTTTTTGAAAGGATGCAGACTCTCAATGCGACGCTTCTCTGTGTACAACTTCACCTTTTACCTTTTTGTGAACTTTTATTTTAATTTTTTTTGGATGAAGCTAGAACGACGTACTCCCTGGACGATGTCACCACGATGCTCTCTCTCCCTCTCTCTCTCTCCCTCTCTCTCTCTCTCCCCCCCCCCCCCTCTCTCTCTCTCTCTCTCATGCCACTCATGTCTTTATGAACTCTATTTATGAACGTTTTTTTTTTTTTTGTACTTGTGGAGTGGGTTTGCTGACTTTCCGTAAAACGGCGAGAGTGTTGCGTTAGAACAGAACAGGTATTCAAGAGTTGTATTTATGACAGTGCCAAAGGGTGGGAATTCACAGAGTCCCCATGCTTCTTTCAGCATCTACACTTCAACAGAAATGTGTTTTAATTGTGGGATGTTTGTTGCCCTCACCGGTGGGACACTTCAGTGATGATGCCACCTGTTCCCCTTGTTTTACAGCCTCCAACCCGGACAAGCAAAAGACTCGCTGCAGCTGGTCCTCTCAGCCGGTTGCAGAAGTCCCATCATCCTTTGCAAAAGTTAACGTGAAAGGAGCCTTTATGGGTTTTTTTTAAGTTGTAATCGAACCATTGCTGATCCTCGGGCATAGCAGAGGAAGCCACGATGAAGTAACAGCCTAAGTGCCAAACATTTTCCTTCTTTTTCCTCCTTCAGCTGTGTAATTATTTTTATCAGAGGTTTTTAAAATGTTTATGACATTCTTTTTACTTGGGTTCGGTCACCCAAATCACAAAAAAAAAAAACTGATTTTTTCTCAGACATGTACCACAAGAGTTATCCAGTCAAGCAGATTGTTGTGGTTTTATTTATCCAGGTGTTAGACGTGTGTCTCTGGGATTTCTGATGCCCCAAAACACTGGAGTTTTCTTACCCTCTCAATGCAATCTGTCATTTAGGGTTTTTTTTGGTAGGTTAACATTGGTCTTTTTTAAAGAAAACAGGAAACATGTTCCTCAGATTTACCAGCCAGATGGAAAATAATCTACAACAGCACTTACTATTGGGATTTCAAGCTCTTTAATTCTTTTTTAGTGTTAAATAAATAAAAAAGTGCATGCATTATGCATTTTAATCCGCAAATGTTCCCTTATCTATGCTATCTACCCATATTCTTGACTAATGCCATTTTCTACTGTAACATTAGCTGCCTAAAAGAAGGAATACACCATTCTGCCTTCCCTGTCCATTCTTACACCACCAACAATGGTCTTATGTGAAGAGTGTTGTTTTTTTAAAGGCTGTTACAAAGATTAATGAGATAAGCAATGATATTACATTGTTCTTTGGCCAAACCCCCTCAGGGCTAGTTTTTTTTAGATAATTTCATCACGACAAATGTCAATGTGGTTTCAAATTGATTTTGGCTCTCTGTTGTTTTGGGGTAGGGATTAAAAAATTTAAAAAAAACTTCAACACACACGACTAAAGTATCTGCGCTGGCGATGAACTACTGGAGGTGCATGAGAACATTTGTTCTTCTTTTTTTTTGTCATTTGAGTTTGGATCCATCAACGCTAAATCTGTAATGCAAAGGTGTACTTGCAGTATCTGCCACAGTACAGTATAACAAATGGGTAACTTAGGAACACTGTGCATGTCTGACCCCCCCATCAGACAGTGAGGGTTATAGTTTAGAAATGTATCACTGACAACTTACTGAAAAATGTATTTAATACAATATATTATGCATTGCTTTAACTTTAGACTGCCATTCTGTCTGTCGTTGAAATATGGTACAAGGAAATACTATATTGCTATATTGGCAAATATATCGGTTAGACTTTATAGAACCATGTATTTTGAAGTATCCGCTACAAGCTCAGCAACTTGCTGATTTGCTGCTAGACGAAGCACTGAGGCCAATGAAAGAGGGTCTTGGCAGCTACATAACTCCAGTCTCTGACGGTTGGTTGACAGTAGGCCTACAGAGCATCACAGCGACCCAGTATCCAATCATCCCGGCTCACAGTCCCTCCAACTCTGCTGCAGGAATGCGAAAACTGTACAGATTTTATCATGCGGATATAAGCAAACATTTCTGTTGAAGATATTGTGTTGATTTAAGTTGTATAGTCTTTTGTACAAAGGGATTTCATGACCGTTTTTAGACTTGTATTAATTTTACTCACTGGAGAAGAACATGTTTTTGTTTTGTTTTGTTTTGTTGTTGTTTTTGCTGGATCATTTAACCACTGTGTTTCCAAGCCTTGTAAATGATAGGGAAGATGCCAGTTATTTAATAGTGCTCTTTTATCTTATGAAATACTGGTCGCGTATAGCTGTTGTAAAGTTAACAAAAAGAGGTATTTATGATTTCTGTTTGGTTGTCACTTGATGTGTAAATATGAAAAGACTGTATATGTATTTCCATGGCAGTACTAACAAGCTGTGTTGTGTGATATAGTGAATGATCCCTTTGCTATCTTTTAATATAAAATTGCATTTGCATTTCAATGAAAACCTTTTTGGTTCACTCATCTATGCACCTATTGCAAAATGCCTTTCCTCATCAGACACGATCAAATAGCAATAAAAGGAAAAGCAGATGTCGGCTTCTGCAGATAATTACAGACACAACAATGGGAGCAGAGATGTAATCAGAGAGTCTGGGTTTGGGAGGCATGATGCCAAGTCATCCAAACAGAGCAACGAGGAGACAATAAAAGTGTAAACATTGTACAAAAAGTATAATGACATGCTTAAATAACATTTTTCATACATAACTTTTGGAACCAAGTTGAATTCTGTTAATATAGTCTCTGATTGAGCCACTTCATGTTGGTGGTAGAGATTTTACACAAATGCACATGTAGGGTGGTAAATATCAATGCAAAACACAATGACAGCGAGTAAAAACATCCTAAATCCAAACATTAAAAACAAGGGTTATATTTAAGAGTAAGATGTAAGTTTAAAAAAGGTCACAAACAACTTTTAAATCGCTAAACCAAAAATACTGGGCGGAGGACTTGGGAAGCTAGTGTGTGCATGTGACGGCTACGCCGCTTTTCATTGGTGGTTCAACCGGAAAGGGAGTTTCAGGAAGTTCCGGCGTTTGAACCAATCAGCAGTAAGCTTCATGAAACGCACTCGCTTCAAATGAGAAGAAAACTGAGCGGTCTAGACAACCAGCAACGACGGGCGAGAGAAAGACCGAACAAAGAGAAGTTACCGCGACTCCTCCTGTGATTTTGTAAGTGTTCATTAGCTGCCGTTGGTTTAAAGTTTTATATCATAAAGAACTGCGCCATTTGTTTTAGAAACGGAAGCGAATGTTCGATGCTAGCACAGCTAACGCGTAGGCTAATGTTAAGCTAACTCGGCTAGTCAGTATTGTCCGTTTGCTTCAACCAGCGTTGCTGTTTGCCTGCAACGCTTGATGATGGATATATAATTAATGCTCGGCAACAGTTCATAAATCCTTCCATGGTCGGATAGGCCAGTTTAGCTTTTTTACATGTGCGTTTTCACGCGTTGGGTAACCGAGATGGACCACGTTGTGTGCGTTGCTATGGCTAACCTGCTAACTGTCCTCGTTGCAGCAAGATGGAGCTGGATGGAGTTATCGGTCGGTCAGAAACGGGAACCCGAGGTAAACACAAGCCCAGCAGGCACCGTCTCCACCACGTTCACAGTCACCGGGGTGTGTTGAAGTCACGTGGGTGGAGGGTGAGAGAGTGATGAGTTGCACCAATCAGTTGGGGTGTTTGCTGCAGTGGCAGCAATACTTAAACCCGACCCCACCTGAGGACACACACTGTGCACAGGGGCCATCTGACTCCACCCTCCACCCTTTTCATAAAATATGAGAAAAATATATATTATAAGTTTGTATTCTGTGCTTTTGATTGACCATTTAGATTCAGGAAGAACGTTTTCTAGAAACTGATGCAAATGTCAGATACTACTATAACACGCTAACCTGGCTGGTCAATATTATAGTTAATCAATAGTTTATTTGTGTCAAATAGGCCAGTTTTTTTTTTCTTTTGTATTTAGCTGCAAAAAGTTGTGCAACGTTAGGAGTGACAAAGTTTTGATCACATGACTATGGCTAAATTCTGCTTGGTTTTTTATTACAGCGTACCGCCATGAAGTCCTCACATTACCGGAGGAGGAGACTGGGTGGAGTTAACGGTCGGTCAGGAACGGGAATGCAAGGTAAAGACAAACTCAACATGATGGAGTGACCGTTGTGTGTTGAAGTCACGTGGGTGGAGGGTGAGAGAGTGATGAGTTGCACCAATCAGTTGGGGTGTTTGCTGCAGTGGCAGCAATACCTCAACCCGACCCCACCTGAGGACACACACTGTGCACAGGGGCCATCTGACTCCACCCTCCACCGTTTAATAGAATAATAATTAAGAAAATATATATTATAAGTTTGTATTCTGTGCTTTTGATTGACCATTTAGCTTCAGGAAGAACCTATTCTAGAAACTGATGTCAAACAAATGTCAGATACTACTATAACACGACAACCTGGCTGGTCAATATTATAGTTAATCAATAGTTTTTGTGTCAAATAGGACAGTTTTTTTTTTTTTTTTTGTATTTAGCTGCAAAAAGTTGTGCAACGTTAAGAGATTGACAATGTTTTGATCACATGACTAGAGCTAAATTCTGCTTGGTTTATTTGTATGCAGGCATTGCAGCTAACCGCCATGAAGTCCTCACATTACCGGAGGAGGAGACTGGGTGGAGTTAACGGTCGGTCAGGAACGGGAACACAAGGTAAAGACGAACATGATGGAGTCCAGAGTGACTGTTGTGTGTTGAAGTCACGTGGGTGGAGGGTGAGAGAGTGATGAGTTGCACCAATCAGTTGGGGTGTTTGCTGCAGTGGCAGCAATACCTCAACCCGACCCCACCTGAGGACACACACTGTGCACAGGGGCCATCTGACTCCACCCTCCACCATTTTAATCAATAATAATAAATAATGTACTCATTTTGTGTTCATTTTTTTTGTTTTTGATAACTGAACAACAACTAACCTCTGTTCAAAAATGTCTATTTTTCCAGAAACGATCTCGGTTCTTTAAGTCTACCATCTGGAAGTGGCAGGATGCTCTCAGCTCACGGTATGTTTCTGGAGGTCTTACATGACTTTATAAGCGTTTCCTTTCCTTTGCACCAGGTTTTTAGTGTTTCAGTGTTAAGTGTCGGGCCAGATTGCGAGTGTGTGCGCGTGTGTGTGTCGACACACTAACGTATCGCTTCGTGTTAAATTGAGTAAAGTGAGCATATTGCTCATGACAGTCAATACAGCTGCTTTTAGATGAATCAGTTCAACTTAATTACTTTTTTTTTTTAACCTGGAGGTTTTATGATGCTGCTCCTTGACATTGTAAGTAATGGCAGATGGCTCTATCCATTCAGTGTTTCCCAGGAGCCCTTTTTAAGGAAGTCGGCCTGCAAGTCTGTCCTTCAACAGGAAACTCATGGAGAAATTCACTTCCTGGCCCCACAAATGTCCCGTAGCTCAGACTGTTGGTGCAGACTGGAGCAGTGCTGAGAGAAGTGTACAGCATTTAGATGCATACAGTACCAATGAATACTAAGAGAATGATGGTGAGGGGGCAGAATTTAATGCAATTGTTTTTGTATCCATATCAGGGCTCAACACTGACTTTAAAAAAAAGTATTTCTAGTAGTCTCATTTGTTGTTTGTAAATTCTGCAAATATGGATGAAACGGTGATATTGTAACATTGGTAGAATGTTAACGATAACAGGACACCAGGAATGTTGCATGCATTGCAACTATTTTGTTTCTGTCAGTCTCAGGGATTTTTTCTTTTGCCGACCGCGTGCTTCGTGCTGCCTGTCGTTGTTTGTACACCGCTGAGGGCATGTTATAATGGCCCCTTCACACAGAATGAGGTTTCAGTGCACATCACAGTCCGCTGAGCCCGAAAGTTGACGAGTGAAACGCTGAACCTCGCTTTGCTCAACACGGCAAAAAAGCCATGGTGGCACAATCCGTTGGACATGATGGGTTTCAGAACACAGCGGTGTCATCGTCACTCTGTCTGAAAGGCCCTGAGAGTTGGAACAAATGGAATATTGACCTGTTCTCATTTTGAATGAAATGCTGACGCATTCAACAGTTTGTCATTATATTACATGTCTTTTTTTTCTCCTTTTTGCTGGGCAGATGGTACAGAACAGCATGTTGGGCGTGATGGCCAACAACTTCAGCAGTGTTGCAGCTGCATGTCATTCACAGCATGGATATGGATCCACTGTGCATCCTGGGAAGCCCTCACAGTTGTATAGTGGGCTTATTGCTGGTGAGCAACACAGCAAGGCGTCTGTGTTTACCTAAAATAACTCAAGGCGTCACCACAGAAAACCATGCTGCTGACACACACTGTAGTGGATGTGCACGAACACTCATCCCTCTGAGTCAGAGCGCTACATCACAGTAATACCGTTTACTGAGGCTGTTTTGCAGAGGTGACTGGAGTGGGTGGACAACCTGTAGAAGGCATTGCCGTTTATGTGATTGCCTTGCATCATCAGAGGCCACAGCTCATCTTAAATATCAGCATGTTCTCTGTGGCTCCGTCAGCCAGCAGCCGATCTCAGGCTTGGGTACTTTGTGCATTTGATTAAAGGTGCTGAATATGATTGTGAGCATTTCTATTGGCACATGGCAACAACTGAGCCGACGGCTCGCCACTATCAGCAGTGCAGAAGTAAGGGCGGCACTAGCGGAGTTTTGGGTCCTGCCCGTACTATGAACATCGTTTAGACCGCTGGCCAGCGAGGGCGCTCACATACAGGAACATGCACTCTAAGCCTTTACGACGAACTTAAAACACTGCTCAGGTAGATGTGATTCCACTTTATTTTAAAGCAAAGCAAACAGGTTTTTCTCTGCAGCATTATTAATGCTGTGAATATCAAATTAGCACATTAAGGCTGAGCAATATGACATGAAATTATCATAATTGTCATACACCTAAGTAATAATGAAAGCAACACTCTTCACCTGTGAGCAAAACTCTCTACAAAGCAGAGAAGCTAAATGTGTGAGAAAATGTCATCGTGACCTTTGGCATGTTCCTGCTGGTCGACCTCAACCTCAGATATGGTCACCTGACACCTTACTAACACTGCAGTTCATTACCTGAGACCTTCATATGGTGGATGTATTTGTAGTTAATCAGCTGTTTTATACATGAAAAGGAGGGTGTGCCAGTGGTTTACGTACTAAAATTATTTAGTTTTTTTTATTAAACTGTAATTCTAAGTTCAATTCCAACTGTAATAAACATTTGTCATTGCAGTCAATAAAATTGTAATTCTTAAGAGGCTTGTGTATTTTTTATTTATTTTTTCTCTTTTACATTTTTTTTTTAATTTTATTATAAAAAAAAAATGAACAGCCTAATCCAGAATTGGTTGGACACAGTTCCTGATTTTGAGACATTTACGCCCATGTTTAAATGGTTAGAATTATATTCAATTAATCAAACATTTTTCTAGCAGCAATGGGAATATTTATAGAGCTATGAATGTTTTTTATTTTTTTTTATGAGGGTGGATTATTGTTGAAGAGTGAAGAATTCAGGATAGATGCTCGTTGGTCTGCACATTTCCTTTTTGACCGGGTACGTAAGGTAATGCTTGTAAATGTTTTGGCTATTTGCATATTTTCAAAAAGTATGTAAGACTGTGCAACAAGTAAGTTTGGCTTTGAAAATGTAAGTTCTGTAGGAGTTTGTCCCAGACCTCTGCAGCCTGATGGCTCAAAGCAGAGTCCTACAACTCTGGATGAACAGCTGCCTTCACTCCTAGAGGACTCGAAAGGTGATGTGTGCTCCTCTCTGCACATCCTGCACAGTCTTCTATTTTCCACTAGGTGGCAGTTGAACATCGATGTTCCTCCCGGCTGGTTGGCTGCGTGTGGCCTGATGCTCTCAGTCACAGGTGTGTAATAAGGCAACACATTTCACTGGATTTATTCTGTTTCAGAAACACCAGAGCCTGAAGGCGCCACACAAACCCAGACGGCTCCTACGGGGAGGCATCTTGTTGGGTTAAACTAGTCTTTGAAGGCGAGTTCATTCCTTCAAAAGGAAAAAAAAATCCCTGTTTTAAATTGTTGCATTTTTCTCACACATTGAGTTACTTGAGGGGACTTTTGACCAAAAGGAAAAAAATCTCAAATGAAATAACTTTTTCATGAATATCCTTTTGGTACATAGTTACTCTTCTGCTGTATTATAACACTTTAAATGTGTTGCATTTAGAATTAAGTACAACACCAATGGTATAATATGCAGCTGATGTGATCAAATACAAACAAAGAAAAAAAGACCACATTTTGAGACCCTTTCTGTCTATATGAGTTCAGATTAATCCGTTTTGGCAAATCCAACTCAAAGGCTTTGAGCACATAATAGTCCTCTAATCCAGCTGTTGGGGTATTGTGTGACTCGGCTAATTAGGAGTTCAGTTCACGTGTCCTGTGTTTGCCTCTTTGCTTCGTTCGTAGCCCTTTTTGATCAGCTTTCCTCCGTCAACACTGATGGAAGTGCTGAGAGGAGAGGTTGCTGAAGGTCGAGCCCTCATTTAACAGCGTGCATATTAAAGCACCTGTGTGACGGTGTTACCCGCCGACAACATTCTCCTTTTGACCTGAGAGGTCTGAGGGCGATGCCAGAGCTTACTTCTCATTGTTCCGTTAGCTTATTTACTTTCCCGATATGGGATGAAAGATATTTCTTCAGTGCTTTTAATCTGTTTAACTGCAGGGATCATTTTGTAAGTTAAAATGCAGCCAAAGACACTCTAGGAGTTAATCTATTATTCATCTCAACGCTTTATTCCTGTTCGGAGTCGTTTCTCAAAGGTTGCACGGTCTTGTTTACGGCAGAGCGTTGTCATTAACCTCGGAGGTCACAGAGAGCTTTAACACTCGATTCCCAGCTAACTTTTTTTCCACGCGAACCCATCAACATGAACACAACGATGCCCTCCTCCTGCATCCTTTGCCTCTCAGACTGAACCCGGTGGTTTCAGACTGTCTGACACCACTCCTCTCGCATCCACGGAGCACGAGGCTGTGTCCTGTATCGGGTTGATGGGAGGCGGTTATGTCAGCCATGTTGAAATGTTTTGTTCAAAGATGTTTTCAGGCTTGTGTTTGTGAGGTTTGTTCCCCCTCTTCTGTCCGAGGATGCCAGAACTCTCTTTCCTCCCTCTGTCTATGCTGCATTCCTCCAAGTCTAAAGAGTGAAGCCAAGGCTGAAGTGCCTTCAACGTGCATTCTTTCATACGGCCAGCAGGAGGCCACTCCTATGGTTGCAAAAATAAATCTGTTGGTAAATAACTCTGAGGAAAATAACCCTAATTCTTACTTGCTTTATTACCTCAGTAAACATTGTAAACATGAGTTTATTGTCTCAATCACTGGTTTCATGTCTTCTTCAATCCAGCATGATGTTCATTTAGTAAGTTATGGTCTCGTTGAGACTAAAATTGATCATTAAGCCGGGTACGCTTTAGGGAAGAGTTGCCTTGTGATTGACAGGTTCCTACCGAGGCGTTGTCTGGTCCGGGTGTTGTCTCTGTTTTCAGGCCATGAAAATGAATTGTTACCTTTTGGTCAGCTAAAAAAAAGGAAATGACAAATCATCATCAATCATTTCCCAGATCTGTAAGTAATATAAACAAACTACTTATATTGTTTGAGGAACAGCCACAAAACCCAACATCTTCAGTTTACAGGGATAGAAAGCGGATAAATGTAAATTATAAAATTTTATGAATAGAATATATCCACTGGAATCATCAGAGAATTGCAATAAATGTTATAAAACAAAACAACTACTACTTTTTGATTGTTAAATTTGTGTACATTACAATTTGCAAAAGTATTAGCATATGTCTGTTTGCATGCCTGCCAATTAAAAGCAAAGCACTTTAAAAAGCACATGACATGGCTCATGTATCAGGACTGACCCCAGACCAGACTACAGGTCATTTGCACCAATCTCAAAGTCGACAAGTTGAATGTGAATTATCTTAAGAGTTGACACACGTTGAAATGAGCTCCTTGTCTCGCTGAATACGTCCATTTAATGCCGTTTCACACTTGAAGTCGCTCCCTCACACGTCCAGGAGAGATTTAAAATGGAGCTCTCGTCTCACTTCATGTGTCCCTGCAGAGAAACGACCAGGAGACTGATCATAGAGGACTGATCGACTCCACGTCGTGACTGCAGGCGGCTCTTGTTTTCTTTTTAACTGAACCCGCCGGGGAGCTTCCAGGAGAACCCAGCTGCCCACAGATGTTTCCTGAATATGTCCAAGACCTCGGGGTGGGATAAAAGCTATGGGGCTTCTCTTAAAAGAGAGAAATCCGTGTGTTAAGCCGAAGGAGGCTGTCGTGTCGAGCGTCCCGAGGGACCTGTACCTTTTCACGGTGCTCTGAACACACTCGTACAGGTTGCTGTGCAGATGTGAGCCGCCGATCAAAGGGAGGGTTCGGTATATATCGACAGCCAGAACAGCTTCCTCTGCTAACCAGGTCATGTTGAGCTGTTCAGCTCCTGGAATATGACCGATCGGTGAAGTCACCTCCCCGGGGCCCCAGCGAGCTGTGCCTCATGAATATGCAAACGTACCGGTTTGACAGCACATGTTAATGGTAAGATGCAGCCCTGTGTCAGTGATTCACAGTACAGTCATCATCCCAGTGAATGAGAGCAGAAACAGGATTAGTCCCAGCCAGATCCGGGGGGAGAAACTTTAGTTTCCTCATCACTCTGATCATGTGATGTACATAGTTGGGTTATATCTGGGGTTATTTAGGTGTACTGGCTTATATCACGGAAACACCTTTTAATCCGTCCCATCAAGATCGAATCTTCACATGCAATCACGCCTCCCTCCAAAATTGGCCTTGCATGCAGTCTGATGAAGCGCAGCCACGTGCCTCGCCCACGTGCACGCTCCCCTTCCTCGCCGTTTTCACGCTCGGCTCCGGTGTTGCCGCCTGTGCAGACGCTGTAGCTGCTTTGTTTTTTAATAAATTTGCAAAAATTTCTACATTTCTGTTTTTTTCTGTCAAGATGGGGTGCTGAGTGTACATTAATGAGAAATAAAATGAACTTTTTTGATTAAAGCAAATGGCTGCAATGAAACAAAGAGTGAAAAATGTAAATGGCTCTGAATACTTTCCGTACCCACTGTATGTCTGAATGTCACCAAGAAGCTGGTGACCACAGCTGAAGGTCGACACGTAGACGGACGTACATGTAAATGTCTCAAATGTGTATTTGCACAAAAGGGATGCAGGCACATACAACTACAGTGCTATTCAAATAGAAGTTAACTGATGCAAATGATTCGTTTCTGAGCTTTTTTTCCTCCCCTCGACTTTTAGTTTCTCCTCTTTGAGCCGATTCTTATGTTCAGACATAAACGCAGCCCGACCATATAGGATTCTGACAGCCGTCTAGAAACACCTTATAATTAGGAGCGGCTAATGCCTTTGGCTGAAGTTTTGTTCCATTTCTAGCTGCGTGGCGGTGAAGGTGTTCAATGAAACCACAAGGGAGCACACACTATAATAGTTGTAGTACTTTAGTTTCCGTCGTGCTGCCGTGATTGATTTCTGGTTGAAAGACAGTTTATTTTTATAAAGCTTGTGTCTTTGGGCAAGTCGAAGAAATCGGCTCTTAGTCTGATATCACAGAGGCGGCGTTCAGAAACACTGCAACTCCTCTCTGCTCTGAGAGCCCTCCAAAGAATGTTCTGCATCCTCTGCACTCGTTGGAGGTGGATGGGTGACGGAGCGGACGCGAGGTGTAAAGCTACACAAGCAGATTTAAAATAGATGATGATTCTCTCTGCAGTGTTCCCAGTCAGTCCCAGTTATCCCAGCCTGAACGGTGATGAACCTCTCACAAGCCATCAGAAGGAGAACAGGAACTTGTTCCATTAAATAACCAACAGGCTGCACACCGAGGAGCTTGTTTCTTATCCAGCGTCTCCTTTAGTCGGGAGCTAAAAGTTCTAAATATGAGATAAGGAGCGTCTTTGTTGCCTCTAAACATGAAGGCAGCCAACAGTGCGGACTAACAAACAACAGAAGTAACGACGGACTAACAGCGTTGACCTGAGCCATGGGCGTCGCCACCATATATTGACGGGGGGGGGGCGGGACTTGAGGGTTAGGGTTAAGTATTTTTATTAATTAAATAAATTAAAAAAATATTTATTTTATTTTTCAGTTTTATATTTAAATATCTCTATCAAATCATCATATTCATAAAGACATTCTCTGATTCCAATATACTAATGATTGCGGATTTGTTTGAGGCAATAAGGGTTTGGCTAAAGTCTGTCATGATCTGTGTTTTCATGTTTTGATTCCCTGGTTTATTTTGTGATTTTTGCCCTTGGTGTGATTTCCTGTCTCGTACTTCCTGGTCCTTGTTGTTTCCGCTGTCTTGACTCCCCCATCCTCTCGTGTTGATTACCTTGCCTGCCCTAATGTGTTTCACCTGTTCCTCGTCAGCTCCCTGCCTCCCTGTGTGTGTATATAGTCTGTGTGTTTCCCTTGTGTCCTTGTCGGATCATTGTTGCTGTTGAATGTCGTTTGTCGCTACCCTGCACCACGTCATGTCCCTGGAGTTTGTTTTTGTACCTCGTCCTGCCTCCCGTGTCCCTTCGTGTTTGGTTCCGTTTCGTAAGTGTTTCTTTGTCTGGTGTTTTTGCCCCTGTGGTCTCCTTCATTTGATACTTTGTTTTTTGTCTTAGGTTTTATTTTGTATTTAGTTTATTATTTAAATAAAACCTCTGTTTTTCTGCATTTGGGTCCTCACCTCCCTTTTTCGAGTCCACGCCTGTTTCCAAGCCCCCTCAAACATGACAGAATGATCCGACCACATTAAGGACCCAGCAGCTAATATGGACCTAGCAGCCTTTCTTTTATGTGGCTCAACGCATGAGCTCCGGGAGGCTACCTATAGACTCCAGTGTCTCCAGGCCGAGCACCGGCATGCTGAGGGAGAGGAGGAGAGGCAGTCGGCCCTGGCGAGGGCCAGGGAGCTGGTTTCCGCCAGCCCGTGGCTCAGGGGCTCATTGCCTGCCTGGGTCAGGGGCTTCCTCCTAACCCCTGAGCTTCAGCCATCCACAGCCAAGCCTCCAGTCCAGGCCTCAGCCACAGCCAAGCCTCCAGTCCAGGCCTTAGCCACAGCCAAGCATCCAGCCCACGCCTCGGTCACAGCCCTTGTCTCGGCCTGTGGTCTTCAGTCGGCGGCTCGGCCGACACCTGCCAGTGGTCTTCAGTCGGCGGCTCGGCCGACACCTGCCAGTGGTCTTCAGTCGGCGGCCCGGTCGACACTCTCCTGTGGTCTTCAGTCGGCGGTCCGGTCGACACCTGCCGGTGGTCTTCAGTCGGCGGTCCGGTCGACACTCTCCAGTGGTCTTCAGTCGGCGGCCCGTCCGTCGCCAGTCCCGGCGGACGATCGTCCGGCACCAGCCCAGACAGGGGACCGTCCCACACCTGCTCCTCGCAGCCTATTGGGGGTTCGCCTGTCACCAGTTCCTGTTCCGACGGGGGGCCGTCCCGCGCCTGCTCCACGCAGCCTTCGGGAGGTCCGCTCGTCACCAGTTCCTGTTCCGACGGGGGGCCGTCCCGTGCCTGCTCCACGCAGCCTTCGGGAGGTCCGCTCGTCACCAGTTCCTGTTCCGACGGGGGGCCGTCCCGTGCCTGCTCCACGCAGCCTTCGGGAGGTCCGCTCGTCACCAGTTCCTGTTCCGACGGGGGGCCGTCCCACGCCTGCTCCACGCAGCCTTCGGGAGGTCCGCTCGTCACCAGTTCCTGTTCCGACGGGGGGCCGTCCCACGCCTGCTCCACGCAGCCTTCGGGAGGTCCGCTCGTCACCAGTTCCTGTTCCGACGGGGGGCCGTCCCACGCCTGCTCCACGCAGCCTTCGGGAGGTCCGCTCGTCGCCCGCTCCTGTTCCGACGGGGGGCCGTCCCACGCCTGCTCCACGCAGCCTTCGGGAGGTCCGCTCGTCGCCCGCTCCTGTTCCGACGGGGGGCCGTCCCACGCCTGCTCCACGCAGCCTTCGGGAGGTCCGCTCGTCACCCGTTCCTGTTCCGACGGGGGGCCGTCCCACGCCTGCTCCACGCAGCTTTCGGGAGGTCCGCTCGTCACCAGTTCCTGTTCCGACGGGGGGCCGTCCCACGCCTGCTCCACGCAGCCTTCGGGAGGTCCGCTCGTCACCAGTTCCTGTTCCGACGGGGGGCCGTCCCGTGCCTGCTCCACGCAGCCTTCGGGAGGTCCGCTCGTCACCAGTTCCTGTTCCGACGGGGGGCCGTCCTACTCCTGCTCCACGCAGCTTTCGGGAGGTCCGCTCGTCACCCGCTCCTGTTCCGACGGGGGGCCGTCCCACGCCTGCTCCACGCAGCCTTCGGGAGGTCCGCTCGTCACCAGTTCCTGTTCCGACGGGGGGCCGTCCCGTGCCTGCTCCACGCAGCCTTCGGGAGGTCCGCTCGTCACCAGTTCCTGTTCCGACGGGGGGCCGTCCTACTCCTGCTCCACGCAGCTTTCGGGAGGTCCGCTCGTCACCAGTTCCTGTTCCGACGGGGGGCCGCCCCACGCCTGCTCCACGCAGCCTTCGGGAGGTCCGCTCATCACCCGTTCCTGTTCCGACGGGGGGCCGTCCTACTCCTGCTCCGCGCAGCTTTCGGGAGGTCCGCTCGTCACCAGTTCCTGTTCCGACGGGGGGCCGCCCCACGCCTGCTCCACGCAGCCTTCGGGAGGTCCGCTCGTCATCCGTTCCTGTTCCGACGGGGGGCCGTCCTACGCCTGCTCCGCGCAGCCTCCGGGAGGTCCGCTCGTCACCCGTTCCTGTTCCGACGGGGGTCCGTCCGACGCCTGCTCCACGCAGCCTTCGGGAGGTCCGCCCGTCACCCGTTCCTGTCCAGACGGGGGGCCGTCCGACGCCTGCTCCACGCAGCCTTCGAGAGGTCCGCTCGTCACCCGTTCCTGTTCCGACGGGGGGCCGTCCGACGCCTGCTCCGCGCAGCCTTCGGGAGGTCCGCTCGTCACCCGTTCCTGTTCCGACGGGGGGCCGTCCTACTCCTGCTCCACGTCGCCCTCCTGAGCGGTCCCGCCCGCTAGGTCGCCCTCATGCCCGGCCTCCTGAGCGGTCCCGCCCGCTAGGTCGCTCTCATGCCCGGCCTCCTGAGCGGTCCCGCCCGCTAGGTCGCCCTCATGCCCGGCCTCATGAGCGGTCCCGCCCGCTAGGTCGCCCTCATGCCCGGCCTCCTGAGCGGTCCCGCCCGCTAGGTCGCCCTCATGCCCGGCCTCCTGAGCGGTCCCGCCCGCTAGGTCGCCCTCATGCCCGGCCTCCTGAGCGGCCCCGCCCGCTAGGTCGCCCTCATGCCCGGCCTCCTGAACCCCCCCTCCTGGCCCCCTCCACCCACCCTACGTATCATGGACCTTGGGGACGTCTGGGATCCGTCCCTTAAGGGGGGGGTACTGTCATGATCTGTGTTTTCATGTTTTGATTCCCTGGTTTATTTTGTGATTTTTGCCCTTGGTGTGATTTCCTGTCTCGTACTTCCTGGTCCTTGTTGTTTCCGCTGTCTTGACTCCCCCATCCTCTCGTGTTGATTACCTTGCCTGCCCTAATGTGTTTCACCTGTTCCTCGTCAGCTCCCTGCCTCCCTGTGTGTGTATATAGTCTGTGTGTTTCCCTTGTGTCCTTGTCGGATCATTGTTGCTGTTGAATGTCGTTTGTCGCTACCCTGCACCACGTCATGTCCCTGGAGTTTGTTTTTGTACCTCGTCCTGCCTCCCGTGTCCCTTCGTGTTTGGTTCCGTTTCGTAAGTGTTTCTTTGTCTGGTGTTTTTGCCCCTGTGGTCTCCTTCATTTGATACTTTGTTTTTTGTCTTAGGTTTTATTTTGTATTTAGTTTATTATTTAAATAAAACCTCTGTTTTTCTGCATTTGGGTCCTCACCTCCCTTTTTCGAGTCCACGCCTGTTTCCAAGCCCCCTCAAACATGACAAAGTCTGAGATTAGGGTTAGGATTAGGATTAGGATTAGGATTAGGGTTAGTGGGTTCGAGTTGGGGTTTGTTAATTCAGGATATGATGTCTTTGCCCAAGCCTATTTATCTGGTGGTGGTAGAAGTTAAAAAAAAACTAAAATAAATAAATATAAAATAATAATTAAAAAAATTAAATAAATTCAATTAAAAAAAAATATTTTTTTTTTGGTCAGTTTTATATTTAAATATCTATATAAAAGCATTATAATCATACAAACATCCTGTGAATCCAATATTGCTAATGCTTGCAGATTTGTTTGATGGGATAAAACCAGGCAACCAGGGTTTGGCTAAAGTCTAGGATTAGGGTTAGGGTTAGGATTAGGATTAGGGTTACTTCCTTCTTTTGTTTTGGCTGTATCTCCGGAATGGTAATTCGTAGCTCTTCATTGTTAAAAACGATGTCAAGGTGCTACAGGAGTCAAGTGTTAAGGAGTCAAACAAAATAAAAACAAATGTCTCAAATGGGTGAAGTATCCCTTTAATGCTCAGTATGACAGTATGAGACTTTCAAGAGAAAACAGAGAGCCCACAAGTAGTTCAGGGACGACGTCGTTGTGGAGCGACGCTTGCAAACCGTCATATGAGGAAAATGCAATATGCAATGTTGACTATATCACTATCAAACACACAGATATTAAATTGTACTCCATTCTGCTGCTTTCAGGCTAATGTCAATATACAACAAATTGCTTGATGAATTTATTGAACAAATTGAACATTGAACTGAACACAAAAGGCACCAAGAAGGGAAGAAGAAGAAAAGCATTAATAGTCTCATTCAACCAACTCAAAAAGATTCCTGAGCATCCCGATGTTTACAATAATTGAGCAAATGGCCAGAAAGTTAATAATGTCTGCAGATGGAAAGTAGTTTAATATGGTGTTATTATATTCAAACTTCAATATTGCAGGTACTTTTTATTTCTTTATTTCTTCTTTTATTTGTTTGATGTGTTTGACATTGAGCTGAAGATAAAACGAGATGTATTGTGCAGTCAAGTTGATGAAGTTGCATTGGAAGGTGGAGCTGACTATTGATGTAGGCGTTTTCAGTATTTTGGGGGGGATTGGGTGGAGGATGATTTATTTTTAGTCGACTGTGAGGCCATGCGGGATGATATTGTTGTGCCGGGTGTCTGCTGGTTGGCGTACGCATCACAGATGTCGACGGGAACAAAGCAGCTGAATCACTCAGCGTCGTCGCCGGAGATTTGGATGCTGAATAGACGTGAGCTTCAGTCAGATCGGGGATGATATTAACCTTGCTCTCCCCTCGATTCTTTAAATGGCCGTACATGATGGACGACCCCTACAACACACACACACACACACAATACACACATGCCCATTAACGGTGTATCCTCATAACCGGATTAGGAGGCCGGTGATGGAAACTCTGAACTCGGTCCCATAATCTCCTGCTTGATACCTTTTTTTTCTTGTTGCTCTGATCAATCTTTGCGCGGGCGCCTCGGAGCTAGTTGTGACCTGTCATTGGTTTGGACCTGCATGAGGTTGTTTAGGGGTATTCAATGTCAGGTGTCGGATTCATTTATGGAACCTGTTGGTTACAGGTTGATATTTAGCGGCGAGCAGGAGTCATTAGTTATTATCTGTGAAGGGTGTCGCCTCTGTGATTTATTCGGCGCTGCAGCAGAGATTGTGCTGGTGCATTATGCCATCATTATGGCTCCAAGCGTGACCCAAATTTCCTCTGCTCCTCTTAACTCCTCCTCCTCCTTTCTCGGCGGCGTCGGCATCCAGACGGTGTGACCCGTGCTTATTACCAGCCTCGGCTGCTGCGGTGTGACCAGAGCGTGAGGGAGATGGGGGAGGGCGATAGAGACGGAGCGGAGGAAGAGGAGGGGAAATTGGGGAGAAAATAAAGGAGATTTGCACAGGGCGATATTACCGTCTGCTGATACGACACTGTTACACGTAATGAAAATGACACCAAAAATGTTTGATGAATCCGTCTGGAGACAGACAGTGAGTGAGCCCGAGTGCACCCAAGCATCTGCATTTAATATGTTCCTGCACTCATTTGCTTTGGGTGATTCTTCTGTCTCCCAGATGATTGAGCGAGATGAGAAACCACACTGACGTGGTGTTATTGAAAGCCTCAGATGTAACATTCAGGAGAGCTGTTGGGTTCAGGTGAGTCGGGTCTCAAGTCTTTATGGTCACAAGTTCTGCTTAGAACACGGCATAGCTATAACTCAGTGCTTTATCCTCATTCCTTTATCAATAAGCATACAGGATATTTAGTAAATCTTCACTCTAAACAGACTTTTGAAAAAACGCACAATGACAACTTTCATTTAAAGGCGCTAAACACAAGATCGAGAGCGTTTTTGTTTCCTCCACTTGTGCCAGACGACGATCTCAGGGATCCACGGCGGTCAGAGCGAGAACAGCTGATGCCTTTACCGATGTCAAGATGACTCGTTTGCCCATCAATGTATGAAATTAGAAAAACATGAATAAGCTAAATTGAATCTGCGACAGCGGTGCATGTGAGCCCACAGACCCATGCCCGAGATGTGCCGTACCAACGATTTCAAAGCTTTGGAGTTTGATTCATATCATTAACATTCAGAATATGATTCTCTATAACTAACAGGAACATCTCATAGTAGTCCACCTTCTATTCCTGTCTCTCTCTCTCAAACACACAGATAAGATAAAAGTCAAAATCCATCGAAAAAAGATGGACGCAATCATTTCCAAAATTCACAACATGATGGTATCTGTCTGCTCTGCAGCCGCACCGAGATTAACGGGCCGGTCTGCCGGTGACCTCGCCCGTTTCCCTGCAGGCAGATTCCGCTCTTCCCCTCGCTCGCCTCGGTGGACGCAGGAATCAAATCAATGAATCAATACGAGAGCCTACCAACACTTGTTTCTCACCGCGGAGATGATTATTCGAGTTCACTAAATGTGAACCTGAAGGCGGGTCAGAGGGCCATGACCCTTCCTGTGCACGTTTAATAACCATATTCTATAATTCCACTGCGTCTCCAACTAACAGCATGTTATCTCCTGTAAGTCAACGCATCCCTCTGGCCTCTCAAACTCAGAGATGCTCGCAAAGCTTCTCTCTTCTCTCCAAGTCCCGGTCTCTGGATTCAGCTGACCCCCTCCCAGAGTCCCCTCCTCCTTTTGTTACTCGTTCTCTCCACCTGATCCCACATCTGTCTCGACACCATGCTGCAAATCGTCAGATTCCTACCGCTGCTTAATGCTCCGCACTCCTGTTGATGCTTATCTGACATCCCAACATGCTTTTATCTGACTCACCTTCTGTTTCTTTTTTTCCTTGCCGAGGTGACATCTGGTAGCAACGTTAGCATCTCCTGTCAGCTAGCTCAATTGAAAAGCAGCAGGTGGTGATTATGACATAATGGCACATTAGTCGCCTCTGTTAGTGAACTCACCGCTACCAATCCTCTACTTGTTTATTAACGATTAAATATGAAACGCACACGCGGCGCTGAAACACAATTCTCCATTACCACAAATTAATTGAGACAAAATCGATGTTTCAAAATAGCATTGCATCCGCTCACATATCGTCACATCGTCTGCTGGTTGAATGGTTCTAACCTGATGACACCCACAGCTTCAGGTTGGCACTCCCAACTTCATGAATCTATTGTCTGAACGGGTGATACTGATGCTTTCACTTTGAGCTGAATGTAAGAAAATTACGACGTCAACCCGTGCGGATCGAGTGGGAGTCTATTATTAAATCAGCTCAGATTAAAATTAATAAACTCTCCAATCTACTCTCATATCTTGAGCTTTAATTAAAACTGCAGATGTAAAAAACATGTCTGCCTGCTGCAACAGATGACTGTCAGGCCAGATAAAAAATTACAGATTCAATGATACATTTCCAATCTTTATTAAGGCATACTTATTAGATATATAGCGTAAATATAATAGAAAAACACTCTCCGGCACCTTGAACCCACCTGTGACCTCTGTGGATGTACTTTATAAATCAAATAGAAAAGCTACTGTAAATAAATTCAAGTAAACGACAGATCAAGGACTTATTTGGACTTAAAACCTTCGTTTTGTCCGACCCTAATGTCTCTTTACACTGTTGCATATTTAAACCTGCATTAACAGATCTTCATTAAAGGAAAACACCACCGCATTTCCATACTGAACTATGTTCTGCTCTGATGTTAGACGAGGTGATACATACCTCCCTCTCCTCTGTGCGTGCACTCAATGGCTCTTGAGCGCACTCCGCACAGCGCTAATTTGCTAGCATGTAGCTTGTCCCAGTATATTCCTTAGGATCCAAAGGGGGGTGAAGTTAGAAGCGACCAAGCACTTCCACGTTGTCCCTATTTAAATACGGTTACGTGAGTAGTTACACGACCCAAGTTTGGTTACACAAAATGAAACATGCCAATTTTTCTAAGCGGATAACAAGGATAACTATATAGTATGGCGGAATAACAACTGGAAGCACTTCGACGTCGGCGCAGTAATATCATCACTCAAAACATGACGGGACTATATACCTTCTGCTTGTTTTCACAACCCTGTACGATCCACGTTATAACCACGATGTTTGATTGTTCACAAACTATCTTACTACAACCTGATGCTTCCTCAACTGTGCACAAACTACTACAGGTAGTGCAGGCGATGGCGTGCAGGTCACGTAGGTTCTATTGACGGAAGTAAGAGGGGGAGCGGAGTGATGATATTACTGCGCCAACGTCGAAGTGCTTCCAGTTGTTATTCCGCCATACTATATAGTTATCCTTGTTATCCGCTTAGAAAAATTAGCATGTTTCATTTTGTGTAACCAAACTTGGGTCGTGTAACTACTCACGTAACCGTATTTAAATAGGGACAACGTGGAAGTGCTTGGTCGCTTCTAACTTCACCCCCCTTTGGATCCTAAGGACAAGCTACATGCTAGCAAA
Organism: Eutrigla gurnardus; assembly: GCF_963514095.1. NCBI lineage: Eukaryota > Metazoa > Chordata > Actinopteri > Perciformes > Triglidae > Eutrigla > Eutrigla gurnardus. The sequence goes on from NC_139915.1 coordinate 32,007,183, forward strand.
TTAGCGCTGCGCGGAGTGCGCTCAAGAGCCATTGAGTGCACGCACAGAGGAGAGGGAGGTATGTATCACCTCGTCTAACATCAGAGCAGAACATAGTTCAGTATGGAAATGCGGTGGTGTTTTCCTTTAAGGAGCAGCGAGCTGTAAACCTAAACACAACACGTCTCAGTTTATATAGTCTTAATCAAACATCCAGGAAACGCAGAAGAACACTAGCAGTCTGCGTCAACATCTGGCGAATAAACAGTCTAATATTATGTTTTCTTTTAGCTCCATTTTGTTCTCCAAGGGAACGTTTGACTCTTTAGTTTCTACTTAATAACTGTGTATGTTTTTTTGTGGTGGGCAGAGAGTTTCCAGAAGGTTTGTGGGATGAGAGAGAATCTTCGAATTAGGCCTAAGACGGGATAAATAAATGCCAAAATCCAGCCAGATAACTTTTTATTTTTTTGTCCTTTATTGCAGAGCTTTTAAAGTAAATTGGGTAAAAGTGAACCTATTAAAGAAAGGTCGTGGACCAGGGTAATTGAAATAGATTTTCTTCGATTAGATGTATCAAGAAAGTCACCGTGACCTTTGGGGAACACTAAAAGTTGGGTATGACTGTCTGGTCATGTGTCTGTGGGTCTACAGGAGGCTGTGGAGGCTGATGCTTGATCCACAGGTTGTGTTGCATTGTGGGAAGGGGGCATTAGTAGGTGGTTGTCATGGTAATGGCAGTGGATACTTTCTTAATTGCCTCTATAAGTCTTGGATGAGGTGGAGGTACCTTTCTTCCTGTGCCTTCATAGACCAGAAGGGTTCTGATGTTGTCTCTTGGGTTCTTTGCCCTTCCTTCATTGGTTTTGGAGGTTTGGGAGTCGGCGTGTGAATAACACGGCCGGTCCATCGGAGCTGAAGCCGGGTGATTGGTTGTGGTGATGTTGGCTCGCCTATCTTCCCAAGTAGGTCACCGTCGTGGCTCCAGTGTTAATTTATCAGCCAAGATGAAGAAAAATCAAATACAATTTCCATCTTATGTTTACAGTCCAATCGACTGGTTAGAAGGAAAGGCAACTTACAGTCATGACTATTGATGATGCACATAACAGAGACATATTTGAGGACCTTTCGAGTGGAAAGTACTTTGTCATGGATTACATTTTCTCTTGAAGTATGGAGATATGTTTCAAGATTTGAAGACTTCTGTCTGAACCGAGTACTTTTGTTGGCTGTCATTTGAAGCTAAACTATTAACTATATTTTCTCCAATACCAACCATAACTGTGTAGTTTTGTTGCGTTTTGTTTCTTTACCGTGTGTTTTAAAACGATTTAAATCTGAGGACGTTTGACGTTTCCCTGGCATCGTAAGAGTGCAGTTAGGCTGTATGGGAACATAGTTTTTGGAGGAGACGGAGTGGATCTCCTCCCAGGTGGGACGTTTATATTCCTCTGATGATGTGCGAGCGTGAAACACACATTCTACAAAGGTTTTCATATTAGATTCATCTCGCAGTCCTATTGCTTTCCTTCAGTGCCGACAGCGAGCTATTAGAGAGCAGCCAAGTCTGTTGGTGTGTGTTTTGGTTTCTCTCCTAACATCTTGGTTTAAAATCCCGTGGGGACCCCCCCCCCCCCCTTTCTCCTCTTGAAGATGAATCATCACTTCATAGGGAGGATTATCTCTGAGTCACCCGTCTTGCTAATATCACACCTTCATTGTGAGAAAAGTGCACACTGCCGTTGTCCTGAACAAAAGGACTGATGCGAGGACAAAGGTCCAATCAAGCTGATGTCATATTTTTTTCAATGCTAGCAGAAATCTCTCACAAGTGCAGAATAGAAGAATAAGTGGGATTTTTCCTCTGGAAATGGATTCTTAAAGGGGTGTGACAGCTCTTTGTCGCTGCATTGTTATTTCCACTGACCATAAAGCCGGCTGATAACTTACAGAATTGCCTCGGATGGAGTCTCCTCTCCTTTGTCCAGTTTGCAGGTGAGAGGTTGACCTTTCAACCCTCAGTGGAGAATACAGAGCAGGTGGTTGGGAGTCAGTGGGGGGGGAGACGGGGAACTTTTTAGTATCCAGAGCGAGATGGGAGGGGGGGGGAGAGCCATGGACTTTTTCCCCGGCCATGCAGCTGCAACATTAAAGTGAATGATGACTTTAAGCAGTGTATTTGATGCCATCTGTGCATCGCTGAGCTCGCCGGTGAGACGGGTTCAGACGCCGCTGCACTGACTGTCAATGAGAAGCTCGCCGGGCGTCACCAGGCCTCCAAAGCCCATCTGTAGAGAGAGATGAAGACGGCCAAAACACTCGCATTCACATTCACATTCCATAGTGTTACCGCATAAACAGTAGCTAGGAATATGTTGTACTGTGCTCATAAATACACACATATATATATATATATATATATATATATATATATATATATATATATATGTGTGTATATATGTGTATATATGTGTATATAACTGTAAGACATGGTGCATACAGGCAGGAGCGTGTCTAGAATTTTTTCTTGGGGGGTACAGACTGTAGAAGGGTGGCACACTGAATATATATACTGTGTATATATATATATATATATATATATATATATATATATATATATATATATATATATATATACATACACAGTATAGGATAATTGGATATCAAGCAGCTCACAAAAAACTTAGCTAAATAAATATACAAAGTAAACAAACAGTAAACAATGAACTCTTAGCTAAATATAGAAGCTAAACAATAGACAGTAAAAAAATAAACTCTTAGCTAAATATATTTAAAGTAGATAATACAAGTAAAAAAAATAAAAATAAGTTAAGTAGAGCACTGTATAGAGTCAACACATCATCTGAGGCACCCTGAACACAAATAGACAGGTCTTTGTGCAAATGTTTTGTGTTCCAAGAGGTTTTAAGTTTTAAAACTCTCATCAAACAACACTGATTAGCTCTGGTGGGTGGAGCCAAGGACGGTGGCCAATCGGATCCCAGCGGTAGCCGGTGCAACCCCACCCCTGTGGCCACGCCCCTGGGTACAGGGAACGTGTGTGTTGATCAACTTAAGTGATCTTGCACGGCAGCAGGATTGCTTCAATGTCATTTTCAGATATTAAACGAATCAGGCTCCAATAACGTGTTTGTTTCCAGTAAGCTAGAAACAAACATTATGAGATATCTGTGACTCTCCTGCCATCGGCTTCAAAGCCTCCACTAGAAGTGGATATTTGTCACTTTTGAATGAAACTGATAATGAAACCTGAAACCTACTGAATGGTTGTTAAAAGGTTAATTCAGTTTTAAAATGAAACCTTCACTTTAAACTGTTGGGCAAAAGCAGCTCAGAAGCAAAAACAAAAAAAAAGAAAATGGCAGATTTAACGTTTTCCCACACATTTCAGCTGACGTGTCATGAATAAATGAACACCTTTTCATGAAGCGAGTGCACCTGCAAAGAGAAATTAAGCCCGGCTTCTCCTCCGCCACTCTGTGATAGAGACACAGAGCTGCATGTCTCCGCTTCAATTTCTCAATCCGGCTTCACAGGGATATAAATTATGTGGAGTGTGAACTGAAAGTGAACCCTTCGTATTTCCTAACCTATGAAAGTAGACGGACAGGAAAGTGATAATTGAGGTCGCATTTGAGCAGTTTCTTCATTTAAATTTCCTGTACTTGGCCTTTTTTTTTTTTAGTTATGGTGTGAGTGGAATTATATTAAAGGCAAGCTGGTATATGGAATATGTGATGTTGCGGTTGTTAGGTGTGAGAGTTTGTTTGTTTTTATTTAGATCCCCGTTAGCTTTTGCAAAGCAGCAGCTATTCTTCCTGGGATCTATCATATTCAGTGTGACAAATAAACACATATAAATACACATAATGATAACAGACATGACATACATCACATTTACATAACAAAACAAAAAGAACACACAGACAATACCTAAGTACATTTCACATAAACAGGGATGACATCACAAAACAAATAAAAAACAACAGCTCCATCAATTACAGTTGATATTTAGATTATGACTGATAAATTGTTTTTTAAGCTATATAGATTAAATTGAGTAATATAATAAGGGAGTGAATTCCACTGTTGCATTGCCGTCTATATAACTGTACATTGAATCATAGTCTTGGTAAAGTGAAACAACCTCCAACTGTATGCCTTGTTGAATAATTGTGCCACTGAACTGAAAGACACATTTCTATCAATATTAAGAGGTGATTTTGTTATTATGACATCCTTAATAAAAACCATCAATAATGACAAAAATCTAGTTTTTACATCTAACCAACCTAATAATTTGTACATATTAATAGAGGGGTACAAGGAACTGCTTTGTGTTCCCATTTTTGTTTCGTAAATTGCAATCAGATTTGTGCGTTTTCATCCTTACTATCCTGTAACTGATGAGAAACGTTGGCCATAACTCTAGAAATCATATGCTACTTATGCAAATTACATGCAAATGTCCACTGGGGGAAAATATATTTCCTGTATTTCCCCCCAAAGTGTTCACTACATGCTCGTTTCTGGCTGCCTCCTGCAGAAATGCACAGCCAGGTCCACTCATGGGTCACATGACTCTGTTAAGCTACTGTAAAACCATCATCCAAAAATAAAATCAGGTCTCGTAACAATGCAATGTTGTGCATGTATCTAGCACAACAAATGCATAAGAATTATGTGTATAAATAATAAAAAACAAAGTCAATAAAACATCCATTCAGAGCCATTATCCCGCTGCTGGGTGGCTGGGATTAATGCCACTTTGCGGGTGCAAAGCATTATGGTCCGCGGGCTGTCTCTCCCCCACCGTGCAGCTCCATAATGAGCACTCTGGCAAATGTCCAGCCGAATCAGACTGTAAAACATGACATGTCAGCACTCGTTCTCATCCTCAGTGTGTCTCTGTGTCCCTTTTCCACCCGCCAGATCATTTGTGCCGCCTGGCTCAGGAACACAGCAGTGGGGCGGGTTGTTGGTTTCACTTAGACTGTGTGAGGAAGGCGGGGTTTTATTCCCCTTTATGGGGAGAAAGAGAGAGAGAATTATATTCCCACAATGCCTGAATCATGTATTTCATGCACAGCTTCAGGAAACGTTTTGCTCAAACATTTTCAACCCGAGCGGCTGCATCTTCCCCTCGAGTCTTGCTACAAATAATCATCTGTTCATATCTCATACGCCTTATTGTCTTTTGCATTGTAAACATTTGCTTTGCATTTAGATGGATCAAACCTCCAGACACGCCGTTTAACCGCAGGTCAACGCTGTGTATTCTGAAAACACAATCTTCATTTATGTCATCCTGTACGTCTTTGGCAACAGAAAACATAAAAATGCTGTTTTTGTCTCTGCACATGCATGTCTGACATTTATATTGTGCTTTGTTCTGGCAGGATTCCATCAGATTCATCACTTAAAGTAAAAAACAGGCCTATTAGCGAGCATGCTAACGGCTCGGTCATTGTAAGATGGATTAAAGGAGTTTTTTCAGCAATCAATCCTAAAGTGTTAGCTTAGCTCACAATGACAGTGTTGCTAATTTACACAATAAGGTAAAACAGGACCGGTGGGGATGTTGTTATTAGTGCAGGTATTTTGCATTTGTCGTGAATCAAAAGATTGGACAAATTGATGTTGTTATCGCAGTTCATCCTGTCGGGACCATGAATGTTTACCACATTTTATGGCAATTTATCCACTCGTTGGTTGGATGCTATTAAGTAGCAAAGTCATTCATCAGCAGGGGCCACATTAGTAGTTGTCATCATTTGATTCAGCAGCAAAATTCGATGTGAATCAGCTGTGAAATCCAGAAATAATTAGAGAAAAAACTTCTTGTAGTAGCCGGAGTATTACAGTACATGTGATTCTTGTGCTGAGGGGGGAGAAAAAGAGTTTTCTTTAAACAGTGGGAGTGATGAACAGCTGTGCTCAGCAGATCCTGTGATCACACAGCACTTCCTACTCCTGCATGTCGGACTAATGTGTAGGTTTGAGTGGGAAAACAAGGCATGAACCCCACGTCGCTGTGAAAACTCAAACCCAAGTGTTGATTGTTTGATCTCCTTTTTTTAGTCTATCTGATAAAAACCTGCCTTTGTAGCAAGGAAACAACTCTTACTGTTGCTTTTAGGTTCTTTTTTAAGGATTGCTCATTTATTTTTTTAACAAAATATAACATGATGTGTCAGATTTAGTCTTATTCTGGCATAAACATAGATGCAGTCAGTTCACACTGACCAAACTGGTGGACAGCGTGGAAGTAGATGCTGCAGGATTGATCTTCAATTAACATTTTGATACCTTTTCTCTCTTTTCTGCAGGGAAACTGTCAACGATCCTGCAGCTGTCGCACCTTCACCCACTAAAGATGCTTCAGGCATCGAAGGAACTACAACAGGTGAGTGTTTGAATCTCAAAAATGTGCTTTTTGTTGATGTATCCCTTTTAGACTTCCTGAGACACCGGGGAAGTGAAAGGGGCAAATCAGGAGCCCAGAAACATGTTTGGACGTCCCGGCTTGTCTCTTGATATTGAATATGCCCCGTCACGAAGATAACCCGGTATTATCTCATGACAATCAGATCACGGCCTCTGTGATAAATATGACAGCTGCCAGCTGTGATCGCTGTGACGGTTAACGTGAAGGTAGCACTTTTCCCTGTCGAGCTTTCTCAGCGGCTCAACCCTCCTTCCATCTGGATCTCAGACAGACGGGGAGCTTTCATCTTTAAAGACGGCCGGGTTTTGGCTCCGTTTCTCCTTCGTCATCCTCCTCTTTCATCCTCCTCCTCAAGTTCGGTGAGTCCTGAGGTTTTTCTTTTGTTTCACAATGTTACTATACTTTAGTTCCAGCTCACCTGGATCCACTCTAAATGATTGGAAACTGGTGTTAAATAATGTATCAGTCCCGATACCAATAACTTCAGATCCGGGACCAGTGTTTAATTAATAAGCTGGATGTCTCGCTATGTGTAAGCAGCATTGACTTAAACATTCATTTCCAACTTCGTGAAACAACAAATGCATAATCATACATTTATTGCATTATTTATTGTTAAAATAGTAAATTCTAAAAAAAAAAAAAAAAAAAAAGATTCAAACGTAGCATGAATTGTAATTCATGTGTAAACCTTTTTAATGCAGCAACAAATTGTTCACAACTTGAACAGGAATTCCAGTATATAAAGTATAGAGCAGGGTTCCCCAATTAGTTTTCACTGAGGGCCAAATTATGTCCAGGTTGCCAAGTCGAGGGACAAATTGTCTGTTATTTTTTTCATTGGACCACTAAACATTGTTTTATGTGCAAATGTTATTATTGTTGCTGCTATTATTTGAAGTATTATGATTGTAATGATTAGTACTACCAGTGGTAGTTGGTTGTAGTAGCAGATAGTAGTAGTAGTCATAGCCTGTGTTGAGGGACAGATAAAAATGTACGCTTGAAAGAAAATAAGTCCAATATCAACAATGTATTTATTTGAATGCCCCTGGAGAATATTTTGATCAACAACAAAAAACAACAGCACTACAGCAAGTGGTGCACAAGAGGAAAACAATATTGTTTAATAGTGGAGTTAATGATTTTTGTTTGCAGCGTCTTGCTGTTGTCTTGTAATTTGCAGACGGTCCCTGCACACTCGCCCGGCTGCACATAGAGATCAATGTTCTCCGTCCAGACCGGAGGACAGCTTATTTATGTAAAAAATCTGGGCTTTGGTCCTTGTAGCTCGTAGTCTATGATATTACGGTGGGAAAGAGGCATCTTTTGTGTTTGAAAGCGTTTCTCTTCAGATTTATTGATCCCGAATCTGTGAATATATTTTCAACTTTACCAACTCTTTATTTCACCTTATGGCAGGTTATTAGTTAGTCACTGGGTCTGCACGGGCCGGACACTTTGCTCTTGCGGGCCGGATTTGGCCCGCGGGCCGCTAATTGGAGATGGCTGTCATATATGAACGTAATTGTCAACACATACATACGGACATTTCTTAATTTTTCAACTTTTAAATATCTCTATCTGCCTCTTATGTTTGTTTGGTAATTTCTAGCCTGCTATATTATCAGTTTTGCTTGTGTGTGTATTTTGGGGTGACTGTTTTATTATTTGGTTTTTATCGCAAACAACAACAACAAATAACCATAAAATTTAAAGTAACTAAATGTCAGAAGCACAACACAAATAAACAGTCTCAGCCGGAAAAAAACAAAATATATTCGAGAGGGAACAGGAGGAAGCAAAAAGCGTATTTAGTCCCGCCCCTTCCTCACAAAATCACATCATATGCAATAAAAATTAAAATATTGTCATTCAATAGCCTCAGTTTATTGTTGACTGTTGGCATCCAAGATGATGTCCACTAATATAAAACATGTGTAGCACCTTTAACCCTGATTAATGGATACTCACATCCCTAGGTTCGGTAGGAGTTGGGTAAATGACTCAAAAAGAGGAGTGGTTTGAACAGGTGATATTTTAATATCGATGAGAAATAAAATAATAAACAAACAACTTGGTTGTTCCCTTTTTCAAAATAATAAGGCGCCAGAAAAGAAAAGAAAAGAGTCCTGGGACACTGAGCCCTCCTGCTCAGCATTCTTGTGTGTTCCGTTGAGGGGGATCCAATGTGTGTTCTGAGTGTCAATGTCAATTGAGTTTCCTTGTCTTCAGTTTCTTTTATTACTACTACCCGGGTAGGTGAGAAGTGTGTGTGTATATCTTATCTGCTCTCAATGTGTGAGATTCAGATGATCCGGAGTCGTTGAGGTAGGTAGGTTCTGCAGCTGGCCACACTGCTTCTCCAACTTTCTCTCTCGCTCTCAGAATCGCTGGGCTGGGCTCGCCATCTCGTTCGTCTCGTCCTCAGAAGCGTTGGGCTGGGCTCGCCATCTTGTTTGTCTCGTTCTCTCTGTTTCTCAGTTCAGACTAGCAAAGAAAAAAAAACAACCTACACAGAAAGTGCATAGGTATAAGAAACTTCATCTGATTCTGTCTCTATTTCTTATGAGATCTCATCGTTTTCTAGGTTCACCAAAATTTAGGAAATACATTAGAACACATTAAATTAATTATTATGACTTAAAACAATTAATTTTGACCATAAATGAAATCAATTATTCATGAATTATCATGTTAACAATGATATTTTTAACAGACACAGTTTATGCATCTTTTTAAACCTCTATTTATCATTTATCATCAGTTTTTAACTATTTTAATTCACCTTTTTAATATTTAACTCTTGAACATAAAATTAATTACAGTTTTTATACACAAAAGTGCATTTTCCTTAATCAATAAATGAAATATATGGTGCTGTTACCATTTGCAGTGGCTAATAACACAAATAAACAGTTCGAATGGCATAAAAAATGATTAAACTGCATCTTCTCAATGTAAACCGCATGGAAAATGAGCCTTAGCTTAGCGATTAGCATGGCGACTAGCATTACTAAGCATAAAACAGTGGACAAAATAGCATCCCAACCTAGCAGTTAGCATGTCGCGGTTGCTAGTAGCTTTAGCATTTCAAGCTAGCGATCTTTTTACAAACGATAAACTACGGTAGAAATTGCACAAAAGTAACAACAACAAAAAACATTGGAAGGCATCATATGGCACATTTTAAGCAACATAGACCAACAAAACCCAAGTTAATAGCACAATAAATGTATTTTTTTCCGTCTGAACGGCTACCGAACTAGAAGCTAACTGTGTGCTAACTCACCGGAGTCTCATGCATTTTACTTCACAAAGGGGGTTTTTCCTCGTCGGCTCACGGCTTATCGGGTCTGCCTGCGGACGTCTCTGCCGTTATCCGCAGCTTTCTGCTACTCTTTGCGTCGTGTTTTCTTTGTTTTAGCTACCGACTCCCTCGGTCTGGTCTGCTCTGCTCTGCTGCTGTCTGGCTTATGCCTTGAGAGAAAATGGCGTCTGCTCTCAGGTGCAGACTTCACGCGATACCTGACCTAGGTTCACGCCGTATACAAACACTAGCAGGGGAATACTGCCATCTAATGGGGGTTTAGTAGAACTGTCTAAATGACAAATATAGGTTTAGTAACCTTTTTCTTCATGCTGGTTACACATGTATTATATAATAGCCAAACCTGTTGTATATTAAGACTTACTCATTTGTATGCATTTTACTTTTTCTTTATGTACTTTAAGATGACAAGAATGAATGCGAGAAGTATGATTTTACTACAACTGCTGAATTGAGTGGCTCAGAAGAGGAGTTAAGGTACTGCCATGTTTATATTGACCTTTGAACTCATGACTCTATTGGTCTTTGAAAAAGCCAAAAATGTAAACCTTGGTGGCTTTTAAATCTCAAAATGCCAAATACCATAGAAGCATATCACACTCTTAGATATTACATTTACATTTAGGTCATTTAGCAGACGCTTTTGTCCAAAGCGACTTACAATAAGTAAGATAATAAGTAAGAATAAGATATGCTGGAATACACATTTAGCAGATAACAGCCAACAGTTTCATTTTTTAGTTTGACTACCTTATAAAATTCACCTTCACATGGTATAAAACTAAAAGTTCACACAATCTGTCAGTAGCAGTTTGATACAGAAATAATTTATTATTTATTATTTACATTTTTAAAAAAACATATTAATAAACAGGGTGGATGGTGTTAGGCAGAACGTCCTGCCTCCTCAGACTCCACAGGAACACTATCCAAGTCTAAAAGAGGCAGAACATCACGTGGGACCAGATACTGGGCCATGTTGGGGAGTCCGGACACCACACAGCAGCTCAGAGCACTGCGGCCGATCCCCATGTCAGAGACCTCGGACCATTCGCCAGTGGTCACGTTGTAGCACTCCACGTTGGTGGAGGTGGTGATGCCGTTGAAGCCCCCGGCAACGAAGATCCGGTCATCGATGACTTCGATGCCGAAGTTGCTGCGAGGGGTCAACATGTGGGACACTTGGTTCCAGGTGTTGCTCCGAGGGTCGTAGACCTCAGCGCTGCGGAGACGGCTGGCGCCGTCAAAGCCGCCGACCTTTGGGAGGAAGAGGAAATGAAAAGGTCAAATGGAGATTGAACCAGTTTCTCTGAATCTACAAAAAACAAGTGCTGATCAAATCTCTCTCTCTGTTATGTGAGGGTCAGCAGTGTTTCCTGGACTTACAGCATAGAGGCGGTCTGCATACGTAACGATGCCAATCCCACTGCGGGCGCAGGTCATGAGGCCGATGGTCGTCCACTGGTCGGTCTCTGGGTTGTAACACTCAGCCGTCTGCAGGAACTCGTTCCCATTGAAACCACCGCAAACGTAAACCTGGGAACAACAGGAAAGGACTTTAATAGGATTTAACAATGAAATGATTTAAGAATTAACACTTTTCTTGGCTTCTACTGGTAATAAATCATCTGAAATATCACTACACAACTGTGAGATAATGTGAGAATTATGAGACCCACCTTGTTGTGGAGCGTTGTGGAGCTGGCGTCACTTCTAACCTCCTGCATGGATGGAATGAGACTCCACTGGTTTGTCTCGGGGTTATAGCGCTCTGCAGTGGAGAGTCGTCGATGCCCGTCGTACCCTCCCATGGCATAGATGCACCCGTTGAGTGTAGTGACGCTCACGTAGCAGCGGCGGAAAAACATGGGCGACTCCTCATGCCAGGTTTTTGAGCCGAGGTCGAACCTGCACACGCTGTTGAAGTACTCCAACCTGTTGAAGCCCCCAACGCAGTAGACGCTCCCGTTGAGGAAGGCGGTGCCATGGTAGGCACGAGGACGCTCCAGATGCTGGGTCAAGCTGATCCAGTCGTTGGTGTGGACGTTGTAGGCCTCGATGCCGGCAGTCGGATCGCCGCCACTCCAGCCTCCGATGGCCAGCAGGACGGCGTTTGGAAGGCGAGGACGGGCGAGATGGTGGTAGACATCAGGCTGGTTTTGCACGACTTCTATGGCTTCCCTGACCATGCGCTGGCAGTCTGCGTTGTTATTCACCAGCTTATTAGTCATCACACTGATCCTCATGTACTCTGTACCCATGGAGGCCAGCCGCACCTGCAGAGAAAACAGGACAGAATGTTTGGATAGAAGTTCATGGACGGCAGTACTTTAGGCTGGTCCTTGACTCTAGAGGTGGCCCTACAGACTACTGTTCAGTCAGGATGAAACCACGGAGAAGAAATCATGTGACAGGAAGTCATCCTACCTTAGATAAGAGCACAGCCATGTGGTCTCTCCTTTCCTGCAGTGAGTGGGCGATCCAGCGGAGGACGGCCTTATACACAGTCCTCTCATCTCTCACTCTGAGGTCGTCTCGGTTCAGGATGGCGCTGAGTTGCTGCACAGAGAGCTGCCGGAACTCTTCAGAGGAAACCAGCTCCTCAAAGTGGTCGACGATGAAGCTGTAGGCCTGGCGTTGCAGTTCAGGGCAGAAGCAGACGGCGGTGAACTGGAAGATGCCGATGCAGTTCTCTGGGCAGAGCTGGCTCTCCAGGAAGTCGCAGCACTTTTTCACAACGCCCATCACATTAAAGTGATCGGCTGCTAGAAGCAGCTCCTGAACGTTGTCCTCCGTCACTGAAACGGAGCCGGTGTATGCAAAGTCAATGAGGAGCTGCATCATGTCAGGAGTCAGGCCGGGGATGTTGAAGACCTTCTTGTCTGGAGAAGACCAGCGTTGGAAGAGAGCTCTGTGGGTCAGGATGAAAACACAAAGAAGAGGATGAGAAACTGACGTCAGCTGTTCCTTCTTTGCTTCACACTAATAACTAGGATAAGAATATAGTGGGGCGCTTTTCAAAACAGCAGCAGAGTGTAATATGACTGATATGAAGGCTCCTCCCAGTTTACTTTAAACCACATCACTGACAAACCCAACACGCTGAATGACACACATGAAACCTGTTGAATAAATGACATCTGGAATGGAAATAGTGAATTATATGCATTTTGTAACAGATGTGTAACTTTTCTGAATGCACTCCATTCTAAAATCTGCTTTAAAGTACAGTAGTATGGAACTGAGAGACCAGCAGCTCAAATTCTACTTCACATTTTTAAAAAACAACAAAACAATAACACGTTTGGCAAACATCATAAATCCAACTTGAGCTGAGTCTACAACCGATGTACAAACTTCACATGTTGGAAGTCGATATGAGATGAATGGAAACAAGAAACCTCATTTGAGATGATATCCAGTCAAGTCATTATATTTATAAAAACTATAGACAGACAGGGAAACTACACCACTGGTTGAATTCTGAATGATCCTTTCAAATATGTTACAAATATTCTCGTAGCCGTCTATCAGGTGTTTAATGTCCTCTTGTTTTGTTTTAAATCACAGATGCTCTATGAGCTGGTTACGTGTTGTGGCTGTTCTCTCAGACTTCACATCGCTAATCAATCAATTTACTGTTACTTTCTGCTCATTTGAAGGATATAAATTCACAAGTTTCCCCCCTAATATCAGATAATGTACTCACTCGAAGTAGAGGCTGCATCCACAGAGGAAGATCTTGTGGATTTTAAATTCCACGTCTTCAACAGTGATGACTGCGTCGCAAAACGTTCCCTCCAGACGTAAATCATTGAACCCTGAGGCAGGAAACAGGAAAGAAGAGTGGCGTTGATTGGCCATCTTGATTTGCTGATGATAGAGTTGTTGTCTCTGGTTGTTGGTTTGTGTGGAGATCAAGAGAGAGACTGGACACCTTCACAGATTTCACTTCTAGAATAGATGCTCATCACATCACTGTGGTTTGTGATTGATGCAGAATGTTATTGTTCAAATGTAGTTAGTATGTGTTTAACTGCAGCTTCCATCAGTCAGACAGGAGGTGAAGGTTCACTAAAGTGGCAGAACTCACACTGTATCATTTGTTTCAACTCTTGGGCCACTTTATTAACCATGACAACGGTTGTTGCGTTTATTTTTGGAGTTTTTCTCTACTTTTCAGAGGCCACTTTAATGAACCTTCACCTCCTGTCTGACTGATGGAAGCTGCAGTTAAACACATACTAACTACATTTGAACAATAACATTTTCAACCCGAGCGGCTGCATCTTCCCCTCGAGTCTTGCTACAAATAATCATCTGTTCATATCTCATACGCCTTATTGTCTTTTGCATTGTAAAAATTTGCTTTGCATTTAGATGGATCAAACCTCCAGACACGCCGTTTAACCGCAGGTCAACGCTGTGTATTCTGAAAACACAATATTCATTTATGTCATCCTGTACGTCTTTGGCAACAGAAAACATAAAAATGCTGTTTTTGTCTCTGCACATGCATGTCTGACATTTATATTGTGCTTTGTTCTGGCAGGATTCCATCAGATTCATCACTTAAAGTAAAAAACAGGCCTATTAGCGAGCATGCTAACGGCTCGGTCATTGTAAAATGGATTAAAGGAGTTTTTCAACAATCAATCTTAAAGTGTTAGCTTAGCTCACAATGACAGTGTTGCTAATTTACACAATAAGGTAAAACAGGACCGGTGGGCAGGGCTCCAGACTAACTTTTTGCATTGGTTGCACTGGTGCGCCTAACTTTTTTTTTTAGGTGCACCAGCACAAAATTTAGGTGCACCCACATTTTTCATCGCGTCGCCTTTAACGCCAAAAAGTCACCTTTTTATCGCTCTCCTTTTACATAATGACACCCCCCTTATGGCCTAGGTTAACTGCAGCACCATCAGCACCCAGAGGAACCGTTTTCTCCAACCAATCTGCACACTGATGCCCAAGCGCAGTAAATGCTTGCTTTGTGGCACAATAAAAAGATCATACAGGTCGCTAGTCTATAGATTGCAAATGGAAAACTGTTTATGTGATCTTAGCCTAGCCTACTTATATTTTTACTTAGGCTATTCATTTTTAATAATAATATTAGGAATAGGCTACTATACAATTTCCTAATCATGATCTCTCATGTTGTAATGTGGGCCTTCAAACACTGTGCGTGTCCATGCTCCACCCGACATGTCCAATTAACATGTTGACCGGACTCCCTTTATGCAAAACGCGACAGTAGACAATAACGCACTCCTTCGTAGAGACGTCTGTGTCGCCGTCAGTCATGAATGACGTGTACGTGGCGTTTCCAACCTCAGCTGTCTTGTTCTTTAGTGTCGGCATTTTTTTTCATCAGAATCATTTCTGACTTAAATTTGGTGAACGGCAACTCCTCCTTTGCAATATTGTATGCGACGTTGAATTTTATAATAATTTCAGATTCCTCAGCGGACCTGATCGATACAGCCTGCCGCTGAAATGCAGCTGGATGAGGGGCCACTTTATTAACACACTTATCACGGCATGTAGTATGCTTTTTGGACATATTGCGCTTTTTCAACGTCTCGATGCGAACAACAACAACAACAACGGCAGCCTCCGTGCTCGTAGCAGATATTCTGCTCGTCTGTACGTCGGTGTATCAGGGCCGCTGTATGAAGAAAAATAAACGGAGCCGAGAGAGGGCGGCGATATTCCGGGGAAAAAGCTACTTTATTATGATGCTAACAAACAACCGCTAGCTAACTTTCCATGAATGTAGGCATTTATTTGTCTAATTAATCCATCCCAATGTGTGACAACGCCTCGTCACGGTCGTTAGGGTGACGGCTGTTGATGCTTATTGTTGGTTTTATTTATACGGGCCAAATTGTCATCTTATGGGTGTTTATTGATCGGGTGGTCGGGCGGAGATTAGCCGTAACTCTCACGTGTTGCCATAGCAACGGCAAACATCCGGTCACGCTCCGTCTCTTCTTCTGCATTTTTGTAGCAGAAACAGCGCCGCATAAGGGCCTGGAATATGTACTACAGCGCGCTGAGTCGTTTTCAGTGGATTCATGTGGACGCAGATTTTCTTGAAACGACGCCAAGGTAAACCCAGAAAAAAAGTTCGTCCCCGTGTGTACGGGGCCTTAGTCTCGGGCGAGGCTTTCTGCCTCTCTTCATTTTCAAAGAAAATCGAAGCGCTCAGAGTACCTGCTCAGCTCGCTCGCATTTTTCGAACTGACACAATTTACAGCAGTGAAAAGGACCACAGCCAATCAGAGGCAAGGACCCGCCCGAGCTCTGTCTCTTATTGGTTTAGACCACGATGCCATCAGGAGAACACAAAGAGATGCTGCGCTTATGATTTTTTTTTTTCACCCGAGCAGCGTTAGGTGCACCAGTGCGACCTACAATTTTTTTCAGTCGCACTCATAAAAATTTTGGTCGCATATGCGACCAAAATGGTCGCACTCTGGAGCCCTGTCGGTGGGGATGTTATTATTCGTGCAGGTATTTTGCATTTGTCGTGAATCAAAAGATTGGACAAATTGAAGTTATCGCAGTTCATCCTGTCGGGACCATGAATGTTTATCAAATTTTATGGCAATTTATCCACTAGTTGGTTGGATGCTATTAAGACATTTAAATCAAAATAGTTCATCACCAGGGGCCACATTTAATGGCAACTTAGTAGTTGTTATCATTTGATTCAGCAGCAAAATTCAATGTGAATCAGTTGTGAAATACAGATATAATTAGAGAAAAACTTCTTGTAGTAGCCGGAGTATTACAGTACATGTGATTCTTGTGCTGAGGGGGGAGGAAAAGAGTTTCTTTAAACAGTGGGAGTGATGAACAGCTGTGCTCAGCAGATCCTGTGATCACACAGCACTTCCTACTCCTGCATGTCGGACTAATGTGTAGGGCTGCGTTTCAATAACAGTTTGAGTCGCCCTCGCTCACTTGCCCTAAGCACTTGCCCTCGGGGGAATCCCCGCCGCCATCTTAAGGGCTGTTCCATTTCCCTGAACAGCTGAAGTGAACTCCGTGAGATCGACCCTCGAGGGCTGAGTGATCGAGTGAACAACGATGGCCACTTCAGAGCTGTATATCACCCACAATGCATTGCAGTGGTGCACGAAAAATATGTCCATGCGGTGGCGATAATGAACCTCAAACACCAGTGTCTGCTGTCTATTCACCACCAAGGAAGAAGAAGAAAGAAGAAAGTAGAAAATTAATTAAATTTAATTCATTTTCTTAAATTGTGCAATTAGACTGTCTGTTGCAGAGTTATGGCAGAGCCCACCGTTTACAGGTGTAAGTATATAAGCAGACGTATTGCCATCAAGCGTAGAATATGAGTCTCCGCATATTTTGTGTAATTTGGAATAGGCAGTATAGCGCTACTCCAACAACGTGTGGTTGATCCATGATTGTCTGGGCTGTTAGTGAACGAGGGCAGGTGTGTTCCATTTACCCCTTTCACTCCCCCTCCGCCCTCTTTCCCTCCGCCCTCCAAGTGGCCTCCGTGTGACGTCATAGCAAGGGCTGAGGGCAAGTGAGCGAGGGCGACTCAAACCGTTATTGAAGCGCAGCGTAGGTTTGAGTGGGAAAACAAGGCATGAACCCCACGTCGCTGTGAAAACTCAAACCCAAGTGTTGATTGTTTGATCTCCTTTTTTTTAGTCTATCTGATACAAACCTGCCTTTGTAGCAAGGAAACAACTCTTACTGTTGACTTTAGGTTCTTTTTTTAAGGATTGCTCATTTATTTTCTTAGCAAAATATAACATGATATGTCAGATTTAGTCTTATTCTGGCATAAACATACATGCATTCCGTTCACACTGACCAAACTGGTGGACAGTGTGGAAGTAGATGCTGCAGGATTGATCTTCAATTAACATTTTGATACCTTTTCTCTCTTTTCTGCAGGGAAACTGTCAACGATCCTGCAGCTGTCGCACCTTCACCCACTAAAGATGCTTCAGGCATCGAAGGAACTACAACAGGTGAGTGTTTGAATCTCAAAAATGTAATTCATGTGTAAACCTTTTGAATGCAGCAACAAATTGTTCACAACTTGAACAGGAATTCCAGTATATAAAGTATAGAGCAGGGTTCCCCAATTAGTTTTCACTGAGGGCCAAATTATGTCCAGGTTGCCAAGTCGAGGGCCAAATTGTCTGTTATTTTTTTCATTGGACCACTAAACATTGTTTTATGTGCAAATGTTATTATTGTTGCTGCTATTATTTGAAGTATTATGATTGTAATGATTAGTACTACCAGTGGTAGTTGGTTGTAGTAGCAGATAGTAGTAGTAGTCATAGCCTGTGTTGAGGGACAGATAAAAATGTACACTTGAAAGAAAATAAGTCCAATATCAACAATTTATTTATTTGAATGCCCCTGGAGAATATTTTGATCAACAACAAAAAACAACAGCACTACAGCAAGTGGTGCACAAGAGGAAAACAATATTGTTTAATAGTGGAGTTAATGATTTTTGTTTGCAGCGTCTTGCTGTTGTCTTGTAATTTGCAGACGGTCCCTGCACACTCGCCCCGCTGCACATAGAGATCAATGTTCTCCGTCCAGACCGGAGGACAGCTTATTTATGTAAAAAATCTGGGTTTTGGTCCTTGTAGCTCGTAGTCTATGATATTACGGTGGGAAAGAGGCATCTTTTGTCTTTGAAAACGTTTCTCTTCAGATTTATTGATCCCGAATATGTGAATATATTTTCAACTTTACCAACACTTTATTTCACCTTATGGCAGGTTATTAGTTAGTCACTGGGTCCACACGGGCCGGACACTTTGCTCTTGCGGGCCGGATTTGGCCCGCGGGACGCTAATTGGAGATGGCTGTCATATATGAACGTAACTGTCAACACATACATACGGACATTTCTTAATTTTTCAACTTTTAAATCTCTCTATCTGCCTCTTATGTATGTTTGGTAATTTCTAGCCTGCTATATTATCAGTTTTGCTTGTGTGTGTATTTTGGGGTGACTGTTTTATTATTTGTTTTTTATCGCAAACAACAACAACAAATAACCATTTAAAGTAACTAAATGTCAGAAGCACAACACAAATAAACACTCTCAACCGGAAAAAAACAAAATATATTCGAGAGGGAACAGGAGGAAGCAAAAAGCTTATTTAGTCCCGCCCCTTCCTCACAAAATCACATCATATGCAATAAAAATTAAAATATTGTCATTCAATAGCCTCAGTTTATTGTTGACTGTTGGCATCCAAGATGATGTCCGCTAATATAAAACATGTGTAGCACCTTTAACCCTGATTAATGGATACTCACATCCAGGGGTTGAAACTAACTTTTTGGCTTACCAGACAACTGGCGAGTAGATGAAAATGTTTACTAGACAAACAGATTTTTTACCAGACAAAAATATTAAATTGCCATTTGTTAGAATCAGACCTACAAACTCTGGAGAAGTGAAAAAGGTGACAACATGCAAAACTAAAACCCTCTTCATTCACTTCTACTACCCTGGTTGACATAAAAAAGGTGACTGTAGCCAAAAGGTGACCAGTTTGCAGGTGTGTAGAATTACTTTTTCGTATGTCTGTCTAAATTGATTTTCAATCATAGTAATCGCAGTCTCTTTTCTTCACAATATTTATTAGCAGTATATATACAGAAACATTTTTCATTTCATTTGTAACACACTTCAATCTCTGTCGGAGTCAGAGAGTTCCCCCTCAAAGCTGTCTCCCTCCTTCGTCATGAAATTCGGTCTTCTTTGGCGGATGGTCTCAGTGTTCCACCACAGGTCTATGGCTGTGGACGGGTCATAATTTGTAATGTCTGGTGAGCTGAGCTGCACCATTAGAAGATCAGTCAAGGAGGCTGATGTCAGCTTTGACCTCCAATCAGTCTTGGCCTGCACAGTATTCAAATCAAAATACAAAGAAAAGTGACAATTTTATGGTGCTCACACAAGATTGAAGTGGTAGTGTGTTGTGTGTGTGTCTGTGTGTCTTAAAAGATTTTACCTGCTTCATTGTGTTGAACCCACGTTCACAATCTGCAGTGGAAACTGGGATAGACATAACAAGGTCCATCAGGTCAAGGACATCAGGGCAAAGCTCTCCATGCTTCCTGTTGACCTCAGACCAGCTCAGATTTTGCAGGTTCTCTTGTTCTGCGTAGATTTTTGTCTTCAGTATAAGCCACTGGTCTGGGATGAGTTCAACGCAGACATCACTGGAGTTCAGGACTGGTTGAAAATGAGCACGGAGGGCGTCGACTTCAGTCTCCCCAAAATCTGGATGTCAGGGAATACATTTTTTGAGTCAACCTGTTATCTCACAAAAGACACCTCACACCTCCATGTCTACATAAAATACCTATTTTAGACACAATTAGCTGGCCTGCCATTTGTTACAAACATGTGCAATATGTGTAATAATTCATTCTGTGTAATGCACAATGTGTCTGCACCCTATCCTTAATCACTAAACAAACCTGCCAGTGCTGCTGCATTTTGTGGATCTGGCCAGTTCCTGAAGCTAGCCAACTTGGTGGCAGCCAGGACTCCTGAACTAATGTCTCCAAATCTGACAGTCAGGCTCTCTTGGAGTGTTGATAGGAGGGTCGCTTCTGGTGGTGACTTCCCTGCCCTGTCACTCCTGGCTGCGGTCACTACTCTCAACTCCACTCCCTTATATGACTGGCCACTGGTGGCCTTCATCATTGGCCCTTTTCTAATACAGAATTATGATTTTGTTTTAATCTCAAATATATTAAATCAATTAATTGCCTGAATGGTCACTCACAGTATAGCCTTGATCAAAGAGCAAAATAATGACAGTGACAAACCTTGTTTTGTATTTCTCAAGCATAGCCTGGGTGGCTAACAGGGAGGAGTGAGCCTCGGCTAGTGTGATAGCTGACATCTGGAGAGTGGCGGAGAGCTTGCTCAGATGGCCAAGAACGTCATGCAGGAAGCCACAGAATTTCACGACAGCGCTGTCCCTGGCAGAGCTGTACAAACTCCTGGCTTTGGCTTGTGGGACACCCCGGACACCTTGGGCATCAGGCGACTGAATCTGAAATACACATAAAATACACAGACAAAACGAGAAACAAATTAACAAAAAGCTGTACTTTTAATGTAATTTGTTTGTCAATAATGTACAATGTATAGAGAACAATTATATCTAGCGTTACATTATCATCACAATCCTACATAGTATAGACATCTACAGGCCAAAGCCAAATATTACTTTATATGGTGATCAGTATAACCTGTTCGAGATGGAGCACAATAGCTGGGTATCCTCTGAGAAACTGGTCCAGAGCTCTATGAAGGTGGCCAACCCATCGCGTTCCCCCAATTCTTGTGGGCATGAGAGGTGTTGCTTTGAGGGTCTGGAAGGTGTTGACTAGGTTGGCTCGATTAAGTGGACTGGTGTGGTAAAAAGTAAATAGTCCACTAAGCAGTTCTTCCACTCTCTGAAACGTGGGATTCTTCTTCATAGCATCAGAGAAGGCCAGCTCCTGACGGTGAGCCATGCAATGAACCCTCAGAACATAATCTTTGACCCCTTTAAGCCTGGTTACCACTCCAGTCTTTAACCCTGTCATGACTGCAGCCCCGTCTGTGGCACAGGCAACCAGTTTCTCTTCCCAGCCCTCACAAACACTGTCCATCTGGCTTTTGATAACTTGAGCTATGTGCGCAGAGTCTGCCTTTTCCACATCTTGGATCCCCACAAACCGAACCTTAACCTCCCCTCTTGTACAAAAACGAATGTACACCAACTCTTCTTCTTTCACTGCAGTGTCGGTAGATCCATCAGAAAGAACAGAGCAGAATTTGGCCTGCTCCAATTCTCTTTGGAGCTAATTTCTTTGCTCTTCAGCGATGTACTTCACAAACACTTTGCATTGCTTGTTGTTTCTGTATGTGTTCCCCACCGGCAGCCCTTTCTTCTCATCTAAACTGCAGAGACAAAATGAGCAATTAGCTTTTGTTAGCTATGATATAGAGTGATAACAATAACATTAACGTTAGCTAGCTGACGACATACAGTGTTAACTCTAGCTAAAATGTAGCTAACTTGCAAACTAGAATCATGTTTAGCTTAAATGACATTTCTGAAATATCAATTATCAAATCAGCTTTATTGGCATGAATAAAGTGCTTATTGTTGCCAATACAACATACAACAAAAATACAATTTACACAGACACACACACACAGTTTTTTGTTTTTATTTGTTTATATATATATAAAAAATTATAATATAATATAAATATATAATTAAATGACACAGACAAAAAATAAAGGAGGGAGTGGGTGAGTGAGTGAGTGAGTGGGCTTTTCCCTTTAACCTAAAATAGATTAAACTAGCAGAAAAACGCTGCCAAAAATAGGGCTACAGGACCCATCAAAAAACAAAAGTGTGTGTTAAAGTAATTTACCGTCTCTCTGCACATTATTCACATTTCATACATCAGTCATGTAGAACAACTTACTCGCACATCCAAGTGAAGTCAGTGAACGGTCGCGCTTGCTTGGCGATGGCGTGAGCGTTGCAGAAGAGGATTTCCAGCTTTCTCTTTGTAGCACGCGGTATTTTGGTGAGCCCATGCACAATTGGAGTTGCTTGGATGGGCTGGGACTTAGCTTGTGAGATGGTCATACTATCGCAGTGTGACTTGGAGCTTTCGTGAAAGGTGCTTTCTAGTTTCATTGTTGGACATCCTACAATGAATGAGTTGCGTTTGTCTGCAGAGTGTGAACGACACACTGTACAGATCATGCCCTCTTTGGCCCTATACTCAAGCCATGTTCTTGCCTCACCCGACACCGTGTAGCGCCACTTCTCATTAAATTTCCGAACATATTTCGCCGGTTTTGACTGAGACGAGGTGGGCGCTGAGACGCTGTCGGTCGATTCTTCCTCCGTCCTCGTTTTTTTTCTTGGGGGCTGCCCCCCCACAAGAAATCTCCACATAATGGAGTAGCTAAATCGTGAAAAAATAGTTTATAGGCTGCGGTAAAAAGGTCTACAAAGTATGAATGAACAAGTGTGGGAAGTGGTGTTGATTTTTGCGGGATCATCTGGGATAGCCCGCCTTACTCTGCCTCTGATTGGCTTACCCTGATTCCTCACTCCTCATGCCTACACCTAACCGCCAATGAGAGGCGTCCATCCCAGAACTGACGGGAGACGTGTTAAGTTGCTGATCAAAACACACAACTTCCTGTTTTTGCTGCTTCACATTAAAAGCTTCTACACAAGAAAGATATGATGGGCTTTTATTTTTTTAGATTACTCGCCAGAGTGGCGAGTGGTCTTCATAAATTACTCGACAAATACAAAAATTACTCGCATTTGGCGAGTAAAACAGCTTAATTTCAACCCCTGCTCACATCCCTAGGTTCGGTAGGAGTTGGGTAAATGACTCAAAAAGAGGAGTGGTTTGAACAGGTGATATTTTAATATCGATGAGAAATAAAATAATAAACATAAACAACTTGGTTGTTCCCTTTTTCAAAATAATAAGGCGCCAGAAAATAAAAAAAGAAAAGAAAAGAGTCCTGGGACACTGAGCACTCCTGCTCAGCGTTCTTGTGTGTTCCGTTGAGGGGGATCCAATGTGTGTTCTGAGTGTCAATTTCAATTGAGTTTCCTTGTCTTCAGTTTCTTTTATTACTACTACCCGGGTAGGTGAGAAGTGTGTGTGTATATCTTATCTGCTCTCAATGTGTGAGATTCAGATGATCCGGAGTCGTTGAGGTAGGTAGGTTCTGCAGCTGGCCACACTGCTTCTCCAACTGTCTCTCTCGCTCTCAGAATCGCTGGGCTGGGCTCGCCATCTCGTTCGTCTCGTCCTCAGAATTGCTGGGCTGGGCTCGCCATCTCGTTCCTCTCGTCCTCAGAATCGCTGGGCTGGGCTCGCCATCTCGTTCGTCTCGTCCTCAGAATCGTTGGGCTGGGCTCGCCATCTCGTTCGTCTCGTCCTCAGAATCGTTGGGCTGGGCTCGCCATCTCGTTCCTCTCGTCCTCAGAATCGCTGGGCTGGGCTCGCCATCTCGTTCCTCTCGTCCTCAGAATCGCTGGGCTGGGCTTGCCATCTCGTTCGTCTCGTCCTCAGAATCGCTGGGCTGGGCTCGCCATCTCGTTCCTCTCGTCCTCAGAATCGCTGGGCTGGGCTCGCCATCTCGTTCCTCTCGTCCTCAGAATCGCTGGGCTGGGCTCGCCATCTCGTTCCTCTCGTCCTCAGAATCGCTGGGCTGGGCTCGCCATCTCGTTCGTCTCGTCCTCAGAAGCGTTGGGCTGGGCTCGCCATCTTGTTTGTCTCGTTCTCTCTGTTTCTCAGTTCAGACTAGCAAAGAAAAAAAACAACCTACACAGAAAGTGCATAGGTATAAGAAACTTCATCTGATTCTGTCTCTATTTCTTATGAGATCTCATCATTTTCTAGGTTCACCAAAATTTAGGAAATACATTAAAACACATTAAATTAATTATTATGACTTAAAACAATTAGTTTTGACCATAAATGAAATCAATTATTCATGAATTATCATGTTAACAATGATATTTTTAACAGACACAGTTTATGCATCTTTTTAAACCTCTATTTATCCTTTATCATCAGTTTTTAACTATTTTAATTCACCTTTTTAATATTTAACTCTTGAACATAAAATTAATTACAGTTTTTATACACAAAAGTGCATTTTCCTTCATCAATAAATTAAATATATGGTGCTGTTACCATTTGCAGTGGCTAATAACACAAATAAACAGTTCGAATGGCATAAAAAATGATTAAACTGCATCTTCTCAATGTAAACCGCATGGAAAATGAGCCTTAGCTTAGCGATTAGCATGGCGACTAGCATTACTAAGCATAAAGGGGCTCACACACCGGACCGAAAATCGGCGTCTTTGAGAGAGTCGGCGCCCGTGACATGAGTCTACTTGGTGTGGTCGCTCGAATCGGCCCACGTCGGCGTTCATTTCAGCCGATTCAAATGTGTAATCCGCCATTCGAGTCGGTCATTCTTTTACAATTCTGATTGGTGGAGGCTAGCAGCTTGACTAGCGAATCAGTGAAGCCCGGAAGTGACGATGGTAAACATACCAGATAACCAGTGGAATCGAAGAAGATGTCGACACACACTCTCAACGCATTGTTTTGGCATCGCTTGACTGTTTTTCTTCGTTTGAATAATGTGGACTGAAGCGCTTGAGCAACAATTTATCGCCATGGTGGAGGATAGACCGTCGCTGTTTGTGGTCGCTGGCAAGACCTATTCCAACAAGCAGGTCAAAACGGAAAGCTGGCGCCAGATATCAGAGGCGTTGAATCTACCGGGTAAGATCTGTATTTGTATACAAATATCGCATTTGTATGTAGCCTACATCCCACATTAGTACGATGTGTAGGGGCAAAGGGCAACGTTTGCAGCTTCGAAACATTACCTTTCTTTTGATTGAAATAGCCTGTGAGCTAGCTGCTAACCAATGTGTAGCCCACTCTCGCGTTTGACCATCGGATTCCTCAGACATAGGATGTGCCTGCTATTTACTTTTTTTGACCTGTGTATTTGCAGGCTTTTGTAAGTGTTATTGTGTAGGTTGATACTTTGTGTTGAGGCAAGACCAGAATTTAATTCAACTCTAAACTGTATAAACTTTTCAGTGAAAGAGCTGAGGAAGAAATGGGACTCCCTCCGAACCCAGTTCACCCACTACAAAAAGCTCCCTCCATCAGGAAGTGGAGCTTCAGAGAAGACGCCCAGACAGATATGGGTTTTACGAAGGATGCAGTTCCTCGAGCCACACATGCAGAGGAGAGAAAGCAGATCAAACCTCACTCAGGTAACTTTGGCTCTCCCGTTGTTGAATAGTACTCATTTGTCGTCTGAATGAAGCTCGATTAGTGTTCACTGCCGACTTATCATATATTCTTAAGAATTTAGAAGCTTTGGCACTGACAAAAAATGTGCTTCTGTGTTGTTTATGAATGCTTTGATCCATGATATAATATATATTATCATTTTTTAGGAACCCACAGCCCCCACTGACACTAGTACCAGTAGGCCTACAGGCGCCAGGTTCGATGACCAGGACCAGAGTGAACGCGAGGAGGATCAGACCTCATCAATCGAATCACCATTGGCCGAATCAACCGTGTGTGAAGAGACCATCCACCAAGAGACACAGTCCCGAGCAGGGCCTTCTTCTCAGCGTAGAAGGTCTTCTCCCCAGTCCCCAGATAACACAGACCTCTTGCGCATAATAGGGGCTGCACTCATGAGGAAAGCAGAGACGAGGGCAGATGATGCCGTCACAGCGACCCTCAAAATCCTTGAGGTTAAGCTAAGGCAGGCGCCACCAGAACTCTTGGCGAGCCTTGAGCATGAAATGCTCAACGTCATTTATAATATCACCACAAAGCACAACCAGGAACGCACTCACTTGGGAGAACTGGGTCCTTGAGGCTTTTTTATTTGATATTGTACTTTACTTACTTATATTTATACATTGTCTTGAGCTTTTGTAGTTTGTTATTGCTTGCCTTTTATATTCTATACATTTTATACTTGACACTTTTGCATGTTGTACTTAACTTTATTTATATTTATACTTTAAGCTTTTGTATTTTGATATTGCATGCCTTTTGTATTTTATACTTTATACTTCTTACAATAAAACATGTCTTTGAAAAAGCAAATCTCCCTGCATTTTCATATCCACTGCAACCCCATTTCAACATTGTCTACACATTCCATTCATTCCATGATCTCCTTCCCAAATAACAACTATTCAGCAATAATGTCTAGCTATTCTCATTGTAATGTCTATCTATTTGGTCGTCTGGTCCTCCATTCATTCCATGATCTCCTTCCCGCATAACTATTCAGCAATAATGTCAGTGTTTCCCCTACCATTGTACAGGCCTGGCGGGCCGCCAGGCCAAGGAGACCTGCCGCCAGGCCAAAAAAAAAATCAATATACCAAAAATAAGCCACCTATCAATTCATTCGTAAATCAATAATCATTTACATTAGGAGCGCCTCCGCGCAGCACAGTAGACTTGCTCCCCAAGACGCGCGGCCGCAACAATCCTCGCCGCGCGCTCCCGCTTTTTTCTTCGTGTACTTTACGCGCTTGATGTTGTTCTGATGCCGCTCCGCCTCGTTAAACCACCACGATGCCGCTTTCTACTTTGAAAACACGGAACGTTGACACTGTATTTTGATAAGCTGTTGCACTCTTCAGACTCGTGGTGTGAGCGGAACCGGTCCATAGGGTCCATAATATTTATTTTATTACATTACATTATTATTTATTTTTACATAATAAAAATGCCGCTGTGTGTCTCCGTCCAAAACCCGCTGCGCTCGCGCTGTCTGCTCGCACAGATCCGCTCGTGCGCACATGCGCTGATGCAGGTCAAGTGTTGTCGAGAAATATAAGCAGAGACGGCGCTCCTTAAAAACAACATCACGCCATGTGTGTGTAGTATTAGGACGTGATGACGTATGTACAACCGGCCAAAGCCCGTTTGCCCCCCCTCCCCGGGGGGGAGGATTGTTTTTGATAAGATGTGGAACTTTGAGTTAACTGCTGTTGAGTAAACCTATAACTTATATTTTACTTGATAAAATAAGACAATATATGCACTCATATGTCGTTGTAGTGTTTTACAGTATCTGTAGCTATTATTAATGTGATGCTCATCATTTTCCAGCCATATTTTTCTGGACCCTGATCATTTCCATCAACCGGCACCTTAATAAGTCGCTCTCTCCTTGTGATCTTGAATACACTCTGGTTGAACAAAAATGTTGAATGCAAATATAATAATTGCAGAATTGCAGACTGCTTGCTGTGCCACCTGACTTAATCCAACTGCACCAATACACCATCCCACGCGTCTCGTCTGTTCAGGGTTTTTTCGGTGGGTACCACCGGGCCTGAAAAAAATTCTAGGGGAAACACTGAATGTCTAGCTATTCTAATTGTAATGTCTATCTATTACAAGTGAAGACCGCTAGCTTGGTCGTCTGGTCCTCTATTCAACCCATGATCTCCTTCCCCAATAACAACTATTCAGCAATAATGTCTTGCTATTCTCATTGTAATGTTTATCACCTTCACCCTATTTCAACATAGACTAGAAGTGAATAGAGGTATGACAAGGTATTTCACACTAATATTGTCTTATATAATAGACCATGGACTGCTCCTTTTGCATGTGAGCCAGTCACAAATGCTGATTTGATGATGCTACATGAGTCAATTATGATTGATATGATTTTTATTCATCTTTCAGAATAATCACAGCACGCAGCACACAAACAGCACACAGTCAATCTGTCCTGTATCATGTCCCATTGAAAAGGCCACAGTTGACATTATATTTACAATATTTACAATAACCACAGTATATCCACAGTATATACCACAGTTGAAACCCAACACAGTCAATCTGTCCTATATCTTGTCCCACTGAAAAGGCACTGCACCATGTTCAGACATAAAATGTGTACATAGCCCATCCCTAATCTGTTTGGCTCTTGCTGCTGTATTCGTGGTCTGTGGCAAGTGGGCTTGTTGTAGGGCAGGGTCTTGCCGCCATCTTCCTGGAAAAATGCCTCCATCTGGTCCTTCCCGGTCTAGAATGTCTGCCATGTATGCAGCTCTGCTCTCACTCCGTAGGAAGTTATGCAGAGCACAACAAGCCAGGACAATGGACTCCACTTTGACCATGTCTCTGATGTTGATGGTGGTAAGCAAGACACGGAAGCGCGTGGCCATAATTCCAAATGCATTTTCTACAACCCTCCGCGCTCGCGACAGCCTGTAGTTGAAGATTCGCTGATCTACACTGAGACCGCGGTTTGCATATGGTTTCATCAGGTAGTCTTTCAGCGGAAACGCTTCATCTGCCACAATACAGTATGGAGACAGCTTGTCAGAACCGGGAAGTGGTTCAGGAGGAGGGATGTTTGTGGTTTTGTTTACCAGGGCTTCTGCTAAGGTGCAACCATGAAACACTCCACCATCGGAAACTCTTCCATTACAACCAACATCCACATACAGAAATCTGTAATTGCTGTCGACCAGTGCCATCAGGACAATGGAGAAGTTGTGCTTGTAGTTGTAGTATGTGGAACCAGACCTTGGTGGGGGGCGAATATTTACATGTTTCCCATCCAGAGCACCCAGGCAATTTGGGAAGTTCCACTCCGACATGAATCCACTGGCAACCTGCTGCCACTCATCAGCTGTGTCTCTGGGCACTGAAAACAAGAAAAATAACAACAGTGAATACCAAAGGCTGATGTGTTTATCTGGTTTGAAAAACGTCCGGACAAACGACAATATGCATATTTGCACAGCATTAGGCTACCGTGTCTGATGTCGACGTAAAATAAAATCGCACATACCTTCATATATTTCTCTCTTAAGACCTGGTAGATGGCTTCACAGGTTTCAGGGACGAATTCCGTGATTGCAGAGTGACCCATTCGAAACTGATAAGAAAGACTCTTGAAGCTTTCTCCTGCAATTACAAACGAACACATTGCTTGGGTAATTATACGGAAGTATAATAAAGTATAATGTCCTGTTCAGGTGCCGAGAAAGGACCCGAACTAAAAAAGTAATACAAACAGCTTATCTTACCTGTTGCGAGGAAACGCAGTGTGACCATCAGACGTTCACCGACAGATATACAATCACGGTAGTTGGTGTTGCATCGCTGGATAATCGGTCAGACAAGTTCTTCCAGCATGTGGAACTTATCAGGAAAGAGCCGAGCGAAATTTCTGAAATCACCTGGCTCGTCCATCTCCAGTTCCCGACACAAATTTGGATAAACTCCTTGGGCTGCTCGCTGTTGTATCCACGGCTTCACCCACTTAGTGCGCCTAACTGTTCTCTTTCTTTTTCGCTTACGACTGTCTTCTTCCATAAGAATAAGTGCGAGAGCTGACAAGGCCAGTGTCTCCGTATCGACATCATCCAACATTTTAGATTTTTCCGTTCAGAGAGTAATCAAAACTACAGTCTACAACCTCACTCTGCTGACAACAGTGACTGGTGAGGACAGCGTGCTCTGTGTTATTGTCTAGGGAGGACCGCCTACTTCCGGTTTTCGTGTTTTTTGGCCCACAATACAGATTAGCGCCGCCTGTTGTTTTGGAGACATTCCATCTCGCGCAAGCGCGGAACGGTATGGCGTCGGCTGTAATTCCGTAGGTGTGAACCGCCCATGTCGTTGTTCGAGTCGGCCATATTAAGTAACCGACGCCGAATTTACCGACGCGAGTCGGGCAGTTCTTCCGGTGTGGACACAGCTTAAAACAGTGGACAAAATAGCATCCCAACCTAGCAGTTAGCATGTCGCGGTTGCTAGTAGCTTTAGCATTTCAAGCTAGCGATCTTTTTACAAACGATAAACTACGGTAGAAATTGCACAAAAGTAACAACAACAAAAAACATTGGAAGGCATCATATGGCACATTTTAAGCAACATAGACCAACAAAACCCAAGTTAATAGCACAATAAATGTATTTTTTCCCGTCTGAACGGCTACCGAACTAGAAGCTAACTGTGTGCTAACTCACCGGAGTCTCGTGCATTTTACTTCACTAAGGGGTTTTTCTCGTCGGCTCACGGCTTATCGGGTCTGCCTGCGGACGTCTCTGCCGTTATCCGCAGCTTCCTGCTACTCTTTGCGTCGTGTTTTCTTTGTTTTAGCTACCGACTCCCTCGGTCTGGCTTATGCCTTGAGAGAAAATGGCGTCTGCTCTCAGGTGCAGACTTCACGCGATACCTGACCTAGGTTCACGCCGTATACAAACACTAGCAGGGGAATACTGCCATCTACTGGGGGTTTAGTAGAACTGTCTAAATGACAAATATAGGTTTAGTAACCTTTTTCTTCATGCTGGTTACACATGTATTATATAATAGCCAAACCGGTTGTATATTAAGACTTACTCATTTGTATGCATTTTACTTTTTCTTTATGTACTTTCAGATGACAAGAATGAATGCGAGAAGTATGATTTTACTACAACTGCTGAATTGAGTGGCTCAGAAGAGGAGTTAAGGTACTGCCATGTTTATATTGACCTTTGAACTCATGACTCTATTGGTCTTTGAAAAAGCCAAAAATGTAAACCTTGGTGGCTTTTTAAATCTCAAAATGCCAAATACCATAGAAGCATATCACACTCTTAGATATTACATTTACATTTAGGTCATTTAGCAGACGCTTTTGTCCAAAGCGACTTACAATAAGTAAGATAATAAGTAAGAATAAGATATGCTGGAATACACATTTAGCAGATAACAGCCAACATTTTCATTTTTTAGTTTGACTACCTTATAAAATTCACCTTCACATGGTATAAAACTAAAAGTTCACACAATCTGTCAGTAGCAGTTTGATACAGAAAGAATTTATTATTTATTATTTACATTTTTTAAAAAACACATTAATAAACAGGGTGGATGGTGTTAGGCAGAACGTCCTGCCTCCTCAGACTCCACAGGAACACTATCCAGATCTAAAAGAGGCAGAACATCACGTGGGACCAGATACTGGGCCATGTTGGGGAGTCCGGACACCACACAGCAGCTCAGAGCGCTGCGGCCGATCCCCATGTCAGAGACCTCGGACCACTCGCCAGTGGTCACGTTGTAGCACTCCACGTTGGTGGAGGTGGTGATGCCGTTGAAGCCCCCGGCAACGAAGATCCGGTCATCGATGACTTCCATGCCGAAGTTGCTGCGAGGGGTCAACATGTGGGACACTTGGTTCCAGGTGTTGCTCCGAGGGTCGTAGACCTCCACGCTGCGGAGACGGCTGGCGCCATCAAAGCCGCCGACCTTTGGGAGGAAGAGGAAATGAAAAGGTCAAACGGAGATTGAACCAGTTTCTCTGAATCTCTATGTGAGGGTCAGCAGTGTTTCCTGGACTTACAGCATAGAGGCGGTCTGCATACGTAATGATGCCAATCCCACTGCGGGCGCAGGTCATGAGGCCGATGGTCGTCCACTGGTCGGTCTCTGGGTCGTAACACTCAGCCGTCTGCAGGCACTCGTTCCCATTGAAACCACCGCAAACGTAAACCTGGGAACAACAGGAAAGGACTTTAATAGGATTTAACAATGAAATGATTTAAGAATTAACACTTTTCTTGGCTTCTACTGGTAATAAATCATCTGAAATATCACTACACAACTGTGAGATAATGTGAGAATTATGAGACCCACCTTGTTGTGGAGCGTCGTGGAGCTGGCGTCACTTCTAACCTCCTGCATGGATGGAATGAGACTCCACTGGTTTGTCTCGGGGTTATAGCGCTCTGCAGTGGAGAGTCGTTGATGCCCGTCATACCCTCCCATGGCATAGATGCACCCGTTGAGTGTAGTGACGCTCACGTAGCAGCGGCGGAAAAACATGGGCGACACCTCATGCCAGGTTTTTGAGCCGAGGTCGAACCTGCACACGCTGTTGAAGTACTCCAACCTGTCGAAGCCCCCAACGCAGTAGACGCTCCCGTTGAGGAAGGCGGTGCCATGGTAGGCACGAGGACGCTCCAGATGCTGGGTCAAGCTGATCCAGTCGTTGGTGTGGACGTTGTAGGCCTCGATGCCGGCAGTCGGATCGCCGCCACTCCAGCCTCCGATGGCCAGCAGGACGGCGTTTGGAAGGCGAGGACGGGCGAGATGGTGGTAGACATTAGGCTGGTTTTGCACGACTTCTATGGCTTCCCTGACCATGCGCTGGCAGTCTGCGTTGTTATTCACCAGCTTATTAGTCATCACACTGATCCTCATGTACTCTGTACCCATGGAGGCCAGCCGCACCTGCAGAGAAAACAGGACAGAATGTTTGGATAGAAGTTCATGGACGGCAGTACTTTAGGCTGGTCCTTGACTCTAGAGGTGGCCCTACAGACTACTGTTCAGTCAGGATGAAACCACGGAGAAGAAATCATGTGACAGGAAGTCATCCTACCTTAGATAAGAGCACAGCGATGTGGTCTCTCCTTTCCTGCAGTGAGTGGGCGATCCAGCGGAGGACGGCCTCATACACAGTCCTCTCGTCTCTCACTCTGAGGTCGTCTCGGTTCAGGATGGCGCTGAGTTGCTGCACAGAGAGCTGCCGGAACTCTTCAGAGGAAACCAGCTCCTCAAAGTGGTCGACGATGAAGCTGTAGGCCTGGCGTTGCAGTTCGGGGCAGAAGCAGACGGTGGTGAACTGGAAGATGCCGATGCAGTTCTCTGGGCAGAGCTGGCTCTCCAGGAAGTCGCAGCACTTTTTCACAACTCCCATCACATTAAACTGATCGGCTGCTAGAAGCAGCTCCTGAACGTTGTCCTCCGTCACTGAAACGGAGCCGGTGTATGCAAAGTCGATGAGGAGCTGCATCATGTCAGGAGTCAGGCCGGGGATGTTGAAGACCTTCTTGTCTGGAGAAGACCAGCGTTGGAAGAGAGCTCTGTGGGTCAGGATGAAAACACAAAGAAGAGGATGAGAAACTGACGTCAGCTGTTCCTTCTTTGCTTCACACTAATAACTAGGATAAGAATATAGTGGGGCGCTTTTCAAAACAGCAGCAGAGTGTAATATGACTGATATCAAGGCTCCTCCCAGTTTACTTTAAACCACAACACTGACAAACCCAACACGCTGAATGACACACATGAAACCTGTTGAATAAATGACATCTGGAATGGAAATAGTGAATTATATGCATTTTGTAACAGATGTGTAACTTTTCTGAATGCACTCCATTCTAAAATCTGCTTTAAAGTACAGTAGTATGGAACTGAGAGACCAGCAGCTCAAATTCTACTTCACATTTTTAAAAAACAACAAAACAATAACACGTTTGGCAAACATCATAAATCCAACTTGAGCTGAGTCTACAACCGATGTACAAACTTCACATGTTGGAAGTCAATATGAGATGAATGGAAACAAGAAACCTCATTTGAGATGATATCCAGTCAAGTCATTATATTTATAAAAACTATAGACAGACAGGGAAACTACACCACTGGTTGAAATCTGAATGATCCTTTCAAATATGTTACAAATATTCTCGTAGCCGTCTATCAGGTGTTCAATGTCCTCTTGTTTTGTTTTAAATCACAGATGCTCTATGAGCTGGTTACGTGTTGTGGCTGTTCTCTCAGACTTCACATCGCTAATCAATCAATTTGCTGTTACTTTCTGCTCATTTGAAGGATATAAATTCACACGTTTCCCCCCTAATATCAGATAATGTACTCACTCGAAGTAGAGGCTGCATCCACAGAGGAAGATCTTGTGGATTTGAAATTCCACGTCTTCAACAGTGATGACTGCGTCGCAAAACGTTCCCTCCAGACGTAAATCATTGAACCCTGAGGCAGGAAACAGGAAAGAAGAGTGGCGTTGATTGGCCATCTTGATTTGCTGATGATAGAGTTGTTGTCTCTGGTTGTTGGCTTGTGTGGAGATCAAGAGAGAGACTGGACACCTTCACAGACTTCACTACTAGAATAGATGCTCATCACATCACTGTGGTTTGTGATTGATGCAGAATGTTATTGTTCAAATGTAGTTAGTATGTGTTTAACTGCAGCTTCCATCAGTCAGACAGGAGGTGAAGGTTCACTAAAGTGGCAGAACTCACACTGTATCATTTGTTTCAACTCTTGGGCCACTTTATTAACCATGACAACGGTTGTTGCGTTTATTTTTGGAGTTTTTCTCTACTTTTCAGAGGCCACTTTAATGAACCTTCACCTCCTGTCTGACTGATGGAAGCTGCAGTTAAACACATACTAACTACATTTGAACAATAACATTTTGCATCAATCACAAACCACAGTGATGTGATGAGCATCTATTCTAGTAGTGAAATCTGTGAAGGTGTCCAGTCTCTCTCTTGATCTCCACACAAACCAACAACCAGAGACAACAACTCTATCATCAGCAAATCAAGATGGCCAATCAACGCCACTCTTCTTTCCTGTTTCCTGCCTCAGGGTTCAATGATTTACGTCTGGAGGGAACGTTTTGCGACGCAGTCATCACTGTTGAAGACGTGGAATTTAAAATCCACAAGATCTTCCTCTGTGGATGCAGCCTCTACTTCGAGTGAGTACATTATCTGATATTAGGGGGGAAACTTGTGAATTTATATCCTTCAAATGAGCAGAAAGTAACAGCAAATTGATTGATTAGCGATGTGAAGTCTGAGAGAACAGCCACAACACGTAACCAGCTCATAGAGCATCTGTGATTTAAAACAAAACAAGAGGACATTAAACACCTGATAGACGGCCACGAGAATATTTGTAACATATTTGAAAGGATCATTCAGAATTCAACCAGTGGTGTAGTTTCCCTGTCTGTCTATAGTTTTTATAAATATAATGACTTGACTGGATATATCATCTCAAATGAGGTTTCTTGTTTCCATTCATCTCATATTGACTTCCAACATGTGAAGTTTGTACATCGGTTGTAGACTCAGCTCAAGTTGGATTTATGATGTTTGCCAAACGTGTTATTGTTTTGTTGTTTTTTAAAAATGTGAAGTAGAATTTGAGCTGCTGGTCTCTCAGTTCCATACTACTGTACTTTAAAGCAGATTTTAGAATGGAGTGCATTCAGAAAAGTTACACATCTGTTACAAAATGCATATAATTCACTATTTCCATTCCAGATGTCATTTATTCAACAGGTTTCATGTGTGTCATTCAGCGTGTTGGGTTTGTCAGTGATGTGGTTTAAAGTAAACTGGGAGGAGCCTTCATATCAGTCATATTACACTCTGCTGCTGTTTTGAAAAGCGCCCCACTATATTCTTATCCTAGTTATTAGTGTGAAGCAAAGAAGGAACAGCTGACGTCAGTTTCTCATCCTCTTCTTTGTGTTTTCATCCTGACCCACAGAGCTCTCTTCCAACGCTGGTCTTCTCCAGACAAGAAGGTCTTCAACATCCCCGGCCTGACTCCTGACATGATGCAGCTCCTCATCGACTTTGCATACACCGGCTCTGTTTCAGTGACGGAGGACAACGTTCAGGAGCTGCTTCTAGCAGCCGATCACTTTAATGTGATGGGCGTTGTGAAAAAGTGCTGCGACTTCCTGGAGAGCCAGCTCTGCCCAGAGAACTGCATCGGCATCTTCCAGTTCACCGCCGTCTGCTTCTGCCCTGAACTGCACCGCCAGGCCTACAGCTTCATCGTCGACCACTTTGAGGAGCTCGTTTCCTCTGAAGAGTTCCGGCAGCTCTCTGTGCAGCAACTCAGCGCCATCCTGAACCGAGACGACCTCAGAGTGAGAGACGAGAGGACTGTGTATAAGGCCGTCCTCCGCTGGATCGCCCACTCACTGGAGGAAAGGAGAGACCACATCGCTGTGCTCTTATCTAAGGTAGGATGACTTCCTGTCACATGATTTCTTCTCTGTGGTTTCATCCTGACTGAACAGTAGTCTGTAGGGCCACCTCTAGAGTCAAGGACCGGCCTAAAGTACTGCCGTCCATGAACTTCTATCCAAACATTCTGTCCTGTTTTCTCTGTAGGTGCGGCTGGCCTCCATGGGTACAGAGTACATGAGGATCAGTGTGATGACTAATAAGCTGGTGAATAACAACGCAGACTGCCAGCGCATGGTCAGGGAAGCCATAGAAGTCGTGCAAAACCAGCCTGATGTCTACCACCATCTCGCCCGTCCTCGCCTTCCAAACGCCGTCCTGCTGGCCATCGGAGGCTGGAGTGGCGGCGATCCGACTGCCGGCATCGAGGCCTACAACGTCCACACCAACGACTGGATCAGCTTGACCCAGCATCTGGAGCGTCCTCGTGCCTACCATGGCACCGCCTTCCTCAACGGGAGCGTCTACTGCGTTGGGGGCTTCGACAGGTTGCAGTACTTCAACAGCGTGTGCAGGTTCGACCTCAGCTCAAAAACCTGGCATGAGGTGTCGCCCATGTTTTTCCGCCGCTGCTACGTGAGCGTCACTACACTCAACGGGTGCATCTATGCCATGGGAGGGTACGACGGGCATCAACGACTCTCCACTGCAGAGCGCTATAACCCCGAGACAAACCAGTGGAGTCTCATTCCATCCATGCAGGAGGTTAGAAGTGACGCCAGCTCCACGAAGCTCCACAACAAGGTGGGTCTCATAATTCTCACATTATCTCACAGTTGTGTAGTTATATTTCAGATGATTTATTACCAGTAGAAGCCAAGAAAAGTGTTAATTCTTAAATCATTTAATTGTTAAATCCTATTAAAGTCCTTTCCTGTTGTTCCCAGGTTTACGTTTGTGGTGGTTTTAATGGGAACGAGTTCCTGCAGACGGCTGAGTGTTACAACCCAGAGACCGACCAGTGGACGACCATCGGCCTCATGACCTGCGCCCGCAGTGGGATTGGCATCGTTACGTATGCAGACCGCCTCTATGCTGTAAGTCCAGGAAACACTGCTGACCCTCACATAACAGAGAGAGAGATTTGATCAGCACTTGTTTTTTGTAGATTCAGAGAAACTGGTTCAATCTCCGTTTGACCTTTTCATTTCCTCTTCCTCCCAAAGGTCGGCGGCTTTGATGGCGCCAGCCGTCTCAGCAGCGCGGAGGTCTACGACCCTCGGAGCAACACCTGGAACCAAGTGTCCCACATGTTGACCCCTCGCAGCAACTTCGGCATCGAAGTCATCGATGACCGGATCTTCGTTGCCGGGGGCTTCAACGGCATCACCACCTCCACCAACGTGGAGTGCTACAACGTGACCACTGGTGAGTGGTCCGAGGTCTCTGACATGGGGATCGGCCGCAGTGCTCTGAGCTGCTGTGTGGTGTCCGGACTCCCCAACATGGCCCAGTATCTGGTCCCACGTGATGTTCTGCCTCTTTTAGACCTGGATAGTGTTCCTGTGGAGTCTGAGGAGGCAGGACGTTCTGCCTAACACCATCCACCCTGTTTATTAATGTGTTTTTTAAAAAATGTAAATAATAAATAATAAATTCTTTCTGTATCAAACTGCTACTGACAGATTGTGTGAACTTTTAGTTTTATACCATGTGAAGGTGAATTTTATAAGGTAGTCAAACTAAAAAATGAAACTGTTGGCTGTTATCTGCTAAATGTGTATTCCAGCATATCTTATTCTTACTTATTATCTTACTTATTGTAAGTCGCTTTGGACAAAAGCGTCTGCTAAATGACCTAAATGTAAATGTAATATCTAAGAGTGTGATATGCTTCTATGGTATTTGGCATTTTGAAATTTAAAAAGCCACCAAGGTTTACATTTTTGGCTTTTTCAAAGACCAATAGAGTCATGAGTTCAAAGGTCAATATAAACATGGCAGTACCTTAACTCCTCAATCATACTTCTCGCATTCATTCTTGTCATCTGAAAGTACATAAAGAAAAAGTAAAATGCATACAAATGAGTAAGTCTTAATATACAACAGGTTTGGCTATTATATAATACATGTGTAACCAGCATGAAGAAAAAGGTAACTAAACCTATATTTGTCATTTAGACAGTTCTACTAAACCCCCAGTAGATGGCAGTATTCCCCTGCTAGTGTTTGTATCCGGCGTGAACCTAGGTCAGGTATCGCGTGAAGTCTGCACCTGAGAGCAGACGCCATTTTCTCTCAAGGCATAAGCCAGACAGCAGCAGAGCAGACCAGACCAGACCGAGGGAGTCGGTAGCTAAAACAAAGAAAACACGACGCAAAGAGTAGCAGAAAGCTG
Source organism: Eutrigla gurnardus (assembly GCF_963514095.1). Classification (NCBI taxonomy): domain Eukaryota; kingdom Metazoa; phylum Chordata; class Actinopteri; order Perciformes; family Triglidae; genus Eutrigla; species Eutrigla gurnardus. The sequence goes on from NC_139915.1 coordinate 32,045,783, forward strand.
CGGATAACGGCAGAGACGTCCGCAGGCAGACCCGATAAGCCGTGAGCCGACGAGGAAAAACCCCCTTAGTGAAGTAAAATGCATGAGACTCCGGTGAGTTAGCACACAGTTAGCTTCTAGTTCGGTAGCCGTTCAGACGGGAAAAAATACATTTATTGTGCTATTAACTTGGGATTGTTGGTCTATGTTGCTTAAAATGTGCCATATGATGCCTTCCAATATTTTTTGTTGTTACTTTTGTGCAATTTCTACCGTAGTTTATCGTTTGTAAAAAGATCGCTAGCTTGAAATGCTAAAGCTACTAGCAACCGCGACATGCTAACTGCTAGGTTGGCATGCTATTTTGTCCACTGTTTTATGCTTAGTAATGCTAGTCGCCATGCTAATCGCTAAGCTAAGGCTCATTTTCCATGCGGTTTACATTGAGAAGATGCAGTTTAATAATTTTTTATGCCATTCGAACTGTTTATTTGTGTTATTAGCCACTGCAAATGGTAACAGCACCATATATTTCATTTATTGATGAAGGAAAATGCACTTTTGTGTATAAAAACTGTAATTTTATGTTCAAGAGTTAAATATTAAAAAGGTGAATTAAAATAGTTAAAAACTGATGATAAAGGATAAATAGAGGTTTAAAAAGATGCATAAACTGTGTCTGTTAAAAATAATTGTTAACATGATAATTCATGAATAATTGATTTCATTTATGGTCAAAACTAATTGTTTTAAGTCATAATAATTAATTTAATGTGTTCTAATGTATTTCCTAAATTTTGGTGAACCTAGAAAACAATGAGATCTCATAAGAAATAGAGACAGAATCAGATGAAGTTTCTTATACCTATGCACTTTCTGTGTAGGTTGTTTTTTTTTCTTTGCTAGTCTCAACTGAGAAACAGGCTGTGTTCGAAATGCCATACTAACGTCCTACTCGTACTCAATCGTGACGTAAATTTGAGTACGTAGTGCGTTCAGATACAATAGTATGTGGATTTGTGTACGCGAGAAATGCCCGGATGTATACTGCATTGGCAAGAATTTCTGAGTATACAGCGGACCTTGCTAAATCTACTCAACTTCCCCAAAATGCATTGCGGCTCGTCTGACTTCTGAAAAGTTTTGGATAATGGCGGACGACTGCGGTGATTCTGGCGACAGCCCGACACAAACCGCGTACACATGTAAGTATACTGTAACACGATTTTTATGTTTCCAGCTGACTTTTAAATCGTATTGATAATGAACGTTACTTTATTGTTGTTGGCATTGTACGTTAACGTTACGAATCGAAGGTCCTGGCAGCCGGCTAGCCTACTGACGCTAATTTACCATAGAGGCTAGCGAGCGTAAGCGAAGCAGCAAATGTGCCGTTTTTACCGACGTTATCTAAGAAGATGGTGCTTATGTGAAAACGTGATAATATATTTACTAACGGTGGTTAATAACGCGGTGCACCGTTGTCCGTTAAAGGGACGGATGAAAACACCGGGCGCCTCATTCAGTGGAGGGAACGAGGAGGAGAAGTTCACCGGCAAGAGGGATGCTGCTCTGAGAGGCTTCACCTAAGAAAATGTGGTTTAAATGTTATAATTCTCATATGCAGGGCTTAACTACTACTGGTGCATATTTAGCTTCTCAATGATATAAGGTTGAACACCAGCGTATATAGATGGGAGATGTCCTGCTCTCCTGAGAAACCAGATGAAGTTGTCTTTCTTATTAATAACCAGGCAAAGTCAGTGCTGGATAATATCTACAATGTGTTAAAACATCAGAGTCCATTAAGTTTATCCCATGTGGAACAGTATTACAGTATATATTCTAATATATGACTAGTGGTGAATAGTTGATCTAAACAATGATTATGAGAAGTGTTGTTTGTATGAACTGAAGATGTCAGCACTGAGGGAGGAGAGGTCACTGCTGCACGCTGGAAGTGTTTATGGTCATGGATGAGGTGATGGAGCAAAGACCTGCTATTACCCCACTACACCCCATCTCCTCAGCCATGATGCCAACCACTGCAGCAGGGTCTCTCCTCCAGAGCAGGAGGGAAATAGACCTGCAGGCCGAAAACATGAGTCAACAATCATATATATTCAGATATTTATTATTTAGATTTGTACACAACCTAATAATCGTAAAACATTTAACAGGAAACATTTGTCTGTAACAACTTCTACTATGTGGTATTACTTATAAACTGCACTACTGATAAACACAAATAAAACCTCAACAATAATCATGTTCCTACAACACAGGGATCTGGACATTTGGAGCAGACACTGCAGCTACGAGCCTCTGAGGATGTCCCAGGACTGCTGGAGTGGCTCGTTGACTTCGTCGCTGTCACCCCCATCACCACCGTGGAACTATGGACATGGAACCCATCTGTTCTGTTAGTAAGCAGTGGACGAGGTTCTCCATGGAACGCCTTGAAAGACAGAAGTCCTTCCTTAAATCCCCTTCCCGAAGTAGAGTCCCAGCGGGGGAACATGAGGATTGACCTGCAGTACGGCCGTCTGCACCAACCAGTAACAGAAAACATCAGATATTACATTTATTCAGAATGTTTTCCTATTCATTTGTTGATAAACTACTTATTCCTTCTTATCATACACGTATTGCAACCTGTATATATAACATGGATTATTTGTCTAATAAATTATTCACTAATATCCCACTTGTTTGTACTTGTTTATTTTTATCACACCAAACTCATGCATGATATTATTAAAACCACTTATATTAGCCTACATGTAGCCTACATTTGTTTATGCATGCATATGCACATCTATTGATAATCAAATAATAAAGGAACGTATTTAAACCAGATAAGTCATATTACTTACTTCAGAGGGAAATCCCGTACATGTGAATAATGTAGCTCCTCCGACGGGCCGATTGCCTCCGTCGTATCCACGGTGAAGGTGCTGGTGTTCCGTGGTCAGAGGTATAATACGATCTATGAACGGACGATTAATGATCGATAAAAGCTGCTTAATAGTCGTGATCGATGGCGAGTGAAGGCAGCTACTCAGGTAAGAGGAAGAAAGAGGGAAAGCGTGAGAGCGCGCATATATAATAAACTGTAGAAAACATTTGACAGTTGTAATTTGACTTTAAAATATTTAGAAATATTAAATTAACTGTAATAATAATCATGCTTTATATTTTGATAAGTAATTAATATAAAACGGGAGCTAGAACCGCTAACGTAATCGATTCGGTTACGTGAGAGAAGATGAGGACGAGATGTCAATAAAGTTAAAAAAAAACAAAAAAATGTAGTATGAGATGTGTATACTTCGGTGTGAACAGTCTGAGGGTAACAGCATACTCAAGCGTTCATTTAGTAGGCAGTATGCAGTACATACACGTTGAGTATGTAGTAGGCAGTACGTTAGTACGGCATTTCGAACACAGCCACAGAGAGAAAGAGACGAACAAGATGGCGAGCCCAGCCCAACGATTCTGAGGACGAGACGAACGAGATGGCGAGCCCAGCCCAGCGATTCTGAGAGCGAGAGAGAAAGTTGGAGAAGCAGTGTGGCCAGCTGCAGAACCTACCTACCTCAACGACTCCGGATCATCTGAATCTCACACATTGAGAGCAGATAAGATATACACACACACTTCTCACCTACCCGGGTAGTAGTAATAAAAGAAACTGAAGACAAGGAAACTCAATTGACATTTACACTCAGAACACACATTGGATCCCCCTCAACGGAACACACAAGAACGCTGAGCAGGAGGGCTCAGTGTCCCAGGACTCTTTTCTTTTCTATTTTTATTTTCTGGCGCCTTATTATTTTGAAAAAGGGAACAACCAAGTTGTTTGTTTATTATTTTATTTCTCATCGATATTAAAATATCACCTGTTAAAACCACTCCTCTTTTTGAGTCATTTACCCAACTCCTACCGAACCTAGGGATGTGAGTATCCATTAATCAGGATTAAAGGTGCTACACATGTTTTATATTAGTGGACATCATCTTGGATGCCAACAGTCAACAATAAACTGAGGCTATTGAATGACAATATTTTAATTTTTATTGCATATGATATGATTTTGTGAGGAAGGGGCGGGACTAAATAAGCTTTTTGCTTCCTCCTGTTCCCTCTCGAATATATTGTTTTTTTCCGGCTGAGACTGTTTATTTGTGTTGTGCTTCTGACATTTAGTTACTTTAAATGGTTATTTGTTGTTGTTGTTTGCGATAAAAACCAAATAATAAAACAGTCACCCCAAAATACACACACAAGCAAAACTGATAATATAGCAGGCTAGAAATGACCAAACATACATAAGAGGCAGATAGAGATATTTAAAAGTTGAAAAATTAAGAAATGTCCGTATGTATGTGTTGACAATTACGTTCATATATGACAGCCATCTCCAATTAGCGGCCCGCGGGCCAAATCCGGCCCGCAAGAGCAAAGTGTCCGGCCCGTGCAGACCCAGTGACTAACTAATAACCTGCCATAAGGTGAAATAAAGAGTCGGTAAAGTTGAAAATATATTCACAGATGCGGGATCAATAAATCTGAAGAGAAACGCTTTCAAACACAAAAGATGCCTCTTTCCCACCGTAATATCATAGACTACGAGCTACAAGGACCAAAACCCAGATTTTTTACATAAATAAGCTGTCCTCCGGTCTGGACGGAGAACATTGATCTCTATGTGCAGCCGGGCGAGTGTGCAGGGACCGTCTGCAAATTACAAGACAACAGCAAGACGCTGCAAACAAAAATCATTAACTCCACTATTAAACAGTATTGTTTTCCTCTTGTGCACCACTTGCTGTAGTTGTTTTTTGTTGTTGATCAAAATATTCTCCAGGGGCATTAAAATAAATAAATTGTTGATATTGGACTTATTTTCTTTCAAGTGTACATTTTTTATCTGTCCCTCAACACAGGCTATGACTACTACTACTATCTGCTACTACAACCAACTACCACTGGTAGTACTAATCATTACAATCATAATACTTCAAATAATAGCAGCAACAATAATAACATTTGCACATAAAACAATGTTTAGTGGTCCAATGAAAAAAATAACAGACAATTTGGCCCTCGACTTGGCAACCTGGACATAATTTGGCCCTCAGTGAAAACTAATTGGGGAACCCTGCTCTATACTTTATATACTGGAATTCCTGTTCAAGTTGTGAACAATTTGTTGCTGCATTAAAAAGGTTTACACATGAATTACAATTCATGCTACGTTTGAATCTTTCTTTTTTTTTTTTTTAGAATTTACTATTTTAACAATAAATAATGCAATAAATGTATGATTGATGCATTTGTTGTTTCACGAAGTTGGAAATGAATGTTTAAGTCAATGCTGCTTACACATAGCGAGACATCCAGCTTATTAATTAAACACTGGTCCCGGATCTGAAGTTATTGGTATCGGGACTGATACGTTATTTAACACCAGTTTCCAATCATTTAGAGTGGATCCAGGTGAGCTGAAACTAAAGTATAGTAACATTGTGAAACAAAAGAAAAACCTCAGGACTCACCGAACTTGAGGAGGAGGATGACGAAGGAGAAACGGAGCCAAAACCCGGCCGTCTTTATAGATGAAGGCTCCCCGTCTGTCTGAGATCCAGATGGAAGGAGGGTTGAGCCGCTGAGAAAGCTCGACAGGGAAAAGTGCTACCTTCAAGTTAACCGTCACAGCGATCACAGCTGGCAGCTGTCATATTTATCACAGAGGCCGTGATCTGATTGTCATGAGATAATACCGGGTTATCTTCGTGACGGGGCATATTCAATATCAAGAGACAAGCCGGGACGTCCAAACATGTTTCTGGGCTCCTGATTTGCCCCTTTCACTTCCCCGGCGTCTCAGGAAGTCTAAAAGGGATACATCAACAAAAAGCACATTTTTGAGATTCAAACACTCACCTGTTGTAGTTCCTTAGATGCCTGAAGCATCTTTAGTGGGTGAAGGTGAGACAGCTGCAGGATCGTTGACAGTTTCCCTGCAGAAAAGAGAGAAAAGGTATCAAAATGTTAATTGAAGATCAATCCTGCAGCATCTACTTCAACAGTGTTTGGTCAGTGTGAACTGACTGCATCTATGTTTATGCCAAAAGAACCTAAAAGCAACAGTAAGAGTTGTTTCCTTGCTACAAAGGCAGGTTTTTATCAGATAGACTAAAAAAAGGAGATCAAACAATCAACACTTGGGTTTGAGTTTTCACAGCGACGTGGGGTTCATGCCTTGTTTTCCCACTCAAACCTACACATTAGTCCGACATGCAGGAGTAGGAAGTGCTGTGTGATCACAGGATCTGCTGAGCACAGCTGTTCATCACTCCCACTGTTTAAAGAAACTCTTTTTCTCCCCCTTCAGCACAAGAATCACATGTACTGTAATACTCCGGCTACTACAAGAAGTTTTTTCTCTAATTATTTCTGTATTTCACAGCTGATTCACATTGAATTTTGCTGCTGAATCAAATGATGACAACTACTAATGTGGCCCCTGCTGATGAATGACTTTGCTACTTAATAGCATCCAACCAACGAGTGGATAAATTGCCATAAAATGTGGTAAACATTCATGGTCCCGACAGGATGAACTGCGATAACTTCAACTTGTCCAATCTTTTGATTCACGACAAATGCAAAATACCTGCACTAATAACAACATCCCCACCGGTCCTGTTTTACCTTATTGTGTAAATTAGCAACACTGTCATTGTGAGCTAAGCTAACACTTTAGGATTGATTGCTGAAAAAACTCCTTTAATCCATCTTACAATGACCGAGCCGTTAGCATGCTCGCTAATAGGCCTGGTTTTTACTTTAAGTAATGAATCTGATGGAATCCTGCCAGAACAAAGCACAATATAAATGTCAGACGTGCATGTGCAGAGACAAAAACAGCATTTTTATGTTTTCTGTTGCCAAAGACGTACAGGATGACATAAATGAATATTGTGTTTTCAGAATACACAGCGTTGACCTGCGGTTAAACGGCGTGTCTGGAGGTTTGATCCATCTAAATGCAAAGCAAATTTTTACAATACAAAAGACAATAAGGCGTATGAGATATGAACAGATGATTATTTGTAGCAAGACTCGAGGGGAAGATGCAGCCGCTCGGGTTGAAAATGTTATTGTTCAAATGTAGTTAGTATGTGTTTAACTGCAGCTTCCATCAGTCAGACAGGAGGTGAAGGTTCATTAAAGTGGCCTCTGAAAAGTAGAGAAAAACTCCAAAAATAAACGCAACAACCGTTGTCATGGTTAATAAAGTGGCCCAAGAGTTGAAACAAATGATTCAGTGTGAGTTCTGCCACTTTAGTGAACCTTCACCTCCTGTCTCACTGATGGAAGCTGCAGTTAAACACATACTAACTACATTTGAACAATAACATTCTGCATCAATCACAAAACACAGTGATGTGATGAGCATCTATTCTAGTAGTGAAGTCTGTGAAGGTGTCCAGTCTCTCTCTTGATCTCCACACAAGCCAACAACCAGAGACAACAACTCTATCATCAGCAAATCAAGATGGCCAATCAACGCCACTCTTCTTTCCTGTTTCCTGCCTCAGGGTTCAATGATTTACGTCTGGAGGGAACGTTTTGCGACGCAGTCATCACTGTTGAAGACGTGGAATTTAAAATCCACAAGATCTTCCTCTGTGGATGCAGCCTCTACTTCGAGTGAGTACATTATCTGATATTAGGGGGGAAACTTTTGAATTTATATCCTTCAAATGAGCAGAAAGTAACAGCAAATTGATTGATTAGCGATGTGAAGTCTGAGAGAACAGCCACAACACGTAACCAGCTCATAGAGCATCTGTGATTTAAAACAAAACAAGAGGACATTAAACACCTGATAGACGGCTACGAGAATATCTGTAACATATTTGAAAGGATCATTCAGAATTCAACCAGTGGTGTAGTTTCCCTGTCTGTCTATAGTTTTTATAATTATAATGACTTGACTGGATATATCATCTCAAATGAGGTTTCTTGTTTCCATTCATCTCATATTGACTTCCAACATGTGAAGTTTGTACATCGGTTGTAGACTCAGCTCAAGTTGGATTTATGATGTTTGCCAAACGTGTTATTGTTTTGTTGTTTTTTAAAAATGTGAAGTAGAATTTGAGCTGCTGGTCTCTCAGTTCCATACTACTGTACTTTAAAGCAGATTTTAGAATGTAGTGCATTCAGAAAAGTAACACATCTGTTACAAAATGCATATAATTCACTATTTCCATTCCAGATGTCATTTATTCAACAGGTTTCATGTGTGTCATTCAGCGTGTTGGGTTTGTCAGTGATGTGGTTTAAAGTAAACTGGGAGGAGCCTTCATATCAGTCATATTACACTCTGCTGCTGTTTTGAAAAGCGCCCCACTATATTCTTATCCTAGTTATTAGTGTGAAGCAAAGAAGGAACAGCTGACGTCAGTTTCTCATCCTCTTCTTTGTGTTTTCATCCTGACCCACAGAGCTCTCTTCCAACGCTGGTCTTCTCCAGACAAGAAGGTCTTCAACATCCCCGGCCTGACTCCTGACATGATGCAGCTCCTCATTGACTTTGCATACACCGGCTCTGTTTCAGTGACGGAGGACAACGTTCAGGAGCTGCTTCTAGCAGCCGATCACTTTAATGTGATGGGCGTTGTGAAAAAGTGCTGCGACTTCCTGGAGAGCCAGCTCTGCCCAGAGAACTGCATCGGCATCTTCCAGTTCACCACCGTCTGCTTCTGCCCCGAACTGCACCGCCAGGCCTACAGCTTCATCGTCGACCACTTTGAGGAGCTGGTTTCCTCTGAAGAGTTCCGGCAGCTCTCTGTGCAGCAACTCAGCGCCATCCTGAACCGAGACGACCTCAGAGTGAGAGACGAGAGGACTGTGTATAAGGCCGTCCTCCGCTGGATCGCCCACTCACTGCAGGAAAGGAGAGACCACATCGCTGTGCTCTTATCTAAGGTAGGATGACTTCCTGTCACATGATTTCTTCTCCGTGGTTTCATCCTGACTGAACAGTAGTCTGTAGGGCCACCTCTAGAGTCAAGGACCAGCCTAAAGTACTGCCGTCCATGAACTTCTATCCAAACATTCTGTCCTGTTTTCTCTGCAGGTGCGGCTGGCCTCCATGGGTACAGAGTACATGAGGATCAGTGTGATGACTAATAAGCTGGTGAATAACAACGCAGACTGCCAGCGCATGGTCAGGGAAGCCATAGAAGTCGTGCAAAACCAGCCTGATGTCTACCACCATCTCGCCCGTCCTCGCCTTCCAAACGCCGTCCTGCTGGCCATCGGAGGCTGGAGTGGCGGCGATCCGACTGCCGGCATCGAGGCCTACAACGTCCACACCAACGACTGGATCAGCTTGACCCAGCATCTGGAGCGTCCTCGTGCCTACCATGGCACCGCCTTCCTCAATGGGAGTGTCTACTGCGTTGGGGGCTTCGACAGGTTGCAGTACTTCAACAGCGTGTGCAGGTTCGACCTCGGCTCAAAAACCTGGCATGAGGTGTCGCCCATGTTTTTCCACCGCTGCTACGTGAGCGTCACTACACTCAACGGGTGCATCTATGCCATGGGAGGGTACGACGGGCATCACCGACTCTCCACTGCAGAGCGCTATAACCCCGAGACAAACCAGTGGAGTCTCATTCCATCCATGCAGGAGGTTAGAAGTGACGCCAGCTCCACGACGCTCCACAACAAGGTGGGTCTCATAATTCTCACATTATCTCACAGTTGTGTAGCGATATTTCAGATGATTTATTACCAGTAGAAGCCAAGAAAAGTGTTAATTCTTAAACCATTTCATTGTTAAATCCTATTAAAGTCCTTTCCTGTTGTTCCCAGGTTTACGTTTGTGGTGGTTTCAATGGGAACGAGTGCCTGCAGACGGCTGAGTGTTACAACCCAGAGACCGACCAGTGGACGACCATCGGCGTCATGACCTGCGCCCGCAGTGGGATTGGCATCATTACGTATGCAGACCGCCTCTATGCTGTAAGTCCAGGAAACACTGCTGACCCTCACATAGAGATTCAGAGAAACTGGTTCAATCTCCGTTTGACCTTTTCATTTCCTCTTCCTCCCAAAGGTCGGCGGCTTTGATGGCGCCAGCCGTCTCCGCAGCGCGGAGGTCTACGACCCTCGGAGCAACACCTGGAACCAAGTGTCCCACATGTTGACCCCTCGCAGCAACTTCGGCATCGAAGTCATCGATGACCGGATCTTCGTTGCCGGGGGCTTCAACGGCATCACCACCTCCACCAACGTGGAGTGCTACAACGTGACCACTGGCGAGTGGTCGGAGGTCTCTGACATGGGGATCGGCCGCAGTGCTCTGAGCTGCTGTGTGGTGTCCGGACTCCCCAACATGGCCCAGTATCTGGTCCCACGTGATGTTCTGCCTCTTTTAGACTTGGATAGTGTTCCTGTGGAGTCTGTGGAGGCAGGACGTTCTGCCTAACACCATCCACCCTGTTAATTAATATGTTTTTTAAAAAATGTAAATAATAAATAATAAATTATTTCTGTATCAAACTGCTACTGACAGATTGTGTGAACTTTTAGTTTTATACCATGTGAAGGTGAATTTTATAAGGTAGTCAAACTAAAAAATGAAACTGTTGGCTGTTATCTGCTAAATGTGTATTCCAGCATATCTTATTCTTACTTATTATCTTACTTATTGTAAGTCGCTTTGGACAAAAGCGTCTGCTAAATGACCTAAATGTAAATGTAATATCTAAGAGTGTGATATGCTTCTATGGTATTTGGCATTTTGAAATTTAAAAAGCCACCAAGGTTTACATTTTTGGCTTTTTCAAAGACCAATAGAGTCATGAGTTCAAAGGTCAATATAAACATGGCAGTACCTTAACTCCTCAATCATACTTCTCGCATTCATTCTTGTCATCTGAAAGTACATAAAGAAAAAGTAAAATGCATACAAATGAGTAAGTCTTAATATACAACAGGTTTGGCTATTATATAATACATGTGTAACCAGCATGAAGAAAAAGGTAACTAAACCTATATTTGTCATTTAGACAGTTCTACTAAACCCCCAGTAGATGGCAGTATTCCCCTGCTAGTGTTTGTATCCGGCGTGAACCTAGGTCAGGTATCGCGTGAAGTCTGCACCTGAGAGCAGACGCCATTTTCTCTCAAGGCATAAGCCAGACAGCAGCAGAGCAGAGCAGACCAGACCGAGGGAGTCGGTAGCTAAAACAAAGAAAACACGACGCAAAGAGTAGCAGAAAGCTGCGGATAACGGCAGAGACGTCCGCAGGCAGACCCGATAAGCCGTGAGCCGACGAGGAAAAACCCCCTTAGTGAAGTAAAATGCATGAGACTCCGGTGAGTTAGCACACAGTTAGCTTCTAGTTCGGTAGCCGTTCAGACGGGAAAAAATACATTTATTGTGCTATTAACTTGGGATTGTTGGTCTATGTTGCTTAAAATGTGCCATATGATGCCTTCCAATATTTTTTGTTGTTACTTTTGTGCAATTTCTACCGTAGTTTATCGTTTGTAAAAAGATCGCTAGCTTGAAATGCTAAAGCTACTAGCAACCGCGACATGCTAACTGCTAGGTTGGCATGCTATTTTGTCCACTGTTTTATGCTTAGTAATGCTAGTCGCCATGCTAATCGCTAAGCTAAGGCTCATTTTCCATGCGGTTTACATTGAGAAGATGCAGTTTAATAATTTTTTATGCCATTCGAACTGTTTATTTGTGTTATTAGCCACTGCAAATGGTAACAGCACCATATATTTCATTTATTGATGAAGGAAAATGCACTTTTGTGTATAAAAACTGTAATTTTATGTTCAAGAGTTAAATATTAAAAAGGTGAATTAAAATAGTTAAAAACTGATGATAAAGGATAAATAGAGGTTTAAAAAGATGCATAAACTGTGTCTGTTAAAAATAATTGTTAACATGATAATTCATGAATAATTGATTTCATTTATGGTCAAAACTAATTGTTTTGAGTCATAATAATTAATTTAATGTGTTCTAATGTATTTCCTAAATTTTGGTGAACCTAGAAAACAATGAGATCTCATAAGCAATAGAGACAGAATCAGATGAAGTTTCTTATACCTATGCACTTTCTGTGTAGGTTGTTTTTTTTTCTTTGCTAGTCTCAACTGAGAAACAGGCTGTGTTCGAAATGCCATACTAACGTCCTACTCGTACTCAATCGTGACGTAAATTTGAGTACGTAGTGCGTTCAGATACAATAGTATGTGGATTTGTGTACGCGAGAAATGCCCGGATGTATACTGCATTGGCAAGAATTTCTGAGTATACAGCGGACCTTGCTAAATCTACTCAACTTCCCCAAAATGCATTGCGGCTCGTCTGACTTCTGAAAAGTTTTGGATAATGGCGGACGACTGCGGTGATTCTGGCGACAGCCCGACACAAACCGCGTACACATGTAAGTATACTGTAACACGATTTTTATGTTTCCAGCTGACTTTTAAATCGTATTGATAATGAACGTTACTTTATTGTTGTTGGCATTGTACGTTAACGTTACGAATCGAAGGTCCTGGCAGCCGGCTAGCCTACTGACGCTAATTTACCATAGAGGCTAGCGAGCGTAAGCGAAGCAGCAAATGTGCCGTTTTTACCGACGTTATCTAAGAAGATGGTGCTTATGTGAAAACGTGATAATATATTTACTAACGGTGGTTAATAACGCGGTGCACCGTTGTCCGTTAAAGGGACGGATGAAAACACCGGGCGCCTCATTCAGTGGAGGGAACGAGGAGGAGAAGTTCACCGGCAAGAGGGATGCTGCTCTGAGAGGCTTCACCTAAGAAAATGTGGTTTAAATGTTATAATTCTCATATGCAGGGCTTAACTACTACTGGTGCATATTTAGCTTCTCAATGATATAAGGTTGAACACCAGCGTATATAGATGGGAGATGTCCTGCTCTCCTGAGAAACCAGATGAAGTTGTCTTTCTTATTAATAACCAGGCAAAGTCAGTGCTGGATAATATCTACAATGTGTTAAAACATCAGAGTCCATTAAGTTTATCCCATGTGGAACAGTATTACAGTATATATTCTAATATATGACTAGTGGTGAATAGTTGATCTAAACAATGATTATGAGAAGTGTTGTTTGTATGAACTGAAGATGTCAGCACTGAGGGAGGAGAGGTCACTGCTGCACGCTGGAAGTGTTTATGGTCATGGATGAGGTGATGGAGCAAAGACCTGCTATTACCCCACTACACCCCATCTCCTCAGCCATGATGCCAACCACTGCAGCAGGGTCTCTCCTCCAGAGCAGGAGGGAAATAGACCTGCAGGCCGAAAACATGAGTCAACAATCATATATATTCAGATATTTATTATTTAGATTTGTACACAACCTAATAATCGTAAAACATTTAACAGGAAACATTTGTCTGTAACAACTTCTACTATGTGGTATTACTTATAAACTGCACTACTGATAAACACAAATAAAACCTCAACAATAATCATGTTCCTACAACACAGGGATCTGGACATTTGGAGCAGACACTGCAGCTACGAGCCTCTGAGGATGTCCCAGGACTGCTGGAGTGGCTCGTTGACTTCGTCGCTGTCACCCCCATCACCACCGTGGAACTATGGACATGGAACCCATCTGTTCTGTTAGTAAGCAGTGGACGAGGTTCTCCATGGAACGCCTTGAAAGACAGAAGTCCTTCCTTAAATCCCCTTCCCGAAGTAGAGTCCCAGCGGGGGAACATGAGGATTGACCTGCAGTACGGCCGTCTGCACCAACCAGTAACAGAAAACATCAGATATTACATTTATTCAGAATGTTTTCCTATTCATTTGTTGATAAACTACTTATTCCTTCTTATCATACACGTATTGCAACCTGTATATATAACATGGATTATTTGTCTAATAAATTATTCACTAATATCCCACTTGTTTGTACTTGTTTATTTTTATCACACCAAACTCATGCATGATATTATTAAAACCACTTATATTAGCCTACATGTAGCCTACATTTGTTTATGCATGCATATGCACATCTATTGATAATCAAATAATAAAGGAACGTATTTAAACCAGATAAGTCATATTACTTACTTCAGAGGGAAATCCCGTACATGTGAATAATGTAGCTCCTCCGACGGGCCGATTGCCTCCGTCGTATCCACGGTGAAGGTGCTGGTGTTCCGTGGTCAGAGGTATAATACGATCTATGAACGGACGATTAATGATCGATAAAAGCTGCTTAATAGTCGTGATCGATGGCGAGTGAAGGCAGCTACTCAGGTAAGAGGAAGAAAGAGGGAAAGCGTGAGAGCGCGCATATATAATAAACTGTAGAAAACATTTGACAGTTGTAATTTGACTTTAAAATATTTAGAAATATTAAATTAACTGTAATAATAATCATGCTTTATATTTTGATAAGTAATTAATATAAAACGGGAGCTAGAACCGCTAACGTAATCGATTCGGTTACGTGAGAGAAGATGAGGACGAGATGTCAATAAAGTTAAAAAAAACAAAAAAATGTAGTATGAGATGTGTATACTTCGGTGTGAACAGTCTGAGGGTAACAGCATACTCAAGCGTTCATTTAGTAGGCAGTATGCAGTACATACACGTTGAGTATGTAGTAGGCAGTACGTTAGTACGGCATTTCGAACACAGCCACAGAGAGAAAGAGACGAACAAGATGGCGAGCCCAGCCCAACGATTCTGAGGACGAGACGAACGAGATGGCGAGCCCAGCCCAGCGATTCTGAGAGCGAGAGAGAAAGTTGGAGAAGCAGTGTGGCCAGCTGCAGAACCTACCTACCTCAACGACTCCGGATCATCTGAATCTCACACATTGAGAGCAGATAAGATATACACACACACTTCTCACCTACCCGGGTAGTAGTAATAAAAGAAACTGAAGACAAGGAAACTCAATTGACATTGACACTCAGAACTCACATTGGATCCCCCTCAACGGAACACACAAGAACGCTGAGCAGGAGAGCTCAGTGTCCCAGGACTCTTTTATTTTCTTTTCTTTTTTTCTGGCGCCTTATTATTTTGAAAAAGGGAACAACCAAGTTGTTTATGTTTATTATTTTATTTCTCATCGATATTAAAATATCACTTGTTAAAACCACTCCTTTTTTGAGTCATTTACCCAACTCCTACCGAACCTAGGGATGTGAGTATCCATTAATCAGGGTTAAAGGTGCTACACATGTTTTATATTAGCGGACATCATCTTGGATGCCAACAGTCAACAATAAACTGAGGCTATTGAATGACAATATTTTAATTTTTATTGCATATGATGTGATTTTGTGAGGAAGGGGCGGGACTAAATAAGCTTTTTGCTTCCTCCTGTTCCCTCTCGAATATATGTTTTTTTCCGGATGAGACTGTTTATTTGTGTTGTGCTTCTGACATTTAGTTACTTTAAATGGTTATTTGTTGTTGTTGTTTGCGATAAAAACCAAATAATAAAACAGTCACCCCAAAATACACACACAAGCAAAACTGATAATATAGCAGGCTAGAAATGACCAAACATACATAAGAGGC
Organism: Eutrigla gurnardus; assembly: GCF_963514095.1. Classification (NCBI taxonomy): domain Eukaryota; kingdom Metazoa; phylum Chordata; class Actinopteri; order Perciformes; family Triglidae; genus Eutrigla; species Eutrigla gurnardus. Next base: position 32,061,401 of record NC_139915.1, read on the forward strand.
AGATAGAGATATTTAAAAGTTGAAAAATTAAGAAATGTCCGTATGTATGTGTTGACAATTACGTTCATATATGACAGCCATCTCCAATTAGCGGCCCGCGGGCCAAATCCGGCCCGCAAGAGCAAAGTGTCCGGCCCGTGCGGACCTAGTGACTAACTAATAACCTGCCATAAGGTGAAATAAAGAGTCGGTAAAGTTGAAAATATATTCACAGATGCGGGATCAATAAATCTGAAGAGAAACGCTTTCAAACACAAAAGATGCCTCTTTCCCACCGTAATATCATAGACTACGAGCTACAAGGACCAAAACCCAGATTTTTTACATAAATAAGCCGTCCTCCGGTCTGGACGGAGAACATTGATCTCTATGTGCAGCCGGGCGAGTGTGCAGGGACCGTCTGCAAATTACAAGACAACAGCAAGACGCTGCAAACAAAAATCATTAACTCCACTATTAAACAGTATTGTTTTCCTCTTGTGCACCACTTGCTGTAGTGCTGTTGTTTTTTGTTGTTGATCAAAATATTCTCCAGGGGCATTCAAATAAATAAATTGTTGATATTGGACTTATTTTCTTTCAAGTGTACATTTTTATCTGTCCCTCAACACAGGCTATGACTACTACTACTATCTGCTACTACAACCAACTACCACTGGTAGTACTAATCATTACAATCATAATACTTCAAATAATAGCAGCAACAATAATAACATTTGCACATAAAACAATGTTTAGTGGTCCAATGAAGAAAATAACAGACAATTTGGCCCTCGACATGGCAACTTGGACATAATTTGGCCCTCAGTGAAAACTAATTGGGGAACCCTGCTCTATACTTTATATACTGGAATTCCTGTTCAAGTTGTGAACAATTTGTTGCTGCATTAAAAAGGTTTACACATGAATTACAATTCATGCTACGTTTGAATCTTTTTTTTTTTTTTTTTTTTTTTAGAATTTACTATTTTAACAATAAATAATGCAATAAATGTATGATTATGCATTTGTTGTTTCACGAAGTTGGAAATGAATGTTTAAGTCAATGCTGCTTACACATAGCGAGACATACAGCATATTAATTAAACACTGGTCCCGGATCTGAAGTTATTGGTATCGGGACTGATACATTATTTAACACCAGTTTCCAATCATTTAGAGTGGATCCAGGTGAGCTGAAACTAAAGTATAGTAACATTGTGAAACAAAAGAAAAACCTCAGGACTCGCCGAACTTGAGGAGGATGAAAGAGGAGGATGACGAAGGAGAAACGGAGCCAAAACCCGGCCGTCTTTATAGATGAAGGCTCCCCGTCTGTCTGAGATCCAGATGGAAGGAGGGTTGAGCCGCTGAGAAAGCTCGACAGGGAAAAGTGCTACCTTCAAGTTAACCGTCACAGCGATCACAGCTGGCAGCTGTCATATTTATCACAGAGGCCGTGATCTGATTGTCATGAGATAATACCGGGTTATCTTCGTGACGGGGCATATTCAATATCAAGAGACAAGCCGGGACGTCCAAACATGTTTCTGGGCTCCTGATTTGCCCCTTTCACTTCCCCGGTGTCTCAGGAAGTCTAAAAGGGATACATCAACAAAAAAACGCATTTTTGAGATTCAAACACTCACCTGTTGTAGTTCCTTCGATGCCTGAAGCATCTTTAGTGGGTGAAGGTGAGACAGCTGCAGGATCGTTGACAGTTTCCCTGCAGAAAAGGGAGAAAAGGTATCAAAATGTTAATTGAAGATCAATCCTGCAGCATCTACTTCCACGCTGTCCACCAGTTTGGTCAGTGTGAACTGACTGCATATATGTTTATGCCAGAATAAGACTAAATCTGACATGTTATATTTTGTTAAAAAAATAAATGAGCAATCCTTAAAAAAGAACCTAAAGTCAACAGTAGAAGTTGTTTCCTTGCTACAAAGGAAGGTTTTTATCAGATAGACTAAAAAAGGAGATCAAACAATCAACACTTGGGTTTGAGTTTTCACAGCGACGTGGGGTTCATGCCTTGTTTTCCCACTCAAACCTACACATTAGTCCGACATGCAGGAGTAGGAAGTGCTGTGTGATCACAGGATCTGCTGAGCACAGCTGTTCATCACTCCCACTGTTTAAAGAAAACTCTTTTTCTCCCCCCTCAGCACAAGAATCACATGTACTATAATACTCCGGCTACTACAAGAAGTTTTTTCTCTAATTATTTCTGTATTTCACAGCTGATTCACATTGAATTTTGCTGCTGAATCAAATGATGACAACTACTAATGTGGCCCCTGCTGATGAATGACTTTGCTACTTAATAGCATCCAACCAACGAGTGTATAAATTGCCATAAAATGTGGTAAACATTCATGGTCCCGACAGGATGAACTGCGATAACAACATCAATTTGTCCAATCTTTTGATTCACGACAAATGCAAAATACCTGCACGAATAACGACATCCCCACCGGTCCTGTTTTACCTTATTGTGTAAATTAGCAACACTGTCATTGTGAGCTAAGCTAACACTTTAGGATTGATTGCTGAAAAAACTCCTTTAATCCATCTTACAATGACCGAGCCGTTAGCATGCTCGCTAATAGGCCTGGTTTTTACTTTAAGTAATGAATCTGATGGAATCCTGCCAGAACAAAGCACAATATAAATGTCAGACATGCATGTGCAGAGACAAAAACAGCATTTTTATGTTTTCTGTTGCCAAAGACGTACAGGATGACATAAATGAAGATTGTGTTTTCAGAATACACAGCGTTGACCTGCGGTTAAACGGCGTGTCTGGAGGTTTGTACAATACAATTGGTTCCAATTTTTACAATACAAAAGACAATAAGGCGTATGAGATATGAACAGATGATTATTTGTAGCAAGACTCGAGGGGAAGATGCAGCCGCTCGGGTTGAAAATGTTATTGTTCAAATGTAGTTAGTATGTGTTTAACTGCAGCTTCCATCAGTCAGACAGCAGGTGAAGGTTCACTAAAGTGGCCTCTGAAAAGTAGAGAAAAACTCCAAAAATAAACGCAACAACCGTTGTCATGGTTAATAAAGTGGCCCAAGAGTTGAAACAAATGATACAGTGTGAGTTCTGCCACTCTAATGAACCTTCACCTCCTGTCTGACTGATGGAAGCTGCAGTTAAACACATACTAACTACATTTGAACAATAACATTTTGCATCAATCACAAACCACAGTGATGTGATGAGCATCTATTCTAGTAGTGAAATCTGTGAAGGTGTCCAGTCTCTCTCTTGATCTCCACACAAACCAACAACCAGAGACAACAACTCTATCATCAGCAAATCAAGATGGCCAATCAACGCCACTCTTCTTTCCTGTTTCCTGCCTCAGGGTTCAACGATTTACGTCTGGAGGGAACGTTTTGCGACGCAGTCATCACTGTTGAAGACGTGGAATTTAAAATCCACAAGATCTTCCTCTGTGGATGCAGCCTCTACTTCGAGTGAGTACATTATCTGATATTAGGGGGGAAACTTGTGAATTTATATCCTTCAAATGAGCAGAAAGTAACAGCAAATTGATTGATTAGCGATGTGAAGTCTGAGAGAACAGCCACAACACGTAACAAGCTCATAGAGCATCTGTGATTTAAAACAAAACAAGAGGACATTAAACACCTGATAGACGGCTACGAGAATATTTGTAACATATTTGAAAGGATCATTCAGAATTCAACCAGTGGTGTAGTTTCCCTGTCTGTCTATAGTTTTTATAAATATAATGACTTGACTGGATATATCATCTCAAATGAGGTTTCTTGTTTCCATTCATCTCATATTGACTTCCAACATGTGAAGTTTGTACATCGGTTGTAGACTCAGCTCAAGTTGGATTTATGATGTTTGCCAAACGTGTTATTGTTTTGTTGTTTTTTAAAAATGTGAAGTAGAATTTGAGCTGCTGGTCTCTCAGTTCCATACTACTGTACTTTAAAGCAGATTTTAGAATGGAGTGCATTCAGAAAAGTTACACATCTGTTACAAAATGCATATAATTCACTATTTCCATTCCAGATGTCATTTATTCAACAGGTTTCATGTGTGTCATTCAGCGTGTTGGGTTTGTCAGTGATGTGGTTTAAAGTAAACTGGGAGGAGCCTTGATATCAGTCATATTACACTCTGCTGCTGTTTTGAAAAGCGCCCCACTATATTCTTATCCTAGTTATTAGTGTGAAGCAAAGAAGGAACAGCTGACGTCAGTTTCTCATCCTCTTCTTTGTGTTTTCATCCTGACCCACAGAGCTCTCTTCCAACGCTGGTCTTCTCCAGACAAGAAGGTCTTCAACATCCCCGGCCTGACTCCTGACATGATGCAGCTCCTCATCGACTTTGCATACACCGGCTCCGTTTCAGTGACGGAGGACAACGTTCAGGAGCTGCTTCTAGCAGCCGATCACTTTAATGTGATGGGCGTTGTGAAAAAGTGCTGCGACTTCCTGGAGAGCCAGCTCTGCCCAGAGAACTGCATCGGCATCTTCCAGTTCACCACCGTCTGCTTCTGCCCCGAACTGCAACGCCAGGCCTACAGCTTCATCGTCGACCACTTTGAGGAGCTCGTTTCCTCTGAAGAGTTCCCGCAGCTCTCTGTGCAGCAACTCAGCGCCATCCTGAACCGAGACGACCTCAGAGTGAGAGATGAGAGGACTGTGTATAAGGCCGTCCTCCGCTGGATCGCCCACTCACTGCAGGAAAGGAGAGACCACATCGCTGTGCTCTTATCTAAGGTAGGATGACTTCCTGTCACATGATTTCTTCTCCGTGGTTTCATCCTGACTGAACAGTAGTCTGTAGGGCCACCTCTAGAGTCAAGGACCGGCCTAAAGTACTGCCGTCCATGAACTTCTATCCAAACATTCTGTCCTGTTTTCTCTGCAGGTGCGGCTGGCCTCCATGGGTACAGAGTACATGAGGATCAGTGTGATGACTAATAAGCTGGTGAATAACAACGCAGACTGCCAGCGCATGGTCAGGGAAGCCATAGAAGTCGTGCAAAACCAGCCTAATGTCTACCACCATCTCGCCCGTCCTCGCCTTCCAAACGCCGTCCTGCTGGCCATCGGAGGCTGGAGTGGCGGCGATCCGACTGCCGGCATCGAGGCCTACAACGTCCACACCAACGACTGGATCAGCTTGACCCAGCATCTGGAGCGTCCTCGTGCCTACCATGGCACCGCCTTCCTCAACGGGAGCGTCTACTGCGTTGGGGGCTTCGACAGGTTGCAGTACTTCAACAGCGTGTGCAGGTTCGACCTCGGCTCAAAAACCTGGCATGAGGTGTCGCCCATGTTTTTCCGCCGCTGCTATGTGAGCGTCACTACACTCAACGGGTGCATCTATGCCATGGGAGGGTACGACGGGCATCGACGACTCTCCACTGCAGAGCGCTATAACCCCGAGACAAACCAGTGGAGTCTCATTCCATCCATGCAGGAGGTTAGAAGTGACGCCAGCTCCACGACGCTCCACAACAAGGTGGGTCTCATAATTCTCACATTATCTCACAGTTGTGTAGCGATATTTCAGATGATTTATTACCAGTAGAAGCCAAGAAAAGTGTTAATTCTTAAATCATTTCATTGTTAAATCCTATTAAAGTCCTTTCCTGTTGTTCCCAGGTTTACGTTTGCGGTGGTTTCAATGGGAACGAGTTCCTGCAGACGGCTGAGTGTTACAACCCAGAGACCGACCAGTGGACGACCATCGGCGTCATGACCTGCGCCCGCAGTGGGATTGGCATCGTTACGTATGCAGACCGCCTCTATGCTGTAAGTCCAGGAAACACTGCTGACCCTCACATAACACATAACCTGAAGGGTGAAGAGATTTGATCAGCAGTTGTTTTTTGTAGATTCAGAGAAACTGGTTCAATCTCCGTTTGACCTTTTCATTTCCTCTTCCTCCCAAAGGTCGGCGGCTTTGATGGCGCCAGCCGTCTCCGCAGCGCGGAGGTCTACGACCCTCGGAGCAACACCTGGAACCAAGTGTCCCACATGTTGACCCCTCGCAGCAACTTCGGCATGGAAGTCATGGATGACCGGATCTTCGTTGCCGGGGGCTTCAACGGCATCACCACCTCCACCAACGTGGAGTGCTACAACGTGACCACTGGCGAGTGGTCCGAGGTCTCTGACATGGGGATCGGCCGCAGTGCTCTGAGCTGCTGTGTGGTGTCCGGACTCCCCAACATGGCCCAGTATCTGGTCCCACGTGATGTTCTGCCTCTTTTAGATCTGGATAGTGTTCCTGTGGAATCTGTGGAGGCAGGACGTTCTGCCTAACACCATCCACCCTGTTTATTAATATGTTTTTTTTAAAATGTAAATAATAAATAATAAATTCTTTCTGTATCAAACTGCTACTGACAGATTGTGTGAACTTAATGAGTTAATGATTTTTGTTTGCAGCGTCTTGCTGTTGTCTTGTAATTTGCAGACGGTCCCTGCACACTCGTCCGGCTGCACATAGAGATCAATGTTCTCCGTCCAGACCGGAGGACGGCTTATTTATGTAAAAAGTCTGGGTTTTGGTCCTTGTAGCTCGTAGTCTATGATATTACGGTGGGAAAGAGGCATCTTTTGTGTTTGAAAGCGTTTCTCTTCAGATTTATTGATCCCGAATCTGTGAATATATTTTCAACTTTACCGACTCTTTATTTCACCTTATGGCAGGTTATTAGTTAGTCACTGGGTCCACACGGGCCGGACACTTTGCTCTTGCGGGCCGGATTTGGCCCGCGGGCCGCTAATTGGGGATGGCTGGTATAGAGTATGTAAACATAGAATTGTATTGAATAGATTGGTCCCATTGTCACCAATATAATGCTGATATCAGTGTTGATATCGGTACATCCCTCCCATTTACACACTCCATGGATGAGGAGCAACGTGAGGATTCATTTGGAGTTGTGGATGTCCAATATTCATGCTTCTTTTCATTCTGTCTTTACAAATGGGACAAATTACAGCCTGTAACACCAAAACAAAGAGCTGAAAGAGGCTAAAACACTTCTTGAACACAATTTACGTAGTCATTTTATTCGTTGTTTGACCTTTTTAAACGTATTCAGACAAACCTTTTTGTATTAGGCTCTTCTTAAAATCAGTATGATATTTTTTTTTAAGAAAATTAAATAAGCAGTCCACATAATTTGAGGACCCTGCAGCCTCAGCTCTTAATTAAAATCTACATTTAACTGGCACCGACGAGGCCCTGGAAGCCTAATTAATTGGTGTGGTATTACAGTTAAGCATGAGGAGTTTTGTTTATCTTGTTCGCCTCAGAGACAACGAGGATGCTGGAACACATCTGCGTTGCGTTCGCCCCGCGGTGTTTCATCTATCAGCTCCTCCATCTCCACCGACGCCGCCGAAAAACCTGCAAACACCTGCTCCCGCTGTCAAATGTGCATCGGGGCTCACGCTCACCTTCATCTTGTCAAAACCTCGGGTTCGTGCTGTCTGTTTGACACGATTAGCTGTACGTCTCACGTCCTCGTCACGCGGTCGCACCGAGGTTAAATTAATTTAAAGTGAAAATGACGGCACTTTGCTGCTTCTCACAGCTTGAACCGATTCGGAGAGAGTTTGTTGGCTGGTCTGGAATCTGTAACATTAACAAAAATACAATGTTTGTTCAAAAAAGTTTCAATACAAGTACTTTGATGCTAGGTTTTCTAATTGCTCCTTGGCCTTTTAATATTTTCTCCTTATTTATTTGATCCTCCAGTGTTTATGGTTGATGCTTTCTTGATCCCACTGTCTTATTTGTCGTTTCTGTTGTTCTCTTTGTTAAGAAAAGTACTTTAGAAATAAAGTTTATTATTATTATTATTGTTATACTTCAAAAATTAAAACAACTCTTTTCAAGTACACTAAGCTTTTATTCATGAAGCATTCTCCATCTTCCTTGCCCTTGGGGTCGTTGTCTGGTTTACAGTTTTCAGATGGAATATTGGAGCTTTGCCTTATGGGAAATGTGTGTTGTTGTTCTTTTTTTAGAGAAGAAGACAACAAATCTAATGATTTGCATTGGCAATGTATCATACTTGCAGCATTAATTCCATCTATTTTTTTACCCAATGGTATGGCAGGTAGACCGAATGTGGAGATAAGTGTAGAGAACGCATAAATCCAGTAAATATATGCAGCTGGATGTTTTTGCAGAACAAATCAATTCATCTGATTTTGAAAACTATGCATTAGAAATGTCTCCGCTGAGGGCACCGGTCTGGACTTGGTTTGGCATCCAACTTCACTTTGACTTCACTTGAACCTCATGTCTCGGCCGCATTTATCCCCTTAAACTGAAACCAGAAGAATATTGAGTTTTACAAGTAGATATTTCGGAGATTTTTAACAAACTTTCATATCGGTGTCCAAGCTGGAGGCTCACTGGAAGCTCAGCAGCTCTTGTTTTGAGAATAAATTACTCCACTAAAACATCCGGTGCTTCGCCCCCAGTGATGGATGTGTTCTACCAGACTGTGTTTGTCAGTTGTGAGTTTGGTTTCAAGTGATCAATCTGCATTCCTGTCCTCATCCGGAGCCACGGAGTGAAAATTGAAAACAAAAGGCCAGATTGAGCTTCCTGTGTGGGTCTGGTGGTTCCCCTTAGGGGGGCTGCTAGTAGACTCCCCCCAACCGAATGGACCTGATTGAGTTGATTGGCCGCTTGATCATGCCTCCTGGATCTCCCCGAGGTATTCAAGGCAGGAGACCCGGAACATGCTGGGATTAAAACGCTCTGAGAATGGCTCGGGATTCCCCATGAGGTCTGGAGGTTGTGTCGGGGCAGCAAGATGGATCGATTGTAACCCGACAGCAGGATTTCTTTTAGATGCCCATGGCCTGTTGTGAAAGCAGAGAGAGAGAGAGTGGGATGGAAAGAAAGTGATGCATTTTTGATTAGGTTTGCACCTCCTTGAGTTTTGTGGGTTTTTAATGTGGACAGTGAACATTTAACAAGCACCCTGAAAAAATGCAAAACTGTTTTCACATTTATACATCTTATCCTAGTTAGCCGAGACCACTGATTTGAAGTTCTACAGGACCTCCGTCTGAAAGGACTTGGCAAGATCTTGTATTATTGCACTTCATTCCATGAGATGTCCACTTCTTATTAACAGTCTATGGCAAAAACTCAGAGTATATTTTGGATCTTTTTAGGTGACCAGAATCTTACAATCTACATTCATGACCTGAAAACACATTGTGAACGTGTTAAAGCCGTAAGACAAAAATACGTACATAACTCTAAACGGACCATACATTTACGAAATGAACATTGTGTATATAGATCGATGGATAGATAGACGGATATATAGACAGATAGATAGACAGATAGACAGACAGATGGACTTCTATATGATCAAACAGCATATTGCCCCCTACTGGTTATTAGAACATATGCACGTTTTAGGCGCTTCCTCCTTGGCTTCACTTTTCAGGATCTTGAGCTTGTCACCTGCCTCATTTATGACACCGACTGTCTGAACTGTAGGCTGTGAAGGAGCAGCAGGCCGGGCGGATGAACCCAGACCATCAGAGGCCACAGAGCTGCCAGAGTCGTCTTCTACTTCCTGTTTAATTTGAGCTGACAATAGTGACAAGCGTCAGTGCCGTGACCTTCTGTGACCAACAAAGTAATAAACCAGCGTATTATTGGTAAGGGACTTATGTAGATATTTGACATAACCACCGTCTGAGACGCCGTAGATCACCATTTCCACTCGGAGAGTCTGCAAACTCCCAGAAAGGCTTTATTAGAAGGAGTGATTTATCTAATCTGGAGTGAGGAGCGATGATGTGTGAAACCACGGGAGATGATTAAACCTCTCTAGTGTCAGGGAGACGGTCCCTGTCACATCCTGCTCCTTGTCAGAATTTAAGACCTCGCAGTCGTGACATGTCGTCCTCTAAACTCGGCACCGTTTTCTTTTATTCCTCCCTTTGTTCTCTAATTCTCCGTTGATGTGGCGGAAACACGGAGAGCGTGAAATTAATTGCTGTAACGATTCACCTCTCGCTGGGTTCAAGTGTCAGATTTACAGTAACTTTTCACAAAACTCTAGAATATCCAAAATGCTGACTTTATAGGTTCTTTATTCCGTAAGGAAACACGATAATCAGTCAGTTATTGAACAGGAATACAGGGAAGTTGTCCTGCAGCTAAACAAACGGACACAAAAGAAAACTTCCTTTTCCCCTGCTGGACCGCCCCGTTAATCCAGGCGCTGCAGATAACATCATGTTGTGATTTTTAAAAAAAGATTGCATCTATATTTTTTCAATAAATTGTCTTTTGGACTGAGATAAGTGTGGTGTTTGACAGCGAGGGTCCGAGGGAGGGGGGATAGAAGGTGATCTATCGTAGTTGAAGTTGTATTTACAGCCACAGTGTGTGTGTGTGTGTGTGTGTGTGTGTGTGTGTGTAGCTTATATGCAGAGCATGCTGCTGTAAAAAGCTAATTTAATTTAGCCTATTAATATCATAAAGGTGACTGCTATAGGCGATTATCTGACTATGGATGCCTGAGATAATAATAACTTAATAAAAACAGAAGTTTACAACGTGCTTCTAACAGAGCACACACATACACATCACACATTAGCAGAGCAAGAGAAACAATGAGCTGAAAAGACAGTAGAAAGACAAATGAATTCAAAGCAAATTAAAAAGACAACATCACATCAAAGCAAGTCTATAAAAATTAAATAAAAAGAAGCCATATTCGTCTATCCTAAATAGCAACCGATTTTATTAGAACCACCTTTTGTTGAAGAAATACCCAATAAAAAAGATGGACAGGGACATCTGCAGCAGGTTAAATACCAGTAAATATTATTTTGGGGTATTTGTGAACTGATTGACATGAGACTTATTGTTTTTGCCATGTGGAGAAGGTCACAGGAGCACGGATCCAGGATGGCCCAGAGGGGAAATTTGTCATGATAAACAACAAATAACAATATAAAGATCAGGTTTAGTGATTTCAGAGCAGCAGGGACGGATTTCAGAGTTCTTGGTCCTGGTCTTGGCAGATCGTATATGAGAGGACCGACTGGGCCTTCTTCAGTCCTGACCTTCCATGCTTTCACAATAACCTGCAAACAGGATTCTACATGATAGAGGGGTGTTTTTAAAGCTGTTGCATCTGTAAGACATTTGCATGCTGCTAATATTAAATGTGTTTTTTAGTCTCACATATCTGTTTTATTTTTTATTAATCTTGCCGAAACACAGGAATACTGCCGTGGTCAGGTCTGGGTTTCCTGTTCCTCCTTTCTGTTATACAACATCCGACAGCAGGGAGATGCAGAATATGTGTGTATTTGTCTTGACGTGTGTGTGTGTGTGTGTGTGTGTGTGTGTGTGTGTGTGTGTGTGTGTGTGTGTGTGTGTGTGTTTGTGTGCATAATGAGGACAGGCTGCTGATCGCAGCGGTGACTAAAGCAGAGTCTCTGTGTATAAATAATACAGCCCACTGAGATTTCCATTATCTCCCTGATAGAATAAGAATTGGAAAAGCATCATTTTGGACACTGATGGCATGTAGTGACATCACACTGAGGGGCACAATATGTATCAAATACATCCATCTAGCCATCCATTATCCCAACTGGGGGGGTGGAGTCTGTCCCAGCATGCTTTGGGAAAGAGGCGGTTAGTTGACAGACCAGACCTGGAATCTGAGTGGATCTGAGCAGAACCACCCGATCAAAGGTGGCTCCATAAAAAACAAAGGTATTTTTTGGAATGATGCACAGATTCATCCTTCCTGAGTCCCGCCCCCTTTTTGCTCTGTCCTCCAATAACATTTGATCAACCTTGGAACCACAGAGTTTCTGGTGAACCGGCTTGATTTCATCTGATTTCGTTCATTTGTTATGATATTATTATTATCATTATTATAATGATAATAATAATATTATTATTATTATTATTATTATTATTATTATTATTATTATTATTATTATTATAATCTCTGTGATTATTATCTATTATCTCTAAGTCTGCATGCTGTAGTCTTTGTAATACATTTTCATCTAACTGGTACTGTTATTGATTTCTTTTATTCTTCTTTTGTTTTTAAACCAAATTTACTCTGATTAAATGGTGCAAAGCAGATATAGTGCATTCATTTTGAAAATATAGATTTTTGGTACGTCTCATTTGCGACTGTTAGCCCGATGGGCATTTTTTTTCTTCCAATGTAGGAAGTATCTTATCAAAGAATGCCTAATTTCATAAAATAAAACATAATGCACTCGAATTATATTGAATTGGTGATTAAAACATGTATTTTTAGCATTACCTCATTATTATTCATACAATATAACCCAGTGTAAAAAAACAAAAACAAAAGCAATTTTTGTACTATTTTCACGTGAGGTATATCTAAAGGATATTAAATGTCCTACATTTCGAGCTCTTCCAAATGTGATTTCATAGTCAGACTCATAATTATGGCTGAAACCCAACGCTAAATCTGCTGATCAAAAGAATGTGAAAACATCTCGTCGTTCCCTCGAGACGCCGCGCCGCCTGAAAACAAACGTCCCTCAGGTCGTATCACTGTGGATCTAATTAGAGAACATGAAGTTGTAATTGACAAGGATACAATGAGCTGCTGTGTGGGTGGGATGTGAGGGAAATCTGAGGGGGGCATAGACCCGTCGCCTGGCAGGTAAATACAGTGTAACCCATCCATTTGAGTTTCCCCTGGGCTGTTTGGTGGCACAGCTCTCTCTCTCTCTGTTATTAAAACACTGTGCTCTCTCTCTCTCTTTCTCTTCTCCAGAACAAACTGGGCCGTGGAGAGAGTCAGGGCGGTGAAACCAGCAGGAGCACAGCCTCTGGCCTTCCAAACAACGAGCCGCTCTTATTGACTGTGCTTTCTTACAGCGGGCAAACTTTAACATTTTGAACTCATTTAATTTGACGGCTGCAGCTTTATCACTGCTCACCGCCGCACTCTTGACATTTTGGCAGCAACTTGTATTCAGAGGCCTCAAGGCTTCACACTCACACACACACACACACAGACACACACACACACACACACACACACATTCACAGGGCTTACACAAAACCACACACAGCACTGCTGAGCAATCTCAGTAGCTAATTGCATTGGTAGAAGCCTGTAAATCATAAGGTGGTCTAGTTGACTCTAAATGGGACCATAATTCACTAAATGAACATTCATGCCGTATTTGAAAGAAGACTTGAAACTAGAGAATGAGATTAATATTTACTGAGATAATGAATCAAGTGAGAAGTAGGGTAATTTCCTCATTGATGCAATCGGACTTCCTTTTTGCAAACGGAGGAGTCGCCCCCTAATGGCCAGCAGAGAGAGTGCCAGGTTAAGGCACTTCTGCATAGGCTTCACTTTTCAGAAAGGTTTCCGCCTTGGTCCAACATGGTTGCCATGTCTCCTGGTAAGTTACAGCAAAGATGAATCACTCTGTAATCACAGTGATCATCTCTGGGAAAGAAGTATTGCATTTTTTGCATAAGGGAGTCCCACTGGGTTCCTTCTCGGGGTTCCTTTGGAGTTTTTGTTGTACGTTCTGGTCTCAAGTCAAGGTTTGACTCTCATAATTTAGTCCATGGAGTTCCCCAGACCTGCTGTATCTCCCCTCGTTCTTTCCTCCTTTATTTTTTATGATACATATTAGCTAATCAGTGTAGTAATTTCCATAGGAGCTCTGCCACAATACATTTCCCGACATTTTAATCGTTTCCTGCGTGGAATATTCAGGCTCATTTTTCTCCCAACGCTCCCAGTTTTTTTTTGCTCTATTGGTTTCATATTTCATTCCAGATACAACACAGTGGGCCCGCCCATTCATAGTTACAAATATCAGCCGCCGCAAATGGCCTCCCATAAATATACAACAGCCCCGTGCTTCCCAGCTCGGCCTTATTTGTCACCGGCGAATTGGCAGTCTCATTGTCTTTTAGCCGCCCATAACGTATGCACCTCTCACTTCGCGGTCCGTAACGATCTTGAACTTTTCGGCAAAATTGCTTCATTAAACGGCGAGATATTTATCAAGAAGAGAGGAGATATCTGTTGAAGTGGGAGGCCGTTCTCTTCAAAACCGTCGAGTGGTGTTTGTCCGGGTCGGATGGAGCTGTTGGGATTGGCCGACCTCGGATGTTCAGCAAACAGAGGGAAGGAGCAGGTTAAGAGGTTAAGAGATCATTAATGCGTACATGTGTCCTGGATTAGAAAGCATTGATCTCAGATGAAGATGTTGGCTTTGGCTGTCTCTATTACTCTTCCCTTGCTGCTGAAGGGGGTTTGAACATTACACCTTCAATTTCTTATTAGACGTCCAGCAGACTAATCAGTCTTTCTCCTGCTTTTTTTTTAATATCCTTTAAACAAAGTCGAGCCAGCAGATCTATTCTGTCTCGCTGCTTCTCTCTCTCTTTGCTCCTTTTATCGTTCTCTCAGCAGCACAGCAGGTCGTCATTCATCTCACTCTGCTGTGCATGCAAAATATGTATGGCCTCGTGTGACCCCAGTGAGCTGTGTCTTTGCGTCTCCCACAAAGCAATGCATTCTGGGTGGAAATTGCCGAGGTCGATGCTAGTGTGCGTGTCACAGGTGCATATCATCCACTAAAAAAAAACAGATGATATGCACTGAAATGACATTTAGCAGTGGTCAGGGGAATTATGTTTTCAGCTTTCTCCGAGATATCTCAGGAACGCCCGGAGGGAATATCTTTGTCAAAAACATCCACATGGTCTCAAATTAAGTGATTTTTTTGGCAATAAATTCAAATTCATATGGTCATTATGGCAATTTCACTCAAAATGTCTCATTGGATAAATTACATTCTGGACGGACATGGATGGAAACTGCAAGTTGAAACTATGAGGCCGTTATTCTATTTTTTTAATAGACACAAGTTTTGCTACTCATCTTTTCCTGCATATATCAGTTTGATTGATCAGATTGATTGCAAGTGTAAAGGTCAACAGCCTAAAACTGAGTCTAGCCGTGGAAACCCGAGACACCTCGTATGTCTTCTCATCTCCCTTCCAGCAGCAGGACATCCTCACATCAGCATCCATATACACACCCACACACAAACAAGCAGAAAGTACACCAAACTGCAGGTCCACACAGTGGACCACACGAGTACACTTGCTATTTAAATGTATGAAGACTTTCCTCCCGTAGCCAGGCAGCATTAGGAAATGCCATTAAACCTCCCGTATAGGAAAGTGCACGCTGTTTGTGAACATCGTGCAGACTCCCTCCAACCCCCCTCCACCCGATCCCTCCCTCCTGGTGATGATCGAAATGTCAGCGTTGTGTCAGGGGGTTCACGTCGGACCTTTTCCCCCCATCATCATGAATATGGATGTTTTCCAGATTTTTGGATATGTTTTCAGCTCTCGCCCCCACAGAAGTTTAGCGATGACTCTTCGGTGTTCAGGCCGTGCATAGTTTCTTTCCTGCTTCATTTCACACTCGCTCTGGTGTTTCTGCAGTCATGATGGTCCACAATCACATCTTTCTTTCTTTCTTTCTTTCTTTCTTTCTTTCTTTCTGTCTTTCTTTCTTTCTTTCTTTGATTTTTCTTTTTTTAAGGACTTAAAAAAATGTCATCCCTGAAGAAACTTTGTAATAAATAAGTTTGTAAAAAATATTTCTGAGCTCGACCTTGGAAAGTCTATTTGACTTCTTGTGCAAAGAGTCCTTCCCCACTTCCGATCCCCCTGCTTCCGGTTGGTGGACTACTTTTGATCTCAACTACACACCTGTAAAGTTTAGGAACCGCGTCTTGCACGCTTGTGACCTCATCATAGTGACAAAGTCTGTCCACATACGGAAATACCTGGCAAAGTACTCACAACTGCTTCTGAGGTAGGATCTCCAGGTCTCTCCAGGCCTCTCCTGGTCTCTCCTTATCTTTCCTGGTCTCTGCAGGTCTCTCCTGGGTCCATCAGCAGGTCTGATTTTGTGCTGAGTCTGACCTAGTGACTATACAATAACTCTATAGAAATAGCCAATCTTCCTGCTGATGGTCCAGTTTACTTATTTAGGGCAAAGCGAGGCATCCCTATTAATAATATTATATTAATAAGACTGCTTCATAACCAGCTAAAAGTCCCTGACAGTAACTTTAAATACTGCTGCGTTGGATTTATTTGGAAACCCCTCTTTTTCTCTACAACTTGCACGCATTCGTTTTAACGCTTCTAAAAGAAAAAGTAGGACAGAAAGTCTCTTCACATTGTCCAAGTTTGGGTGGTTGATGTTGGCTCAGTACTTAGATTTGATATTAATCCCAGAATAGTTTCTGGGCAGCAGCCTCCTCTGTTTTATCTTGCGTGGCTGATTCAACGTGATAAGTCGCACCAAGTCTCCTAATTGCTATTGATTTCTGGAACTTTCCATTTTAGCACCTAACCACCCTTTTGCTTTATTCTGTCTGCTTCCTCCGCACACATTTCTTGGATCCTTTAAATGTAATTTATTTAGTTAGAAGATATAATGGGGGAGGATGAATTACAGTTGAAAAAGTGTGTGTGTGTGTGTTTCTCTGTGTGTTTGTGTGTTTAGAGCAGCTTGAATGTGTGTTTTGACTGATGGTGCCTTCACTGACGGAGGCTGTTTGTATGAAAGCTGACCAGAAAGGCCTGGCTGTCCCAGATAACGACTGCTGACTGCACAAATGTTGTCGCAAAAATATTGAAAGTGTGAGTTAAATTGTGCATGAAAGAGCGTGGGAAGTTTCAGTGACAGACACCGTGTGACTTTGTAGGCAAGAGCGATGGGAGGAAATCATATTATTGTATCAAATCTGTCATTTTGTGCCTTTTTGCTGACTATAATCACATTTTTATATTTCTTTCCTGTGCTACATTTCACTGTTGATAATGTGCATGAAGGATTTCTCTTTTAAAGGCCTTAAAGCTTTGCACTTTACATATATTTTCACTCTCTTTCAACTTGTTTCACACAATGTGTGTGTTTATTAATAGTATTATGATTGTTTTTGCCTGAGGTTGTGTGTGTGTGTGTGTGTGCGTGTGTGTGTGTGTGTGTGTGTGTGTGACATCATGTCTTCTAGTACTGTATTAATAAATCACATTTCTGCTCTTAGCAACCACTCAAAGTGCTTAGAAGATAAGCCGACGTTCAGGTGTGAGAGGTTGCCACGGCGCCCCCTGCTCATCAACAGCGATAAACATCCACACACTCTTCATGCCCCCCTGGCCCGATGGTTCGATTCCCATCGCAACATGGTGTCTCGTTTTTGACTCCTTTCAAAGACGAATTTACGTTTTGGCTTTGGTTTCCCAGAATCTGTCACCGACCCCGCTGTTTATTTTTAGTTCAGGTGCTCGGCAGAGTCACCCTGAAGCAGGTGAACACGGAGCGAACGTCGCAGGGTGCAGCAGCTACATTCACACTTAACCCCTTTATATCAGCCGTTCTGTTGCATTATGAGCCGTTCTCTCCAGCAGCAGGTGATTTAGAAAAACAACCATTATGTGGCAGGGCTTGTTGTAAATTGTTCTCACTGCCGACGGACATAGATATCATTTAATTCATTTAATTTTCCACCGATGGCTGTTTAATTATTTCCCGGAACTTAACTGTCTTAACTTGCAGTTGCTATGACAACAAGTGAAAACTACCAGCAGCATCTTGTAGATTAATTACGATCAAAATAACTTCACAGGACGTCAGAAATGGAAAATAAAGCTTGGCTTTATATAAGAAGAAAAGAGAAAAAAGTGCAGAAACTATCACTTGGCATAACTTGGCATTCATTCATTCACTCGTAGCTGCTCTGAAGCGCGAAAAACTTCTCCCGGTCTTTTGTTACGTAGCACCGCAAAGCATTATGGGCCTGCTGTTTTCTTTAAGTGAACTCTCTGTAGGCAAATACAATAGAAATTCAAAGTGGTATATAATCAATATCAGTAGACTGTATTATGAATTCAATTCTTTTAACTCTGTTTTTAACTTAAATAATAATATGAAATTAGCAGCCTTTAATCAATAATGTAAATAGAATAACGTTACAAATTAACTATGTAACCCATAAGTTACAACACGTCTTAGCCCACCGCTCGATCAATAAACACCCATAAGATGATAATTTGGCCTCATATAAAGAAACCAACAATAACCATCAACATCACCATCACCCTAATGACCTAACGAGGCGTTGTCAAAAGTTGTGATATTAATTAGGAAACTAAATACGTAGATCCATGGGAGGTTAGCTAGCATAAATGCCGGTCATTAGCATCGTTAATATATAACTTTATAAACTCCTTACTCCGTAATTTTTAATTTTCTTCCCCCTACAATGGGCCTAAAACGCCGTTGTACTTAATAATAAAAGCTGCTGCTTTGAGGTCATGGACATAATAAAAGCAATATTTGTGACCCATTAGCCTTATTAGCCGTCTTTACTGTTGATCCCGTTTCCCTCCCTTTACACTACAATGTACAAACCCTCCTTTTACACAAACAGTGGCTGATTGGCGACAACCATCTGCTCCTTTTTTCTTTTCTTTTTTTAAATGATTTATCTGTGAAAATTGGGAAAATGTAAAAGATGAGCTTAATAGCATTCCATGAATTAATCCATTTGTTACCTCTGTCCACAAATAGCGTTCGCTGTTTGCACCCCATTACAGTGTTTTTTGTCGTTGGAGCAGAAGACTTTAATAATGTGTGGTTGTTGCATCTACATCGCCAGAAATGAAATGACAACATTAGGCACTGGCAGCGTTGTCATTTAGTATTATTTCCATCGCCTTTTATCAGATCATCTCATTATCAGAGCGCCGGGTCTTTTTCTGAAAGGCTTATTTATTTCAGGATGATGCTTTGTGCAGAGCTAATCAGCTGCACCGATGAGGCTCCTTTTAAGCTTTGGTTTTATTGGCTCATGGTCAGAATATTCTCATTTTAGTGAAACTGATTGTTAATGTAATTCTATAAGTGAAAGCGAGCTATGCTGGTGACCCTTATTGATTTATCCAACACTGCTCTCACCATCGTTTCTGCTTCCCAGATGTTAATTTCACACATGTCGTGTGGATTACTGAGACAGTGTAACAGATAAGACAATGCTCCTCTTGGTGTCCAGGCCTAATTCTGCCTCTTTGTACAGATAACCTACATAACCTGTGGTTGCCCCAACACCGCATGAAGCATCATCCCTTTAAAAATAGAGAGGGTCAATCTTCTGGCCATGCTCCTCTGCCCAGCGCTGTTCAGGACTGTGGGGTATTAAGAAAAGATTCAGCCCCACAGAAGGCACCGTGGTATTTACCAAACCAGAGCTAAGGGCAGAGATGGAAATAGCTCAAATCTGAACCTCATGCTGACAGAGAAGCGGGAAACAAAGAGAAGCGCGAGAGGCTGCGGGCCGTAGTGTGGGTTAGCCAGGTTCGATCCTCCAGTCTGCATGTTGAAGTGCCCTTGGGCCAGATACTGACACCCAAATTCCCCCGAAGACTGTGCTGTAGGATTACATTGATTATATATATGAACATTTATCTAATGCAATACTTCAAAATGCACATCACATTACATGAATAGAAACAGGTTTATTACCGACAGCATCCCAACATTTTGCCCTCACCACAACGAAAAAATCAGGACAAATATGAAATATAAAATATAAAAACAATTATGATGTAACCATTCAAATAACTGCAAAGAAAAAAAGAAGCAAAACAATCATTGATGCGGTCTTATAATTACTGTTAATAAGATATAAGCAGGTGAAAATCAGGCGGCAAACTCCAGTTTAGAAAAAGTGAAGCCAAGGCAGAAGTGCCTTAAACTTGCATTATCTCTAATGGCCAAATGAGCCTACTTTTCTCTTGATGTATTAGTAAATATTGTAAACATGAGTTTATGGTCTTAATCTCTAGTTTCACGTCTTCTTCAATCCAGCATGATGTTCATTTAGTACATTATGGTCTGTTTTAGAATAAAATAGACGATAAAGCAGCGTATGTTTTAGAGCGTGGCTACCTTGCGATTGACAGGTCGCTACCACGGCGTTGTCCATGTTTTTGTCTTTGCGTTTTCAGTTTATGAAAGTTAATATTTTGTTGTCCTAAAATGATCTTATGCTGAGTTTAGTTGTATTCACTGTATCTCAACCTTTGTGTCTCTTTTGTTGCAAAAAACCAAGATGGCGACGGCAAAAGGCTTCAAAACTGTCGTCCACAAACGTCACGGTGCCTATCTCCACTTCTTATATACAACCTATGGTGGAAATAATTCTTCATGCTCTAGAGATATAACCCAGACATGCTCTGTGTCGACCACATGTTGAGCCTTGACCCAAAGTTAGGATCTGCTCTTTTAGAGATCTGTCCTGCAGAGTGTCTGAAAGTGAAGCCAAAGGCCGCTAAATGTCAAATGCTGTGGTCTCGCTCGCCCTGCTCTCCCTTTGCTCAGATCTTCCTCCCCTGCCGTGACCTCTGAAGGTTTCACGTTGACTGAAGTCACGCAACCATCACGCCCCCTCGGGGGGGACGAAACGCTGAAGTAGCAACACTTCACTGTAGTTATTCATGCTGAAACACACCCGTCTCAGACCACTAAATCAAGCTTCAGATACCTCGTTATTACATCTCGGTATGCCTCTGGTATTAAAGATGGGATAAATAATCGATTCTGTGATGCATTGTGATGCTTTGTTGAACGTTTCTGCATCAATGCAGTAAAGTCTATTATGTTTTTCAATATTTTTTTGGGCAATCTTTCCACGTTTAGTAGGTAATGTAACACATCAACTGTATCATACAAATAGGAATTGGTTTGAAAGATTTGACGGGAAAATTATCATTATATTTAATCCAAAAATAGAGTTGCATCGTTTAATTCTAAAGTAAGAATCGTCTAATAATCGAATCTTGACCCTCTGAATCGAAAGGCCCGAGGCGTGGTCATTCTGTTGTTGTGCCGGTTTAGACTTCTCCATCAAATTTGGTTCAGATTCTCATTGTGCAAAAGGATGAACCGCAATGACTATTGGTTCCATCCAAGTAGGTCAAAATGGACTTGAGACAAAAAGTGTTGGCACTGGATGTTTCTTGAAATAACATCTGACTTAAGATGACTTTAGAAGTTGCAGAAGATGAAAAAGTCAGAAACATGGATTACCCTCTGGGGAGCATGAATATATAATTGACAAACTAGTAGTTTAAGTTGCTCGAGCCCCATTTGCAGAATGTTGAACAAACACAAGGACATATCAGCCCACTTCTTCTGTAACTTTTTAAAGCAGAAATGGGGCCGGACTGCATCTCAGCCTGGAAGCTGCAGAGGATTTGTTCCCTGTAGATCAGCCTCCCTGCAGGTCAGCCTCCTAGGGACTCGGCAGCACTCTTCAAACCGCCTCCAGCAGATTGTGTGTAAACCAGGCCACAGCATTTTGGCACCAGGCTGGAGGGGAGGCAGCCCCAGATTGTGTTTGGTGTGTGTGTGTGTGGATGCCAGGAATACCGGTACAGATGGTTTGTTCAACACTGTGGCACTCTGAAGAGTTTCAGTATTGACCTACATGTCTCATTAGGAAAAGAAGACGACACAAAGGTGCTTCCTCTGCAGTTTGTGACTTACGCATGAAAAAGCACTTGTCAGAGTAGAAGACTCTCTCAGACTATTTGTCAGGCTGCAGTGTCTTCAGCCACAGAGATACGCTAGAATATATCATGAACTTTCTCTACTTTTCCCACCGTATCCGAGACACATTTTTAATTCACAAATTCTTTACTTATGTCGTATAATTGAAATTATCTCAGGGAAACGGACGGCGGGCCCCCTTTTTTTTTTCTTAATGGAAAAGCGGACATTCTTCCTCAGGCTTCTCTTTGCACAAGATCCAAAAATCCAAGCCCGGCGCCTGGAAGCAAGTGCATTGCAACCCTCATCTATCCAGGGTTAATTGACTCTTAGAATCCATTTCCAGCACTGGCGTTCTCTCTGTTGCCTGAGCTGTATCAATGTCACTTCATTATTCCAGCAAACAAAACAGCCGTTCCAAACATAACAAACCGCGTAATAATTTCTGAACCCTCCGCCGCTAGTAAGCACTCTGTCTAGACTACAGTGTACACTGAGGTGCCATCGGTTTCCAGGGGGGTGGGGGGGGTGTTCTCCATCTGCTCGCCCAGATAAAACATTAAATTGCATTCGTGTTGCGAGGGGAGACCTACAAGCAGCGAAGACGGGGAGCAGGATGTCGGAAAAACAAAAGCCCGATGGGAGTTTTACCAGCGCGCCTTGGCTAACCCACTCACCATATAATTAACTACCCACATCAAACACACCTCCCCGACACAAGTGAAGTACGGCCGCTGTGGTAAATATTCCGGAGACAGTGTGCTAATCTTTTTGGCAAACAACAAACCCTTTGGAGTATAATGAAGAGGAAGAGAAATCGTTCAGCCATCTAAACAGTGCTGCCACGGGAGCCGTTTCTAAGCTAACCCATAAAAACAAAGAGAGTTCTGGAAGACGTCCATGTGTAGCCGTTCCCACGGCGATCCCCCTGGCTCTCCTTTTATGAAAATGTGACTTTTAATTAAAACCGGTTGGTGGGACGCGTCAGGGCTCAGGGGGTCCGCGGCAGCCGTGATCAATATTAGCTAAGTAACAGAGCCGCGGCACCGCGAGGACGGGGCATCGCCTCCTCAGGCCTCCCTGTTATCCTTACAGGTACATCCATCCATGTGTGTGTGTGTGTGTGTGTGTGTGATGGTGGAGTTTGGTGCACAGAAGGTGTGTGGTTCCATTTCTACGGTCCATTGTCCTCTATCAGGCACAACGGGATGTTATCAGCCTCAGCCAGGCTCAGCCTCCTACAATGCTTCATTACCTGTGTGTGTGCATGTGTGTGTGTGTGTGTGTGTGTGTAGGTGTGTGTTCTCATCCCACAAACAATGCTTCATTACACGTCTCTCCCAGGGCTCCCTTAACATTTCATCCTGTCTCATTACCCAGTGAGAGTCCTGTTATCTGTTCCAGTCATATTTACCGAGCAGACCTTTGCCTTCTCAGACACACACACACACACACACACACACACACACACACACACACACGCAGAGCTGTCGTGTTTCTATATCTACGCCTGTAATGAATAATCGCTTTGGGTTTAATCAGTCCGTGCACT
Organism: Eutrigla gurnardus; assembly: GCF_963514095.1. Classification (NCBI taxonomy): domain Eukaryota; kingdom Metazoa; phylum Chordata; class Actinopteri; order Perciformes; family Triglidae; genus Eutrigla; species Eutrigla gurnardus. The sequence goes on from NC_139915.1 coordinate 32,084,623, forward strand.
CGAGAGCTCACATGCTCGGTACACTACGACTTAAAAACAAACACACTAATAACGTCTAATTAATGTTAAAGCGTTGTAACGGTGTATCTCGTCCCCGAGTGTCTGTTTCTGTTTGCAAACATCGTAAGCCTCTTTTGCATTCAGTAGAAACGACTCTTCATCTCCTCTTTCTAATACCGACACACGGGAGAAAGGAAATGAAGGGACGACGTTTGGCAGTCAGGTGGTTCGGGCCTGGTTGCCGTCACGCTCTTGCTTTTTGTTCCCATTCAAAATATTCAAAGTCAGTCAGTGTGAGCGGAGATGAATAAGATGGCAGGGCTGAGGCTTCGGCGCGTCACGTCTAATAAGGAGCTGTCAGGTTATCGTAGAAAGTCTATTGATCATCCACATCTGGCCCAGTTTCCCTCCTCGGCCCCAGATAGAGGATTTCACACGGAAAATGAATCGCAAAAAAAGACACAGAGGAATAGCGGGACAAAGGGAGTTGGGGTAATGTATAATGAGATGTAATTATTCAGCATTATGCAATTTTCTTTTTTTAAGTTATTTCTAGGAGCTGTGTGACATTCTGGTGTAACATGAGCTTAATGTTTAAATGACAAACGGCAGATCTGCATTTACATAATCCTGAACTTTTTAACTCTCTCCTCGAGCGTGAACATCAACGCTGCAACTGGAACTTTATAGACCTCTGCTTTATAGTGTGTATTAATGGGCGGAAGATTTTCAAATGTGTTCAAATGCAACTTTTTTTTTTTTCAGACGTGATAAAGTGGGAAATAAAAACCGATTCAGATGGATTTTTCTCTTAGAAGCTGTCTTTTTCTTACCAGCAGCCTCCGAGGGGACGACGGGAGCCTCGAGCTGTGAAACAGCTGATTGTGAATGCATGTTTTTTAATAAAGGCCAGCTGCCTGCTCCACTGATTATGCGCAGCCTCTGTACAGAGTGATAAACAGGCACATTAGAGACGAGCGCATCTGCCGACACCTCCTGATATACAAGGTCTTTTTCAAGAATTACATTTGTGTCTAGTATCTTATTTTAATTCTAAATGGAGCTGGCGCTTGGTGGATGGTTGTAGCCTCTGGGCTGCGTGCCCTCGCCAATTTAAATCTGTTTGCCTAATTGATAAATGTTATCGCTAAATAAGTTGTGACAGAAAATTAATAACGCTGGTCGGAGCGGCTGTGTGAAGGTCGCGGAGCCGGCGTACGCTAGATGGTTTAATTGGTTTTTTAACGCTGCGCTCAAGTTGTTTTCTGACCAAAAAAAAGAAGAAGCTGAAAACCGCCCTGATGGCTAATTCTGCCACTTTAATCAGGATCCAGTCCACCGAATCACCCAAAAGGCTTTCCTGCAGCCGTTAGATTTACTATTTACCAGAGTTTCTAGTCATGTTCAAGGATTTCTGTCAAACTTATTGATTTCCCGCATTAGCCAGATTGCTTTTTTGGGGGGGAAACCCAAAGAGAGTGGCTAAGAGCTTGTGTTAAGTTGTTTTTCACATGTAGGAGGGATTCACGGCGGTCGTGTGGGAACCTGCAGACAGATATAAGCAACCAGAAAAACCCAAGGTCTAGCAGCTAATGAGCCAGATATTGTATTTTAATCAGAAGTTGAGGAGAAAGCCGGAGCTGAAAGGAGACTTACATTTGTCAAGTGGACAGAAACACGACTCCGGATCAATGCTGCTGTTGCTCTGCGTCGGCCCGGTTTCTAAACTGCCACCTGTTTGCTAATGATTCTGGTGTTTCTGCCGCCTGGTGGCCAAAAATCAATTCATGCAGCTTTAAAAATGGTACTTATCTCATATTAAGAGGCCTTCAAGGCTCCTCACCCTCCGGTCACCCAGTGACCTAGTTAGTTAGTTAGTTCGTTTCTTTCTTTCTTTCTTTCTTTCTTTCTTTCTTTCTTTCTTTCTTTCTTTCTTTCTTTCTTTCTGTCTGTCTGTCTGTCTATCTACCTAGCTCAACCTACCTACCTACCTCCCTCAACCTACCTGTCTGTCTGTCTACCTCAACCTACCTACCCGTCTGTCTGTCTACCTCCCTCAACCTACCTGTCTGTCTGTCTACCTCAACCTACCTACCTGTCTGTCTGTCTGTCTACCTTCCTCAACCTACCTGTCTGTCTGTCTACCTCAACCTACCTACCTACCTATCTATCTATCTATCTATCTATCTATCTATCTATCTATCTATCTATCTATCTATCTATCTATAGTCTGTATAGTTTTACAACCTTTTATCAAGTCACTTTTATTAATTTTTGTATTGATGGCCCTTAAAGCCCTCAAAAAGTACTATTTAAGTACTACTTATGCCTACAGTACACTGATAATTACTATCTTCGCATAATCTGACACATTTATCTCTTTATTTATTTATGAAGCAAAACTCTACAGCAAGCATGGTGCTCTCGGCAGAGTCATGCATACACGGCTGTGTATCTTTATTAGATCTACTGAAGCTCCGTCTCATCCTGCTCCACCTTATTCATCCTTCCAGGAGCTCCATGAAACATTCATACTTTGGGAGGGTTGAACTGCCCACTCCTATTTGAAAAGAAATCACTAATGTTCACATCTATCGGTATATTCAAGCTACATCTTTAGATCTGCTCTTTGAAAAGAGGAGGGGAAACTTTCATCACTTTATTTGTATGCCGACACAAGCTTCTCCTCCATCAGACTCCGTACGTCGATACATTAAACGCCTTCAGCGATGCTAAATACCCCCTTTTTTTTGTGCCATTAGCAGAAAACAATATCCCTGTTTCTGTTATTCTCTCCACCTGGGTTCCTAATTTCACACTTGCTTGAACGTAGAATAACGCAATGGTGACCATCGATTTCTTTCATTCTTCACTCTAACATCCAAAATATAATACATTCATTTTAATCAAGCTTAACATCAGCAGAATCGACAAGCAGGGAGGGTCAGCAGGCCACGCAAATACATTAAATACACACACATGCCTACACACACACACACACACCATGCCACTGGGTTAAATAAACACTTAGCTGCTCCATCTGACCACAGGTCAATAGTGGCGGTGCAGGCTTGCCTTGTCACTGGCTCAGCTGCACTCTTTAATTATACTCCCATTGATTGGTCGGGCTGTCGATAAGGCATTTAAGCAGCTTAATCCTCGTTGTATTAACACGAGCAATATGCACATAGTTTATGTATTAATTCGCAGCCTGAGGTGGAGCGCTTGTATTCTCTGCCTCTTGCATTTCAACACGGCCGCCTGCAGGGCTTTCACCAAAATGTCAATGGGAAGAGGAGAAATTGATCGATTCGACCGCTGGTTGGTGGGAGGAGGCGGGGGAGGAGGAGGAGGCTGGGGAGGAGGAGGAGGAAGGAGGAGGAGGCGGGGGAGGAGGAGGCGGGGGAGGAGGAGGAGGAGGAGGGGGGGAGGTGGCTGCTAAAGTTACTTTCTGTTTTGCTGAACTGATGCCAACTGCTATCTCTTTTCTGCTGTTCTTCTCCAACAAATCCATCAGGAAGAGTGCGACGTGTCCTACAAGTTAAATTGGGGTTGATTGAAAAAGCAATTTCCAATTGTTAAGTCAGTCCACTCATGCATAGATGCCCCCCCTCCCTCCTGCATCTATACAGTAGATGAGAGCTGTTGCTCCGTCACCTCTGTGGAGACTTCCAAGGCTCCAGTCCATGAATGGTAAGCACCTTCGGGTGGAGCCGCCGCGGACCGCGAGCACAAGGCCACAACTCACGGTGACCGAGAGAGAGAGCTCTACAGCTGACTGGCAGCAGGTTAATAGAGTGAACCCCCCCCCCCCCCACCCCACAGACTTTCACCATCTAAGATAAAGACGTTGATACTGATCTGGGAGCAGATGTTGAAGGAAATGCACGGGGGATTCCTGTATAACAGTCAAAGTCTCTAGTGTGTCTGTTTGTCTCAACCACGACAGTCTTCACCTGTAACATGAAACATATTTAACTCAGAAAAACATGTGCAAAGAGCAAAACACAACCCACAGATGTTAAAATGTTAGTCGTTTGTCGGGCTGAAACGCTAATGCCTTCTTACAACCTACATACAACTGGCTATGTCCAAAGAGACTCAGCCACGCCCCCTCAGGTGTTCACCTTGGGATTTCAGGAAAAACTACGTACAGTAGTCAACGGCGAGAGGTTAAACATAAGTGTAATTCATTAAAGTCTCAGGGTGCGATATTTAATTCTCGGCTCGTTGAACTTCATCCCTCGCGTCAAGCAATGTGCATCACAACACGGCGGTTAGCCTGGCTGGCTAACTAGCTAGCTAACTTAGCTATGTGCAAACACAAGTTTAACATTATTTTACCTGATTTTTACCTTGATTTTTTAAGCTAGAAGCCAAAGAATGACGGTATGAAACAGACCTGGACTCTCCAAGGTAGATACATTAAGAACCGAATGAGCAAAGAAGTGAAACTGAGACTGAATGATGTATTTATGTCTTCAGCTGGATGTGATTGGGTTTGGCTTTGAGCGACATGCCTTGATAACTTTGTAAGCTTCGTAAGTTCCTTACAAATATCCCTCGTTGTGAAAAGTCAGCAGCTCTGAGCTATCGAACACCATTGGGAAATCAGAGTTTTATGTAATTCAGATCCTACTATTTCAGGAACACATTTGTGTATATTGTATAATTCAGGTGCTCTGTGTGTGTACGTTCATTGATTGTGGTGCTGCAAAAACATTAGGTTTCACGTTGTGCAGTTTTCACTTTTTTCCTTCCTCCTCGACAACGCAACTTCAAACGTGTTGCAGCACCGGCTCCCGTTAGCAGCACAGCGGTCCTTCTTTAAAGCATCAAAAGAATGTACTTATCTTTACCGCAACGCAGCCTTTCATACGTTTCCCCGAGGGAAATGGAAAACAGCAGTATTGATAAAAGTGGAAACATGAAAGCCTTTTTTTTTCAGGACCGTATCCCGACGCCGGGGTAGACTTTCATTTCCGAGGCTCACCGAAACATTGCTTTCGTTTAAGCTGCGGGTGGATAGTCTCATGACTCTGCTGTATATCCGTCCCTCCATGTTTTTTACCTGCCGCCAACCTGCGAGCTCAGCCGCCATCCTCGTCATCACACTTTGAAGCCAAAGACTCAAATAAAGTAAACAACTAAAATATTTATTAACCGAATCATTTTTTGTTTTTTTTGTTTACAGCAAACTCTTATCACGACACAAGTCTTCAAGTCAAATGACACTTAACCCTTTGAGTACAGTTAGGTTGGCCACTCTGATCTGGAGAAGAAACGATGATGGAGGATTCCTTCTATCAAAAACATGAACAAGCACATCGGGATCTAGAAGGTCGCAAAACTGCTTCTTTTTAAAAAGTCAGACATTAGAGGAGGGACACAATGGCTTGCTTTTTTTTTTTTTTTTTTTTTTCTTTAGTAGGAACTGAATCAAGAACAACATTTTCATTTTCAACATTAGTTTTTTTTTTTTTTTTACATGTGTACATTGTTCTATTTTGTCTCGTGAAGAGATCGGTTCAGTTCATACAGACGTGTTGGAAAAAAGAAAAATGTGTGAAGTCCGTCCGTCCTCGACGCCGGGGAAAGTACGCTCATCCTGAACTCCAAACTTCTGCAGGGTCAGCTTTTTCGTGAGGGATCGGAGATCTGTACATACAACGCAGGCTACTTAATGTCCTAAAACGGTGGCAAGACAAAACTATGACCGATACTAAAAGGGTTAAGGCAAGAATAGAAAAATAAAGAAATAGTAAAAACAATAGAAATGTTGCTTCTCTGTCACACTCGACTCGCAACGATCAGATCCTAAGAAGCCGTGAGAATTATTCACATATTACTCTCTTTACAGAACCCGTCACTTTACACAGTATTTACAGCAGAACGGAAAACATATCCCACGGAAAAAAGAAAAGGAGTCCACTGAAATTAAAACCTTATTCATGACACACAATGATGATTAAAAAACTGTATAATTTTTATCGTCGGCATGTAAAAACGTTTTACACACAGACTTGCAAATAGTGTTTTACAGTAGAGTCGTTACATCTCATATCAAATCAACAGAGCAATCTTCAAACCTTTGTTTTCCCGTGATTTCTTTTTGTACAAATGTCCGCTTCCGATTGCTGTGTTTAAACTGCGAATGGGTACAGATACCATTAAGATACATCGTTTTTTTTCTTTGTGTGTGTGTGTGTACTTTGTGAACGGTTGACAAATTTCAGTTTTACAAGAGGCATCGTGATAATGGAGGTGGCACACAAAGACGACACAAGGACACCGTGACTCAGAGGTCAGAGGTCAACCTCCGGGGGGGGAGGGGGTCAAACAACCAGCATCACCTTTCTCACAAGTCTGTGTGAAACGACCACTCTGTGCATGAAAGAGTGGGACATTATCTTGGAAACACGACCAGAAACTAAAATGAGTTCATTCATTGGACGGCCAGCAGGTTAAAGGTCAGCCCCCCCGACCAAAACTAGTTTGTTTTTAGCTGAAGACATCTTAGATACGGCGTACTAATGAGATTATTCCGTTTAGATGATTCTCTGCTGGAATCAGATCGACTCCTACGGGACATGAACGGCGGTCACCTGGGTGAAAGTCTTTGTTTGATAAGTGTGGATTCTATTCCTTCTGGGGGGGTTCGTCTCTGATCTTGTGTCTGCTATAAGTGCGTCAAAGTTAAAGTTGTGTCGTCAGCTTTCCGCCCTTGATGGGGAAGTACTAGTTTCGTTTAGGGCTCAGAAAAAATGAACTTTGATGAAACCCAATGAAGGTTTCATTTCCACTGTCAAGGATTATCTCAATCTTTTTTCTTTTTTTTTTACAATCTGAGGCAGCAAAAGGATTGTCCTGAAAGAGGAGAGTGTGTCCTTATATCTGCTGTATGCTGACGGTGTGCAGAGAAGAAAGGAGGAAGTAGAAAAGGCCTTGACCGCCGGTTTCAGCTTTGAAACACAATTATTCTTCCACAGAGAATATTTCACTTTCCTGAAATGATCTCATAAGTGTGTTTTTTTTTCTTAAATGAAGAGCTGTGCACCTGGCATGTCAGCTTCCTGCTGCTGTCGGGTAATCATTTCACGGCCGCAACAGGGAGTTTGTATTTCACAGTCTGTGCTCACTTCACAAAGTTTTGGAGGAAGTGTTAGAACGCCCCCCCGACACACAGAGACGAGACAGTGATGGACTCACACGGCGATAACGACACTTGAGGGGAACGTCGGCGCTCTCGAGACCAGCTTGGGGATAATGGAGGGATGTGTGGAGGAGAGGACGGGGAACGGCGTCGGTGGAGGTGTGACCTGTAGCAGGAACAACTCACCAGTTAAGCCTGGCTTTAATTAGCCCCGCCCTCTCCCTCTCTCTGAGGAGGGACCTCCACCACCTCTTGCTGGTTCTTGTTCTGGCTCTCACATACTTCTGATATGACTTGTTGGAACTATCTGGCAGTCGGAGAGGAGACGTTAAAGCTGAAGGGGGAAAGTGTTGGAGACGGACTGTCCGAATTCAGACGCCTGGCCTTCAGAGTCATTTAAAGGACCTGAAGTCTTGCTGGAAATCAACTCCATCCAGAAGAGTCGGGCCGTCACAGATCAGACGAGCTCTTCTTCTCTCAGAGACGAGGACTAATGGTACATTCAGGCCCTGCTTGTCAAACCTCTCAGCTTCAGTTACACTGAAGAATCGGGAGCAACTTCATTATAAAAGCAACGCATCTCAGCCCGTGACCTTGATAAAAGCCACAGGCTGAAAGGCAAAGTCAATACTTTCACAAAAGATGTTGCGTTTAAATGAAAAAGTTTAAAGTTCTAGAGAAAGCTAGTCATCGTACAACATGACTGGCACACAATTGGATATAGAGGGCTGCAGTGAAATCGTTTAATTCATTGAATGGACACGGTGGGATCCAGCGTGTGAAGCTGGAGAAGCTGTTGGGTGTAGATGGAGGGATGCTGGTTGTGTGTTTTCTCATAAAACATTCATATATGTGTGAAAAGCTACGCACCCTTGATTTGTGTCCGTGCTCAGCCACAGAACCACAAACACGCAAATGTTACTAAAAGTAAAGATTAAAGTTAATCAAGAATTAGCATTTCTGTTATTTACCAATGTTATTATTTCTACATCACAGAACATCGTGGGTGCATTACTTTTGTTGACCACCATAATAAATGCTTCGTGATGACTTCCTAGGTGGCCGACCTCAACATCTGTCCAGCTGTGAATCCGTTCCCTTAACGCCGCCGCTCGCCTCCTGTTTGAACAGCTTTCCTCAGGACATGTCGGTGAAATGGAAACGACACAAAGACACATACACGACACAGTGACTGTGGTGAGAGGGTCTCCGGCCTCGGCCCCCCCCCCCCCCCCCCGCCTGAGCCTCACTCACTAACTCACTAACTCGCTCACTCCCACTGTTTGTGGAGTGACGGCATGAACACGCAGCCTGTAACCCGTCCAGTGCATGTTTCAACCGTTTTCCTGTGCACACACACTGGCATGCACATGTGTGTGCGTGAGTCTGTTTTTATGAATCCAAGGAGGAGGTGAGGGGGGGGAGGTGGGGGGGTCGGATGGAGGAAGGGGGGGCGTGGAAGTCCCGCAGTGAGAGGAGGAGCGCTCTAGTTGTTCTGAAGGCAGTCGAGATCCACCGAGCAGCAAACGTTCCCATTCTGAGCGCCGCAGCATGAAGAGAGGGAAAGACACACACAGAGGATTAAACATGACATGAAGTCTAGCATTTAATTTAAGGGCAGTTATTACAAGATCCCCTTTGTTACTAAGAAACAGTCAAACAGTCGATGCAGCACATGTGACCTGCAGGTAAACATAGTTTACTCATTCCGTTCATGTAAGCGTTATATAAAACATATAGACACTCTATAAAATATGTAAGATATGTAACAGATCCTTTGATGTTGCTGGCTCATTTAAATTCAGATTGTTTGGGGGAGACAAAAACAAGCAGAGCGGCGTGACTGCAAATTATTTTTAGTCAATGCGTGGAGATGATCTGAGTGATGGTGACAGTCATCTGCATATTCTGCTCTTTTAAGATTAAATGGAGCTTTTACATCATCTGTTCCAATCACATTCTGTGATTTCTTTGTAATCATCCTGCGAGACGGACGAGCACCAGCCGAATCAAGCTTCTGTTACTGCATGAGAGCTCTACATCCCAGAACTATTTGTACAAAGATTCCTGAGAACATTGATTTGAGCAGTCGATCCACACCCGTGTGAAACCAAACGTGGGCGCTGCAGCGTCCTCGTGGTCGTCGTTGCCTACCTTACACTTGCAGGTGGTGCAGGGGGAGTTGGGCATACGCCACGTGTCTCCACTGAGGCGGGCGGCGCCCACCGGGTCCTGACACGTCTGCCGGATGTCGTACGACAGGTTGTCGGCGAGGCAGGGGTCCGTGACGCAGCGCGGGCAACACTCGCCCTCTGCCACCGCCGTGTACTCGCACATCAACACGGGGCAGACCAGAGGCCAGCAGTCCACTTCCCCCTCCTGAGTGAAAGAAAGGTGGCATTAGTGTGTGTGTTGGTTATTTTGCGTGAGACGGATCTGCCAGATCTGGCATCTTCCGCTGTAGCTCACACGCCGATTTGTTGCCACGTCTCTAATTAGAGAGGTGATAATTATCGCAGCCTTCTGCACACACAGCTGAGCAGCAGATCGGAGCCAGGATTTAAACCCAGCCCCGCTCTGCTTTTCATTTCTCCTAACAAAAGAGGTTTAATATGGTCAGCTTTTCCATTTCTGTTGTCCGTGTGTGTGTGTGTGTGTGTGTGTGTGTGTACCATGCAGCGGCACTGCTGGCAGCCGTACATCCAGGACGCTCCGCTGCGGTAGAGCGAGCGTCCGCTCTGGTCCAGACACTGGCTGCTGGGCCTGTTGTCGCAGCCGGGGCAGCAGAACAGGTCCTCGTCCGGGTCTCCACAGTCGCAGGGTCTCCTCCTGCAGTACGTCTGGCCGTCCTGGACCACAGAAGGGCAAACGGACACGATGTCATGACAGTGGACCACCGACATTAGAACATTTGAACACTTGAATGCAACCCCGCCTCGCGTCCTGTAAAGGTCCAGCATGTCTTTGTGGTTGAATAAGTGGGTCACGTCGCGTTCAATAGCTTCTGAAAGTCTGGTTGCAGCGACGGGCTTAAGGATCCCCTGACACCCTCAATGTCATTTCACAACCTTTTCATCTCTGAATAGGTTGCAATCCAGAGAGACCACTGAGAATGCCTCACTTTATTTATTTATTGATTGCTATGAAGGTAGTGCAGTTTTTATTTAACTAGGGTTGAGTATTGGCAAGAACCCCACGATACGATACGTATCACGATACTTTGGTCACGATACGATACGTATCACGATATTGCGATATAAATAAAGATGAATACACAAGTACCTGTATATGTACATCAGATGATATTGATCAGAGGACAAATTGAGTCAAAACTATTTCATTCAAAACAGCCTCTCCATTTTATTAATTCCCATGAAATTCACTGGAATAAATATTGAAAATAAAATGAAAAAGGATAAACAACACGTCTAAACATGAATCTTTTTATTTATTTTTTTTAAAATCAATCTTTGGAGTTGAAAAATCGATATTGTATTGGGTGGCAAAGTATTGGGATATATTGCTGTATCAATATTTTTACCCACCCCTATATACAGCAATTTTTCAAGAAACCAAGACGTGATCTGAAACTGATCTCAGAAGCCTTTTAGAGAGAGACAATTCAGGCAGATAATTCAAGGGCAGGATCCCTAAGAAGGATATTTGTAGCCCCGCTGTCAAATCCCAATTTAGAAGGAAGGGCGAATGCGTTGAGATGTTTGGTGTCTGCGACACAAAGTCAAATCCAGCAGACCTGGAAGCCTCCCAAAGCCTCCCGTGTCCCTGGATCTCCCCGAGAAAACTTTATGGTCCATTTTACTCAGCACTGTCTGGCATCGGTACGACGTCGTAATGGGCGATGTAAAAATGTTGCATTAAAATGGCTGTTAGGAAATGTATGGGAACCATAAAATCATTCTGCATCCCATTAAAAAGGGCAGTGGAGAGCCAATGTTTTACGGATGCATATTGTCCTGCTGCAGTAGTCCCGGGGTGCCCATACCCAGGGCCTCGGTCTTTACAGTTACGGCCCTTGACTTGCTGAGGAAGTCTTTGCCAACGAAGCCGGCAGACAAACTGTTCAGCTTTAGTGCCAGAAATCAGGCATGAATGCTAATGCTGCACTATCGTGCTAACTATAACAACGTAATTATGTTATTTTTTATTATTTTTTATGTCAACTTTGATGACAACAGCTTTATGGTGAATTTGATGACCGCAGATGGCATTCTCTTTAATCAATAGGTACGACTTGCTTCCATGGCAGTCCTCGGATCAGTATTCCTCTCCAGGGTGATTCTTATTTTACTGAAGGTAATTTCATTTAAGAGCATTTTTACTCCGTGTTAAATCACTTATGTGGAACAAAAAAAAAAATCAAATTCTCTCATTCACTCGGTTTCTCCTTTCATTTTGCTTCAAATTAAACTTTTGGAAGGGAATTGGGGTGTAGAAGATCTCTGCTCTTAAGTTTTTCCACCTTTGATGTCGGATGCTGGGGAGCTTCTGCAAACGCTCCGCCAGCTCTGCCCGCTGTCATCATCGTTTCTATCTGTTCCACCTGCCGGTGTCCAATCATATCTTGCCAAACCGCTCTCTGGCTGCCTTCATTTCACATGTGTAAACGCGTGTATTTATTGGCAATATGGATGAATTATTGGCATAATCATTCAGAAGAATCAGCTAACACAACCGTTTATTCTCACTCCACTATGTTAAAGGTGGCAGCTTAATTAGTGCTTCAAAGTACGACGCCCTAGCATCAGTCTGGGACACGAATAGCATGTATTTTCAAAATAAACTTCTTCAAAGGAAGCATCTTGCCTTTTCAAAATAAAATTATTCACAGAAAGTTTTAATTTAGGCACCTTTCAACAACAGGGCAGTTTAAAGTGCTTTACATAAAATATGAAAAGCATTGGAGGAAACAAACGATTAAAACAAGCCAATAATGAAATAAATGTAAAAATAAAAAAAATATAAAATAAAATAAATATTTAATAAATAAATAAATAAAAACAAGAATATCAAGGAATAGAAAATACAGCGCAGAATAATAAGGCAATACAACCACTTGGTTAGGGTTTAGGAAAAGAGTGCGGTTGATTTTGACCAACAACTCACAAGCGAGTCATGTGACTCATGATGGACGTGCCGCCCGATCCATCTGGACTAGCTCACCTTTTTTACGGCGACAGCTGCTCCGAGCATATAATAATAATAATCATTATATAAGCTGTAATATTTGACCCACTGTAAGTGAGAACAGGGTTGCCTACACTATTCAGTAAATATAAAGTATGCGTTCTGCATACAGTGCACAATAATATGCTAATACAACACGGCAGATGTAGACTGACAAAAAGGAATATGAATTTAAATTTAGTTTACCCTTGGCTCTTACCAGAGTGGCTCATGTGAAACGTCCTCGTGGTAAATTTAGAATTTTATGAGCCGACGAGGCATCATTGGAACTACCGCCCACAGCTGTCATTTTATTCCAAATAACTCTCCGTGTCTGTTTCCATATTAATCTCACTCACTCGGCCTCACCTTCCCAAAGACAAATCTGATCAATATCTCGCTCTCCTGCAGCCACACTGGCTCGCTCCGACTCCCCGGCACAGACTTGAGATGTAAAGCCGCCGCAGATATTTGTCCGAATGCAATTCAGGCGCCAATGACAAACAGACGGGAGCGTCTCTTTTTCTTGAGATGTGATGCTTAATTCATCGTCCTGAGGTGAAGACGGTCACAGAAGTCTGTGTTTGCTTCGTTACGATCCATTCTAATGTGAGCGAAATCGACAGTCGAGAACAAGTCTGAAAGGAAAAGGGCCTCGAAACACGGATCACTAAGAAAACAAAGGCAACGAATACAACCATTAGAAATGTGTTGTTGTACTAAAAATCCATTTGTGACCTTGAGGTTCATCTTTGTCCTGCTGTGCTTCCCGTAGTCGTGCAGTGATGGATTATTAGCGGTGAGTGTCGGGTTAAGCTGCCTGCTTGTTTACTACACCATCACATTTAGTCACTTTGTCGAGTCCAGTCATCACAACCGATGGAGAAAAAATAATAATATATGTAATCTAAACTAGATGGAATAATTAGCATGAGCCTCGAGGCGGAGAAAACGGTTTTAATTTGCGGAAATGAAAGCAGAAGAAAGAAAAATAGAAGGAAAATATTCCATATTTCCTCGCAGCCGACCCCGTCTTCGCTCCGTTCCTCTTCCCGTTGCTAATTTATCCCACTCCTCCCGTCTGTTTCCATTTCTAAGTCTTTGTCTGGGCTTGTTTTCTGCTCCTGTCGTCTCTGAGTGCTGAATGTCACTGCTCACACTGTGCATGCATAGCGGTGTTGTCACAGCGACTATAATAAAGGCAGAAAATCATCTGAGCAGAGAAAATCAGGGATTGTCAAGGAATTTGTTAAATGTCTGGCGTATCGTGTAATGATGGAGCTCTCCCTTGGTTTTTTTTTGGTTTGTTGCTGAAGTGAAAAGAGAAACGACAGGATGCAGAGATCCTGGAGGAGAAGCAGTGATGAAAACCCTGAGTTTAGATCCTGCACCCTGTTGTGAACACCAGGATTACTAAATGAGTGTGTATGCTTTTAAAAGCAGGAGCCCCGCTGGAATGGACATAGACTCCTTCCCCATTTCCAGCATGCCCTTGAATGGTCTGTTTGTTTTCTCTCAAGGTTTTCCCATTCGGTCACAAAGTGCTGTGAAAATATTATGATGGTTACCACTTTTTTTATATATATATCTGTAACTTATTCAATCTCTCTTTCAAACTCTCCAACCAGAGTTGAGGATTGTTGGAGCAGCAGAAAGACTGGTTTTGTGTGTGAAATGACGGCCGAAGCCGGATGTCGGCGGGTCTTTTGTCATCTTCAGTTAGAGTTTAGATTCTCTGCCCAAGCCTGAGCCCGACCCTAGCCGGTCGGGCTGGATCGGGCCGGATCGGTCCGGGCATTTGATCAATCGTTGTGCTCGTTTGTTCGTTTTTTTCAATCATTGCTCTATTGGCCTAATCTGAGGAGAAGGCTAGGCCATAAACATTAAATATTATTGGCTTTATGTTTAGCAGAGTAGGACTAAGTAACAAATGTGTGCAAAGTTACACAAAGTAAAAAAATAAATAATAAAAAGACGCTACACATACTTTCCATGGATATGCACATACAACAATCTATGCATGCATTAAAAATAATTGTCAGGTTCGGGCTCTTAATCACAGTTCATGCGTCGGGCCGGGCCAGCCTCGGGCAGAGCGTGCACGGGCTCGGGTCGGGCTTCCTTGGCCCGATCTAAGCTCCATCCTCAGTGTAGTAAACGTGTACGTGTGTGTGTGTTGCGATGCCGTACCTTGCAGGAGCAGACGGCACAGCGGTCAAAGCCGGGTTTCCAGTCCTCGCCGTTGCGTCTGACTCCCTCTTCCTGCGGACAGTCGCGGCCGCAGCCCGGCCCGGACGTGCACACGCAGTCGTAGCCTCCCGGCAGGTTCACACACACACTGTCGTTCCAGCAGGTGTGTGTCTGCAGGCTGCACTCGTCCACGTCTGGAAGACAAAAGGGGGAAGCCAAGGTGAATGAACGCACGTCATTTGTGTGTGCTTTTTTTTGGGGAAAAGTGTGTTTTGTCAGTGCTGTCAGCGTCTCGGGAAACGACACACAAATCAAATGAGCTTTTCTAACATAACGGCACCGGGTATGTTTTCATTAATGCTTTTAGTTTGTGCTTCTAATTCTAATTTATTTCCCTCTGTTACACCAGAAACAGCTCCATCTATTTTGGAAATGCAAAACATGTTCCCCACTTGGAAATCTTATTAGGTTGTGACATTGTACAACGTGATTCAGGGCCGGGTGTTGGAGCT
Organism: Eutrigla gurnardus; assembly: GCF_963514095.1. NCBI lineage: Eukaryota > Metazoa > Chordata > Actinopteri > Perciformes > Triglidae > Eutrigla > Eutrigla gurnardus. The sequence continues at coordinate 32,099,662 of NC_139915.1, forward strand.
CAATGGACCAATATGTCTGTCCCGTAGATAGGTTGTTATGAGCCACACGGCCGAGGCCGCTGGGATTTGATTTTCAGTGCATCGTGTTGTTGATGCAGCAGAAATACTAGACGATGCGTGTGTGTGTTAGACGGAGCCGGACGCTCAGAGTCCTGATGGCTGGAGATAAAACGCTGCATTGAAGGGTTTAGTCTTGGTGGACGGTGACCTGTAGCTCCTTCATCAGGTGCTGAGCAGGATGTGAGGGGGTCTTTGCTCACTGTACAGTTCTGTAAGTCTGTATGAGGCCGAGCACCCTGGAACAGATGATCCAATCAATGAAAGCTGAGTGGAACGGAACAGGAAACTGTTGCTTGAGCCTGTATTTTTTTTACTAGAACTACTATTTCAAATGTTACCGAGTTACAGCAGGGGGTCCGCAAGATGATTTCATCACAAAATGTTTTTCTTCCAAAATGTAAAATATGTCCAAAAATACACATTAACAATAATACAACATCTAATATGCAAATATAACTGTTAAATGTTGTGTTCATGTGAAATTGGGAAATTGACAAAATAGAAGTACAATATGTTCTATAATTACATGAATTATTATTTGAATGGCTTAGCATTTACATACATCATTACAAAGTACCTTATACATGGCACTGTAGGCTGCACTACACATTATTATTATTATTGGCCTGGTTTATGATATGTAATCGGGGGTCGTCGGCCTGAAAAACGACTAAGACTAAAGACTAAAAGATCATTTTATCGTCTAAAACTGTCTTCCTTTGAGCTAAAAGTTAAATGTGAGACCTTGTAGTAGAAAATGTATAAGGGATCCAAAAAAAAAGAACGTTGCATTACCATTAATCACTGACTTTGATACACAGACACTAATTATGCCAAGTAGAGTTGGTTCAGTCCGTATTTCCTGCAGTGGAGAAAAGCTCACGTATCCGTTTCACTAACAGTGTGCTAGATGTGCTGCACATCCACTTTTAATTACATCTCCCATGTCCTCACATTACTACGGAGCCTATCAGGTGTAACATGTGGAATAGTTTGTGCATAAATGAATGTTTCAGCCCCGGAGTCACGCCGTCAAAACCAACTGAATGCATTCGGTTAGTGGAGTGGGAGAAACTGAAATTAAAGGTTACCGGCAGGCTTGCAGTTTCACTTCGGTTTCTTTCATTTACTGAATTAGTTCCCGTAAATAAACACGTTGCCTTACTATTCTGTATATTTCATACAGACACGTATTATATCCATAATCCATAGCTTCTTACCTTACAATGGTGAGAGATATGCATTTAAGCCTCATGATGGAGGAGCTGCTCCTGATTCATTTTGGGGATCTCATTGTAGGCATTTTCCCCCCAGAGGGACGGAGCTTATTCATCACGACGTTGCTGTCATCTCTTACAGATTGCTTTTCCGTGTGTCATAATTCATTCAAACACATTATGATCTGAGGGAAAGCAGTAGGGTCATATTTTTCACCCCCTTTCCTGTACAAATGCTATAGCATGCATACAAACTGGCATCAGCCACGTCAATCATATCCTATATATATATATATATAATATTCTCTTTCAGCCGAATCATCAAACAGATGAATCCTCTGTGCTTCGTTCCCTTCAAACTAAAAGACATGACAGACGTCGTCTACTTTTTCTTTATCAGCGTGGCTCAGGAAGCGTTGAGCCAGAAGTCTGTCCCTACCTTTTTTTTTTTTTATCAAGCCATGACATTTAACTCTTATTTAGCCTCACTAAACATGAGAGACAAAGACCAAAGTGCCTTCAACGGTTGGCTCGGCTCTCCCCTGCCAGGACCTGCTTCCTGCAGACATTGATCACACCCACACGCCTCTGACAGCAGGCCATGGTGCTGCATGAACAAAGGCAAAGTGGAAAAGCCATTTTCTTTTTCTTAAAAACGGGTGGAATTGCATGTTTGTTACCATGCTTTCACACTGTGAGAGATGTGGTCAACCCCCCCCCAGGTTTATCTTCCACACGTTGGAGTGAGACGGTAAAAAACTGCTGGGAAAGATGGATTTGCACACCTCCCCCGTTTCCACGGCGATACAGTGTGTTTAGGTGTATATTGCACAGCGTTACCATCGGGGCAGTCGTCAGAAGAGTTCATCCTCGGCACGGAAGCAATTTGAGGATCCGGCTCAGCTTTTTCATGACTAATCTGCACTTTGAGCTAAATGCTAACGTAGTCGGTTGAAACACTCAAAGTTGAGGTGAAACGGCTTTTCAAGATTATCTAGCTTCTGTGCCGTGACGTATTTGGGGGTGAGATAGGATAGACATGCAGGCAGGCAGGAAACCATTCTCTGGTTCTTAGTCGGTAAAAGCTGCAGATTGGATTTTGATATAAAAATATGAAGAAATTGGAGGAAATAAATGGCTTGTTTAAGGTGCACAATGTGACCGGGAAGGTGATCTAAAAGGGTTTAAAAGGCACTTTAAAGTCCAAACAATGGAAACTGAACTCCTGGTTTTTGTTCCAGATGTTAAAAATAAGTCATTCGAAATGGCCTTTACATTTGTGATTTAACATATGACTAATCATAGGTTTGATTCTACCACCTTTCTTTGAGTTATTCAGTTCTTTTTTTCAGTTTTATGAATGTCTAGCAACGGTGATTTGGTAAAAAAAACTCCTTGGTTAAGTTTAGGTGGAAAAGCATTAAATACAAAAGTTACATAACAAATGTTGACTTCTGGGTTTTTGCAAAGGCCATGAACAGCGGTCTCCTGGGTGAAAGTCCACTGTTTTTAAGTTTAAGTTATTCTTTCTGACTATTACAGACATGGAGGAAATCTTTCTTTCTGTGTGGGTCTCTCCTCAAAGCAAACCTATATATACCTATATATCAAACATGTCTCACTTCATGCACCTTTAAAATAATAATACAAAATTACAACCATTGTTAAATCAGCATTTCTGTTTTTCCATCCTAGCTGCCTTTACTGAAGCAAATTTCCCAGAAGACCAACGAGATATAAACATCATGGCTCAACAAAAGAGGTGAATCCAAGTGTAATAACAGCAAAGCAGAGAGTTTTTAGATGTTTTTACACGACAAAGATTACAGCTGAGAAGTTGTAAAAAGACATAAAAGTTAAAACAATGTGGTGTTATGAAAAGAATATCCAAAAGCAGCAAAAATGGACTTGCACCTCCAGACGCCTACATAACACTATTTAGGTGCTCACGCTGAGAAACACCACACATCTTGTATTATTTGTTCGTCCTCTCCAACGGGGGTGCTGAGTGGTATCCGGCAGGCAGACCTTCTCCGGGTGGACGTGACACTCAGCCATAAAAACACAAACACCGTGCCGCCGCTGAACACACACTCTAATTGGTATCAAGTTTGCGACAGAGAGGGGAAACAGCTCGGCTGAGGATTTATCGTGCCTGCCACGGACTATTTGCATACACTAAATGAAATCCCCATCAGCCAGGCAGACGTACTGTACCTCCGCTGGTGGAGGATTAATGCTCTTCATGCTACATTCACCACATTCAGCCACAAGCTGCTGCCTGCAGATGAAGCGTGCTCTTAACACGAGGCGGTGAAAGACAATCTTACCGGGAAACACAAAAGCCTTCGGAGAAAAGCAGCTGAGCACAGCAAGCCATAAAAAAGAAATAAATACATAAAAACGTACACTCCTACACCTGCATGTGCTGTTACACATGGAAGCTCTAATCCTGCAGCGCATGGACGTAACACACACACACACACACACACACACACACACACACACACACACACACACACACACACACAGGCAGGCATAGAGGAATAAATCCATCTGACGGATGTTGGTAATTAGAAGGCATCGGAAAAGCTGCGATTTTGAGTATTTAAATCATCTTTCTTTGGTGTCTCCAGGCAGCCCATATGGAAAGGTCATGTACACCCCGGCGAGAGAGAAAATGATGCATGTCGCGTGGGGGAGACGGTGGGAGTTTATGGTGTATTATCCTCATCTTTATGCACAATCTGTTTATTAAAGCCACCTGTCTCTCCGTTATGAATGTGCTTTGAGACGCAGCCTGCAGCTCTCAGTCAAAGATGGAAGAACCAAGGAGACCCGGACGCACACCAGCGGGATGTGTGCTGATGAATTATGATTATTGTACGGAACTAAATGTGTATGTTTTCATCTACTTCACACCTTCAAACCCGATGTCACACTGGGTTTTATTACCTACACAAGTCCAGCTGGAATGACTGATTCACATTATAGACTATAAGGAGAAACAAGACCGGAACATTTAAAGTTAAAATGAAGTTGAATTGAAAGTGGTGTAAAGGTTTTTACAGCGATGGTTTCACACTGTATGAAATATGAAAATAGGTCATGAAACCACGGATGGATTACAAATCATTAATATGTGTGCACTCGTGGAGTTTACATTGCCGTTCTCCTGCTCGTGAAAATGATTAATATAGGATAGTTAGCGGTAAGGGATGTACATGGGGTCGGATCCCCGATAACGTTGTCTCTTAGCATTTTACGAAGACTCGCTTAACTCTAGAACACGAACGGTACAGTTAGTAACTCCATCACTAACGTTATATAATATACCTGATGAAATAAATACTTCTAATACATGTATTACAAAATATACAACAATACATGGCAAATTGAAAGACTCTTCTTGTATTTCCCCCTATCTTCCCCCACTTTAATTTCCCAGCTTGGGATCAATAAAGTTTATCTATCTATTTAAAAAACTCTCATAAAAGGAAAAAAGGTATCAAAATCTTAAGTAAGTAAGGTGTTTACCTTTTTCGTCGTGCTACTCCAACCATCCCTGAGAAAATGACTTAAGATAGAGCCTTTTACATGGAGTTAATCTGGGCAAAAATGTTCCTTCCACGTGTGGAAGTGAAACTCTTAGTATTTCATACTATAGCATGCCGAAAAAAGTAATGAAAACATATGTAAAAAAAAAAGTAATGAAGATATGTTGGAAAAAAGTCAACTCTCCGATTTCCTTTTGTGGCAAAAGAAAATAAAAGATTAGTTTGATTATTTCCATCAAACCCTTCCCATAGAGTTTTGAATCTTTGGCTTTTACAAACAAATGTGAAAGAGAAACCTTTTTTGATTTGCATCTGAAACTTGAACTCAAATCTCTGCGTCCATCCATCGTCTACCGCTTATCCTGTATTTAGGGTCACGGGGGGGCTGGAGCCAATCCCAGCTGTCATTGGGCGAAGGCAGGGTACACCCTGGACAGGACGCCAGTCTATCACAGGGCCATCTCTGCGTCCATTTTAATCTAATACTCCTAAATCAGAAACAACAATTCTAACCTGCTTCTATCCACAGACAAAGAGACTGTCTGCTGTCTGCTTACCGTCGGCCCACTAATTCTCACTGTTTCACTCTCGGCCAACACGCAGCCGTTGATGTAGTTCTGCTGCTGCTGCTTTGATCTGGCTCTCTTATTACAAAACGCTTCTTTCTGTTTGGTTGACTCATGAGAGGCTGGTGGAGGGATATTGTGGAGGGGAGGGAAAAAAAGTCCTGTTAAATTCTCATTCCTGCTTATTTCCCTGCTGGCTTGCAGCTTAACACTGCAAAGTGAGGGGGAGGAAGGTGACATCGACACACACACACACACATGACGACACACACATGTGTGTATGCTGTCATTTCTATATATAAAAGTCATTAATGGCATCTCTGGCAACATGTAAATAAGTGCTTTCCCTAATCACATTGTATAAATCATATCTCCGAGTCATGCGTACGAATATGTATGAGCACAAACAAGTCAAGTTAATGTCCAATTACACTTGTGACAGATGTGTTGATTTATTTATGTGATTCATATCGTCTTTTAAATCATTCCTGATGGCATGAGAGCATAGCTCATTCATAGAGAAGTGGTGTGATTTATTTAATTTTTTTTTATTAAATAAGACTATAATTAGAAGTAAATACCAAACCAAATATCTAAAGACATACGTTAAAGCATTTAAACATCACTTGTCACTGAAGACTGAAGCATCGGATCTTCACTCATATTAATACATGAAACAAACATTTCATTACATTTTTTAAATTTTTTTTAATTTCCCTGTTATGCCCTCTTCAGCAGTGGTTTAACTGGCACCTCACTGGAAAATAAGCACCAACAAGTGTTTATCTTGATGAACCAATTCAACATTTGCATTTGCAAGTAAATTAGCATTTTCTTTTGCCGATTTTCAAAGGAAAAACGATCGTTTTAGTCTGAAACACCTACGCTGTTAGCCTTGAAAGTTAGGGATCTTCAGTGGAGGATGGAAGGAAGAGTCTGCTTGGATTCACTGTTACATTTCATACAAATGGTTAAACCAATTAAACATCTAAACTTCCTACAGAAAAAGCTCCCGCAGCATAATCCTCCTCTGTGCCGTTGATTTGTATGTTTAATATGTTCCAAGAATGAGACGCTTGCCCGATAATTTGTGAAATACAATACTTTCGGACGGACTTTAGGAGCTTTAATCTGACACGGAAGTAGCGGAGAAATTTAGTGTCAGGAATATATCGAACATAATGACCATACAGCAGAAATTATTTTCATTTATGACTCTGGAGAACATTGGAATCCAAGCCGACTACATAGACCATCCTCACAGGAGTAAGATGCAAGGCTTCCAGAGTCCCACGGGGGATTGTTTCCCCTAAGAGTCAGACTTTAATATTACCATGACGGGAAATATCCACCTTAACTGCTGTACTAAATAGACTACCTTCCATGCTCCCTCTTGAACCCGCCTCGTTCCCTGAAAGCTTTGTGAAAACCACTCGAGAACTTTGACACATTTTAGTGTTAACATTAGTTTTTATTTCCAGATCCTCTTGATGTAATAATCGGAGTCAGCGTTCTTTTCTATCGATGGATTTGTCGAAGCACTGAGCACCATATGGATGTAACTGACTGGTTCGTTTATCAAAAATGTTCTTTTGTTTTTGTTTTTTAACTCTTAACTTTTAACTTGCGTGTGGATTTCGTTTCGTTTTGACCTTCAATGTAGTTTCATGGAGAAGATTTTACTCTTGAACATCATCTTTAAGATAATTTTATTAGGGCCACTGTCGAAAAAAAAGAGCAAAAAAGGAGCAAATATTTGCGACTTTATTACGATGCTAACAACCGGCATTTATGCTAGCTAAAATCTCATGAATGTCGCATTTATTTTTCTAATTAATACATCACGTGTGACAACGCCTCGTTAAGATCCTAAAGGCTGATGGGCCAAATTGTCATCTTCATGAATGTTTATTGATCGGGTGGTTGGGCTAAGATGCTAGCGGTAGCTTTCACTTGTTGACATAGCAACGGCAAATCATCCGGTCAAGCAACGTTTTAACCTTTTCTATGACCGCGATAATAAAGTAGCAAATGTGCGAGTTGTCCTAACACGCCGTCGTAGAATCTCCACCAAGTTATGAATGAAAAAGGTTTATTAATAGCAATCACGATTTTGCAGTTGAGGTTGTGACATCGCTCATGGGTGAATTCAAGTCATGTGATGTGGAACAAATGTATGTAAACCGTATAAGGGGACGGGAAATCACGAGGTGTGTTTCCTGTGTTCAAGCATCATCAACACGCTGCTCTGAAGTGTTTCTCCATTTAGGTCTTTAACTCTGCATCTCTGGCTCTGTGAGCGTGGGCAGATGACACGACATAGCAGCTAATGTGTGTTGCTCGTGAATATTTCATTGAGGATCGTGTGTGTGTGTGTGTGTGTGTGAAGGTGAGAAGACCTCTGATTGGCCGCCCTGCAACCCTGCTTCATGGCATGTTTGAGCACACAGCAGCCGTACGTTACATCACAGCCTGAGCTCCAGGGATAATACTACAAAGCATCACCATCATGTCGGACAGTTGAACATTTCAAGCAGCAATAAGGATGTTTTTTTTTCCAATTTAAATGCATGCTCACCAATGCAGGAGCTCCCGTCGAGCAGGTAGGAGCCATTGTCATGGAAACCACTTCTGCATTCACAGTGGTACCAGCCGGGCAGGTTGACACAGCGGGAGTGGTTGTGGCACTCAATCAGGCCCTCTGCACACTCGTCAATATCTGAGGACACACACACACACACACACACACACACACACACACAGCAGCATCAGCGTCTAAATTGTTTTCCTAGCAACAAACTCAAAACTCATTTTCATCTTTTTATCCCCCTTGTGATCAGCGCTCGTTACAATCAGAGCTGGACCTCGGTCAGCTGCCCACATTAGACAGCCGACCTCTCTGCAGCCTGTCTCCCACAGCGGGGATGAAAGTCTTTTTGGAAATCACACACACACACACACCGTTTCCTACTCGGGTGTTGTTTCTGGCGGCGCTGCGGCGTGCATACACATGCCCGGCCCCGAGGCGTTATTCCCCTTCACTCTCTTCTCGGGGGAGTGAATTTCTCTCATCCATTATGTATGGTGTGAGCTCCTGTTCCTCATCTGCAGCTCTCTCTCTCGCTTCTGGCTGTAAGTCCACGACCCGTGCACACACACACCCCGACGGTTAGAAGCGTGACCTTCAGTCACAGATTCAATCACCTTAAACGAGAAAACCGGAGCAAACGGGGGGGAAAAGTAGCGAGGGACGGCTCGTTAAGTGTCACGTCTGCGTAGCGTCTCGGGTGGTCGCTGAAGGCAAAACACGTTCTCCAGCAAAGCAACAAGTGAGGATGCAGCGGTGTTATGTAATGGTTTTGAAGATGGTTTGTATCGGCGAGGGTTGTTGTACCAACACAATACAAGTGGAGCGACATCCTGCCTACAAACAAAGTCCAGACTTCCAATGTCTTACAGAAGCTGATTTACTGCTTTATAATCACACTCATATATGACACGCTACATGACGGAGATTTCTTCTTTAATGAGATCAATATCAGTGTCAGCTTTAGTCCCTCTGGCTTTCACTTGGATGTGTTGAGATTTGTTCATTTCTAATCATTCACAACATGAAAACAGGACACATTTTGAAGCCTATTTTAAGTGGTTTCTAATCACTTACAGTCTTTGTGCTAAGCTATGCTAAACAGGACAAATCTCTTCACTGAATACATCCACACACGTCGGCTTGTGGAGCTTAGACAAGTAGTGTATTTCAGTACTTTAAGGAGCTTATAATATTTGCTATTTTGTCATAAAAGAAATCGAGATTTAACCTTTAATGCCAATTGATGGGACGTAACGGGATATTCTTGAAATAAATGTTGAAGAAGTTGGTCGTAATCTTGTTTTCCTTGTACGGTATTTATGATAATACATTTTTTTTAAAGAATGTTCTAATGAAATTTTGTGTTTTTAAAGGAGCAATATGCAACATGCAGAGCATTAATGATTTGCTCTGTAAACATACAGTGGAATGATGTCTACCTGAGCAGATAATGAAGTCACCTTCCCTCTGTGTGCGTTGTTATCTGAGCTTCTCCTTAAAATAGCCATAGCTTTTAGCCAACAGCATTGTATCGGACACGTAGCGCTGTTAGTCTGTCGGCACATTTGCCCCCGTTTCTTTGGCAGCTCCGTTAGCTCCGTTAGCTCCGTTAGCTCCATTAGCTCTGTTAGCTCCGTTAGCACTGTTAGCACTGTTAGCAACGGGCTGCTGGCTCAGGCATTGCCATGTTGAATTTTGTATACATTGCATTTCTGTCGCTGACAATAGCAGTTTACAGATAGCTATGTTTTCTGTGTGTGTGTGTGTTATCTGACACACACACATCTCTGTACAGGTAATAGAGAGCGGTGTGTGTTGTTTGTTGTTTGTAATAAGAGGTGACAGCTGCCGGGGGGAGTCAGAGATCCGGTCAGAGCTTCAGAAGAAAGACTCCCTCTCTGAAACATACAAAGATTCAAGGTGACTGGCTCTGAGAGCAGCTAACCCTGAACAGCAGAGATCCTGCTGCCGCTCCCACAGTCCGCTCTTGTATCGCAGCTGTTCGTCAGAGAGAGTGTTTTTCTGCCCAACATATCCTAATTTCTATGAAAGGAAATTGATTGCAGACATATCAGAACAATTAGACAAAATTATAATATGGCACTTCAATGAAAACTACTCATTGGTCCTTGGGAAAACAAAAGAAAAGTAACAAAACAAAACAAGACAAAACTCCTCAAGGAGGAAAAAATATGTATTGAATTTACGGCTGTTTGATTTTGACAGTCTGCTTCAAATAAATCTTCTTAAAATAAGAATCACAATGAACAGAAAATAACAGACAGTTATTTTGTCTCATTCATACTAAATTTGTTTAACGCATGCAAACTTTTTACTTCACATTCTGTCCATTCTGTGCAAAACACTGCTTTGCATAAACAAATAAAGATGTTTATGTTCCTCGTGTAAGGAAGAAAAGAAATAAAACCCATCTGCAGTGCAGAAAAAGGCGCCAATGCTGCAAGCCCTCCTCCTCCTGATAATAATAATAATAATAATAATAATAATTCTGCACATTTCCCCAGCGTATCGGCCCATAATTTATGAAAAGTACGTCATGAATTGAGATGCTTTTCACCGCTACTACAAAATGCTACCACTTTAATTGGGAGGTGTAGAAGTTGCTGCGATACTCCTTTCATCTACTCGGAGGAATGCTAAATTTGTTGTCTGAAAGAAAATGATTTTCAACGTTTATTTCTCTGCCTTTCTCTGCTTTTCCTGCATTTCACACAGAACGGCAACATGTGTTCCACGGCTCGGACTCCACGGTGCTGGATTTCAAACAACGCAATTACCCTGCCGACTTTCAGCTTCAAGAGGTGTGAGGTGTTTAAATGTGTGCTGTGTGAACAATCAACACACACACAGAACTGTGGTCACGTATAGATTACTGTCATGACGAGGTTCGAAGAGAAAAGCTTGTGTTGTGTTGAAATGTATTTATTTACTGTGAAGCACTTTGGAAACCGTTGTGTTTGTTTAAATTGTGCTATATAAATAAAGTGGATTGGATTGGATTGGATATACAAAAAAAATATCATTTTTATTTGATTTTAAATTGTCAATTAATGCTCCTACTCTGCTGTCACATGTGAATTTCCCCATGGAGCAATAAAGTCTCCAATAATATATTGTTTTTTTTGTTTACATTATGATAATTTTATATCTTATTTAATTGCATACATGTTGCAAAACCCCAGAGTGACATATTTGACACCTTCAGGATGATGTGGAGTAATTAAAATAAGGCGACATCCGGAGCGGACGGATCCCCCAAGAAAGAGGAGGTGCAACAATTTATTCACACACAGTCAATAATTCCTGCTGCTTATGAAGCTATTTGGTAGAGGTGTGTGTTAGTGCAGGACATCAACCCTCCATTCTCTTCACCTGTAGCAGTCAGCTGGACAGGTGACCACACACACACACACACACACACACACACACACACACACACACACACACACACACACACACACACACTCCATCAATCTATGATTCAGCCAGACAGCATCTCACATTCCCCTCTTGTTTCTTCCATTACAATGCAAACGAGAGCACTTCGTACGTCCTGCAGGGCTTCAGGTCTCCGTCTGTGGATTTTCAGTTTTAAGCTCACGGAGGAAACGGGACTGAATTCACACAAAGTTAAACTAATCTCCCAGCTCTTTGGAGGATCCTCTGGCCTGTCGAGATTTACATAATTACCCGTGTATCGGCCCTACTAACCGACTGAATCAACGTCATGGAAGAAGTGACATTTACAGTAACGTGTCCTCAGACAGAAAACACAACTAGTGTTTGTGTTTGTTGCTTCCGGATAGTCTGTGACCAGTAAATGTGCATGAAATCAACGGAGCAGTTCAAGTGACCACAGTGAAGCTCGGGTGAATGCATGCAAGTATAAACTCACACCTCTAAAAACAATCAGCGTCTTAGTGATATGATATACTATCTAAGAGCCGGAGGGAGATGATGCCAGTAAGCATATATTTGATGATTTGCTGGTCAAACACATTATCTAAATCTATATTACATATAACTGCTGTTTCAACTGCATTTCAGCGACTATATTTCAGGTTGAAGCAGATCCAAAACACATGTTCAAATAAAATCAGAGCATTGCTGTTGACTAAACAATTATGTGTAATCTCTGCATATTGGTATTTTCAACTCATTCAATGAAAAATGAAGGAAATGAGCAACAAATACTGTATGACAACTGGAGGAAACACCGTCACTAATAAGGAATGTGTACTGCTGAAGTATTACATGTGTGTAAGCCTGATATCTGTCCAACCCAAAACCATTAAAGATGAGGAGTCGTAGTGTTGCAGCGGGTGAGATAGTCCTGCGGCTAGTTTCATCAGAATAAAGGCTAAATTGCCTATTTTTCTCTGCACTATCTATTACTATCTGTTCACTGCGGCTCAGCAAGCAGATAAAAGGTCAAAGACATATAAAGAAACATATTTTATAAAAAAAAAGACTAGAAAACTTAATTTGTCTCACTGAGAGTAAGCCTCATATTAGCCTTTTAGATTTTGCACTGCATTTTGAGAGTGTAGACGTCTTCACATCTGGAATATAGAGGTGGAATAACTACAGCAGCATGTTTGGAAGAGCCGGGGCTCCAACACACACATTATTTGAGGTAGAAGTAGTGGTATGAGCTCCTCAGTGTGTGTGAACTGGCAGTTCAGCGTTAGGTCGGCTGCTCAGTTTTTTATCGTTTGCCGTAAAGCATTTCATCGAGTAAAACCCCAAAGATGGATCGGCGGCGAGCAGCGGGTCAATGTGGGAGAGGATGAAACGATCAGCGGAGAGATCGACTCTAGTTCCCATCGGCTTTATATTTAGATGCTCTTAACCTCCCACTGAGCTCGGTGCACGCCACGCTGGCGCCGCCATGTGTTTTTATTCCACGGGAAAGGAAGAGAGAGAGCTGGAAGTGGAGACGGGAGCTGGATATGACAGACAGGTTGAGAGACAGACGCAGAGAACATGTCGACTTAAAACAAGAACCTTCTGCACGGCTCGTACATGTTGCCTGCAGCGAGTCTTCAAGGGGAACTCCTCCAACGGCACTGAAAGGAAATCCAAATATGGACTTACATGACATTGTTTTCTTTCTATCTATCTATCTATCTATCTATCTATCTATCTATCTATCTATCTATCTATCTATCTATCTATCTATCTATCCATCCATCTACCTACCTACCTACCTACCTACCTACCTACCTACCTACCTACCTATCTACCTACCTACCTATCTATACCTACCTACCTACCTACCTACCTACCTATCTACCTACCTACCTACCTACCTATACCTACCTACCTACCTACCTACCTACCTACCTACCTATCTACCTACCTACCTATCTACCTACCTACCTACCTACCTACCTACCTACCTACCTACCTATCTACCTACCTACCTATCTATACCTACCTACCTACCTACCTACCTACCTACCTACCTACCTACCTACCTATCTACCTACCTACCTACCTACCTACCTATCTATCTATCTACCTACCTACCTATCTATACCTACCTACCTACCTACCTACCTACCTACCTATCTACCTACCTACCTACCTACCTACCTACCTACCTATCTAGATATCTACCTACCGACCGACCTACCTACCTACCTACCTACCTACCTACCTATCTAGATATCTACCTACCGACCGACCTACCTACCTACCTACCTACCTACCTACCTACCTACCTACCTATCTAGATATCTACCTACCTACCTACCTACCTACCTACCTATCTATATATCTACCTACCTACCTACCTACCTACCTACCTACCTACCTACCTACCTACCTACCTACCTACCTATCTAGATATCTACCTACCTACCTACCTACCTACCTATCTATATATCTACCTACCTACCTACCTACCTACCTACCTACCTACCTACCTACCTACCTATCTAGATATCTACCTACCTACCTACCTATCTATATATCTACCTACCTACCTACCTACCTACCTACCTACCTACCTACCTACCTATCTAGATATCTACCTACCTACCTACCTACCTACCTACCTATCTATATATCTACCTACCTACCTACCTACCTACCTACCTACCTACCTACCTACCTACCTACCTACCTACCTATCTAGATATCTACCTACCTACCTACCTACCTACCTACCTACCTATCTATATATCTACCTACCTACCTACCTACCTACCTACCTACCTACCTACCTACCTATCTAGATATCTACCTACCTACCTACCTATCTATATATCTACCTACCTACCTACCTACCTACCTACCTACCTACACAGCAAATGTGCCAGTGTTATTTTTTTAGTGTTGGTGTAAATTAACAGGGGTTACTATTAATTTTACTCAAAATTGATCAAAATTAACTCCCCCTAGAGTCAGTTCCTGATAGTGTCAGAGTTGATTTCCGTCGTTATGAGAATCACTCTGAATTTACACTCTGGCTCGTTAAATTGGCCACACCCACCGTTTGAATCGCTTGCCGTGTACCTATCTACCTATCTACCTACCTACCTATCTACCTACCTACCTACCTACCTACCTACCTATATATCTATCTATCTATCTATCTATCTACCTACCTACCTATCTACCTACCTACCTATCAACCTACCTACCTACCTACCTACCTACCTACCTACCTACCTACCTACCTATATATCTATCTATCTATCTACCTACCTACCTATCTACCTACCTACCTATCAACCTACCTACCTACCTACCTACCTACCTACCTACCTACCTACCTACCTATCTATCTATCTATCTATCTACCTACCTATCTACCTACCTACCTATCTATCTATCTATCTATCTATCTATCTATATATTGGTATCTATTGGTATTTGCTATTTAAGATAGGAAGTTAATAGTTAAATTATTAGATCTAACTGGAGGCTCAGTCGAGAGCACAGTTCGTTAGTATGCTTCGGCCTGTAGTTTACCCATCATGCATTTGGCCATTCCTTCCTCTCACGCATGTCCATGTCGTTATCAGCCGTTCTCATCAGCTGGTCACATCCATCCAATAGCACCGCGACACCTCGCCGCCGTCTCTTTTTAAATAAGATTCTCTCGCTGCCTTTATTAAGTTCATACTGCAGTTACGCTTCACCTTCTCATCATCACTTCACAGATTCATTCGACTCATCAGCCTTAACAGAACCATCAGATCCCTGACTCCACGATGGGGGGGGATTCATCTCGTCGCCGCTCAGTCGAGGGTGCCAAAGATTTCCTGTCAAGACTTCATTATGGCATATCATCGGCTACAACAAACAATTATCTTTTTGTCATTGGCTTGTCTCCCGTGATTGACAGAGACACACATACAGGGAGCAGCTTTCAGCACTTTTAACTTCCCTTCTGACACACACAGAAGCATCCACCAATCAGAGCGTTGTGGCATTAAAGCTGCATTTAATGATACGTGTTCATCTGAATCAGGCTTTTCTTAAAAACATGTTGGATGTAAAGCTTCTGTGCATGTCGAGAGAAATGTTTCGCCCACGGAAAGACTCAGACACTGAGAGGGACAGTCAGAGAGATTGCATCTGTAGGAGCCACAGGGAGGAGCCTCATTATCGGGATGACAACTCTTTATTCTGCTTCCTATGTGGGTGTGTGTGTGTGTGTGTGTGTGTGTGTGTGCTCCTCACTTCAACACTTTATCTTCTTCTTTGCATAATCTTGTCCTCCCTCGCCCCCTCCCAAGTGGTTCAAAGAGAAGCAAGCGAGTCATTTTGCAGATGCGATTTTCAAACCGATCCTGCATTCTGTTCGTCATCAAAATGATATCCGGCACAGGTTTAGGTTGCAACGGCGAAATGTTATTTCTGTACATAAACTGAGATATTAGCTTGCCATATTAATTGATAAATATATATTTGCTGCTGTTGGACGTGTTGCAGGCTGATTATCTCTCAGTTGAAATGCTGAGACACGAGTTTATCTGAATTAATTTTTAGTATTGGGGGTTGATTTCATTATCCTTTTATAAAATCAATGTCTTAAGTATGGCAGAAAAAAGGGAATTTTTATAGGAAATACGATGCAGTCAGTGACTGGTAGACAAAGTGATGAAGACAGGAAGTGAATACCCCGGGGACGAACGGCAAACAAACCTGCCCTGCACCACATGCTAACAGAACCTATTAGACTGACAGGAGAACCCACACTCATTTATGTCTGGGAATAATGCCCACATGTAAACTTGGTATTTAAAGGGAAACCATGGCAACCTGTGAGCGAGGCGCTCTATGAAAGAGGGTTGATCACCTCTGCAAAAATGAGACCGCAGAGACGGAAGGCTTAATAACAGAAGAGAGGCGAGGTGAGGAAGAGGAGGGACGAGAGGAGAGCAGGGGAAGATGAGATGAATGAGCAGAGTAAGACGAGAAGAAGGGAAGGAAAAGATGTGTGGGGAAGGAGAGGGGAAAGGGATGAGGAGGAGTGTAAGGAAGGAGGAGTAAAAAGAAGGAAGGAGAGGAAGACACAAAGGAAGGGAGGAGAATAGAGGAGACAAGAGGAGGTAGAGAGGACAAGAGAGGAAAGAGGAAGAGGGGGGAGGGAATTAGAGTAGAAGAAAGGAGGGGAAGAAAAGGAAAAGGACAGAAAAACACGGAGAAAGAGAGGAAGACAGGAGGGGAGGAGGGGAAAGGTGGAGGAGAGGAGAGAGGGAGGGGTAGAAGCCTGAAATGGAGCAGGGGAGGAAGGAGGGAGGAGGAGAAGAATTAGCTGTCCTGTTCTACAGCCCTCTCGGGTTCAATTTAAACACACAGCTTTGGAGATGAAGCGTGAAAGTGTGTGTGTGTGTGTGTGTGTGTGAGAGAGAGAGAATGAGAGAGAGACAATGGGAGACTGCTGAGCCCTCAGAACGACCTAATGACCATTCCCTGTCACTATAGATACAGTATATATATATATGATGCTCCAGCCGAGCTTTAAGTGAACAACAAGCTGAGCGGGTGAGGGTTTGGGTCGGGTCGTCGGGTCCTACCTGTCTCACAGCGGCGTCCTGTAAACCCCGAGGGACAGACACACGTGTTGGGAGACACACATGTCCCGCCGCTCCGGCAGCCCTCCTCACAGAAAGCTGGGAAGAGAAGAAGGAAAGAGTTCATTCGGTGTTCACGTCCTGGATTTCACAGCTTTGAGTTCATATCTTATAGATGGTGTTTTCATGTGTGTGTATTCCATGAGCAAGCTGATGCAATCTCATCACCAGATCTGGAATGGTACTACCAACATCTTTACCAACATCATACACTGTAAGACCTCCTTAACTTCATTCTGCGTTCCTGAAATGTGACGTGAACTTTTCTTTCAAGTAATCAACCACAAAAACCCCCCCAAAAATCACTTTAAAGGTGATACATTATAAATGAAGAGCATTAATATAGCAGAAAACATGTAAAGATATCATGGTGTAATACATGAGCAGAGAATGAAGTCCCTCTCCCTCTGTGTGTGTTGTTATCCGAGCTTCTCTGTGCTGTGTTAATGATCCAACAAACAACAAATAAAGACATTTAAACGGATACAAACTAATAATAACAATAATAGGAAGGAAAACATACATACACACACACACATATACATACAAATAGATAAATAAAGAACACATGTAAAGCTTTTCCCTCCACCTTGAACATGACTTCACTCACAGCGTCATCAGGCAGACGGCCTGCTGATGAAAACCTTCCAGCTGACTCCAGCACAGTTTCATCCTGTGTGTTACAATGTGGATTCCATTGTCCCCTTTTGAAATGAACATTAAATGAGAAACCGTATCACCGCCAGCTGCCACCTGACTTTGCCTGCTCCTGAAGTGGTGTTATTATAGTGGCCAGATGCCACCAAATCCAACACACTGTCCCTTTTAATGAACCGGCGTCGACGCCTGAAGGCCTGAAAACCAATAGTCTCTGTTGTTGAAGTCAATCGACCGCCCACATCTCCTTTTCACCTCCTCCACACAGTAAACAAGCCTGGACCTGTGACTTACTATGAAGAACCATCGGGAGGAGATCAGGGTGGGACTTAAAACTCAGACCTTCACCCAGGCAACCACTGTTCATGTCCCGTGTGAAACCAGCAGTCAATGTTAAAGTCTCAGAAACACCACGAAACGCCTAAAAGTCCATAAATAAACTCAAACACGTCCTCATATGGATACGATTTAATCTAAATTCAAGATGTTTAACTTTAACATACACTTTGACTACAATAACCATTATTATTATTCACCGCCTGTAGAGCTACCTGCCTCATTCCTGAGTCTATGTTGACTTGAGAATCCATGTTTCGTGTGCATGCGTGTGTGAAGAAGCAGGCCGGGCCGAGCTAATAACGGTGGTTTGTTGTGTGTGCATGAGCATGGCGGAGACACACAAAGGAGAAGGTTGAGCTGGCGGATGAATGTACTCAACAACACAACAAAAAGGGAGAGCCAGCGCTTTAAGCGAGGGGGATTAAACCGAAAAAGAGGGCAGACTTAATTGAGCAAGTTCATTAAAGAGAAATGACTTGAGTATTTCCAAGCTTAATTAATGACACGATTTAAAAGATGAGCCTTAATGGGCTGAAAGAATATATTTATAGTCACATGCATATAGGGGGAGTGTAATATATCTGATGTATGTGCGGCAGCTTGTCTCCCTTTAGTATATGAAACCAAAGAAGTGCAATTTATCCGTGTGAATTATCGCCCGGGTGTTTAGAGATTTGATATACAAATGAATGCATAAATAAAAACGATGAGTCCCGTGCCAAAAGCTATTAGAGCTATTAATTTGACTGGTTCCACTATTTAAGAAGTTCTATCAGGCCCTCATTAGGAGCCTGATTGGCTCTGTACTAATAAACCTCACGCTTAAAAATTAATTACACTTATATTGACTCAATCTATCTCCGGCTCTAATTATCATTTCACCACCATCAGCGTTATGCCGCCTGCCTGTTGAACTCATGACTTCACGAAGATGAGGGGGCTTCATCTGTGGCTGTGGGTGGTTCACGTTTGGATTTTTCCATCAAATTAAAGTGTGTAGGATATTATTTATTTTTTTTGGGGCTGAAATGCACGGCAAGTCACGCGTTAACGCGAGTGAATCCCACTTGAAAAAATCAAATACAAAATAATGTGCTCGGCTGCGTCACGAAGCTCTCGGAGTAAATTGTGAGGTGTGTTTTTTTTATAAGTCTGCAGGTTTGGGGTCCAGGCCACGGTGTGCATCTGATACCTGATTACGATCGTGCTTATATTCTTTCATGCAGTTTATGAGGAGGGGTGGCAAACGGCGATAAGCAGATTTGCCCCTGAAATCGCTTGGCTGGGCGATGGCGTGAGCTATGTGGGCGCCAGCATGAACAAATTCACAGTTACACTTCTCCAGCTGATCCATTTTCAACTTTTCACTCATTTTCCTCACATTTGAGGCGGAAATTCATGTGAAACAGCATGTGATATGGACGTGTTAAGTCAATGATTAGAAAATGTGCCAATAGCTATTGTCTATTGTTTTTCCGAACTACTTGAGAGGAAACGATGCCGACGTGTGAGAAAAAACCTGGGAAACAGTGATGTGGCGCCCGGTAATTAGTTATAGCCACCCTGCTGTTCCTCGACTTCTCCAGGAGGAGAGAGGATGGAGACCTTTAGTGTGAAACCCCCAAACAGATTGTTAACGATTACATATAAAGTGTTTTACATTCATTTCTGCTTGTGTGAGGAGAGCTCAATATTAAACTATATATATCAGCTATCAGGGCTTTCTTCTGAGAGGAGAATAGCTTGAGTGAGAGAATGTGATGCCTTTCCATTCCCAAATAAGATGGAGAAGAGGATAAAAATGTGCTGCTAAAGTCGAGAGCATCCCAGGCTGCTGAAGACGAGGAGGTTATTCACATACGGGAGAAAAAGGGCGAGTGGTGTCGGTACAATGTATTCTGTTCCATCTCCAGCATCTCACCACTGACACATACAAAGCATCTTCCCATCACCTCCTTCCTCCATCAGGTCCTTGTATCAAACCCCCTGATCACAATGTCTCCCCCCGTTTCTCCTCGCTCCTCCCCCCTCCCTCCCACATCACATTACCAGGAGCCCGGCGCCGCGGCGACAGATAGCCTGACAGGAGGAGACCGCCCTCACTCATTGTAGTCCCCGTGACCTCCAGCTAAACTATCTCGCTGCTTAACTGAGCCTGTTGCTGACTCGTGACTTCCACAAGACATGCTTATATCCACAGATTTGCTATTTGAGTTTCCCATTACGGGGCCGAGATTGCTTTCCAGTGGGTGGTGAGAATGGAATCATTCCAGTCGGTGCCGTGGCTAACGGCCACGTTCACGGTCGTTGGGTGTTCGAGGAGCCGTCTCAGAATTAAGAGCAGGAATATCACAGAGACATTTTAAAAATCAGGTAGGTACGGAAACAGGAGAAATAGAAGATGTGTAATGTCTATGGAAGAAAAGAAGCATTAATAACATTAACACATCCAATCATACTCTTCATAATGAACCAATAACAGGTCAAGAGTTTAAAAATGCATTGTATTCCTGAATCACATACATGTCATGTGATTTGGGAACTAAAGGAGTATCAACTTGGGAAACGGGTTAAAAATAGTTTTTGCTTGTGCAGCAAATTTTGTATTCAGATGGTTACAACGGTCTCTGAGGCAACATCACTCATAGTGATGAACCGGCATCAGCTCACAGCGTCTCAGGGTTATTTAAACAACCTGCTTCACACCACCTAAAGTGCACGGTGCATTCAGGATGTGTCCAACTCCACCTAACCAGGTTGCAAAGCAAGGAGCAACGGGCAACGGCACTGTATTTTCATTAATCATGGGTGTGATCTGAGTGTAACATCAACAAATCACAGTGTCATCTCACGTTCCCTTTCCTATTGAAATGGAGGGTTCTGTGGATTTCTGCTGCAGGAAATGGATTTGCTTATGAAAGGGTGAAAGCAGGTGAGCAGACCATATATGGATACAGCCCTGATCCTCTGTCCCATCAACAACTCCATCCGAATGCATATGAGGATCAATAACTGACGGAGGAGGAACCTGCCTGT
Source organism: Eutrigla gurnardus (assembly GCF_963514095.1). Classification (NCBI taxonomy): domain Eukaryota; kingdom Metazoa; phylum Chordata; class Actinopteri; order Perciformes; family Triglidae; genus Eutrigla; species Eutrigla gurnardus. Next base: position 32,120,797 of record NC_139915.1, read on the forward strand.
ATATGTGTCCATAAAATAGCAGGAAAACAGGGTACCATTGACTTGATAATGGACACAGCAATGTTCCATCTACTTCTAAGACCAACACATGGGAGCACAGCTGGTGCTGCCGGGTGTCAGATGGAGCCCTTAGGTTCTTTTAGCTCATTTTATTTTTATTGTTTTGATGCCGCGTAGTGTGTCAAACTAACAGGAATTCACGACAGCGAGTATTTCAAAAAATAAAAACAAATCCGGAGCGTTTGTCTCACTCGTCCAGATGTACGTCTGTTTCTATCAATCAATCTGCTCGGAGTCTGTGTGGGACTCCAACGGCAACCTCTACTTTTAGTTTAGTCTCGCATGCCTAATTAAGCATAATGGCTACAGGAAGGCAATAATATCTCACACAAATCTGTCAAAATATGAAGCAGTGTATATCTACAGTGATCCATCAAGGCCCCTAGTTGTGAATACATAAACACACCGGAGGAAGCGTCGGGTATGTTTGTGATCTTCCTGGTGAAGACAGTTTGTCTGGTTGTGGAGACAATGACGGCCGTATCAAAGGTCACACACTGTTTGGATTGGACGGCTGCACATCTCAGTAGCATTCAACACCGCTGTCACATGTCAGTGTGACTTTCAGGTCACCGTCCCCGGCTACAGCAGCAGAAACACGCCGTACACCGAGCGTCCGACCCGCCGACAGACAAAGTTACACACTCGTTCTCAGGATGTTACCCAATCGTAGCTGAGAGGAGAGAACATGAACGACGTCCATCAGGTCATCAGATGCACATTTACCAATGAATGCTAATGCTAATCTCTGTGTTTGCCAGACACGTTGCTAAAACAAAAGATAACAACCATAGCAAGTTTAATTAAACATGATTTTGATTACCGATTCATCTGCCGCCTATCTTCTCGAAATTTGTGATAAAATGTCCTGGTTTCTGGAAGTTGAAAGTGAAATAACTTGTTTGGTCAGAACAAAACTAGAATAGTTTCATTTTAATTTGATATACAGCAACAGAAAAAAGTCTGGACATTTCCATAACCAGAGGCTGAGAGCATTTTTCTGTCATTTTTGCAAGAAATATTTCTTTAACGATGCAACGATTATCAAAATAGTGAGACTGTGAAACCAGCCCCTGTTTTAGCGATCGACTAATTAATTAGTCAACTAGTGCTATACCACAGTAATGTTATAATTGATATGTCATGGTAGTGTATCTGCCCCCTAGTGGCCAAAAACAAATGAATCCAGCGTTTTTAAATAAAAAGATCCTGAAATGCTGGAGAGAACGTAGAACGCTGCTGATAACACACCGCCAATAGTTATGATAGAGCATCAGAGCGTATAATGGACTCCTCTTCATCGCTCTCTCTCTCACCAACCTGATGTCGGGAGGAAGGACGCCTCCCTCCCTCTCTCTGCAGAGCCTCCCTGCTAATGAATGCACAGCAGCAAGCTTGAATGCAGGAGCCCAGCCCGGCAGAAAAAAGAAGCTGAGCAGGAAGAGTCAGCTAAGAAAGAATTAACGCCAACCCCATTTACTCATAAAAATGCCTCACTTTGTTACGCATCAGAGTCGAGGCACTTCACCCTTGGCTGTACTCTCTGTTGGGCATTTACCGAACATCGGCGATAATGGCCGCACTTACAAGACAATAAGGACTCGGGGCCAGGCGGTCGGCGCGGATTAAAGTCGCGTTAAGGAAGATTTCCACCGCCGTAATGTAACTGCGGAGGGTTGAAAAGGGTGGTTGATCAATAACTGCTGACACGGCAATTAATTCCACACGGTGCTTTCGGGGGATTTCTCGCTCTGGAACGAACCGCCTCCTCACATTTGAAATCGCTCACGGATGGTGATGACCGGCGTTGAGGTCCAGGTGGACTTCCAGGTATAAGTATGACAAATACTTACATGGATTTACTTAAAATGTAAAAGTAGCGCTCACAAAAGTGAAAAATAATATTTTAATCCCACTGAAATGATGCTCAGTAATAATACTGCGGTCTAATTCTGCATAATTACCTTTTAGTTTTTATGGATTCAGTTCAGGTGCCTCGACACCCGTCAGCCCCTCGCAGATGTGACCGTTAATTAAAAGGAGGCCCGCCGCTGAACTACAGTGACCATAATTCATTGCACCTATAGTCGCAGTGTGTCTTCAGAGAGAGACAGTTTGAAATGTTGCCTGGCGAACCAGATGGCAGCAGAAGACCGAGCTAAAACTAAGATGCCATTAGTTTATGTTAGACAGGAAAACATGAGCGAACTGACAAGCGGATTTTCTCTCCGCGCCGCATTTTCTCCATGTAAAACAGCTGTCGGTGTTTAAATGGCCTTCTGAGATTCTGGCTTTCGTTCTAAATCATTTTGAGCTTTTATTTTTTCTCTCAAGTCATTACATTTTTTTTAGGCAACAAAAATACAACTCCATTTTTTTTTTGTGTGTGTGTGTGAATCTTTATCCATTACTGAACAGCCCTGCTTAGTGCTGCTCTGAATCCAGCGGATCGCTGTCTCAAAAACTTCAACTGATACCTTAAAAACATGTTCTATAATCCTAATCCCAAAAACACACTTTTTATTAGAAATATGCAGAAATAAGAGGCTGCCTGAAAATACTCACCAATGCTCTTACGTCATGCTCCAGCTTGGCTTCATGTGTATAACGGGTCATGTACTCAGATGGAGCAAATACAACCAAGTCATGAATTATCAGCTGATTTCCATAAGAGAGGTGACAGAGCATGTTGATCTGATTGAGAGTGAAGAAGTAACGCTGAATTTTAATCCCACAATTATCACGTGAGAATTATATTAACACGTTTCTATCACATTGCTTTCACGAAACAAGAATGACGGAGCAGAATACCTGAACTACACGGACGCCGGCAGAAAAAGCAAACAGATTTCATTTACATGAAGTCAATGGATGCTTCTGCTCTGATGAAGAGCTCAAACCTTCCTCTCATTAATACGTAAAACAAACAGAAATGTCACATTTCCATCACGGAGTGTGTTTTTACTGCCTGGGGTTCGACTGGCGTCCGCCGCTCTTTTAATGATGTCATCTCGTTGTGCCCTCAGTAAACTGTAATTCAGGTAAACAAGCATTCATTCGCAGTTTTAGTAGCAGATTGTTGATCTTATGATACATTTGCAATGCTAATGACTAATACATTACATACGACGGGGTATTAGGGCCACTGTAGAAAACAACGGAGCCGAGAGGGGAGCAATATTCAGAGAAAAAAAGCAAATTTGCGACTTTATAAATGCTTTTTATGCTAGCTAGAATCTCATGAATGTACGTTCATTTATATTTCTAATTAATACAACGTGACAACGCCTTGTTAAGCTCCTTAGGGTGATGGCTGGTTATTGTTGGTTAATTTTTTATGGGCCAAATTGTCATCTTATGGGTGTTTATTGATCGAGCAGTTGGGGTAAATGCTAGCAGTATAGCTTTTACTTGTTGTCATAGCATTTGCTGTTTTTTGAGCCTCAAACCCACTGAATAATCACCTGACACTGCAGTTCCACTCAGATCTAAAGAGCTTTTCAGCGATTATTCTTTTGGGTTTTACGGTTTGCTGCTTTACCGTCTTTGTTCACTCTGATGGCTCTGTGCACCACCCAGCACCACCCGGCACCACCCGGCAGACACAGGAAGGTGAACCTAGGGGAGCATTTGCATGTAGATGATAAAGAGCCGGGTATCTCTCTTGTAAGTTGGTGGAGAGCACAAAGAGAGTTTGAAGGGAGTGTTTTGTTGGACTTTCTTTCATCACACAAAAGCAGCTCCATAAGAATGCTAATGCTCTTCTGTGTTGATCTATCTAAGTGATAATTGCAGCAGTGTGTGTTTAAAAGATGCATTTATGTGTCCAGTTGAAGTGCAAATGAATTTGAAGTATGAAAGGAGAGGAGATCCGGCAGGACCCTGTGAATAAATAACAAGCCAGAAGCCAAAACAGGTCTCTTTGCTTGGGGAGTTTCTTTTGATTTGTATCATTATGTACACACACACACACACACACACACACACACACACACACACACACACACACACACACACAAATAAAGTCCACTGCTGAATAACAACTAAATAGAAAAATGAAAAGATTAATCTCACTGCCTCTTATTTCCGAATGAATCAGCGTGTGGCAAACATTAACTGGCTGTTCACGCCACGTCAGGATGATTTTATCTGTTTTCATCTGTGGAAGGAGATCGCGGGGGCATGAACCTATCAGAGGAGCACGGGGGGAGGAAGGGGACGCCCTTGGCAGCGGGATGTGAGGAGCTTTCATAACCGAGGGGCTGGTGCAGGACGACTCCATCTATCTGAATCCATTACGGAGACGGGTCCTGCTGACGACACCGTTTCCTCCAAAGCCTCGGCTGTTATCAGTGATGAGATGGAGTTTACTGATGGAGGGTGGTGGGAATGACCAGAATGTGGAGGAGAACGTGTGCATCACATCGGGCTGTCGTGTGAATTGGATTCTCAGGAAGTGTTAGTCCGGAGAGATGCTGTTTCCCTTTAACTTTCAACTTTGTCATTTCTAGCTTCAAGGGGAAATTCACAACTCTTTTTTATTGACATTCTTCTGCAACACTGGTATGATCCATCCAGCCAGCTCACCACACACACACACACACACACACACACACACACACACACACACACACACACACACACACACACACACACACACACACACACTATCCAACAGTACAGTTGAAGCTGCCTGTCTCCAGTACAATGATGATGATGATGCATGGAATGTAGTTTGTAGCTCGCAGAATTGGAAGATTGGAAAACTTCCGATCCTGGGAGACCGCCTCCACTCTCAGGGTCAGAAAACTTTCTGTTGCTACCGAACACAGGTTAGATCCAGTCCCTCACCAGTCCTCCACCAGTCCTCCACCAGCCCTCCACCAGCCCTCCATCTGCCCTCCCCATCCCTCCATCAGCCCCCCACCAGCCCTCCACCAGCCCTCCATCAGTCCTCCATCATTCCCCCATCAGCCCCCCACCAGTCCTCCACCAGCCCTCCATCAGTCCCCCACCAGCCCCCCACCAGCCCTCCATCAGTCCAACCCCCCACCAGCCCTCCATCAGTCCTCCACCAGCCCTCCATCAGTCCTCCACCAGCCCTCCATCAGCCCCCCACCAGCCCTCCATCAGTCCTCCACCAGCCCTCCATCAGCCCCCCACAAGCCCTCCATCAGTCCAACCCCCCACCAGCCCTCCATCAGTCCAACCCCCCACCAGCCCTCCATCAGCCCCCCACCAGTCCTCCACCAGCCCTCCATCAGTCCCCCACCAGCCCCCCACCAGCCCTCCATCAGTCCAACCCCCCACCAGCCCTCCATCAGCCCCTCACCAGCCCTCCATCAGTCCTCCACCAGCCCTCCATCAGCCCCCCACAAGCCCTCCATCAGTCCAACCCCCCACCAGCCCTCCATCAGTCCAACCCCCCACCAGCCCTCCATCAGTCCTCCACCAGCCCTCCACCAGCCCTCCATCAGCCCTCCACAAGCCCTCCATCAGTCCAACCCCCCACCAGCCCTCCATCAGCCCTCCACCAGCCCTCCACCAGCCCTCCATCAGCCCTCCACAAGCCCTCCATCAGTCCAACCCCCCATCAGCCCTCCACCGGACCTCCACCAGCCCTCCGTCAGTCCACCACCAGCCCTCCATCAGTCCACCATCAGCCCTCCACCGGACCTCCACCAGCCCGCAGGACTCCCACTAGTAGGGTTTGGACGATGGCTAACGTAAACTACAGTTTGACACGTGAAGAGTATTAGATACATATTGTTTTGACTGGTTCTCATGCTGCGGACCAGACATTACACATTGCACTTTTAAGACGTATTGTTTCAGTTTTTACAGATTTTAATCTTACATTCAAAGCATGTGTTTCTGCAGCAGACTGGTTTAAAGGGTTCTTGTGTCCACGAGTAAATGGAAGTGAGGAAATGAGCTGCTGATTATTTCTTGGCATGCAAATGGTGTTTGTAAAATCAAATTATTAAATGTTTTGTTGTTTTTTTAAATTGACTTTATCTTTATTCAATCAGTCTCACTGAGATTAAGATCTGTTCATCAACAGAGAGCTGAGGATGAGAAGCATTCACAGGAACAGAAGACGCACCACGACTCAATAAACAGAAATAACATCAGACGGTTACGTCTCCTGGACTGGAAGGAGATCCATGCAACCGTGTGATATAGTACAACGACGTGACAATGAAATGTGTCATTTGTGATAAAGCACAATGCACTATGATACACAAGGTTGGCAATACACAATATGTCCTCAGTCGAGGACAGTATTTCATTCAATACAAGAAGCATAGTTTGATATATAGTTTTTGAGGGAAATGTTTAAAATACTCTTTTATGAAAGTATTCTGTTCATCAAAATTTAATTTTTTCTCCCTTTTATTTAATATGGAGTCAGAAAAATCCCTGGATTTAAAAAAAATACTATCTGAAAACAATGAATCAAAGTGATATCGCTTCATCACAGGTTTTAAGAAAAAAAATCCACATTTTGTGATAGCAAGTAAAAAACAAGGAGAAAACTCAAGTCATTAAATCTGCTAAGAACGAGCAACCACTCATTGTGTCCGAACACCAAACCATTCTCTTCAGAAGATACTGAGTTCAAGTAGCAAGACATTAGCGTTTAAATGTGGACTCTGAAGATCAGAGCCTCCGTCGCCCCGATCGACGGCGAGGAGACGGAGGACGGATGAGAGACGGGAGATCGACGGATGATAAAAGAAGAGCGAAGGGAAGTGAGACGATAAAAGTGACAGCTGCGAAATCTGCACTAAAAGGGGCTTTGGATGTAAAGTGAATTTTTGGATTTGCATTTGTTGGGATATGTGCGCCTCACGCAGGTTGGAGCTCCATCAGGCGGAGCAGCTGCGATTAAAGGCAGCTGAAGAGCAAAAGAAACCGTGGTATCGTCCTCCGAGGAGGCGGCTGCTGTTTCCACGCTTTCACCTTCGCTTCCGTTTCATTTCTTTCCCTTTGTCAACACACAAACATCTCAGATCAGAAACATTCATTCTGCCTGTGTGAGCTCTGGTTTGACTTATTTATTTATTTAGCAGCCCAAATAAATAAGCTTATTAGCCAGTGTTGGCAGAAGTATTCAGATCTTTTGCTTGAGGCAAAAAAAATGCCATGCAGTGTATTCATATTCTACACAGCACTATTGCATAAAACGTCAATGCATAGATGCAAAAAGAGGTGAATTCGCACTGGGTGGCCCCCGGGAGAATCTGAAAATTCAGATTTGAGATTGTCTCCGGTAAAGAACAAGGTTGATTTATTATTATTTTTGTCTAGATGATGTTATTCAAAGATGGAGAAGCTAGCTAGAAGGTAGCATAGCCTCATCCGATCGTTCCGAACTCCATTCAGAAAACAAGCATTTTAAAAGTTCTTCTCTCATCGTCGTGCAGACAGACTTAAATAACCGTGACTTACAACTTTTTACAAATCAGCACTATTATGGAGATACTTCGGCATCTGTTTTATACGTTTATTGCAATAAAATCACAGCTTAATAGTTTGTTTTAGGTTTGGACCCCTCTAGTAAACCAGCAGATGTGTGGCTTGCTATACACACCGAAGCGACTTTGAAAGTCGTGTTTTGTGAGCGTGGCTTATACTGCATCTGAATAAAAGATGACAGGTATTCTTTGGAACAATAAAGTCTATGTTATTTACTTTTGTATTCATCAATTACATCCAAACTATAATATAACTCTTTCTGTACTTTCCTATTTCTGGCTGCTTTATTGGTGACAAATTGTTTCTGTCTCTTCCTTTGATGAGCTGTGTGTGTGTGTCTGGTGTGCCAAAAACACTGCACTAATTAGCTGAAGAAACCTGCATATCAGATTGGAACGAACACACACACACACACACACACACACACACACACACACACACACAGAGACACACACACTGATGAGGCACAGCCTGTTGTTCTTCCTGTATCTTTGTTCATCCAATGATATGAAGGCAAACATAATAAATAATAAATAAAATCACAGATCGTATCCTGACTGCAACTTGGATAAAGTGACAACAACGACAACACGAGTCAATAAATATTAGTATTATAATGAGAAATTCATAAAAGGATGTATGATCCATATCTCTGAGTCCATCCGCTCATTAGTGGAGGGCTGCAATCATTGATTAGCTGATTGCCCAGTTACTCATTACTCACTGGCAGGATGGAAGTGGTGTTTCAGCAGACTCCACCTGCAGGGCATTCAATGCAGCCCTTTGTTAATATATATATTTTTTATTTATTATTTTCTTTGCTTTGACTCATTGACCGTATTCCTGTCAGAGAGCACCGGTGTGTACGAGAGGAGGAATGTGATAAAACACAGAATGGCAGAGGCTGTTGGCTGCTTTGAGTACAGAGGGAAATAAAATATGATTATCACCATAAAATATAAGTTGTGCCCGGTTGTGCCCGGAAGCACCAGATGAAAAACTAGGCGGCTGACAACCCCCTTGTCGTTAAACGGGATCTCAAAGTGTGACTGTGTCGTCCCCTCTGGACGAACACAAGTCAGAGACGCCTTGGAGTCATTTCACTGTGGGACTCTGCTGTTTTTAAAGCCAATATTTGTTTAACTGGGCAACAGTATGCTGAACTTAACTATTCCTGCAATGTACCCATGAATGCAACTAGAAAACATTCTAAGGAAAGTTATAAGAAGCATCTTTATTCTATTATTTGTAGAAGACTTGTGGAAGTTTATTCAAGTTCAACATATCAGGGATTAAAGTTCATGAAGTTGGAATATTTGGTTTTCAGAGAGAATCCTCTGGTTATTCCTAGTAAAATGCATCAGTCATCACCTTTGATCGTGTGTGTGTGTGTGTGTGTGTGTGTGTATGTGTGTGTGTGTGTGTTCAGTTATGACTCATAGCAGGAGAGTGATTTCTGACTCTTCACTCCTGGATGTGCAACTAAAGTTCTTATTTTTGGTACTTAAATCTGAATCAAATCTAAATTTGATGCCTTGATGTTGTCGCTTTAAATGTAACTTTAAAAAAAAAAAAGTTCCAACTTCAGTAATTCCTAATGGATTACCTTTAGAAAGTAATATCCTCAGCACTGGCTGTGAGTAAACACTATCGGACTACACAAGATTAAGTTTCCAGGCATTTTCACTAGTCAAGTATTTCCTTGACTTTTCTATCCACTATTTATCCTTGTGTGTGTGTGTGTGTGTGTGTGTGCGTGTGTGTGTGCGTGTGTGTGTGTGTGTGTGTGTGTGTGTGTGTGTGTGTGTGTGTGTGTGTGTGTGTGCTGCCTGCAGCGTGCCATAAATCAGTCAGGGTCCACAGATCCGAACTAAAGTGTTTTGGAGCCGGGAGCCTTTGGGCTTTGTGCTTTTCAGTCCCACTCCAAAACCCCGTCTTTGTGTGAAAACAGGCTTTTATTTTACACCACAGTCTGTACCTGGTGAACTTCTTCATGCCATTAGTGCAGGTTGTAAATTAAATTCTCTATAATTGAGAAAACGACGAGGGCTAACACAATTGGTTCTGAGGGGGGAGGAAAAAAATAGTTTTTCTTTGAATTTTCCGTTGATTGGACGAGGGAGACGGCGTCTGGAGAAATGAGCACACCTTTATCAACGGATGAACCGCTGTATGATTCATCATCTGCTCACAGATCCAGGTTTGTACAAATATGTCACATGACTTTACTCACTTTTGCAGCATACTGTATGAAGACTTCTCAAGTTAACTGAGCCGTGAAACTACACCTCATTAAAAAGGAATCTGTCGGCGGCGTGTCTAATCAGCACAATTCATATTTCCGGGGCGACGCGTGCTTCGATGTCTACCGCGAGGAGCGACACATGAACGTATGTGTGTTCATGTTGTCTTTTATTTGCACTGTCAAATAACAAACGTCTTCCTTTGTGCGTTTTAATTGCAACACCTAGAAATGTGTTGACAACCAATAATCTACTTTCATCTTATTTGCAAACATGCATGAAGAAGTGAAGCTTAATGTTACAAATGATCCTTGTCGTCTATTTAGACTCATTATCCCAAATATACAAAACAAATACTGGTTTCCTGACATGTAGAGACAGACAGGTAACCAGTCTATCACAGGGCTGACATCTAGAGACAGACAGGTAACCAGTCTATCACAGGGCTGACATGTAGAGACAGACAGGTAACCAGTCTATCACAGGGCTGACATGTAGAGACAGACAGGTAACCAGTCTATCACAGGGAGTCATGTAGAGACAGACAGGTAACCAGTCTATCACAGGGCTGACATCTAGAGACAGACAGGTAACCAGTCTATCACAGGGCTGACATCTAGAGACAGACAGGTAACCAGTCTATCACAGGGAGACATGTAGAGACAGACAGGTAACCAGTCTATCACAGGGCTGACATGTAGAGACAGACAGGTAACCAGTCTATCACAGGGAGACATGTAGAGACAGACAGGTAACCAGTCTATCACAGGGCTGACATGTAGAGACAGACAGGTAACCAGTCTATCACAGGGAGACATGTAGAGACAGACAGGTAACCAGTCTATCACAGGGAGACATGTAGAGACAGACAGGTAACCAGTCTATCACAGGGCTGACATGTAGAGACAGACAGGTAACCAGTCTATCACAGGGCTGACATGTAGAGACAGACAGGTAACCAGTCTATCACAGGGAGACATGTAGAGACAGACAGGTAACCAGTCTATCACAGGGCTGACATGTAGAGACAGACAGGTAACCAGTCTATCACAGGGAGACATGTAGAGACAGACAGGTAACCAGTCTATCACAGTCTGACATGTAGAGACAGACAGGTAACCAGTCTATCACAGGGCTGACATGTAGAGACAGACAGGTAACCAGTCTATCACAGGGCTGACATGTAGAGACAGACAGGTAACCAGTCTATCACAGGGCTGACATGTAGAGACAGACAGGTAACCAGTCTATCACAGGGCTGACATGTAGAGACAGACAGGTAACCAGTCTATCACAGGGCTGACATGTAGAGACAGACAGGTAACCAGTCTATCACAGGGAGTCATGTAGAGACAGACAGGTAACCAGTCTATCACAGGGAGACATGTAGAGACAGACAGGTAACCCGTCTATCACAGGGCTGACATGTAGAGACAGACAGGTAACCAGTCTATCACAGGGCTGACATGTAGAGACAGACAGGTAACCAGTCTATCACAGGGCTGACATGTAGAGACAGACAGGTAACCAGTCTATCACAGGGAGACATGTAGAGACAGACAGGTAACCAGTCTATCACAGTCTGACATGTAGAGACAGACAGGTAACCAGTCTATCACAGGGCTGACATGTAGAGACAGACAGGTAACCAGTCTATCACAGGGAGACATGTAGAGACAGACAGGTAACCAGTCTATCACAGTCTGACATGTAGAGACAGACAGGTAACCAGTCTATCACAGGGCTGACATGTAGAGACAGACAGGTAACCAGTCTATCACAGGGCTGACATGTAGAGACAGACAGGTAACCAGTCTATCACAGGGCTGACATGTAGAGACAGACAGGTAACCAGTCTATCACAGGGCTGACATGTAGAGACAGACAGGTAACCAGTCTATCACAGGGCTGACATGTAGAGACAGACAGGTAACCAGTCTATCACAGGGAGTCATGTAGAGACAGACAGGTAACCAGTCTATCACAGGGAGACATGTAGAGACAGACAGGTAACCAGTCTATCACAGGGCTGACATCTAGAGACAGACAGGTAACCAGTCTATCACAGGGCTGACATCTAGAGACAGACAGGTAACCAGTCTATCACAGGGAGACATGTAGAGACAGACAGGTAACCAGTCTATCACAGGGCTGACATGTAGAGACAGACAGGTAACCAGTCTATCACAGGGAGACATGTAGAGACAGACAGGTAACCAGTCTATCACAGGGCTGACATGTAGAGACAGACAGGTAACCAGTCTATCACAGGGAGACATGTAGAGACAGACAGGTAACCAGTCTATCACAGGGAGACATGTAGAGACAGACAGGTAACCAGTCTATCACAGGGCTGACATGTAGAGACAGACAGGTAACCAGTCTATCACAGGGCTGACATGTAGAGACAGACAGGTAACCAGTCTATCACAGGGAGACATGTAGAGACAGACAGGTAACCAGTCTATCACAGGGCTGACATGTAGAGACAGACAGGTAACCAGTCTATCACAGGGAGACATGTAGAGACAGACAGGTAACCAGTCTATCACAGGGCTGACATGTAGAGACAGACAGGTAACCAGTCTATCACAGGGAGACATGTAGAGACAGACAGGTCTGTGGACTGTGGGAGAAGCTGGAGAACCCTGAGAGAACCCACACTGTTCACAAGGAGAACATGCAAACTCCACACAGAAGGAACCCGACCCGGGAATCGAACCCGGTCCCTCTGAGTACCCACTACACCACCGTGCAGCCCACATTAGACAGATCGCTGGTGTTAAACATCGATGCACAGTAAGTCTTCTGGGTAACTGAGTAAAAAGCCGGGACATTCCATTCATCAAACCCCCCTCTAACTGTAGAAAAGCCCTTTTCAGAAGATCCCAAACGACAATTACAGAAGGCCTCAGAGTGCCGTAAGAGGTCGTTTGTATAATGGTCACTAAATGTATCAGCACTGATTTCTTTACGAGGTTCGGGCCTCTGTAACGAGCTCATTTCTTCAAATGATTATTTCACGAGGAGGAGGTTTTTACTGTTGAAAGACGGGTATATTCAACGTGGAGGAACTCCTTTGTTAGTGCATATACTGTACATCTGGGTATCCGGGCCCACAAACTGTGAATTAAGGCAAATATATGGACATCAAACATGCGAATCACCAAGCCATTCAGATGGGGCTCGTTACAACGTGCAAAAGTGCACCATAATCTTCTTCTTCTGCGTTGTTGGAGGAGTGTTGGCGGGGCGCTAGCGTTGGAGTTCCTATCCGTACCACAGACAGGCATCACCGTGTTATATATTCCAGATTTAATCCTGCACTGACACAACTGATTGAAGACAACCAAAAAGCATCACCACCAGGGATCAGACAGAATGAGGACAGCCTGCTCGACTTGGTCCCGGTGTATTAAATCACATTTAAAGAGTGGATCTGATGGAGAAGGGTTTTTTTTTTTTCTCGTTGCCGCAGCTACATCTAACAGTGGGGGCACGGACTAAAGTGAATTGCCTCAAATGATAATTGCTACAAAGCTTCAAAAACAAGTTTTTTTTTCTCTCTTCCCTGGTACATTTTCCCCCTCCACATTTGCAATTAATCATAGCTTCAGATACTGTGGTTTCCACCCAATTAAATGTTGTAGAACACTCTCCCCTCCAGCACAGGACTACACAGCAGAGAAGCGCCGAAATGTGTTGTTTCTATCAAAAAGGGATGAAGGGGAGCAATAATTATGTAAACACAGAATTAAACGCTGCAGACTTGTACTGGGGGGGGAAGTGGAGGGCTGGATCCAACACCCACCTTCCCCCCTCCTCCCTCAGAATCCATTAGCGCGGGTCTCACTGCTCGCTGCTAGCCGGTTTGCAACATGGTGCCTCTGTGATTAGCTCCGATAGCGAGATGAAAAAAAAAAGCACGAGTCGATGCCTTTTGTCCTCTGTTTAGACTCGCTGCTCAAATCCCGGCTATTTAAAAGCCCTTTGTCTATACAAACCAGTCGCAGGGAATGAAACGGACCATTAACGAGATTAGCTCACTCATTCCGCCGCCGACAAAAGGCTCGGCAATCGGCCGCTGATCATTAGGCTGGCAGCGGGAACAATGCTGATCTATAATCTCGCTGCGTGCTCCGATTGAACTATTGTGGGTATTTATTGTACTGCAAAGGAGATGACATAATGGTAGCCTCTCTTTTTCTTTTTTAGGACGAGAGGGAGGGGGAGGATGAGTAAAGAGGGTGTCTTAACCCCTCGTTTCTTCTCACTTCCAGGCAGAACAGTCAATCGATAGGAGTGAAAATGGGCTCTTGAGATGGAGGCCTTTCTTTATGTGGTCCCTTTATGTGGTCCAGCTGGCCTACGAGGACCCGGGTACGGGGCAGAACCTACATTTGTTGAAGTTGAAGCTACCCATCTCATCATTATAATGATTTATTACATACAGTGTTTTTTAAGCTCCAAGTCCCTCCAGACAAGCGATAAAGGTCCACAGACCAGACCGGACCAGGTCTGGGGTTGTAGTCAAACATTCAGGGACGCTGTGAGTCACATGATCACTCCATAAGACCCGACAATCATCGGACAGGAGAGTTTTCAAACATAGAAAGTGTGACTCAGCATGTGAAGCCGTTTTCTGTCAACAAATGTCAAAAAATCATACCTTTGCAAACAAAATGCTCCCTCTTTTGGTGAATAAAAATAAATAAAATAAAAAGGTTTTCACAGGAAACAGGCCATTGTGACTGAAGGGCGCTCACCACCTCTCAGGCTTTCAACACGTCAAGATAATCACACTCTTTTTTTTCCTTCTTTTTTGGCTCAGAAAGCCGATAACACCTCGTCTACTGTGGAGTCATCACTCAAGGCCGGCCGCAACACAATTCCTCGCCTTATTAACATTAGTGAGGGGGGGGGGGGCGCCGCCCCACTCAGACTAATGACTAATTCCCTTTATTCCTGAGAGGGCTGCGGTGATGTATGAGGGAAATGAGATGGGAGGCACAGGTCGATTGGCCAACACTGTCGGCGTCATACGGTAATGAGATCTCATGGGGGGGGGGGGCAGATTCCTCCAACTCCCCACTCACATAATACTAATTGGCCAGAATAGGAAAGGTAAGACATGAGAAGTTTTTAATGGCATTGTTAAAAAGTATAGAATTTCCTTCCTCACCTGCTTGGGACGAACAGCATCAGCGAGTAGAAGTGACATGAGTGGGTTCTGTAGACGGGCTGATCCTGGATCAGTACATCGTTATAGTTTAGACTATAAAAGTTAGGGCACAAAATGAGCTCTAAAACAAAAAGTGATGTAATGTTCGGGGACATACCCTTTGCTCTGCTGTCTATTAAGCATGTAGCGTATTTCATATTCCGGCACGGCTGTAATGTTTAGTCATTTCCATCCATTTATGTTTATTCAATTCATATTCTAAGCATCGCTCCAGACATCTGCCTCTCTGGCTGCTCTGCTCCAACGTTTGCATATGGACTGTGACTTCCCGAGTGAAAAGTGTGGCGGTTTAGAGAACTACGTATGTTGTCTGGAAACGTGCGTCTACGCGCCTGGCGACCATCCGAAAAGGTAGACGTTTGTGGCTGTTTGCATTCATCTTCATAATCTCTCGCCCCCTTGCACTCACTTTGCATCTCTGACATGCTGTCCTCCGTCCTGTCCTTCTAATTAGACATTATTGGTTGTCACGGCGATGAGTGAGAGATCACGGTGGAACACGGCAGGGTTCGGAATGACACGTGTTTTCAGTTTTACCTTTGCTGAACGAGCTGTCACATGATCACGAGGCGATAAGCTCGCCAGGCGGTGGAGCGAATTTTGGTTTTGAGCTCAGCTTTGGAATATTAGGGAGATTTAAGTCGGGTTCTCATAGAACGACACCAGGACATAATGCAGCCTCACAAGGACCAGCACTGTGGTTGACCCCGTCCCATCTGGTGATGTTGGCTCTTTCTCAGCAGCTAATATCCCACGATGTAACATATTTTTACCGGAAGTTTATTGAAATCATGTTTGGGAAATCAGAGCCTAATTAAGCTTAATGCGGCTCCCGTCTCTTGGACGGCAGCCAAGCAGAAACACAGTCAGGAAAATGGCATGAAAGAGCTTCCCTGCCAGCTCATGAGATTTTTATTTTATTGACTAATTAAACCCCAGACATGACAAATCAATCACCGCTAGCTTTCAGTAGCGACTGAACAGCGGCATCGATTGTTAAATGAGATCTTTATTCTTGTTTATGAACAAGTAAGATTTATATTTTTTTCATACATTAAATGGGATTAATTCCAGCAGTCTGTGTGCACATGACACCTTTATATATATATATATATATATATGTATATGGTAATTTTTTGACGAGTAGAAACAGTATAATTTTCATGCCAGCAATGTTTCAACTGAATCTGGCATTAAAAGCAACCTGTTTTAAATGGCCGTTGCTATGGTTTCCATGGTTTCCTCCGTCGGTTTATAAAACCATAGAATTTGTTGAGGATTCGAGGTTCAATAAAAATTTTTATCAAAAATGAATCCAGCATCGACTCAACAGACCGAATGTGAATCCTTTCACATCCATGCCGTCGGTAACCGCGGTAACTACTCACTGCCACTTCAGCCAGGTGTTTTCCTGAGAAAGGCGACGGTAGCTTCAGAAAGCTGAACACATAAGAGAGTGTTTTCCCTGCGGCTGCACTGTAAACACGGCCGTTAATACTCAGGTGGGACGGAGGACAGCTGTGGTAATGGACCCTCGGGATATCGGCTCTGCTCATCGGGGAGCGCCGACTGCGACGCCGACGCTCTAACGAGTCTCCTCAGGCTGCAGAGCGGCCCAGCGTGGACCGCGATTGGCTGAACCTGCTCCGTCTTCCCTGAACCTGCAGAGACCGTCCCGCTGCGGCAGCCTTCAGTGCACATGTACAGTTAAATGTTGTTGTTGAGTGGTCACATGACCCTAGAGGGCTAAAACCTGAGGATGTGTGTGTGTGTACATGCGTTTCACAGAATGTGAAAGGGCATGTAAACAGCTACACTGCACATATTCACTCATATGAACACCATCGTAGGGTCTCAGAGCCCAGAAACAAATGCTAATGAAAAGTGCTTTTCATGTAACCGGTAAATGAACATAAATTAAGTTTTAGTGTTTTTTGTTTTTTATTTTATTTTGACGGGATAAAAGGAGCTGTTAAACAACAGTGCAGCTTCCCCCTGAACGGGGAATCATTAAACGGCAAATCTGTCAGCAGATAACATGAGTTTATTAAAGATGCCATTTCCTGAAATTTTGCCAGCCAATGAAAACGGCTCGTTTGGGCCAAAAAGCACAGTGTTTAGATTGATTGTGACAAGCTGCTGAAACCAGAGTAACATATCAAGGTTGCAGAGCAATAGTTCTGTGTTCAAAACGCTCAAAAGCTTATCAGTACCTTATCATACCAAGCTCGACTCCTGTCTAATACTGTATAGTAATGGTTCCTCAATCATTACGCACTAATTTAATGTGAGTATCACTGCAGTATTAAAGAGAAAATCACAAAAAAATGTAAAATAAATAATGCAAGTTGTGCTCAATGCAATGACATGTTTTTAAGAGGTAAGATTTACATCAGACACAAAGCAAAAAACCATAAACCTCATTGCGTTTGAACATGAGAGTTCATTACCGGCGTGGCCCAGTTCTTTGTTTGGTGACACCGAGGCTCCTCAGGGTCTGCAGCGACGCCCCGGGCTTTCATCTGACTCGCTACGCTCTCCGAGCAACTCACATAGTAGACAGAGTGAGAAAGTCCACACGGGGCGAACGAGAGGGATGGTGGATGGGTAATAAAAAACAAAAAACACAGGACTTGCATCCAACAGCTGTTTGTGTCTCGTGCAAAACGCATGAGCTGTTAATCTACGTAGTCATATACTCACTAGTTCATGAGTCATCAGTTACTGTGCAGGGAATCATCGTACATCCGTCTTGGTACGGCAGATATACTCAGTATGGAATGTTAAAAATAACTCATCAGAAAAATAGAAATAATCCTCCATCCATCCATCCATCCATCCATCCATCCATCCATCCATCGTCTAAAGCTTTATCCTGTATTCAGGTGACATATTTAATATCTATAATACCGTGCAAGTCAAATTAATGCCTTCGACGGTCCATTTGAGAACGATTTTTCTCTTATTGAGGCACTTTTCCACCTTGATTGAATCACTGATTGTCTGTTTTCATTGGAGCTGTCCTAAGAACACTCAGCATCCGGCTGACAGAAGGCTGTTCTAAACAGATCCGGTTCTATACATTACATGGTGGTCATTGCACGGTCATGGTATAAAGAGGGAGACAGTCCACGTACGGCCTCTTGTCTGCTGTTTCCCCACGTTGTGTTGTCACGTTAGCCTTATCACGAGTCACGTAACTCATTTGTCACTCGCTATTCAACCTTTGAAAAGACTCTATGCATGTAATGCTAAAGGATAGTGTAAACCTACACTCACTACATGCATAGTGTCTTTTCAAAATAAAGTTCCGTCTCCACAAGAAGTTAAATTTAAGCAACAAAACCACTAAGGTTTAGGAACAGAGTATGGTATCTATATCTATATTTCAACTGTTAGTGCTGCATGAACACAACCACCTGGAACCCTTCCTCATTATCGCCCTCCTTCCTCCCTCCATCTGTGTGTTGCTGTTGGGCCAATCGGGTGAGGCACCCGGGTGGGGCGACAGGTCAACGGGGAGCCGGGTGTGCAGTGAGACAGAGACGAGCTACACATGTGTGGAGGAAAAAAAAGGATCAACCCTCATCATCTCCGTGGCAGCTGCTGCCCGGCGAGGCGACGTGAAGGAGGCGTGAACCTCGGCCGACCGCCGTGTTAACGGGAGCAGAGGTGTCAGCCGCCCATCAAAGGGTGCGGAGGAGGGCGGTCTGGGGTCTGGATCTGCGTGTCTGGAGGGCGCCGTTGGAGGGGCGACGACTTACCTCTGCAGATGGTGCCGTTGCCCACGTAGCCCGGCTTGCAGGTACACAGGTGTCCTCTGATGGTGTTGGTGCAGATGGCGTTCTCATCACACAGATTCTGGCCGCTGGCGCACTCGTCATGCTCTGAGGGCGAGAGAGAGAGAGAGAGAGAGAGAGAGTCAACACACTCGCTGGGTCAGCGTTATTGTTTCTGCTCGGCACGTTCAAAATTCAGGATTTGAATTTAGTTCCTTACAAACAATGGCAAACGCACAGCTGCCCAGCTTTACTTCCAAGCCGTCAGGTGGTGGAGCTGCTCGGAGCTGCAGCGGATGCATGCCAGGTGTGCTGACTGATTGCTCAGCATCAGCACCAATTAGCCTAATGATGTTGGCTTAGATAGCGGCGACTCGCGAGGCACGGAATGCATCAACACTTAACATTCACTGAATCATGCAAACAAGCGGAGCATTTACAAGGTTTCGGGAGACCGTCGCTTGGAATTTCTCAATACGTTCCCAATAAAATATCAGTAACTGTGTAATAAAGACGATGGGACCGCGGCTGCTGCAGAGGTAACATGTGAGGATCAGGACAACTGTGATTGGTGCAGAATAAGCAGCTGTTTTTTGACTTGAAAACAAACCTAATAAAAAGCTCATAGTTATCTTCCCCTTTTGAGTAACACACCTAGGAAACATCCCCGCGGTGATCACGGCTCTTTATCACAGTAATGAGACGAGGAGGAGGCGTCTCCAGGTCTCGTATCACAGAGCGGATAAAAGAACGGAAACACAAGATAACGGAGGAGACGGATCACGCACGGTCCGTCCATCTGGAGTTACGCTGCTTCTTTGGGACGCCGTGAGGAAGAATTCACCCTCGCTTCAACCCAGTCGTTATTAAAATAATGCACCGCCATAACCTAAAAATGTCACCTGCGAATATTCGATCCATATCATCATTACTTCTCATTACTCGTTCATGTCCTTAACACAATAATGTGTGATATGTATCACTAATGAATCATCTATTTTCTTACTGCTATTATATATATACTCTTTGAATGTAGATCCTCTGTTATGCTTCTCTATGAGGACCCCCTTCCCATCTTTTTTTGTCATTTAATTACATTTTTTTGGTGTGTCTGTGTGTGTGTGTGTGTGTGTGTGTACATTTCTGTTTCATGTTTTGTTTAAATTGTGTTTCCATTGTATTAATGTTCGGGCATCTCAAGGGGTTACTTCCTAATAACCACATTTCAAACTGGAAACTGTCTTATTGCACAACAAACGGAAAACAACATGTAAAGTTATTTTTCTCACAGGACACGAACAACGGTGTGCTGTGTGAAAGTCCTGTATCTGTGTGACCCATCCACTTTTACATGGATGATATCTGATGTAACTTCATATCCAGTATAAATCATCAAAACAACACACCGATACTAAAACCATGAGTTTCCTGTTTTAAAGGTTGCAGAGATGCAAACAGACGAGAGCGTCCCATCAGTTGAGTAATCTGCAGCTGGAGCGCTGAGACGGATGCGATTTTGGCTTTTTTTTCTCTCCTCATCCTTGAATTGAAAGTAACGTGTCCCTTATGGGCTGTTTAAATAGTCTCGTACCATAAAACTCTTTTATTACAGAAAACAGTGCGAGGTCAGCATGAAAATATACATTTGTTTCATTCATGAAGCGCTGACTCAATAACAACATGCTGGGAAACGACACAGCGTTCTTACTGTAAAGGCTCGGGGTCGCTGTTCTATATTGTGCCCGGTGGCATGAACTGCTCTATATATGCTACTCCTATGTTAGCCGTTAGCTCGAGGCAGCGAGGGAATGAGAGGTGGCTTCGGTTCTGTGTAGCAGCTTTAAACTCCCAGCTGTTTGTCTTCACTCAGACGTTGGTGTTCGGAGGCATCTGCTGACGGCCCCGGAGAAAGTTAAAGAAATATACAGGTGTATATATTTTTAGTATCAAAAACTGACAGCCTGAGGGGTCACTCGGAAACATTTGTAGCTTGGATTTGAAATGATTTATAACAGTCAGCCATGTTTCATAATAACAAAAAAACAACACAGACAGAAGTGATTTAGGTTTCAGGCTCGAGTGTGAAGAACGCTCTCAAGGTCGGTGGTTTTTATGAAGAGATTAGATCCAGATACGTTACAGAACTCATAAAAAAGGCTTTGCCTGTATTTGCTTATGTTTATCGCCACTAACTTCACTGGTATTTGGTCATATTTTGGCAGAGATATGAGTGTTTGAAACAGTGAGGATACGAGTGGACAGCAGTAAATATTATACTGCATGATTAGCACAAACAAAATAATACATTTCACCTCGGTAATTGGGACACACAATTTAATCAAAAGAGATGACTGATGCATTCCAATGGGAATAAACAGAAGATTGTGTCTGATGACAAAATATTCCAACTTTATGGGCAACTGTAGGCACTATGGACACGGCTGTTTTATATATTTGTATAATGTAATTAAAACATAGTTCATGTGCTTTTAATGTGCATGTTCCCAAACTAATCTGCACTTAGAGCGAGTATTTTTATGAATAATAACTGTAGCTTTAGGCCCAGCAGATCCAACATGCCATGGAAGACCTAATACCGATCACATGATCCACTCATGAGCCCCCCGCTGACCGATGCTAATGTGGGGGCTCCGGAGTCGACCCGAGGGCCACAACAACCAACAACCCTGCAACGCGCCATTAGAGGGGGAAAAAGAGAACCCAGATTCAAAAGAACATAATTATACCGACATGAAAGAATCATTTCAGATGGTGATTAATTGATTTCTGGCGACGCGTTCATTGATTGGGGTCTCACTGCTGAGCTTATCAAACTGATTAAGCTGCAGTGAATGCATAATTAGATTCAGACGATTAGAAAGAATACATTAAAACACTGCAGAAGAACCTTTTCTTTTTTTTTATTATTATTATGTCTTTAAGTGTCAGTCAGGCCCACAAAGGTACACACTCACTTAAACACACTCCCTCCTTAATATGCTCGAGCTTTGGTGGGAGTCATGACTGATGCATTCCCCCCTTAATTAATGAGCGCTGCTCGTGAAGCCCCGCCTCCTCCTCCTCCTCCGGAGCAGCGAGGAGAAACAAGGCCTTCCTCCCCCACGCTGATCCATAACGTTGGAGGTGAGTGTCAACAGTGCTGGTGGGATGTGGGAGAGGGATATGAAATGTGGGGCTCCATTAACAGGCGGAGTAGGAGAGGAAGAGTCACATGATTAAATATTCAGCGTGTTAATGGCTCGTGGAGCTGACGGAGGGGAGAGCTGCTTATTAATGCTGTGTAACGTCATATTCAAATGATTGAGTTGGCTTAAATGATGGATAATCAGGAGTAGAATAAGGAATGAATCCCTCCTTGGAAACCCTGCTGCGTTTTTTTTTCTGACGGTTTGATTTTTTTCATGACCTTGGGAAGCGGCTCGCCGAGTCTGGGTGTTATTTCGAGCGGCGAAGGTGTGCGAGTGGGAGGAGAGGCGCAAACAGATGGAGGATTCATTGACATGGAGGCAGAGTGGTCGCTGTCTGGCTCCCACAGACCGTCTGATTTTTTATTCTATCTGTTTAGTTGCTTATATTAGTTCTGTGATCCGTCGCCTTGAGGATTTTGATTTCTAGATGTTTTTTCTGTCACGCTCCCTGTTTTATTCTGTCAGTCTTGTGTTTCCTGTCTTCAGGTGGGAGCTTTTCTGTCTCCTTACATGTCTCCTCAGTTCCTTTCCTCACCTCCTCTCCTTGCATCTTAGCCCATCCAATCCCAATACGAGAGTAGTTTAACAACCCTCTCAGCTCCCCCTGAAGCCTCCTCTCTCTCTATTCGAGGTGCATTTAAGGGATCTGATGATCCTCCAGAAGAAGGATTTCCAGGTCAAACGAGGAGAGAGGACGGAAGCACGACTCAGCGTAATTAAAAAGCACCCTGCGTGTTCGCCCCGTGGTCGTGAACACCTAGTGAGCGCTGTTTTATTAGATTATGTTTATTTATATGTTTCTTGTGAGCCTCTATTCTTTATTAAATCACTGTGATCCTCCTGCTGGCTCTTCATCCTTTATCTGTGCTTGGAAACCTGGAATCCCTCAGACGGAAAGCAAAGCAAATATATCTGTTTTTGCTTCTGTCGGTAAAGGAGGATAAAGAGAAACTATTTAGCAAGGAATGATTGCCAGGTAACCATGACTTTACAATTTGATCTCATAGGTACATTTCAAAGTGCTTTGCAGCTGACAAATAAGATTGAAAACAACAGTAGACTCATGCACATAAAACTGTTAAAAGATATTATTATGATAAAGTGAAATAATATAAGCAAAATAAATCAAATGAATTACACCCAATGGTCATAAAGCATTGGAGGGAAAAGACAGATGGAGGAGTTATGTTTAAGATAAACACTTGAGTCAAAATCCACAGGAGGCTTTATTCCAGCGGCTCAATGCATAAAAGCTAAAAGCCGCCTCACCAAAGGTTTTTGTGCTGCACTTCATGACGACTTCAAAGCTGGAGCCCGAGGAGCTGAGGGGCTTTTTCCTGGCTCCAACATTAAAACTACAGTCAGTCAGTCAGGCGGTGCAAGACTGACAACTAAAATCAGTCATTATGGAAAGAGCTTTCCTGTGTATTTGAGGGCTGAACCATCCCGCTACTGACTGTATAGAACGTTGTATAAGACGAAGGGCTGTGTGTAGGGGTGGGTAAAAATATCCATACGGCAATATATCGCGATATTTTGCCACCCAATAAAATATCGATTTTTCAACTATTTTCATTTTATTTTCAATATTTATTCCAGTGAATTTCATGTGAATTAATAAAATGGAGAGGCTGTTTTGAATTAAATAGTTTGACTCAATTTGTCCTCTGATCAATATCATCTGATGTACATATACAGGTACTTGTGTTTTCATCTTTATTTATATCACAATATCGTGATATCGTGATACGTATCGTGACCAAAGTATCGTGATACGTATTGTACTGTTTTTGCCAATCCTCACCCCTATCAGTTTGAGTCATCTGATTGAATCTTCATTTCATTTTAATCTTCATCTAACATTTCATGGCTTTTGTGTTTCTTTTTTATTCTAAGAAAATGACAGTTAAAAAGTACACAGAAGAAAAAAAAAAGTAAAAAAAAAAAAGAAACAGAGGCGTGAAACAAGAGGAGTAAACAAGTAAATGAAATAACTGATTATGTGAGTTGACAGAGAACAGATGAATAAGTCAGAGGATTCATTAAACCAATAAAGGAAGAAACACCAACGGGGTGGCGTAGATACACACATCTTAATTATCAGATCCAACCAGGGATTCATTATGAATGTTATGTTGTGCACCTCAAACATAATTCCCTCATTCTTCAAAGATGTGAACTTAATTCCTCATTTTCAGGGTTGTTTTTCCCCCAATCTCTTTCATTTATAAGATCTTTCTATTTGGAGTTGATTAAGTTCATAAGGCTTTTTTAATTTCATCTCATTTCAGGATCTTTTTTTCTTTTTAACCGACGCCGACTGGCTTGGAGGGTGGGATGTTAAGTAAATTACAGCTCTCACCTAATAATGAATGGTATGTATAAACCATCTGGGATCCATCAAATCTACCAACAGTCGTAGAGCATCTCAGGGATGATTACATTAACAGTAGTGAGAGCTCAGTGCCCGTCTCTTTCAGCTCGGGTCTTATTCATGGTGATTATAGAGTGATGCGCTGTCAGACCTGGGCATGTAGAGGTGACCGAGGTGACCCCTCCCGCCCAAAAGTGCTGGGCTAATGATGCGTAATGACTGATCATCAGGACAGCGGCTGTCACACTCAGAAGGGCTTCGACTCTGTAGAACGCTGGCTAATAGGAGGATCAGAGTGATGACTGAGGTGATCTGTCAGTTCATTGATTTACTGGGAAAAAACAACATGTTCTTCACCAACACAGCTGTGTTTCTAAAATCACTCCCTCGATCACTCAACATTACTATTTGCCTTGTATTTACTTGTATTTGCACAAATGCCTTATTTACTGAGAATAAAAAAATGTGAATTATTATTCCTATTTGCCCTCCAGTTGCCTTTTGTTTCTGTAGTGTGTTTCATAAAGCCTCAGGATGAATGCAGAGTCGTAGTAATGAATGGTGTCCGCTCGTCTCTTCACATCGACTTTCTATAAATCACACCGCCTGTAAAATAGTCTGCTTTCAAGAGCGAAGTCAAATGTGAGGAAGCAGTGTAATTAAACGTGTTTTCTCCAGATCAGAAGCACTTTAGTAGCACTTTGAGCTGCTTGCACTCTTGGAATTAAAGGTACAAACTAGGACAAAGGGTCCTTTGACTTGTCCCTAGGAGAACAGGACATTTTATAAAAGGTTCCACCTAGAGTGGAGTCTTATAAATACATAAACTTTACCATCTTTAGTGAGATAATAAATCTGGTGAGAAGTAGGTACCTACTTCCATGCAACCAGACTTCTTTTTGTAACAGGAGGAGTCGCCCCCTGATGGTCACTAGAGAGAATGTAAGATTAAGGCACTTCAGCATTGGATTCACTTTTTAGAACCGGAAGTTGCTGCCTGGCTGTAACACAATATTTTCAGTATCATCCACCTTTACTTAAGAAGGATTTTGCATGCAACTATTTAAAAAATAGTACTTGTATAGTGTTGTTAGGTGTGAGTATTGGCAAGAACCTCACGATACGATACGAATCACGATACTTTGGTCACGATACGATTACCTATCACGATACTTTGGTCACGATACGATATATATCACGTTATCACGATATTGTGATATAAATAAAGATGAAAATACAAGTACCTGTATATGTACATCAGATGATATTGATCAGAGGACAAATTGAGTCAAAACTATTTCATTCAAAACAGCCTCTCCATTTTATTAATTCCCATGAAATTCACTGGAATAAATATTAAAAATAAAATGAAAAAGGATAAAGTACATTCACAACGCGTCTAAACATGAATGTTTTTTTTTAAATTGATGTTTGGAGTTGAAAAATCGATATTGTATTGGGCGGCAAAGTATCACGATATATTGCCGTATCAATATTTTTACCCACCCATAAGTGTTGTATTGGTAGTTTTATTTAAGGCAAGGGTCTCGTAGGATCTAGCAGTACTTCTAACACTACTAACAAAGCCTCATTTAGAATTAAGTTACAAAATAGAGTATATATTATTATACATTATAAGTATATCTATTAGAGTACATTTCTGGAGTGGTATACAAACAGAGGAGAAATTAAACGAATAAGCAAGAAAAAGACAGCATGAGTAATTTGGTCAGACACTTGTTGATCTAACTCTTTTCCTGGCAAGCAACCTCTCGTAGTCGTTTCAACATTGTCTGGCATAAGATATCATACCAACAGTTTCATGAGTGAAGTTGATTGATGGCGTTTTGAAGAGAGCGTCTATGCCAGCGTTGTGTACAGCGTCCAAACCAATCCCATTAAGGCAGAGGGCAGTCGTTTAAAAGACTGCATCCTAATAACGGACATCATTTCTAAAGAGACTAGATCTCTCTTCCCGACAGTAAATACTGCAGCAGCAGCAACACGTCATGTTCTTATGCCCTTTTTTTGTTTTATGCCTATTTATACGGGTCTTTTGAATTTCCTATTCTCCCTCATTACGCATATTTTACTCAAATATTGTGATTTTCATGTCAGAGAAACTAAACTGTAGTCTGTGTTGCTCCTGTCATAGACATGATGTCAGCCTACCTCCCTTTCCCCATATTTCATGTCTTCTCTTCTTTTTTTCAGCACAGTAAAGAAAAACGTAACACAGTCCACCTCATGATTCACTTTTACTTTGCATAATACTTCATTTCCAAAAACATGTCGTCACCTCTTCAGCTTTTACTGTCATCTCATTCAATAATGTCAAGCAGAACACTTCAGCAATGTGAAGTTTAATGATCAGTGACAAGCCCATAAAGAAGAGCAGAGCACGGCAGGACTTTTTCATCTAGATTCTCCCTTTTTTTTCTCGTCATTCTCAGGTTCGGCCTCGGCCTTGCTGATCACCTTGATGTGATGTGAACTCAGCAGATCACTCCTGTGTCACATGGGGTGGAATATTGATCGCCTGTCATATAGCGTTTAGCCTGGAGGACATGCATTTCCATACAATTAGTTGGAGGGAAATTTCTGAATTTCCTACAGTAATCCACCAGGAGTTCAAAAAAGGTGGTTTCCTTTTGACCCGCCGGTCAATTCATTCCACCTTATTGCTTCTCAATACTTCTGCATGCGAGCCGTGTGTGCACTCAGAAACAAGAAGGTTTCCTGATTCAGATTCAGGGGTTTGAAGGGCTCCTTGCGTAGGGAAGTGTAGGCTTAGAGACCTTTATGTGTTCTGGTGACTTTTTAAGGCTGCTTCTTTAGCAGCCCTTTTAACATGTTGATGTTCTTCTATTTCCATTCATCACCTACTTAACTCCACCGAGAGATTATGTAGACTGTGTGTGTGTGTGTGTGTGTGTGTGTGTGTGTGTGTGTGTGTGTGTGTGTGTGTGTCCAGCTAATCTCACACACTGTGCAACCCTGCAGGGTATTAGGTTGATGCCTAATATTGTTTTGGACTGACAATATTTGGCTCTTTAGCTGCCAAACGCTGTCGTCTGGAAGCGGCACCAATACACCGAATGATGCCAAAATGCACACTTTCACATCCAGGTTGGTCATGTGATCCACTAATATAAGCATGAATACATAGTACAGTATATACTAGTAGATAAGGGGTCATTTTGACAGTATAGGACTAATGCTGCCATTAATTCAAACAGATTCCACAACAATATAATATCCAACTTGTGTTTTGTGAGGCATTTTTCATTTAAATGTTTTAAATACGCTATTTGACAGAACCCTTTTATACCAGAGGTCTTTACAATGCAACTGCACATCAAATCATACATTTCTACAGGTCATTAGAATAGTAAATAAGCCCATTATGCAATTAGGCAGGGAAGCAAGGCAAGTGCCTGCAGAAGAGAAGTGTTTTATGGATGCATGCTATTATTAACACGCGGCACTCAAGAACAGCCGCTATAAAACACGAGTGGCTCTCACTACGCTGCAAATACTTTCATTTACATCAACACTTAGAGCCGCTTCTTTGGTGGCATTCGCTCGCTTTGCTTTATGGCGCCCTGACCGGAGTCGGCAAGGCGACGCAATTCATTTACAAGCCGATGAAATACACAGCTCAAGGCCAATACAGATGCTTAGGCTGCAATTTGCATTAATGAAAGCATGTTTCATTAATGTGCTCCGTCAGTAAATATCCATCCCGAAAGCGCGTTATTATTCCACGCGTGGCCGTGTGTGTATTCATCCAGGAGAACAGGAAGACGATGCATAAAAGAAGAAGAGCAGCGAGATCTCGAGGACAGACTTCGCTCCGGATGCTTGTACCCGTCTGCACTCCTTACATCAACATCTTTATGTGGAAGCTAAATATAAACAGCAGAGTCGCAGAGCCAATTCCAAGCGGATGGAGGAAGGAGGACGTCTCTCTCTCTCTGCCTCCTTTCCAAACTGTGTTTGATGGGCTTGTTAAAGCGGCTGGTGCTCAGCCAGCCGCCCAGCCTGACCTCCATCTTTGAAGGGTTAATGTATACAGGGAGGGTTGCCAAGGTTTCCAGGCTCGTCACACCTCAGCTCCACATTCATTACATGTATAATTGGAATTGGATTTGATTAAAATTTCATTAAACATATTATGTGTCGGGGGGGTGGGGGAGGGGGGGATGCAGCGTTTCCCAATGCTCAAATCTCTAAGAAAATATGTAACAACTGATGCATGAAATGAATGGCCATACAGTAGAGTGTAGGGACATATTGTCTATGTATGGCAGCTTGATAAGGAAAGTATTGATCAGTGGAAAGCTGATGATCAAAGAGAAATATACATTAGAGGAGAGATCTTCAACAGGGGGTCCGGGACCCCTAGGGGGTCCGCAGAGTTACTGCAGGGGGTCCTCGAAATTATTTGATCCCAAACTTTTTTTCTTCCAAAAAAAATACACCTCAACATAAATATAAACGATATTAAGCAAATATAAATCTCCCTGTTTCATATTATGTTGAGAAACATGAACCTTTCAACAATTTTATTATTTTAATGGCTTAGCATTGTATACATCATTATAAAGTATTGTTATACATGGCACTATAGGCTGCACTACACATTGTTATTGACCCGGTTTAATATATATAGATATAGGGGGTCCCTCCACCGGGTCTCTATAGGCCTTGGGGGTCCTCGGTCTGAAAAACTTTGAAGACCTCTCCATTAGAGGATTAAAGGCTGCTATTTAAAGGATTACCAAACACTTTAATCTGCTCAATTTACATCAAATGCAGGTAAACCACCACCATGAGTGTTTGTCTAGGTAAAGGAAGCAGCTAATAACTAATATTAAGTCATTTATGTGGCTTTTCCAACAAAACAAAAATCTATAATTCATTGGTCGTTTCTATAAGCCCATCATGTTTATCGGCATGGCCGTCACAGGAAGTGTTACTGTAAAGTATTAAAGGCCTACAACACCATACGTCTGCATTCACCTAAATCCATTGGTCTGAGACCATCCTGCCGAAAACAATAAATATGTTGTTCTTACACTAAAGTGTCTCGAGTCCACTGAGAATATAAAAAGCTGCAGCCTGGAAGTCAGCGAGCACTTTACTCTATTAGAGAGTTTCAATGTTTCCACCCGGTGTGCAAAAGCCACGGCGTGTACGAGATGAGGGATTCATTTTAAAATGGCCACGCTAACACTTTATCTCCGGGGCCCCGAGCCGAGAGCTGCTGTCGGAGTTTATTTACAGGACGGAGCCGAGCGGAAAGAAAGGAGGGACCTTAAACCTCTCATTCCAGCAGTTTAATCTTTAACTGCGCCTCCGCCTTATCAGAGCACTGCTTAATGTAGAAAAACGATTCCCTTTAAAAGCCCTGGAGATCATAAGACAAGCGCACAATCGGAGAAGAGCAACCGCTTCTATTGTCCACCAACACAGGAAGTCAGAGATCATAACGACCTTCCACGGGGGAAATCTACTCCTGTGATTCTGCTTGCACTGCACCATAGAGACGGAGGGTCACCGCTGGTTCCTTTAGCCAAGTAGTCAACACAGTAATCCACGTCTTATTCTCAAAAAATACATATTTAGTAGGGGTGAGTATTGGCAAGAACCTCACGTTACGATACGTATCACGATACTTTGGTCACGATACGATACGTATCACGATATTGTAATATAAATAAAGATGAAAACACCATTACCTGTATATGTACATCAGATAATATTGATCAGAGGACAAATTGAGTCAGAACGATTTCATTCAAAACAGCCTCTCCATTTTATTAATTCCCATGAAATTCACTGTAATAAATATTGAAAATAAAAGGAAAAAGGATAAAGTACTGCATTCACAACGCGTCTAAACATGAATCTTTTTTTAATTTTACTTTTATTGATCTTTGGAGTTGAAAAATCGATATTGTATTGGGCGGCAAAGCATCACAATATATTGCCGTATCGATATTTTTACCAACCCCTAATATTTAGAAATGTCCGGATAGCCGGTAAAGCTTCCCCCACATGTAATGTTGACAGTGAGCTGATTTAGGGGCTGCAGCAACATGGATGTGACAGCTCTGTGGCATTTTCAAGGAGAGGGAAATACAGGAAGCTCACACTTCCTGCCATCTCCCCCCCGTTTCCCCGGAGCTGCTCGGCTGCCTCCATAGGGGTGAAATCAAGTGGAACCACAATTACCGCGGCCTTCTTATATTGTTTACAGGGAGCTGTCTGTCATGGAAAAGGACGGCGCTCCTCCGGCAGGCAGGAAGCAATGAGGCCGAGGGTGTCCAATGTAGGAAGGTGGCACACGACTGTGTAAAAAAAAAAACTGCAATAGGCGAGGTTTTGATTCCTCGGAGGAAGGAGATGCTCAGGTTGTAATAGTCGGGGTGAATTTGAAGAGCGTACGCGGCGCCTGCAGGGATGGGAGTTCAGTTTGTGGACGGACGAAGCCAAGAGATGTCTGATGGACACACAAACACACACACACACACAGTTCTTATCCCAGTGCTGCTTGATTGTAAGTATACAGGTCTATCAGTGTACAGTCACCCCCCGCTGAGTAAATACAAACATCTAAAATCATCATGAAATAGAAACATAGAAACACTAAAGTTTACAGCCCTGATTCACGGTGATCACACAGAGAGTGTTTCCGGGGAACAAGCCACAGCACTACATCTATTGTTTGTTGAGTAGTACTTTGAAATCGAAGATTTTAAGCATGGTGACACACACACACACACACACACACACACACACACACACTGCTAATGCATATTGTTTTATTGTATTTTGTATGCTGCACTATCCTCTGCAAGTGTCCCCACTGTGGGTCTAATAAAGGATTATCTTATTTTATGGTGATTTTGAAGGTATTACGCTAAGAAAAGCCTATAATACTGTGAAAACAACTGTATTACCTCATTATTATCAGGTTATTACTCCATTAATGTCACCATATTACTATTCTTTATCAAACTATTGCTTCCATATTGTTACACAACTGTATATTGTTAACATTGTTAAAATGTGTTTTTCTTACATTTTAGTGTAATGTACCCATTGTTCAAACAAAGTCAATGGTTATTACTTTGATAATAACAGTATTAGTTCATTATTACCACTTTATTATCAACTATTACCCCACTATTACCCCACTATTATCCCACTATTACCGCGTTATTACTGACCTAGTGAATGCAATGACGCTGATAAATCCGGCTACAGCCTTCAACCTGCTCCGCCTGCAGGATGTTAGCATTATGCATGTGGAACGTGCCGGCACAGTTTGCTTCACAGACTGCTAGAACAACAAAACGTTTCTTGAACGTGGCCATTTTTCAAAAAGAGTGTTCTGTCATAACAGTGATCCAGATACAAAGCATTAAACGCTGTTCAGAAAAATCCTTTTAAAGCCATTCCATCCCAATCAACTGCAGGCCGTTTGATTTAAAGGGGGGGATTTGATCGGTAGAACTGGATCAGGCGAACTAGATTGTGTAGCTTCAAGCTCCCGTTCAGGGTCACATGACTTACCCTCCACTTTATGAAGCATTCTGTCAAGAAAATCAATAACTGGTCACATTTCAACACCCATCGAACACTAAATATATGATATGGCATATGGATCATCCACGATTAGTGTCATGATATATTTGTTTCCTGCCTGCTTGCAGCTCTACCAACTGTTGATTCCTTCATCATACCTTCTATTATCATCACTAATACCAGCTGACAGAAAGACTGGACTCCCCGAGTTAAACGTCCCCCCATTTAATGGCTCGACAGAACAAGAAACCACAGAAACCACCGATCCGAACAACGAGTGATTTACTTGTCTGTGTGTGTGTCCTGCTTAATGCGGCGACAACAATATAATTACCAGAAACCTTTCCAGACGCAGACACGGTGAAGAATACAGATTTCAGCTTCCAACGCCCCAATTACAGAAGCTAATGTGCGATTGTGTTCGCGATGTGGGCGACGGGGGGGCGGTCGCCTCCCTGCACCCTCCGAGTCTGAAACCCCCTGGAGAAGAAGCCGGCAGGAGAAGCTGGAGCAGGAACCGGGAGAGGGGATTTATCTCTCCCAGCAGATGTAGAACCGGCTCCGAGGTCTCCCAGTCAGCCGCCGGGACAGTTTACAAGCTACAAAATAGATTGATTGTCCATGGATCCCCGTGCCGGTGCGGCTGCCAACTCCCAGCTAATTAAAGAACACTTCTCCGGAGAAACAGCGAGCTGCAGCTAAAGCACATCCTCTTCACCCTCTAAACCACTTTCCCGGGAAAAACAACCGTAAACAGGTGTCACTTGGCTGCATGCAGAGAAACGGCTCGAGCCACAGAGACGCACTCTGCATCATGTTGTTGAAAGTCGGTAAATATGTTGCGCTGACATTCAGCTCTGCAGAAGGTCAAGAGCTGTGGAGGGAGTGGGATGTTTCAAATCTGAATATTTAGACAAAAACATTCAAAAAGCTGAATGGCTGCAATCACCTGTTGATGCTGATTCTCCTAACCTTTAAAACGACGGAGGCTGAGTTATGCACCGATCCCCTCACGGCCGTTAATCCCACGTTTCTACTGTTACGCCTGCTATTACTGTTACTTCTGTTATTACTGCTCTCGTTAACTGGATCATTTCCATCACATGGATTATGTTGTTATCATTAGCATTTGATTCTGTACACATGGCATCTATCCCCCCCAGTTTCTGCCATTTTTCCACCATAAAGGTTTTTTTTGTGTTTTTTTTTTCCTGATCCCATGTGAAGGTCCTGGGACAGAGGATGGCATACGTTCTACAGATTGTAAAGCCTCTGCAGCAAATTTGAGATTTCGGCTGAATAACTAAAAGTGAATGGAACTGAACGTGGTCTGGAGTTGACGGAAGCTACCATTTTTCAACACGTGTAGGGGTAAATCTGACAAAGAGAGGAGGCGATGTGCAGAGCAAAAAGTCCATGTCGGCAACATTTCTTTGATCATATTCACTGAAGCCGACACTATGCTCCAACAACATAAATAATCCGGTTTTAGAAAAAAAAAGCGCACCTCTACATACTCTTAGAGCCTGTTTTTTTGCAAAAAACCAACAGCGTGCACACAGTGTTCATGCACACACAGAGCCCCTCCCCCCTCGGGTCGTACTTCTATCACAGGGGGGAGGCGGAGGGAAGTAGCAACAAGCTTCCAATTCCTCGTTAATAACCAAAACGAGGAGGTCCAAAACAACCAAGGAAAAGAAAACATAGGTCGAAGAGAAGGAAAAAAAGATGGTGATGGTGCCCGTGATAAAACCAGAGTCAACATCGGACCCGCGTTTCAAAGGTGGCGTGATCTAAGGGATTTCAAGGGCACAAAGTCGAGGGGGAGGAGCTTGGTGGTCATGGGGGAGGAGCCTGAGAGTTGGAAACATTCAAAATCTGACCTCGATCCGCCGGACTTGCCGACTGGGACTTTAACATTTACATTTAGGGCATTGAGCAGAGGCTTTTATCCAAAGCGAATTACAAATTTGTTGGAAGAGTTTGCAAAAGATTATCACTGTTAGTACAGTAAGGATTTACTGGATAGTAAGAAGGCCGTTAAACAGCACTGGGATCTGCCTGGTGGTGCTTCTCTTCTTGGATGAGATGTAGTGTGATCACAGTGTAAGCATCGCTCACGTCTGCGAGGGTGCCGGAGATGAAATGTGCTATGAGGCAGAACTTGCTTTAAGTGATTTTATGGATATTAACTGACCCTATAACTCATCTCCAAAGTATTTTTGGGAACAGTCTTTTAATAGTATTGATATTGGCAGCGTAGACGCAGGATTTCAACACAACTTGCCTCGGGATGAATAAAGTCTCATCTCATCTCACATGCGCCGGCTCTGCAGCTTTACAATACATATTATTAGAATGCGCAGTCGAACGCTTCCTTTTCCTCGAGCTGCTGAACACAATGTTTATTCACATCCAACGCTCAACAGAGGATTCCTGTACTATAGTTCCCCCTGCAGCCTATAGCTCACTAACCGCTAGGAAACCATCCAGCGGGCTGCAGAGCCTGACCACACATATCAAACTAAACAGCCCTTCTTTCAGTCCAGCAGATACTTTTTTATAATATTATGCAGAAATAAGAAGCAGAACACTTCTTTCCTCCAGTCAGAGATGTGCACTCGGCGATGTCGGAACCAGGGTGAAAACAAAACTCTGCAAAGATCCAGGACCCCACGGGCAACAGCTGATTATGCATAGTAAGTAAGATATTATATAACATCCGATGTTTTTTCTGCATCAGCGTTTCAAGTCAAATGTCTGCCATGTACAGGGTCGCTCATAAAGATGGAATCAGTTATAGCCTCAAACAAATGTGATGCATGAATTCATTCCACCTGGGTCACATGATGTCATCATTGCACCTGGTCAACAGTGATGACTGATGCATTTAAATAGGAATAAACAGAGGATTGTGTCTGAAAACCAAATATTCAGACAGTGTAGATACCTTCCTTTGCCTCCTTATGTAGAAGTTGGAAGCTGGCATGTCACTCATTGGTTACTTATTGGTTTGGACAATCTTGTGTCCCAGAAATGATTGTGAAAAATTGCATTATTGTCATTTGAAGACCAGTTTATGCCACTAATATGATAATAAAATGGCATAATAATGCAATTACACCCTCAAGATATTAGAATTAAAAATGAAAAAATAAATAACATTAATAAGATAAAATCGCACAACCAAAACTAGAAATAAAAATGGCTGCAAAATAAATATAACCCAAGTCTTAATATTTATCTTTAATGCAAGTAAACACGGAAAAAAATCGAGGTCAGCAAAAATGAAAAAAAGATTGACCTATATATACAGAAATAAACATGATAGGTCGATGACGTAATGATCGTGTGTGTGTGTGTGTGTGTGTGTGTGTGTGTGTGTGTGTGTGTGTGTACCTACCGGTGCAGGAGTACTCGTCCACCCGGATGAAGCCGGCCAGACAGTCGCAGCGGTGGCTGCCGGGCAGGTTGACACACGCCGTGTTGGCCTGGCAGTAATGCATCTGGGTCGCACACTCGTCAATATCTGAGGACGAACAGAGCAGGAAGAGGGCATTAATAAACTCCCCGACCGTTTCCCCAAAGGACACACGGGAGAGATCCAGCAGGAGGACGCTCGCTGAACTGATAACAAACATGTTGGTCACTCATTAAATCCATCACACACAGAAACAGCCTTTTAATCAAAGGAGAGTTTGTTGTTCTTCTACTTCGGTGTGTTGTTTTGTTAGAGCGATATGAAAGAGTTATTAATGTGGATCCTTTGGTAGCTGAATGGTTAAAGCGCTGGCTTGATTCTAGCCGGCGGGCCTTTAGTGCATGTCATGCCCCCCCCCTCTCTCGCTTCTCTATCAGCTATCCAATAAAAGATGAAAATGCCTAAATAAATCATCTTTAAAGCAAAAAAAACAACAGAGTACCAGGCAACAGATTAAACGATAGAGAGAGAGAGGGAGTAAAAAGGAGAGACTTTAAAGAGACTGGCAGAGAGGGTCAAGTTGCAGTTTACATCCATTTCTGTCCAAATGTCATCACTGACACACACGGCGGCCTCTGATCACCAACATCTACTCCGTTCAGCCTCGAGTGCAAGTGGAAAGAAGGAAGTTCACTCAAGGATTCCCGGAGATACCAGCGTTCCTGAGGATGTGACTGACGGACGGTCGTTGTGATATTTACGTTTGACCTTTCACCACCAGACGCTGGCATATTCATCAATTCATCAATGGACGATTTGAAGAAATGTACTCAAGGTGTTCCTGAGATATGGTATTCAGTATTACGGGACTGATGTGAGATCATAGTGGCCTTGACCTTTAACCACCAACATCTAACCAACTCATCCGTGAATGCAGAATGCGAAATTTGAAGAAATGCTCCCAAAGTGAGAATGGACGTGAGGTCACGGCGACCTCGACTTCAGGTCTTCCAAACGCTAATCAGTTCATCTTCGAGGCCTGGCCTTCGTATTTGATGAGATTCTCCTCCAGGCGCTCCCTGAGACGGACAAACCTGGAGACGGGATGCCTCCCGGTCACGGTCGCCACGGCAGCAAGAAAATGAGGAAAAAGCTGATGCGATAAGGACGTATAGAAACCGAGGAGCACAAAGGAGAGCGGCATCTTTTTCTCCTGACGTCCCATCATGTCCAGCTAATATGATAAATTAGAGCCTCGCTCTTCATACACGTACTCTCTCTCTCTCTCTCTCTCTCTCTAATGTAGCTTGAAAGACATTGTATGAGCACCGAAACACCGAGCTCAGGGAGGCATTAGCCGAACTGGATGACTGCTGATGAAATGGGATCGGAAACACACAAGGGAGGTGTTATGTAGAAGGGGTGTGTGTGTGTGTGGGTGTGTGTGTGTGTGTGTGTGTGAGCAGCAGAGAACCAGTTTTCCTGAGGCTAACAGACCTTTCCACCACTTAAGGGACTCTGCATGTTACACTTAAGGGAAGGAGAGAGAGAGGATAGGATTTCCATATCCTCTCCTTGGATAAATACATTCCAGCTTTGAGCTTCCCACCACTCCCCGTACAACAGAATGAATTTGTATGAAGTATGTAATTGACTTACATGCAACATCCAGAGGTTTTTTTTTCTTTTCTTTTTTCTCCCCTCTGCACATTTCATCCTTGGAGGGTGTACAGTAGGGGCGTTGAATTGCACAATCAAAAGAGAGACGGATCGCTGTATTCGGGCGTACAAAGCCTCTCCGGCCGTCAGCATGAAAAGCATTGATCTGCTACATCAAAACCACCGCCAACTTACTCCAGTGCTTTGAGGCTACACAAAAAAAAAACACCCAGTACCTGAATCCAATTTCCATCGCGTTCTGGAGCGCCGCTCTGCCCAGAAAAGCTGCTCATTTGATTACCCTTTATTGGGCAAAGGCGCCCAAGCGCTGTTGGAGCCTGATGGCGGCCGGCCTGTGATGTCACAGACTCGCGGCCTCAATTATTCAGAAATCAAGAGCTCGCTGCTTTTGTCAGCCTCCACTTTAAAGTGGAGGAGAAGAGTCTGCTGTCAGGCCTGATGCATGATGAGGCTTTCTGATCCCCGTCGCTCTGAGGTCCTGTATGTGTGTGTGTGTGTGTGTGTGTGTATGTGTGTGTGTGTGTGTGTGTGTGTGTGTGTGTGTGTGTGCATGTGTGTGTGTGTGAGTGTGTGTGAGTGTGTGTGTGTGTATGTGTGTGTGTGCATGTGTGTGTGTGTGTGTGTGTGCGTGTGAGTGTGTGTGTGTGAGTGTGTGTGTGTATGTGTGTGTGTGTGCGTGTGAGTGTGTGTGTGTGCGTCTGTGCATGTGTGTGTGTGTGTGTGTGTGTGTGTGTTTGCCCTCTGCAGCCTCCTCGGGGAGTGTCGTAGCAGGTGAGGTCTGGTGACAGAACTGGATCTGTCATTTCACACGGGGGGGGGGGATTCATTTTCCTGGATTTGCCAGTGTGCATCTCTCTGTCTTCCCCTCCCTGTCTCCCTGCCTCCCTGTCTCCCTGTCTCCCTCCCCTCCACCCCAGACCTCCTCCTCCTCCTCCCACCTCCTCCTCCCTCTGAGCTCAGTTTCTTCATCTCTCTGCTGCTTTATTCATGCTGTGATGTAGGTCAGGGATGGGGAGTGGGACAGCTAAAAATAAGGCAGGATAGGACTCTCTGGGTGCATGCACGTGTGTGTGTGTGTGTGTGTGTGTGTGTGTGTGTGTGTGTGTTGGAGCTAGCTCTTGTGTGTATTTGTGTGTTTGGGAGAGAGACAGAAAGAAAGACTGTGTGTGTCTGGATGTTGAGTGTTTGGATGCTGTGAGGCAGAAAGCGAGAAGACTCTTCATACTCTTTTGTGTGTGTGTGTGTGTGTGTGTGTGTGTGGGGGGGGGGGGGGGTGTGTACGTGGGAGTGCATGTGTGCACACTAGTGCACATCCCTTACTATACAGAGGTTAATTGAAACAGCTTTCCATCCAATAGTAACATTGTGTCCCACTGACTGAAACTCCCTTTTTTCTTTGATCAACCCAGATTGTGTGTGTGTTTGTGTGTGTGTGTGTGTGTGTGTGTGTGTCTGTGTGTGTGTCTGTGTGAGTCCAGTGTGTGTGTGTCTCTCTGAGCAGCTCATTTGTTGCTGCGTTTGAAGCCATAAGCTATAAGAAGCATCAGCAGCCTCCGACTGTTGGAGAGATGGAAACCAACTCGGAGCTAAATACCTCTCTAGACTTCACACGTATTCAAATTCACTTCTCTCTCCTCCGACGCTGAAACCGCGGCGCTTTGTGAAGACAAACAGACGAGTGTGTGTGTGTCTTCCTAAAGGTTATCCACTCAACAACTTAAAGCTGTTGACCAATTTTCTTTCCAGTTTCCAGGCTCTCTCTCACTCAGCTGCTGCTTTCAAAGACTCGTGGAGAAAAAGAAACTTGTGAAGAGAGTTCTGTGGAATTTGGTTGGAAGTTTAGGCTACGGAACACTCGTTTTGATTTAGGTTGTGATGCTAATGTAAGATATTCACCCTTAAACACAAAGCTAGGCTAATAAGGAAATAAATGTCAGAATTTCAAACAGAGCACTAAACAAGAAAGCTGCCATCTGTATGAAAACATCAGATCTGAAATCACCCTCCAAACCTTCAACCAGTATTGTTCATTAGCAATGAACCAATTCTGAAGGAGACGAATGCTAGCCAATCAGAGCAACGGAGCTCCAAACACAGGACTTTTACTCAGGATACCGGTGTGCATGTCCCGTTCGTACTTTATGTCACGTGACATTATGTTCCAGTGTTATTACAGTGAGCCCGTGGGCCAGATATGGAAGAGATCATGTTTTTGCAGATGCCTCAGTACTAAAACACAGCTGCCAAAACTCTGGAGGCTCCTCCCCGACTCAGCAGTGAAGACACGACACACAACCATTTCATAATTCATGTGTACGACTTCAGAGAGAAGTGACTCCTGCTAAAGAATTCATTTATTATTTTAGAAGGAGGCTTGACCAGAGCTGCTTCAATCCAAATCACACCTCCTGATACACACCTCATCACACACAAATCAGCATTCCCCTCCTCTCTGACCTCTCTATCTCTATTTTCATGTACAAAGAAGTTAATCTCACACAGCAATTACACACCGTGATAATTGAGGATTGCATCGCTATCAGTATAGACACACACACACACACACACACACACACACACACACACACACACGTCATGCTGAAAGAGAGATGGGGTGTTTCATTTATTTTCCTCAAATGCATTCGATGAAAACAGCTAATCAGCGTTTTGTTTCATTTGACTTCAATGAAACAGAATAAACAACCCAAAATGTGTGAGTGAGAAAAATAAAATTTCCAATTATTACACAAATAATGACGTTGATGTGCGAGTAAACACAAAATGTATGAAATGACGGCATTAAACTGCAAAGCAACAGTTGACTCAATGATGGAGAAGTTTTGACGACAAACAATACGACGTTGGGCCTTTACTGGTTATGGAATTGGGTTTTTCTTTTCAGTAACAAATAGTGGGAGCCAAATTCCCTCATAACATCACAGTTACCATGGAAACGGTCGTATGACCTGGAGGTATATGATGGTATATGATGCTATATGATGGTATTAAGAAGGTATATGATGTATATGATGGTATATGAAGGTATATGACGGTATTTGAAGGTATATGATGGTATCTGATGGTATATGACGGTATTAAGAAGGTATATGATGGTATATGATGGTATATGATGGTATATGATGGTATTAAGAAGGTATATGACAGTATTAAGAAGGTATATGATGGTATATGATGTAATATGACGGTATATGAAGGTATATGATGGTATATGATGTAATATGACGGTATATGAAGGTATATGATGGTATATGACAGTATTAAGAAGGTATATGATGGTATTAAGAAGGTATATGATGGTATATGATGGTATTAAGAAGGTATATGATGGTATTAAGAAGGTATATGATGGTATATGATGGTATTAAGAAGGTATATGATGGTATTAAGAAGGTAGATGATGGTATATGACAGTATTAAGAAGGTATATGACGGTATTAAGAAGGTATATGATGGTATATGAAGGTATATGATGGTATATGACTCAATAGCGGAAACGCATCATAGACTATAAGAATATCAAGTATCATTATCTCCCATTAAAAACATAAATAAAATAAAATCCCAATTCTCCTCTGTTGTGTTGCAGGAAAGTGATTAGCCAATCACGAGGCGTCTTAAAACCAAACCAAATGTCGACACATGGCGTTGAATAGCTGTCTGTCAGCTGCAGCCCCGGGTTAAGGAGGAGACTGATGTTTCCGTGATGAGACGTCCGTCTTCATGAAGATCAAAACAAACACTTCGGTTCGGTTGCATTTTGTCAGCTAATCTCCCATTCATCCCAGTATCTCCGTCCCCACAGGGATCCTGTCTCTCTGCTGCAAATACAGCAAACCCAACGATGCTATCAAGGCTCCGATGCTATTACAATGCATGTGTGGTATATATATCACCGTCAAGCTCAATTTCAGGATGGAGTTGCTCGCCTCACAGTTCTGCATTAGGGGATATATTAGTTGAGAAAGTTTTCTTTTTTCCGGTGATTGACGGGCAACAGAGCGAAACATAATGGCGTCCCGATGTGAAAACTCTCACTCAGCACGGTGAAATGCGGATAAAAATGCGTGTTTCCTCTCATCCCCCGTGTGATGGGACTTTTATCTTAGCGTGGACGATGTTTTTCATTCCGCCTTAAAAATCAAGCGGCTGGAAAAAGGAGGGAATTAATCCCACCCAGCAATTACAGTGCACACTGTGATAATTGAGTCTTATACACAGCGTTGCTTTCAACAATTTGGACTCGTGGAAGGAAAAGTCACATCTCCCACTACGCTGTGTGCTTTTTTCCCTGCGGCAGTGGGAACTTAAGACTGCCGACACAGACTTGACAAGAACAGTAGTATTATCCTTTCATACGGACTGAGCCACGGAGAAGAAGGATTTTCATGACGGGGGTTTTTCCATTTCCACAACGAGGCCTCAAGCGGCTGAACTCGCCGACTTATCTTTGCATGCTGTACACAGATCAACACCACAAAAAAAAACAATAGACATGCAGCACGGGTCGCTGCGTGTCGCCGTCTCGGAGCCGTGGAAGGAAAAACAACAAAAAAGAACTACTGATGCATTTAATTAGCCTTTAGTGGCGCAGCCCTAATCGGCCCGCCCTCGTCCTTCCAGGAGTCGCATAAAGAGCAGGGGATGGGGGGGGGTCGTCTGTCGGAGCGCTGATGGTGGGAAGCAGGACTGAATGATGACGCGGTTCCTGTATCAGGAGAAGGAACCCGGTGTGAGCAAGGCGGTTTAATCTACCTGTCACTCGGCGACGCCAACGAGGAGCTGCCATTCACGAGCTGCAACCTGACAGACTTTCAGGCAGACGCTCTGACGACTGAAACGGTGAGTCCTTCTGTCTGACAGAGCGGAACAGTTTACCTAGATGACAGGTGTGTGGGTGTGTGTGTGTGTGTGTGTGGTTCCTTTACCCAAAAGCTTAGAAAAGTACTCCTGGGTACGCCACTAACTGAAATAAATCTATAAATCAGGCAGAGGAAGGCGGTGCGGCGTCCTCCTTCCTCGCGGTTTAACGGATTAGTGCGCGGGGAGGTCGGCATTGTTGCGGGTGAAATCCTAAAGGCAAACTTAATTTGCTTTCGTCGAAGCAGAAAGATGTATATCACAGAAGGGAGGCGGAATCCACCGCTGCAGTCCTCGCTTGTTTTTAGGGAGGAATATAATCCGCGTGGAGAATGAGTCAGCACAGCCATCAAACACGGCTCGCCCAGACGCCGGTACAAGGACACGTGGAGCACAAACTTTGTTCTGTTGCAACGTGTCCGAGGTTTACCTTCCTCCATCATAAGTGACATCAAAACATTGCATTGTTCTGAATACTTTGAATGCTTTGAATGGTTAGAAACCCCTCATTTCCCAGAGTCGGAGATCTCCGTGTTTCCATTCTGAAAAAGAGCCTCCGATGACGCAAATATCCTCATGTTGCGTCATCGGAGGCTCTTTGGTTGGAGGCAATCTTGCTTGGAAGCTTGCGCCTGCGGAGCTGTGCATTGTGGGAGTTGTTGTCTTCCATCCACATGCGCCAAAAAGTCACCGTCTGCCTTTTGTTGGTCAAAAAGGCACCAAATTTGAAATGTATTTTACATTTAGACTATATATGACCTTTAAGTAGAGTAACAGTAAAAGTCATCATTCTTTTGTCACCTCTGCCGTAACTAAGCAACCAAAACCTGCGTGCTGTGACGACGACGACGAAGTTGCTGTGATTTTTTGCATTTAGCGATGGAGTTTGCCACGACATGAACCCAACACAACAGCTCTGCTGCGTGTGGAACAGACCGTAAAGCTTCAGCTCGCCTTGCACTGATAATATGATTGACTTCTCTCCATATATTTACAGCAGACTGATATTTACAGAAGAACCAAAACATATCTGCCAGCTGGGATTGATTGTTCGAAGCAAACCAGTGGAAAAGCTGCCAGTAGAACCCAGCTGGGTATTCGTGGTTCATTAGTACTTTTTGCAAAACACAACGTCCCTCCTGGACTCCAGGAAGCTGCTTCCATGGACCGAAAACTTTAACCCAAACCTGATCCATTCAGGCCCTAGAAGCTCAAAAACCTCTTCGGCTTGAACCTGACACACGGAGCTTTAATATGAAAACTTTCCCTTTCTCTCTTGGAAACAACAACAACAACAACCCTCCAACCTAACAAAACCGCTTCTTTTATAACGCTTTCCCCACCGACTCACATTGTTTTCTGAGATTGTTTGCTCGGAAAGAACAAAGGAGCAACACTGTTGTTTTTCTCGAGCATAGGCGCCAGATTTTATAAATCCCGCTGGACACCTGGAACCTATGAATCTAAATATAATATCAACCGTGCAAAAAACATCAACCAAATCACAAAATATGATGTTCATGTTCGTTATTGGTCTCATCTCCCAGCTGAACAAAGTCAAACAGATTTAAGAGCACAAGGCGTGATCTCACATTGCTACATCTGAAGCCGTTAAACAAGGCGCAACATAATGCAAATGACCATTAAGCAGATTTG
Organism: Eutrigla gurnardus; assembly: GCF_963514095.1. Lineage (NCBI taxonomy): Eukaryota > Metazoa > Chordata > Actinopteri > Perciformes > Triglidae > Eutrigla > Eutrigla gurnardus. Next base: position 32,164,417 of record NC_139915.1, read on the forward strand.
AGGCAGGCGATGATGCAGCTCTCATTACGGGCTCACTCACCCCTTCGCAAACGCCGGCGCCCTTGTTTAATATGCATGCACCGGAGCCGACAGAGGACGGTTAAGAAGGCATCCACTGAGGGGTCAGAAACCTGCAGAACATTGCACACATTTTAACACACCGTTAAATCCCAATGAATTGACGCTGAGCCCGATCCCGTACACGGCTTCATTAGACAGTACCATCCCGAAGAAAAACTCTCCTTTAATTGTACGATGTCGGTCACATCGTGTTTCCACCAGATCAGTTTTGTGCTTTTTTTTCATACCTCACTATTCAATGAGCTGAATCAGTCTCACCAACACACACTCGCCCTTGAGTGCCCCTCCACCCAGGACGCTGGGCAGGACACAGCAGATGGTTGGGTTTAGCTCTCATTGTGTCTGCAGGTTGCTGCAATGCACACACACACACACACACACACACACACACACACACACACACACGTTTGTCAGGAAGGTCACCTTATGCAAGTTCAGATGAGAACGTGTTTCAGATTATTGGCCATATTCAACCATTAGGAAACGGTTGCTAGGTAACGAGAACACCTTGTCACTCACAGAGGAGGAAAGCAACAGGAAGCGAGGTGAAGGGTGTGTTTGTTACGCTGACAAATTAACATCCTTCATCTTTCTGACTCCAAACGGAAACAGAAGAAGAAAGAAACACGGACGTGAACGGAGAGAGACGGGAAATCAGAGCAACAGAGTTCCACTTGTTGTGAGTCGGTCGACGGCAGTCATCAGGTGACACGAGAGCCAATATTGGGGTATAAATATTTGACGACGCAGTGTGGGAACGCTTAATTAGCTTCCTTATTATTCCCACCAGGGGCAGCTGCTACCTAGCAGACGCTGACAAAGTACCTGCATGCCAGCGCAGGTAGAAGTGCTGTTTATTTTCATAGTTATTTCAAGTTTTTAATTCATTCTTTTTGAGATTATGCAAGTGGCAAAAGCCAGAATTTGTTTTTTTGTTTGTTTTTTTAATGAAAAGGAAATTGAACTTCATGGATTATTAGTTTGGAATCCTGAGTTATTCGTGTAGCAATGCTTTGATATTATTTATGATTTTGTCTTTTTCTTTATACTGAGATCGATTTCTATGATTTGAAGTTGGGGATAATTAAAGTTGATTCTATTTCACTCATTTGAAACTCAGATCTGCAGTTTGATGTTTGAGCTCGATAGAGAAAGATTTATTTCAAACAGACTGCATGTTTTCCCTTTTCCTGCACTATATTTCATCAACCTGTTTCCACAAGCAGCAGACTCTGAAACACACATTCCACTCTAATCTGCCCGGCACCAAACCTGGTGAACATGAAGTGGAGCATTTACTGTATATGCTGAATAGATATTGTTTCCCAGGAGTTGACCAGAGTGTAAAGAAAGTATCGGCCAAAAGCACAACTTCACCTGAATGCTAATGTTGCTACATAATATGTCTCCGTGTTTACAGCTCGTTTCACCGCCACCAAAAGGTATGAGCTTGAAAAGGTTTTTTGGAAATGATATATATATTAGGCGTGAGCATTGGCAAGAACCTCACGATACGATACAAATCACAATACTTTGGTCACGATACGATACGTATCACGATATCACCATATTGCGATATGAATTAAGATGAAAACACAAGTCCCTGTAGTACATCAGACGATATTGATCAGAGGACAAATTGAGTCAAAACTATTTCATTGGGCGGCAAAGTATCGCAATTTTTACCCACCTCTAATATATATATATATATATATATATAAATACACATCAACAAAGCCGCTAAAAAGTAAGAATCATGGGGGGAAAAAACTGTTTTAATTTAGCTCCAAATGTGCGTAAAGCTACAATTCCATTCAGGGTATTTTTTTTCCTTCACGTTTTCCTTCTATTTGGAATTGAGTTTTTAAAATATTTTTACATTCCCTGCTGTTACCGTGCCCCCTTTTTCCTGAAAGGTAGATGTGTCAGCATGGGGCCCAGCGGGAGGAAGCACACAGTGACAGTGGAGTAGCTGAGGAGGAGAAGCTTTCAAACACACACACACACACACACACACACACACAGTGGTGGGAGGTTAGCAGCAGATGGTCTGCAATGGTTCTCATTGTCTCTGGATTGCGGCTCCAGGGGAAGGAGGCATGCCCCCGCTCGACCCCGGGGCCCGCAGACGCTCGCCGCCGCCGCCGCGTCCCCGTGTCAGTGTCATAGTCAACCCCTCCGCCGTAATTAAGGCCGGCCCCTCTGGTTCGCTCTGACAGCAGAGAGCAGCTGGAGGACAGAGGAGGAGGAGGAGAGGTCAAACCCTCCAGACGAGCGGCAGCTGAGAGACTCTCATGTTCCATCATGTGCACAAACGAACGCTGGTGCGAGTCCACCCGCCGGGTCAGCCCGACACACGGTCGTGTTGCTAGACTGGTGGGAGACGTCAACATGTTGCTCTGTGAAGCTGCGTTCATGTATAATGCATGCTACTGGGAAACAAAAGTGTTAAATTGCTTGTGTTCCACTCTGTAATGGATCCACGACGAATGATTGGTTTATTATAGCCTCTGTGTGTTTTCCAGGGCGTACCAGTTTGTTGTGCCTTCTATACTCGTCGTGTTGTGGTTTATGTTTTATTAGCTGCTTTTACTTTAAACATCCAGGACTTCGTCGGCCTGCAAGTCTAACAAATCAGGTCTGACTGGGTAGCAGGTTGAGATGCTGATGGATGGGACGGTCCCTCTAAAGGTGGAATCAAAAAGGTCATGCAGGGTAAAAGAGGTGAGATCATATCTGCCCAGATAATATGTGCTCATGTTCAAAGAAACGTTCGTCCCAATTTAGTCCAAAATCTTTATCTCAATACTAAATCTGAAATATATATTAATATTTTGAAATAAAAATGTCATGACCAGTTCTGCTTCCTTCTAGCAGTTTTTAAGGAAAAATGTGTCGCTTTATGTTGATATGTTAATGATGACGCTCCTCATCATAAATCCTTACATTGCAATCGTTAATTAGAGAAATATAAACGTTATCGTGCTTTCTATCCAGAACAAAGGCAGATCATCAGATTACATATGTTTTTACACGTTTTCTTTATCACGCCTGCAACACGTGACATAAAATGCAGACTTTACTTTGAAAATCTAAAAAGTTGCAAGGATCCGAACAAACCGACAAATAAGACCACCTCCTGTCTTCTTTCCATCGTCTTCAAATACGTTCACTTCTGGTCTCGTCTGCTTTTAAGACAAGACTTTGACAACTAACTTTGATGAGACGTCGGCCACATCTGTTTCTGACAACGTCCACGCTCGTCGTATGCTCCGCCAGCTGCGAGACAGCCCACTTCCAAAAAACCACGGAGCGAAAGATGCATCATGATGAGTCGCAGGAAGCCGGAGCATCCGAGTCCGCCGGTGACCCGCGTAGAAAGAACAACACGACGCATCAAAGTCAGAACGGCTCATCGTGTTGGACGCGGTACGTTTGATGCTGATTGATTTAAGCCCTCTGTCCTATCTCACGTGATGCGTTGCCTACGACTGTCATTCCTTCTGCTTTCCATACATGTTAATGTGGAATCTCTAGTTTCAACACGTTTAGCGTGGTGGGGTTCTGGAGCCGACGGCAAACACACTGCATTCAATTAAACGGAGATACATCAAGGTGCAAAATGATATGACGGGATAGATTTTTATTTTAATTAAAAAACACTCTGGAGGTGTTCCTTGATAAATATATTCCGTTTTGAAAAGTGCCCTTGTTGCATCAATTATGTCAAATTAAAAAGAGGTCAGCCCCGTCTCCTAAAATCACCATATATGTTTTACCTAATGCATGTGGGAGGAAACATGATTACTACCCCCCGACCTTGGACTATGATTAGCAGCATCGTCAAACACAAACATAATCCCTGAGGAAATATAGGTTTCCTTTGGAGCATGATTGGTCAGGTGGTTTGTTGTAAATTGAACAGACCCGCGGATCAAAATCACAATATTACACATCAATCAAAATTGCCAAAAAATGACGGAGAATATCAACATTAATGCATATGATTCAATTATCGATATGAATGAATCCATCAGGAGATCGTACCTGGAGGAGGCAGAAAGAATCGCATCGTGAAAGCAAACCAATCCTAAAGCAGATTGTGTCATTATTACATCATCCAATCAGCATCTACTTCAAAATAAAGTGTTAAAGCTAAATAACTCGTCTCTTGCCTCTTTAATGAAATATCTTTTGTAACTAAAACAAAAAACTTTTAGCACCTTTTTTTTACAAAAACAATCAAGTCTGTGTCTTCTCCGTGCTGCACTTTGATTGGCTGTTAAACTACAGGAAACCATAATGCCCCCGCCAAAATAAAACACCAAAGTACAGTTTGAGCGACACATACAAATGAAACTTGATAAAAGCTGTTGTAGTCGTGTCTTTCTCATATGATTTGGATGTGTTTCCGTACAGATTGTAAAGCTCTCAGAGGCACATTTGTGATTTGGTTCTATAGAAATACAATTGAATTGAAAATTGAACCTAAAGCGAGTCTAACCTCAACCATAACAGCAGCAATTCGCCTGTAGCGTCTCTAGATAGAACATATTTTCTGGTCACTAGATGTAAATGTATTTTTCATACACATCGTCTTCTGAAAAAATATCCACTTAAATGTTAAACTTAATCTGTAGTCTTCCACACACTTTTGATTGCTCTGCAGCTCCTCATTCTCTGAATTCACTGAAGTGAAAACACTTTTTTCTTTTTGAATCATCACTCACTTGTGATCCATCACCAAGTCGCTGCCTTGTCTTTGCTTCCCCGAGGAGAGCTGCAGAGTAACAACGTCACATCCTGAGGCTCGTTTCACACGCATTAACTCTGGAGAGAAGCCAGCCGTCGACTCTCTGAAAGGATTTTCATTAACTGTCACGTTACGCTTTCCTGTACTCCGTCGGCTGTTAAAAGTTTGAAATTCCATTTGACGTGCTGCTCTTTGAAAATGTAATTTGATTCATAAGGTTTGATTTCAGAAATGTGTTCTTCATTCAAACCCGTTCACGACTCTTTATGCTCATGCAAATTGCTCCACGTTTTCCCCTATTGTGGTTATTCCACTCATCAATACAGCTTATTATGTTGTCACCGGTTCATTTCAGCCTTTTGTGTGTGTGTGTGTGTGTGTGTGTGTGTGGAAGAGTTTTCACATTTCCCTCTGAATGAGTGATGATAGAGGGACGGGGGGTGAAGGAGCCTTTCCTATATTTGTTTTGCATGCTGTAGCAGTTTTCTGACAAATGTTGTATACATTAAGTTTTGCTTGGGGACAAATTAAAGAAACTGGCCAGAACGCTCAACTCTCCAAAGACAGAAAAAAAAGGCGAAGGAGGATTTTTTTTTCGTTAATTTCCAGTGGCGTTGCACGATCATTTGTGCGGCGGCCCGTCTCCAAATCCACAGTCTTACTGCTGACGTGGGGCCCAGAGAACCGGCCACAGCACTTTCTTCTATCCAAGGCTCCCGAAATAGCTCCAATCTTAACACATTTGGCGGAACATGCAACTCTTCAAGGAAGTTATTCATTGTAATTTGACACATTTATCATTCTCCACTGCCAGCATCGTACATACAATTAAAGTGAGAGGATCATTACACTGCCTCCTGTGCCTTCAAAGGTACAAAAACATATTTGAATGAAGTCAACTTGCAGTGCGATGTGATCGATCACAGTAAGAAAAAGACATGTTCAGAGATTATTATTTTCTTTTCGAGGAGTCCTGGTGTTTAATCTAATTCTGCCAGGTTCCAGTTCAACTGTTCCAAACTTCACCCCCAAATAAGCCGACCTTCACAATGGGCTTTAAATGGAGTCTGGCATTGAGAGGAGAGGGGGAGTTATCACAGCTACAGATCTACTGCAGGATGGTGGGGAAGAACATTGTGTGCATCTCTGAAGAATCATGCAGAAACCCTGTCAGGTCACGTTTGCTGCTAATATATAGAAACTTTGAACAAATTGTGAAAGTCCGGATTTGAATGCATAAAGGATGGAACACAGGGAGACATGTAGAGACAGACAGGTAACCAGTCTATCTGACATGTAGAGACAGACAGGTAACATTTAGGTAACCAGTCTATCTGACATGTAGAGACAGACAGGTGACCAGTCTATCACAGGGAGACATGTAGAGACAGACAGGTAACCAGTCTATCACAGGGAGACATGTAGAGACAGACAGGTAACCAGTCTATCACAGGGAGACATGTAGAGACAGACAGGTAACCAGTCTATCACAGGGAGACATGTAGAGACAGACAGGTAACCAGTCTATCACAGGGAGACATGTAGAGACAGACAGGTAACCAGTCTATCACAGGGAGACATGTAGAGACAGACAGGTAACCAGTCTATCACAGGGAGACATGTAGAGACAGACAGGTAACCAGTCTATCACAGGGAGACATGTAGAGACAGACAGGTAACCAGTCTATCACAGGGAGACATGTAGAGACAGACAGGTAACCAGTCTATCACAGGGAGACATGTAGAGACAGACAGGTAACCAGTCTATCACAGGGAGACATGTAGAGACAGACAGGTAACCAGTCTATCACAGGGCCGACATGTAGAGATAGACAGGTAACCAGTCTATCACAGGGCCGACATGTAGAGACAGACAGGTAACCAGTCTATCACAGGGCCGACATGTAGAGACAGACAGGTAACCAGTCTATCACAGGGCCGACATGTAGAGACAGACAGGTAACCAGTCTATCACAGGGCCGACATGTAGAGACAGACAGGTAACCAGTCTATCACAGGGCCGACATGTAGAGACAGACAGGTAACCAGTCTATCACAGGGCCGACATGTAGAGACAAACAGGTAACCAGTCTATCACAGGGAGACATGTAGAGACAGACAGGTAACCAGTCTATCACAGGGCCGACATGTAGAGACAGACAGGTAACCAGTCTATCACAGGGCTGACATGTAGAGACAGACAGGTAACCAGTCTATCACAGGGCCGACATGTAGAGACAGACAGGTAACCAGTCTATCACAGGGAGACATGTAGAGACAGACAGGTAACCAGTCTATCACAGGGCTGACATGTAGAGACAGACAGGTAACCAGTCTATCACAGGGAGACATGTAGAGACAGACAGGTAACCAGTCTATCACAGGGCTGACATGTAGAGACAGACAGGTAACCAGTCTATCACAGGGAGACATGTAGAGACAGACAGGTAACCAGTCTATCACAAGGCTGACATGTAGAGACAGACAGGTAACCAGTCTATCACAGGGAGACATGTAGAGACAGACAGGTAACCAGTCTATCACAGGGAGACATGTAGAGACAGACAGGTAACCAGTCTATCACAGGGCTGACATGTAGAGACAGACAGGTAACCAGTCTATCACAGGGCCGACATGTAGAGACAGACAGGTAACCAGTCTATCACAGGGCTGACATCTAGAGACAGACAGGTAACCAGTCTATCACAGGGCCGACATGTAGAGACAGACAGGTAACCAGTCTATCACAGGGCTGACATGTAGAGACAGACAGGTAACCAGTCTATCACAGGGAGACATGTAGAGACAGACAGGTAACCAGTCTATCACAGGGAGACATGTAGAGACAGACAGGTAACCAGTCTATCACAGGGCCGACATGTAGAGACAGACAGGTAACCAGTCTATCACAGGGCCGACATGTAGAGACAGACAGGTAACCAGTCTATCACAGGGCCGACATGTAGAGACAGACAGGTAACCAGTCTATCACAGGGCCGACATGTAGAGACAGACAGGTAACCAGTCTATCACAGGGCCGACATGTAGAGACAGACAGGTAACCAGTCTATCACAGGGCCGACATGTAGAGACAGACAGGTAACCAGTCTATCACAGGGAGACATGTAGAGACAGACAGGTAACCAGTCTATCACAGGGAGACATGTAGAGACAGACAGGTAACCAGTCTATCACAGGGCCGACATGTAGAGACAGACAGGTAACCAGTCTATCACAGGGCTGACATGTAGAGACAGACAGGTAACCAGTCTATCACAGGGCCGACATGTAGAGACAGACAGGTAACCAGTCTATCACAGGGAGACATGTAGAGACAGACAGGTAACCAGTCTATCACAGGGCTGACATGTAGAGACAGACAGGTAACCAGTCTATCACAGGGAGACATGTAGAGACAGACAGGTAACCAGTCTATCACAGGGCTGACATGTAGAGACAGACAGGTAACCAGTCTATCACAGGGAGACATGTAGAGACAGACAGGTAACCAGTCTATCACAAGGCTGACATGTAGAGACAGACAGGTAACCAGTCTATCACAGGGAGACATGTAGAGACAGACAGGTAACCAGTCTATCACAGGGCCGACATGTAGAGACAGACAGGTAACCAGTCTATCACAGGGCTGACATCTAGAGACAGACAGGTAACCAGTCTATCACAGGGCAGACATGTAGAGACAGACAGGTAACCAGTCTATCACAGGGCTGACATGTAGAGACAGACAGGTAACCAGTCTATCACAGGGAGACATGTAGAGACAGACAGGTCTTTGGACTGTGGGAGAACCCGGAGAGAACCCACGCTATCACAAGGAGAACATGCAAACTCCACACAGAAGGAACCCGACCCGGGAATCGAACCCGGGACCCTCTCAACCCTATCATTTCGGTATTACAGTAACAAGCTCTTCTACTTACATTTATTACCTTCTCTATAAATCTCCAATATCTGCTCTAGTTCATCCCCAGGTCTTGCAGTCCTTCCTCGGCTCATCCACCTGCGTCCTTCCACCGGCCGCCGCTCCCCCCTCCGTCTGAGCCGATGCTATCAGCCCCCCCTGATTCACTGTAGCCACCTCAACTCCTATAATTGATACAGAACTGACGCCCCGAGCAGCTGACATTCAACGGAGTCTGAAGGACAGCGAGGGAAATGAGGAGCATATAATGGAATACGCCGCCAGCACAAACAGGAGGAAGAGCCACTTGTAATGTGATCTGCTCCAGCGCTTAAATATCAAGTGCAATTAAATGCCAGCAACGGCGGGACGGAGACGCATGTGTGTCTGGAAACAAATTTGCTCTCGGTCGGCGGCGGCAACCCTTTTATACGGTCGGCTTTCATTTACAGCGGGTCTGCCGTCTCCGGCCTGGCAGGGAGAAAAAAAAACACTCTCGCCAGATTCTGTGAGAGGCTGGTGACATTCAGCGGACACCGCGGCCCCACCTTGGGGTGTCTTTCCACAGCCGACTTAAAGTTTCAATACAAAACCCCCATAATAGAAGGTTACAAGGCTCAGTAATTGTCATTGTGCAAAGGTTTGCATGAAGAGATTTTGTTCCACAAGAAAATACAAAAACTATATTATACTTAGGTGGAGGGTACATTTAGTGTGGTGGAACGGCAGCTGATTCTTTTGTCTTTTAATGTCCTTTAAGCTCTTTGCAGGCACCCCTTGTCACCAATATCACTGATGCATGGTAGAAAGGTATCCACGATGGTCTTAATCAACAGCTGTAGAGACCTTCCCATGTTTCTCAAGGAAGAACAAGATATAAATCACAGTCGAGGCGACTAGGATACATTAATCTAATGATTTTTTCAGCATATTGTGAATTGTTACGTTCAGTGTTGGTTTTCTCTGACTGTAAACTTGTCGTTGTAGCTGCTCCAGTCCGTCCCTGTCCTCTGTGCTCGGCCCTAGCAATGAACTCTTGGCGCTCCTGATGGGAGGCTTTGTCTCTGGAGAGGAGGAAGACACTCTGCTGACCAGACGCCAGGTCAGCCTCTTTTTTCTTCTTCAAATTCCACAAGTTGTCCACTGTAGGATGCTACCTGAGCAAGAGAGTGGTGTGTGTGTGTGTGGTTTGCATGTGTGAGACCTTTCTACAAGGGCACCGAGCTCAGGGGGGCAGACATAGATTTATGATAGGACGTGACAACTCTCTTTCAATATTAAGGGGAGGAAGTTCTGTCGTTGTATGGCCAACAGGGAGATGGGAGGGGGCGAGAGACACAGGCAGAAATAGGAGAGAGAAAGAGTGAGCCAAGAAGCAGCGGCAGCAGCAGGATTTACGTTTTCCAGGAGCTTTTAATCCCCAAGATGCAGCGACTAACTAAAGTGCCATGCTGCTCTTATTATCAACAGACTATTGTAGAAAATTGTTGCATTACAGTTCCTATTAAGATGCATAGAAAAGTAGAACCACCGGCCTCGCACCGGCAACCACTCACGCTTCAGTTTTCATCCGTGTCTGTCCAAAATGTCATCGATTTAGCCTTTTAGACCTGTGTCACAGTGACCTTTGACCACCAAATTCTAAGCAGTTCATCCTTGAGTCCAGTTGGACGTTTTTACCAAATTCCAATAAATCCCCTCCTGGCGTTCATTAGATGTTGCGTTCACCAGAATGGGATGGACAGACACCATAACATAACCAAAACATGAACATAGTATTGTAATTTGATATGTCGCTGGAGACCTTTTCCTCATGTACTTGTGTTTATTTCCCCAGTCACACATCTTCCTAACACGTTTCCGCTGCTCATTCACACAGGTGACGTTTCTCCGGCTACACGCCGTCAAAACAGCAAGATTACATCGTGTATAAGAATTGATGAGCCTCGTCTTAACAAAATGTCAGGTTCTCCCACTCATCCCACCTGGATGTTCTCATTTCAATTAAAAGGTCCCATATTATGAAAAACAGGTTTTCTCTGGTCTCTACACCTATGAACTGGTCCTCTCTGAGCCTGCCAACTCCCAGAATGAGGAAAACAAGCGACTCCTGCATGGTCTCTGCAGCCCAACCACTGGTACAACAGCACTCCTACAGGATGTTCCGATTCAGCTCCTGTTGTTACGTAACAACGGGAGTCATTTGCATAGGCCGAACTCCTAGCTAGACATGCAAATTGCTCTGTTGTTGGTTGTACAAATCAACATAAGTGCTTCTATTCTGTCCCAGCTACAGAAGAACAGAAGAGACCGTGATTGCGTTTCATTGGCTACAGCCCGTGTTAGCTTGTATGTGTGTGCTAACCACTTCACATCGGACTGCTTCAGTAACGAGGGTCAGTACAAAGCTGGCTTTGCCTCGAGGCTGACCCTCGTAAAAGGATCTGTCCCAACCATACGGGACCCAGCAACTTCACCTGAGACACATAGGCGAGCCATAGCACTACATCCACATAAACATTAGCGCATGCTGCTGCTAGCGTAAGCAACATTGTCTTCATGGGGTTGACAGACGGAGCTCATTAGCATTTAAAGGTGCAGACACAGAAACAGCCTGTTCTCAGCCGAGCTCATTTGAGCAACTTTTAGACAGCTGAAATTGAGCACCACGGATGGGTTTGGGGCAATGCATATGGAAAACAGTGTTGTTGCACCTCTGACAGCTGTGTGGAATTGATGAAAAACAGTCTAATATGGCACCTTTAAAGTCTGGATACAGAGTGATCTCCCGTCTTCGTCCACGATCCTGAAGGAGAGGAGTAACTCTGAACATGATGTTTGTGAACGCGCAGCACAGCCGGAGAGAGAAGGGTATCACATCACATCACACATCACTGTTTGAAAAAAATCCTATAAATGATTCCTTTGGGGCAAATACCCTTCAGGTAGAACACAAGCCGTTAAATTAAAAAACTTCCACATGACACCAGGCATCTCTTCCCCAAGTTGTGCTTGATCAGAGACGGAGTGGGACAGCGCTGTGACATCCATCACCACAAACCTGCCAAACGCTCCTAATCACAGCCGGCGTCGCTTGTCAGAATAAAAGACTTGCACTTTAAATGACTAAAGTCTCCGGCTTCCCCCCCGAAGCAACGTGTTTCTTCTCATACTTTCTACCAGCCTTCATCTTCAACAACTGCTACCAGGATGTGTTCACTTATGAAACTTTCATCAGGTGACAACTATGAACTCCAGGCTGTAGTACACATACAGTATATGTCGTGCTATGATGGTAAAGAAAAGCGCTTTCACACTGGAATTTCACTCCTAATTAGGGGTGAATATTGGCAAGAACCTCACGATACGTATCACGATACTTTGGTCACGATACGATTCGTATCACGATACTTTGTTCAGGATACGTATCCCAATATTGTGATATAAATAAAGATGAAAACACAAGTACCTGTAAATGTAGATGATATTGATCAGAGGACAAATTGAGTCAAAACTATTTAATTGAAAACAGCCTCTCCATTTTATTAATTCCCATAAAATTCACTGGAATAAATATTAAGAAAATAAAATGAAAAAGGATAAAGTACTGCATCATGCACGAAGGAACAACATCATAGTCCACCTTAATAAGGTGCTCGGAGGGTAATCTGTATGACCATTGGAAACCTACATCATTATTCGTCCTTGAATAGTTTGCAAGGCAGCAGGGGAGGACAGAACGATACATCCTTCCTGGGAGGCCTCACACCGGAGCGACACTCTTGGATCAGTTATTTTGGGCTGGTATCGGGGGGTCGTGACCCCTTCACTTGCAATCGCATGTGTCCACCTGGCCCATGTGGTTTATTCCCACGTACATCAATCTTGGTGCCACTCTGGTTTCCGGGCAACAGAGGTAACACTGCAGCATTCCCTGACACAATAATGCAGTGGGGCTGTGCATTGGAACAATAGCAAGGCTCCTCCTGAACCAGGGGGGTCAGGCTGTGGGAAGTGGGGGTGGGGAAAAAACTCAAAGCCTCACACTCTAACAAACAAGAGGGTGCTGCTCAACTGTGTTCAGACCCCGCAATACAAAAGTATGAACATGTGGATTAGTAAGCTTGTTGCTATGGGGATTACATCTGTGTGACCTTATCTTTACAGAGCAGGTCATTGAAATTCAACAGATTTCTTTTTTCTGGAGAGCTTTGAATGTGCTGAAATGGCAATCAGCCCTGTGACATTTTTCAGTACTTTGTGTGCAAATGGCATAGTGGAAAGGCACCTAACATAAATAGGGGTCATCCCCTGGAGACCTTAAATAGAATAATAAAGTTAGGGCTGGAGCAAATAAATATTTGATCAATCAAACGACCCACTTCTAGTTGCCAAAGTTGAAGGTGACATCTTGAAATTGCTTGTTTTGTCCGACCGACATTCTGTCCTGATGTTGGCTCACGAGGACACGCCAAGGCGCCCTGAGATCTATGTTTGTGCATCCTCCTTGGACACAGAATATCTCCACCCACTGAGCTTCACTCTCTGATACAGGTACTCTTCATTTCCATCAGTACTCCCCCAGTCTGCCCTCCGCTCCAGCCTTTCGTCCTCTAACTAATTCCTCGCTGGCTTAATTCAATCCCCCGAGAGATCGAGGACCTTTCTCTTATCCACGCAGGCGACGCACCCGGGTGACATCACCCTCTCTGCTACAAGGTCACCTACGGGTGGCACACAGGATCGGGCAGATTTCGAGCACTGAAAACTTCAACCCCGCTTTCCCTCTGACTGATTTCAGTTCAGCGATTTCCACTTCATCTGCTGTGTGTCTGAGTGTGTGTGTGTCTGAGCATGTGTGTGTGTGTCTGTGTGTCTGAGCATGTGTGTGTGTGTGTGTGCGTGTCAGTGTGATGTCATGATGAATGGGCGGCCAACAAAGCGAAGGAGAGCCGGAGAGAAAGAGAAGGGGAAAGGGAAAAGTGATCTCTCCTCTGCCTTTTTATCGCTCTATTTCATCATGGAAATCACCTCATTTACTCCGAGCACTTCTCCATTCATCTCCTATTGTCGCTGGCAAAACCCATTTTCTATCTGCCGTGTGTGTGTGTGTGTGTGTGTGTGTGTGTGTGTGTGTGTGTGAGAGAGAGAGAGTGTACAGGAACATGGAAAGAGCAGCAAGCCTCCCGCCTGTAGTTTTGTACACAAGCAATTGCATTGATGACCTCTCAGTGTTAAGAAGTGATTGCTGTTTTGTTGTCTTTAACAGGCTGCTGGTTCACATTCACTCAAAGAAGAACATCTGTGGGTCCACATTGTCCTCATCTCTATCAAACTAGCATCTCCTCCTGTCTTTGGCCTCCTTCCAAACTGTCATATTTGGGGGGTTACCCAACCTAAAAACCATCAAAACCATCACCGGTCTCAGATCAGCGATGCCGTACTCAAGATCGGCCTTATCTCGGATTCCATTGACATTTTTATTCCGTTTCGGTAAATAATTTAAGATTTCCATGCGTAAAGTTCACTTCTGGGAAGCCCTTTGATTATCTGATCAAGATATTCTGCTAGTACACGTACTCACACATATACAGTATAAAAGGAAATACATAAAGGAATCTGGTTTTAATGGGAACCTGGCCTCTGGGTAGCATGCTCCACATTTTATTGTAACCGTTCCATACAGTGTGGTTCTTGTCTTGACTTGCTCTCAACCCCTCAAAGTCTTGGTCTTGTTTCGATGCCAATGCACTCAAGTCTGGGTCCAGACTATGCACTGGTCTGTGTTGTAGAAAAGCAGTAAGTTGGGGTTTATGTTTGCATTACAAACTTAGAGCGTTGAATTAGAATGCTTTGTGTTACCAAAAACGAAAACCCCTTTGTGATTCCTTGTGCGTGTTGCTGTACGCCTGCTTTGGAATGTATGGCCTCGTCCTCACATAACCTCGTATACATCATCTGTAACTCTGCAACATTTCCTCAACAGCTCTCTATAGCAAGGTAGCTAGCAAACGTGTTTTATTTCCATTCAGGCTCTATTCCCTGTTAAAAAGCAGGGAACAGAGCCTGAATGGAAAAAGGGAATTAGCACACACTGTTAATACATCTGCACGAAAGCACACTGTTGTACGTAGTACATTACTTTTGTATGTTTTCATTGTATTTGGCTGCTGTAACCTTGTACATTTCCCCACTGTGGGACTTATGCGTATGAGTACATCATCTAATCTTTTTAAGTGTGAGTCTTTATGAATAAACCTTCAAGGTGTCTTAAGGTGGTGGAATCTTGTGTTTTTTATGTCTAAATGTGCTGTCATCATAATTTGTGCTTGATATTCTTATGCTATTTCCTGCCTCAGTGACTACAAATGTAAATTAGCCTAAAGCTAACTCCGGTACAGCTAAGAAGCTGTGCTCCGTCCCTGTCAAATAAATTAAATGACATGAGCATCATGAGTTCATATGTGTAATACTCTACTGCATTGGTGTCATTTCAAGCTCAAGTTGTGTTTGTTCCTTATGAATTAATGATTCCATGTTTATTTTAATTTTCTTTCAGTGCCGCAGACGGTTTGAGCTACATCTGCTGGGAATCTAATCAGTGCCTTGCTGTTTCCGTCCCATGTCAAGCCAGGCGTCCCTGGCTATAGGGAGGCCTCTCGAGCCGGTTAATGACATGAATATGATTAATAATTCAGAGCGAAACCCTAAACAGCGCGCCGGTGCCTTCAGTGAATAGCGGAGGAGAGAGGCAACACGGCTATTGGAGTAATCCGACATGACAGCATTCACCTCGGATGATAGAGAGTGGAAGAAAACTATCAAAATGCTTATAAATATCTTATGGAGCTGCGGAGGAGCTGCATGGCAGGGGGAGGGGGGAGGGGGGGCTGTCAGGAGCTTCCTATTGCAGATGCAAACATCACGCGACTCAGGTGGAAGACGAGGTTGGCGTTGGGAGCTGAGTGTGGTGCGTGTGTGATGCATGTTATGTTAGTGTGATGTGTGTGTGATGCATGTTATGTGAGTGTGATGTGTGTGTGATGCATGTTATGTTAGTGTGATGTGTGTGTGATGCGTGCTATGTGAGTGTGATGCATGTTATGTGAGTGTGATGTGTGTGTGATGTGTGTTATGTGAGTGTGATGTGTGTGTGATGTGTGTTATGTGTGTGTGATGCATGTGTGCATGTGTGATCTGTGTGTGTGATGCGTTTGTGTTGTGTGTGATGTGTGTGCATGTGATGTGTGTGTGCATGTGATGCGTGTGTGATGGGTGTGATGTGTGTAATGTGTGTGTGATGCGTGTGATGTGATGTGTGCTGTGTGTGTGATGTGTGATGTGTGTGATGTGTGTGTGATGTGCGGTCTGTGATGTGTGTGATGTGTGCTGTGTGTGTGATGTGCGATGTGTGATGTGTGTGTGATGTGTGTGTGATGTGCGATGTGTGATGTGTGTGATGTGTGTGATGTGCGATGTGTGATGTGTGTGATGTGTGTGTGTGTGATGTGTGTGATGTGTGTGATGTGTGTGTGATGTGTGTGATCTGTGATGTGTGTGATGTGTGTGTGATGTGCGATGTGTGTGATGTGTGTGTGTGATGTGTGTGTGTGTGTGATGTGTGTGTGTGTGTTATGTGTGTGTGATGTGTGTGTGTGATGTGTGTGATGTGTGTGTGTGTGATGTGTGTGTTTGATGTGTGATGTGTGTGTGATGTGTGCTGTGTGTGTGATGTGTGCTGTGTGATGCGTGTGACGTGTGTGTGATGTGCGATGTGCAATGTGTGTGTGATGTGTGCTGTGTGTGTGATGTGCGATGTGTGTGTGTGATGTGCGATGTGTGATGTGTGTGACGTGTGTGTGATGTGCGATGTGTGATGTGTGTGCGATGTGCGATGTGTGATGTGTGTGATGTGTGTGATCTGTGTGTGTGTGTGTGTGTGTGCATGCAGCGTAGTTACAGTATAGGAGACATGACAGCGAGTTGCTGAATGGGATTCTGGGGATTCTGGTGTGTTTTTGGTCGTGAACGACCGGAGCAGAATAAACAAAAACATAAAAACATAAAAACATAAAGAAATAGTACGTCTCCAGAGCTCCAGCCCTCTTCCTCCCGGGAACATGCAGCTATCTTCGGCAGGCTTCAACATGCTCCCCCTTTCAAAGAAAGCCCCCGGGTCAGATATTATGATAATGTACACACGACTGCTCAGATATGAACACTTCATCCTCTGAGTTTTGTACAACAAAAACCTGCATCACCCTCCGGTGATGGGAGGGGGGAGGGTGGAGGGGGGAGGAATAAGGGGGAGGCATGCTTTACTGCTGTATTGCAGCTGTGGTTACCCGAGTTACGGTATGTCAGAAGAAACCAACAATAATAGAATCATCTCTGTGGACTTATTGCATCATCACAGGGTCCATTCTATTATCCGCTATTACTTTGAATATTCACACAGACAAATTAAATTCACTAAATAATCTCCAATTTAGTGCAAAATATCGGGCAAACGCTGGCAATATGTTGGATAGGATGTTGAAATGTTGCTCCACTCCTGAGGCAATAGTGTGATGTGCTTTCATCAACGTCTTTAATACCAGGTATGAATCCCCCAATCCCCCCAGCACTCCAGTGGAACGATGGTAGACCCTTTAAGTCATGCTTGTCCATTTTATCTTGGTCCTAAATCCTTTCAAAAATCCAACAACATTAATATATCTGACATAATATTATGATTCAATCCGTATGTGTTGTTGTTGAGCCTTTAAATAAAACACATTTCACTCATTTTAAGGCTCCAGATGTAAGGTTTCGTCATGCAGCCTCATGACGAAGGCTTTCTTGCCGCCGTGTATTAATATATTTCTGAAAAGTCTGGCAGCCAACTGGATGAGATCCAACAACTTAAGAAGACTTTGAGGAACATTACACTCCACTCACATTGATTCAAAAGTGGTTTGATAAAGTTTTTTTTTCTCATGTGCACGTCTGTAATTAATGAAAGAAACATGAAAGGGATGTTCCTGAGCTTGAAGTTAAATTGGCCCACTTTGTCATAATTATTGTGGGTGTTAATAGAGGATCCAGCGTTAATAGGAGAGAACACTGCAGAGCTTTAATTATAAGAGGTGTCTTTTTGGGGTAGAAATTCCAAAGGAAGTACTAAAACTCCAACTGAAGGACAAAATGAAAGGGGACGGATGAAGAAGCCCTTGTCCAATCAGACCACCATACCTCCTCCTCAGCACTAATCCTGCCGTCTTTGAGGTCTGATCCTGAACCACGTTAGACCTGCACGCCCGGTTCCTTAATAGAATGGTCTTTTGGACTTTGATGCTACATCTCGGAGGATTAAACACCTCCCAGTCGAGGGGAGCGCTGCTCTCTCTCTAAATCTCTCCCCTGCTGGGCCCGAACCAGCCAGACACATTATTGATCGCAGGAGGTTCCCGCCTCAGCCTGCAGCCTCATTTAGACCGGCTTCATTGTTTCCAGATGGAACACCTGACAACAGCCTCCCGCCGACGCAATTTAATGCATGCCGCTACCTTTAAAGCTCACGACTCTCACTCCCATTCTCTCACCCGCGTACGTGATCTCATCAATCTCCCCCGATGCCGTCGCTCTAACAGCCTCTCTTTGTCTCTCGCCGGTCGCCACGGCAGCATCGCTCCGGTTTTAAGCTCCTCTGCGAGGAAAAGACTGAAGCTGGAGGAAATTCATGAAAAGTGCCAGCAGACAATTGATTCAGCCCGTCCTCTCAGGGTCTTTAATTAGTGGAAGTGCAGAGCTGAGATATCATACTGGACAGAACACACACTGCTAGAATTAGGTTCACTCAAAACAGCCATAGATCCATTCATGTAAGTAAGACACAACCTCTTAAAACCTCTTAAAGAGCACCGATTATGCCTTTTTAATGTCCCCCTTTCCCTTAGTGTGATATCAAGATTTCATATTCATTATTATGTGGTGATGTCACCACGTCATACACTGTCATACTATCTGCCCAGCCGCTAGATTTGAACCCAGCTAGTAAGAGTGGAGCTGAGTTTCTAAGTGTGAGTCTAAAATGAAATGGCATCACTATCCACAGCAAATACATCTCCTCTTATCCCGTTATGGCGAGGGGTGTGACATTTCTGACAAACACAAGAATGTGCAAGCCGAACAATCAGTAGCAGACTGGGTTTTTTGGGAGGGAGGGGCAAGAAGTCAGACAGAGCGTTTCAGAGAGAAGCTGAGAAGATTCAAGCATATCAACTTGTTTAAGTGGTAACGAGAAAAACAAGTATACACCAGAAAAGGAGCATAACAGTCCTCTTTAACAGTGGATTACGTAGTGGAGGCATTTTAATGTGTTAGCATCGCCTGTCAGCAAACAAAGCCAATGTCACGCAGTATAATTTATGTAGTGGAAATAAAACCGGCCGCGTTCACACAAGCTCCTTTTTTTAGACGTTGGAAACTGGGAAACGCTTTCTCCTTCAACGAGTCGCTTTCAAGCAGTGAGACTTTGTTCTGTGAAGGTAACTGTGAGATCATGAAAGAGGTTCATTAGGATTGTGTTGGAAAGACAAGGAGACAGGCAATCCATGCTCAAAGCTGGTGACGTAGAAACAGGGAAGTCTATTTATGGCGAGTGGGCGGGGTCAATGGATCAAACAAACACAGGACTTTCAACCAGGAGACCGGTGTTCGTGTCCCAAAGTGTTATTATGAGAGTTATTCAGAGGTTTCTGTGTATCTTCCATACAGGTGTAAAACCTATAGTAGAGTTGGCCAACCCCCCCTCCCATCCCTCCCATCCCTCCCATCCCTCCCACAGACGATGCCAGATGCCGTTACTGGGCCATGAAACCGGCTCCTGTCCCACGTGGACCCGTCTGAGTGAGTCGGAGCAGCAGAACATCCACGGATCAAAGAGGATCCAGTTTCAAACACACCGCTGGTGCGTTTCTATCAAGCCCGCTGCTCGGCTTGAAATAAACAACTAAAAACAACAGCACCACAGCTTCCCTTTCCTCACTGAACAACTGTAATTACATATCGCCGTTGTCTTCGAATCACAAAGTGTGTCGACGTGACACTTTCTTATTACTGGGATATGAAAATAACACAGCGGAGGTGAGGCGGCAGCGTGCGGTCTTTAGGGGAACAGCCGAGCAGAACTAAAACAAGAGAGGAGGCAAACAAACAAGAGGCGAGCCGGCGAGATATGACGTCCAAGTAACGAGGAGAGACGGCTGACATCCAGGCTGTTTGAAGTGGAGACAGCAGAGGGAGGGAACATGGGATACAGAAACAGAGACGTACAGATGTATGATATTTAGTGGAAAGCATGATGTCATCACTAACTGTACAGGCACGCTGGGCGATCCTTCACTGCCATGGCAACCACATCAAACACATCGCCTGACGATTCACCATCATCATTACAGGCTGATTCAGCTGTAAACTAAATATGATGATTTATTTATTTAACACATGCGATTTCACGTTTATTATGTTTTGCTCTTGACTGTTGAACGAGTAGCCATATCATCTCTAACCATCCATCCAGTAATGTCGTGTCCAAATGAGAAAATAAGCATCCTATTAGTTATTTAAAATAAAACAAAGGATAAATGGATCGATTAGTGATTCGTCACTAGTCATTCCCAGGCATTCTGTTTTTGTGCATATATATATATAGTCTTGGAAGTCCGTCAGCTGGACCTTATTTATAGGATTTTCATGTCTTCCAGAATCTGGACATCCAGAATCATTCAGCTACATCCACGGCACGGATCCCCTCAGATATGATTTATATGAATAATAACAGTGTTGTTTCTGTCCAATAATCATCTTACTTGATCTAATCCAGGGTTGATTACATTCCAAAGTCTTTGGACCAGAAACAGTGAAATCTAATAGTCTCTTATGAGGGCTTCCTGTCTCCTCCTCAGTCACCTGTGTGTGTTTAATGAACCTCTTTCATGATCTCAGTTACCTTGATAGAAAAAGTCTCACTTCTTGAAGGAGAAAGCGTTTCCCAGTTTGGAGTGGACTTCTAAAAAAAGGAGCTTAGTGTGACCGCGGCCGGTTTCCAGCTCGGATGATGTCTCCGTTTGGGCCTGAGGGTTTGGCTCCGGGGACAGAGCTGATAAGGAGGCCAGCCTGGACGTCTAATGAGCTCCGAGGCTGTGAGTAGGCAGAAGAGGCTGTTACCTTTGGAAGTGCCATCATCTCATATCGCTTTCTCACTCACTGCCAAGTGACATTTCTTCTTTTCTAAAACACTCCTTTCACAGTGAAAAGAGATTGTCTTCAGTAATCAGGTCAACAACAAAAAAAGTGTTTCCATGATGTTGCTTCCGTCTGATTCCTCTGATGACCCCCTGCTGGTTAAACGTCATTCAATCAAAGTTGAAGAAGTTGAAGAATGTTGAGTTGAATCGTCACATTTCCAGTTAACTGAAATACTCACATTAATAGTAAAGCTATAACTATAATACAGATAACTGTCACTACACCACGATCAGTAGTACAAGAGACAGATAAATCTATTTGGAAGATCCACTACAGACAAATCTAAAACAACCAATGGGAGCCGAGGAATCTCTAAGGCAGCTGTCAGTCACTGAAGCCTGTGAACTCCTTCAGCGAGACCCTGAATCACTCCTCTCGGCAGCTCCTAAACGGGTTCACAGCCGAGGTCAGGCTTCATGAATCTGTATACATGACGACAGCTTGACGATCGTCCACGTGGACTCGAACACAGCGAGGCATGGACGTCCTGACCCTGACCCCAAGAGGATGTGACACTTTGAATCAAGCTGTACACTTAGCAATAGCAGTAAGAACATGGTTATATTCTGTCTTCTCGAAGCTAAACATAACATTGCACTATCATGGAAGTCAATTGACCAAGCAAGTGAATTTGGGTTGAGCATTGCATTAGAAAAACGTACGCTTATGTGCTATTAAAGGGAAATATAACTAATTTGAAAAGATGTGGGGCTCATTTATAGAGTTTTTGGAGGGGGATGATTTCATGACAGCTTTGTAGTCTAATGTTCTTGCTTTTTTATTTATTTATTTTACTTTTTGTTTTGTTCATTGATCACATTATGTTGTATGTGGGATACAACTAGTGTCCACATGAACATGTGGATGCTTTTAAAGTGTTTTAATTCTTTACTTTTCTTATGAAAACATGATGTTACAGTTAGTTACCAAACCAGCAATATACCACTTATATCTACATATTTTCTAATTCTTCATGTCCCATTTATACGTATTGATGTGCCCAATGATGTGTTTTGACTTGTGTCTTTGTATTGTAGCTGAAAAAAGACAATAAAAACATTTGTCAAGCGTTTGAGACGTACGGGGAAAGAAATGTAGGAATCGGTTTGTCTTTTGTGTCTAAAAGCTTTAACAAATCCCACGTGGTTAACCAGCAGACATGAAAGCACATCCCATGGTGAGTTGTACTCTAAAGACCACAGCGTGAAAACAGTCGTGATCCAGAGTCAAGTCCAGAATGTGTCCCCAGAGATGGACTGCAGCAATGAAAACACCTCCGTCCACAACACGAAGCTAAACGAGGTCACGAGATCAACACGGACAGGAGGCGGGAGGCGTCAGGAGGAGAAGGGAGACCGGCTGAGAGTAGGAGGCGCTGTGATGTTCCTTGCTTTGGTGGATAAAGAGAGGAGGATGAAATAAAGATGGAGGTGTAGATGAGCAGAAGGCGGAGATGCTTGGCAGGAGGAGGAGAGCAGCAGATGCTGCACACTTTGCTGCAGTGGTCTGAATCATTCATTCTCCTTTAGTTTTTATGGCGATCTCAGTAAACATCGGTCCGGCGCCGCGTCAGGGGAGTCGTTTCCTCCAACAGCACGATGATGTGGAGAGATGATGGATGCCGGAGAACACTCCTTCCTTCCTTTTTAACCCCTCTCTCATCCACACGCCCTCTGACCGAGAGCCGTGAACGTTTCAGAGGCCAGGCTCGAGTGCAGGTTTGACCACTTCCTGTCAGGTGTTTACACGGCAGTTGAAAACAAGAGGAATCCGAATGGATGCAATATGCATCACGTAAGCATTCATATTTAATGGGAGGAAACGGTTCTGAAAGCTGGCACGCCATGTCCACGGGTACGTCACGAGGACACTGATGTGGATCGCTCTGTTCTCTTCTTCTGCTGCTCCTCTGTCTCTACATTTGCTTTGTTCATTTATTTAAAAGTGCTTTCTGACTCGCTGAGGTTCCACACAATCAGCAAAATGACAAACGGGATTTCTCCCGTCGCATTTCCTGCCAGAGTTTAAGGAAAAATAGGCCACTTAGTTTCCAAATGTCAGCATTATCATGAGCTTCAAAACAAATAAACCATTCATTCAATCATTCAGTGTTGACTGTTGTAGGAATCTAAATGACAAGTAAAAAAAACACACATTTGACCTTTGACCTTTGTCTCTGCAGGTAAGAGTCATTCTTATGGAAATAGACATCATAAGTCTGTGTTCTCATCGGATCTCACACCTGGGCGTACTCAGCTTCGACCTATGACCTTTCATATAAAAGAACAGATATAGTTTCTACCACAAAGAGTTATATCAAGTCTTGGAAGTCAATCCACGTCTTCCAGAACCTGGACTCCATTACATCCACGGCTCAGAACCCCTAAGACCCTCACAGAGGACATGTGACAAGTGTCATCGCCATCATCGACCCCTCCCACGTATCACACACACACACACACACACACGTCCTGTCAACAGGCTTGGAACAGCAGCACACACACACACACACACACACACACACACAGACATGCATGATTCAGAGGCCTGGCTGCTTCTACAACCACCACTTAGAAGACTCCCCCTGCAGCGTTGCTTTATTTGCAATTATTGGGGACAATTTTGGCTAAACACTCAACACAAATGTATATATTAGCCAATAAATGCTCCGTTTGGGGCCCTGAGAGTACTTATATCGAGTACATGACTATCCTTCCCCAACCAGTCCAACTCCCGTCACAATATCTATCAGCCAGCATTGAAATACCAACATATCTGTGGCTCTAATAAGATCATAGTCACACCCACTCGTATTAAATCCGCACTAACTAACTTTAATGATCCTGATTCATAATCTAACTACACTGGACACTGACAGGGTCGCCCATAACGTTGGAATAATTTGTCTTGTCTTTTATAGCACCAAACAAATGTGATGCATGAATTTATTTCAGCTGGGGAACATAATATTATTATTGCACCTGGTCAACATCATTTAAATAGGAATAAACAGAAAACTAAATATTCCAACTACATGCACCGACCTTACATGATACATTAA
The DNA here is from genome assembly GCF_963514095.1 of Eutrigla gurnardus. NCBI lineage: Eukaryota > Metazoa > Chordata > Actinopteri > Perciformes > Triglidae > Eutrigla > Eutrigla gurnardus. The sequence continues at coordinate 32,188,525 of NC_139915.1, forward strand.
TGATGTGGTGTTCGTAGCTGGTGATGAAGTGAACCTTCCAGAAACCCCGTGAACCGCTGGATTTAAAAACTAAATAAACAACGAGCTCCCCGTGTATCTGGGGAAGTCGGTGTCATGAAAAGTGAGTTCCCAAAAGGCTGGCATGGGAGTAAAACGGGACCTTTGAACTATTCAGAATTTGAAATCACACCTTTGACAGACTGAATAATTCATGCTCCGTTTGTGACTCCGGGTGTAAACAGAGAGACGCTGGGAAATGATGATGTGGAGGAAATATTTACCAGCGAGGAAAGTTAGATCGTGTGTCCTTAAAATGATCTTCACCACGAAATCTCACCTCGTTACCGCATTCATTGGATCAGGGACTACTTTTCCATGAGAAAGTAGTTCCGAGTGTTTACAGTGAGGTTGATGTATTATTTCTACAGCTTCTTTTGTTGTTGTTTATTTACAGTGAAGCAGTTTTATCCCGTTTAACTGACCCGTCACCTTCAAATACTCTGTATTATATATACTGTAATAACTCTCCCATGTTTGTGTACCGATGGAGAGGAGGAACATGTATTGATGTATTCAAGTTGGGCGACCTTTCAACCACAATCTCTATAAATGATTGAATCATTAACCTTTTTGTTTTTATGGAATAATAAATCAGCAGTGAGTTTGTTTCAAGTCCTATCTAAGCTGCATAGATATAAAAGATACCTTGATAGGAAGATATGGATGTTCCAGTAATATTCTACTGTTAAACAGCATATTTATTACTGTATTCATCTCACACTTTAAAGAATGACAGTATAGATAAATAAAATAATCATCTTTCACCACATAATAATTTAAAAAGGACTAAACTACATTGATAAACTCAAAAATCCAGTACAATCACCTGAACTGGCAGATCTCCTGTATTTTAATTTCCTAATACTATAATTTACGGGACAGCCACGTGTCACCATAACGGCGCGTGTAGCCAATGGAATTGTCGTATTCTCCATATATGGACACAGTGAACGGGACATCCTGTGGGACCGGAGACACCCGCATAAAGGGAACCCTTTCCCATTGTGTTGCGGGGGGCGGGCGCAGGACGCACGGGGAGACTCACCAACAACAAAGACAAGGAGGAGGAAAAAAAGTCTCTCAACTCGTGAAAGTTAGGAGATGTTTCTATCGGAGTCTGAGGATGAATCCGAACAGGTCGGCTCGGACTTGGACTCCGAGAGCGAGTGCAGCCGCTGCAGTCTGGACGAGGACTACATCCCGAGGGGGCTGGTCCGAGGAGGATCAGATGAGTGAGTACGGGACACCCGGAGTTCCAACGGGACCCGATGCGTCGGGTCTGACGCGCGGACTTCAGCGTTAACGCTGCGTAAAAGGCACCGGGGCGCCGCGCGGGGAGCCCGCGTGAACCCGCAGCCGTGTGTGTTAACATTGCTGCGGGATCACGTGATTGTCACCGTGTGTGTGTGTGTGTGTGTGTGTGCAGTGTACATACACCACACCTTTTTAATGTGGCGTCGTTCCACTCATCTGTCAGCTTACTTTGTATTAAATATAATATACCATGAAACAACGTGCATGGTGACGTCACTGCAATAACGTGTGGTCAAAATGAGATTACTGTGGTTTTATCACACTGTATCTTAGGTCTAAACTTGGACAAACAAAATACTCCAGCAGTGTATGAGGGCCATTGGGGATTTGTTTTAATACATAGATTCGGTTATTATATCATTATGTATTTTATTTATATATTTGAGTTTTGGGGAATATTTATGATTATTTATGAGATTGTCAGAAATTAGATCTAACTATCAAAAAAAAAAAACTTGAGATAAAGTATAAGAAAAAACGCGTGTGGAGTAAAAAAATCCTGCTATTATCATTAAAGTGGTAGCAGTACAATATTGTAGATGCTGTTATGACATGTTACTACCTCCATTCATGTTTTTGACCCTTTACTTGCTTGTTTTTAAGTAACTTAGCTTCATTCCCTGTTTGGGTCATGTTATCTTGCCATGTAAATAATCCTCCCCGACCTCCTTCACTTCCAGGGAGGACTTCACTGATGACGACAGCTCCGACGAGGATTGGGATCACAAGCCCACGAAGAGAAGAGCTTCCAGGAAGCGCTGCCGCTCCGTTTCTGCTTCTCCGGCGTCCTCGCCCCTGAAATCCCCGTCTAAGAAGTGGCAACAAAGTCCCCTCGGAAAGAAGAGCCACTCAGCATCTACACCCAAAAAAGAGACCTCCTCCTCCCCCAAAGCCGGCAAGACATTATCCACGCCACGTGGAAAGAATCAAAGTGGAAACAGGCAAGCCACAAACGGCGACGCCGAAGCCGATGGCGAGCGCTGGCGTAGCGTCGACGAGGAAGACGTGGAGCCTCCTCAACCGCGCTTCAGACCGGCGAGGGACGTCGGGCCGCAGCTGAACCGGACCGCCAACTACACGCCGCTGGAACTGTTCCAGCTGTTCTTCTCCGACACCGTTATCAATACGTTGGTGAAAAACACCAACGCCTACGGGAAAAGGAAATACCAAGACCACAAGCAGACGTGGGTTCCCGTGACGACAGCCGACATGCACTCCTTCATCTGCCTCGTCCTCTACATGGGCATCGCCCCGCTGAAAACCCTCAAAGACTTCTGGAGAGGATCGAAGCTGTTCACCCTGCCGTTCCCGGCCTCCGTCATGCCCTGCAGACGCTTCCTGGACATCTCCCGGAGCCTCCACATGAACGACCCCGCGGCCGAGGCGGCCAACGACCAGATGAAAGGGACGCCGAGGTACGACCGGCTTTGCAAGATAAGGCCGCTGTATGGGCAGATCTTGGAGGCGTGCTACACGTTCTTCCATCCCTACCAGCACATCTCCATAGACGAGCGCATGGTGGCGAGCAAAGCCAGGATCGGCTTCAAGCAGTACATCAAGAACAAGCCGACTAAATGGGGCTTCAAGCTGTTCGTCCTGGCGGACTCCTCGTGCGGATACACCCTGAACTTCTTCGTGTACGGGGGGCGAGAAGCCGAGCGCTCGGGGAAGGGGGTGAGCTACGACGCCGTCATGCGCCTGCTGGACATCCCCTTTCTGGGCAAAGGGTACAAACTCTACGTGGACAACTTCTACACCAGCCCGACGCTTTTCCTCGATCTCCTCCAGAGGAAGATCTGGGCGTGCGGCACCGTTCGCTCCAACGTGGCCGGTTACCCCAGAACGACACGGAACGACATGCCCAGGGGGAAAACCCCGAGGGGGACCATCCGGTGGATCAGGAGAGGAGGGCTGCTGTTTGTGAAGTGGCTGGACAGCCGGGAGGTCACCATGTGCTCCACTCTACACAAAGCGTACAGCGACGACTTTGCGAAGCGCAAGCTGAAAGACTCAGACGGACAGTGGACGATGAAGGAGGTGCCGGTCCCGGGCTGCATCAAGGATTACAACAAGCACATGGGGGGCGTCGACCTGTCGGACGCACTCATCAGCTACTACAACGTCCTTCATAAAACTCAGAAGTGGTACAAGACGCTGTTCTATCACTTTGTGGACATAGCCACCGTCAACGCCTTCATCCTGTACAAGGGGATGTGCAAGCTGCAGAGTCGGCCCATGATGACCCAGAAAAACTTCAGGGAACAGCTGATCCTGTCCCTGGCTGAGATCGGGTCCACGCCACGCCGCTCGGCGCCACAAAACTTTATGTTGCCCGCCTCCAGATTCAAAGCGCCTCCTGCCTCCCCGGCAAAGGTCCCGGCCACCTCGTCTACCTCCGCCGAGGAGCCGGCGTCTGATGCTCCGGGTGTCGGTCACCTGCCAGCTTACTTCGTAGAACAAATGACCAACGTGGCGCCCAGATCTCGGGCCACTGCCGGCAGAAGGGCATGTGTGGTGTGCAAAAGGAAGTCACCCGTCTACTGCAGCACCTGTCAGAAAACACTGTGCTTCACTTCTTTAAGGAACTGTTATAGTGAGTGGCATAGAGGCAACAATGTGTGTGTCTAGGTGGCTTCACGTCAAGGATATAGTCTGTGTTAAGGGACTGTTATAGGCAGAGTGAGAAGCTGATGGTTGTTGTTACCTCATCATGTAGATTACTTAAAGCCCCAGTCGGTAAATCCGGCGGATGGAGGGCACTCCGTCAGATTTTGAATGTTTAAAACTCTCAGGCTCCTCCCCTACGACCACCGAGCTCCTCCCCCTCGACTTCGTGCCCTTTCAAATCCCTTAGATCACGCCACCTTTCAAACGCGGGTCCGATGTTGACTCTGGTTTTATCACGGGCACCGTCGCAATCTTTCTTTTTTTCCTTCTTTTCCACCGGTGTTTTCTTTTCCTTGGTTGTTTTGGACCTCCTCGTTTCGGTTTTTAACGAGGAACTGGAGAATACTTCCCTCCGCCTCCCACCTGTGATAGTGGAACTGCCCCAGCAGTCCTGGTTCTGGTTCTCCCGTGCCTTACTTCCAGCAGGATCAGCAATACGACCTCATAGGTGGTGGTGTTGGTTCCCAGCAGAGATCTGGATTAATCTGATTTTGCACAGAATCGGACCTGGACTACCTAAAATACCTCAAATGACCTCAAAAACAAAAGAAAAAAAAAAACAGAATTTAAAAGGAATTGTAAAGTGTGTGACAAACCAGGACGCAGCAGATTAAATATAGTGAGAGCCGAGTCTGGGAACTCTGAAGGGGGGTCACAGTCACCGCTCACAGATAGTAACCATCTCTAATCTGAAGGCACTCAACAGGTCTTCTACGTGGAAGCGTTACATCTAATTGGACGACGTAATGATAATTAAATTCCTAGGACAGATTACTCTCCTCTTAATATATTCAATAAAGTAGTGTATGAGGCTCGCAGACGCCTCGGACTGAACAGGAGATTAATCGTCTGTCATCATCATCTGAAACACCTTTGAGAAGCATTCTCCCAGCGTCGCCATTGGATACGTATCTACCTACCTCCACGTGGACGACTGCTGTGAAAACCGACAGCTCATGTCATCCTCTTTTGTTAACGGCAACCTTTCTAACGACACCTCTGGAAGCTAATTATAGCCAGCAGCTATAGAAATACAATGTTTACATGCACAGCCAGCATACAAACCTAACTACTGTTCATACAAGCCGAGTTATTACAGTTTACCTCGTGAACTCTACCTCGCTCCGCAGAAATGACTTGAATAATAATGAAATGCTTGAATGAGTGTGTCGTTTGTGCATATTTAAGGAGTTGTCTACATTTACAGAATCCCGTATTAAAGCTTTCTGTCATGAATGCAAAGCAGGAACCTCAAAGTCTCGTTCTCACAAGGAGAATCAGAAATGTTACAGACAACAGCACCTCAGATTCACTTCATTACCTCTAACTCTTCCAAATACTCAAAAAAAAACAATGTTTTACACAATACTGTGGATATGGATGTGACTTTTGTGATAAAAGGAATGAGTTTTTTGCTAAATAAAGGTTAAATAAGGGATTTCGTAACGTTTTCTTGGTGTTGCAGTAACTAAGTATGTAAGAAGGTCAAGTCGAGGGATTAAACACATTTTCTAGTTTCACAGGGATCGTTTTGCCACTTTTCTTGTCGCCATGATTCAGTGATGCTAAATATGTAAAATGATGATGTGGTACAACGGGGAGTGTTACAAACATCGCGTTTCATCATAAAAGTGATTCATCATCTTTGGGACTTGTGTTTTCAAGATGTTTGGTGCAGCGTCCATTAAAGTCATCACGTCTCAAAGCCAATTTTTTTGCCTGTCGACTTTCATTTCTTTACAGATATTTAACATTTTCAGGGAGATATTTAGAACACAACCGCGTCAGTGTGGAAATGAGATCCCACTTCAGTGTGGAGCACCAGTTGTTTGAGGCGGAAGTTTAGGACGGCTGCTGTGTGTGTGTGTGTGTGTGTGTGTGTGTGTGTGTGTGTGTGTGTGTGTGTGTGTGTGTGTGTGTGTGTGTGTGTGTGTGTGTGTGTGTGTGTGTGTTTACACTAAGGTCTTGCATCGAGGTGTGAAACAGCTGCTGTCAACATCTCTAATTAGACCTGGAAGGATGATGTGATGTAAATAAATGAAATCAACACTTTGATAAACACGCCGGGCGTTAATGGGTGACGCTGTGAATTTTAAACATTCCTAGAACTGACAGCAACACATAGAGGAAGTGCAATAATACACTACCTCCATATAGCTTTCAAGTCAAGCCAACCATGACATCGTTCAGTTTTTTCAGAAACACAAAAATACTGCAACTCCAGTCATTCTTCATCTTTTAATTGTTCTTTTACAAGCTCTAAATATGACGCGTCACATATATGTCTTTAACTGGAAGTATATTTAATTGCAACAGTTGATTACTTGATTACCCCAGTGGGATCTTATAAATATGTTATTTAACATTCAACATCCACACATCTGGAGATACGTGGTTTTCACTGGACAGGAAGGGGATGAAACTGGTAACTCATTCAGGTACGTTTGCTACATACCGTAAATCCTCTAATATAGGCCCGGGCCTTTATTAGAGGATTTACGGTACATACAGCATTCACTGACCACAGGTCAGATGCAAAATCAATCATCTAGAGGGGAATCCGGGTGAAATAAATATGATAATAAAGCTTCATACTCAGGATATTATGAATAATAATGATGGATGTGTACAAACCAAACTACTCCAGCACACGTTAGAGTGGATTTCCCTTTCATGAAAAAGAAAATGACGGGAGCTGGAGAAAAGAGAGATGGAAGCTGAGACGAGGCATAAACAAGAGGCTGAGTGACCGCTGAACTGATCCGGCTCCGGTCTGGTGGAGCCCGTACGGCGGCCGACACACAGCCAGGTGACAGTGTGATTAATAGGCCGATAGCTTCCCTTCACGGAGGCTTTAGTGGACCAATGCCGCCCCCCCCCCCCCCCTCCATGATTATATATCCTGTGTCTGCAGATAAGAGACTGTTTAACCTCCTGCCAATCACACACTAGTTATTTGGTTTTTCCCTCCGAACGCTAAATTGGGAGCAATTTTACAGCCGCTGCACTGAATTCTCATATCGCAGTCCATAAAGCAGACGCATCACGAAGGCAAACTTTTGTTACCGTTTCACAGGAGATTAATAATTTCCAGCAAGGTGGAGCGTTCGCTGTCTGTGACCACATTTAATGACTACTGCTGGAGTACTAATGTCAATCCATACACTGGATTTGGAAATATGTATTACTTTCTTGTATCGCGGAGCATGCTCAGTGGTGAGATTTAGCGGTTAATGGTTCTTGAAGTTTGATTTTGCCATCTTGAACCTCGTCTTACCTATGAAGCAATGAATCTTTGAACTAAAAGTTCACTTTGCACACTTATGTGTGCTTTCATCACCCCTGAAGAACCTCGGATAGACTGATAATCATGTTCTTTGTGCTTTATCTTCATGCAGGCATGTTTGAATGGAGACAGAGACCTAAAAATCCATCCCCATGTCTTAATATTGTCAGCTAGTTCGAAGAGAAGGTCCTTAATCCCTTAGTTCCTGTGCTTTACGTGAAAAGGCTGTAACCTCCCCAGTAAATGTTGGATAAGCCGTTCTGACATCCTGTTTGGGGAACAAATCACCATCTCGAGTCGAGCCGTGAAGTAGATTATCATGTTTCCCATCCGGAGAAGAAGCGAGTGGCACAAACCACTCAACACATTATTCACCATGTCACCCCGATCGCTGACCCCATTCAGACGGATGCCATACGCCCCCCAACAGCACGCCGTGGCCCCCGTCATTACGCCTAATGGGTGCTGGGTGTCAACACCCCTGCTGCTGCTGCACTCTGACAGGCCTCGTCACATCATTACACACCATTACTGTTTTAATGAAGTCAACAGCTCCTGAGCAGATACCCCTCTGTCTGCCGACTCATTAGATGATCTAACATGTGAGTAACCCACAGCTCAATTATCAAGTCACTCACCTCCTTCCTCACGCTGACGCTTCAGTCACAACGGCCTGCTGTTACTGTTGGAGAAGTATTTATTTATATCCGTGCCAGTATTGGCTGTTTATAAGATGACGCTTTGACATGCGGACTGGAGGAGCCGGGAATCGAACCGCCAACCTTGTGATTAAAGGATGATTCCCCCTGAGGCACAAAGAGATGGCTCAGCTGCCAAAATTGCAGTCGATTGCTACAGTTTAGAAAAGTGGGATTGCTGGTTCGATTCCCAGATAAATCAGTAAAGAGGAAAAAAAAGTGAAAGTGCAGTGCTTGCTCCCTACCTCATTATCATTGACTGAGTGCCTTTGAGCAAGTCATTTAAAGCCCATCTGCTCGAGCTGAGCTGTCGGATCAGACTGCAGATGCACTGAGCAAGAGGCTGACTGTAAAGGAGATGGACGAGGTCATCGTGATGGTTTGCGGTTTCCGGCATTCTGGCATTCACCATCTTGGAATTTCAGCAACCAGTGAACGGAAGTGACCATATTTGGACTGTGGAGGAGCGACGGGTGGATCTGATGAACGCACATCTGCACAGCATCTGGCTCAACTTCACTTCTATTGAGATAGATAGATAGATAGATAGATAGATAGATAGATAGATAGATAGATAGATAGATAGATAGATAGATAGATAGATAGATAGATAATCTATTGATCTCGAAGGGAAATTTCGAGGCTGTCAATCACATGGTAGCCCCGCCCCTAAATCACACGCTGCTTGATCGCCTATTTTACTATGAATGAAAACTAGCGATTGAGACCATAAACTCATGTTTACAATGTTTACAGAGATAATAAATCAAATGAGAAGTGGGGTCATTTTTCTCATAGACTTCAATGCAACGAGAAGCAGAGAGAATGCTAGTTTAAGGCACTTCCACCTTGGCTTCACTATTCAAATTACAACTGCCCATGTGTGAATGTTTGAAGAAGACGTTTGCTTCACAAAGTCATTCCAACAGTACAGAGTGTTACAGTTACACCTGCCAGGCGTGCCTGTCATCCATCAGAGGAGTTACACACTTGTCATCGGGGAGTTTCCTCACTGCAGGACGTTCATCACATGAAGGTCAAACCCCCAAACTCCACCAGCTGCTTTTTATTAACACTCAACCTTTCCACGCAGCCATCTGCCAGCGAGCGGGAATGAATGTTTAAGGCCTGTCGGGAGGGAGCGCGTGCATAAACACAAGACTACGGGTTTGTGTTTCTTCACCGGCGACGACCTTCTACTGACAACATCCAAACACTACACCTGCCACGACATGATTAACCTCTCTCTCTCTTTACACCGTGTTCTGTCATTTTGGATTCACTGTGGAAGAGAGAGGAGAAAGTTCATTCGTTAATTAGCCCCCCTGATTGTAAATACAGCACCAGAAGGGCTTTTTAATGCTCTGACCTCTGTGACTAGGCAAGCAGAAATGTTGAAAACAAATCAATTCATATATTAGCAGTCCAAGGTTGCTAGTTACATCCACACTACAAGATAATATCCACCACATGGAAAATGTGATGATATTTATTGCACGGTTTGTAAAGAAGACAGAAGCAGGGCTCCGTTAAAGCAGTGGTAAGACGTTTTTTTTAATTCACCTTTTATTTGTTAATACACTGGGATTTGAAGATGTACACACACACACACACACACACACACACACACACACACACACACACACACACACACACACACACACACACACACACACCTTGGACAGGAAGGGGATGACAATCCCTTTCCTTTGACGCTTTGGAGCTCATTAGCAAATAGCAGACACTTGTTTCCACGTCCTTCATTCCTTGTGCTCCGTGACTCCGGGGAGAAGATGTCCCTGAAGTGCTCTTCACACGCAGCTTTGATTGCTTTAACCCTCAATAAATGGATGAGTTCGTCCCTCGCTGCACCGGCACCCTGAACTTCTCCACCCGAGCTAAACTCAACAGGTGCAGAGAGCCGAGGCCCCTTTGTACTTCCAGCGTATTATAGCTGCCAGCGTTTGGCTGATATTTTTGGGGGAGCTCAAGCTGTTGCTATGATACTACAGAAAATCCCTTTGAAGCATGGCCCCGTTGAGCTGCAAGTTAAAACATCTTTAACTTCTTGCAGTTGGCAGGCGAAGAGGCCGAGCTTTTTGGAGACGTATGACTGTCCACCTAAGTAAGACAGCGATGCTGCAGCGGCACTGAGGATAGAAAGAACACACTCGGATCCACTTTTCTGCTGCAGGTAGAGCAGGAAGACAATATGCATGGTATTTAAAGAATCAAGACATTGGGCTGGTTGGCCAGAGGGTCCACGTGTGTTTTCTAAAGACCCCAATCTTCTTTGTCCTATCGGACTGCTGAGCTCAACATTCAGTCTGTGAACTCTTCTCCAGCACAACAACAACAAAAAAGGTTGCAAGAATACTAATTCTATTCACACACAAATGTCTCCCCTCCTGTACCTGTGTGTTATACGCAAAAACATTACGTTTTTTGGCTCTTTTTAGGTGGCGGGGGGACATTTAGAAATTATGAAACACGCTCAACTCATTAGACCATGAAGACGAATATAAAAGGAAAGATCAAGAGAGTTTCTGGCCAGTCGCCTTTGTTCAGCATGCATTCTGGCATTTCACAGGTACTACAGCCAGGTGGGGTTCACTATAGGAAGTCACAACCAGCACAATCCTTGTTTTTTAGCTCTTTTTTCTTGCCAACAAAAAAAACACAAGCTATGTGACCATTTTAACAGCTAACCCTAACCCTAATGTCAACACCAGTAAATCAACTCAACACACGATTGTCTCCATAAATGATAATAAAAATAAAATATAAAAATAATCTAAAATAAACCACATGTCTCGCACTTCTTCAGCATGTATTCTGGCAATTTTCACTTGTAGAAGAGAGGACCTCTTATAAAAGTAGAGTTTGAAATGAACTTGCATCACTTTTGGAGTCAACATTTGTTGTGTTTTTGGTTTCAGAGAAAATGATGCAGGGTAAATGCTAAAAGGTGATCATCTTTCTTTGACAACTATCATATTTTGCTAGACTTCTAGTATCTCAGATGCCATGAATATAGTATATAGCGGCTAGAAAACATTTTAAAAAATCTCCCTGAGGAAGGAAAGCCGCCGGATCCCCCTCAGTTTGAGGTCGGCCCAGAATGTTTACGACGCCTGGCTCCGCCCCCCGACAGATGGGACAGAAAGACTGAGGCCGTGGTTACGCTCGTCTTTACAATGATGCTTTTGTTATCCAGTCATGCCACGATGCATTCACTGGTACGTCTGTACGTCCCTGGATGGGATTTCCCTTGCATTGGGATCCCGTCTATCTATCCGACTATTTGCAGAGGAGGTGACCCGGTGAGGTCGGTACAATCCGTACAATATATCTCCTTGGAGAGCATTTGGGGATTTATAGTTAAGCAGACATCGGACATCTAAATGACATTTCTATAGTTGGCAATGTTTCACAATGAAATATAGACTGAAATTCCACTGAAAAAGCTGTGCTCTCCTGCGGCGGCAGCATGCTGTCTCCAAAAGAACCCCAGAACCCAGAAGATCCATTTAAAAGGGCCCAACTTCTGAGCCATGTTCGCCTGATTGACAGATACAGTATCTCACGCTTGTCAGCCAGGCCTCAGTTACCTCAGATCGCCCCGAGCAATCCCCTTACAAAAATGTCATTTTGCAGCAAGACAGTAAAACTTCAACTGAACTTTAAAAAACCTTCACAAATAAAGAATGTTGCCTTCCATCTACCATCTACCATCCACCATCCACCATCCACCGCTATGAATACATGGAAATCACTACACACATCGTCCGAGTGTCCCTTTAAGATTGAAACACCCAATTAGATGGAATGACTGCGGTCGGGGATGCACGCGCGGCATCATCCCGCTTCCTTCTAAAGTCACAGCTCGTCTTGGTTCCACCGGAGCATTAAATTAGCGCTGTGACAGTTACAAGGAAAGGTTGTTGGCGGGTTTAATTGTCAGCGGTTAAATATGGTGTGACTGTAAGGCAGCCTGGCAGAACGTTTGGGTCATAAACCATTCTGAGCTGTCGTGCTTTGTGGAGCGGAGCAGAAAATCACTACTCGGAGGGAAAATCCTTGACGGGCGCTCCGACGGCTAAAATCAATCCACAAACAAAGCGAGACTTCAGGATAAATTTAGAGTCCCGGCATGCAAACTATCTCATAATTCCCTCGGAAAAGAAGGGACGACGGAGCTGAAAACATTCCTGGTTTTTATTTGTCGCTTGATGAACTTTATGTTAAAGCAGATCCAAGTGATTTGTACCGATGTGTAGTTCACTCAGGGGGAAAACAAACCTGTCGGGTCACTAACTCCATGTAAGAGAGGCATTTAGTTCAATGACACTCAGTCTTCTGAGTTTTTGTCTCATTCCGTTCCGTGTGTGTGTGTGTGTGTGTGTGTGTGTGTGTGTGTGTGTGTGTGTGTGTGTGTGTGAGGGGTCTGAAAGGCCAAGGACAGCGTACTGAGCTAAGTAGAGATGACTGATGTCCTGGCGGTTATAATTGTGTCATTACCACCCTGTGGAACATGATCATTAGTCCCTGCAGTCGCCGCCATAATTAACAGATCGGGGATGACTGAAGGGAAGAAAGAGGAGGAGCGTCTCTCCAGACTTCCCCAAAAGAAAAGGTGATGACCTTATGTGAGCTCCTTTTCATTATCTCGTCGCTGTGTCCCAGATCAGGGGCGGACTCCTTGGACGTCTGGCGGACATAAACTAAAGTTTTGCTTGGGGTAGTGTGCTCTACCTCGTGTTTGCATTCAAGTGATAATCTGGAAATGGTTAATATGCAACATTAACTGGAGGGCTGTAAAAAGCCACGACCAATTCTCCACTTCACAGGCTGACGAGGATCCTAAAAATGCACCATTAGTTTGGGTTTAGGTGTCTCGTCTAGGAAGGAAGAGCAAGAACGGTGCACTTTCCTTCAGTTCTCCACGAACAGCAACGTCCATACAAGGTGGTACGTGCCCAACATTCATACATGATGGCACAACAGCAAGGTGGACTGGAGGATCGACCTGCCCATCTCCCAATCCTGGAGAGATGGGGAGTTCTGCACCTGCAACTCCACTGAACCACTGATGAGTTTGCCTCGAGTCGGAGATGCTGCCAAGTCATTTTTGAATCTTCATGCTGTGATTGTTTCTCTGCATTGGAGTCTTGGACACGCAAACAAATGACTCGTGTGCATCTCTGCTCCAAGCCCTCCCACATTTAAAATCAGAAGACCAAAAAGTCTGTAACCATTACCAAGGATAACCTGCCTTACTGTGTGATAGAGATGAGAAAAAAGTGTAAAATAACTTTAGCAATCTGATGACATGATATAAAAACTCTTAAAAACACTGATCCATGCTAATGAAAAGACTAATCTGCCTCCACTCCCATCACACTACTTGGCGCAAATCTAATTTCCCAGACTTCCACGGGAAGCTTTCCGGCTCCATTCCAACAGGAATGTGAACACTTTAGCCCAAAAGACCCCGCAGCGCTGCAATCCAACAGCCCCCCTCCAGGCTCGGTGGGATTATAACACACAATCCCCTCACAGCTCAGGAAAAAAAATGTAATGGGAAATAAGCGGAAGATAAATAAGCGTATGAGGAATGAGGTGAGGGAACGCGGCGACGCCAAGGACAGCGTCGGCTGTGTTGGAAACACATGCAGTCAGAGCGCTGCAGATGGCAGAGATGGATGGATGCCACCCAGAAGAGAGGTTTGAGAAGTGGGGCATGAAGGGAGCACACACACACACACACACACACACACACGCACACACACACACACACACAGGCTGTCACTCAGTGAAATGGCTGCAACTCGTCACAGGTCTTTCGCTGACCTTTTACCAGAGTGCTCACCCACTGTGACGGCAGCAGACCTCCGCCAGCGCTGCACAGTAGGCCGATTCAATCCGCCCGCCGCACACAGCAGCTCTCCTCTCTCACATTCGGTAACACTGAACTTGGCTCAGCACCACCGCTTGTACTTTCCAGCACTGTGCTCTCTTTCATTAACTCCGTTTGAGCGATGAAAAGAGGGGTTTTCTTCTCATTTTGAAACCCAGAGCCCGTCTGTCTGCGTGTTTGTTAGCAAAATCTGTGACCTCGATTAAGGAAGGATCTTCAATATAATTGTGTCATTGCTACCGTCTGTAAACTTCCTTTAAACCAAATAAACTTGGCTGACCGGTGTCTTTTTTAAAGCTTTTTTACCATCTCCTCCATCACAGAATTTTAAATGTTGAGGATGGGATTGAACCTGTGGGTCAAAACGACTGAACTCACGTTGTAATAAGTCGCAGCCATCCTTCCAACCGAGCTCTCTCTGTTCCAAACACACTGATATGAATCCACAGCCGGAAGCTGAAGAGTACAACTGGAGTCTAATCTGTTGGCCGCTGAGCAGCTTACTGGAGCGGTTGTGGGTAAGGGCTCTTGCTCAAGGGCACTTCGGGGAACTAGGATCTTGCTTGTTGAGGGATGGAACTGTTTGACCTTCAGGGCATACATGGATCAGCAAAGTTTCAATACCATTTACGCAAGATACATGTACGTATACATAGCTCTATACATGCAGAGATGTGATAGTGGTTATAAATATGGAGTAAAAAAAGATGAAAAACAACAACAACAACAACAACAACAATAATAATAATAATGATAATAATAGTAGTAGTAGTAGTAGTAGTAGAAGCTGCAGTTAAATATGGAAATAATGGAAAAGGGAAAATTAAATGAAAGATAGCAATATTAAAAATCTTTGTAAATGTGCATTTATGAAAAAAAGTGGTTAAAACATCAATAAATAAGTAAAGAAATAATGAAAACAATGGAAAAAGGAAATTAAATGAAAGATAGCAATATTAAAAATCTATGTAAATGTGTATTTATGAAAACAAAAGCTGTTAAAACATTAATAAATAAGTAAAGAATTAAAGAAAAAATGGAAAAAGGAAAATTAAATGAAAGATAGCAATATTACAAAAACTATGTAAATGTGTATTTATGAAAAAAGTGGTTAAAAATCAATAAATAAGTAAAGAAAGAAACAAAAATAAATAATTGCTGCTTATTTCATTTTTGGCAGACTGGACAATATCAATGATAACACATGAATGTTAATGAACTGACCTTTGTGTTTGTTGGCTTTCTGCATATAAAACTTGAATTAAATAGTCAAAGAACCACTCGAGGTTCCTGTAACGGACCACAGTGAATTATTTAAAAGTTTTCTCGACAAGACTTTCCGTAGAAGACACACTGAAGGTCACACCCCGAAGACACGAGAGCCTCGTCTTGTGATGCATTCAGGTGCCGCTGGGAACGTCGTGTTACTAAACATGTACTTTGTCTGGGAGGACAGACAACAAACCTTTTTACCAAAGGTGCAGCTTATAGCAGGTTGTTGGCAGACGTTTGCACCGCTGCTCCCCAACCCTGTTTTAACAGGCTGCAGGCCGAGTTCCAACAGAGATCCTGATGGATTCTCAGAAGTACAAACACAGCCGATTGCTCTTTAATGCCACTGAGTGAGTCGTATTGCTCCCAATCAATAAGCCACTTCAGTTTTTTTTTTTTTTTTACATTACGCCACGTTTCGACAGCGCTGCATTGACAATAAAGACTCGACACCGAAGTGGTCTTGGATACAGAATGAGTGAAACACATTACAGGTGTGTATTTCCATGTTGCTCTGACTCTTGGTGCTGTTCGGTGTGACCGGACTCTGCAGGGAAAAGCAAGCGGAAGCTGTCAGTTTTAGCGGATTAGCTGCAGCATAGGGACAGGTGCTGCACTCCGGGTGGAGACACATTGTGTTTCCCTGAGCTTATCTACAAACCCAGGACGGCTACACACACACACACACACACACAGACCTGCGATCCTGCTGTGGAAGTCCTGCAGGCAAGCTCTGCCCTTGATTAGCTCAGTTCCAACCTCTGTGGACACGATTCCTGCAGGTTTGCACTCCCCGCGATCCGTCTGTTTGAAGCCGCTGCCTCCCACCGTCGATGAACGTCACACGCCTGTCAGTCAGCGTACCGGTCCGACCCACCCCCCGAACACCAGAAATCAAAATGCAACGCTCATCTCAGCCCATCTGCAAACATACGATAAGGCCGCCACGTCGAGAGACAAGACGGGTAAAATCCCCCACAAATGACTTCCTAAAGCCCCGTTCATCGCCCCTCCCCGGGTGTGTGTACGGGATACGACATTATCGGCTCTGAACATCTCAGCAAACAGGACTCAGGACATGAGGAGATCCTGTACGGGGAAGCATTTACAGAACCAGCAACCAAAGCCTCCACAAGGGAGTTCAGATTAACTGGAAAGACAAGCACAACGATGACATCTAAAAGGGTCGCTTCTCCGAATAACAAGAGTTTTGTTGGGGTTGTCAAAGCTTTTTCGGTTTCCATCTAAGATTTCTGCCAGGAAATGATCTCTGACTATCCACAGTAAGGACATTATGAAGAGTGAATAAGAAGAAAGTGTGTTTCTATGGGACAATGCTGGAGCATCCCATCAAAAAGTCCATTCTACTTCAGAGTGCAAGAAGAAAGAAATCCACAACAATGTGACTCTGTGGTTGAGGCGTTCTGCCCTGCCTCTTAGTGAGCTGTACTTCAGAGGGAGAAGGGTGTAAAAAAGATGGGGCGCCGGATGGAGAGGTTCACGCCCCTTTAGATGGTGCCTTATGTGTATATGGAGTCAATGTGGACGCTTGAGACTATACTTCTGTCCATTTGCTTGACTGTGTGGATCTGTGTGTACCTGGACGAGTTTATCGTTGTTTTGTTTGTGTATTGTGCTGCCTTCTGTGAATCATGATATAAGCCTCTTGTATGATAATAAACTCTTTGAATCGTGAGTAGAACCTGCCTGCTTGTCTCTGGAAACAGACGTTTGTGATGTTTGCCGTTTAGCTCCTGTTCCAGACTACTGCTGATGTGCGTGCCGAGGAAGGACTCCGTTAATGTAACTGGTCGGCTTTTGATGATGGGAGGAGCTTTTATCGATTGCTTTGTTCTGAAATCGATGATCGTTTCAGCAAGTATGAAGTACCATTCGGTTGTTAAAAGGTGTCTCAAGGTTGATTTTTTTTCTTAGTATGATATTCAATCTCTTTTCCAGCGAGTAGAGCAGACAATAAATGATTCTCAAATGGATTCGCATGGCATTCACAAGCGTTTCTTCCCAGAGGCTGACAACAGCAGGACTTATACCGCAATAAGAACATTTTAAATTGTTCCAAAATATGTCATATATTCATACGCATCAATTTACAGCTTGTTTTTGAACAGGCTTCATCAGGTTTCCTTATTTAAGGATCAGGCAAATCTTGGTATAGGCAACACAAATCATCAATTCATTTATCTTCTCACTAATAGGGAAAACTATTTGGAGAATTGATCTTGTATTGAGCGAATCAGACGGCAGCTGCTCAAAGGCAACAAGGTAATAGTACCGGTGCTTAAACCTCTTGTTTTTGCTACTGACAGGCTCATATCGTTATCATAAGTGTGTGACGACATTATGGAAAGAGTTTTTCTCATGACATTTTTGCAAAATAGCGTTTTGCCAGAAGCCAATGGGCAACGTGTAAAACAGCCGAATGTCCGTTCTCCTCCTTCTTCTGTGGTTCCACTATTAGCACCAAAGTCATGGCGTATTATGAGTGAGTGGAGAGAGAGAAGAAGCAGAGCTGAAAACTGCTGTGGTGACAGTGGAGATTGACTGGAGATCAGGGACATCATAAAGGGCCTCCCAAGAGCCTGTTAGCTAAGGGGACACATCAGAGTCCGTCTCTGAACCCGGGGAGTTCAACTGCTCCGCGGCTTAATGAAAGCTGAACAAACAGAAATAGCTCTGTTCGCTTCCATGTGTCAGCCTCACACTGGGCTTTAATCTTATTACCCATAGCAGAATCAGAAAATAAAAATAGAAACGGTGGATTGGGGGCCAAATCAAACCGCAGAAGAATGCAGCCCTCGCCGGTTATTGACAGCGATGTGGAGTGGAGAGGGAGCCGTAACATTTGCATCAAATACATGTTAATTAGGCTCAATTGGACGTAGCGATTCCGTAACTAGCACTCCAAACAAGATCACACAGCTGGCGGAGCGGTGAAAGGAATCCACCTTTGCATGTCTAACAAGGGCAAGGCGGCGTTTGAGTTGCACATAAGAGCCGCCAAAGAGTTACGGCGCACAGCGGGAGCTAATGTCGCCATTAATTTGCGTAGAGTGACCCACGAGGGTTCTTAACAGCAGGAGGATTCTCCACAACAACCCACCCACAGCATTTCTATGGAAATATGCCTCATCTCTGCATGGAAATACTTGAGTCGACTCCAGCGTCTTCACTAACTGCTGTGACTTGTTTCCTAATGCGTTCGGCCATGAATGCGTGAAGTGTGGATGGAGCCTTTAGTCTGAAACCTGGAGGGGAAAGTGAAGTGCACAGGAGGGTCACTTGAGATGCTGGAACCATGAAAAAGAAAGAAAAGAAGCTTCCTGCAGAGCCGGAGATCATTTGGATCAATATGAAGTGAAGAAGGTATGCAATGAAAGCCATCTAGGACGCACGTTAGACCCATGCTGGGGTTTCTGGCCGTTTGGGTGGTGCTTTCTGTTTTTGTCGTTTTTTGTGAGAGGGCTGAGTGAACATTATGTGCGTCCTCCGGAGCCGAGAGACGATACAGCCGATCTGCTGGGACTGTGTGAGTATCACTGACGGCATACACAGGAGCTGATGAGGACAAGTCCATTAACACCAACGTGAGGAGAGGCAGTAATAAGAGCAGCGTCAGGTGATGTGACACTCACAACCCACCAGTTTGAAGCCAGGGCTTTTTTTTTATCAGCGGTAATTAGTGCTTTGACACCGGCGTCACAGCGTTCACAGTATTCCTGTCTCCCAGGGTTTACTGGATTTTACCTGTTTGGTACTAAACAGTTGATAGCTGTGTTTTATAACAAACTAATAGTTAGTAACAGAAAACAGAATCTATCTATCTATCTATCTATCTATCTATCTATCTATCTATCTATCTATCTATCTATCTATCTATCTATCTATCTATCTATCTATCTATCTATCTATCCATCCATCCATCCATCCATCCATCCATCCATCCATCCATCCATCCATGCATCTCCACTGGGACCATCTAAAGGATTGTGTCCAGCGTATGAATGTATAAACCGTATGAATTCATGTATAGAAATAATGGTATTCAGAGCAGAATGTAATGCTACGACTCCTTCAGGTAGAACTGAGGGGAGAATACGGGAGCGTTGAACTCTCTCGGTGGAAAGCCTAATTTCATGCGAGCCATTAGTTCCCAGCGCGCTTCACGTATCCATGCCGTTGCCGAGGCGGAGCCAGCAGGTCAGCAGTAAGCCCTGCCGGAGCCTTTGAGTTGCTGAGTGTTGACAAGACCAATCAATAGCAACCGCTGCCTTCTCCCGGGCTTCCTCCAGGATTCCACGAAAAGGATTTCCCCCAGCTGGAGAGAGGAGGAGCGGCTGCCTTCACATCAGAGCGATGGAGTCATCTCTTCAGACCATCTCGCCCTTTACACAGTAATACATCTTTAATGGAGTAAATAAATACGCAGGCGTGGGAGAGGCAGAGTGCATCATTAGTTGTGCGCCTGTGTTTCTACATGTGTGCATATTCTGCATATGCAGGCACATTTCTCCCTTTAGAGATCAGGCAGATGGCTGTAATATTTACATATTTTATCGCTGCGTGGAAGAAATTAAGCATGCATCATACATGCTGCAGCAGAGAACCACAATATACTGCAGCATCGCTGCCTTGTAGCGTCGTAAATCAGTCATCATACATGTAACTGCTGGAATCAACTCAACTCATGATATTCTATGGTGCAGATTTACAAGGAAGTTGGGTTCATGTGAAGCTTCCAGCCAACTCGTTGACGTCGAAATGCAACGCTTCCAAAGCGTGATGGGAAATGTGGCGCCAAAATCCAGCAAAATGTGGAAGACTTTTTCAAACGTTCACTTGAAGAAACGGCACACAAAAGTCTCACGTGAGTTTTAATTGGAAGATTTAGATGGCTATAACATTTTGCAACAAGGTAAGCCGTCTCATTCTCATTCACTCACACATAGTTTTGACACACTGGAGGACAATATTCCCGTCAAACATCCCGCCCAGAATAATTATGTATTGAGCTTATAGCGCGGGAGAGTTTAATTATGGCCCCATAAGGTGACTGAATGCAAGACGGAAGCCGGGCTCCGTTTAAATCCTCTGGTCCCTCGTCAAACGTCCCCCTTATTACGAGTAAATAATCTCATCTTCAATCATTCAGCTGCACATTAAAACATTTATGAGTGTATAATCATCGTATTTAATGGCAGCTGGGAGCCACAGCCAGACACAATCGCCAGTTTATAAAGTGCAAGAGGAAAGAAAAATGCATTTGTTTTGTAAAACGTCTATTCTCAGGCTGCTGAGCTTTGTTCATAACTCAAATAAAACAAAAAAAGGAAAAAGGATCCCCCCGTCTGCCGTGTAAGCCATGTTATCCTAAGCCAATTTATGTTGGAGGTGAGAGTGGAGTCAAATATCACCATAGTGTACAGCAGGATCCCAGCTAATCCAGTCACAATAGAAGTTTGAGCTGCCTTTAGGGAGCCCCCCCCCTCAAACATGGATAACGCCGCCACAGCCAACAGAGCCGTGGCTTCCACATTTACATAGTCGATCTAACAATCAGCATTTCCCAGCCCTGGCCTGTATGGTGCCGGGACTCTGGGTAAACCTCTTTACCGTACAGATCAAACACGACGCAGCCAGACCGGAGGGCTTGTGACGTCACGGCTCCTCAGCCAATCCCGTCTGCCGTGGCTCCGACCCAAAGACAACGGCAACCCAACGTCGAGCAAAATCCTTCAATCCGCTCCCAAGCCTCTTAATCAAATAAGGCCATTAGCTCCATCGCTAGTACTCGAGGGCTTCCGCCGCCTGTCAGCCAAGTCCAACGAGCGGCACGGTGGGTGGAAGCACCCGGAACACTGGCAGGCTGAGTAGCACCAACAAGGATTAGTTTAATCGAAGATTAGTTCGAATCAGAGTTGAGCAAAACTAGCTTTAAAATGAGTAAATCCACATTTGAAATTCACGCAGAGCTCTGAGTTTAATCAACATGGGGATGCATGCTAACCTAAATCAATATTTGAATGGGGATAAAACACAGGGTTAACTTCCAGCTGCTCTGTATTCTTTATGTTACATTGTTAGCTCAAAGTAAAAGACTGCCTGTTGGTCGGATCTCTTTGCTGTCGTTGTATCTTGAGAGGAATTCTGCAGCAGCATCCTGATTTTTCGGCTCAATCCATTTTAATTGAATTATTATTTTTTTAAACTGGTGTTCATAAACTTTTGGTGCTACCACATTAAAATAGATCCAAGTTTACAGCAGCATGAAAGTTGTACTGATGTATAAAGAGATGTCATCGTAGTTTTAAGGTGGAGTGCAACATTATTGGAAGTTAAATGATTTAATCAGCTTAAAAATACAAACCCCAGCCTTAGTAACTCCTTCAGAGAGGAACAGTGAGGCAGTAAATAAACAGAAACTGACCCAATACGTCCTTCAGTTTAAGGATCTTGCTCTTTTCTCAAAAACTCCCAATGCTTCGTCACATTACTGATGCCATAATGAAAGTCCAGGTCATTTTCACAGCTGATCTCAATCCAAGCCGGTCACCACCATGTCACACACTCACTGTGTGTTATCATCATCTCAGCAGCATAAACATAAGCATCCACACTGCTGTTAACATCCCAGCCAAGCAGACAGCTTTAAATAAAAGCTTGGTCCTACCTTCACAGTAAGTAGAATCCCCGTGGATGGAGGCAAAGCCCGCCTTGCATTCGCACTCTGCCTTCGTATTCCGGTTTTTACACTCAGAGTTTTCACCACAAATGAGTCCCTCCGCGCAGAAGTCGTAACCTGGAAGACAGGGACAAGGGAGGCCTCCATTTACGTGGGAGATAAAAGCAGACCTTGTTCTTCTTGCAAATACCGTGGGTGACAGGAAGCAGCCGGACGGAGGAGAGTTTACGACGGCAGTAAATTGTTGCTGCCATAATAACAGTGTTGCACAGCAGCGTGTACACACCCA
Source organism: Eutrigla gurnardus (assembly GCF_963514095.1). Classification (NCBI taxonomy): domain Eukaryota; kingdom Metazoa; phylum Chordata; class Actinopteri; order Perciformes; family Triglidae; genus Eutrigla; species Eutrigla gurnardus. The sequence goes on from NC_139915.1 coordinate 32,210,731, forward strand.
AACAATCGGAAAGAAAACGCATCAAAGATGCTGGTCATGTAGGAGGCTGAGAGGTTGTCATCCATCCTGCCAACAGCGTGAGAGCCACTAGTGTGTTCTGCTGCCATTCTGCGTTGACGAGCTGGTTTTTGAGGGTGCTTGTAGAGAACGGCGTGCTGCGCTACTTCAACATCAGCTCCGTGCCAAAAGCAGAAAAAGAGCCGTAAGTGGACTCGCTTCAGTCATTACAGGACCTCCGTTTTACAGAAGGGTTGAAGGAAGGGAAGGATGCTGCACTGCCAACACAGTCTTCTCAAAATAAGAGTAAAGCAAAATGTTTCATAATTATCTATCTAAATAGGCTGAATGTGACGGGGAAGTATTTAGCTCTCTTATCCTTAATGACATGATTGTTCATGTATTTACAAAAATAAAGAATCAAAGGTGTCATGACGACATTTTTACGATTATGAAAATGAAAATTCAACTTTTCGGTCATGATCTGCCATAAAACCTTCTACGATCCCGTCCAGTTTTCTCTGATTTGGTTTTGACACGTTCTTTGAGTGACTTGAATCCGTCGTATTATGTGAATAAAAAAAAAAAATCCAGCTTCCATCTCCCGACATAAAGCTCCACGCTGTACTTGTCAAGGTCATGGGGAGTGTGTGTTTTCTTCAGTGGGGGTCAGCTGTGCAGGACACACTGACTGACAACATCAGTATCCCTCACCGGCTTCCCACCAGTGAACAGTTTTATCTATGGCAGCAAATGGTGCTGCTGCTGGGATTAAAAAGCCCAAACCAGTGGCCGATGGGTGGATTGGGACTTTAACCCTCTCTGTTGTCAAACACACATGTACAGAAATGTGACAGGAGAGATAAATGGATGTACTGAGAATCAGTCAGACAGATAAGGAGGCAGACAGTCAGACGGCGAGGTGACTGTCTGCTGCTCAGTAAGTATGAGCCAATGTAGCCCATCATTTCCTGTAATGAAAGACAGACTGGCTGCACATAAAAGCCCAAAGAGGCAGCGAGCCCTGGGGAGCCATTATGGAGAAAAAGAGCCGCGTCGGCGTTATTCCTCCTCCACCACCACCTACCACCGAGCGGTGTAAACACACGTGTTAGTGCTGCACAACTAATCAAATATTAATCACAATTCCACACAATTAAATGAACACCATCGACTGCGATATCGGCGTTTTAAATTGCGAGCTCCGACTCGTCGAGAAACGAGGCTGCAAATCAAATCAAGCGCTTCCTGAACTAACAGCCAGCCACCGAGGGGCCAATCCAGATTCTTTTGGCTTCACTTGTGGGGGGGGGGAGCTGTCACGCCGCGGCACGCACACGCTGCTTTCTGCTTTACAGAATGCTGCAGTGGCAGTCCAGAGTACAAGTATATTACACCGTGTGTTGCTCATATTACAACAGAAAGCCAGCGGAAAAAAACATAAAAATGCACCGGATTGAAGTGAAGAATCTAATTCTGATGCAAAGACTTGTTAGGAATGTAGCACAGTGTGAGAGTTAAAGCAGTGCTCTGTTGATGGAATTTCAGGTGGAGATGTTTCATTTCCCTTCAAGGAGATGCACATTCTTATCCTGAGGTAAATATTTGTACAGTGGCAGCGACGTACCAAACATTGAATGTGAAAGTGCAAAGAAAAATTTTTTTCTTGCGACAGTCGGGGGAGGGGATAATCGTGATAAATCAATGTGATTTCAAGTCGCGGTGGCTGTTTGCTGGATATTTCTGGAGTCTCTCTCCGTAAACAGTTGCGTAACGACCAATTTAACTGAGGATTTAACAGCGACGGTACAAGTGGAGGCAGCCGCGCTGTGGAGAAGACGTCTGGAGATGATTAGGGAATAATGGCCGAGTTTCTGCAGTCGTGGGTGTGAGAGGGAGACAGGAAGAGACGCTGATGATCAATCTTTAATTGTTCGCTCTTACTCTATAAACTCTCCTCTCTGCTGCCCGTTCCTCGATGCCTTTCTTCTCTCTTAAACAAGTCTAACTCACTATTATTATTTCTCTACCCTCCCCTGCCCTCTCTCCTCATCCTTCACATTTCCTTTACTCTCTCTCAGCATAGAAAGTCTTGTTGAATCCTCTCTTTAACCTCCTTATCTTCCTCTCCCCTCGTGTGCTTTACACTCTTTCCCTCCTTTCTGTTCAGCATCGCAGCTCTCAGAGATGTCTTCTCCTTTACGCTCCCTCTCATCACCTCCTTTCCTTTCCTGCCGTCTCTTTCACCTCCCATCATCTCCATTTCCTCTAAATGCAGCGAGTCCAAGTCCCACTACCTACATGAGAGCACAATGTCCTCCCCTCGGAACAATGCCCCGGGTTCCTTTCATTATTGCTCCCACAGCCTCCTACAGCGTGTTTATTCAACGTATTTACTCAATTACCCGTGGCTATGTACGCTGTAGAGCCTTCCCCCGCCAAAGCAGCGGCGGCCGGGCAAATAGGCATCGCAGGAAGACCAATCTGCTCCGATCGGCATCCCGAACCAAGAAGCACTCATACAGAGACGTAGCCTGAATGAGCATCGGGCAGACTGGTGATGTTTACTCGCCGGGCGGCGGCGGCGGCGGGGGGGTTGGTGTGTGTCATGCACCTGAGAGTAGTGCGGTGCATATGCATGAGGAGGAAGACATACCTCTGCAAACGTTGCAGCATCGGCCGTCTGGGAGGACCTGTTCACCCACGGTGCAGTTGAGCTCCGGACAGGCTTCGGTGACCTTCACCATCAGGCCGTTCTGGAAAAGACCGCACAGAGACACAACAAGCGTCTTCTTTAACATGTTTTTATGATAAATAATGTTAAAGGCATACGTCCCCGGTGGAAACAGGAAGCTGTATTGAAATATATGGAGTCAAAATATAAAACAAATTTAGAATTCGGTGTGTTTTTGACCGAGAAAAGGCAGACGTAGACTTTTTGGCTGGATGTGGATGAAAGACAACAACTCCCACAATGCACAGCTCCGCAGGTGCAAGCTTCTAAGCAAGATGGAGGATGTTGCTTTTAGTTTCAAGAAGTGAGGTCCCACCACTGGTCTGTAACAGGTCTGTAGTCTCAGTGGGTCCCACCACTGGTCTGTAACAGGTCTGTAGTCTCAGTGGGTCCCACCCACTGGTCTGTAACAGGTCTGTAGTCTCAGTGAGGTCCTATCACTGGTCTGTAACAGGTCTGTAGTCTCAGTGGGTCCCACCACTGGTCTGTAACAGGTCTGTAGTCTCAGTGGGTCCCACCCACTGGTCTGTAACAGGTCTGGAGTCTCTTAAATGCATTTCTAACCCTTTTAGATCACATCCCCAGTCACATGATGCACCTAGTAAACAATACATGTTGAAAATAATCACAATGAATCCATTTGTTTATGTGTTAACCTCTTTTTCTTCACGGGGAAATATTAGGCACGCTTACGTCAGCTATTTCCAACATCCATCCATCAATCTGGGACTCCGGCTCTTACAGAGAAGGTCGTGAGCTAATCTTTTCAGCGGTGAAATTAAATTCCTCCCAACATCATGTTCCCACCTGCCTAACCTGCTTCACCCAGAGATCTGTCTCAGTACGGAGGTGAGATCCTGTAGACGGGAGCACGGCAGCTTTCTCCGTCCACACGGGTCTGACGTCCATCTATCTTCATGCAGGACCAACCGGACACAGGCAGCAGGGCGACTACACTCCATAAACCTCTAAATCACATATTTTATGGATACTTCAGATTATACTTAAGCTATAACAATAACAGTATGGAACTACTATCAAACTGGACAATAGTTAACACAGTCACTGCAGAAGGTTTGTAGAAGAATGAGCATGTGTATTCAATCAGAGATAAGTTTGGAGTTTTATCTGTATTATTATTATTTTTTTTGTACATTTTGTGTATTTTCTATTCCTGAAATTCTTGTTTTTATTTATTTATTTTAATTGTATTATTATGTTTTTATTTTTTTATAATGTTTTTATTATTATATTTTTATTTTTTTATTTTTACATTTTAAACTTTATTTTATTATTGGCTTGTTTTAATGTTTCTTTTCTCCAATGCTTTTAATGTTTTATGTAAAGCACTTTGAATTACCCTGTTGTTAAAGGTGCTATACACATAAAACTGCCTTGCCTACATAATTAATTGTCTGAATGACGTTAAAAGTTTAACACTCAACACGATGACACCATTGTGTCTACAGAGAACCACATTATGACCCGTCTTACGGCCATGTTTTACAATCCTGCAAATCAAGCTGATTGTAAAGTTGTTGTTGTTTTTATGATGAATAAATATTTTAGGTTCAGAGAGCAACATTCTGCCATGAACCTGATCATGTATCACAAAGGATGACATTACTTTTGAGTTTGAAACAACAAGGGCCGTTAAAAAGAAGGATGATTTGAGACGTTAAAACACCCGGGTACTTTAAAAGCTCCTCCTGGCCGAGTGCGGCTGCCATGACAACAGAGAGGGTGATATGGAGAGGCTGCATATACACTGTATATAGGGTGCTCATTTTGACGAAGAGGGCATGAATACAGATAGCAGGTAAGGTGCAGATTGGCTCCACTAAAGATGGGAAACAAAGGGGGATCGAACTCCGTGTCATCTTCCCCTGGGCCTCCAAACAAACCGCCCGGCTGGTTCGCAGCTCCAGACCTCTCAAGGTCGGAGGTATCGACTCTAAGCACATTTCTCCTTCAATTCCATTCAAACTTTCTTCAATGTCGCTCCGTTACCGGCCTCATCTTCTCATAGTAGAGCTTCATACTGTGAGCAGTTTATCAGTCAGTTCTAATGAGAACTCCAGCTCTTTCCACATGTTCATCTCTGCATACCGTGTGTATAAATACATACCGCTAACATGGCAGGCTGAATTACTTTATAGTTTTACACACATATGCCAAGATTTATTTCCCAGTGAAACAGGATAAGCAGCGCGACATGATGTTAGCTCCCGACCTTCTCTAGGTCGGTGGCGAAGCTGCAGATCGACTAATGGATGGACGTCATATCATTAGTTGTAAGCATGTGTCATATTTTGTTTTCCAGTAAGAATTATGAGTTAAAAATACCTTTTATTTTCAGCATATGTTGTTAAATAGGTGCAAACTATGATCTGAAAGGGTTAAAAGGGCATTTTTCATCTCAGCTCGACTTTAAAGCCTTAAAAAAAATAAAACGTTCAAGGCCAATTCTAAAAAAAAAAAAATCCACAAATTGGCCACTAAGCAGAGCTCAAATCGAGGAGTGAAGGATGACTGTAATTGCTTGAATTAATGATGTTTCGAGGTGCCTGCGGGCTTAATAACGAGTTCAGGAATCCACGGCGTGGCACTTTGTGAGCTAAAACATGCATAAAACGCTTGGTTTCCACCTTAAAAAACAGTGTCTTTCAAGACAAATGGCTCCCCGGTGGAGAAACCACACCTCTGTTCCGTGCTGAACTGGAATAATGGCTTTAATTATCAGACATGAAGTGATGAAGCTTGTATTCAAATCGGGGCCTTTGTGTTGCTGTGTTTCATATTTATTCTAATTACCTGGCTACCTCGCCATTAGAGGGGGATTGGGAAACTAATTGAGCAGTTTGCCACACACAATCATGAGCCAGTAACGGTGTATTGTGATCGAGGTCTTAAATGTTACCTTGCATTCCCTGCAGCTCCGGGACAACAAGCGCTGGCCTTCAGAAAACATCTGGCCCATATAGGTGCATTTCGCTGCAGGCACACACACACAAAAACACAAATATTAATGTTAGCACAGTCGCTATGTAACACCAGGAATATAATAATTACTCAGACAGCATGTGGTTCTCCCACAAACACCGATAAAATGTTTTTCTCCGCTGCCTGTGAAGAAAAAACTAACTTTCCAGCCTGAAGTTCTGCATAGTTAATTCTGTCAGAAACAAAGTTGTCCGCGGCTCGTGTGGATAAGCGGAGAGGAAATGTAACAGCGCATTAAGAATACAACAGAGGAGACCCTTCTGCATATTCCTCTGGCGATAAAGCCGAAATAGAAAAAAAAATGAAGCACATGATACGAAGTCCTGCTTCCCCTCTCCTCTCCAGGGTGCAGGACTGTGGAGCGCTCCGTCGCTGCTCTGGACCGCCGCTCCCTCGCTCCCGTCTCTGCCAACGCTCTGATGTTCACAGGGGAGGAAGAGGAGGAAGAGGAGGAAGGATGGAGGGCTGGAATTATTCAAAGACCAACGATCGTTGGGGGGATTCAGTGGGTTTTATTGCAGTACAGCAAGAGAGACACCAGGCCCCTGTGTGTGTGCTTCATACTGGAAATAGTGCTGCGGTGAAAACGGCTGTGATCTGGCAGATAGTTTATCTGAACATGGGCCACACACACAGCGGCCCTGCTGTTTGCATCCACGGTGCTTCCAGGTGTAGCAGTGCCTTCCAAAGGATGACATGTCAGCTTTGGGGATTTGTTCAAATGCATCGTTTCCCCGACAAACCAAATGTTTACGGTTGTCTCCTATAGAGAGGAACAGGAAGTGACCCTGTTGCACTGAAATATTTATAATAATATATATAATATGTTGCAGATAAATCAGGTCGGTTAGCCAGCAATGCTAACGTTTGCAGATAAAGACATCACCATCATTTTGGTTCTGAAAAGGCAAAAAAAAAAGTCCAAACTTTTGATGTAATGAGTATCGCTCTTGACGTGAAGTCGGTTTGCCATGTGGAGAAATCCGACATGCTGGGACTAATTGCGGTTGCTTAGCGATGATCGGAAACAACGAAGGATTTAGCGGTTCCGTCAATTACTCGTACTTTTTCTGGCGTCAAACATTTAATCGTCATTAAACTTGTATCCCCGTCCCTCCAGGCCGGCCGGCAGCCAGGCAGCCTCCCTCCTGCTGTGCTGCTGCTGTTCCATCACCATCCAATTAAAATGCACATCAAAAGAGCGTTTTTTTCTACCTGGACTCTACCCAGGCTTTTCTGTCTAACTGACAAATAAGAACAAAAGTGGGGTTTTTTTTGGTCCAGTATTGAGCGACGGGGTCTTTTACATCCAGTGTCATAATAGGTGGGACATGAACATGATAATAAACAGACTGGATCAAGGGAAACGGAGTCCTTTTTTATAATGTCAGACACAATCTGAGCCCTTGCAGCTCGTTTCTCGGCTTGTCCCTCAAAACTAGAGCAAACATTTCTGTCCCCTATAAAAACGATGGTACAGGTCAAAAACGACAAGGTTACCCTTTCATGTTGAACTGTCCAGACAATGGAGTCTTGGTATTTGACAAGTCTAAGTTCATTCCGATCAATAAAAGGCCTCAAAAAGGTACAACTTCTTGATTAACATGTATTGATATCACCAAAAACTGATTACAGAGGAAGAATTGATTTTCCAGAGAGCAGCTGTGTAGAGATGATCTCATTCTGGCTTCAAAGCTGCTTTCAGAGAGAAAATAGGAGGTGGAGGACACGGAGTAGACGATGGTTATTTGTATACCCATTTCTATCATCATCAGCTATTTTTAAATTCTTGGCAGAAAAACAAAACGAGCGGTAAACAGCAGCTGATTTGACCCGAGTCTAATTGCGTAGCGAGGAAAAGGTATTTTTGTTCGACAGCGGAGGAGGTTCATTCACGTTTCTTCCTGCTTGATCTTGAACGCGTGTGTGCTGCTGATACTCACGTCTGCATTTCTTACAGCAAGTCCCGTCCACGTGGACCGGCAGCGAGTCCTCGGAGCAGTTAGCTGGAGGACAGAAGATCCTGCGACACTCCACCACACCGTTCTGGAAGAAAAGAGGCTTTTTTTATTAAATCCAAAACACAAAAACGTGAGGAGCAAAAATCGTAGAGCTGCCAAAAAGAGATAAACATACTTCGTTATGTGTCTAATTACTTTTGTGCATGTATTCATGTGATTTTATATATTTATCTGGATAATAATACATTTATTTGAAAGGTGCTTTACATGATAAAACTGTTAAAATAAGACCCAAACAGTAAAATGAGAAAGCAAAGAAATAAACACTACTGGAAAAAATAAATAAATAAAAACCCTCAGCCCTGAATGTCTCGTCGTGTTGCTGCCTTGCAAACCCAAAAACAGTTCAGAATCCACCCTTCAGGTGTGCATTCTGAAACTAAAAGCTATCATCTTTCACGAATGGAAAAAATAAATATTATAATGTCATACGATCAGATAGCGGATTCATCACCGCGTGCCGGATGGCGGATGCTGAAACCGAGAGGCCCGCTGATAACAGGTAGTTATATTCAGGCCCTGAAGGAGCGCCTTCATTTTTTTTTTTTTTTTTTTTGGATGATATCTCTCTCTGCGAGCGCCTCTTCATTTCATGAGTCATCCGGAATGGTTCCCCCAGGACGCCGCGGTTATCAGTTAATGGCATGTCCACGGGAGGAAATCAGACCCGCTAAACGAGACCCTCTGCTTGATGTGCAATGATGCAGCAAGTCTAATTCCCCAGGGGTCCGGGCCATGGCCTGATTCAACACATCTCACAAACCGGGGCTCCTATAGTGTGTATGAGTGCAAGCAGGGAGGCTCGTTAGGAGGGGGGAGGGGCTGGGAAAGAGGGAGGTCTGATTGGAAGACGAGTTAAGGAATTATAGTGAATAATGATCCTCTACACTCTTATGTGTCATGAATCTGTGATTTTGTTAATAACTCCCTGGGAGAAGAAAGATTGGACCGTTCTGGTTGAATAAAGGATAAATAAACAGTTAAAAGGGGACTTGATGTTAATGAGGGTTGAATGAACACGAAACACACAGTAATTACAGTCAAAATGAGCTTCTCCCAGCAGGTTGACCCTAAAAGAAGATTTCATAAATAAATAAACATGCATGAAATCAAAACCTCTTTTTTCTTGCAGAATGATATTTGTTAAGGATACATGCATAATAAAACACTGTGTTTGGACTATATTACTATATTATGTGTTAAAAACTTCCTTCTTCTCATCACTCAGTGAAATCCACCAGTCAGAAAACCCTGCAGATGGATCGATATGCCATCTATTGAATGTGTGTCCTTCAGGGAGGATTCTAGAGGATTCTTCCAGTTTGAGAGGTTTTTGTTTTGTTCCCTAAATCAAGGCTCTAAGGACAGAAGGTGTCATTCCCTGTCCAGATTGTAAAGCCTCAAACGTGTGATATTGGGTCCATGCCATTTTTTTTGATGAAAGGCGTCGCCTCGTTCTCCGACACTCACCTTACACGCACAGTTCCTGCAGTTCTCCGGCTCCGCCCACAGCTCCTGGTCCCGGTAGACCAGGCCGTTGGCGCTGCAGGTCCTCTCGCAGTGACAGCCCTCCAGCTGGGTCAGCCTGGACTCGGCGTAGTTCAGCTGAGGACGAGCACAGCATCGCCGGTCAACAAAGCCACATTAACAGTCTAGGTGTGCATGCAGGTTAACCCCCCCGCCCTCGACGCCCCGGAGCGTGCCCCCCGGTCAGTTTCCAGCGAGGGCTGCACCGCTGGGAGCCACTCATTAGAAGGACACCGAATAATAAGGGATCATCATTCAGCTCATGCTGCAGACCTCGGGCTATAATCTACTGAGGGATGACAGACAGCCTGACAGCCTCAATCCTGCCTCGCTCCTCTTTTATTTGCACACACTGATCTGCCCTTCCTCCCCGGCTCTCTCCACGCCGCCGTCGCCTCCTGCATCAACCGATCACGAGTAAACCTTTCCTTTAACAGCCGTGTCTCTTGGAGATTCTGTTTATACACTACTCATTTGTCCGGCCGAGTATGTTTTGACACCTTGTTGTGCCGGCTGATCGTGTTCAGGGCTGCTCGTCCAGAGGCGGCAACAAAAGCACTCGGTTGAAGGTTAAGGGAGAGATCTGCTCTCATGCCTCGAGTCACTGTTGACCTTTTGCAATACCAAACCAAAGAGCAGGGTCCTTCCTTAACCTTAACCAAGCCCTGTGGGGGCCACAACACATCCTCAACCAGTGCATCGAATAATGGAGCTGGGTCAGTGAAGGGAAGAAGCAACAAAACCACTTGGTTAGACGTAGGAAGGGCGTGGTCGCGGCTTTAATGAGGAGCTGTCGTTCACACGCAAATAAATGACTATATCTACAACATACTGTCTGGCCCACACATGAGCAATCAGAGTCCTATTTGAGATGTGAGGGAACTAAAAGGACCGACTGATCCGAGAGCCGCGGGTCAAGTCTGGAACCGAAGCTCCACTTGAGACCCTCGAGGCTGCTTTGGCGCTCTCCACCTCCGCTCCTCCGACACCTGCCCCGACCTCAGAGAAACAGCAAGTTAGCCGTGAAATACAGAGGCTTCTCAGTTTAAAAAAATCCTGGATGTCACTTAGGCTTTTTACTTCATTTAGAGGAGTCCGGGCTGGCTGCCGGAGAGCTGCGAGCGGCAGAGATGCGTGTCCTGTCAAAGCCCCAAACAAAATGTTTGAAATGCAGTTTCAAAGGCTGGGAGGCTGCCTTGAGGCACCACAGAGGAATAGAGCTCCGGTACAACGAGAGCATCGGTGATATCACACGGAGGAGTCAGGGGCTAATAGGCATGTAGCTGGTATGGTTCATACGTGAGACACCAGTGAAATACTAACGCAGCAGCTGGAGATGAAAACGCCTGCATGTCATACATGGCTGATATCTGGGGACCAATCAGAGCTGCTTCCACAAGCAATTCATTGGATTATGTTTGGAATTCATATCTTGGATGTCGGCCATCAAGTAATTATCATATTTAAGGCGTGACAAGTAAACAAAACACACTGAGATCCAACACCTACGTTTGAAAGCTTCATACTGATGCATCTTTAATGTGTTTGGGGAAAATCCATCATTAATGGATACAAACACTACACTGAAGTATCAAATGTCTTTGTTTCTCAAGAAAACACATATTTGATAATATTATATTCCATATCTGCCAATAGATCCCTTCAATGCCTCACACCGGCCCTTTAACACTAAACCAGGAACACTATTTATTCTCAGAACTGTGTTGATGCCAACTTTGCTCTCGCCACCTCTGTTGTAGGAAACACCAAAACCAGAGTCCAACCCCCCCGTCCACACAGAGCCCCGCCTCCTGGACGAGCTACTGTAACTGCACACAGGAAATCAAAGGAGCTCTTCTGCACTAACAAACATTTACACAGCCGACGGCCCTGAATCCTCTGTTATTGCTAAGAACACTGGATGGACTCAAAGCCGCTTTCATGGCTTACACACGAGGGAATCCACCACCGCCGCCGCTGCAGCAGCAGCAGCAGCAGCTATGCAGGGGAATGTTGAACAGTTCATGCATCATTTATTTATATAGCTATCCTGAGCAAATGGCTTATGGCTTAAGCTTGCTGTAGTGTGAAGACCCGTGTATATCCCAAACTGTCAACTTTCTCATTAGGTTAGAAAAACAGCCTGACAATTCACTTTACAGATAACTCAATGCCATTTTTCTTTTTTAATTTGGGAAGGAATTGTGGAAGATTCTCTGCTGTGAGGCAGATTTTTTTGGACTGCAATCAAAATGAATTGTAAAACACAGAGAGGTCTGTGATTGGTCCAGATTAACAAGTGCAACGAATCTGGAAGGACGTTTTGTTGCTGTTTATTTGGAAAATTGTTTCACTAATTGTTTATTGTCACCTCTATTTTAGGCAGAAATCTGAGAGAAAAAGCTGACAAACAAACAAAATAGCTACTGTAACTTTTGTAGTATGCAACCTCATAACCTTTTGTATATGACAGAAATACTTCTGCATGACGCCAGACAGTAGCTGTCGCTTCTGCCATTTTTTGAAGATACGTTCTTCAGTTGTCAAAGAAACAAACACAAAATATGGAAACAGTTTGTATGAGATGATAACTAATTCCTTATAAATAGATGCAATGAAGCCAAAGAGTCTTTATTGCTAGAATTGCTCCATCAGCCTTCATACCACTAGAGGTAGGTGGGACCGTGTTTGAATCGGGGCAATCAAACCCTTTAAAGACGGATACAATAATATTGGATTTGCATCTACATTCATACCTTTAAAAAAGTGTTATTGAGCCATCTCTTCTCTGTCTTATGAACACCCGCCTGTGCTTCGTCTCACAAACCGGTATAATCCATGCAAACGCTGCCCTGCTAATCCACACACACACTACAGCAGAGACCTCGCCTTGACATTACACACTCCAAGCAATGATTCCCCTCGTGCTCAATCCCTCAACCCTCTGGAGCCTGACGGGCGGAGAGCCGTTTCCCCGGCAGCGGTGGGGGGGGGGGGGGGGGGGGGGGAGGTCAGGTGGCAATAGGTGGAAGCGTGTTCACGTGAATGAGGCTGCGTTGACACAGCGGTGGGGTAATGTTCTTCATTTCACCCTCATTCACACCCAGAATTATTCTATACCCCCCACCCTGCAGAGATGTCCTTGCTCCATTCACTCCCACCGCTATCACTCACTCATGCACACACAAGCACACACTCCATCACACACACACACACACGCAGTTATGCAGATGTTTAGTCTTATGATTGGTTCAATCTTCCCCCCACGGCTGCACTGCAGAATGCACACCACCTGTTAGCCTCCTGCTGTGCCAATGCCGTCTCCATTCCCCGTCACTCGGGATGCTTTAGTATGCAGCACATACTCGTTGAGTATGTAGCATGTGATTTTTAACAGTGTTGGAGCCTGCTACCTTTGTTGGTCAACGTTAACGAAGCAGTCATAAGCCGTTTCACCATGTTAGTCAAGTCACATCATTTAAACAGCATGTTTAAAAACAACAGGAGTTGACCCAAGGAGTTATGCTAAAGGTAATGATCTGCTCCACTACAGGCAAACACAATTAAAGGCATAAAAGGTGCATAAAAGGCAATGCAGCATAATGTTATAGGATAATAATACGATAAACGGCGTTGAGAGGGGACTTGAGTTGAGTGAAATAAAAGGTGGCTCTTTAAACTTGATTTAAAATGCTCTCTGAGTGAACCAGATTTCTGTTGGTCTCTAACCAACGCAGGCGTTAACACACAGTCCAAGTAGAAAACACACGTGCTGAATCACAGTGTGGACGACCTTTACATCCTCCAGTCACACTAAATACATGTATGACCTTCAGAGTGAATTCAGGTTTGAGCACTCGCTGCTTCAAATGACAGGAGATAAGCACATAAAGCATCCTTACAGACAAAGCTCCGCTCTTCTTAAACTCCACATCTCTGGCCACTGAGCAAACCTCTGCTGAGGACGGTGGTCAAAAGCTCCGGAACAAGCAACTTAATGGTGCTATACAGCTCATATTCACATCTCCCGCTTCATCAGTCTAATCCTCATTTTTGCAACCAAAAAAAAAAAAGCTGAGTAAAATAATATCAGCACTTCTGGGACCTCATCTGTTCCCTCTTATCTGCATATTAATATGTTTTCAGTTTTGTCTGCAAGTCTTTTAAAACCCACTTCAAATCACACATCTGACAGAATAATCAGATCCTCTAAAGAGAGGTTCAGGTGCGTGTTAATTCTGGTTTTGTTTGCCGACAATAACTTCTATCTTTTTTTAGGCCTCTTGTTGAAATTAAACAAAACTGAGACGCTGAGAAAAAAAAAAAAAGAACAATGTACCTCAATGAAGGCAGCAAATAAATGAAAGGATTCAGCCGTCTCCAGCTGTAGTGGAGACGGGAGTTATTTATTCATTCCATTTATTTATTTATTTACAGCAACTGGGAAAGATATTAGTGGATATTTTAGCTGGAAACTATTATTTAACACTGACATGGTGGCCAACCTGTTACATAATCAGTGTGTTTTTAATATTCCTGACACATGAATGACTGATACATCTCGTTCAGTAGCATCTAACTAGGCGGGTAGGGCAGTTTCCAAGCTGGCCAGATGGTGGCGCCACCACAACGGACTTCACGGTTTTCCCTTTCACATTTGCATCTAGATCAATTGTTATGATTCTTATTAATTCCAAATCTGTTTTTCTATTGTTTTTTTTCTAAATCGCTGCTCCTTTTACACATTTGTTTTTACAATTTTCCATAAATTTGAGCAAACGTCTGGACCAAGTTCCTTTTTTCAGATTTGTGATGTTCATTACAGTTTTGCATGGATTATATTTCAGGAAATGAAATATCTCCTGAATGCAAACACATTTGGTGGATCTGTGTAGATATGATGTCTGCTGGATGCTTGATATTCTAACAATCACATCTCCTGGAGACCAGGAAACTTCTGAGGGTACGAATGAACACCTTCTTATAGCGTTCGTGTCTGGTCTTTGTTCCTACCTTCAGGGTCATCTTGGCCAGCAGCTCCTGAAGGTCCATGATGCCTTGCACCAGGCTGAGGAAGTCACTGCAGGTCGGACAGGCTCAACGGAGGAAAGGGAAAGCACCACAGCAGAAGAAGAGAAGAGAGGGAGAGAAGGAGGGAAGCGTTTAGATAGAAGACATACAAAACAAAGAGTATTAGCCTATCGTTATGGATTTGGACACCATGTCGGCCAGGAGTAAACAAACGGGGAGCGTCTGTTCACTCGTTTGTCTGCCGTTGGTATCAATAGTGGAGTGACAAGGTGTGATTACATGCCTTATTGATCAGTAACAGACACGGCACACAGCGGTGGCCCTGTATCTTAATCTGTTTGACAGTGAGCAGATGGAGAAACAAAGCAGGCGCAGGAGAGGCTGCGATGAATCTGAATTACAGCTAAATGAAGATTACTGCAGTGGAGGAAGATGAGGCTTCGTCTGTGAGGTCACCAGCAGCAGCCGCCGCAGCGCTCGTCTCAGTCCACCTTAATGAGCAGCGGTGTCTCTCAGTGTTTGTCAGGGAACGCTGTGTTCGACGGCGTCATGGTGATACTCACTGCGGTTGAGGTTAGGACACTGCGATATGTAGCCGTTGGGAGCGAAAATCAACTTCACGTCCTGGATAACGCCCTAGCAACACAGAGGGGGGGGGGGACAATTAAAGACGTGGACTGGCAACATCATGGGATACATTAACATTAAAATATCTATCTAATAAGATGTTTTCAGTGCTCATAACGACCAATCAGAGCCCAGGAGTCTCTAACGCGGTTGTCCAGATCATGTGACTGTATTGGACGTTTCTCACCTCAGAATGTGAATTTTTAGTGTACTTGGTTTTGTTGTTGGGGTCATGAACTTTCTCATTTACATCTGTCTCATGTCCTTCTATAGTGTCGAGTTGGAGAAAATATGATATGTTCACCACCTCGGGTTAGCATGTTAGCATGTTAGCATGCTGACATTTACATGACATCGTCAGTACACGGTGAAAAGGTGATTTTCAAACACATCTTTTAAAAACACATTTGCAACTGCAGCCAAATCAACTCACAGCATCTGATGATGAAATGATTTTGATTTGATCTTTATTTCCCTCAATGTTTACAATATTTACATGACATAAAATACATCATACAGATATGAAAAAGACAAAAGAAATCACTAAAATCATTGAAGTTCGAGGGACAGGAGTCATGTCCTGCCCCTTCTTTACAATATCCCATGTAATTTACATATCATTTACATATAGTTAATATGTGTGTGAAATTTGAATATAAGCATTATATCCAACACAACATAATAACAAAATAAAAAAATAAAAAACAACACACAACAAATGTTATTTTCCCGTCAACAACAATTTATTTTATTACAATGAAAGTTGTCAGAAATGGTGAAAAACCACAGAATGCTGAAAAGAGAGAGCAACGTATCCATCAACCAATCGACTGAAGCAAATGGACTTCACGTATAGATTGAAGCGAGAGGCCTATAACCGATAGAGTCCTCTCCTTTTGTCTGTCCGTCACGCTGAGTGACAGCGGCTCCGCCGGGCTTCTAAAGAGAAGAGGAAATGCACCCTACTCTAATGGAAAAGCTAACTTGTAAACACACACACACACACACACACACACACAGGGGTAATATAATGTCATCATTCCTTCAAAGTGGCTGCTGAAAACACGCTGCGAGGACATTTGGAATTCACCACCTCGAGCACGGCTGCCGTCGACCCCTCGCGTCCCGCTCGCTATGCCAATGTGAAATCCATTTACAGTACATTCTGGCTGCCGGACCCCCGACGCAAGCAACACCTGTCTGCATCTCCACCGAGACACCAGAGAGAGAGAGGGAGAGAGACATAGAGACATAGAGAGAGAGAGAGAGAGGTTTCCGTGTCACTCGGAATGAAAATGAGGGTGTAGATCACAGATGTCTGTCCCAGTGGTGTAATATAGAGACCCTGACCACACATCACTGTCAGTCATCAGGATGTAATTCCAGGTCGTAGTAATACTCTCTCTCTCTCTCTCCCTCTCTCTCTGGGCGTGTGTCTAACAGCAGAGCGTTTGGATTTCTAATGCAGAAACGCCGACTTCCAGCTTTAAAGCTGCACTCGTGCATATTTTTAGAACGGCGATGGAATGAAGGAGTGCGTTTAATGAGTGGTGACCTCTCTGCCGCTGGATGGAGATTTGTATTTTTAAGCTTCTTTTAACTCCCACTTTGTTTTTTTTGATTCACAGCTTTCTGATGAAGGCAGCCGTGTTCAGCATACACGTGAATTCAATGAGTAAATCACGGCACTCTATTTTGGATTTAAAAATGAGAATGTTTCCTTCAGATATTTCAAACCAATTCCAATTTGTACGATACAGTCGATGTGTTACATTATTTATATAAAATGTGGAAAGATTGCCTGAAAAAATAAATAAAAAAAGAATATTTTTTAATAAAAAAAGTAAATAATCTATTATACTTTACGACATTGATGCAGAATTGTTCAACAAAGCATCACGATGCATCACAGAATTCATTATTTCTCCCATCACTAAAAACAACTGAAGCATTTTCTCTCCTGTTGAGTTGGTGGAGACCAAACCAGAGCTAACAGAGAGTGAATATTATGTACGATTTTACTAATGCTACTTTTGTTCCTCGTCTCCTAGAAGATTTTATTTGGTTTAGTTTTTATTTCTGAATAATAATAATCTGCTGCCACGAGAAAACCAGAAGCTCCTTCAGCCTTTGTGTTGCCGGCTCTGCTGCAGTAAAATAAAGGTAGTAGTCTTGAACAAGCAATGTATGTCAGCAATTGTTAGCCAGAGCAATCTTACAAGGTGATTGGTTGCATATCACCTCGATCTGCCTTAGTGGCCGACAAGCATCTTCTTTTAGGATGATGTATGGCCGAGTGGATGAGTTTCCTCCGAACAAATACACAGCATCACTTTGATCAGCTATGAAGCCGGAGCTCCAACACTGTTCATCCGATGTGTTTGTGAAGACAACAGAGCTGGAAGTCACAAATAACATCATTGTTTTCATTTCCAAGCTGCTGCAGTACGGAGACGAAGCAATTAAAAATGTGTCACTGTCCAAACACCTACAGATGGCATTGTAGTCCTGAGTACATCAAAACATTCCAAAAGTGTGTGTGTGTGTGTGTGTTCATATAGTTGTATGAGAAAATGATGTTTTTGTAATTATAATTAGATGAAAAATGAGATAATATGAGAAATAGGATGGGTTTAAGGTCCGCGCTGGGGAACGAAAGCAGCCAATGAGGGTCCTCACAAGTAGAGCAGTGTGTGTGCGTGTGTGTGTGTGTGTGTGTGTGTGTGTGTGTGTTATTTATGCATCATTCCTTTCTTTGTGTCCCCAATCGTTCACACGTTCTCTCGCCATTATTGCTGATAAAATCCCCTTCAGTTCAGCTTGCTCAGTCATAATTCCCAGTTAGCTGGTTTATTACAGCAATAATAAGCCGGGCATATTTTGGCAACACTTTGGCCCTCGGGCAAACATTGACAGGAGGCTTATTGTGCTGGGTGAGGCTTTATCCTGGTGATTCTGTTGTGATGGTGCACACCGTGACCTTTGTTTGGCTCGAGTCAGGATCTGAAGACTTAACCTTCACCTGCGGTTTCATCTCTCAGGACTAAAGCAGCGTCGGCAGCACTGATTAACAACGAGAGGAGGTGTAGGAGGCAGAGAGGAGGTGTAGGAGGCAGAGAGGAGGTGTAGGAGGCAGAGAGGAGGTGGAGGAGGCAGAGAGGAGGTGTAGGAGGCAGAGAGGAGGTGTAGGAGGCAGAGAGGAGGTGTAGGAGAGAGAGGAGGTGTAGGAGGCAGAGAGGAGGTGTAGGAGGCAGAGAGGAGGTGTAGGAGAGAGAGGAGGTGTAGGAGGCAGAGAGGAGGTGTAGGAGGCAGAGAGGAGGTGTAGGAGGCAGAGAGGAGATGTAGGAGGCAGAGAGGAGGTGTCAGAGGCAGAGAGGAGGTGTAGGAGGCAGAGAGGAGGTGTAGGAGGCAGAGAGGAGGTGTAGGAGGCAGAGAGACGGCGATGATCCCCGCCAAGGATCCTTACACGTATCATAAAAACACGAGCTTCACTTGAATTTCAACTTGTTTTGAGGAGGTTTTGATTGGTCACTTATTTTAATTTTACTTGTATTCTTATCTCTGCTTTTTATATAGTTTTATTGTTTACTGTTTATTGTTTACTTTCTACATTTAGTCTAGTTTTTGTGAGCTGCTGGAAATACAATTTCCTTGCGGGAGTCATCCCAAAGGGATCAATATAGACAAGTCTTTTAGTTCATTTTCTAAGTAGGTGTAGGTTAATGGAAATGTCGGACCATCTAAGAATGTTTTGTTCAAGTAAGGGAGACAAAAAAATAAGAATTATATTCTTCTTTCTGCTCCTTTCCAATCATGAAATGCATTAATTTGACATTCTGTTGCCGAGGTGGAATTAATTCATGCATAACATTTGTTTGGCGCAATAAAAGACAAGACATTTGGAAATGATTCCAACTTTATGGGCAACCCTGTACTTCCAAAAGCATCAATCGTGCAGAAAATGTAGAGGTTAATGTAGTACTAGGATGATGTTAATGAGTAATAATGCTAGGATCCACTGCATATTTAAAGTTTAGCTCTTCAAAAAAAGAAAGACCATAATATGCTGATTTCTTTCCCTTTTGTCCATTCTCCTTGTAGAAGTCATGTAATTAAGCCTGGTGATGGAGGTTTGAACATCAGCCTGGGAGAAGATGATGCTGTGTAGTAAAGTTGAAATATAACGCATAAACAACCACCAGGAAACAGGAGGAGACACGGGAGAGTGTGAAGACGGAGATCTGAGCTCTCGTGTCTCCAGGTCGGGCTTCGTCTTTCATCACGCTGCCTTTATGGAAGGAGCTCTCAATCATTGTCCGGAGTCCATTCATGAAGCACAATAGCACCGGCTCCAAAAGAGTCTGCGGTGTCCCTGAGGAGTCAGCATCCTTGGGACCATGGATTCTAGATAAAGATAATTTATTACAGGACGAGGACGAGGTGCATCTCACCGAGGGCTCGATATGTTTTATTTAAAGGCCTAGTTAGCTGGTTTTATCATTACCCCGCTGCCGAGCCCTGAACGGGATAGATTACAGCTGCAGCTTTATTTTTCTCCTCCCGTATCTCCATCTGCAGTGTTCCCTCTCTCGCCTCTCTATTCTTTTTTCCTTTCTCGTTTCCCAAACAAGCTCTTCAGCCCTCTTGGCTTTCTGACATGACAAGGCGTAAGTAGGCTGTATTTATCCCCTCGTCTTTAGCAGGTCACAGGCGGGAGAGTGTGAGGGGAATAGCAAAGAGGTAGCATTGAGGAGTTGGACAATATGTTTCTTCTATGGCTGTCTCTGTCTATGTCTCCCTCTCTCACCAGGCCTACTGGTCGCCAACAAATAGTTAAAGCACTCCTCATTAAGCCACGGCGTGTTGTTTTATTATTTCCGTTGGCGTATGATTAAACAAATGAGAGACAAGGTGTTAATTAGTTTCCAGTGTGTGAGGAGGCGTATTGAACTTAAGGGAGACCTGGATGAGCTGTGTGTCCCTGCTTCCAGTCTGTAGGGGAAAACAAAGCCAACTCAAAGGGCGAGGTATCAGAGACAACAGCAGGATGTGTTGTCAAACTCTTACAACGGTGCAAAACGTGGCCACCTGCTCCTCCACATACCGGGGAGTCCATACAATATACACTGACAGTAATAAGTAATGGGGCTGCACCTGGCTGGTTCATCTCTGCAGAACAAAACATTTTTACATTAAGTCATTATATTTGGCATAACGTCCAAATTGTTTCTACTTCACATTCTTTTGATTATTATTTTTTGTTTTAAAGTTTTAAAGATTTGAGATACTTCGCTTCTAGCGGCCTCTTTGGTGGAAGATGGAACTGCAAGGAGCCTCTGGGACTTCATCTCCCAGAGTGTCGACTGTTTGATGTCAGTTGCGATCCTGGTTTTCCCCTCGTTGGCGTCACTTTGCTTCTTGATGACTTTCCTTCTTCACTTCCATTAGTTTGTTCTTTTTCTTGGACTGGAAGTTGAACGGTCTTCTTTCTCTGCCTGTTGATCCTCCATTGTGAGTCAGCAGGAATGAAATGTATCACTTTAGACTAGAGGGAGCCTGACTCAGCAGTCTGAAGTTACCGATTTCCGATTACAAGTAAACGCAGCATACTTCCACGAGTAGCTCCGACTGGCTGACTGACGGAAAAAGCTTCACTAAAAAACAAGTTTAAACCATATTTCTTGGCAGATTTTGTAGGATGCAATAAAGACAAACATGCAGCCTCTATCTAAAATGAAGCTAGCTAGCTCGTAGGCTAACTTAGTAAGACTCGCACTAGTGGATGATTTTCAGATCTGGGTATAAACTAAGTTACCAAACTAATAAAGCGAGCGTCTTCCTCTGGGAACGTCATTAAACACATGAGATGATGGAAGCTCATGAATATGCATGAGCAGCAGCCGGTGATAATTAGGTTACTGTTAAGAAGGGGGAGGAAAAAAAATGGATCTTCTGATTGAATGTGCAACAGGTCCTCGATTCAATGTTTTACAAGTGCACCTGTCAGCTGACGTTCCAACTCATCCCAGTGTAAACCTGGAGGGAGACGCTCTGTCACTTCAAACAAGCCCGGCTTCACCAGCACGCCATCTGTCTGCGGCTGCTGACGAACACACACACGCATGCCGGCTCTTCAAGACCGGAGCGCTCCTCCAGCAGAAGGAGCTCCTTGAAGCAAGAGAGGAGGGGGAGGCCGATGTGCAGCAGAGATAGTGTCAAAGCATCGGGAGGAGGAATTATTTACGCCACAGTAGGGGTACGGTGGCTAATCAATATTACATAGACGTTAGAGAGAGAGGAAAAAACAAAAAAAAGAGGGGCATCGATTGCATTGTGGGTGGGCCGGAGAGGTGAGAATATCCCGGTGACACTCGCGTCCTCCTCCGCCTGCTGCGACTCCAGAAAATGAGCAGTGATTAAGAATCGACAACTTTCTAACAGGCTTGGGAATACGCCTTTTAAAGCGTATGCACAGCTTTTTTTCTTTCTTTGTGTGGTTCCTCTGAGAGCCCTCAGTGCCCACACACACACACACACACACACACACACACACACAGCCAATTATCCCGGTGCGATGTGGAATGTGAAGCACGTCCGTGCAGGTGGAGGAGTCTTACCTTGAACAGGCCGTGCTTGTGGCCGTGCTGGCCGAGCCACACTCCGCTGCCGGGGGTGAGCTCCATCTGAGGAGGGTCTATCACCCGCTCGTAAATCCTGCCAACGACACATCAGAAGGGAAATGTTTATGGTTATGATAACACACACACACACACACACACACGTTTCCTCTCTTTTGTCCCGGTCCGGCGGTAACACCATCCAACGCTCCCTCCGTCTCCCTTCATGAGGAGAGGAGAGGCTGCTCTGCTGGACCATGACAGCCGGTCTCGGAGCTCTAACGCCGCATTGATATGTGGATCTGGGAGGCTGGATTAACCACCCGACTCCAGAAAACGGACACAAACAGGCTTTTTGGCATTAGCCAGGCAAACATCCTCGCCTTCATCCTCCACAACGAGGTGGGCTTAACGATGCTGGAGCGCTCATTTTACAGTTTTACAGTCATTTAGTACTTGTTTGGATGCGACATCAACGATATGGATCTGTATTTCAGCAATAAATCATCATGTAAAACAAAAAACATCCTCTGTATGAGCGGCAGGAGGTTTGTTTCCCAAAACAGAGAGGCCGGTCTTGATATACGGCGTACTGTAAATCACGGCTCCATTAAGCAGCGTTTTTGTTATTAACGCTGAGAGACATGACTCCCTGGGATGGGAGAGGGGACGCTGCTAATCCCTGCAGCTCTGTGGTTTTGCCAGCTTTTGGTTTTTGATCTGCCAGCACTTACGGTCCACTACTAATGGCTCTCAGCACCCGACCCCCGGCCCAACGCGGAGCCGTGGTGGTCTCAAGAATGAAGGGATTCATCATCAAGAAAACGGCTTCCATCAGGATGCCTTTATGGCCGAATGTTTCTGCCCTAATGTCTACTTTCAGTTACGTTCGAGTGTTTCAAGCTGTCAGGCTGTTTAATGCAGCTCTAAATCCCATTTAAATGTGTCAGAAAATCCATTTTGAGAGACGAGAATACAATCCTGATCAAACGAGACTTCGGTTTGCTGCAATGATAAATAAATCAAGTCATCACTGTCAAAACAAAGAGAGGTATAACTTCTACACGGCGTGCAATTTGGGGAAAATCTGAATATCAAACCAAAAACCATGCAGAAAATTCCTTTTTAACGCTTTAAAAAGAAGCAATTTCCCTCCAGTGAGAGAATGAATGGAGAACAAAAGAGAGTTTTCTTTTGTTCTTAGGAGTAGAAAAACAACGGCGCGGCCGCACGTCCGCTAATTATAGGTCTGTTATTTACACGTGAGCGTTTTCAGAAATAATGTTCTTTTAAACAGCAAAACACCTTAAAAATCACGTTGCCGTTGGTGCTGCAGTGCTGTTGACACTGTAGCTGTCTGATTCGCCCCCTGCTGGGCGAGCTGTCACTGCGGTGGAGAACGTAGAGGTCATGTGATTGGACTCGGTTTGGGAACCTTACAGCAGCGGCGGCGGCGCCAATTAGACAATGTGGCGACGTGCACGGTCCGACACCGCGGGCTGCAGCCGTCAACAGCTAATTATAGAGGACATTCAGCCGTCGACATACTGTACGGCGTGATGAAGGAGCTCCTCTATCGCCGAGGTGCAGCTTTCAATGAGCCATTCCTCACGTTTACAACCGAGGGAACAGATGAGGACGTGAGTGCAGGGAACGGCTCGTCATTCATCATAAAATACAAACACAAACTAAACGTCTCAGGCAGCACCGTGATATCTCACCACGCAGTAATCTGGGTGGACACTTGTGTATGACCAGCATGGGTTTTTAACAATATTAGAGGTGTATCGATTCATGCGATTAATCGATGACTCCATCGTCATTCCTACAGATTCTACTCAATCGATCTGCTAAAATAAATAAATAGAATCACTTTGGCTTCACCAATAATCAATAAAGATGTGTTAAATCTTATGAATCATGATTCTTAATTATGATTTAAGACTTTTAAGACACTCTCTCTCCTGCCAGCATGTAGCCGATTGAAACATTTTCTAAATAACTGAGCAATGTTTAATTACATTTTTGTATTCAGTATAAAATATTATGCTACTTTTTCATTGAATACATATGTTTAATAAGTAATTCTGTGGTCTGTTTATTTTTTCACCTTTCAAAAGAATACAGATAGTCTCACTCACATTATTGCATGTTTATTTCATGGATATAGAATTTTGGTTAAAAGTTACTGAATCGAATCAAATCGTTCCAAAAAAATAAAAAATGTCCTTGAATCGAATCGCCAGCTACTGTATCGTTAATCACTGTGAAGCCAAAGATTCACACCCCGAAACAAAAACCACTGAATTTCCACAAATTGCTTTATCAAGCAGAGGAAATGATAGACCGTGTCATTCAGCATCACTGTGTTTAATTTCATCTCATCAGTCTCACTGTGAGACGCTGGCTCTCCCGCCGCATTAATATTAGTATTAATGGACAGCGTTTTATTTTTTCACCTTTTTCTTTGAATGGTTGTGAATATCGGAGGGAGTGAGTGAACACGACGGAGCAGCAACGTTACCCACTCCGCCATGTCGGCCCGTCACCGTAACTCTCTCTGCTGGACGATGTTTCGTCCCAGAAACAACTGTGACAGATGATATTACTGACCTCTAAAGACCATTTTATGCTAATGTCATGATAAAATACCAGCATCACAGAACATTAACAAGAAAATGGAAAAAAAAAGGATTCTCGGACAAAGAAATATTATAACATAAGTTGATAACGTTAACCTGACCCTAAATTAAATATACATCGCATTGTAATATAATAGTTACAATTCTACAATTAGTGCAGAATGTTGTGCAAAATATTTGTGCAAAAAAACATATATAAGTAGATGACATTTGTGTCCAACTATCGTACAAAAAGTTGCTGACGTAAATATGATTGGCGATCATGTCCCTAAATTAAAAGGTAATAATATTAAAATAGAGATCATGTCCATATAAACGATCGTGTCCAGCGATGGTCCAATGAGACAATAGAGTAATCATTATAAAATCAGGCCGTGGTTCATATTTGACGCCTGAATGAACACAAACCGAGGGACCAGATGCAGACGTCTCTACCGGTAACCACAGGTGTTCCACCGAGTCCACCGGGACGGAAATCTTCAGAGATGATGATGTTAATGTGGGATTAACAAGTGATGCAAATCCCAGATCTCTCCCTCGTGGTCAAATATATCATAACAACACCATCAATAAGAGCGACTGGTGGGGGGGAAACACGATACATGAACCAGACTCATCACTTCATCTTTAACCAGGAAAATAGGGCAGCGCTGCTCCACTTTACAGCGCCGGGAGTGAGAGAGAGACACAGAGAGAGACAGAGAGAGAGGGAGAAGTCGGGCTGGTGTGTGTGGAGCGACTCGGCCATCATTCATGTGAATGAAGGCTGAAGCAAAGAGGGAAAAAAACACTGCATTATGGGTAGCCGGAGCTGTGGAAGCACCTCACGGTGGAGAGACTGCATAAATCCACATCTTAGTACATAACACATATTTTGTTGACAGTCCACTTCAATAAGCTGCCAGGCCGCCTCATTCCCACCGATTTACTGCCTGGATTGAATAAACTACATTTAATCTTGGGCAGTCAGGATTTCCAGGCTGGCCGTTTCCCAAGTTTGTCTTTAAGCCGGTGATAAGAGCGAACACATTAAAATAAGCACTAAAGAAAAAGCCACTAATGCCATCAAAAGCCACGTCCGTCTAACTCAGGGATTACATGTCAGGAAGAACGTGAAAAAAAAGCTTGAAAACGTGAGATTTATCTGTTTGGCAGCCGTCTTCAGGAGAACAATCTCAATCACAGCCTTCATTATTGGCTGCCAATATCCCTCTGCCACGCTAACTCACACCGCTTCCCATCTCCCCACTGGTTGAGCTCGCTTCCTGTCATGTCTGCTTCTCTCCTCTGCCAGAAGAGATGAAGACACAAGTCTGGAGTCTGAAGTCCAAGAATTTCATCTCAAAGCTCTCCCCGTTCACCCTCTCCCAAAAAGCCCAGGCAGAGAGACGTCACGTCACTGAGATAGCTGGTGACCCGACAGGAAGCTAAAAGAGAGCCTTCTGCGAGCTGAAAAATGCTCCAAAAGGTGTGTTTCATCTGTAGACTTCTCAAATTCATTTAAATGAGGTTGTTTATCACATTTTTACCGAATGTAACATTTGAGAAATAAAACTCAAAGAATGATTTTCAAGGTCGAAGCTCACATTTGACCAGATTGGAAGCAGATTTGCCCGGCGACTTAGCACCTGGCATTAACATGCATCTATGGGGATCCATTCAAAAGTTCAGACGGCAGTAGAAATGAGAATTCAGGTGCATTTTATGAAAATGAAAATGTTTTTAGAGAGTGAACAGGTGTCAGATCTGGATCTAGAACAAAAGCAGATCTGTTGAACTATATATATACATATTAAGCTGTTTTGCTGAGTTGCGTCTTAATGCAATGGAGGACGATATGTCTGGTGCAGAAAGGAGCCGTGATGTGCTGCTGTCGGCAATGCGGGAGTAATAAAGTGTCTTCCTTCATAAGGTATATGCTGTGAAACGCCCACAATCTTCAGTTTGGATACTTGTATTTGAATCTGACAAGAAAAAAGAATAGCTTAACAAAATAATACTGATCTTTTTAAAGATGTAACATATGCTAATTATTTCCCCACCCTTTTGACTTCAATTCAATTATATTCTATTTATTGTGTCATATCACAACAGAAGTCATCTCAGGACACTTTCCACATTGAGCAGGACGAGAATACGCTCATGATTTTCAGAGTTAATGCATTTTAAACATCACCCAGGAGCGTTACAGGCCCCCATCTGCTCACAGAATCCCAGCAGCATCTGAAGGCGGTATTAAAACCAAAGGTGTTAAACTTTAAGGCTGGATTTAACAGACACAACAACGTGAGATGTTCCTGTGAGAGTAAAGTTTAACATTTTAAATAACAGACTTTCTTCCATCGATGGTAAAGCATCAACATCAGACTTTGGTTTCTGTGGAAATGAAGACAATTAACTTTTTATGCGTTTCAAGTTCAAATCATAAGGGCTTGTTATTGCTCTTTGGGAGATGTATGTACACTTTTCAATAAAAATAGTACATTTTGTATTATATAATATACTAAAGCTGTAGCTGCAGCAGAGGGATTATTTGTCGATCAATCTAGTCGTCAACTGACAAAAATGAATTGGGACTATTCTGATAGCCGATTAAAGATTTGCCATTTTCACAAACAAAGAATCCATCGCTGTAAATAACTATAACATGTAGATGATGCATTTGGCAGTGGAAGTGGAATAACGCTGTGCTGGCGTTCTTTCCCACTCTCATCTTTCCCTGAACTTCAGTGGCAACACTACAGGAGCGGCATCAGGCAGCCGTCTCTGCAGCTCTGCAGCATCCACTTCTAAAAGGGCATCTGTCAGTCTCTCTCATGCTTCTTAAGTGCTGCGAGTGAATCCAACTGCACTCGAACCGGAGCTCCGCCGCCCACAGTCGCTTGAAAGACGCCGGCATTGTGCTCTGAGACGGATAGGCCCGGCTGCGATCTGAGTCAGTACTCCCATTCGCTGTTAATGCCAGTCCCTAATGAATGAAATATGGGCAATTATAATTAAAAAAAATGTAATCTTGGCAATACGTGAAGCACAAGCATCGCCCACAAGCAGAAGAAGTCCAAACTAACGGAGAACTAGAGCATCCCCAGTGAAAAAGGCCTGAAACTAGAGCATATCCTAATAAGATGGCAGATGTATCATGTTTAATGGATAAAATGACCCACATTCCTTTACCCCCAGCTTGGCAGAGGGGATAGTTTTACCTACAGTATGTCTGTGAAAGAAGAAAAAAAATCTAATCTGGCTTTGTCACCCAATTCCCAAAGCAACTGTACACCTAATTCCTCTCTGTCTCAGATATCTGGAATAACTTCACCTCAGCGATGACCTTATCTGTTGATAGAAGCTCCCGTCTTCTCCTGATAAGAAACGACTACAGCAGCGGCTGATGCATTCTGGGATGTATAAAAAAAGAGATGGAGAGGCTGGGAAAGGCGTGCAAGTCCATGTTTATGGATGCATGTGGAGCGTCCCCCTGGGTCTCCTCGGTGCAGGAAGCTCCTCCCGTCCTCCGCCTCCTCGCTGCCAGCGGGGGGGCATCTACAAGCATGACGTGGGTCGGACCACTGCTGGGTGCCACGCGGGGGGGCTACGGTAATGACACACTCCATCACACCTTCCACGAGATAGCGGTGAACCTGAGATACAAGAAGGCTATTAGGGAGGACTAACAGTCTCAAATCTGCTCCTTAAAACAAAGTCAAATACTGGAGCAGCAGAATGACGGAGGCACAGGCCGGCTAATGTTTGCCTCACGGATCAGGACCATAATAATAATAATAATAATGATAATAATAACCTGCCTCTACCTCTACCTCACCACCACAGTATGCCTATCCATGGAGGAACAAGCTTCTCATTAGATACCCACGCATGCTGCTCAAAGTGATCCCAGTTAACAGCTCAAAATGTGTTCATTTGTTCAATATCATCTTGCAAAATCTAGTTTTGGCAAGAAACTTGAATCAGTTGCTTGTAGCAGATGTTTTCACAACAATTAAAAAAAAAGGTTTTGGAGAGGATATGAGCTTTTTAACTTCATAACAATAGCTCTAAGGAGCTTATGATACATAATTAAACTTGTTTTTGTACTCAAAGTATGAAAATATAATCAGTTATTTCAAAATCATTGGAATTGTGCGACTTTATGCAAATATTTAGATGACGGATTACACCGACTTCGGAGCAGTTGAAATTATTTTTTGCTGAAAAAAGTTGGCCTGGATCCTTCCTGTCAATTCTAGTTCTTAGAATGAAAATTTGAACAGATGAAAAACTGGAATTGGCAGGTCGGACTTAAAAATGTTAATATGCACAAAGAAAATTGCAATCGGTGCATCTCGACTGCCAAAGCAGGAAGCAATGAGGTTTGACACTTTCAACCAGGGAGGGAAGTGAAACCTTTCTTTAACCTCGTGTTCAGTAACTCTTCACTCTACATCTCTGGAGGTTTCATTATGGAAAACTAGGAAACATAATCCATAGTTTTGCAGAATCATCATCCAGTCGATCTCTCAATCTGTCTTCCCGTGTTTCAACTGAAGGCCAATAAATGAATAAAAAATAAAATAATCAAATATTCGTGATGTGAACATAATTGAGAAGCTGACGAGCAGCAGATTCAGGGAATTATGAGTTCTCTGTCAGGTGAGAAGGGCAACTTCATAGGAGATTAATTGAAAAAACAAATAAACGTTACCATCACCACCCATTGAGAGACGTGCACAAGCTACAGCTCTGAATCCTGCAGCCGCCAGCTGATCTAAATGTGGTTTATTCTGCCGGACCTGCCCCATTGCTCAGAGGCCCACAAGGCCACAGATCATTTCCTCTGTGCTTTTTCCCGTGCGCTCCGCGTCCTGTGAAGCCGTCACAATGCAACCGCCAATAAAAGAGCTATTCTGCTCAGAGATATCAACCGGTATCTCCAAAAGGACAGAGGACGCCGGTGTCAAGGTTACAGAAAGCATCGCGTGGCGTCATTCACCCGATTTCAACCCGTTACACTCGTCTCAGCTGGGACAGGAATGATCAGGAGATGAAATGATGAACGCTCACTGCTCTGCTGAATCACAGCGCCACTGTCCTTCACGGGGAAATCCAAATTCTACACCGGAATCGCCTATTTGGTTTCTAGTTGTCACCGCATGGCTTACCTACGACTTAAAACTAGTCCATGCATGCAATTTACTACTTATAGACGACATATCACACTCATATTCAGGTTTGTACTTCTGGCTTTTTACTGGAACGTGATTTAATGTACAGAAAGACACATTATTTTTCTCATACTGTCTGAATATACCTGAATTCACCTCCATCTGAAACGCTCTGTCGCTTTAAGGAACCCTCATGAGAAAGCTCCGTCTGCTCTGATTGGCTGGCAAGAAAAAATATATATATATACATGTTTCACCTTTGCAGCGGTATATGCTAATGAGGCGGTGTATGCTAATGTGGAGTCATATCACATGATTTCTGATCTACACAGCTCATAAAAACTACAATAACTGGACTTACAAACAAACTAACTCCAGCTTTCCAAATGTATATGTGGATATATATATATATATATATATATATATATATATGCTAAAAGTGAGTTTTCATCATATGTCCTCTTTAAAAACATCAGGATATATTATGCACAAGTAAAATGAAATGTATGGCGTGACAAAGAAGTGTACTAACGTAAGAACAATGGACAGAAGACGATAATCAGATGACGTTGAGCTTCATTACTATTCGGATGTTCCACTGGAGTCTAACAGGCGTGTTCTGGTCCTAATGATGGCTGTCGCCTGATGAGCTGCTTAGTAGGTAAAAAAGAAGAAGAAGGAATGTACCTTCCAGCTCACTGGCTTCTGTAATGAGCAACGCAGAATGTCATTTTCTGGCTGCTGGACACAAAAGCAGTGTGAGTGGAATCATTAGGAGATGTTGAAGGTGTGGAGCTCCAGAGCCTCCTTCCTTAGTGTGGAATGAATGAACGAGCTACGGCCGACATTTATTGATCTTCATAATACAGAAGGTAGAGAGGAGCAGGATTCTCTCTCTAATGCATTGTGGGAACTGCAACATGAGCACGATGGAAAAACAGACAACTAGAACGTGAACAAAAGAAAACACACACGACGACAAACGGGGAATTGAATTAACGTGCTTCAAATTTGACTATTTTTTGTCGGACCCAGGGGCGGATTACGAGACAATGGGGCCCCTAGGCACCGACATTTAAAAGCCCCCCCTACTGTACATGAGCAGCAAACACACACTTCATAGTTGTTTAGCTCCTATTTGTAATTGTTTTACACATTCCAACAGTTTTGTGTCTCTTTCAATCTTTTTTGTGGAATTGTTTTGGTCCTTTTGCAGGTATTTATGTCGGTGTTTGTCATTTTGAGTCTCTTTTTAGTCATTTTTGTCTCTTTGTGTTCCTTTTCCACCTTTTTCATAATCCCTGAGAGTCCCTTTGCAACAGTTTTGCATCTCTATGTCATCTTTTTGTGCATATGTGTCATCATTTTGTGTTTCCTTATGGTCAATTTGTAGTCTTTTCCTGGCTGGCACGTCTCTCTGTGATTTAGAGATGAAGCCCAGGAGGTTAATCCGTCCATTAAGCTAATGATCTGTCTGTCTTATTTGCTGAACAGGTTTTGTATTCAGGACAAAACCTCTTCCCAGTTTGTGCCCATTCCACAGCATTTTATCAGACTGTGAGCTGCAACAGCCATCAACACTGATAGTCGGCTATTTTGAAGACTTAATTAGGGCATCGTTCAACACAACCACCGCCAAACAGACAGAATAAAGAGAGGATGAAAGAGGCAACGGGGAGAGCGAATACATAGAAAAGACGTATTCACAGCATAACTGAAACACAGACAGGCTGCAATGTGATTTGTATATTAAAAAACATGCGTTCGGAGTGGCAATCAGCGGCGGTGAGTTCAAGAGAGCATTTAAAAATAAATGAATGAATACACAATAATGACTGTTGGTAGTTTATTCCTAATGAAACCGATAACGGCTCCTCTCTCAGCCACACGAGACACTCATTAAGGCAACAACTACATCTTAAACCTTGATATGCCTGGATGATTTATGGGCCAAATGAGATGACTAATATGGATCAGACATTGTTAGCCGAGCGTCTGGTTAATGCAGGCCACGTAAAACGCCTCTTCATTACCATGTCCTCATGCTGCTCCAGCATCTGCTGCGACTGCGGCTCAGCCAATCGTCCGCTGGTCTTTGTAGCAAACAGGCATTTTCAAACAAGCAACCTGATTTGTTGAAGAGCCTCTCAACCCCTGCTGATTATTTGTGAGGGAATTTGTGTGCTGGTGCTAATCCGTCTCATTAAACATCAGATTTTGAAATGCCAAACACAAATATCGGAACTGAAGGCTTTGATTTTTTATTTTCACTTTTCTACCAAATTTCTTTCAGTAAGAGTTTGATTGACGAACGATTTATCCAATAACCGGAAACTAATTTTGCCCCTTTTGAAATACTTTCCAATGACGGCTTCTCAGATGGTGAAGTTACTGTTTATAAACGACTCATGTGATCTTCTAAAATGGAATTTGAATAAATGAAGCTATTTAAAAAGAGACGTTTTCAAATAAAAATGTGATTGTGAATTGTAACTTTGTTAACTTGTCCTAACACAGCTGTCAGCAGCTCATTAAAATAATTTAAAGTGTGTGTTTTTATGCCAATAACCAGTATAAATGATGATAAAATAATACAAACTTTTAGAATTTTGGATGATTTACACAGACTTCAGCAGACAGCATCTATAACGAAACTGTATTGGCTGATATAAGTCACCGACAATCTGTCTCACTGGCAAAAATAACTAGATTCTATTCTATAACTAAGTTCTATTTGCTGCCCCTTTTTTTCCTGCTGACCCGACCCGTGACTCAAAACCATGATCAAATCTGAAAATGAGTTCTGCATACTAATTATCTTAATTATTCATAGAGCCTTAGCTTCTGTTTTCATCTCAATGCTATCAATGTGCTAACATGCTCACAATAACAACGCTTCTCACACATAACACGAAACACAGCTGAGGCTGATGTCATTCAATATTTTGCATGATTTTGCTCAAAATAGAAATAAGAGGAGATTTCAGCCTGATGATGGCGCTAGACGCTAATAATTATAAGAATGTCTCTAGCAAGCATCGCTCCATAGTTTCTGAGACATTATGAAACCTCAATGTCATCTCACTAGATTAAACCTTAGATGGCCACCTTAGTCAGCAGGGGATATCCTCTGGAAAGCATGAATATACGCAGCAAATTCATCCAATCCAGTAGCTGTTGAGATCTTTCAGTGTGGACAAACCTGCTGACTCGGGGATGCATGTTCTTTTACGCTGTCTGCATCCATCACATGCTTGTCCTCTGGGGTTGTACCACCACTACATGTGCTGTAATGTCTCCACCAGGGGAACCAGGGCGAAAAAAGAAAAGCTCAGCAAGTTTTAAAAATCAGAATGAGTTACTCTCTCTATATTATACTCTGTATTAGAAGGCTGCTTCACTCAGCTGGTTGAATGCAGGCTTCCTTGAACAGGCACTTCAAGGATTCACCTCAGTCAAATGTGTGTATTCGAAGCCTAGACCTTGAATAGTTTGGAAATTAAATCCTTTTTAAAAAGTGTTAAGCGAGCCATGATTAGAACAAAACCTCAGCGAAACCTCCGACTTGTCAATAAACCTGCAGAGGAAAAGAAATGTAAATGAGACGCAATTGTTGTAATTCAGTTATTGAGCCTGTCAGCAATTGACGAGTGTATAAAGCAACATTCTCTCAAAGACAAAAAAAACCCTTCAGCACAGGCGATACAATAGCATACACACAAATAATGTGCATTTAACGTCAATCAAATGATTCATTTTCAACAAACTCCCAGAGAGCAAATTGCACAATTATGGTCAAAATGGTTCAGACTTCTTGGGTAAATGTAAGCTGACCAACCATACTTTCTGTATTTCTACTTCTTTGCTGCCTGCTTATACAAATCTGATTGGTATCTGATAAACTGATAACAAACGTGGTCTAAACTCTGGGAATAAGATCTGCTTTTTAATGAGGTGCCTTTGAGATGCTGTGTAGAAAGGTCATATCTTTCTCACATATATACACAATGGCACCCGTGCAGAGCGATCTCCTGGGTGTCATTTAGCCTGAAAAGACGAAGCCAAATTAACAGCAGTGAACTGGAACTACCAATAAATACACAATAATACACTGCTGGTTAGAGACAGACTATTTTAATAATCCTGTAATTATGTATATGGTGTTATGTGTTCATGGACGTTTCATATCTGTTGGAATATGTTTCTGAGCACTAATCAGAGTAAAAGCATGACCCATGGACGAGCGATACCACTGGATGACATTTTTGTCTCCATGACAACTGAGGAATTCCATCTGCATCGTTAAATGAGGTTAAAAGCTCAGGGGGAGGTAAAAAAAACTAGTTGCCTTTAACAGATTTGCATTCTCCTCAGAGGATGAACCCCTTTCCACGTTTGCATGTTTTATGAGCTGGTCGGGTCAACACCACCAGCAGGCCAACACTCTCAGCGTGATGCAGTCCACGCAGGGTGTGATTAGCAGCTCACATCGTTTGCTGAGCCCGAGGTGGTTTGGATTTGAATGCTCCTGTGAGTTGCCCTCGAGCATCCGCCCCGGGGCAAAATGTATATGTTAGGCCTCCTGCTGTGAAAAGACTGAGTACAGTTCAATCTGTCGGGTAGCCTATGGATGCGAACATGGCCTCCGATTTGTAGTCTTGGTGGAAAAAAGGAATTTCTGTACACAGTCCACTGACGGGGGTGTATGTATATATGTATTTATGTGTATAAATGTATGTATATGTATATTCTGCTTATACTATTTGTATATATGTATGTTCATTCAATTATCTATATTATTCTGCTATCTCTTATTATTATTTTCATTATAATTGTCATTTTATTTTATTGTGTGCAATGTATGTAATTGTGGTTTGGCAACACATTTCATGTCATGCTAATAAAGCCTTATGACGAGAGAGAGAGAGAGAGAGAGAGAGAGAGAGAGAGAGAGAGAGAGAGAGAGAGAGGCAGGCAGAGAACAGAAAACAATCCAAACAGCGGTTGAGTTGATCTGGAGAGAGTGTTGCTTTTGTTTCCAGACCATTTCTTTGTTGCCCCCCCAGGAAGGAGCCGACCAGGAGAAACCCGTCACTTTTAAGTCAACCCTGCTTAGGGCTTGACTTTCATAAGCACATCTAAAGATCACACATGCGGAGCGGAGGCACGGCTAAACTGGATGGTGAAGGGGGGAAAAAGCAGCAAAGGAGCTGGAGGCAGGAAGTGAACAGCGCTGAGCCCCCTCCGAAGGGGAAGCAGCCCGTCTGCACATTAAAATGACCTTGTACAGGGGACGACCACGTGAGTTGTAAGTGACAGGCGGAGCCAATATCATTACTTGTGATTAGCCATTCTGGTCCAAAAACAAAGAGCCGTGTGTGACGAGGGAGTGTGTTCTGGGTGTCTGCCACTAATTCAATCAGGACAATCTGGAGATTGCAATTACATACTAGAGTTACGCAAGCGTCCGACCTTGTCTGAGCTCCACAGTGTCATGACTGTAGGTGATATCACACCAACGCATGTGTGCGTGGGAGAGAAATGACTTCCAGCAAAGCAGAGTATGTTCATACGAAATGCATTTGGATAGAAAGCGGAGGTACACGCCGCAGCCGTCTCCTCACATCCGAAAGGCAATAACATTTTGTATTCCATACATATCATTATTTCTAAATGTCTGGGTTGTTCCTTGTGATGCTTTGTAAAACGCTGCCGCAGCAAAACAGCCGGTTCATTTTTCACCCGGAGAGGCAGGAGCAGCAGGCAGAACTGCAGGATTTGCTCTGGATGTCGGAGACTTTGACTATTTGGACAAGAGAGTGTGTGTGTGTGTGTGTGTGTGTGTGTGGCATTGTGACACCAGACGAAGGGCCACCAGCATTTATAACAGTGAAACTGGAATAACTGTGATCAGCTGGAGGTTTTGCAAGGCAAGGCAATTTTATTTGTACCGCACCTTTCAACAACAAGGGAATTCAAAGAGGTTTATATAACAAGCATTGGAGAGAAACTTATATGAAAAATAACTAAAAACAAGCAAATAAAATAAAAATATTGTGCGTTGAGTTCAATCTAAAATGATGCGTCGATTTCAACATTCAGAAAGTTACATAACTCTCCCCACGAGGAACTGACCGGAAGATATTTGGGGAGTTTGCCACTCAAAGCAGTTATTAAATAGCTAATTTACTAATTAGACGACGTAGTTGCTCTTCTCGAGCGTTTTTTTTTGCTAAATGCACCATCATAACCCGACATAATTAATACCGCTGCCACCTTACAGCGAGACGGGTCAATTAATTCAGCAGCTCATTCATACATAAAACATCTCTCCTTCGACTGGCGACCTTTTCAAGGTGTTCCTGCACCGAAACCCAGAGACTCCAGATTTGAGCAACATGGACGGCCAGCGAGGCTTTTCGAGACGCAATGATGAAAAATAAATTTGAGGATGGAGTGCGACCGCACTGATCTGATGAGCTTCCAGACAAACCGCGTTTAATCAAAGAGCAGAAGAATCGTAATGAGCGACGGAGAGCGAATCATATTAGATCAGACGAGACCAGGAGACGAGGCGAGCCTCTGTCAAATTAGAGGCTGCGATTAGTCGTGCCAAAGCGGAGACGTTTGGGGGTCAGAGGCCCCAACACTGGCTCCTCTGTGAGCAATCTGGACTCATTAGTGGAACATTCACTTTCAGGTCACTGCTGAATAACTACAAACGCTGGTGATCAGTGGCGAACAGTAGAGGAAGAAACACTGCAGGAGCTTCCTGTTGTCTAGCTTTCTATTAGCATCACGGTCGACCTGGAGGGCTGCAACCATTACATGACTCATGGTTTTTTTTTGCAGATTGTTAATGAGCCATATCGTACCAATAAAGAAGAATACTTTGTTTTGTTAC
Organism: Eutrigla gurnardus; assembly: GCF_963514095.1. Classification (NCBI taxonomy): domain Eukaryota; kingdom Metazoa; phylum Chordata; class Actinopteri; order Perciformes; family Triglidae; genus Eutrigla; species Eutrigla gurnardus. Next base: position 32,246,993 of record NC_139915.1, read on the forward strand.
AGCAGCTGGTAAACGCAAAGTCAGTGCTTTTGTTCTCCTCGTCTACAGACGTTATTTGCATAAAACACACAATGGAAATAATTAGGAAACGAGATTTACAAGATTGGGTTTTTTATGCTAAAACAAATCTGGGCATCCGTAGTGTAAATTATGAATCATAAGCTGCTTATATTAATCTAAATTCCCTCTCTGGTATCATTTTATATTGTTGTGAAAATAATCTACTTCAAACAACTGTATTTATTCAAGCTTCTCACCAAAGAAGTACTTTATGAAATTCACGACTGGAGACGTCTGAGATTTCCCAGTTCTCATTTTAACTAAATAAAGCATGAACGCACCATATGGTAAGTCAATGGAACCTCCCATATATATATATATGTATATATATATATATATATATATATATATATATATATATAGTTTTATATAGAAGAATATAAGTCACATTGAATGAAAATCGAGTCTCAATTCAGTTAAGTGTCAAATCTGTCACATCAAGTCTTAAGTCCTTGACGGAAAGGTCAAAGGTCAGTCCCAAGTCATCTTTATAAGCTAGAGTTTCGTCCATAATTGAGACATTTTCTTATCAATACATCAAACTGTCAACTCTGTCGAGAGTGAAGTCTCAAGACTTTAGTTCCTCACACGTCCAACCGACATACTGAGACACTGAATGCCCCTCCCTTTCCAAAAGTGCATTTTCACCAGGCGGCAACAGGAGGTGCCGCTACATGTCTCCATATATATCTCCATATCCTTCCTTCCTGTCTCTCTATATTCATCCTGTACCCTTCCTGTGTGTTGTAATCCATATGTGGAGGGTGGAGTGTGAGGCCTGTCTGATGGTGTGTTTATGTCTTTTTAATCACTGTTTTATTTTTCATCACTTTTTGAATTTTAGGGTGGCTTTTAAGATCTGGCGAGGGACAACAGATGGAAATTAGCATTTGCAGCTAACTGGCTTATTTACAGCAATCGACTTGTCCGTCAATCAATGAGCATTTTCCATATCAACTAAATAAATGAATGAAATATTCTAACATTCCAGGCTAATAAAAACAAAACCGCTCAGCCGTGTTATGAATATTATATCCCATTTCTGCCCACTGGTCCTCCTAAATCCTACACACTGGTCCCCATAAGCCTCCCTAAGTCTACAGCTCTGAGGCAAACATTCACTGATTGATTCTAGATCTAAAGTTGAACTTTTCCAACACAACTCAACATTCCAGCCGACTGCTTTCCTTTAGAGAAGAAGCTCCACTTTAACCTTTGGGACGGCGGCCCAGCCGGCACACATTTAAAGTGCAAAAGCATGTCCACGGTGGGGCGGGGGCACCAGAGGATTTATTTGGTTGTTAAAAGGGAAGAAGGTAAGGCTTGTGTTGCGTGACTCGGTTCGACCCCGGCTCCCCAAATCTCTGCAGCAGCGAGGAGGCGAGCGATACGTTACCATAATTGATAGGAGGAGATAGAATAGAATAGGAAGAACAAGGACACAACAAGGAGACTTCTTTCTCCAGATCTAGTACAATCTCCAACCTTTGAACTCTCCTGCAGTATAAAACGCACCCTCAGTCAGGCTGCAACTATTATGATCCACCTTGAGATTAGGATTAAATCCTTCCCCGGGGGGAGAGAGCAACTCTCGCCCAACAGTTTTAATCTGTCGCCCTGAAGAAAGACGAGGATTTGCCTTTTGTTACAAACAAACAGACAAACAAACAAACAAACAAACAGTCAAATACAGGATAATGTTGCAGCAATAAATCTGAAAAAAGCAACATGTTCTCCAACTACTACTAATAATTATCCAACGAATGTGTTGCTTTGCTTTTAAAATACCATTTAGTTTAAAAAATAAAAAGTAGTGTTCAATCATTTACATCTATTTCATTTCTCAGATATATATTTATATTGTCTATATGGAGATAATGAAAAATATACATTTACACGTTAAGATGCATCAGACTTTACAGATGGAGCGCAGTCTGTAATGAACGGAGCGTCGATGAGAAATATTATTTTCACAACGAAGTAGCAAAGTATGAAATACGGTCAAAGACATTTCACGTGGAATGCTCATCTTAAAGCCAACCATAGGAGCAAAAGAATTAAAATGTGACTTTGGCAACATGTTGTATCCATTTTCCCAGAATGCTCTTTGGTAACATCCAAATATGGGGAGCATGTGACCTTGAGACAGGAGCTGAATCTCCTTCTGGTTTGTTTTCTTGTTTATTTTGGAAAGAGGTCGCTGCCTTGTTTCAATCTCAGGACCAGCTATTTCATTATTATTATTTCAAAACATTTTCTTCTTTCAGAAATTGTATTTGCAAACAAAAGTGTCCTTAATGAGCCCACATGTCCAGGCACATCCTTGAATCATCCGTTTCCTCAAACATTCTCTCTTATTTTACTGATTTCTGGTGCACTTCTTCTTTCTGCAAGAAGATGTTGATGCTGGTTTGTATTTTTGGAACAAAGAAACAAAAGAAATCACACATTCGTCACTGTTTTATGTATGATATATGTATTTATTATGGAGTTTTTAGAGCTTAATTTGTCAGCGAATAGTTGCCTTTTCTCAGAGGTTGTGTCTGAAATTCTCTATTTCATGAGAATTCTATATAATGGACTCAAAACATGAAACATGCTTTTTTGCCGAGTCACCTTTGTCCACCCAATCACATCAATCTGTGTATGTCACAGCAATAAAGCAGGAGCTGTCAAGGCCAGAGGAAGCCTGTAAACGTCCACCTGAATGTGTGAGAAACTCTCCCGTCGCTCCAGAGAGAGTGAGACGATAAGGTCGGTTGTAAAAGGAGTTTCTATGCGTTCCTTTTTATATGTCGTCCTTGTGCAAAGTTGTCATCAAAGCCCAATTTAATCTGTTGTTGTTGTCAGAAGTGTGAGAGAACATCTGTGGGGGAAATACAAATACATATTTTTCTGGGGATGACATCAGCTTTAAGCTTTCAAGAACCTTGAAGAAGAAGATCTATCTTTGAACCATCTTTGAAACTTTACACAATTAAAATAAAAGGAATCTGGCAACTGACCTTAACTAGTCTCAATCCAGTCCTCATATAAACTATCCTCATTAGTGGGGAAGTCTGACTGGACAAGTTCTGCTCATTACAAAACATAGAAGAACAAAAAGCATGCAGTCAAAAGCCACTATAACTGAGGGTGTGTATATAGTTTGATGTAATGGTTATTTTTGTGTACCAGCCTGCTGTAAATACCCGACACTGGCCATGTTAAAGGATTTGAGGCAGTGATGCAGAGGTCGTTGATCTTTAAGCGGGAAAGCAAAACGGTATGTGGGCAGTGGCAAATAAACATGGAAGATAAAGCGTTAAGCTGCTGGGTGTTTTTGGCTGTAATTAGGGGTCAGGCAGCTCTGCTGCCAGTCCCTCTTGTTTTTGTCAAGTAATTATTATTGTTTCTCTGAGGAAATCCTCCTGCCCAAAGATACACAGACTTCCTCAACCGGCTCTGTCGGCCAATAGACCCCATGGTGGCGCCTTACAGGTTTAAACTGTGAAAATCCAGAACAAATCAGCTGCAACCATCGCCAACATGTAGGCAGATATGTTCGGATGCTTCCAGTTGGCTCCGTTTTTCTGTCAAACTTATTAAAACTCCTCCCACATTGTTTAACTCAATCTTGCTACACGACATCTTCAGACTGTAAATTAATGACGTAGATGTAAGTAGCTCTACATTTGGATCTCAAAAAGAGACTTTTTGACACTATTTTGTAGGGGTGAGTATTGGCAAGAACCTCACGATACGATACGTATCACGATACTTTGGTCACGATACGATATATATCACGTTATCACGATATTGTGATATAAATAAAGATGAAAATACAAGTACCTGTATATGTACATCAGATGATATTGATGAGAGGACAAATTGAGTCAAAACTATTTCATTAAAAACATGGGAATTTTATTAATTTTTATTAATTCCCATGAAATTCACTGGAATAAATATTGAAAATAAACTGAAAAAGAATAAAGTACTGCATTCACAATCTAAACATGAATCTTTTTTTTTTTAAATCGATCTTTGGAGTTGAAAAATCGATATTGCATTGGGCGGCAAAGTATCGCGATATATTGCCGTATCGATATTTTTACTATTTTGTATTCTATCCTCATGGAAGATATTGCAGAACTTCTTGAAACTTCAGTCTTGCACAAACATCAATCTATCTTGTACAAATAAACTGCAGATAACTGTATGTTGTCTCGATGAAGAACACACATTGTGTCCTGATAAATGGATATTTGACACTAGTCACATCAGGTTAAAGTGCTGCCTTGTTTCTGGGATGACAGGCATCAACAGCCGTGATTGCTGCTTGGAAGACCACTTAAAAGCTGATTTGTGAGCAGGTGGTGTCGGCCGGTGCGGCTGCATGGTGAGACGCAGGCGGGGAAACATGCGATCAGAGCTGAGAGAGCGGGAAGCCCATTTGTCTAAAAAGCCGTTTTTTCCCCTCAAAACAAACCAGTTATTGTTCCAAAGAGCAGTCGCTCTGGAAACACAATAAAAAACAAGCACACAGTTGATTGTGATGCAGAATGTCAGGAAACCTTCCTGGTTATTTTGTCACTCTGAATTCATAAAACTAACAAACCAACGATGACGAGCCATACTGCCCTGATTTGCTTCAATCCAACGAGACTTTTCTCAGTTTTATTTGGATTCTCCGATCACTTTGGACGAATGCTGGAGACACAAAGTGTTTCTTCTAGAATTCAAGGTCACACAGGGTGAGTATCATTTTGTGGCTGAAGTATTCTTCTGAGGAGGCAGGATCTAAAAGCAGCTCGGCATCAAGCTTCAACACTTACACCACTCACAGTCATTAATGCTGCATTCACAGGGAATCAGGCACACAGTACACGGACAGGATCAAAACACCTATGTTGCTATGACGATGGAATAGAATATGCTTATTTTATATATACTATGTTATGGAATTATTCCACTATTTAATTTAGCTATAAAATATAGCAAACTTAAACAACTTTGCTGGTGTGACGGCGCTACATATCGTTATATGACATTGTTAACGTCCACTATGACATGCATGGACCAACCCATTCCACCTAACAATGTCAGAATTAACTCAGCCCCTACCCTAAGGTCTGTAAACGAGCAAAACGTTGCTTTTTTTAATTCCACTTTCATCCCATCGCGTCGTCTTCTCCTCGATGACGCTCTTCTATCTCCGCTGGAGTCTCATCCGAGAAACGGCAACCGCGGCGATAATTAATCGACTAAACCAACAGCCTGATGGGAATAATAGGCGTGTGGGAAGAATCAATACCGCCACGCCGATCCTCCCCGTGAATCATATCGCTCTTCATCCGTGAGAGGTAACGGAGCTTTACCTCTACTCAAATTTAAACCGCCTGTTCAAAGTGTGTCTGTCTAGCGATAAAAGCGTGGAACAAGAAAAAACTAAAAAAACTAAAATAAAAGGCAAGTGAAGCCTTCCTGGCTCTCGGGAGGGAGACTGAGGATTGAGAAGGATTGTCACAGCTGAAGTGCATGTTGATAGATCAGCTCCGACTGAGTGCTCCTTTAGAAAAAAAAGGCCCTTGGCTGCCCAATCGATGAGGCGATTATGTCATTGTTACCTTCCACTTGATTATGGAACACACACACACACACACACACACACATCCTCTCGAGCTATATAAAGACGCTGCCTTTGTTCATTTGTCCGTTAACAGCCTGTCATCCAGACAGTACGGAAGCCATTTTTACCTTGATAAACACCGGCAGCTCATTAGGTGTGTCACTTCAGAAAAGCAGCAACGGTGGAAATGAGATCCTCAAAGTGTGTGTGTGTGTGTGTGTGTGTGTGTCTCACCTGTTGCAGTCGACGTGCAGCAGGAGGTGGCTGGCGCTGATGGTGAGGGCGATCTTGTGCCACTGGCCGTCGGCGAGGCGGTAGGGGAAGGACTCGGAGCGCGGCTTGCCTTTGAAGCGGTAGTGGTAGCGGATCTCCTCCCTCACCCCGCTGCTCTCCAGCTCAAAGTAACTGCAGAGGAAGAGACGGGAGGTCAGAGGTCACAGAGCTTTAGTTTCCCCTGACAAAGGTCTCTGCTCGTGGGTAAAGAAATGTCTCAACTCAAGCAGGTTAGTGAGTTAGAATGAGGTGGAGACTTGAAGCACAGTAACTCACCATACGATAAATATCACAATATTTTGCCCACGATGCAGATGATATCGCGATACTGCGATACATAATATACTATACATCGATATATTGTCCCACCACTACATCATTCAACAGCATTGCAACAACTGTAGATTTTATCAACTGATAATAAAGAATTGTCCATAACTCAAGATGTCTGACACCAATCCTGATTAAACAGCAGAGACATGCTGCACTGAGTCTTGAACACACACACACACACACACACACACACACACACACACACACACACACACACACACACACACACACACACACACACACACACACACACACACACACACTTTGTAACTTCTTTCCTAATTAAACCAGCTGAAGTGACTTTGCTCAGCTTTGTGAGGCCTGAAAGCAGCGGCTGCTTTGATTTTGCAGATTGAGATTCAACCGATTCCTTCTGTTGAAAGAGGAATTGCTTCTTGTGGCTTTATTTTATATTTTATACCGTTTTGATACAAAGTTATTTATTTCTCTGTGAGTGTGGGTTCCCTCTAGATCAGGATTAAATATATACAGTTCAATTGAAGCCAGATTTCTTTTTAGTTTTTAAAAGTATGATTGAAACTTTGTTTAATATGCATTATTATTATTATAATGATGATGATTATTATATACCCCATATCTCCTCATTGTCTGAGTTTTGATGCATTTTGTAAAAAGAACAAAATAAGTTTGAAGAATTCTTATATAATGCCAAAGTATGGTTTATTTTGTACTACGCCTTCATCAATTCAAGTTTTATTTGTAAATAATAAATGTTATTACATGTATTTGTTTGTACGTTTCAGATTAGGAGAGTCCGAGAAAAAGTGAAATCTTTGATGAAATCTTTTCAGACGTTTGTTTTTGACTCAATAAAAAGTGATTAAACGATAAAAAACAAAATGTCATTCAATCTCAGAGACAATCCCGTTCTGAGCTGAAACCAGCGCCACAATGATCCGGTACGTATGAAACAGGCCGCTCTCTCCCTGACCCCTGAAGTGTAATCTCCAGCTGACAAGCAGCACGTGAAGAACAGCGAGCCGAAGCTTCATCAAACAGCTACCGAGGTGATTCCTGTGTCAGCGCCGTGCAAACATCGGCTGACAGCTTGTCTGACAAAAGAGAAAGAGAGAAAGATATTTTTGTCTCCCGTGTCACCGGGCCGTGAAGTGTGGCGGCGCTTTATGTTTGATTTCGGCGTTCAGAAGCTGTACAAACACGGAGGAGAACATCTGGAAGCACGGCCTTCTGGTGTAAGAATTATTTTTTTAATTTGTGAACAAATATAATTCATAAAAATGAATTTCTCTTCTGATTTAGAGAATATGATTTTACTTGGTTCAACAGATCCAGAATAATCAAAACGTTCAGTCCCTGGCTGTGATGTGTTTTATTATAAAATAATGATCCAGTTTTATTAAGTTGTTTTCTTATTGCGTTTTCATACTGATAAGATACATAACTTTTTTAATATTCTGTGCAAAATAAGACGAAAAGTAGTCCATATATCATCATCATCAGTCTATTATCTCAGTGTTCAGTCAGTCTTCTCCTATCTACAATAATAATAATAATAATAATAATAATAATAATAATAATAATAATAATAAAACACTTTATTTATACAGCACCTTTCATAACATAAAATGCTGCTCAACCTGTTTCAGAAAAACAAAAACTAATCATCACAGGTATTAAAACAGAGAACACGGAGCGAGAAAGCAAGAAAAAAAAATGAATAAATAAATAAAGTAGCAAAAAAGTTAGTAATGGTAAAAACAGATTTGAAGATACACAAGTCATTAAACAAATACGGGAAATATTGAATAACAGTGACAATAAACAATAAAAGTGGAAATGAATTAAAAGCAATTTCATTAAAGTTTGAAAGACAGGTTTCCTGTTTGATGTGTGTTCAGAGTTTGTTGAACAAAGTGATGTGAAACTGATTGTCCCCACAGCTAATATCCCCTAGTATGTCTTACTGCCTGTAGAAATAGAGAATGTGATCATAAACGGATTATTTTCCACGTCCGATCCTCTGACCTGCAGGCCGAACGAAGAGCCGCAGGCAGCCAGTCCTGACATTTCAGCTTCCCTGCGGCTGAGAGTGACCCAGACACATGACCCCCCTCCACACACACACACACACACACACACAAACACACAAGCTGAACCGAGCCAGAACCGAGCCTGTTCCAATATATTCACACACAATGGGATCAGGCCCATTCAATAGTGGAGCTCAGCAGCTCTCATGCATATTTATAGGGAGAGAGGATGGATCCACTCCAGAGAATATCAATGGAGGCTTTGAGGAGGCAGGTTTTTCCAAATTACTGTTTTGGAAAAGAATTAAACTGAGAAGAACTTGTAAGAAGTCGACAACAAAACGCGGCTTGATGGGATCAAATACCCAGATATGATGTTGATGAGCAGGTTCACACTCAAACTGATGGCATGCTGCCTCACAGCTCAAAGTACTTCAACAGGTACTTATCAGAGTTTTATGATGGACGAATACACAATCAGGAATATTACATGACAGACATTTCTCTGATTTATTTGTTCTATTAATTTTATATTGTTTTTTATGCCAGTATTTGAGTGTCTTAACTGTCTAAAGCAAGAATTATGGCAAATGAGCAACTGTTAAAATATTAATAATTTCCAAAATAAAATCAACAAAAAAGTTGTTTTCTGCATCTTCTTTGTTTAGCGTTTTGTAGCGAAAACGTACCGAACGACCCAAAAACCGAGGTCCTAATGTAATAACACACACACACACACACACACAAACACGCACGCACGCACACACGCACACACACACACACACACACACACGTCGCCTACAAAACCAGAATGAAGATTAACAAATTAACTGCTGTAACCGAGAAAAGACAAAAGGAAAAACTCAAAGGGAACGAGAGGGGGGGTCCAGGATTAGAGAAGTCCCCCCCCCCCCCCCCCCCCCCCACACACACACACACACACACACACACACACACACACACACACACACACACACACACACACACACACACACACACACGCCTGTTAATACTGAAACAATTATCACAGCAAATTAACCAGCATCACACAAGTGTTTCCTACGACAGTAAAATGCATTTGCATGCATCCAGCAGTAGCTGTGTGTGTGTGTGTGTGTGTGTGTGTGTGTGTGTGTGTGTGTGTGTGTGTGTGTGTGTGTGTGTTGGTGGTATAATGGTTTTGTGAAAGAGAGAGAGAGAGAGAGAGAGAGAGGTAGAGTCAGCATGGCGGTGGCTGGCCAGCAGGGCCGTCTTTGTTCAGCATGTCATCACTCTGAAATGAAATGAATACATCACTCAGCGACCTGACGGCTCGTCTAGCAGGAGACGCAGACACCGTCAGCTGGAGAACATGGAGGAGGGGAGCGAGGAGAGGAGCGAGGAGAGGAGAGGAGAGGAGGAGAGGAGCAAGGAGGAGAGGAGAGAGGAGGAGAGGAGAGAGGAGAGGAGAGGAGCAAGGAGGAGAGGAGAGAGGAGGAGAGGAGAGAGGAGAGGAGAGGAGCAAGGCGAGGAGGAGAGGAGAGAGGAGGAGAGGAGAGAGGAGAGGAGCAAGGCGAGGAGGAGAGGAGAGAGGAGGAGAGGAGAGAGGAGAGGAGCAAGGAGGAGAGGAGAGAGGAGAGGAGCAAGGCGAGGAGCAAGGAGGAGAGGAGAGAGGAGGAGAGGAGAGAGGAGAGGAGCAAGGCGAGGAGAGAGGAGAGGAGCAAGGCGAGGAGGGAGGAGTGGAGCGATGAGAGGAGCAAGGAGAGGAGGGAGGAGAGGAGCGATGAGAGGAGCGAGCAGAGCTCTCCAGCCTCGCCTCCTCCAGCGGACAGAAAGATCTCCTCTCTGAAATCACGGAGGAGCAGAAACGGCGCTCTCCTGATTTGAGTCATGAAATAATCATCAAAGGCTTTTTAAGCTCCGCTTCACAGCGAGCGTTTACTCCACCAAGCATTCATGCTTTGCTATTATACAATAGCCTTCTATTAGAGCATATTTAATGAATAATCCATTGGCCGGCGGTCCATTTGTATCTCATCGTGTTGACTGACAGACACTAAAAGTGACCTCATTGTTTCTCCATAAACAGCCTTATTACCATTTTAAAGCCTCTCTTTTAATCACTAATCATTTCATAACCAGCTTTTTGCAAAGCCAATATTTTACCAACTGCGTGGATCTAACTGACCCGTAATGTGAGCATCCAGCTTCCACAGAAAAAACCACCTTAGCATATCAAAGAAAAGGAAATAAACGCCTTGCAGTCGTATAAAGACACCTCTTTGTTTGGAATGATGCCATAGGAAACTAAAACGACCACTTTTACTGAAAAAAAACCCAAATACGCTTGAAAAGTCATGGAACGAGCACAGAGCAACAAAGAAGTGTTAGAATATAAAATGATGGCGAGTAAATAATAAGCAGCAGACGATGGATAACGGGGTACGGCGGGCTGCTGAGGACACACTGGGAGAATCCTCCCGGATGGAAAAAAGGCTTTGTTGGCCAATTATGTTGCACTCAGTCTGAGAATGTGGACTTGAGAGGACCACCAATGAGAAGACGACGCAAAGAAACACACACTGCATCTAAATATTAAACATCACTGTCATACGATCCTATTTGAACCGAGGCAACTTAATCTAATTGTCACGTTGCCAGACCAGGATCAACCAAGGAGCTCCAGGTGACAATCAATCAATATAGAGCGAGCAGAGACAACAAACAACCAAGAGGACTCTTCACAATAAAAGCAGCTCCTAACTTCCTTAAAAAAACTAATGGAACTAGAACCTCAATGTGATGTCATTTAACAGCCTTTTATGGATCATCTTGATGCTGAAGGTTCACGAGGGTTCATGTTGTGAAACGGTTGCTGTTAGCGTAACAACACATCATGGTTGGGCTTTGCTTGGAACAGAAATTAAGCTACGGGGGTGATGTCATGTGACACCATGATGTCATTTGAGTCCTGGGTTTGTTTGTCCCACGCAGAGAACTGTCCCCTTAAAGTAAAAGTTCAACATTTTGTGAAATAGTCGTTAACTCTCTGGCAGACGGTTAGATGAGAAGATTGATGTCTAATATGTTATGAAGTTGCAGCCAGAAGCCAGTTAGGAATGGAAATGAGCATCACTCCAGCTGACATTTATGTTCTTCTAAACCAAAAACGGTAAAGTTACATCAGAAGACACGTTGATTGTTAAATGTTTGGTATTTTGCAGCCTTTGCTCCCATGTAACAGACATGACGAATGAAAATTGAAGAAAGCAAGAAAAGCTGCTCAACAGGCTGCAATGTAATCACATGGGGTAACACCCCACCGTCAAAGGACAGCCAATAAAAGTGCTCGTTTTAGCCACCTCAGATTGTTGGTCGGCGTGGACATGAGCCTACGGAGCAATAAAACGTGTTTCTTTACCTTTCAGTCCCGCTCAAGGGTGAGACTCGTTGTGAAATCTTCCATCGTAGACACAAATTCGGCTAAATAATCAGCCATGTCACGCAAGGTCATTTAAAAGAGAACACTTTCTGTTCTCCAACACAACAAACTCACAACACCAGCATTTCTCTCTCCAACTCCCACTCGAGTTCTCACCGTCGTCTTTCTGCCACCAGACACAATATCAAACAGCAGATCAGTCTAGTGGAATGGAAAGAAAATGTATGTCCCAGTAAGGTGATTTCCATTATGTTGTCAGACAGTCATAATAACAACGTGAGTCTCTCTCAGCACTTTGAGACGCGTATGGGAATGTCGGTGTGGAACTGCCCCGAGCTCACGCTCAGTATTAGAAATGTGCTGAGAGCACAAGAGATAGCAACTCAAACTGCTGAGGAATAAATAAACAAAGATGGAGATGGTGGGATGTGTGTGTGAGGGTCTCAGGAGTCGGCCGACAGCTCTGAGAAGAAGCTGTAGAGGTGACATGTGGTCTTCATCAAAATGCGCTGGCGTCATCTGTAAGAGAAAACTTTTTGGAAATGAACGGCTGGCCAAAAGATTGCTGGCTTGGCTGTATATCATCCTGTCCTTTCTCTTCACCCTCGGTGTCATGCAGCTGTTTTATGGAGGGCAGCTGACAGCCAATTATCTGCTCAAGAGGGAGGTCAACACTCCGGTGCTCATCCATGGAACAGAGAGGAGGAGGTAAACCAGATATGAGGGGGAAAAAACGCACCAATGCCTCCAGTTAGTGACCTGAAAAACGGGCCCCGGGATTGGTTGTGAGACATCTTGCTTCAGTTGTCACATAGAAGACCACCTTTGATGTCATTTCTGGCTATCGCATCACATCAAGGGGGGGTGCCGACATATAGGTGTCGGTTGATAGGACGTGATGACCGGGAGCGAATTAAATCCTACGTGCACAGCGAGTGTGAAAGTGGTTCAGTGTGGCTTTATTAGCAGACGGTCTCAGGTTCCTGCAGATTCCATCAGGGCGATGATGCCACCGGGTTGAAACGGTTGATGGACGGGCCAGAGAAGGTGGAATTACAGGGTGCAGAGGAGTAAATAAAAAAAAAACATTCACTTGAGTGCTTCTCTCGAAAACCCAAGGCACGGCTCAGGAATAACCCTCCATGCATTTTTAACCCCCGGCATCCAGATTGTGTAAAGGTCAGTGAGCAAGCCAACTCGCTTACTATTGGTTTGTGAATCAGTATTCAGACCATTTAGTTTGGTAAAAGTAGCAATACTGTTAAAATACTCCACTGCAAGTCAAAATCATGCATACAACTTACTTACAGTAAGGAAACATATATATTATCAGCTAAATTTACTTTAAAAACAAGGCACATGAGTAGGATTTTCCTTCAAAAATCAATAGACGATACAAAAACAATCCCATGTATGTGTTCTGTATCTCCACTTTTCAGCAGAAACACCATTTAAATACCATTTAGTTTCTGAGAAATATGTCCCAAATGTTCTGATCTAACTGAAAAATTGTTGGAATGTTGCAGGATACCTTTGAGGTTTGATCAGATCTTTGTGTGCCTTTTCATTCATGGAGGCGGAGGGCAGCCGAAAGGCAGGTGAAGGTCTCGGGGGCTTGAGAGTGTTTGACAGGCGTGAAATTGTCATTCAACGCTAAAATGAAGTGGATGTTTCTGGTAAGTGTTCATCTTTTTGAGCAAGCAGAGCCTGTTTTCAACAGATGCAGGGATTCTCAGCCCAATAATGTAAAAGTAATCTCACAGAAATGGAGGCAGCAATTGATGGAATAAACATCAAAACTACCTTCAGCGTGTGGCCCACAAATGATCCAGATTTGCCTGTAGAACAGAATCCATCAATTGTACCTCAAATCGTTCCTCAAATGTGGAACAACTGACCAGTTTGACCGGCTAAAACTTGAAGCCGATGGTTGCACCAAAAATGTTAAAAACTGGTATTTTTCATCAGCCGATGTTTGTTCACAGAGATTCTGTAGAAGACTCATAGGGGCAGAGGGAATTATTGTTAGTCAGCATCTGTACCGCATTGCATGCCTTTCTTCTGAGAGCAAATACAGCGGGAGAATAATCCAGGGAGTGAAGTGTGGAGAGCAGCATCTGCCTGAGGTGAGAGGCGTCGAAGCTCAACCCTCACCTCTGCTCGGCGGGGGCGATCCCGAGTTCAGGATGGAAGCCAGCAGGTCTTCCCGTCTCTTAACATTCAAACACAAATCCCATCTGATGGCAAAACACATCCCACCCAAAATTCTGCAGGATCAATTTTGAGCATCAAGTAAACAGACAACCGAGAGCAGAGATGCAGCGTGGCAGCTGGAACCAAACCGTTGCCTTTTTGTCATTTGAAGACATTTTCAGATCGTCTGCCAAGGAATTAGACACAGAAACGAAGCCGACGTGACCGCGAACCGTCGACGATTCGGCCCGAGGAGCCTGATTCCGCCGCCAACCTCACAGTCGAAGCGTCGCGGTGACGTGAACGTGTGGTGATTAAAATAAAGGATCATTCATCATTCATAAATAACAGCGATTTGGCAATAAAAATAGGCCTATATTTACAAATCAGAACAGTCACGTCACATTATCAGAGCGCAGGTTACATTTTGAATTTATAAACCACTCTGAAATCAACCGAGGGAGGTGCATAGAAGCAGCAGCCTCTACCTTTGTGTCTCTTCTGTCTGCTATCATTTGGGAAATTAAGGCAGAATATTCTATTTAAAACCAGGAAAATCAAGCATCAATCTGTGCTCTGTGTAATCAGTGATGTGTATCTCAGTCAGTTCTTTTTACAATTTACTAGATAAAGAAAGCTTAAACAAAGAGGAAACAACGAGGAAGAAAAAAGAAGACGATGATTCAACGATGAGTCAACTATAAGCAAGACGTGACCAATCAGATTTGACTCCAGACTCAAGGATGTTACATAAAGTGCATGCTAGAAAAAGATGTTCTGTGTTTACAGATAAACACACTTTCAGGACTGATGCATTCAAAAACTGCAAAAAGACGACTTGTCCATTATGATTATAGATTATATATATTATAGATGGTAGAGATTCAGGATTCAAGAACGCCAACGTGTTGTATACTATTGTAGAAATACAATACTCACTGGTTCAGTAACTACAAATACTGACAAACTTGATTGGTGAAAGAACAAACTTACTTTCTGTCAGGTATTAAAAACGTGACTTCAATTTTTAATAAGAGCCGCTCAATTATCTGTTCATATAATCATAATTTAACATTGGGGGGATATGTATTCTCCGTTTTTTTCAACATCCCCAAACTTTTACCGCAAAGTCTATCTTAAAATGAAAAATCCTCTCCTCCATCTCCAGCGTTTTCCACTCCCAGCTCATGTCGACATGGACTCAGCATGTTTTCCTTGAGAAGAAGAACCTGTTGGAGGGACACAGGGCAGCAGGATGAACAGAGCAGCTGGAGGAGCTGACTGCCACTGTCGTAGATGTTTAAGTGCTCAGGTGGAAAGAGCGGCGGCGGAGAGACTCAGGCTTTGAGTTAGTTCATCACAGAGCCACCGCCACTTGCTGACAATGAGAGCGTTACTGGGAACCAGAAAAACTGCTGGCCTGGCAGAAATAGGCTTCTTTTGTTCTATTCAGCTTAGAGGAGCATCAATAAACCTTTTCTCCCACTCCCCAGTGCCGGGCACAAGAAGAAGGGAGGAAGAGAGGAAGAAAAAAAGTTCCTTCTGCTTTTGCAGCGACTACTGTTGAAACGCCTGCATTCAAAAGATGTTTTCACTTTGAGGATGAGGAAAGCGGAGGATGAGGGGGGAGGAGGAGGAGGAGATGAGGATATTATCATATTGGGAAAGCGGAGCTGGCAGAGGAGGTTTGAGGAGGGAAGAGAGGATGGTTTGATTGTGTCGAGAGAAAGTCGAAGGAGTAAAGAAGGGACGGAAGAAATGCATGATTGGATTCGGCCAAGTGGTAGAGCTAGCTGTCTGTTAGGCCTGCTGAATGGGAGGCCGGTGTTATAATGGGAAAGAATGGGCATCGGCCGAGAGCTCTAATAGGGCCTTCAGAGGGGATTCAGGGGTTCAGAACAAATCCTCGGTCACAATGGGGCACAGGTCTGCCCCTGAGCCAGTCAAGGCTCTGTCCATCTCGCCAAATTTAATTACACTCGCAGTATGGCTGTGTGACTCACAACAGCTCGTCCTAAAATAACGTCCGCCTGCTGCCGCGGCTCGGCTTGGCTGGATTTGAATCCCTGACATCTCATTTATCAATAAAATACAATATTTGAAGGAAAAGGAACAAAGGCATTGAAAAGGCAGCGACCTACTGGAGGTTTACTCTGCAAACATTTTAAAATAAATGTAAAAATATTCCGTTTGTATTTCATCTTGTAAATAGTGCATGAGTCAATTCACCCATTTATGAGAGAAAAAAGTATATTTTCTCTTTTACCACCTCAACATCATGCTGCTTCTCTGGATAATCCACAGATCTCACTGTGAACAGACATCGTTTTGCCTCCGCAAATCCTCACAGGAAGGAGGTTGTTGTGGTTGGACAGGTCAACAAGTCTGACTTTGACCTGGAAGAATATGCTACACAAATCATTGCCTATACCATACATACACACTGATTTCTTTCAAAAATGGCCACAATTTGTTCTCTTCTTGTGCCTGAATCTAACTTTAGCTCATGCAGATCAGAAACAGTCATGAATGGTTTTTATGACAGATTTGGAAGGCGCTGACAAACATTGCCGCCAGAAGCCTTGGATCAGAATCCGAGGAATACTGGTAATTTTGGAAGCCAATGAAACATCATGTATTTTGTTGTTTTAGTGAGAGGACTGACTGCTCAAATCTTGGCCAAATGAACCCAACATGTGTGCACATCACACATATCACTAGGAGAAAATACCACAGGTTTGTGTTGGTTCGGGCCTCACCGAGCCCCCAAAGAACGCATTGAAGAAGGAATCATGTTAGGATTCAGATATGATCTGTATTTTTTATAATAACAGAACTAATTAATTACTGACCTTGTTGTACAAAGAACCAATAAGCTAACTTTTTTTGGTCTTGATATTAACTTATAATTCCATCAGTCACTCTGTCCACACCGAAGCCGTTAAATGTGCACCATCTGCTTGGCTCCAGATCTGAGACGTAGTATGCACCATCTTCTTAGGTTTGTACTTTTTAAAACAGAAAACTTCTTTTTTATTGTGACAATTACTAAAATATAGCCAGCAGCATGTAAGGAAGCTCCCTGGGGGATCAGTCTCCAGCCAGCTGCCATCTTATTTTGCTTTTTGTAGTGTAATCGCTTAGATAACTGCTCATTTCAACTTCCTTAATCAGCCGTCCCTCGTCCATTGCAGAGCTTTCAAAGATAACGATGGCAATAGATAGAAACAGGGCACCTGACAAAACCTCAGCTCCAAGTCAAGACCTTCCAGTAGAAAGAAAATAATGCAATCAAACCCATTTTTTAGCCAAAAGTCACTCGTGTTGCAGTCTGTTAGGACACTTTACACACAGCTTTTTAATATGCTAAAGGGTCAAGGTCTATTAGACAGCGGGCAGGTCTATCACCTGGATCTGGTCAGGCTAATAGCTGGGCTGTCAATCTTGTTTTATTTCAGGTACTGGGGTCTGTGAGAGTTCAGTTTCTATGGCAATACTTGTAATATTCCATCACTCATAGGGCATATAAGTCGGGATCTGAAAATGCCCTCATTATTCATTTTTGTGTAAATGAAGCCTCTGTTGTACACATTACATTGCCTCAAAATTGTTGTTGTTGTTTTTTTGGTAACCCCCAACCTTAAAGTTCAAACTTTGTAAAAACAGAAAAATGTTGTATTTTGGGAGAACGGCTCCTTTTTAAGACAACAACCCTTTTGACAGAATGTCATAGGCTTCAGGAATCTTTACACACACTATCCGAAACAACTGGTTGTGTTTGAGCACAGCTAAGAGCATGTAATGCAACATTTACTTAGTCGGAGCACTCCTCAGAGCTACATCAGCTACGCCGTGCATGTCATTGGGCCTGAAGGAGGACGGCACAGCCAGTTGGCTCCATTTAGCCTCGCCGTTGTTTGGCCGGCCCGCTGTGTGGCAATTATGCCTGCAGGTAAGGTATGAGAGAGAGACTGACAGACGGACAAAGGGGGACTAACAGGCAACTGTTAAGGTCACCTTAGAAGCACCGCAGGGGTCGACACATTTCTCTTGGAGAGTGGTTCATACAGTAGAGTCTTGAGGAAAGATATGCTCACAGACATGCACAAACGCACCAGTGGAGAAAATGATTTGCTGACGTGAAAGTGCTCCATTATAAGATCGTCAAAGCCGCATTCAAAACGTCACAGATGTAAAAGCATGCATCGTCTGCAAAGTGTACTTAGAAGTACAAAAGCTTTAATGATGCAGTCGTGGTTATATATGTTGGGAACTTGGCGTTGCGTGCTGAGCACCACGGAGCTCTGTGGGCTCGCTGCTATAGCAACGACCTCTTGTGGCGCAGCATCAAACAAAGCACAGTGTCTGTATTTATGACTGTATTGAAAATCATACTTTCAGGATTTGTAAATACCAATTTGATTACCATTCAGAGGGTCACGATTTGATTATTAAATAATTCTCAATGCATCATGACGCGTCTCTATTATGGATTTTAAAAAAAACAAGAATTTTTCCTTCAAAAATTTCAAACCAATTCCTCTTTGTATGATACAGTCGATGTCCTACATGACTTGTATACAATTTGGAAAGATTGCCCCAAAAAATCAATAAAAAATAATAATCGATTATAGACTTTGAATCGTTCAACAAAGCATCGTATGATTGATTATTTCTCCCACCTCTACGTAATACTGCCGAGCCTAGTGAGTAGCCTATTAAATAGGTCTGGGTTGTTACCTATATCACCGAGGGAAAACAGAGGTAATGTCAAAGACCCAGGTCATGGACTTAATGGAGTCTCTTTTCCAGCTTTCGCTAGTTCGAAGCATTCTTTCAGGCCAGGAAGAAAGTACTGCACAAGAAAAAGTTTGGTGATAAACTTTGTGACACCAGGTTGGGAGCCTAGGGAGCTAGCTTTTCTCTAAACAGCCCTCTCCATCAGTTAAAGGGGGGCCTCAGCTTCAATCTGCCATTGGGTATGATTCTCCCAGCAAAACATATACACACTCCCTCGCATCCTCACTTTCACTGCGTGTTTCACAGCGCTGAAGGCTTTTACCTTCAGAGGAGTGGAGGAAAATCAATGTAGCCTGCCATTTAAAAACAATTCACAGTTGTACATTTTCTCAGGGGGGCTCGGTGGTGGGCTGGCTGTTGCCACACGCTGATGTCCTGCAGCCATCGTGTTCTGCAGCGAAATTCAGCCTATTGCATCAAATTCAATAAGACTCCTCGAGAAAGCCGGAGAGAGATTGCAAGTGTTCAAATCATTACTCATAAAAAAATGTGTACCTACTCCTGTAACCCGGGTGGTTCATTGCAGCTCTGTTACAAGGCCATATATTCTAGTTATCAGTGGAACAGCCACACTGGCAGATGCCACACGTCTGTTTATGCAGCATTCCACGATAAAGCTCGGCATTATCAGCATGCTTGGTATTGCTTAGTACTTCACACTCATCTTACAGACACAATACATGGAGCGTTATCTTTCTGCCCCGAGCGTACAGGAGGATACGCCGCATTATTCCACCGTAGCCTTGCCCTCCCATCACACACCGACTTAGTGGAGTAATCACACGCCGATCTTTACTTTACCGCACCTCATCAACAGTCATCTGCAAACAGCTACGGGTTGAGATGAGAATTTAATTTAAAACCAGAGCGTTCGGAATCCTGTGGAAGGAAAAAGTTTGTGCAGAAAAGGAGCCGCAGGCCAACAATGAAGAGGATTACAGGCAGATTACCTGTGTTCCGACTCGTGGATGGAGAATATGACTCCCGACGTGGAGGACTTCTGCTGGATGGAGGCCAAGAAGGTAAACTCACTTTTCCTCCTGAACAACTGCACCACTTTCTCCGTGATGTGTGCCGGGGCGTGAACCGCTCTGCCAACATCTGAAGGAATAAAAGGGAAAATGGAAGGAAATCGTGAGCATGTGTAAACTCTTTTTTTACAGGCGACGTTGCTGCCGTGTGCCCAAAGTGGGAGCGGCATATTAAGCTATCTAATCATACATGGAGAAACACTTTCACACTTTGAAAATATATCTCATCAACAATTCCGGCGGTTCTGTGAGGGTTTAAGAAAAAGTAATCCCTTGATGCCAACGAGCTTTTCCAAACTAGTGCATGTAAATTGATACTTAGAATGTAAACTTTGCATGTCCTCTAAAAGGTTTTGCCCTTGGCAGCAACTTATGTAAAGTCATTTCTCTCAGTTATAACAACTAACTAACACCAGCGATGTACCTTTGGTGTTTGACAACAACCTCATCCTGTGAATTATTTAGGGTCAAAGACAAAAAAAGTTATACGTAATCCCATGCTTAGATTTAAATCAGGAAGAAAATAAGTCCATTTGCGTGAAACAGCTTAAGCTAAAAGCTAAAGAAATGAATATTATGAGAAATAAATCCCTCTAATGCTGGTATATTTCCCAAGAGACACTCATGTACAAAATGACTGACGGCGTTCGTTCCTGAAGATTGGTCTGATTCTTGAAGCAGAGCCATAAAGTTTTCTTTATTAGACGTGCAGGATGAGTGTGAAAGCCAGACACCATCATTTCATTCCAACTCTAGCTCAGAGCGAGATTGATTGGTATTTTTATGTAATAAATCAACACCAGTTGCCTTGAAACAAGTTCAATATCTAATGTCAACGCCATTCAATAAGGTTATTTTTCTTGGAAAAGATGAAAAGATGTAGTCATTCCTAAAATACAATTTTATGACTTCCTTAAATGTGTTTCTTTGTGGTTTAGTGCAGAGTAGAGATGTGATGAGAATCGATTCCTCGCTAAAGAGTTGATGCCAAAATTCAGAATTAATTTCCCCCATGATGTTACTAATCACTGTTCAAATAAGCAGGGGGGAAGCTAGCTAACGTTAGCACTGTCCTGTTTGGCTAAATAACAGACTTTACGGGTGACAAGTGATGGTTGCATTGAGTTATTATGAATGTGGTCAAGCTCTATTAAGTAAAACATTTACAGTTTGTCATCTTGAACGATGTCTTTTTGGGTGAGAAACTTGGCAGATCATCTGGGATTAATAATTTATTTGCAAAACACAGTTTTGCCAACAGTAATAAAGTGGATGTGGAAGTACATGGGATTCATTATTTTGTAAGAGCGGTGGAAATCCCGTTATTAGTATCGACTGCTAAATTTATGGTATCCGTTTTATCTAAGAAACTGACTTTAACTTCCAAGTTCTTAATCATTCAATTCTTGACTGGAATATATTGTATTTTGTCTTCTAAACATAATTTGGATTAAGTGCAGTCTGTAACCAGAGAGACACAAAAAGCCAACAGACGCTGTTTGACGAAAGGCTTCCAGACAAACTTTACATCATTAAATTTGACACACAGAGCAAAGATGATAGTCTACCATGTGTTTAGTTCCCAATTGTGCCGCACCTGAGACATGATTAGCGAATGGAAACCCAAATTTACAACAACAAAAAAAGCACACACCCCGACAGCCCACTAATGATGATGGATCGATAGGGAGCAGAAGTAAAAGCGGTGCAACAACGTCCAACGTTCAGCGAACTCGTAGACATAAACAAACCTATTTACAGTGACAGGAGGAAACAGGTAGAGCAGGAAGGCTCGTCTCCCAGCAGGCGAGATGAAGATCAGTGTAGCAGGCAACAGCCGGCTGGCAGCCCCCGCCCTCTCGATTTTACAGCTCATCACTTTAATCAGGACCCTGGCGGGTCCACCTCCCCCCCAGCTCGGATAAGTCTTACAGATGGCCTCTTTAACTGGCAGCGAGGAAGAGGAGCCCAGCCGAGGTCCGGAGAGACTTCTATCGCCGAAGACGCAAAGCCGGTCGAGTCTGTGTGGACTTCTGTCTGGCCTGATATGGAAAAACCTGCGTCTCAGCCAGATAAGCACATTACTGTACTACACTACTACGTTTTCTTGCCAAGGGCACAAAGTAGATCAGGGCAGAGTTTTCTAGGGAGGCCAGTGTCCAAGCAGGACAGCTACTGGCCCAGAAATGTCAAAGAGCCTTCAATCTGCAGCTCACAGGGAGGGAGTGTTACTGTTCAGCACCGCCTGCTGTTTGTGTGTGTAATACAAACCGACTGTTAATAAGGTCGGAGTGATACGGCATCAGAATCATTTTGAAAAGATCCGACACGTCTTGGCTGCTGCATCTTAACGACTATTCCCGTCTGCATGTGAGGATGTGTCTTTACATGACAGGATGCTTTGCAATGAGCTCAATGGAGTTTGACTGCAGTGGGTTTGGGCGGTATGACGCCATCCCACGGTATTTAGAAATCCTGACAGTGTGAATTTCAATCCAGTCACAAAGACGCTGTTGTGATGTGATGTATGACTTACTACTAGATGTTAGTCTCTACAGCAGCTGACCTCAAAGATGGTAACCCAGTGTTGCCTTAAAAAAGCCTATAGTTTATAGCAGGAGTGTCCGTTTAAAAACAGAAAAGGCCCCTTTCTTTTACTCCAATGGTCCATTAACTTAATGAGCTTTGCAGCCATATTTTGATCCAGTTAAGGATGCGGTCAGAAGCCACTGATCAGCTGATATGTACTGAATATTGATGGGGGGTCTCTCTAAAGGCTGATCAGAAGATCCCATGAGGCGACGCATCGATTCTGCCACAAAACAAAAAGATATTTAATTTAAAATGATATAAAACTGAGTTTGAAACTCATAAACAAGCTCTCATAACCTCTGAATCAGGACACGCTAGGTTAACAGACCTCACTCTGGACCCAGTGCAGTCTAGTAGATACACAAACACTCCATCTCCACTCGGGTGTCAGATCAAAAGATGCTGTTTCTGTTGGACAGTAGTCACATTGTTACGGTCCCCCATAGCAACACATTCAGCATCACTGGCATCTGCTCACAGGCTGCTGGGTGCAAGCGAAGAACAAGATCAAAAGGTACAAGTAACACATCAAAGTTTTCTGGCATCACTTGCAGCCAATTAACTGAACCCACAATGATGGACTGATAACCAGATAAAAGCATATTTTCATTGGCCACAATCCCTCCGCCGATCCACCAACACACCAAGCAGGTGAGATTTATTTTACCCCTCTTTGGCTCATATTCATTTTAACAAAATATCTTATTGAAGATGGTGTGCCCTGCAGTATGCCAATTACACAGCTCTAGTTGAAATTTAATAGGCATAATCAAGCAATTCTCAGTACAAAACAATAATAATCAACTGAAATGCAACACAAGACATATTAGAAATGGAGAAATAATTACTAAAAACACAATAAATCTGTTTAAATAAGCCACACCACAACAGCAGAGGAACTCTGATCTGATCAAAAGATCCTTAATGTAGTTTGATATTCCCATAATTATGACAGGTATTATCTATTAAGGTGCCTGAAAGACACCATTTGCAGTTGCCTCAGCTGGACTCCAGCCTCTGGTTTTCTTCTCCGTTCTCTTTGGAAGAGAAACCCCCATGTTTGGAGATGATGATGATGATGAGACACCTATGGTTGATGAAATGTCAGGATGGTGCCCACATGCTGTCCACACCATCGTGGGATGACAAAAGTCGCATTTGACAAGTGCAATCACAGCCTTACACTTGCCAGATGTAGCCTGCTGTTGAGTCAACCATTTTCGGTTGTAACTAAGCAATGTCATGTCGGTACTGGTTTGATTCTAACACCACAAAACTCCGGAGAGAAATCCTGCTAGCTAACTGAGTCACTAGTGGTGTTGGAGTTCATTGACAGATGAGGAACGATGCGTGTTCAAATCGAACGAACAAATCTATTGGAGTCCCGATCTAAATGAAACAAACTCAACCAGTCGATGATATAGTCACAGTGCCTGTTTGCTAACAATCCCTAAAAGGTGTTTTATTTACCACCGTTTCATAAAAACACACACACACACAAATGTTCATACACTTGAAGCTAATGTAAATAGTATGTTATCCTATGTTTCTATTTTAATGTGGTAGTTTGGTATATGTATCCTCATATTCCTTACATTGTGTATTGGAAACTGCTTCGGAAACTCTGGTACAGTAAATGTGCATATATATACTGTATATATAGCACAAGAGGATCTATTAATCTTTTCATACACTACCAAATGATTTCAAACCAGAAGCAACACCCCAACCTGAGAGGAAATCTTCCACTTCTATCCCCACAAACAGCTATGGTTGCCATAGCGTTACTTCCATTGCATCTCAGCAAGACAATATGCATGGACAAACAATAGTTCCCCCAGTGTGGAATGAGCTTCCATGGCTGTTTCTTTTCCTTTCTTTCTGATGCTGCAAGAAGTCATATTTACTTCCACACATCCAGCCCTCCAGTCATCTGTACATCTCTACACATGGAGCTAGCCAGCCAGTCATCCATCCAGTGCACAGCAGACTGTCCCTGAGGAGCTAGCCTGCTTTCCGCTGCTCAAGGCGGGTCTGCAGTGGAGAGCGAAAAAAGCAGAGAGACTGGACTGCAGAACAGGGGCTGGGCTGCAGCCGAAGATAAAGGGCCGAGGCATGACTGGACATGGAAAACAAACACACACAAAAAAACCTCTCAAAGACTCGAGGTAATGTGGAAAACAAAAAGCACATCATATGATCAGCTTGACTACAGCTGACATGTTAGAAATTCAGTGTACAGCTTCCCATCAAGTAATCTGTCCCATCATATGGTTTGTTACAACTGAGAAGCATTCATTGGAAACTGATTGGAAAAGCCACTCAGAAAGTATGTGGCGGTTTAATGGATGAACGATCTGTCAATCAAACTCTCACAGAAGATGAAGGAAAGCAAACGTCTTTTCCAATCGAGGAAAGCCTTCATTAATGTTCTCTCAATGCAGAAATACCAGTTCTGATAGAACGATTGGAAGCTAACCTCCAAGCCACGCCCCCTAGCTGCCAGTAGCTCCTCACAGGACGCCGATTAGTCCGACGAGATGGATTTTTGTGATCAAGTGACATCGCGAGAATCTAGCTGCAAAGAACTAATGCAGGAGCAGAAAGTCCAACGACAAAAAAGTACTACCTCAGCCGAATAATTAACTGAGGTAGTTCGGGGGGCAAGTGTTGCAGCTCCAGCAAAAATCGCAGGGAATGTTGAGAACGGTTTTGAAACCGACAGAATCCACAGAAAGTGAAGAGTGTTGGTGAAAACCAAAGGAGAGAGAGAGTTTGATGCACGTGAAGGAGACTGCGAGTGCATGTCAAGCAGCCTACAAACACAGACAAGCTCTCAGCAAGCCTCTCCAAAGTTGACTTGGCTTGCATTTGAAGAACTCCCCAGCTGCTGAAAAATTCATAAATCTGAATTGATAAAACATTGATGATTCTGTTCAACTTTTTCCTTCCCCCTTTTGCAAGTAGACACCGAACTCTAAACATTAAAAATGCTGTAAATTCTATCTGGTAGGTTATTGGTGCGATGCGTCAACCTATTTAATGAGAGCGGCTGCAGATAACACTCTCACCTCGCCTGGGTTTTTTTTTCCTTTTTGACAGAGCCGACTGCTCTCTATCACAAGCCATCACACTGAGTGCAGTTTGATTACGGCAAATAAGGATGAAACTCGGGAGAAATGAAGCCCATCCATCTGTGGGAGTCATCGGCTGTCACTTGAAGAACAATAATGCTGAGCCCTGACGCCGAACCCAGCCAGAGGAATATAAGATTAGAGTAATGAACTTCCCTTTCCATTTCCTCCAGGGGCGCCGACATTTGCATGTTGTATCTCCGACACGCGGCGAACACATGAGCAGCAAGCCAGTAGTGCACTGTACGTGTGTGTGTGTGTGTGTGTGTGTGTGTGTGTGTGTGTGTGTGTGTGTGTGTGTGTGTGGTATGAAATGAGATTACTACCATCAGGGATCGTACTTGAGCTGACTGAATTTAAAATTTGACATGCTCAGTTTGAGCTGCTGAATGAAACAAAAAAAAGAGTTTTGTATCACAAATTAAATACAAATAAATGAAATGTATTAGTAGTTTAAATCAATAATATTATATTTAAAAGGAAAAGCTGGACATTTTGAGGAAAAACAAAAAGCATTTGCTTTCTTTGCGACCATGAGTCAAGAAGACAGATTGTGGAGTCGAGACTGGAAGCATTTAAAGCAGCCTTAAATACACGGATTGGAACTTCTACCTTTTTATTGGCAGAAATATAAATGTTGCAACTATTTCTTGGTAAACAAAAGCCAGAGGCAGTTATTGTGAGGTTGCCAGGTTTGGTGCTCTACAGAGAACAAAACCAGAGCACTGACTATATCTGTCAATCCACGCTATAGCCGGGAACGCTGCATTGATTTACGATGTTGTTGCATAAAGTCTCTAGGGGGCAGAATGCCTGCAAACAGGCTCACGGAAAAAAAGCCATATAGAGTCAGCCCATAATGTTGTTATGGCCGGCATGTAGCTGCCTCTCTATGCCTCACACAAAGAGAAACAAGCACCCATTTGGAGTGTTTTGTCCACGTCTTTAGGTGCTATATGTACTCCTTTTATCTCTGCTTTGGTCTCCACCACCAACTCCAGAGAATAATATTTACAGTACTCTTTTACTTTCTTCACCAGCAGGTGCTAGCTTTGTCTGGTACTGTTCTACATGGCCGGGTATATGAGGGCTATGAAGACTGTGGTTTTTAAAATATTACCTTTGATTTTTATTGTTTTATTGTCTCTCTGATTGTTACAGTATTCCCCTGCCACCATAGAAGCAACGCATGAATAGCATGCATCTCTTACCATGAATTTTGCTTAAATTGTGTCTCAATGTATTTTCTTTTCATGATAATTAATGGAACAATTATAGCACATGACACAATAGCCTCATCAACATCAGAATAGGAAGAGTGGGCATTGTGTTAAGTGCACCTTGAGATTATCACCGCCCACAGCCGACCACCAAGCCAGACGTGGTGGGGCTGGAGGAGGTCCACTCTGTATTATCAGTGATGCTTGGTACTCAAATGCACCACCAATGCAGTACAGGAATGCACCGCTGTTTCTGTTTGGTTTGTTTGTTTGGCTTGTTTTTGTGAAGCTTTTGTGAACTGCATTGTGTTGCATAATGACGTAATGTGTATACAGGGGCACGAGCAACCCCTTCACGCCAAAGTTCACAGTAGCTGTCTCAGCACTCATTGTTGATTGTTACCATGGAAACACTGTTCTTATTTCTAAAATAGCCTAGAGTAAAAAAAAAAGAAGAAAAAAAAGTCTGTATGTCTACCTGATGAAAGGCACAGATGTTAGAACAGCGTAACTCATTAAACCATCAACCATACTGGATCTTTTGTGTGTAAACAGCAGCTGCTGTTGTTTTGCAACTTTGATTTGATGAAAAGGAAGCAACTAAACAAAATGCACAAAAGGAAGGAAAAGGGTTTTAAAAATACATTCCCCTTCTGTTGGTGAATCAAATCTTGATTTGTCACAGTTATATTAAGTTCATTTCAGTTGAAAACAGCAACAAGTACAAATCCATCACATTTGTTTTCAAATCACATTAAACTCTAACCGGTACAAATACACTGAATGTATTTTGTAAAAAATAAAAAAATCTGAGGTTTCCTATACTCGAGAAAATGTAAATGCATGCTGCTCAACTACAATTCCCTGTGGGCACTAATCTCCTTCCATACTGTGAGGGTGGGTGTGTGTGTGTGTGTGTGTGCGCATGAGTTTTGTTAACAAGTCTCGAGGCTGAGAAACTATCCAAAATCTGCTCCACCCCCTCCACGGCTCGACACAATCCTCCGCTGCTGTGGGCCGGTTTAACACCACAGCTGGCAGTCAGTGCTTCAAACCACTCACAGTGTACATATACAGCATGGATTCTCACACACACACACACGCACACACACACACACACACACACACACACACACACACGAACAGGGAAAATAGGTGAAATTGAGATGTGAGCTAATTTACTGGAGTGCTTTGAGGTGGCGTATCAGTAACCGTCAGGCCTCCGGTAGGCCCACTGCTGGGAGTATGGCTCACTCTGAGGGACCACGCCACTGTAAAGCAAGGGGCCCCTGTAGAGATCCAGGAGGGCTCCCCCCACCGTCGCAACTCAGCCAAGCTTAATTACCTCCTCACTCTCCATGTACCGCTCCGTCTGACAGTCACTGGGATGGAGAGTGGGCCGCCACCAGCCAGCAGGCCTCGCCAGCCAGCCGGCCTCCGTTCTGTCATCAGCGCTGCTTACACAGCTATTCGTCTCAATTAGCCACGCTCTGCATACTTGAGAAATATGATGCCGGGATAAGGATAACGGGCGTCCGTTAGCACTGTCCTCCTTATTTTTTTGGTGATGAATCATCTCCTGAGAGCTCTAAACCCGCCGTGTCGTTAAATGTCGAATAAAGCAACAAATCGGCAAATAACCTCATCATCACGCAGTCGTGTTTATGGCGGGCTCCTTCATCATTCTCTCAGAGCCACCAGCTGACAGACATGTAGTTTACCTCGGCGAGAGAGAGACAGAGAGAGAGAGAGAGGGAGGTGAAGAAGAAAAAACCCTGCGATGGCGGTGGAGCAAACAAGTGGTGCAGCGTGGGCAGCATGCAGAGCAGAGCTGGGAGATAGGATCAGGACAGGACTTACAGGGAGGAGACACACACAGAGATAATACAGCCAAAGGTCACCCAAGGGTGCCGCCTCGCTTCTCTCCCAGAGAAAAAACATCTCTGTCACAGCCTGCCGGCACCACGGCAAACAGCTGCAGCCATCATATATTACATGTTACATGTGTGTGCACACGCTTTGTGTATGCTCAGGGGACGTATGAGAACGGTCATGATATAATAACCCTTTTCAGTACTTTATCAGAGACGTAATAAACGCCATTCCTCCTCGTCGGGGGTTCAAACACGCAGCCGCTTCACAGGGAAGAAGTCATGCTGATGGGAAGACCAAACAGGAAGCAAGAAGGTGCTGCATCAGGGCTTCTATCATCACAGGGTGAAGTCTAAATGCTTTTTATTAGTGAGGACAGCCAACATCGAAGTGTCTGATCACAATACCGATAAAAAACTGGGCTGTCCTAAAACAAAGAAATGATATGTCAACTCATTAGTCGATTTAAGACCCGTCAAAGAATCACACAAAACAGCAAAGAAGAGATGTGCTCATAGGTTTCTTGGAGTCACTCAGCATGAAATATCCTCAAAAAAACAACAACAAAAGAAATATTAGTCGAGTTGGAGGGAGTTCCCCGAAATGTCCATCTAATGACCAGGCCTAGTTTTGGTAGCACGTGCTTGGATGCAACATTTTTAGAGAGGTTGACACCCAGAAATGACAGATACACATTTCTATTGGGTCATGCGTGATGATTAAGAGGATTATCGTTACTGTGCATGTGGTGCTTATTGTGCTTTTAAAGCAACTTTTTGTTACCAGACAACAGGAGGGTAAGTGCACGTGTCCTATATGAACATAAAATTGAAAAACACGGAGTGAAATGAATGCACATTTGAAATATAGCATGAAGCGACTACGCCACACAGCCTAAGGGAGGGACAACCCTTAACTAACCGAGCGTTAATAGTGTAAGGCTGTATTACTGCTCAAAGGTCTGCAACTCATCATTATAATTATCAATCAACATTTTCATTCTCTCTCGATTATTCAATTCAAAGTTTGAAAATGGTTACAAACGCCTGATGATGGTTTAGTCCAACTGAAGAAACTCCACACATCCAGTTTGCAGTGATGTCAAACACAATCACAGACGAGTCAAACGCACTATAAAAGCTTCTCCTGACACAAATAGAAATGTTAAACAGCCAAGTGTCATCCAGCCAAACATGTGGGATGATTCAGGAACATCAACAGTTCAAGGATCAGAAATCATCCACATATCACTATATTTGTTCTGTTTCATCATAATAATCGGATACAATGAAGCGTTGAACACAGATGAACTACATAATGTATCACACATATCAGCTGTGTCAGAATTAGGGGTATTGGCAAGAACCTCACGATATGATAAGTATCACGATACTTTGGTCACGATGCGATACGTATCACGAT
Organism: Eutrigla gurnardus; assembly: GCF_963514095.1. Taxonomy (NCBI): domain Eukaryota; kingdom Metazoa; phylum Chordata; class Actinopteri; order Perciformes; family Triglidae; genus Eutrigla; species Eutrigla gurnardus. Next base: position 32,276,967 of record NC_139915.1, read on the forward strand.
ATCGCGATATTGTGATATAAATAAAGATGAAAACACAAGTACCTGTATATGTACATCAGATGATATTCATCAGAGGACAAATTCAGTCAAAACTATTCCATTCAAAACAGCCTCTCCATTATATTAATTCCCATGAAATTCACTGGAATAAATATTGAAAATAAAATGAAAAAGGATAAAGTACTGCATTCACAACGCGTCTAAACATGAATCTTTTTTTTTTTTTAAATCCATCTTTGGAGTTGAAAAATCGATATTGTATTGGGCGGCAAAGTATCGCGATATATTGCCGTATCGATATTTTTACCCACCCCTAGTCAGAATCTAAAAACATGCTGGTGAACAAACTCAACCAATACTTCTCTTTTGGGGGAAAAGAAGGAAAGACATGGCAGGTTCCCTCAATTCTCTTATCAGAGCAAATGGGGGGGGATCAATTCACACGGAGGCCACTCATCGAACGCAGGAGACTGGAAATGCAAACTAGCTGCAGCATGTGGAACAATATCTCTGTGTGTACTCTCAACATGTACTACATGTACTCTCAACATGTACTACATGTACTCTCAACATGTGTCAGCGGCAGATTATTCACACGGGACCGTTAGGAAGGGAGGAAGCTACCCTGGTTAACTGACTTCCACCGTGTTTCGGGGGTTAATGATGGAGTCAGGGGCGATGAATTATTAAAACAAATGGCACTCCAGATGTTCGTCTTCATGACAAACACTACCCCTCTCTCTATCCAAAGCGTGGAGATGCCGAGCCGAGCCGTAACGCGAGCTTGAAGAATCTCTCGGCGTCCGTGTTTCCGTTCTCCAGAGGTGCTGTCAGCGTGATGCATTCGCAGCCCCCCCGAGTCATATGGCATTGTAAAGTTAAAGCTTCAGTGTTCATAAACTGCTGGTACGGGGCTGGCAGGTACTATATATCCTGCTCACAGTAAAGTTATGCTGTTATACTTTATTAGGGCTCCATTGAGTCGGGTTTAACATCCTGTTGTAGTGCTGAAAATGAGTTGATTAATCATTAAATTAAAAATAAATAAATCTACTCGACGATCCTTCAGTTCAAATATATGGAGGTTCCAGCTTCTCCTCAATTGTCATGATTTTCCGTTTCCACCTCTGAATCAGTTATTAAAGTTGTTTATAGTCCGTGTAGAATGAGGATATTATTTTCTTATGGATTGCCACTGACTTTTAAACAGCATATTGCACCATTGAGCCACTCATTATCACCACGGGGGAAATGAGTGTCGAAAGCGTTTGATCCTCAGGGATGAATAAGAATGCATTTTATATTGTTCCAAACCGACTACATTTGGGCTTTGAAACGGTTGTTTGGATAATAAATGTGTGATCAACATGCATTCTTCTGAGGCGAGGCGCTCTGTTTTTCAGATACAACACCACGCTCTTGTATAGTATAATAACTTTATTATACTACAATCACTTTTTGGGTAATTTACATCATCATTCAATACTGTAGTGGCCATTTGTGCGTCAAACATATCAACCTAAATCAGAATCAAAAGGGCCACTGATTTTTTTTTTGTTTTGGGTTTTTTTTTTGTGGGGGGGGGGGGTTGTTGTTTTTTAACATATAAGGTGAACTTGGGTGTCTGAAAGGCTCCAACAAATAAAATGCATTATTATTATAATATTATTATTACCGATGCACCATGGGGACAAGGTGTACGCAGGCAAAAGAAGTTGTCCATTCAAGTTTGGGTGTTTTTTGATGGTTTATATTCCAACAAGCAAACAAAAGAACAAAGGATGTCTCCTGCTGACTCTCTTGCACTGGTAAAAAAAAATAAATAAATAGGCCCACCCAGGTGCATTCTGGTCCGATACCTGCCTACCTACCTCTATGATCTATCGATTCAAAACAAAATACTTAAAACGCAAAAACGAAATATGCTAAACAAGAAAATACTTAACTAAACAAATAGAAAATCCATTCCAAGATGGAATCTGAATAAACAAACCACCAAAACAATAACACTCTATTAATAAGTCACCAAATAAATACTAAAATCAAATAAACGGCTCCTACAAATACCGTTAAAAGATTTTGTTTCATTTATTTAGCATCAACTATTTCTCCAGTTGCAAAGAGTCCAAAGGCTCTTCTTTGATAAGCTCCAGTCAGGTGAGGTGATAGCTCTGAATGCATGGTCGGGTGTTTGTGCACTAGCATCCGTCAGATTACCCAAAAGCCTTTCTGCTTCGCCCATTGTCCCACACAACTCCCAAGGACGCGCTAAGCCGGTGAAACCAAGAGGAAATGCAGTTCCCAGCAGAGCGACTGCACTGAAAAGGTCTGAGCGTCTGAGAGTCTAATTACTACCGGAGCAGGTGGAGGGAAATCACTCACATATGCTCCCTTAACAGGATTAAAATCACTGACCAGCACATGCAATTTTTAAAATCACCTGACTTTGAGGAATAAAACCTGTCTGAGTGGCTTTAGTGCACAAGGAAGACTTGCAGTAAGAAAGTCCAGCTGCTGTCACATTCGGAGCTGATCCAGCTTTTTGAGTCATATTGAATATCCGCTGATAGAGAGTCCTGATGTGGCCTCGGCACCGTCTCCTGGGACTTCTCCCTGCTTTTAAAGGTTCCTCCAGTGTTTGTTGTTTCAGCCTTTGTCTTATTCACCAAGATTTTTGTCATCTGTGCATCTATTGCACGGATTACCAGAATAAATGACTCTTATTGGTTTCACGACTCTCACTGCGGAGAGGGGGAACTGGAACCAAGACGTACTTAAGGCTTACATATAGTGACTGGAGACTTGACCTGTACTTGCAAAAAAATAAATGTCTTTGAGCATCTCTGTCTTCACATTGAGCTGAAATTAAATCTCGTTTTATGCATTTTGCTGCTATAAAGCAGGGTTGAGCTCGGAAACGAATTCAATATGAACATTTATTGTCTTTCAATGTTATCAGAACGTGATAAAATCATACATGGAGATATCGCGATACACAATTACACCGTTGATGCTAATAATAACGAACACATACTAACCCAAATTTGAATTCTGCTGACGTCACAGTCAGTGTATACCCGGGGATGTTTCTTCTTCTCTTTCACTTGAAAGTGTTCTGTTCATTTTGCACGAAAGGTCTTAAATAAATCAGAAAATACACAGTATTTGCTATTCACACAGGTGTTCACAACAATAGGAATTCAATTACCAGAAAACATGCTTTATCATGATATCACTGTTGAGATATGAAATGGTTTGTATCCGGATGGAAGAGTTTGACCACATCGCTGAGCCCTAAGCTCCAGAATGGAGGAGGAACGGGCCTCAGGTCTCTATATATCTCAGTAGTCAATATTAAAGGGTTTTTTTAAAAGCCTTGATCGGCCCAGATATCAATCTTCAAAATAGGATCATCCCCATTCCTAACAAATGGTAATACTCCATGAGATGAGATGTCATGATTAGGGCCTATGATGCCTTTTGGTGTAGGTTAACACTGCAGAGGTTAACGAGTCTTTTTATCTCTAGATAATACTTTGTTTGTTGGAGCGCACTGACATGCTGTAGGGTAAAAAAAATGTTTTTTTAAATCTCACATCCAGTCAGAAGATGCACCACAAAAGGTTTGTCGATAATAAATCAACTTATAAGACGAACATATACCACTGTCGCATGTTCGTACAGCTCGGCCGCGTCGGAAACCAAACAACAAGCCAAATGAATTTAGCAAGAGGCCTGGAGAATCCTCCTCTGTTCCCATCAAAGCCCCTCTCGCCGCCTTGCCTCAGAGACGCCACTGTAAGACATGAAAAGCTTTGAGTCAAGAAGAGCAGCAGCATCTCTAACTGTGCTTTGCTATGCCTCTTCCTCCTCTAACCCTGACTAAAACAAAATGACGGCTCGCCTTGTGATGCAGTCAGCGCTCGCAGTTCTTTAAATTTTTTAAATCCAGCGCCCTTTAATCTTTCACTGGAGAGTGTGTATTTTTTACTGTTTGCTTCTTCCAAGTGCTGTAGATTTCATCACCATAGCAGGTGCAGTACAGTAGCCACGCTGTTCTAAACAACCAATGATGCTGGTTCTGACCCGCTAATGAAGACCTTCTTTCACATCCCACTAAACAAGTAAAAAGCAAACACTTTGTCCTCCGACTGACTGAAAGCACTCAGCAACAAATGTGCCATCCTTCATATGTCATCTGAATCTTAGCAGCAGTCCAACGCTTCCAAAGTTCAACATTCTGTCATGAGACTACAGCTATTGTGACAAAGATGTCTCCAACTTCCATCTAAGTTCAAATTCTGAGAGTCTTCAAGTTACAGATTTGGGACATTAATTAAACTCCCTTGCCAGATACAGTTTCCATATATCTGAAATGCTGGGAAACATTTGTGCGTATATTAAACTCATTTAAATATACAGTATCACTTGTTTTTTTATCATTTAAAATATACTGCGTCCCGGAATGGGAGCAATGTTCTTGATGTTTTGCAAATTAATAGAGTTCAAAGAGAATATGTTGAATGAACATGAATGAATTAAATGGAAACCAATTTCCTTCTTGGAAAAGATCTGCGTCTTAGTGGACTGCAGACATGAGAGGACCAGAAAATGTACAGCTGCACGTCCATATTGGTATTGAGCTACACAAACACATCATTAATAACGTCTGTCCATCCATCAGGTTGACCTGCCAGATACTCACGTCTGTCCCGTATTTGTAATGCAAATCATTTTAAAGAAAATGACACATCAATGCTTTGCTTTGCAAACTAGCCTGAAAGGCCCAGATGTTGACAGCAGCTCCTCGACTCAAGCAAACCTGCTGAGTGGACGTTTTCCAGAGGCAGCAACCCGGCTCGTCTGCTGGCAGATACACAAGAGAGCTACTGAAATGCCTTTTTTACGTCAAAGTGGAAGAAAAAGTCAATTTAAAGTCCAGAATTTAACATTGTACCCATAAAAACAAACATGATGTTGCGCTAAATTAATAAAAGACGATCAAGACACCCCAAGCCGACCCTGTGGATCCGTATCTAACCGATCCAGGCATATTTGAACGGATCAATATCAGCCAAAATGAAGCTTCTCGTATGGTGTTTTTGTGTTTCTGCTGCAGTGCTGCACTCACTCTACAGCAGCCCTGAAGTGCGAGCATGCCGCTGCATATCCAAGTGAAAATTAAGTGTGTGAATGTGATGAGTTACGCGGTCACACCGGTGAGGGACGCCGAGTCAAAACACACTGATCTCTCCTCTTCCTCCCTGATTAGCGAAGAGGAGTGAACAAAACATCCAGCTAGCATCTTCTCATGTTTCTCTCCTACGGCATCATGGTGTACTGCAGTATCAACACTGATGCTTATCATACCATGTTTGGTACTCATAGGACATTATTATTTACAAGCTCACAGCTGATTTCCATTAGATGATTCATTTAACATGCGATAGAGCTGCTAACATGTAAACAAACATGATTTAGTGAGATTTAGATAAAGGCCTTTTTAATTATCTGTTATTTCACTGTATCAGATCAACGTTTTAGATCATTATGAATATATAACGGCCTTCGTTCTTCATTGATTTGTTTACACTGCATGTTTGACATTGAGAAAGTAGATATATTGTTTTTATGCTTAACTTTTTTTACTGTGCTGGATCATTTTGGGAACAGAACTTCCAGAAATATTGTTACATCACACCTCGAAAAAGGACTGATTAAACATTCAACACCTATAAATATAAGGCAGCTTCAAAACTTCTTCATCTTAAGTGTATCTCCGACATGCTGCACTTTTCCATCAGCCTAGTTTAGATGAGATGGAGACACGCTGTGAACGTGCTTCCAAAATGTCTGTGGTTTGCTGGCAGCCGAATGTACAAGCTGCCCCTTAAAAAAAAAAAAAAAAACGCAGCCCTGCCTTTCTCAGAATAGTATCTTGGGTTTTGGTATCAATAAGTTACAACAGATTCCTTCGGCTCCGATATCTCGCCGTGAATGAAGAGCTGCTGATATAATGGAGTGAAAAGACAAAAAGATTCTCCTCTATAAAACATCATCTCACTGCAGCGTCTGATTGTAAATCTAGCCCGTGTAGTTAACTTCTCCTTGAATTCAATCTCAATGCAGTTATCATAAATTAATGCGATAGCAGAGATTGATTTTATGGAGTCAATAAAAAACAAGAAATTCTGATCTTTTCCAACAACATCTGCATTTGTTTGCCTTCAGAGCAGCAGGGCTGAAGAACGTCGATCACAGAGTGAAGTCACTCTGATAATAAATATGAAACATTATCAGGATATTTAACATCTCCAGAGAATGTCTATTAAATCTTTCTTATGATGCCCCCTGATGATCTTTTCTTTAGCACCACCATGAGTCTAAAGTCATTATTTGAGGTTTTTAGACATATATTTGTATATTGGTACATGACATCACCGCTCCGTCCCAGGTTCCCACCTTTGCTGCACTACCCGACATTTCCGGTCTCCGTCCCGGACTCAACGGATAGATTATCAGATGAAAGTGAGTCAGAACAGCGTTGCCAGGTCTGTAAACGGCCAATAAAGCCAGCTCAAAAAAACAGCCCAATATCAGAACTCAAAATATTCCCCCTGCAAACAACCATAACCTCCACTGCTCTACAGTCCAAACACACCGCCATCATTGACAAATGCATTTTAATATCTGCAGGGAAACGCCATTAAATGTTTAGTGTGCCACTATTAAAGCAAGCTTCCCCCAAACGCTTCTTTCACTTAGATCCTAAAACGGCCTCGTGTAATTAAAGACAATATATTATGATGAATAAAACATATAGCCGTGTATGTGCAGACCGAGTCACCGATGGCCAAACAAACCTGTTGCTTTGTCTTTTGATTTTTCACTTCCTTTTTCCACCTTGTCATCCCGGCCTTGGGATCGAGATGCAGGCAGCGAGCATTAGCATTGTTGCTAATGTGTGTACGCTGTATATCAGTATAACATAGTCACAGTGATGCTACAAATCAGCCGTATTGACACCTCAAATTCGATCCTAAACAAAAGTTTTACTCATACTTTTTATGATTAAAACATAATCCTGGCTAATCCATTGCTCTCCAACATTGATACTGGCCTCAAATCCACCATCAGTCAGGATCTAATTACAATTTCTGGGTATATTCATGCTCCCCGGGAGCTGAACCCTTTGTCGGACACACACCTCAGGCTTTTATATAGAGATACAGTTGGGCCAAAAAACTCTGACAGCCAAGATATCATATAACGCAGGTGTGTTCAAAGTCCGAGACGACAACTACACTTTTATCGTTGTTTGTGTGTCAGACTACCACGGACAGTAAGGTGAGTAACAGCAGATGTTGGCTAACCAAACCTGTCAACCTCACCGTTCTGGAAACGAGTGTGATTTGTGAGCCCTTCCCCCGCTTGAAACCGTTTTTTCGCAGATCAGGCAGTGGTTAAACTTTTTTTTTTTTTTCGGCTCCCGGAGGCATTTGTAGTTTCATTTGCACTTAAAAGATGAAAAAGCTGACAGATTGGTCTGGCGAGGTGTTGGCATGGCAACGGCGATATGCTCAGGCGTGTTACAGGCTTTAGCTGGAGCCTGAAAAGGTTGTCTGTGACACCTTTTTGCCTTGAAGCAGCAACGGCTGCATCTTATGGTACGGTAAATTAGCAGCAAAGTGCAGCCGTGCCATGATGGTGTCAGGGTTGTCTTGGTAACTAGCTTGTTGTTGTTGACAGTTAATCCATGAAGTACCATGGCCGCATGGTTGCAGATGAGCCCACCGCTGCTTAATCCCAACGTAGGGTTCTACTATATGGGCGAGGAACGTTTATTTATTTTGGGACTTTTGAAGAATATGAATAATACAGACTCTTTTTATAGTTTGTTATCAATTATGATGGATGCAAGTGTGCAAACACAGTCTGGCAACAGAAGTTCATCCATGCATCCATCCATTCCCCTCCACTTATATGGGGCCAGGTTTGCAGGGCAGTAGGGTATTCCAGCGTCCCGCTCCCCAACATTTCCAGCTCTTTCTGGGGGAACTCGGGGCGTTTCAAGGCCAGCTGAGGATTCCAATGTTTTGGGCCCCTGAAAACCTCTAAAGGGAAGATCCAGTAGAGATCCAGGAGATTCAGCTTTTACACAGATGGACTCTGAAATCAAGAGCTTTACACAATGGCCGGGTACAACGGCATCATAACGCCACAGTGAACTGCCCATCCATCAGCCACTCAATTTGACCATCACTTGTGCTAAAGACCCAAAGAGATACTCCCTCAAATTGGGCAGTGATTCACTTTAAATACATACTCATCTGCATTTATGATCTATGCCAACCGTTTAAGTAAGTTACTATGAGGATGAAATTGGCTGAAAGTCACGCAGCCGCTCGTTTAATTGAAACACCCGTCACTCTGAATTCTAGATATACTTGAGTCGGCTGTTGTAGGCCACTTTTAGGGGTCAAGGTTCAAAACTTTCTCATCTGGTCGGGGGAAAACGCCACTTTGGTGACCAAACTGTGCATGCGTATAATAATTAAAATAATACTACATCTTATTTATAGTGCCCTTTTCATTCGAAGATCTCAAAGGCCGAGCAGTTTTGTCGAAAATAAAAAAAGGTAAAAAAACGTTTTTTTCTTTTTAAAAAACATGAAGAGAGGGAACCGAAAGTTTTAGTAAAAAATAAATGACTAAATATAAATCAAATTATTAGAATTGTAAAAATATTTTCCATTTCTTTAATTAGCTGTTGTCTAAATATTAATCAAATAATAAGAATTGTTCAAATATTTTCCATTTCCTTTACTGTCCTACTTATTACCTTATTTTTATTGTAGTTATTTTACTGGCCTGAGAAGGTATGCGTGTCCTTATGTGTGGTCTATGAGATTAGTTCTGAAATATCAATATTACTTTTTGTAGCTGTGGTAATTTATACATTAATTCAATTTATTCATTGCAAAAACTGACTCATGATTCCTTATGATGGGTTTTGCTGGGTAATGTAATAAACAACGACAAACACAGCAAACTCAAGCGGTGAGCCGCATGCTAAAACATGTTTTTGTTGGTAATGAAGTTGTGGCTGCTCGTATAGAATCTCCTACATCATATCTAAGTGGTGCCAAATTGTCATCTGCTGTAATTAGTCGCAACAGAACAAATTCCAATTCCAATCTATGATAGGTTATAAAGCCACCGGAGTGAAAGTGAATGCAATTACAGCGCCATGATAGCATCAAAACAAAGACAATGGCTCCAGGCGGGACAAAGCAGGGCTAATTATATCAGACTTCTGATTGAGATAGGAAGATGCCGAAGGCTCGTTCTTTGCACCTTCCACGAATACTTTGAGGCGGCGATAAATAGAAAGAGTTTAATCGCTCCACGCTGAGGTTGGCGTGCCGGGTTCCAGTCGTGCAAGCCGAGGATACGAAGACGAGCGCGCCGTGGATGGAGATAATGAGCCCGACATTAGAGGAGGCTTTGAGTGTGTGATAATGCACGGTTGCATCTTCTTTACGGATGGTCAATTCTAAACTTGCACCGAAAGAAAAATCACAATTTGCTGCCGTCTAACTCTATTAATATAGTAGAGGAAAAGAAGGAGACAGATGCTTCTGTGCAGTGAACTCTGTAGGGAGCAGCGATGTGGACGTGATTATTAAAGCTGTAACTATTTAATATGGATGTGCTGCACACCAGGATGAGACGGATGACACAGACTTGCAATTTTTCTTTTTTTTCTTTTTCCATTAACATTTATCTCAGATGGAAATATGTTCACAAGACATTAGTATAAAAAAATCTGAATTAAGACTTGTTTTATGAAGTAGCTTTCATGGAAACGCTAAAAATGATGACAGTTTTGAGTCTTTTTCATCAAAAACCAAATAAACGAAGACACTATGTAAACATGATGAAGTACAGTATGGTTATTTTAAACCACTTCTGACTGTATTTGGACATACACGATAACCCTGGTACAAAATGACTCTGGCCATGCCCGGCACCCCTACCGAGAATCAACAGATGGCAACAGAGTGAGAAAATTCCCCGGCTTGGGTCAGAAGCTTCACTGTGGGGCTTCAAAGCCAGAAATACATCCTTTGGAGTAAATCCCTCTTATTGATCCCTGGTCCCAGGAGATAGTGATACTCCGGACCAATTATATGGATTTTTTTGGTCGGGGGTGTGCCGGATGAGATGATGTTTCCCCACATCCAACTGCAGGCACTTGGTGTCCAGCCATTGCTCCTCAATGTTGCCTTTAATTTGACAGCAATTGTGTGTTGGGGGGGGGGCAATAGAGACAAGGCTGTCCCTTTAAAAGATATCGCCCTCATATAGGATGAATAATTCAGATGGAATAATTCCGCCGAGGTTCCTGTGAGGTGGGACCAGTGTCTCGCCTCCTCCAGCAGTAGGACAGCCAGGAAGCTCATACATAAAAGATGATGGTTTGATAGCCTCCGTTGGATTCAGCGGCTGGGACCGTGCGCGGCAGACTTTGGAGTCGCAGCCTGGCTTAGCTCGCAGCTTGTGAACTGCCCACAGCCTCTCGGGCTCGCCCGCATGGGGTTTTCTCTGTAATATCTGTGACATATGCAGCACCGACTCTGCGCTGCAGTCAGACGGGGAAGGTATAAATAGCAACAAAATGGATGCAGGAGAGAATGAGACCTCTCCGAAACCTCGCAGTTACGAGCCAGGTTCACACCAAATAACCTCCGGCAATACTTCTTTACATATTGCTTTATTAATGTTTCCTAAAAAATGTGTCATCACCTATATTTATTTCCTCTTAAACCTCCTACTGTCTCATTTCTCTGCAGCATCTGCAATTCAGGGGCTAAATCCGGCTCTGTAATTTGCCTTTTTTCCCTTTTCCATTTTGCTCCATGCAGCTCAGTCTCATCTCCAGCGCGAGGGAACAGACAGATCTGTTCGAGTGGAGCCAAACCTCCTTCCTGCCCCATCGCCTGACGCAAACATGATAACATTTCACTGGAGCACATCAAAGATTGGCATATTTTGACTTTCTAAAAACAGGAGTAGCGTGCACAGCACTGATATGCTCGGAGGAAAAGCAAACCTGCAGCGAGACGTGGATTTATCGGCCCGTGTTCTTAACCTCCTACCAACCCCCGGTTTCCCCCCCCCGAGGGTAAATCAGCAATACTAGAAAGACGTAAAGGCCAAACATTTTGGCTCCAGACATTTGTCTTTTGATTAGCTGTCAAGAATCTCTATATGTCAATCATGAAGTCCGTCGCTGCAGCAGAGTCGATGGATTAAACCCCCCTGGTACCAGAAATGGGCCAATGAGTGTTCATGATTTATATATGATTTGATGGAGGTTTGAATGGCATCAAATCTATCAGGACACTGAAGATGCAACAAGAATCATTAAAGGCTCCAAGGCACAGAGCTAAACAGTTGATATGTTAACATTCAATCAACCAACGTTTAACACCCCATTTAAAAGTCAAACACAAATCTAGCCATTGTCCTACCAGCCATGTCATCCTCACGTAACGGAGGGGATATTGATTCATTCTTAGTTCCTGTCAGCATTGGTTTCGACCAATGAAAACAGGCTGAAAGTGGAGCAGCTGCTAGAAAGCACAAAACGGAGCTTGGGGGGGGGGGAGTCGGTGGACATTTATGGTGTTATGCAAGAACCCTTATCTCATCTTCCACCTCCTTAAGGACACATGCAGGATAATGAATCCAACTATGGGCCGATGGTGAGATTTCCTCTAAGTTCTTCAGACATCTAGATGACAAACCTGTTGATTAAGTGATTAAAGTAGAATTTATTATATGTTGATAAAATGCCCGCCACAGAGAGTCGATCAGACGAGGTATCATGTCTAAGATAATAACCACACACTCCCTGATGGTCGAGAGAAGACACCATTACAGGCAATTAGGAGCTCTTGTGTTCACTGCATTCAAGGACTGATCATTGCAATCAGCAGCAATCGCCTGGCCTTGCTTTCAATTGCAAATCCCGTCTTTATTACAATTCTTCGTCAATATGAAACTCTTCTGTAGTCGACACTGATGTGGTGTCACAAGGAGCTTTCATCCACGTGTATCATTGTTATTGTGGATCAGAAAGGCTTCAACAAAGTCGTCTTATCCTTCTCATCGTGTCTCTTTTCCTGCCGGGATCTGATTCAGAGTCTCTGTGTTCTCACTTCACGTGAGAGAGGTGAGAACCTGTTGGATTTACCTTTGGGTTTAATGTGCAAATGGAGTGGCTGATAATTATCACACTTTAATACACGCTATGAATTGTACTAAATGGTGAGAATTGCCTCTTTTCTAACACTGATTAGTCACATTTCAGTCATAGTTTTAGTCCACAACAACTCAATCCATTCAATGAAAAGTCAGCTTATAGTCAAAATGTTTTCATTTTAGTTAAATGTATTAAAATGTCCTTTCTTTAAAATCAGAATATATTGAAATCTCGGTCAGTCAAGCCAAAGCCAAGTGAATAATAGAATAGTGGCCCCGGCTCATTCGCATTCACCCTGGCATCGCTAATCTTAAATTGAGTGTTCACATCTTTTTGTCCACCTTCTGTAGTCCGGGTGGGGTTTTGGAGCGCAGAGTGGACGACAGCAGCCGCTTACGCTCCGTTTTCTGCTGTTAAAATTGCCGGCTGCATTTACGGCCCCCGCAATTTTTTTCCTTTTCAACAGTGAGCAATTGCAGAAATGGAAATGGAGTGATTTTGGGGCCGCCAATTTAGCTGTTCATAACACAGTTATTTTACCTTACACAACGTTGTTTACTCTCGCTGCTCTGTGGCGGAAAAGGAAAATCTGAAACGCTCCGGTGTCCTGACTTCCTCCTGACATCCACCAAGGTCATACTTTCACTGACGCCTGTGAGTCGACCATTCAGGACGTCTTGAAGTCGGAAACACCGTAGTAGGAGCATCAACCGGCTCAACAACGATCCGGCTCTGCGCCAAGACTCTTGCAATCGTTCCAGATTTTCTGCATATTCAGCCTGGTTTTGTGGATTTCAAACTAGTGACGGAGGGAATGAGAGGTTGAGGGAGATATACGTTTCTAAAATATTGAGAAGAATAAGTTCAGGATGTCAGAGCCTTCTGGCTTCTCTCTGAAATCGCCTTTTAATTTCTCCAAAACTTAGATGGTATTTAGTCCAACACACTTGTAGGTGATGCATCCACATGGAAATTGCAGCAGGGATTATAAGTTTTGTTTGTGATTTTGAGAAATATGCTTTCATGCCGAGGGTTTGATAAGCTTAATCACAAAATCTGATTAAAAAACAAACCGCCTCGCTGTTGTATGACTCTTCCAACCAGTCATGTTGCAGTTTATGTCCACGTTGGTCCAATAATAATAATAATAATCCATATTAAAACGTATTTTGTGAGGTCACAGTGACCTTTGATGACCAAATTTGAATGATTTCATCCTTAAGTCCAGATGGACGTGTGTGCCCAAGACTGAAAAAATAACTATAACTAATAATTATACACACATTTGTTCAAAAGGTAGAACAACAAATAGAAAAGGAGGACCCAGAAATGCAACATGCTCATCAGCTGCTTCTCCAGACAGTAGCGAGGCGATTCAGTGTGATTTCAGCTTTAAATGGAGGCTGGAAAAAAAAGGTTTTGACTGGAATCGACAGGAAGTTTGATTAAATGTTAATTAAGGACCGTTTCAGTCCTAAAGAGCGCGGCTGTTATATGTTAGGGATAATTGGGCTGAAAGGCCGATAAGTGGTGCGTTTATAGATCTGGGGGATATCAGCATCAAGGCTGCGTTTGTTGTTCCCATTGAACTGTTTAACAGTAATGATTTGGAGTAAGAGAGTCAATGAACAGAAGCATTTATACTGACCAGACATGTTTGTCAATGTGTTCAATTGAATAACCAGTAGATAACAGACTGTTACAATAGACTTTGATGTCTTTCTGGCTCTAAAAAAAATAGCAATCTCACATGAAGATGAGATATGAAATCAGAATTATCATCATTGTCATGGGACAATGAGCCAAACCACATTTAATTCAGCTTGTGATGCATTCAAGCACAATAAAGGTCATCCAGATCTTAATTAACATAATGAACCATTTTCAAACTCCTTGATGAATCACATTGTTTAAATCTCATACAGTAGATGGATAATAGTTGATCTCTATCTTTATAATGTGGTGCAAAAGAGAATGTAGTTTGTCTCGAGTGTGACATTAAGAGCTCGAAGACTTGGCTGGAACTACTTCTTGGTCCAAGGCATTAAAAAACCTCACCCAAAGACAAGCTGCACACATATATATATTTTAAAACAGAGCTGAGTAATCCAAGGACAGTCAGACTCAGACACAGCAGAGGATAATTAGATCGGATTCAAAATGAGGTCAACCCAAACACATCGAGAAACGGACGCCAAAACCGGCGGAAGCATCACGAGGCACCAATTAATAAGCAATCACAGTTGAAATGTGAGCGTTCACGTCACACTCTTGGCCTTTACTTTCTCCTCGGATGAACAGTTAAGAACTGATCTCAAGCCTGCTTGGATCCAGTCCTTAGAAATGTAGCAGCCGATGCCAATGCCAATGAAATTCCACGATTCTCGGAGGCCGATTCGATACCACAGTAAAAATAAAAAACTGTACTTCATCATACTCTCCTAGTGCTTCTGGGTTTTTAATGTATTATTTATCCCTGAAGATCATCATATTTTAACTCGATGTTAGCCGTTAGCTCGGTTATGTAACTCTGGTCTGAGTAATGAAATTGACGGTCTGGGTTCCAATGAAGGATGAGAAACCAGGTCAGACTCCGTCTGGACCAAATAAAACTTTATTCACTACATCACAGAAGTTCCCACAATGCAAAGCAATCATATTGATGAAAATAATTATCTGAGCTTTGCTCCACTCCATCACAGTAACTGTTTATCAGCGTTTTTTCTCTCTTTTCTGTGCAAGGTTGGATCTCACATCCAGATCAGGACCTTTTTGTGGTTTCTCGTCTGTCTTTCCTAAACTTGCCTTTTGTTCACGTCGCCGCTGCTTTACTCTGGTGAAAACGCAAGAGAAGATTTCCTAAAGCAAACCATCTGTCTGTGAATCACTGTGAGACTGAAGACGGTCCATCCGAAGACGATGCCAGGCTCTTCTGTTTTCTCTCATTGCTATCGAGACCAATTTAAACCACCGCATTGCACTTTTTTTCCTCCCCCAAACCATTTAATCAGCATTACAATATGCTCCAACACAATCTCTGCAATCAAACAGATGAAATATGGTTCTGAGCTCAGTGCACAACATGATTGCTTAAATAAATGGCCTTGAAGAATCACTGACCCAATCGAGCACAGCTCCTACAAGGCGGGTAATCACGGACTGTGTGTTGTAACCTATTACATCAACTTCTACACTTCGTTTAAAGAACCTGGCACTTGAAGCAACTTTGGCTGCAGTTCTTGTGCGGAGGCATCTGGTTCACAGGGCCGTGGAAAAGCAGCGCGAGGGGTTCGGCAAAGTGTTAAATAGGTCACAACACAAGCATCCTTGTCCAAAACTGTCCAGTTTCCCTACTGGCCTCCCGTTTCCCACAGTATCTGCCTGCTGCACCCTGACCCCGGGAGCCTGGAAACCATAGGGAGAGAGTGAGAGTGAGAGTGTGTGTGTGTGTGTGTGTGTGTGTGTGTGCATACATCAAGTAAAAAGTGAGGTTGTGTATCCCGTATTGCCTCCAGCAATGAATCTTGGACAGCTTTACCTCGGCAGAGTCGGCCAAGCTGCCCGACTTCATTCATACGGAGCCAGTGGCACATCGAGCCAAACACTCTAGAAAATAAAAACACACACACATACTGCTGATATTCAACAACTCAGTGCTGCTTATTTAGGATTCAAGCTGCTGGTGTTTGTGCCCGTATCTTTTGAGTTTTGAATATTTTCATGGCAGAAAAGTAAAAAACATAAAAAAAAAAAGGGTTCCTTCCCAACTTTGCATTTCCATCCAGGTTTGAACAGCTTTGGGCCACGATGAGAGAATAGCCATCCGATTGAATGTGAATCTCTTTCATACAGCCTTTGAATACTGAGCTATTCAAAATGACATCAAAAACACCTGAATAATAAAAAAAAAAAAAAAAAAAAGTTTTTAAAAATATGATAATTACATTTTGGGTGCAGTTTTTTTTTTTTTTGTAGTTGCAGCCAAGCAAGACACAACAGAACACCCAGAAGCACACAGCAAGCAACTAATCACTAAAACAATCCTCTCTCAAGCAGCCACCCAGATCTCTCTCTCTCTCTCTCTCTCTCTCTCTCTCTCTCTCTCTCTCTCTCTAACAACCCAGCCTCTCCTCACAGCTGAGTGCACACCAGGCAGCAGCAACCAGCTCCACCAAATAGTGCAGAGAAGCAAAGTGAGCAAAAGCAAGTTATCTGGTAAGACACCACTATTAGGACTGTTGTCTCTGACATGCCATCACCATTACAGGAGTGTGTGTTTTCCCTTCTTTTGAGGCTATAAAAACCAGCCCACATGCCGTGTGCCCTTCAGGTTGCTGGCACCTTCATATCCATTAACCACCGGTTGTTTTGGCACCAAATGACACCGGGTGCCATTGAGAACACAATGAGAGTGCTGTAGTAGAAACCCTCCACATACCAGAGCGTGGAGTGTGTCCACAATGAGCCATCTGCTGCTTTGGGACAAATTAAACGTGTGGAGTTAATTATGAGAGGAGGCTCCCCGGAGTGTTTCCCGTCTCAGCATCCACGGAACACAAGGTGTGGTGTGGCGCTGGATGGCGTTACCCACACTGATGAAACAAAAGGCCGTGCGTGCGCGCAGCCGTGACACAGAAGACAAAGGCATTTTCACAACTTGAGCAGTGCGACTAATGGACCGCGGAGGAGGGGGGGGGGGGATGCACCTACCTCGAAACAGGAAGGCTTTGGTGGTGTTGTGGAGCCCCGCCACTTGGGTAATTCCATAGGTGGCATTAGCCAGGTCAAGTTCATGGATGATATCAAGCTGGTAGTCTTGATCTGATGCGGACGTCAAAGCTGCGGAGGAGAGATGGAGGTAATGAGGGTGCGGAGCGGATCAAACTTGACCCGGATTCATTGAACGAAAACACGCGTATAAACGCGAAGAAAACGACTAGTTGTGTTGCGTTGGAGGGATAAGTCACGCTGTTTGTTTGTTTGTTTGTTTGTTTGTTTGTTTAACACGCGAAGCTGCCCACTAACATGTACAGTAGCCTTTCATCTGCCCGCGCGCAGCCGACACCTGTGTTCTACGGGCTGTAGGTGCCGCGCGCGCACGTTAAGGTAAAAAGGTGTTTGTTTGCTTTTTATCGTCTCTGCATGCTGGCTGTTACATTTAAGATTCACTCAACTGACTGTGGTGATAAATACAACATGTAATATAAAAAACACCTTCAAAACAAATCCGCGTGCAAACTGAGAAAACGTTAAAAAAAAAAAAACAAGACGCTCGCGAGAGAAGTCCAGAGTGTCACGCGCGCTGTACTTACTTGGTTTGGTAAAAAAGAAAAGCGGTAACAAAGCCACGTAAATATCCATTTGTGTCGGGAGTTGCGCCGTAAAGAGTCCTCAGCCGTGCGGAGCGCGTCCAACACTACACCCGCTCTGGTCCGTCCGCCGCTGCGTGTGCGCCGCCGCTCTCACCTCGCCGGGATGTGGAGGCAACGGAGGAACGGTCCACATCACAGGAGCGAGGGGGGGGTTGGAGGGAGGATTTCCTGTGTGTAAAACCAGATGGAGGTGCAGTGTTTGGATGCGTCCAATCAGTCGCTGCGTGGCGTCGACGCTTTTATTCCGGACGCATTTTAAAGTGATCTGTACACCGAAAATTTGAGAATATTCTCACCCACCGATCTGTGAAGCCCCCTCCCTCCCCGGTCAGACCACTGAAACTTCCACTTTCGGATTTGAGAAAAACGGGATTTCCAAAGGTAAGTCGCTGAGTGGAGGATGTGTGAATTCTGTGGAATAATTCTCTGTCTCCAGGATTTCCAGTCAACAACTTAACAACACTGCAGCTGATAAAGTAGAACAGGTTTTATTAACTGCATGGAGATACTGTAGCCTGCAGAAAAGACACCAACATGAGCCATGCGTCTACTCATGGCTTACTTCAGCTTCATTCAGCTCTTATTTTGACATTCTGGGCTGTTCCGCCTCCATAGCCGGTCTGACTTTCAGAAAACATCCAAATTACACACAAGTTAATTTTTCAATTTTACAATACAGATGTTTTAAAGGACCCGGGTTTGATTCCGGATTTACTAAAGCATTGTATTTTATTTGTCCTTTTTGATCATCACTTTAACATTAAACCTTGTGTTCTATCTATGATGTAATAAAATAACGTTTCTTCACTAAATATGAGATGAAGATTCCAGTATGTTAAGAGCTTTAAAAGCATATTTTTCATGATTATCGGGATCGTAAATCACAATTCTTATGGCCAGGATAATAATGGTGACATGAAATGTTAATATCATCCCTTGGCCAACCACGAACCTTGAATAAGATAAGTGGTTAAGGCGCTTTAGCAAAACAATGCATCATTTGCATATTTAAACATGCACGTGTCACATAAAAATAATTGTCTTAATCCAAGTAATCAACTGGGGGGACGTTTCATGGTGATATCTATTACTGTTTTCCTTTTACACTATTCACCTGGGGTGTCTCCCCCTCTCTTCCTCCCACCTCCTCCTCCTCCTCCTCCTCGCCTCAGAGAAGGGATTTATAAGCCTCCCTCCTCTGGGGGCCGTCCTTATTGAGAACCATTAATCACACCCTCTCTCCTGCCTGCCTTTAATTTGTGTACATTGTCAGGTTGTCTGGGTTACCTGCATCAACAACAAAAAAAAGCCTGTGAGGGGAGAGAGCAGCGATTATGGCGCTCACACATCGTGCACCACCTGCTCCGCCCGTCGCCGGCGTGCACCGGGGGGAGGTGTAATGTCTGTGCAGGTCACTGTTCCATGTGCTGGAATTACACTCAATAGCAGCATCTTCAAGAGGAGAAACAACAAACGTTTTATATGAAATTGCAGGCTGCAGAGCAGTGGGGGCGAAAGGGTGAGGGAAGGGGGATTTAAATTGTTTTTGGGTAGGCGCTGAGGCAACGTAATTCCTCCCTTTCAGACCTTTAATAAGTAAAATAAAAATGCAATTACAGTTGGGATGTTCATGCTCATTCTCTTTATAAACATGGAGATCATTGGTGGAGTCGTCCGGCACAGCAGATGTGTTTTATACTGTAAAGGCTGCGGTTACCAGTCTAGTGAGACGAATGCAGCTTTAATGAACCTTAAGGGAGACACAGCACGCTCATTATTCAGCTTCATACTTGGATTTTTCACCAGAACATTATGAACATGTTTTAATTGTCAAAAAAAAACACTGGTCACACTGTTCTCATTCCCATAATACTAATAATAATACATTTATTTTATGGCGTCTCAGGTCAATACAATGCATAAATGATTGAACTCAAAAAGGTAAAAACAGCAAAACAGCCTCATCGTCATCAACACTCAGAGAAAACGAGTGAGATGAAGTTATATAATGTCTGACGGATATAAAACACAGTGTGGGGGGTCAAACAAGCACAGCACCGAGTTAAAATCGTGACGCCAGGTGGTCTTACCATGTGGCGTGGTGGTTTTAATTTCCCGCTTCCAACACATTCAGGTGACTGAGGGTCGTTTTCCCTCACTTGAACGCATCTAATTGTGGCGTCCGTGCAGTAATCGTGTTGCAGCCAGAGTCTAGAAATGTATTTTGAGCTGTGAGACGTTGTTGAGTTTTCATCAGAGGCAGTTTTCACAGCTTTGTGTTCATTCAATAAGCCCAGGAAGTATCCATCCATCCATCTGCTCTCCCGCTGAAGGCTCCGCATACGTCTAGACTCCGTCAAGGGATATTCTTATGACATAAGAAATGATGGTTTCAGAGGAAAAACGTGATGAGAGGAAACATCGAGATCCTTTCACAGAATGATGTCTTTTGACCCACAAATCAACAACATCAGCCATTAGTTGGCCCTTAGTTGACGCCTGTGCTTTCTGCATCAGGGCCTGTGTAAAAGTGAACAGTCAGACAGCAAGGGACAGAGATGGCAGCAATACCAGCGTCGACATGATTTGCTCTATAATTTAGTTCCATTCTCCAGATTGCAGGATTGCAGTGTGGCCCGGCTGTTTTCAATCTCCGCTGTTCGACACATTACAATGCCCGCCTTCGTCCCGCATTCACAGCCCCCCCGCGAGGTCACGTAGAAGAGGTGCGACCGGCGGTTCCCCCTTTCTCAGGAAAAACGGGGCAAGCAGGACATCCAATTGAGCGCAAACAAAAGTGACCTCGAACAACGGCGCCTCGCTCGCCTGACGGAGACGGAGGCCAAAGTTTAGAGTTTCTCCGAGCAGAACAGGAGTGGAATTAAACCCCCAAGGAGGCGACGCGAGGCTCAGTCACGGATGAGATGAAATGACTTTCAGCAGTGGTTTCTATTTAGCATGACTTTATGTTCATTCCCGCCTTGCGTTGCAGTCACCTGACACAGCAGCCTGACAATATCCCGTCTGCTATTAAGGTAATGGTGCAAGTAACTAGAGAAGACAATTTCTCAAGACATAGCGGCGTGTATGCCGGATGTCGAGCTGACACCGACTCGCTTCGCTGCCAAGGCTGGCATCGTTATCTGTGCTTTGTTTTAAATTTGGCAGACAGAATGCATTAAGTGACTTCTTCCTTTGTGTAAAAGAAACATAGTCACTGCAGATCAGTTTCAGCTGCTCAGATGAGTTATTTCTTACTGTACATCATGTATTTCCCACCCATCCCTATGGATTTCATTTGCACGCAGTTCTGCAACGGTATCGGAACATTTCTTATTGACTTCAAGTAGAGTTCAATAAACTGCTGTTCTGCCACATAAGACTGTGTATTGCTTAATAATTTATCTTGCATAGCAGCTGGATTGTCGAGATATCACCATAGACTGTATGTAAGAAGTCACCCTCTGGTTTTGAAGTTCAGCATGTTTGCAGCCAGTATAGGAAGCGACCATATTTGGACTATGGATGAGCGACGGGTGGATCTGACGAACTCAAGCTGGCAGACCGGCAACCTTACTGCATCTGGCTCCATCTGGATTCTGGTGTGAAGCTGCTAACGAAGTTAGCTTCCATAATTCGAGGTAAACGGTAGCTAAATGTTAACGGTATCTTCGAGGCTTATTGCATTGGCAGAGATACTGCGGTAGCAACCTGACATTAATGAGGTAGCGATGCCTTATCTTCTATTTTACGCTAAACAGAACCATAATTTACAAAACGGACATCGTGCTGTATTAAAAATGACGTCAAACTAGCGATGGAGACCATAAACTCATGTTAATCAAGTGATTAGTGATTGACTAGAGGCGGCGCCCCCTGATGGCCAGTAGAGAGGATGTCAGTTTAAGGCACTTCAGCCATCACTTCACTTTTCAGTACTGGAGGTTGCCGTCTGGATGCAAATATATTATAGGATCAGTAGAAAGAAAAGAGGCATTCAATCTTCTCCCAAATGGTTTGGCAAGAGTTTGACAGACAGTTCATCCAATCAACTGCCAGTATTATATTTTGAAAGTGTCTGCCCTTTTCCAAACAGTTTCCAATGACGGCTTCTCAGGCGGTTCTGTGAAGCAAGCCATCTGGCACTTCATCAGCTTACTCAATATTCACCTTGACCGCTTAATAAAATCACCACTTTATAATTTTGCGGGCGTATGGCGGACGCAAGACACCTGTACGGTTTCATCAGCCATGCCGAGAAATAAAATGAGTGATTAGGGCATTGGCTAAAAGAGACACAGGGCATGGCACAGGAGGAAACACCCTCAGTGATTGTTTTCTATTGGACATCAGTGAAAATGAACGTACCCTAGATACCCAGTACTCAAAGCAGGTTCTTCTCACTGTGAGCAACAGCAACATCCACTCAAGAGTGTTTGAAAAGCTCAGTTGTTGGTGACAGAAACGGTTTTCTAAGTGTGGAATTTAAATGAAAATGAAAAGGCAAATATGCTTTTTCAGACATATCCACTTGAAGTGTCAGACTGACTAAAGCTGGGTCACACTGTGCATTTCCAATACTATTTAGTATGCCAGAACAAGCCGTCGTATATGTCAAATACAGTATGCTAAAGAAACACCAGGAGGTTCTACTGTATCCCATCGCATTGTGCAGTATGCAACCAGCATGGCTTCTATGGCTTTTCTGACCCACAATCCTCTGTGCGGAGTAAGAGGTGCAAGTTCAAAGTGCAATGTCCCAAATGAATGCATTCTGCCTGTGTGTTCATTGTAAGGATAGCTGCAGTTTGAACTAAAAAAAAAGGTTTTATCCTTAGAGGAACCAAGGAATTGGGTTGGCAGGTCAAAACCGGGCTTACAATACCATGATTTCCCTCTGAAGGTAAACTGCAAAGTGGAGGTGAGCTGTAATGTTCCATTCAGCTGCACTGGAGAGTTCCTGGTCTGGTGTGGCTTTAATAGGTGGAATGGAAGGGATGGAAACCAGGAGGAGGTTGTGAGGCTGCACCATGAGAGACTTCCAAAGCCAGAGGGAGCTCCACAGGGACGTTTTAATGGCACTTGGGGGGAATCAATGCTTTAACTTGATTTTGTCAGTAAGAGTTGACAGGAGTCTCGTTAGCCGTCACGTCACCAGGAACATGATTAATGTTCCCGCAGAGGTAAGAGAGAAAAAATGAGCTGAAGCAATGTGAAAATGCGAGCCCACCAACAAAGCGGTGGACGCTTTTCAATATGGGAGTGATTGAGCTGCAACCAAAGGACATTTCTAGACCCTATGTGTATTTTCTGCACCATAATTTTGAAAATGGTTCTCTCTATTCAATAACAGGAGAGGACATGGTCAAGTGGACCTTCTTTTTCTTTCACTCCAACCGGCTGTGGAGAGAAACAAGTCATGGATTAAAGCAAGCGCCACCACCATAGACCGCTGCATTGTGTCTGGGATGTAATTATCATGTCAGGCAGGAAACTCTGGACATGAATTGACCCTGGAAGTTTGATTCCTTTTTTTATAAAGCAGCACTTATGCCAGGCATGACCCACTTCTGCTCTCAACTTTCTTCAGGCAGAGGTAAACACGCTTGCTAGATAAAAAAAGAAAAAAAAAGAAAAGAGGCAGCATCTCTTTCTTGCAGGAGGCAGCAGTGTGATTGGAATGACAACTTACTGCTGTATCATTGTATCACTGAGATCAGAGCTCTGAAACGGCAAAGAGCCGCCTCATGTGAAGACGCTGCAACAAACCGCCATGAGAACAATAACACTCGTAATATACAGCAACCCGCAGTGATCAAGAACCGTATTACCATCCTGGAAAACTTGCATCATCTTTTGTTTTCTGGGTGAAACTGGAGATCTTCCCATACAACTAAACATGCATTCTCAATTACGTTCTGGATGAATATATTTTCAAATAATCTGTGCACGCTTTATTCTAGACTATGATGGATTATACAACTCAAACTAGTTGTATTAATCTGCTAATTGATCTTAATATTGTACAAAAATAAATGATAAAAACTGCCTGTAAAAGTCAAAACACTAGTGTTTTCCTTAAAAGCAAGATTATAAGGGTCAACTCTCTTTCCCTGCTTATTAAATCTGGAATTACCTTTGACTTCCCAATGTTTGTCTTCCCCCCAAAATTCATAATCATCCGATCGTCATGTGAACCGGTAACAACCGGCTGCAGGATTTAGATGGAAACTGTGATAGAAACAGCAGAGAGGCAGTTCTTCTAGGTTTCAAGGGCGAGAGATGACATTGGTAGAACATTGCACTCCTGTGGGCAGATATCACTCTCTGTGCCTCTTCTGTGATAGATTTCTCTGTTGAACTCGGTGTAAAAAAACGTTGGTTTCCCAAAAAAAAAACAACTCTTGGATTCTGTTGGACAGACACCAACAGCTGATGTTCACCAGCGATGTGTACGATGGATGAAACCTTTTCTACGTGGGAGCTGTGCTGAACAGATATGACATGATGGCATGCTGTCAAAATCCTCCAGGATTTGGCCAATTGCCCACCGGAGAAAGAAGATCCGGCATCAAAACAACTTGAAAATGTTTCAAGTACATCACTAATTTATATTTTATGTGGGACTAGGTTTGTTTCGTTAACAGCCATGGCTCCATCCTTGAACCAATGTTTCCATTGTGGGTTTCTGGTTAGAACATATTTACCTGCTTTACTTCAAGCTTCTCTGTAAAATTCTCCACTATTGTGTGAACGGACACTTCTCGTCTATTTCGAGGCAGAAAATGAGTTGAAAGCTTGTGATTTTGCATTGGAACGGCACGACAATATACTGATGATTGCTTTTTATTGTGCCTACTCTGAATAAAAAGTCAGTGTTTAGATGCAATCTGTGATCTCCAAGTGGGAAGCACACAATGTAGTAGTAGCATGTGAACATTCAAAGGAATAATTTGGGGAAAGTACCCCTATATGCTGTTATTACATGAGAAGATTGATACCACCTTGAAATGAGAGTGCTATCAATCCTCTCAGACCTTTTAGAAAGAAAGCTTATTTCTTAGTGATGCATACATTTCCTTCCAGACAAAGTACTTATAATTGTGTACTTGCTGATACGGAGTATCCATTCAAGTTAATAATACCATTACAGTGCTCACTTTCTGACTGTAACACATTAACATGATGCTGTTGCAGACATTGACATCCCTAAAATCTCTCGTCAAGTCAAACTGCTGCTTCAATGTTTAACTTGCCATGTAACCACTTAAACTAAATATGTAACCAGCAGGAAAAACTACAGATTTTACACCATATTACAGCTTCATTCATGAAACTGTTGCATGACTGCCATGGGACCTTAAAAGACCCACATGTGCCATCAAGTGGAAGGAGAGCCATATGTTGTAATACCCAAGACTCCACAGCATTTAGTAGAACAGATGAAGGCTCTTAAGTGAGTGAGTGAGTTTGGACAGTTTTACATACTAAATCTTTGACATCCTATTAAAGGGAATACTCAACAGAAAATGACTCTTTGGATAATATTGGTTTGAAAGAGGTTCTAAAAAGTGAGGACCTTTTTCCTTGGATTAACAAACAATGCATGGAAAATTCTGAATCCTCACCTTTACTGCAGCCAGCATCAACAACTCCTCCCCTGCTCATTTGTATGCTTGGTATATTCCAAACTTATATTTTCACACCGCCTCCATATGGTGCAGATATGCCTGTCGCTATAATAACCCGCATAAAAGCAAACACACCTCCCACATTTTGTGCTTTTCAGTCCACCTCACAAAGGAAGATATCCAAAATGAATGGTCGTCTGAATGATCTGCCTTTAAATAAACATTTCAGATGCATTATTTCTAACTATCCATCCTCAAATCCATGCTTAAAGCAGTATTTTTTTACTTTTAGTATTAGCCATCTATTACTTCTGTAGACTGATATTTTCTGTTCAATAACATCTAATCTGGAAACAACTAAACAAAAGTAAGCTAACTGTTTTTATGATGTGCAGAACAAGGCATTGGAGTTGCAGCTTCATAAACTGAGAGAACTAAAATCCTTTGAAATGTTAAATACCCATAAAACAGAATGCATAAACACTAGGATCGCCAAGATGGTCTGACAGACCATTTTTACAAAGCAAATAACGCTGTTTAAATAATAACTGCAACTCTTTCAGACCATAACTTTCCCAAATGTGTGTTTTTGGTGTTTTCTGAAGCCTGAAAAATAAAACACAAGATTTCGGAGCATTTATGCCAATGTACGGTTGCTATATTAGAAAATATTACCGTTACATTTTGTTTAGTATCTCATGTAATTCCATTATGCAATGTGTTTACAATCAGAGCCGCCACACAGTTTGGAACTCGGCCTCTGATTTGTGGATAAGTCGGGAACACAGCCTCTGATTGGTCGACGGACTCAAATCGAGGCAGGAATGCTAGTGGACGGCTAGCAACAATAATAACTGTTTTCAACACATAAAACAGGAAACATCCAGTGTTGGATTTATCACTATGGACGTCTCCAAGGTGACACTGCACTTACAAGTCTCTCACAGAGAGCGTCTCTGAGACATTGGAGATACTACATTCGACCTGAAGCCGACAATAAAGAAGAGCGTGAATGACATGGAAGCTCACATAGATGATTCTGCTCGAAGATCTGTGATATTTTTTGTTCATTTCCCATCATCACAAAAGCAAAAACCGATGCTCGTGGACACAAACAATGAAATCACACATGCTGGATGGCTGTATGGGTGGTCCTAGTGTTAGTAAACCATTAACTGCATAGCACTGCGTTGATTCATTAGCCTACACTGCTTCCTTAATATGCTTATTCAATCAGATTCTAATCATGAAATCTGGAATGTGAAGAATCGGCCGAATGCTTGGCTACTCGCAGCTTTCTGGAGGATCGCTCATCCACACAACTTCACTCAAAACCCCCGCCGTGACATCAGCAATGCAGGCGTATACAAGCTGAACATCAACAGAGAGCGAGCTGAACCCAGCATGCTGTTTGAATTTTGAATATTGAACACCATAACACGACTGGAGCCCTGATTGTTTGGCCCCCAGGGAGCAGCGCCATTAAAGCTGATTGAGTCTCGATGCCGCTCTCCTGGTCAGAGTTATTAGACTACAAATGGAGGAGTGCTTTACAGTAAATACCGAGTGCAGACATTTCATCTCCATGGACTCAAATTAGCTACAGGGCACCCGTGTGCAAAAATAGCACTCATTAGATGGTGAGAGCAGCGCCGAGGGCCATATGGACTCCCCCAACCCACCCCCCAAATGAGACTGTTCACACCCTGCAGAGGCGGCTGAGGTGGGAGAAGAAGCCAATGCAGACGGATCATACAACCTTTGTGCCTCATTATATACAGCAGCGGTGGGCAAGGATTCGGCGTTTTAACCTAATTATTGCATTATAATCACAGTAAGGCTTTAATCTGATTCTAATGTGGATGGGTTCAGTATTTAGAATGGAAGGCATGAAGCTGACAAGCCAAAGCAAAGGGATTCACAAACAATGTCGGTAAATAGTGACCAAACAATGAGCTTAATGCAGAATTGGGAAAAAACAAATTTCTCAATGGCAGCAGTGACTCTAAGGATGTTAGTGTAGCCAAAGGAAGATTACGACCAACTCAGGGAGCAGAGCAGGTTTAACGACATTATTTCTTTACGGTTTTCACTCATTAGTGAAAATAAAACAAGGTAAATACAGTAGGTCATCATGACAAACATAGCATAGTGCAGCATGACTGTCTCAAAGATGGTGGAAACACAGAAGACTGAAAGTGGTTTGAACGATGCTTTTAAAAGGAACACTCAACAGAAAATGTCTGTTTTGCCAACTATGGATTTGAAGGATGGATCTGAGAAGTCGGGGATGGCACCTTATAATGTCAATTTACTTATCTATGACATACAATTCTGTAGTTTGAGCATACAACCCAGATCTGATCGTTTTCAAATCTGGAAACCAACTAAACAAAAGGTTCTAAACGGTGTTTTTGAAAGAAAACTAGATGACAGAAAGTAGAAGGTCACTGAAAGACAAGAGTCAGACACTGAACTCAAACATTAAAAAGGTACAAGTGCTCTTACACCTGTCGTATTGGAGAGTATTTAACACACAGAATAGCTCTTCAGATCATCTGTAGGTCTTCTTTCTACTGGATTGGACAAATGATCATCTGGGTCTCAGAGAAAGTTACGCTCAAAATATTTTATTGAAGCCAACTTCAGGGGAGAAACTCACAAAGATAAATCTGTCCTTTGATTATCCGATATCTCTTCCACTCACGCACAGGCCGTGTCACTCCATCAACCCGAGTCAAGGCCTGCAGTTCACCCCATAGAAAGACTGTATTGACTCCGGCCCGGTAAAGCCATCCATCTTTTTCATACCACTTATTCGCAGCAGCCATATCCATCCATCCAGGGTTGCGATGGCAGCTCGCTAAGCAAAGTAGTCCCTCTGCCTCGTCGCATCCTCCAGCTCTTCTTGAGGGATCCCGGGGCATTCTCGGGCCGGATGGGATTTAGAAATGGATCTATTTAAAGTATCTCCATAGGGAGATCCATGTCCAATCCACCACAACCGACTCAATATGAAGTAGCAGCAGTTTCCCATATAAAGGTGAAGTGGGAAAAGCCGCTGGGATCCAGAACTGAGTCTTGTGGATCACACAGGACCACATAGCCCAGGCCCTTTAGAAGGCTACCAAAACCCAATCTGGCTCCTGGATTAGATTACTTGTGCCTCAGGTTGAACTGCTAAACCGAAATGTGGGTTTGGGTGGAGAAAGATCTCGATGAACCCGTTGTACCACTAAAATACTTCATTAGCAGTAATAAACTATACTCTTGCTTGATATTAATCCAATCCAAAGAGTTTTTAACTAAAGATCAAGGATATTTTTATCAGCGTATTTGTAATCTCACTCTGTAAATCACCATCCTCGTGACCTCATGACCTCGTCTGAGAACCGAAACAAACTGGCTGAAATAAAAGCTTCACACAAAAAGAGTGTGTTTTTAACAATCAATTGGCTGTTGACACCTATTTCTTTCTACTGGCCTAGCTTCAGGCGATGTGAACGCTCTTGCCTGCTAATGTGCACATAAATGACACTCCGATAAAATTCCCTCCTCAGAGCAGCTTCGATACGAAAAGCGATGGATACCACGGATTTCACGTAAATAATCCGTTAACCTCTTCCTCATTGAAAATCACCATTATAAACCGCAATCAGCAAAAACAGATCACAGCCTCGTGGCGAGAGCGACAATGAACAAACAACACAGTGATTAAAGGCCAGTAGATAATGGATGACATGCTTTTATATCATTCTGACAACACGGCACTTGCATAAGCAGCCAGTAGTAGAGACCTCGGTTAGAGCAGGAGATTAATAGATGATTGGGATCGATAGTCCCACGGGCCACGGGCCGTCTGAAACTAAATGACCTCTGATTGCAGAACAAAGCCGGACCACTCCTTCATAAAATCAAGCCATACTCATATGAATTGCCTTTTCCCCTCCTTCTTCGTCTTATTATGAAGTTCTTTGGAATGAGTGCAAGTTTGAGAGTTTAAAAATCATCCAAGGAAAAGGAGAAAAAAAGGAGAAACTATGATTACTGTACAACTTTGCAGAAAGCTATTATTATCTCACTGCATTTAATGTAGCTTTATGCGAAATAGGCAGGATAGACTTCCCGCTAATCTGTTTTCCTGAATTGGTTTTTCTTTGCTGACCTGTGCTTTTTTAGCAGCTTGCATAATTAAAACAGGCATTTTGTGAAAACTGGATGACGGCGGGCAGACAGATGACTTACTGGCAGGAATCATTGTTGACCATTTCATCCTCAGTACTAGGGCTGAGTATTGGCAAGAACGATACGATACGTATCACGATACTTTGGTCACAATACGATACGTATCACGATACTTTGGTCACAATACGATACGTATCACGATACTTTGGTCACAATACAATACATATCACGATATTGCGATATAAATAAAGATGAAAACACAAGTACCTGTATATGTACATCATTTGATATTGATCAGAGGACAAATTAA
This sequence comes from Eutrigla gurnardus, assembly GCF_963514095.1. NCBI lineage: Eukaryota > Metazoa > Chordata > Actinopteri > Perciformes > Triglidae > Eutrigla > Eutrigla gurnardus. The sequence continues at coordinate 32,306,736 of NC_139915.1, forward strand.
GTAAAAACTATTTCATTCAAAACAGCCTCTCCATTTTATCAATTCCCATGAAATCCACTGGAATAAATATTGAAAATAAAATGAAAAAGGATAAAGTACTGCATTCACAACGCGTCTAAACATGAATCTTTTTTTTTTTAAATCGATCTTTGGAGAAGATCTTTGGTTGAAAAACTGATATTGTATTGGTGGCAAAGTATCGCAATATATTGCTGTATCCATATTTTTACCCACCCCTACTCAGTACAATACCAGCCGTCACTGAACTAACAGCAAAGTCGGTCGTTTAGCGCTCCCAGTCGAGTTTTTATTTGAGGGAAATCAAAGAACTGGGCTCGCCATGGTAACATTACGTATGCAGCAGTAATATCATCGTGGGTAATGATGGCGTGGTGTCGTTGCAGCCCGGCTACACCGTGAGATGCTTCAGATCACAGTAACGCCATTGGTTAATTATGCTTCTAGTTCAGGCAGGCTCGTTTATTTTTAAAATAATTTGGAAACAAAATGAAAATGGCAAACGCTAATTATAAAAGAAAGGGCTCACAGCTTGTCTCACTGCACTTGCTATAATCTAGTAATTAGCGTGATTCCATTTCTGCCTTAATGGAGACAGCCTCAGAGTTTCCCGTTTCTATGTCTTTCTTTTTCAGTTGTTCATGTGTGTCGTTTATGTCGAGAAAATAATAAGCCATTTTAGTAATGTAACCATAGAAGTGGAGTTTAACAAATGTTGGTCCATCACACAATCCCAATCAACTACTGTGACAACAACGAGGACTCGCAGCACCGCCTTGCTGTGTTAGTAGTATTGTACGACAATGCTTGATATATCGGTTTAATTTAAATGCCACACCAACCCAACTGCCAGAAAAATTTTGCCATTGTACGTTTCTGCAAACCAGATCAATTAATCGGCCCTGTGGACCCAAAAGTTGCTCAGATTTCAAATTAATGAACTAATTAAATCATTCTATCTGCCTTTATCAATTCACCTCTAGTTTAGAAATCAAAAATACATTTCATAAATACATGTTTGGCCTCACGTCACAGTTGCAGAAAACACAGAATGCCACGTTATGAAATACATATTGTTAGGTAGTTGCAACAAAACAATGTGGTTAACTTTTGGAAAAAATAGCATAATTTGTGTTAAAATAATATAAACAACTGTAAATAAACAACCTCCCGTGTTACGATCACACTTCGCTCTAACCGAATACAAAAAAACGAAACTGTATTCATGCTGCATTTTGCCAGCAGGCATATTGGTGTCATAGAATTTAAAACAGAGGGTTAACGGATACAATTCATGATGGTCCCAGTGTATCATGAAAATTGAATGAGAATGAATGCATAAATACTGCAAATAATACTCCTTTGTTGCGCATTGTTGCTTCTACAAACCCCACTAAAATGGTAACTAGTTGTAACTGTATTATTTTTTTTGCACAAATGTTTCTTTTAAATGAAGTCGATGTTGAAGATCTTTCATAAAATGTGTTTTGTTATGAAATAAAGAGAAATATTTTAAATAGACTGCACTTTTTGTATTTATTCCCATTATTGCGCCAAAGTAACATACCTAAATCTACCCCCTATTATTATATTTTTTGGAAATTATGTGTTAAATTGCTCAATGTGCTCTATGACAGGTAATAAAATGTGTGGAAATATTTTTTTCCCCTCTGTTATTTCATATATCATGCAATAGAGGGTTAAATGTGTGAGAGCCGGCCCAGTGAGTCAGAATTCATAACACAAAGGGCTCCCAGCGAAATGGAACGTGGCCATAATTAGTGTTATTAATTCCACCTGTGTTTACCCTGCAATGACGTCGCCAGACTGCATGAACAACACGGGTCACGATTGTTGTGTCTATGAAGGACTGACTCAAGCATGTGTCAACGTGCTCATGTGCATTATTTTTATGGGTTTGTTTTTTAACACAAAAAAAGAAGAAAAAGGGTTCATGTCAGCGGATTTGTTCATGTGGGCAAAATAAATGTGATGGAAATCTTCACGTTGACTTAAACTCTGTTGAACTGTGACAGACGGAGTGCAGAAGAATCCCAAACGAAGAAAGCTATTGTAGTTTAATTGCTGTGTTTCTCTGATGTCCACCTCCTGCTGAGTTGGAGCAGGAAAGTGTTTAATTGAAGAGGGATTTTTTATTTTATTTAGACAGTTATGAGGCTGGAGCCAATGGTAGAAATATAAAAAGAAAACTGTGGATTTATTGTTCACGGCAAGTGTTTTTTTTGTTTTTTTTTAAGCCTCTTCAAGAAGTTCAATTCTGGGAACAACATGTCAGGAACAAACTTCACTGTTGATAGAAAGATAATATATAAATATAAACCTGACAACAACAAAAGAAATCTAATTAACTGTAAATGTCACACATTAGCAGTTCCAATTAAGAGCCACAGCTCATCTTATGACACAAGTAATGTAGATGGGAAGCTACTGTATATATTTATATATATATAAATATAAAAGTAAGTATGCATCCATGTTATTCAACACGATTGGAACATTTCATGCAGAACATTTAATGGCAGAGATTACCGGATCTATTCATAGCTTTTTATTGCATTCTTTCCCATCCAAAATGTCAGACTGTGAATTGATTGCTGTGGTCAGATTCTGCAATAAAACGACACCAAACTTACTGACGGATGAAAAATGTCATAAATTCCCGATGCAGAGTTTGGAGTCTGTGGGCCGGGCTGCATTCAAGGAGCCACTTAAAGCTTTTTAAGGGATTCTTTCCTGCTGCTAAACTGTTCCTGTCACATTAGATAAATGAATAGTACCTGCAGGTGTTCCTCCCTCTGCCTCGTTGCGTCTCTGACCTGCTTCAGGCCGACACTCGGGAGGGTGGAGGGAGAAGATTCAGGGTCAGGGCCCTTTTACTTTTTCCAAACCGTTGTTAAACCGTTATTAGATTCTTCCAAACCATCGTCTTCACGTATAGACTGTTAGAGTTATACATTACTGCCATAGTACAGCACAGATGTGTGCCTACGCATTGATATAATAATTAGAAAAACAATGCAACGTTTCATTACATAGCCGATCAGTGGATGCTTATACATTTCTATTGTTATCGTTACATTATCGACTGGCCCAAGGCTGGCTAATCTTAACAAGTCTGCCTTTTAGTGTTTGCTTATTAATGCATACAGCCATCGGGCTGTAATCACATAAAGTTAATTGGGTAGAGAGAATGGCTCAATGTAGTTTCACGGAGTAAAAATCTCAGCGAGGACCAGAAATAAAGGGGTTTATATTGAAAACAACAAAGAGGTGTCAAGTAGTAAAGAGGGACAAACCATCCACCCGCACCTTCTAATTCAAAGTTCTATTCAATTCAATTATAATATCATGACAACAGTTTTCTAGGGGCTTTCACTTTGCACTAATGTTTCAGTGGTTCAGTTATTTTTCCTATTTTTAGTGTTAATCTGTACTAAAATGTACAAGTGTCGTAAATTAGCTTCGGCTGGAAAACACTATGATGCATCAGATGACTGTTTCAAGCTTATGTTTTTGTATCTGTCCCTCTTCAAATAAACTTTAAATGGTGTGAATCCTGCACTGCAGTTCTATGGCGTCACCACGGAAATGGAGCACCGTTAGCCCCGTTAGCACGGTTAGCTGTGGGCAATCGTCATGGCGATAGCTGTGTTGACAGTACACCCTGAAGCTAGTATTTTACATACACGGTTCTTTGCTTTGCGTGATATTAGCTGTACATTTTCAGAGAACATTTAGTGCTGATTTCTCAGATTCCTGGCTGCTGCCACATTTGCATTTTATTTATCCTCTAAATCCTCTGTATGAGTTCATGAGTGATGCCAGTTCATCCTACACTAAAATGTGAAGAGCCCTTTGAATAGCGACTCATCCACGGAAGTCGTGTCCGGGGCGGTACGAGTCCTCGCAGCATCAAAACTCATCAGGTTCATTTGTTTTTCACAGAACCTGAGACATAATAGCGGAGGTCCCATCATGGTTTCAATCATTTTTTATACACTAAACAACACTGATGCAACAATAGTTCTCTTTCTCCCAGAACACAAACAGCTTTTCACTCTGCTGTTTCTACAGTCTGCACATCAAAGGTCGGGTGAATCATCTGCTGTTTCCTCTCGTCATGGTGTTAGTCAGCATCACTCAACGTCACCAAACACTGCAGTTCAGTGTCTCCGTCACATACTGCTGTTTTTAATGTACACGTGCCGGGAGGCTTTCCAAGGTCTGACTGAGATCAGCACATTTCTGTATTCAGCCTCCGCAGAATAAACAGAGCATCGCGCTGGCGTTTTTGTTCTTTGACTCTGATGTGTTTTATTTCTTTATTTATTAGACACACAAGACATGTGCCTCTGTTGCTCTACGACTGATAATGGTGTGAAACAAGACGCCCAACTCCCTGCATGCTCAGCTGAGCGTTATGGAAACATGTCATCCCCCAACAGCATGCAAGTCAGGAATGAAACGCCTACCCAGTCCCCCGCTGGCGTCAGTAATCTACCGATTATTCCATCGGTTAATCGAGTAATCGGATAAAACTTAACATTGTATAAATTCCCATATACACTGTTAATTCCTTAACACATTCACTGCATAATGTTGGCCCGCCCGCGGCGAACCGGATCCATCAACCGGTTCTTAAAGCTACACCCGACGGGACCCCCCCCAGTTCGTGACACCGGCTCAGACGGAGTCCCGTGAGACAGGACCGGTGTCTTACGGGGACACAGAGCAGACCTGTCCCAGACCATCTGAGAGGTCTGGATGGTTCGTAGCTTAGCAGATCAGACATGTATTTTGGCCCTAAACCGTTCGTAAACCCACCCGTCCAGAGACGAACCCCTGTCTCAGGAAAGAAGAGACATGATTGAACATCATTTTATAGTCATATCCACATAATTGTTCATAATCATCCCAATTATTAAGCATGTGTTGCTGCACCGGTGTGTTGCTTGGCAACAGTGCAGCTAAGAACCACATTGCTTAGTGGAAGATTGATTATTAGTTATCAATACATTCTTGCATTGTTGTTCCTGTGTGTTTATTTTAAGAAACCTTTGTGAGGCATGTGTAGTAACCGCTTTATAAAAAAAAGAAGCCACTCGAGGCTCCGCCTAACAACGCCCCTTCGCTGCTGTGAAATCACTATAAATCACGGCCTCTCGTGGCTTATTGCCTATGTTTTCTCGCCAAAATGCGATGCAAATGTTTTAAATCCTGGTTCCTTAACCTGGGATTGAACAGAATGAAGTACCTTTTAAAGATCAAGGACACACAAGCATGTTATTTTCTTAGCTGTCTTCCTCCCAAAGATGTATGATGATTAAAAGACATAAAAACACAGTGAAAGTAATAAACCAAAAGCAAAAGCTCTTAAAACAGTGAGCTGCTTGATATTTCCTCCTCTCTGCGCTGTATATTTGCTTTACTGCACACACACACACACACACACACACACACACACACACACACACACACACACACACACACACACACACACACACACACACACAAGGTGTTCTCTGCTGCTGCCTCGACTCTGTGGGCCAAACCAGGAAAATGGAGGATGGCCTACATTTTTACAGCTAATCCTAATGACATTCTCATGGCTGCCAGTCATGCACCTCTCTCTCCCTGCCTCTCTTACTCGTTCTCTCGTATTGAAAGTGCCCCTCAGCCCATATAGTGAGAGAAACACATCAATAGGAATACAATTTTGCTCTGTTACTAAGTCCAAGATCACTGCGGTTCATTCCCCCGAGCCTTGAAAAACCTTGAAAGTCCATAGAGAAAATTAAACGCCACCTTCAAAGTTTTTCTTCTTTTTTTTTGTATCAATGGATGGCCTAAAACGCTTGATTTTTTTTAATCAAAACCTAGAATGCATACTATATTTGCACAGACATTCATGGTCCCCAGAGAACCTCCTGTGTTTGTGGCTGTATGGAAGCACTCCCACCAACAAGCCTCATCTCTCCAATGTGGAAAACTCATAGGGCACCGTGGGCATCCTGGATTTATGGATATCTTCAGTTACCTATATAAATCAGTCGTCATTGAGTTTATTCAATTTCAATAATTTGGGGAGATTATTGTTTACAGTAAACATGTCAAAACATGGAGATATATTTATTAATTGTATCATAAATGGTGTATTTCACTGTATTTTCACCAAATTATAGCCACAGCTGTAGTAAAGAGTAACAGAATACATTAGGTTGATTAATTACCCAGGGAATCATGGGATATTGGCTTGACATTTAGACTAAATATACACTAGGTGAGAATAAAAATCTAAATTGTTCCTTTATTGCATCTCCATTTACCCTGGAGCGGTTATAGAAATAGGTTTACTTACCATGGCTTCATATTCCTCAGCTTATTATCTTTCAGACCAGAAATATACACACACACCAAGGAGCTATTCCTGATTCATTTTGCGCATTGCCACGTTATTGTCTATGTTTTTTTGCCAGTAGAAAGTTGCGCTAACTTGCTCCATCAACAGAACCACCAGTGCAGCATTAGGCGATGAGTGAGGCGTGACAGCTGTTCTCCACACCAATGAAAGAAAAGGAAAGGTGCAACCTTGATGACATCATTCACAACAATTGAGAGAGAAACAGTGTTTTAGGATATGGAAGCACATCGTGCTGTAGACGTGGTTTAAGACTTTTGCTATATTGTTAATTCCTTGCTGACCCAAGAGCCTTTCTTCTGCTTGTGCTCTATTATCACAATAAATGTTCACAGTATAATGCACCATTCCTGTTTTCAGGTAGAGAATAAGAAGTTGCTTGGGATGCATAAAATAGATCCAATTAAAAATAGATCTGCTCTCATGCATCGGTAATACTTGCAGAGCTCAGACTTCTTCGGATTTTGGTGAGAAGTGGATTTTGTGCTGTAATGCATAAAGATGAAATATATTCATTATTTCAAACCTCATGACTGTGTTAACCCCCCTCCCCCAGCTTCATGATTATGCATCTAATTGTTGGGACGTACAACCCTATCTGAGATATTGGGAGTGGGCAGCGAGATGCTGGTCTACGGGTTACAATATAATACATGACACAAAGAAACCAAAAAAAAAAAGTTTTCCAATCAACGCTTCTGCCAGACTTTCTTCTCCCAATTTCTTCACAAGATGAAAAGCCACGGGCACAGTTCCCCTCACAGGCAAACAACTCACTCTGCAGTTTTCCACCCAGAGAATCTCAATCTTACCAAACTCTATTACTTACAGCGTGAGCAACTGCACAGGGTCCGGCTGAGGACGGAGTTCCAAGATCCATTTACATGATGCATTCTCGGGAGCGGATTTATTGATTTCTCTGGTTCACGTCTATGAAGCCGCGGCCGCCATTGTTCCCTGATGTCGCTGGGCTGAACTGAGCTGTTCAGTCTGACCTGCGTTCACTCCTCTGGGAAGTAAAAGTTGCACACTGGGAGCCTGACGAATAAAAGGCACAAAATTGTAAAGAACTCACCGGCGAATATTTCAAATCAAAACTATTCATACCGGCAGTGGTGCAAAATTTGCACCCTGGTTCAAATAAATTGGTAGAGGACCAACGACTGGGAACCTATACAAATTATTTTTAAGAAATTCATGTGAAAGGACCCAGTTCAAGGTTGTTTTTTTTTCCAAATTAACCATTGTATTAATGATCATATTCTATGGTTGCCTCCTATTTCAGTGTAGCCTTGATAAAGCATTTCTTTCATTTCTTTAGTGCACTGTGACAAAAAAGATGCTAAATAAATCTGAATAAAATGCAGTTCATCCCTTTTCACAATCGCCAAAAAGATTTTAAAAAATGTATCAGAATGTAAAAAATAAATCAAATATAAAAGAAAAAAAAGGGAACTATACTTAAATCACACACATGGTGGCGGCCGGCCCTCTGGGAGTCTCCTGGATGTGTTTGGATGCCGGTTGTGTCGGGGAGTAAAGTAGGCCAGCTGTGGAGGAGCCATTGATTGTGCCGGTCACATCAGACTTATTTTAGAGTCCGACTGTGGCTTCAGTCCCTGAAGATCTATGAGGCAAAGATGCAGCCAGTCTGAGGACATGGGGGGGCCAGCTTTCTGTCCTTGACCTGAAAATATCTGAGGGTCCAAGTGTGTTTCATCAGCTTTCCTTTAGTGTTATTACAAACTCAAATCAAATATTAGCATTAGAAAGCGGCCGTGTCCCTTTCTGCAACGATGGCTCCCTCAAGGTTAATAAAGTCTGATGTGGTATTTATGCTTTCTTGAAGTATAAATATCATGTTATCTATTCAGTTATGACTCCTCACAGCTGGTTTAGAACACAACTGTATCAAAACTTGCATAGTTGCAATTATTACTTGCAATTTATTCAGATAGTTGTCATTTGAGCACTCGGGAAGGAATGAAATGCAGCTTTACCGTCATTTGTACAGTTTCTTTTTCTAATGACAAAGGGAATAAAAAGCTGTACAGATATTATAAAATCTGCAACAGATTGGAAGCCCTCTGGGACAAACGTGGGATCTTTACTTAAAGAGCGAAACATCATGAAAAACTAGGTGTTCTTGCACCTAAAACCTTCCAATCCACAAAGTGTGAGATGAGACAACCCTGTCTTTGTGGGCCGTCTGGATGAGAAGAAGAAACCCCTCGACTCCCCTTCCGATGTCACGTGGCGGCTAATGCAGGCCTGAAAATGAGCCTGATGTGTCCCCTTTAATATAAATAAACTCGACTCGCTAGTGTGTGTCTGTTTTATCTTCAGTATGGGGTTTTGTTTTTGCCACTTAGGACAGAGGGAACAACACCCGAGAGGGGTTCCTAGATTACTTTATAGCCAAACAAGTCTGTAGAAGCAATAGAAGATCGTGGTTGGAGATAACAATATCACAAAAGCATTTCCAAAATGATTTAGTCTCTTGCCAGACGTGGATTTGAGCCGGAGACTCACCCAACGGGGGAAAACAATGATCACTGATGCGACATAAACCACCGGCTTTGTGTGCATAATCCTTTACTAAGTAAGAATCACAAGGTGAAACTGGATGCGGCACCATAAAATCATTGCAGATCATTGCTTGTTTGTCCTTTCGCAGTTGAAGAGAGGACAAAGTTTCATTTAAAAAAAAAAGATTCACTCTTCGGGGGCAAAGCACTAGCAGAGCAATCATTTACAGGAAGCTGAAGTGTAAAGTGGGACATGTGCGATGGTATCAACCCTGCTGTACAGAATGTCCTGATAGTTTGCCCTGTTTCCCCACAACAAGCAAGAAATATATTTACTGGATGCAGATTGGATTTCTATCTGCTCGCCCGCGTCATTGGCTGACAAGCAGGGGTAAAAAAAAAAGAAAAGGCAAAAGTATTGCCGAAGTTAAGTTGAGTCATGACTTTTCTCCTTTGCTGTCTACCTCTCGCTCTTGCTGTTGGAGACAATCCAGCACTGGAATTGTAAGGAAGGCACTTTGCAAATTGCATTGATCTGTCCGTGGACCTGCCTCCCACCTGCCGCCCATCCTAATGCGGGGCTCGTACTCGGGCGGCGTGCATCCGAGATCGGTAACGACGGCCGAGACGGCACGGTGCATACAAAACACGTGCACATCTGCTCGGGATGTTCCCGCATCTATAACGGTGTATTAGGGCCACTGTTGGAAAAAAGGGGAAAAAACAGAGCAGAGAGAGGGGCAATAAAGAAACCCAAGAAACAAAGTCTCAAATTTGCTACTTTGTTACGACGCTAACAAGTTAACGTCCCACAAATGTACACATTTATTTTTCTAATTAATACATCACAATGTGTGACAACGCCTTGTTAAGGCGGTGATTTGTGTTGATGGATATTGTTGTTGGGTTTTTTTTTTATATGGGACCAAATTGTCATCTTTTGGGCGTTTATTGATCGGATGTTTGGGCTAAGATGCTAGCGGTAGCGTTAACTTGTCTTAGAGGAAGCTAACGAGTTGTTTGACCGGATGTTTACCGTTGCTATGACAACAAGTGAATCTTAGCCAGACCACCAACCTCGTCACATGTTAATTGGAAAAATAAATGCGTAAATTCATGGGATGTTAGCTAGCATAGATGCCTGCAGTTAGCATCGTAACAAAGTAGCAAATCTGCAACTTTATAAACTCACAAACTTTTATTCTCTGAATATTTTCCACCTCTCTCGGCTCCGTTTTTTTTCCTTCTTTTCTACAGTGGCCCTAATATGCTGTTGTACGCATCTGAATCCAATGAATATTATTTAAAACGTCACATCGTAGTTCTCTGGAAATCACTGCTTTTCTCACAAAAGGAGAAACTGCATGTTGTCGTCCAGCTCTAATACTACACTCTTATCTTCCTGCCCAACACTTGTAAAGTAAAAAGAAGTCGCTGGATGTGTGATCTTCCTGCTGTTCCCTTTTATCTGAGTGAAAGATGTGTTTGTGTTCACACTGTATCATTTTGTCGTAACAATGGTCTTTATTATAATTTGAATAAGTTGAAATGTTCTGTCCAAACAGCAGCTGGCCCTCCTCAGAGGCTCTTTTCTGAGATTTCTTCTTAAAAACCATTTTTTTTTTACTGGAGAGGGATATAGCTCTTTGTATAACCTAGAGCTGAGGAGACACCGAGGGCATCGTATATTTCACAGATTGTAAAACCCCTCCATCCCCACCTTGTCACGTTTCATTCTGGGATCTTAAAATAACAAACATTGGGAAGAAGCTGCTGATTTTCCTGCAGTGTGCAGGTGAGCAGAGCGGGAGACATGTTGTTTCCCTGTCACACGGCGAGATCCGGCACGCTGTCTTGTTTCCTGTTATTTACAACGTAGTTAGAGTAACCCAGACAAGCAGAGACTGTTTTACTACGCTTTTACAAAGTCCCAATAAAGTGAAGTCGGGCTTCGTGGAGTTAATTGCCAAGGGAACCGCGCCATCACTCAGTGTACCTGAGTCCTAATAAGTGTCCTCAGGCTCCATGAGGGCCCCTAACAAGGAGCCTCCGTGGCTGTCATCCAGCCTTATCTACGCTGCCGCTTCCTCCGGCTTGAACCGGCGACGTGGGTCGCTCCTGCACCCTTCGGCCTCCCCTTCCCTTCCCTTCCTACATATATATACGGAGCCTCAAGCCTGAATGCACAATCACATCCTATGCACATGCAATACAATCAATGCCACGATCATGCGTATACTCCCCACAACCCATCATTCACAATAACCCCGGCCCGTCTCCTCGACACATAGAAGAAAAGGAAAAGAAAGACCTCGCAGCTGTCGGAAGCTGCTGTGGTGAGGCGGCGGGATGCTGAGACGTGGTCAGGCCGAGTTTGAGGAAGGAGGGGAGAAAAAAAAGTGGTTGAGGGGAGGCCTCAATAAAATCAATTACCATCATCGCCATGTGCCAGCCGGTGATAAATAAGCAGCAGGGCATGGCGTGGACAGCCGCCAGGGTGGATGTGATGGTGTGAGCACAGATGGCAGTCTCACACCAGCACTGCCCACTGGCATACCGCAGGGTCCACACACCAGAGAGAGAGTGTGTGTGTGTGTGTGTGTGTCAGAGACAAAGGGAGCACACAGATTGGCTGAGCAGCTGAGATGGATGCTAGCATGCTTTCAGGTGCCTCAAAAATGTATTGTTTGTTTCATATAAAAAGGATGGTTATGCAGGTTTTCCAGGTGAAGAAGCTTTCCTTCCTTCCTTCCTTCCTCCATCCATCAGTATTCAAGCTTCACATTAATCAGCACAAATGCATTTCCCGGCTAATAAGATCAGCGTGTCGAGTCCTAAAGCAATCTTTTGCACTAATAAGCTGCTTACAAGCAAATCAATTATGGAAGAAAAGTGCATGCATAGTCAATGTGCAGAGACACCGTCGAACCAAAAGCAGACGATGGCGAACGTTGGAACGATCAACGGGAGTCGGCGCTGATTTTTCACGGGCGTATCTGTTTGTGGTGATCGGCTCAGTGAAGCTCAATGAGCGTACGGCGAAAGATTTCTCAAAATGAAAATGTTTGAATTCTTATTTGAACCACTGAATAATCTTCTCTGGAGGGGAGAGTGCACGTTAATTGAGACTAGAGGATAAATGAGTCAACCTGTTTTTTTTCTTTCTTTCCGAAGAGAAAGGAGTTCGTACTCCTGCTTGTATCGAACTGAGAATAAATTAAATGTGTCAATCCTTCAAAAGAGCTTCTTGTAGCAGAGGCAGTTATAGACTATACGATCCAGCAGGGTTGTGTGAGAGCGCGTGCTGCAGGTTCACCGCTGCAGACCTCCCACTGCCAGGCTCATTATGTTAAAGTCTGATGCACATCCAGCCTCGCTGATCAATCGCAGCTCTGCAGACAGCCACTCGGGGAACAGAAAAATGGTTGCTGACTGCTATCGGCTGACTGCCATTGCACTTCGCTCAGAGAATATAGATTTCCATCAGATCAGTAGGAGAATGTTTCTCATCGCTGCGGAATAAGTTCAAGGGGCAGGTTCCTCGTAGTGCACAGGTCCATTGATTTCTGGATGTGTGCGGCCTGATTCAATATAGAGGGAAGAGAAGATCAGGCTGTTTTAGGTCTAACCCTTATTAGATCACATCCTGTCATATCGTGCACTTATTTCACAATGTATGCAAAAGAAAACAATGTCTCCATATTATTCTTTCTAAATCTAATCATCTTTTTCAGGCAACTATTTTCACTTCTTTACATACAGTTTTCTCGATTCACCATCATTCTCAGTTCACCATCATCAATTTACTGTGATTTTTTTTAAGCACAATCTGGGAATGGATCCTACATCCTCCCATCGCTGCTCTGGAAACAATTTGCTACCCGCAATGATGTCTCAATCAGCCGCGTCCCCAGAGATGGTGCTGAGATGTAGACATATAAGCTTTGGGTGGCGCTGTCGGGGGAAACAACAGCCAGGGGAGATAAACAAATGTCAAGACACTGGAACAATAAGCCAATGAAACATGCACATGAAGCCGCCGGGAGAAAATGTCCACTTGTGTTTCCCAAATGTCACCACAACATGTTTCTTTGCTTTCTTAAGTGACAGTTTTACAGCTTGGTTATCAGATAAATACGGACTAATATGGTGCATGTGGATGTTATATTAATTGGATTTTAAAGACATGAAGGAACCTGTTGAAATACTCAGGAGTTTAAAATGTGTTAATTAGCTTGCATTTGTAATTTGCACAGCTGCAGCACCATTATACTGTACAGTCGCTGCCTTTTCACTGTCAGCTCCTCACCTCGACAGCTTCGTAGAAAATAATGAATTATGTTTATGAGGTAATCCAAAAAGGATTTCCGGGGTCACCCCTCTTTATTTCACGCGCTTGTTTGGCCTAATGCTTCTGACCAAAACCATTACAATGAATCCTCCTGCAGGGAGCATGAATATTCAGAGCAAATTCCACGGGAATCCAGCCAGGAGATGGTGGTGGGTTCCTGCATCTGGACAGACAGCTGGAGCCACATCTGGATCAACGTGATCAGATTTGACTGACATACACTGCAGCTGATAGATCTTGTTTGTGCATTTTGTTTTCATTGCAGCAGCTTGTTAGGGAACGTAAAGCCCAGCGCCCGTAAACATAGTTCAACATGAGCGTACCTTCACTCCGCCTATTGTCATTATGTGTGCTACTCCTGCAAATGTCCAAACTACTATTTCCTTGCTGTTCTGTTTGCATCACTGCTGCTCATCTCTGAGACTGAAAACGTGGAGATTAGCAGCAGGCGTTTTCTCTGGAATGGAACGGGAATGTTTTTAGTAATAAAAAAAAAAAGTAATTTCAAGTCAAAAGTTTAACGCTACTAAAGAAATAGATATGGAATGTATAAATCCACTTTAAAGCTGTGGTCTACGATTTGTAATTAAAAAAAATCCATTCAGTCTGTCAGCCGTAGGCCTGCATAGAAATTGACCAATGGGAGCCATTGCTCCGGAAGGCTCCCATTGGCTCGTAACCTCCATCCAATCCCCTTCTCTCCCCTGCTCCTCGTCATCCTGCCTCGTTGAATCGTGGAACACTGAGGGGAGGGGTTTGGTTGGGGGGGGCGGGATGCTTATGGTCTACATTAATCAGAATGTAGACCGTAGCTTTGAGGCAGAAAGAAAGCGAAAATAAAAAATAGTACAAAATGCGACACCGATTTGACACTATATTCAAACTCTTATGTCTCCACCCCCCACTCATCAATTCTTTGAGATATTTCACATTTTAGTGTTAAAGTTCCGCCTGTTTGAACCAGCACATGCTGCTTTGGCAGACGTGCAAATTCACAAAGCTACGACATGCAGTTCCCGGTTCTGCTAGATCCGTTTTCCACGCTGATTCACAAGCTAATACCCATCTTTGATTCATAAAAGAGGACGCTGCTCAAAGAGCTGAGAACAGAAAGGAATACAAAGAGGGAATTCTTTTCATACAATTTGATGAATTACTTGAGAAGAAACAAGATCAAATCCAAAGATGGAAGTGACAAGATAGGAATCCAGTTCTTAGAGGCCGCCGCCGTCTTTTCATTGTGGCGCTCCAGAGACGGGAGGTCTGATCTAACCTGTCCCAGCTGAGGAAGACAATGCTGCTTGGTGGCCTGAGCTTCAACTGAGCAGCCGTGACACGTAACAAGGAGGGAAAATGGAACAATTACCCGCAGCCAACCCGGCCCGACTGCAAACTCCGAGCTAATTAAAGAATTGCAACAAAAGAGCCGACTCACCACTCGTCTCGGAGTGTCTCCGGAAATGCTGTGCAGCCGAGAAGCAAGGCGCCGTGGTGCTCCGCTCACCAGAGGTGTTTTCAGGGGTGGCTAATTGTCTCTCACTCTCCGCTCACCGATTTAAAAAAAAAAAACCCCAGCCTTGATATTTCCTTGGCTGAGCCGAGAGGTCGGGCCTCGCAATTACCTCCTGCCTTGTAAACAAATTGACCTCCAAGACTGTCTCCTGCCAGAAGCTGCTGTGCAGAGGAGAATTAACTACTCTACGCTCATTAGATAATACAGACTTTACAGACACGTAAAAAACTTCAGCACCACTTCGGAATAGAAATGAGATCGGCATTTCAACATTAACTTACCACTAAAGTGCACCGCTAACACGGATACTCCTGTATAATACACCGTTAAAGTCAAATCTCCAGTATATACGTTTTCCTTACCGAGAGGGTTGAAGAAAGAGAAAATAAATAACAGTGCATAATAACAATGCAAACCACTTACGTGTACATTCAGAGTGCTTTTTTGAGTGTTGGTTTAATGCAAAAGGCATGAGAACTAATGTCTTCCAAACAATTACAGCGTTAACGGTGAAACGTGTTCTTTTAGCTCATTATAATGTCAAATTAGATTTCCTGCAGCAGCTTTAATTCGGGGATGGATTTCTGCTGAGGCTTCATTTCCTCTAAAAGGTGCTAAACAAGGAAGGGAAGAAGAGAGTCACAGTAAAATCAAAGCAACAAATGAGCGACAACAGTAACCGATTTCACCGTGTTGAAGTCTGGACCACATCTACCACACAGGAATCATCTACTGGGAAACTTCTACTAAGATCCAGGATCCAGGACCAAGTCCAGACTTAACTCTCTGCTTTTCAGATCTTACGGTAGGCTGAGATGAAAAAGAAATGTCCGGGCGACTGTCCATACTCAACCGGCACAAGCCGGTGGAGGATCAAATTGGGATTTAATATGCCATGATCACTGGAAAGGTTGGGGCGTGAGGCTCATTTGCAGTGAAAAGAGGCATATTTTACTCCAAATGTACACATATTACCTTCCTTTACTTACTTGTGCCGGTTCGTGGACATTGAGTATGCGTCGTTCCACGCCAACTTACCTCGGCCTCCCCTAGGTCCCCCCAAGTGGATCGATAAGTCTGCATATATAAAATATGTATGAAAAATGCATTTCCTTCCAACTTCAGGAACTCCTAACTTTAGAATGGATTGATCTAGGAAGCTAATATTGCAGATATTTACGAAACGGCATCCAATCGTTTTCAATTATGGCATCAGTCAGCCTCTCGGATGATTTTTTATCATGAGGAAGTGAAAGCTAATATAATGCATGGTGAATATAAACATATAGATCTACATTTACAGCAGAATTTGAGGGGATGATCTGGAGAAGTTCCTGAAATTTAGGGGAGTTGGCATGGAATGACCCGTATGTGGGGGGGTGTATCATCAGCGTATAGCAGTAGTGTGGGTGTATCATCAGCGTATAGCAGTAGTATTGAACAATCTTGGCAGCAAGCGCAACAGATTTGATACACGGTGAGTACCAAAAAAAAAAAAAATCACCTCCTGCATCGATTTATGTCAGCAACGCTTTGATTTAAGTGTTAAAGGTTGTGATGCTTCCTCCTTGATCACAAAAGCCGAGAAGAGCCAAGTCAAACTCAACAAGATACCGAAGCAAGAATGGAGCTTTGATTTTTTACTACTCCACGTCTAAAAAATATCTGTTTACTAATACACCTTAAAAGTATGTACAAAAGGGAACACGTGCAAATAAATGACTGTGACATTTAAAAGAGTAAAAGCAGAGTAGACGTGTGACGGAGTGGATCTTGAACGCCACATGACTGTATGTGCCGAGACGAGAGCTAAAAGTCGGAATAAGAGCTGCTGTGATCAGACAGCGAAGCCAAGACCTTGTGTTTGCATGGTTCACATTTTATTATTACCCATATACCTGAGAAACGCTCACCCTTCCACTGCCAGCTGAAGCGAACAAAATGCAGATGCTCCTCTTTGGGGGGGGGGGGGCAGATCCCCGGTCACATTCCCCTGGTTATGAATATACTGATGCAATTGTCTAACCTGTATGTCAATGTATGGATGTGTTCAATATGGATTCTTATTTTCCTGCTGTGATAAAAAATGAAGCCGTGCTGCCTCCGCTGAGGATTGAATACATGTGGAATGACTGTCTGACATCAAATGTTAACAGACAGGTACTCTCTGGTGACTTTAGAAAAACAATGTTGAATATCAAACTGCTGGAATTGTAGATTCACAGCAGTCTAATTCATTTCTCTGGATCACTGCGTCCCCCCATCTCTCTCCATCTGTGTCACCACAGAGATGTCCTAGATGTCTTTTGTCCCTCATCATCACCTGTACAGCGCTACAGCCCGCCGCCACCACGTCGTCCAATCATCCCTCTTTGGGATCCGTAGGAAAACACAGAGGTGCCGTCGTGAACCATGATGGAATTAACAGAGTCCATGAAATCAAATCCAAACACATTGTTTGGTATAATAATGTAGATGGCATCAAATTGATCAAATTCTGTCCGGTTAAGGCGTGTAAGGAGAAAAGAAATTGTGATTTATATATTCCGAAATTATTTATTTATTTATTTTGACTTTTGATCAGATTTTTTTTTAAATATTTTTTATACATTTATTTATTTTAATTTCTAAATTGTAAAATGTATTTAATTATTGGCTTGTGTTAATGGGTTTTTTTCTCCAATGCTTTTAATGTTTTATATAAAGCACTTTGAATTGCCCTGTTGTTGAAAGGTACTATACAAATAAAATTGCCTTGCCTTAAGACATTTTCTTTACATTCAGACAAATTCAAGGGTATTGTTTGATTGAATAAATAAAAGTCCCTCTATAGCTCCGACAGAGCCAATTCAGAGAGAAATACTAAGCATGGAAATCACATGTGCGTATTGAACTGTGCATGGCGTCCCGTACGGTTCAATATTATATTGAGAACCGTTGCATCACTAGTCGTCAGAAAAAACAAATTTCACTATTGTGTGTTTTTTGTAAATGACGGCGTACGTTAAGTCTCAACGTTTCTGAACAAAAAAACAGTCTTTTCAGCCTCGTTAGACTTCGCAAAAGACATTAACACAGTTAAACTAATGGTTTGTGTTGAAATGATAACAATTTACCATAACAACATAATTTAACAACCGTTACGACGCAACTAGCGTAATAGAATCATATTTGCACTTAACAGCGTTTTTTACGTAATATTATGCTACAAATGTAACAACTGCAAACGTTCACTTTTGGTTTCATACGGGACACGAACAACGTGTCTTCATACTGGTTATTATACCATGTAACTTTCCATAACGACCATCCCATATTCTACATCATAGGGTTGTGCAGACGATTGCCTCTGCCGATGTCAAGACGATATTTGACTCGTTTTGCTATAAATTACTATAACATTAATGGGGTGAATTGAATTTGCCTCGCCAGTTTGGTAGTGGCATGTCCTGCTTAGAAGACACACACACACACACACACCCACACACACCGTCTGTGACCAGGCCTGTTACACTCCAGGCAGATTCCCCTCACTCGCTACGCTCCATGGAGAAATAAAATCAATTCTCACCGTGGAGCCGCCATGAACACTATTTGGGTTCAGTAAACGTCTGCTGTCATTCATGCTGGTCGAAGGCAAGTCAGTGAACCGAAAATCAAACTACTGCTATTACTACCACGACTGGGACAAGCTCACTGTGGAGAAGATCCACCTCAACTTTATGCAAATGAGGAGCGGCCAACTCGGCGCCCGGTCTCTCGAAACTCGCCGCGACGCTACCAGAATGCATTGCGCGGCTTTTCACATGAATGGGAAGCGTGGAAACAACGCTGCCGGTGGACACGTACCTTGACTGACTGCTGAACGGTATTTCATCCTGAAAGCACAGATGTTGATGCAGCGGTGTGGCTTTACTAACAGTGAGGGAACGCTGCAGGCCAGGATTGTTTACGGCACGTAAGATAAAAACGTTGGACTATAGGCTGAACAAAGCCACAGACAATACAAGCTCACATGAAAACTCACAGGGACAGACTCAGGATGGGTCCAAAAGGGTCCAAAAGTTGGTGGGCAACATGCATGTGAAAATTTTTTTTTAAATTGAACCATTTTTGTCAAATCATGCTGAGAAGTAACAGGAACATGTCGTTCTCCCTGCAGACCCACGCAGAGCACTTTGGCATCGCCTTTCAGGCCCCGTGTGCCCAAATTTGGGAACATTTTTTTCCAAATTGGGTGCCTGAAGAAGTGAGGATGGCTTGGATTTTTTTTGCACAAAAAAAAAAAAAGTTCAATCTGGAGGGCCACACACATGTAGTGATGTCAAAGTCCTCCTTGAACTGCATCACCCTGCACACACGACTCTGGCAGCGAAGAAGAAGACTTTGATCCGCTAACAGTCAATGACCAGAGCAGATGAGCAGATTCGGCCTATCGGCTGAGCCCAGACCGGCAGGCAGAACACGGAAGGTAATCTGGTGAGTTGGGAATGTGAGCAGGTCACACACACACACACACACACACACACACACACACACGCACACGCACACACACACACACACACAGAGCGTTGCCATGGCATCCACAGACAGAAGAGCAAAGTCCCTCATGTCTCGCTCTCTGCAATGAAGGCATTCATCACGACAGTGACATCTGTCATGGCTCTGATTTACCACCGCCCAAATGCAGACATCAGCAGATGTTGTTGTCATCGCAGAAAGAAAAATAGATTTTAACAGAATCTGCATGAAATGTGGTTATTTTTGTCAGCTGTGGAACTATTTTTTGAGCGCTGTGGCTTAAATCAGGCTTTTCCCAGGCTAAAGGTTTGATATGCTTAGCTTTTCTTTTTTTTTTTAAATAAAAAATGTTGTGCATAATTCATACGGTACAATATGTTTTGCTACGAGGCAAAGGGGCTTGACGAATACGGGTCAAGCCTGAGTTTGAGCACTGGAAACTGAGCTGAGGCTCCGGATAAAAACAGCTGATTGTTTCACACCGCGAGCACGCCGCGACTTGAGGAAACCCCCGACGGGATGAGAATCCAAGCAGCGCTACTTGACAGCACTGGAACGAATTCATCCCACAGTTTGATTGATTTGTTTGTTTGCCTCCTCGCTCATTTGAATGTGTGCATGCAAACATTTTGTCCCGTTATGTATTTTAAAGTGGCAGCTTTGGCGACATCACTGCCAGTCACTACTACAACATTGGATTCCTACATCTGTGATAAAACCCCACGTTTGTCCATCAGCTCCACAAACGTGTGCACGGTTATTCAGCAGAGCATCAGATTAGAAACGACCCCAAAAAGGTCAAGTGAAGCTAACGAGCTCTCATCTTGACCTCAGTGGAGTTGATGAATAACCTGAAGGTTAAGGAGAGGAAAATAAGCACTCTTGGGTTAAACGTCTGCCAAGGAGGTTATGTAACAGATCCTGTTTTTCTTGCTAATGAGTTAAATATAAAAAAAAAAAAGCGTTCACAGATGGTAATGAGATTTGGTTGAATGTTCTGCCACGGGCCAAGGAACAAGTGTTTACTTCTTGTTCCGGTGCCAAGGCAGAGCTCCGTTGTATGATGGAGCCCACGGGAGGCCCGGGCTGAGCGGAGGACTCCGCAGGCCGCCTCGCAGCCGCTCGGTGCCCGATGAGCGGAGACGAAGCGCCGGCGTTTAGGGCGGGAGCTGGCAGGCTAACGTGACGATGACAGGGATGAGGAGAGGAGACGCTGACTACTGCCAATGATGACTCAGCAAGATGAAGAACACTGGGAGATGATCCTTTTTTACCTGACATTTTTAACTGATGAACTTCTTCCATGACCCCCAGGTCACTAGGCAGTTGGACTCTACTACTACTGTTGATACTACTACTACTACTGTTTATACTACTACTATACCACTACCGACACCAAATGCAGATGGAACCCAAGAGCCTGGTCTGCTCCAGATATTATTATTTTGTGAATTGTCACTCAGTACTTTATCCTTTTTCATTTTATTTTCAATATTTATTCTAGTGAATTTCATGGGAATTAATAAAATGGAGAGGATGTTTTGAATGAAATAGTTGTGACTCAATTTGTCGTGATATTGTGATACGTATCGTATCATGACCAAAGTATCGTGATACGTATCGTATCGTGAGGTTCTTGCCAATACTCAACCCTAATATATATACATAGATACATACATACAGTGTCATATCACTGAGTTACTGTATGTCACCTCTCTACCATTAACCCCACAACGGTGTATTATTGTCTCGTTCCCACCAATGTGCCCACACCCCCATTAAAAGATCAAATTGCCTTTCCTCCATGTACATTTTCCCATCCTCTCATGTTTCTACCCACGACTGGAAAAAAAAAGTGTTTTTGTCACTTTGCAGCCGCTCCGAGTCAGACAGTAAACACGGTGACGGCTGAGCGGTTTGGAAAGACACGCCCCTCGATTTACACATGAGCAATGTCTGAAAATGCAATGTCTCGGCTGCTAAAAGAACAACCAAATGTTGCTGCCAAATGTGACAAGTTTGATAGAACTGACAATGAAAGGAGTTGTTTCCTCATTGGGAGCTTCCTGATAAGACTGTGCCATCCAAGAGATCACACCAGAAAATCAATCGTCTGTCATGGAAGGCACTTCCTGTCGTGTAATGTGAAAAAAGAAAAGTGGGACTGCTTTAACAAGACTAATTGAGGTTTCCTGGGAAGCTTAAGGCTGATGCAACGCACATTTCTTTTGAGAATTATAAAAAACTAGAGCCCATCATGCGGTGGAATCACACCAGCCGTGATGACAAATCAGACCAACGGATGCAAGAATGACCCCTTTATTTCATCCCCCTACGACACCCATCTTTGTGTCACAAAGGACGATTTGTGTTCATTCTCGGGATCATTTGTGTTTATTCACTTCACTTTCCGTAGTCTCGCAGGAGAGACAGACAATATTTCATCCATCACAGCTGAAATAACCACTTTTGCTGCTTTGCACGTGTTGTAGAAGTCCCAGATAGGCCGGGAAACCAAACGTTCAGTCTTGTCTGAGTTCATTACATCACCCAGACGTGCTCGGTGAACTTAATCAAGCTGTATTCACTGTGAATAGCAAGCACACATCAGCTGGTTTACCATTGCTGGATGAACCCGCAATAAAATGTTGTGTTTGGTATGAACACACCTTGAAGTTTTGTGATGCCAAATCAGGCCAGTGGCGCTAAGTGGACACATTTGGCTTCCCTTCCTCAGACTTCAAGATTCATGACTGCATCTTGCACGAAGCGACGCTATCTCTTGCAAAAATCTGTCCACAGACGAGACAAAAAAAATCTAAACGTGGCTAAAGGTGTTTTCCAGGACTACATTTTGCCACGATAACTAATGCTTGACTCAAAGTGAAAGCAATACTGGTGTCGCTGTCACAGCTGGTAAAGATAGGAGGTTAAGAGAAAAGACCAGATTTATATCGTGGTGTACCTCGACTCATGTTTCTTTATTCCCTCCTTCTAAGCACCGGCCTTCTCAGAGGAGGAACGGAGAATAAACTACTCACCCACATCTGAAAATGTCTCTCTGGAGAACTCCAGGTGAACAGTCTCTTTACTGCGGGGAGATTAAACACCCAGAGCTCCTGTGATTACATCTCATTATCTATCAGATTAATCTTAACTACTGAATATTTCAAAAATGATAATGAAAAGATTCCAAAAAAACGACACAGGAATTTAAATTCCCCCTCGATTATCACCCTGCTCGGATGATGTGTGAACGCTGCCTTGATGGTGAAAATAGAACACCTGCTTATCAAGCTCGGCAGTTTTTGCCAAAGACCTTGACTTGTTCTATACAAAGTACTTCCCACAGTGTACAGTGTTTCCTCTGGTCTATATGTGCTTCCCATAATATTACAAGTAATATTCATCACTTCTAGTTTCAGGGACATTTTTAAAGATGTGAAAACTTTGCCTGCAGGAGCTTACATACTCTTGTTGCGGTGCTGTAATTGGTAACCCCAAGAAATAAGAACCTGCCTGCTCTTGAATAAGTACCTGCTGGGCGCTGGTAATGGCTCCCCCCACACACACACTTCTCTGCTGGCTGCACCTTGTGTTTGTGTCCATTTTGGGATATTATAGCCAGATTGGCCTTTCATGTTTGAGGTATTGCCATAATGAAGTTGGCAGGACATCACTGTCTGGCCAAAAAAGCATAAGCTTAATGCACATTAGTGTGCCAAAGGCAGGAGTATTCAAATTCTAATGCATCCAGGCAAACATGATTCTAGTTAACTTGAATGATCTTATGAAATGATTTGTAATTGAGTCTAGCACTCAATAGGGTTAGCCTTGAAAATGCAGTTTCAATACAATTCAGCTGAAATTTTTTTGCCATCAAACTCCATTGTAGCACTAATGATACATCAGACCTGAAACGTTATAATGAATAGGTGCATTTTTTACATGGATGGATGGATGGATGGATGGATGGTGTTTTATTCAAGAATGTAAACTTGCAAACACGGAGGACAGGAAAAAAATGTTGCCATTGTACGACGGACCGAGTAACTTTTAGCAGAGCGAGTGCACGCATATAGAGAAAGGTCAGGTCATACAAAAGCTAACAAACAATGGCATCCATCACAAAATAGGAGAAGACTCTAAATGTGCTGTTACTGGCTTGCTGTCAGCTCCTGTCGGACATAAACTGGGCACATTGTGTTCGCCTCACACACTGAAACAGCAGGTTTTCCAGTTTCCACCAGGCTGCAGTGGCTAGATATCCTACCATCAACATGCCAGTCTTACATCTGAAGTCACTGTTATATTGTTGTGCAAGGAATTGCTTGTTTTGGGGGGGGGGGGGGGGGCTGGTCACACCAAACCTGCATGATTCCCTATTTTTTAAAGCCTGCGTGACATTTCTTAAACAGTAACTGTGGTATTGGTCGACCTGGCCCCAATTTCCCCAATGTGCTTGCGTTTAGCTGACTAATAGGGACAACAGATTTCAGAAATTGGTCCAGTATGTAGGAAGAGCACTGCCACACACACACACACGGTCTGAGTCTAATAGTGAAAGCAGACACTGTATTTCTGTTTGTGCTTGTTTTTGCCACCGACAGGCCCTGACTGCTTTTATAAGAGCGTGACATTATGGCTAGAGTCTGATTTTTAAATTAATTTAAGCAGAGTTTGATGGGAGTACAGAAAGAAATACCATGTAGGTCGCTGTCGGTTGTCATAACACAAATGTGCATGTAGAATTATACACTATGCATTATGGCCAAAAGTATAGGGAGTCCCAATTATTGAACATCTCATTATCCTAAACCACATCCTAAAATCACAGTTATTTAAACCTGCAATAAGCTCAGCTGCTGCCGACTGTAACACGACAATAACAACGGATTAACCATTGACTGTGTCTAATTCAACACGTATTAATAGTTCAGATGGTTCAGAATAAGTAGTTGTTGGAACTTTCTCAGAGTGCTTGTGTTTATCTCTTCATCACCACAAGTCGATGGTTACTGCTGCTCTGAACACACCGCGGGCTCGTCAACCCAGCATTGCAGCAAGTTTGCAACCAAGTGCCAAGTGCAATCGGGAGAGCGTGCCAAACGCACTTTTAGTAATTTCAAGGCCAGGTTGTCTTCGCACACCTCCAGCACACTTGACTAGTGATGGATCAGAAGGAATGCATCGTTATTAGGAGCTATCGGCATCCTAACGCACTGACAGGTTGGGGAAACACACCTGTGGAGGTGCAGGACAAACTGTAGAATAATTAAACTTGTTTCTTTCACGTCAAAGGGGTGCTGTGGTCATTTTAAATACAGTAAGCTGCTGGTTGCACAAAAATCAACCAGCGGCGGCCCTGCTGTGCATAACCGTGTGGCTGAACTACACACAAAACCCAGTTGCAACGCTGTCAGCAATCATCTGAATTACACGTATTACCAAACGTATTCATGATCCCCGAAATCTATTTCATCAAATAGAAATTGTCCAATGGAAATGATGGATAAGCATCATAAACCACTTAACAGAATTCAGTGAGTTCGCATACAGACACATTTGAATGATAAAAGGAAGCTTGCGGATTGATAATAACCTCGGACAGCCATTTTGGGGGAGGCCAAATTATAGGTGATTAATCAGCATCATTTTCTCTATGATGTCTGGAGGTTGGCAAGCATGCTGAACAAGCATATTAATCCATATTAATGATTATTAACTTGGCTTATCATATATAATGCTTTACAATTGGGAATTGGGCTGCTGAACTTTTTAAACAAAGTTGTCTAGGTTTGAGGGGTGTGGTCGCCGACCCCTGCGGTAGGTAATATATAAACTTTGCAGCCCTGTGCACTAGCGATTAGCATAAGCGATTAGCATTAGCGATTAGCAGAAGCGAATTGAAACGGTGACGTCTGCCATGAAAGGTACATTTAAAAACAGTAAAGTCAGGCTTAATGCTGAGTAGACCAAGCCCAGCAGTTTGTGTGGTGCTTTGTTCTCTAATTGTAGCATGAAAGCATGGTGCGATTAGCAAGCCAGCAGCTAATGAGTAACAACCTAATGCTTCATCCACAGCGTAGGAAAGCACATTGATGTCCATAGAAAATGCTCATTTAGACCAGCTTCATTGTTCCAAACACGTAAAATTCCTGCGGGTTGAAGTTAAAGCAAACACAAGCACACGTTTACAAAGACTTCTTACAGTATAATTCTCAGAGTTTCTAACATTTTGCGTCAGCAAACCACAACAAATAATGACAACAAAGGCCATTTGTCTCCATCGGCCAGAGATGACCTTAAGGAAATAACATTTGTGTCAACATTTTTGAGGAGACGCACTTTATCTTATCAGATTGCTCCGACTGAGGACGATGAGAAGTGGAGGCAAAGATGAATAAAGGAAGCCGATACGATCGCTGCTGCTATCGATAGTCCTCTGGTGTTCTCTCAGCGTTTTGTGGGGGGTAGCAGAATTGGATTCAGGCTGTTTGCTTGAAGACAATGATTATCAACTCATTGTTGTGAGTTGAAAACCAAAGTTTGTCCTTTCAGTCTGGTAAAATGCACCGTAATTACATTTCAGTACTGAAGTCAGTCAATTGTTGCCCAATTTACGTGTTTTATTAGCGACACTAGCAGCAGGTTTGATGGATCTCAATGAAACTGTACAGATATTCATGCTCACCAGATGATACATTTTCAAACGTCATCTTGTGAAATGTAGTTTTTGCTGAGAAACTTGAATAAATGAAGTTGTTAAATGGTAATTAGTAGGTCAAACTTAAAAAAATTGGAAATCAGTCAAGTAAATTGCAAATCGAAGCATCTCTAAATTTTAGGTGAGCATGTACGCAGCTTTGAAAGATGAGAAATTATCTTCTGAGGAGAATGAACCATCTGTCAGGTCAATTCAAACAAGTGAATCCCATACCCACAAAGTAAGCATTTCTTTCTAATCCCCTTTGTGATATTGAAGCACATTAACATTGTCGTTTTTTGTTCCTGAGACGGCAGCACATCCAGAACTTCAAGCAACCAACACAACCTTTGAAGAAGTTCTGTCATTTCATAGTGAGGCGAATAAAAGTATCTTCAGCGTGCATTAACATTAACGTTGTAATTCCTTTTAAAGGTTGTATTTGCATCTCGTCCTAGTGTCTTCCTCTATAGAAGTTTGTTTACAGTCTGTTTTTACTCTCATAATGATGCTCTTGTGCTTTTAAGACACGAGAACAGATTTTTTTAACGTTTTCTAACTCCACTTCCAATCACTAAGGGAAAGCAATTCTGTCGGAAAGAAAAACAAACAAGAAAGGCTCGCCTTAGAGGAAGCGAGCTTTGATTCACTGGGATTGATCAAAAATCCTTTCAACTCCTGTTGACGTACTGTGATCATTTTGTGGTAGGGGGTAATGAAAAACGTCCTTATTGCCAAGGGTTACATTGGGAGAAGTGATTCAGAGGGGGGAGCCCTGATTCACTGAGGCTGACAGATGGCAGCAGTGTTTTATGTCCGTGAAAAGCCAAAGTGCATTTCAGTGTTTCAGCATGAAGGACCTTTACTCTGAAAGAGCTCCGTATATTTAAAGGCAAAATAACTGGCACTGGACAATCATTTCACGTCTCGTATTTGATGGCAAGAAAGTCTGGAAGGTCTTCAAAACACAGTTGAAGTGTGAAGGTCTGGTTTATGCTTCAGCTCCGGCTATATTGAATAAATTCATAGTATTTATTTCACTGTGAGTCATATTTTGTTAAATGGATGTTTTCAGTCAAGGTCTAATGTTTGCTCATCGACTCGCCATTCTTATCGAACCACTTCAATGAATACACTCATTCAAAAACATTTATTAGTATTTAAGAGTTGAATAGGAATCTGCTGTAAAGTTTTACTGTTATGTAAGGCAAGAATTACCTTACATAACACCATCAAGTGATGTTGTGGAGATGTTGATCCTCTGTCTGTTGTACCAGCTAGTGTCACAAATTCAGATATTTGAATATATGTTGTAAATTCCCCCTTTTTTCGGCAGGGGGAAATAAAGTTGCCCCGCCTCCAAACATATTTATCCTCAATTTCCTCCACTCAGATGAACCATGACATTCCAACACACAAGAGGCTTGATGTTTACATTGTCAGGCTAAATGTTTGCTCTCTCTTCCCTCTCAGCCGGCTGTGTGACTGAGGCTTGAAGCATAACAAGCAGAGGGCATAATTATCCATACAGGGAGAAGTTGGGTTTCAAACCCAACACCCCCAAGGGTGCCCACTGAGCAGAGCCAAAGCACAGGCTGTCTGCGGTAATGATAAACAAAAAAACAAGCTGCAACAACCCTAGGGGGGCAAAAAAACGACGTGTAGGACACCGTAATAAAGCTGGGACATTTTTAGTGGTTGTTTTGTGATAGAAATATATTGTACTACCGATTCCACGTGGGGAAAGGACTAAAGGTAAAGTATGTGAAAGTCTGTAATTATGCCATGTAAGTATAGGATATCATAATAAATACCTTGTCCGCTGCAGCAACCTCCAGAAACTATTTTCCCAAAGCAGCTGATCGGAAAATATGTCGGCCATGAAGCCAGGGACAAGAAAATATTATAATGAGAATGTCTCAACCTCCATGAAAAACAATATAGTTACCCACGTTTCCTCCGTTATTAGTTGCACTTCAGCTGACTGGAAAAGGCCAATCACTTCCTGTCAATATGTTTAACTGTCTTGTTACACACTTTGAAAATAGACTGAGATTTTAAAAAACACTTGTTTTGCTCATCTTTTGTTTCTGCTCGAGGACGCAACAACTCTTAAAGGAAGACTAAGTGAAAACTGTTATTACATGTGTGAATGTTAAGCTAGGGAACTGCTCCACCTTAAAATGACGATGATGAGAGCCACGGGAATGAATCACAACATGTTGTGAGCAGAGGTGGGTAGAGGAACCAAACACTGTACTCACTTAGAATAATATGACGCGAGTATAAGTACAAAGTAGTCATCCAAAAAGTTACTTGAGTAGGAGTAAGAAAGTATTGTGAAAAAAACTACTCAAGTACTGAGTAACTTCTTATTGTTTCATGGATGGATGGATGGATGGATGGATGGATGGATGGATACTTTGATTGATCCCGAGGGAAATTCAATAATCAGAGCATGAACATAAAATAGACAAAATATAAAATATCAATGTGCAAATTCAGATATTGCAAAATAACATCCCTTTAGCTAAAACAATGATACATTAAATATTTACAAAATAAAAAATGAAGTCAAATTCAGCAACGAGAAACACCAATAAATCCTCAAACTTTCTTAATTTACTCGTTTAAAAAAAACATTCAGAGTTAATGTATTAAAACTGATTGGAGCAGATTAAATGCAGTCTGCTATTCTTTGACCTGAAACCATCTACAAAACATGAACTCAAACTCAAATTCTAAAAAAAAAACAAAGATTGCATTACAGCTCCAAACAGGCAACCAAATTAGTATTGACAAAAATGACAAAATCTCAAATACAGACGTTTTATTTCTGTTCATATCACACTGTGCCGTGTTGCGAGTAATGAGAGCACGGGTTTAATATAGAAGCAAGAAGTCAAGTCAGCAACGCTGCAATTTTTTAGAGCCCGAGGCAGCAGTGAGACACTGAACTCAACACCAGTCATTACCGTGACTCCAACGACAGCTCGGATTGATGCGTCGAGTCGGCGTTTTCTTACCACAAACTGTGAGAACACGTGCGTTCTCACAGTTTGTGGTAAGAAAACGCCGACTCGACGCATGTATAACTTCATACTAAACAAGTGATCATCATTTACAATATCTCACATCTATAGTCAATGTTTAATTATACGTTATGAACTGCAATGTATTGAAGAATTAATATCACAAAAGAAAATGATGCTCCCGGATTATGTTTTTGATGTATCACTACTTTTTTAAATCATAGTCCACATGGAAAAGGTTCAGGTTGATGGATGTGAACACAGGACTTTCACCCAGGTGGCCACAGCTCGTGTCCCGTGTGTAACCGAACGTAAACTCATTTTACCGTCATTTAAATAATGTAATGAATGTATCTATTTACAGCAAGTGGCTGTGTTTTAGTAGAAGGGTTTAAAAGTGAGACAGTAATTGCGATTGCAGTCTCGTTGGGAATGGGAACATCATTTTGTCGGAGACGGGCTTGCCAGAAGGTGTCGGGGATATTGCCTCTCTCAAATAGCAACAGAGGGAACATTTCACACACCAAACCCTGCCTCGTGCAGTTGCACAGCTTCCTCCAGCGAAGAACCGACGCCTTCTTGATACGTTAAGCACGGCCCCGATCCCACACCACATGGCTGACATTTTCAAGTGCTGTGCAGAGGGCATGTTGTCTTTGTTCAAGCGGGAAAGAAATATGGCAACGCTCTGTCTTTACAAGCTGACTGCAGATGTTCGTTAAGACAGAAGGTCCATCTCTCCAATGGTCGTGAACGGTGACCAATTTATACCGGCTCTTTAAAAGGGAACCCTCAGGACGCCAGGACATGCGGTTCGCTGATTAAGATAGGCCTTTAAGTGACCTTCAATATGTTTGAAAAGTCAGAAGAAGGCAAAGAGAGTTTAAAGAATGAGATTTCTCATTAGCAGAGACCAAAAATACACATTAAGAACAGCGAGAGGTCAGCCAGGAATGGCTCCTTGGACCAGCCAGCTCCACCGAATGGACCAAGACGGACATATTTGCACTTAGACCCTGTGCTGATCAAGGCCACAATGATTACCGTGACATTTTCCCTATTTTATCCAATCAGCAAGGCTCTCACAGATAAGCAGTGGGGATCTGATTCGGCCAGTCGGATCTTGAGGTGGGATTCAATCAAATCTCAGCGGTGAACATCTCGGTACAACCCCACAGCTTGATATTAGCATTTGTATTGTGCAGCTCGGTTGTTGACCGAAGCATGCTCTGCCTTATCTGTCCACGCAGGCTTTTCAGGTCCGCACCTCGCTGCGAGCGGCTGCCGGTGCTTCCCATTCAGGGCTGCTAGCGCTGGGAGCGCACGCTGGCCGGGCTGGGAGCTCCAGTCTCAGAGCAGAAAAAAAAGAAAGAACAGCATCCGCTCTCCACTCAGCACACAAAAACACACACAGAGTCACCTCCAAATGCTGCGAGGAATTAGCTTCACAAAGAAAACACATTTCCCTGGCCGGCACCGAGTGAATATTTCTGCACCCTTCGGCTACACGGGAGGAATTTCAGCTCCAACACCACACGGTCTCGTACTATACTTTTCCTTGACTTTATTTCCACTTTCCATGTGTTTACATTCATAGACTCGATGTGGCCATGCTTTTAAAGCTTGTCTGTGTCCGTAGATAAGATGTAGATTTTTGATTTCTTTTTAAAAACATTAATGTGTACGATTCCCCAGGACCTATTAGCAGAAAAGGATTATCATATTAATATATACATATATATTATATAAAATGTTTTCATCAGTGTATAATCACCTGAACCCAAGAATCGTTGTGATTTTGCTATGTTAGAATGAGCCTTATCATACCTACATAGCTGGCAGGGATAGTGGGTTCTCTGCATTTCTGTGACCTCAAGGTCACCGTAGTTCTCCGACACACCTGTAGGCTGCGCTCACCTGAGCTGCAGAGTGCAAAAGGTGCCACAAACTGCCGTCTTACTCCAGTTGTCCCTTGAGTAGGGTTATTGTGGTAAGGATGCTGTAAACACAGTTTTGCACTCGGGGGCTGAAGTTAGCATGGGTTTTTTGGAAAGGGTGGGGTGAGCGGAGTTGGCTGCAACCTGCAATCACACCGTGAGATGCCACTAAACCCTATACATTGGCCCTTTAAAAGGAGTCGCACCTCGTTCACACAAGGGCTGCAGTGAAAAGGTCCTTTCAGCTCAGAGCGGTTCCCGACCGGGTGAAATGACCCGTACGTATGGAAGATCACAGCTGTTGGCTTTCACCTAATGCTAAGGAAAGGTGCTTCAGTCCTATCTTACCTCCTTTAGCATAGGACACACGGACCCATCCTTTACCAGAGGAAAGGCCATCATCCTGCCCCACAATTCCTTGCAGCAGCAACATTTAAAGACTCATCATTCTGCGGTTCATGAAAAATATACCTGGTTTGCATATTTAACCTTTTTTCCTCCTTCATAGACGTACACTAATCTGATTCATGTTGATTAATGTGAGTAGACAGTCATAAGCATTACATTTGTATTTATTTAATTTGAACATTTTAAAAAGCAAAACTAAAACAATTAACATTAAAAGTAAATATCGCAAACTGTCAATAAACATTCATAATCAATAGAAATAAATATTACATGACTGAAAAAGGAGGGGAAATGGATGCAATCACCAATTTATGAACTTAATTTATCGCATAAACCTTTGTTACCTGTAGCCTTTATTAATTTATTAATTTCTTTAATTTAGGGGAAATTAAGTCACATTTTACTTTGTTTGTCCCACGACGGGGAAAAAGATAGGCCTATAACAAATTAACAAGTAAAACAGCTAAATATACCATAACGGTTGAATCACATTATTGCACATATCGCAAATCTTGGAGCGTTGTAGTTTCACAACTCAGAGCCACGTCAATCATCCGTGGTTGCTTTATAATTATATAGAAGTCTTCTCCTTCTAATCTTTCCTTGACCTCATGACATTGTCCATCGAGGTCAAGGAAACGTGGTTAGAAAAAGACATGAGGGCATCATTATGAGTTTGATGATTGTGTTTGAATGAAGTCATTTACATTCCCATCATCTCAAAGTGCAGTTACTCGCCCGTCTTGCAGACCATTCCCAAACACACATCCGATGTTTGAATCATCAAACTGATGCAACAATCATTTAAAGGTTAAAATGCATTGAGTTTTTAAATCGTGGACGTTTTTTTAGATCTTGGTTCAACAGCATTCAGTGGCAAACAGAAGGACAGACAAGGGCTTTATTCTGAGCTGAGGGCGACTTGACACTGCAAACATTTGAATACAGCAGCAGCAGAGTCCACACTTCCATGGTTCCTGTCTGGAGGGTTTGAACAAAAAGCCTGTAAATACTGAGGACGGTCAAGTATGATTGGGGCTTTTAAACCCAAAGACTGGAAGAGATCTCGCATAGACAGTGTCTATTAAACTAATGCATCATTTCAGATGAAAAAGAGAGGCTTGCTTTATTGCCTAAGATCTGATTAAAAACTTCAGAGAGCCCGCCCCTTTTAAAAGGATCTCACGCTTTTCACTATCACAACGAAAAAGACGGAAATCCACACGAGTGCTCGTCACTCGAGTTATTGTTTCAGTTTCTGTCCACTGGAGGGCAATTTCATAAAGCATGTGAAAGGCCATCATTCAGCTTGAGAGTACTTGAAATGTCAACAGAACCCGTTTAATGACAGTACAAATCAGGTTCAGCATAACCTTGAATGATGGCGGTATGAAACAAGCCATTGAGCAGGGCCGGCTGAATAGGTAATAGCCTCGTACAAGCTGGCAGCTGGTGCTTCTGATTAAAAGCAACGTCCTCAGATGATCTGCCTCAGTTCATGATAGTTGTGCGAGTGAAAGCTCTGAACTTTTAGAATTAAAAGCATAAAAGCTGCTGGACAAAAAAAACACAACCTAAAGCATGGCGAGACTGCATACCATTGCAAATTGTGGGTTTCCACCAAACATGTGCTCCAATTACCTCAATTTTCCTTGAATGGGTTTTTATAAAACCCCAACAGCACACCTCTAATTAATAATCTGCATTATTAAATCAAGAAACACACACAGTTACAGAAATAATCGCGCATTGTTGCTGTTCATGGACCTCCCTCTGTGCACCGCGGCTCACTGCAGAAATTATAGGAGGAATGATTACAAATTACAGGAATCAACCTTCTTAATTAGCAGTCAGGTCCTCCTCCATCACTCAGAAGCCAAATGAACACAAGAAAAACTTGAGAGCTCCCAGACCGCGGTTGAATGGAGGATGATAGCGGCTCCCCGACATGTATGAGTCACAGCAGGTAATTCCACGGGGCCATTGTTTGTTTGACAGCCGCACACTCCCTCCAACTGCTCCTCCGATAATGGTGTTTATGTACTTCGGCTCCACAAGGAGAAGCAAAATGGGCAGACTAACAATAGAGGCCGTGGACGGAGGCAGCCAGCGAAATGGCAACGATTGATTCCCCCGTGGATTACAGAAAAAACACCATCCAACAACAGCATCCACCGCCATGCTGATCACTTATCTTAATTACCAGCGACCTCGGTAAGGCAGGTGACATTTGGAAGGACACTCGAGCCCAAGCCCAGCAACGACAACCTGACGGTGGAGATGAGGTCCGTTTCCGTGGTAATGCTTCCAGGGTTCGTGTACGCAGGAATATCTGGGAGTCTGTAATCCCACAGCGACTGTTTCCTGACCTCTGCTGACCCTGAGCGAGAGTGTAGTTTTTTATTTATTACCACAGATGCCGATCTATATTCCAGAGTTCCCGCGGGCCTTTTTGCACGTTGAGCTGCTGCACATATATGAACTAAAATAGCGGTTGGAGATAAAGACTGCTTTGCTGCTGTGCTTGCGTGATAAACATAGAGCCCAATGTCTTTTTCTTTCATGAAACTGATCGTTGAGCAGGCACTAGATACGCTCCGAACGTTGTATTATAAGAATAATATGAAAGCTGAAAATCTGAAAATCAGTTGAGCCTCTGAGACAGATTTGAAAAAAGCATCCCGCCCCCCCAACCAAACCCCTCCCCTAAGTGTTCCCCGATTCGACGAGGCGGGATGACGAGGAGCAGGGGAGACGAGGGGATTGGATGGAGGGTACGAGCCAATGGGAGCCTTCCGGAGCAATGGCTCCCATTGGTCAATTTCTGTGCAGGCCTACGACTGAAAGACTGAATGGATTTATTTTTATTCCAAATTGTAGACTATAGCTTTAATATATGGGACAGCATCACAGTGACTTATATTTTTTATTGAAGAGATTAAGATAAATTAATCAAGACGAGTACAGGGTTTAATTAAGTTTGATTCATTAATGAAGTCAATTCAGATCCATTGATAGATAGCTTCCACTGTATTATCAGTGATTCAGTAGATGTGGTGATGTTAGATCCAAAATTAGAGTGCAATGAGTTGACAGGTTATTATTAACGATGAGCAGAAGTTTATGCATGCAGATGCAATTTTAGTGAGAGATCTTTGAATATGTTTATATCCCCATGTGAGGGAAGAACAACACAGTCAATTAACACCAATCTGTGAGTGTCTACATGACTTTGTGATATTAAAAACATGTTGGGCCACAAAAACACTCAAATGAGTTGAAATTGGTTCCGGAAATAATTTCCCAGTCTGGGATTAATAAAGTAATTCTATTCTATTATTAATAAAAAATAAAAAATTCTGTTTCATGAGATCACCAAATGATTCTCATGGAATGATTCAAGTATAAATTGCATTCAACTGTAAACGGATGCATGTATTTGCGTTGAAATTCCTTGGTATTTCATATCCAACTGTACCTGATGAAAGTATTGAAACTGTACGAGACATGCTAAGTGTTAAATATGAGTTGCTACATTAAAAGCCTGTAGTCTCTAATTCCCTTTGGGTTTGGCGTGAACACACTGCATTAATCATTGTTCCGCTATGCAGAGCGATGCGAACATGTTCCCCTGGTGACATTCAACTCAACGAGTGCATTAGCATGGTTTATGGGGTTCACAACGGATTCAGGTTGCCTTGTAATTGTTGCTTTAGCTTCATAAATCAGCAACTAGGTCAGCAACCTTGTAAGTGTGAGGAGCTCTTGATGTCTCACCACTGCGCTGGTTTTTACACAGAAGTAAAGTTCCTGAAATGTTTTTTTATTGGTCTTTTCACCTCCAAATCTCCAAAATGATATTAAAAAGAAGAAAAAAAAATATCCATGTTTCAATTCACATATTTTCAGCATATTTTGAAGGGGGGGGGGTTGCCTTTTTCCTATACAAATTCCTGCGAATGCTTCTCTTTGTCTCCGGTTTGAATGGGTGTTTCTTGTCGGCTTTTATCGGTTATGTTTCATGCCGTCTGGAGACGGACTCATGAAGACCTCTCTCCATGTTTCTCCTGCAGATGGTTTAAGAGGGCATCTCCGTGCAGCCATTTGCATTTCTTTTGGGGCAACATTTCACAAATGTGCTTGGCAATTACCTGGAAACACCTTATGACTCTGAACGAGTAGACTTGGAGCGGCAGTAACTCTGTAGCTACAGTAGCTCTTGTTTTATATTTAGACAATCTTAATTAACAGGTGAGTAATTAATGCGTCTCACACTGCGGTTGCTCGGAGGTTTGTAGCTTCGCTGTGAAGAAGCTTTACAGGAAGAGGAAAATATCAATGCGTACTACTTCAACACCAGCAGGACTGAAGCCTTTCACTCGTGGGCTTCATGTGTCCAGGCAGCAGCTAATGCTGAGTCGGCAGGCTGGCATGTCAGAGGGCTTCTCCCCGAGATTAGGAAGTGTTTCCAAAGCCGGCCGAGCCATTTCCTTCTCATCATCACGTGCCTGAGAGGATCCAGGACGGCGAGGGAGACGTCAAAGCCTTGTAAACAGAAAAGCACCTGATCGATCGGCTGGACTGAGCCGGAGCAGCGAGGAGGAGCCGAACCAACAAGTAACTGACTGGAGAGTTTATTTACTTTAGTGGGCTGGATGCTTACGGGGCTGGAATTTGAGGCGAACGGAGATTAAGCACATAATTGATTTGGCGAACGGCCTTGTACTTCACTGTTTATTGACGCCAATATGCCGTTTAGCATCGCCATCCACGCAAAGCTATGGATGCAACAATAAAACACGTGGTGTTGTTTCAGTCAAATATTTTAGTGCCGCTCTTCATTTAGAGAAACTCGTCCTCCGCTGAGCTCCAGCAAAGTGCCAGCAGTGGATCCGCCGTGTCCATCCAGTGCTGTTTGGAGAGCTCAAATGGTTTTATAGCGAGTCCCGGCTGTAACACACGACGCATTCAAATATGCAGC
Source organism: Eutrigla gurnardus (assembly GCF_963514095.1). NCBI lineage: Eukaryota > Metazoa > Chordata > Actinopteri > Perciformes > Triglidae > Eutrigla > Eutrigla gurnardus. The sequence goes on from NC_139915.1 coordinate 32,343,170, forward strand.
CAAAAAACAGGCTTTACGTAACGCTACGGGAGGTTGGTGGGTTGCCATTCTCTAAAGTCTATCCAGCGAAAATAATGAACCTGTCATTCACACATGAAAAGGCGGAACACACAGGAGGAGAATGAATTCATATTTGGGAGGAAAGAAAACAAAAGCCTCCAGAACTGAAGGTTTGAATCAAATATAAAAAACAAGCAGGTAAAAACACTGCAAAGTTCTACAAGATATTATCAACCATTTATTCACAATTTCCCTTCAAACTGCTTTCATACTGCATTTGGTGGCGCCACAATTTGTAATATATGAAAGAGAGGAATCCATGAAGAGTCCCCCCGAGGTCAAGCAGTACAAGGTCTGGACTGAATGAGGACATGACGCCGGAGAGATTGTCTGAAAGTTCCAAATAAACTTTCATGTGTTGAATTAGAAGGATTATCGCCTGAGCTCGGGGCAGTTTTAGAGTATTAAATTCCATCCATCGCCTCCTTATGGATAAGACTGAAGTCCTTCAGTGCTTTCAGAACACTTGGACTTGTTGGAGAATGTGCACTTAGAATAAAAAGGTGCTCTTAACATTCTTAAACGTGCACTCTCGCAGTGGACGATCCATCATCATCACAAGGGCCCACTGTACATAGCTCAGTGGGCACGCAGCAGTCTCTTTCTGTCTCGGCGGCTGACATTCAAACAAAGCAGCCCCGGCTCCTTCACTCCTCTGCAGGATCCCCATTGAAAAACAACAACAAATGAATCACAGGCAACAGCGAGCCCACTTTGCTCCCTTCACGGCGTATGAAATGTCAATGCACCCAGCAATCCCTTACAGTGATGGATGGCTCGGAGTCACGGCTCTGTTCAGAAACACAAAGCAGCGACTCCACCTCGCACTACCTACACGTTTCACACTTCCCTGGAAAATGTCACGCACGCACACAGGTTCTCACCAACAGATGTCGTCCCATTGTTTACCAGATGACCCGAGCCAAAGGCAACTCCTCTCTGAATGTCGGAGAAGGTTCTGACGGAAATGGATTCACTCTTATTTTCACCCCTTTTCTTAAAGCATTAGATCAGAATATTTTTAGAAAAAGGACATTTTATAGTAGTTATTGTTAAAACTATTTCCATTCCTCTAATTCCTAGAGTGATTTGATTCAATTCAATTCCATCTATAGTGTCATATCACAACAGAAGTCATCTCAGGACACTCAACACATTGAGCAGGACGAGAATACGCTCATGATTTACAGACTTAATACCCGAAATCACCCATTTATAAACAACTTGCAGTGTTTTCCACAGAATTAGATGCTATTTGTGGAATCATTGTTATTCATCTCTGTCTGTCTGTCTCTCCACAGTGTTAAAAAAGCCCTCCCAAGGGTTGTTTGTCATCGCCTTCCAAAGTGATCGATATGACCGTTTTCTGATCTGTCGCAGCAGTCGGCAGAACAACATCGTTATCTCAGCCTTCCAAAACACTTACAAATGGCCGCGGATGAAAAAAAACATGTTGTACAACCATGTTTAGATGAATATTCGGCTAAGTTTGGGTGCAACAAAACGACTTCATGGCGGCTCGGGAAGGCTGTGATCGTTTGTAAAGAGGAGAACAGGATGCCCATTGGCATGGTTAAAAATGGATGAAGCTATCGCTCCACCCAGGTGGCCCTCCACACCTCCGGCCCACCTGCACCATGAATACACAATACAACTGTATACCGTGTTCCTGAAGTGCCATTCGTTTAATTTCTCTCTGGCTTGATTAGAATTCATGGACATAAATCACTCTAGGGCGTGTGTTTGATTCTCAGGAATAAATAAAAAACATGTATTCACATGATGGACATTGGCCACCAAGCCTCGGGCTCAGTCTGCATGATTAACAGTGTTCTGGTACCAGAAGACAAAGTGAGCAGGGCCTTGCAAATATATTCGTCAATCAGAGTATCAGCTATAATTAGCAGGCCTAAAGCTAGACCCCTCCCCCTTCCAAAAAAACCCAAAGAAATCCATTTTTGCCGATTGTGTCTGACATGATTCCAGTTTCAGGATTTTTGACAAACCTAGCCTGCAAACTGTCAGCTGATGAGTGGACTACAGCTTGGAATTGTCTTGTGATGTTTTTTGTTTTTTTATCAGCAGGAAATGAGAAGACATGCATTGGGGCAGCAGGGCATTGGCCATCACTCTGTAGGAAATTAAAAAAGAAAAAGCCCTTGAAAGTCTGTTAAAACTAATTTGCACAAAGCGGCGTCTGCAGGCATGTCAGTGGTGAAAAAGGGAGAGGATGGTATCAGTCACACCATGAATGGTGACCCGAGGTCACGCTCTCACATTGAGAGTCTGAGCAGCGATACTCAGCTTCACTGGATGCGTTCGCACTTTGTGAAACTTTAAAAAAAAAAAAAAAAGGTGTTGAGGATTTTAGTTTAAATTCAAAAGATTTAAAAGATTAACAATTAACAAGTGTGAAGAGATTACAGTGTTGCAGAGATTTCTACTGAGAATCAAATCCTGAACTCTCTACCAAAACACCGTCTTCTTTTAACAGCACGTTAAAAAATATATATATTTTTTAAACATTTGGTTAGGTTTTATTATTATTATATATTATTACTATTTATTATTATTATTTATTTATCTCATTTTAGAATCATTATTTTTATCATCCACTTTTAATAATAAAATACACTATTTTAACCACATTCACGTCATGTTTTGTCATATTTTATGTTGTAATCTTACATGTTCTTATATATGATTATGTTTTTGTCATGCATTTTCTGTGCATATTATCTTTATCTAACTATCCTATATCATATGAAATCTGCTGTATAAATAAACTTGAATTTCCTACTGAAATGAGCATGCTGGTCTGGTTGTGTGTGTGTGTGTGTGTGGGTGTGTGTGGGTGTGTGTGTGTGTGTGTGTGTGTGTGTGTGTGTGTGTTTTCATTTGTGTCGTTGATTGTTGGCTTTTGTTTGTAACAAGTGATGATTGGAAATTTAGATCGCATGGCCCCATAGTGGAGGTAAGATGCTGACCCCTATTTGTCTGGGTCAGACACACACACACACACACACACACACACACACACACACACACACACACACACACACACACACACACACACACACACACACACACACATTATGTTAAAGCTGTCGTGGACCTAAAAGGCACAGCGAGTTAATACTTGCAGACTCTCAACAACTCCTTTGCAAATGTGTGATGAATGAAAATGAGTAAAGACAAAAGGTGGCCGTGACCTTTACAAAATGTATGGACACACTACGAGGCATTTATCATTTTCCAATTAAGTAATGTGGCAAAGGCATATCTTGTGTGCCCAAAGTCTGTGGTGAAATGGGTCTCTGTCAGTACGGAATTATTACAAAGCCATGTTAAATTAATGAAAATATGACCTCGGTGCCAGAGCTAATATATCAAAAACAGCATGCCACGGTCTCAGACTGGTCTGTGGAGGAATCAGGGGGGTTAGCTTGAAACATGAGGGAGAACATAGATTTTCTTCTGGTGGTGTACATTTCACAGATTGTAATATCTGGTATAATAAAGATTGAGGGGAAATGGGAAGAATCCAGTGCATGGACCATAACTTTGCTCTCTAACTAAATGGATTGTGGGGTTTTTTTATGCAAATTAGGTTTGTGGGATTTTATTTTCTGGACAAATAGGAAACACGTTTTAACGAAGAAGCTAAAAAAAAGATAAACTTTTCGTATTTTATTATTTATTTTTAGCATTTCTTTGCATCCTCTGCAACAGTTTGTGTCCGCTGAGGGAGGCGGAGACGTGCGGTAGCAGGATATATCAGAATTAATGATGACATTTATTTGTCTGCTGTTGTTGAAGGTGTTGTGACCGGTCAGCCTCGTGGTCCACATGGTCTCCGTTTCAGATCCCCTACAGCAGCGCCTGCATGTAAATAACACCCACATCATATATACCGTCTGCCTGCTGCTGTAAGCAGACTTACGCTGCCATTCTTCTCAAAGTCGGAGCGAGAAATCGCTGCTTTCAGTCGATTCACAATCGTAGTAATGCTGTTTAAAAAACAAACCCCCCATGACTTAAACACAGAGATTACATACGTTCTCTCTCTATGTGGTTTGAAGGCAGATTCAGTCTGCAATCTTCTTTTCTGTTGATGATGAGCGAACATATAGAGATCCAAACATGAAAAATCTAGTTTCTCACACAAATCTTCAAATACATATCCAGCTATTCAGTTGTTTTGATTCAAATGTGGTATTAATTTTCTGCCAATTGTGCTCATCTGAGAGGCCGATTCCATATTAGGATTTTTTTATGTTGTTGAGAATCCCCTGAAAATATGCGATTTCTTTTTAGTGAGCATACAAAAACACGGAGGTCTTAGCAGCTTATACCACGGTATGTGAAAAACACCTGCACCTACTGTAATGTTAGCCCACACACCGGGGGCTTCAGCACGGGCTTTCATACACGTTAGGATTTGCCTCTGTTCCGTTTCCAAGCATCAAATGGCAAATTTTTCACATTCACTCAGTGAATCGAGCAGACCGGAGAGATTTCTGTAGCTTACTGCACACTCAAACTCACTCCCAACGTCTTCGTCACACCTAAAATAGCAGTTCAATTACATCTCAGACGTGATTGGCTGAAGTTTGATTGTTAACCAGCACCCAGGAGTAATAAGCCGGCGTGTTCGCTTGAGCAAATGGATTGTGGGAAGAAGGCGTAAAAAAAAAAAAAAAAAACTTGCAGGTGCAGCCGAAGGTGCTGCGTGAAACGATGCGGTTTAAAAATAATTGTTAAATGTTCCCATTGTCACGTCTGTCAGCATGCTAAAATTAGCTGGAAGCACTGCTGCAAGCGTAGCCTCACAGAGCCTGGAGACTCCCGGTCTTGTTTAACCTCAAAAAACTAAAATAAATAAATAGAATGAACCGCTTTGGATTCACCAATAATCGATATAAATGCGTTAAATCTCATGAATCGCATAAAATATGCTACTTTTTTATAGAATAAATATGTTGAATAAGTAATTCTGTTTATTTTTTCACCTTTCAGAAGAATACAGATAGTCTCACTCACATTATTGCATGTTTATTTCATGGATATAGAATTTTGGTTAAAAGTTACTGAATCGTTAATCGAAGTGAAGCCAAAGACTCCTAAAAACAGCACAGAATCCTTCCATCAGCGATTTCAAACCTTCGATGATCACATCAAACTCACAATCAAGCCAAACAGACCAGTGAGTGACCAGAGGGCGAGTGGCCCTTCAGTGCCGAGAAGAGCCTGTTAACACAGAGGTCAAAGGTTAGGCCATCTTCTCCCACCTACACCCACACCACAAGTGGCACGTAATGAGGAGTACATCACCTCGTTCTCCCTGCAGGAGCCTGTAATCACCTGTAATCACCAAGTATTTTCTTTTTTTAGACATTTTTAATGAAAGGTAACACGGGACAAAGTGAAGTACTTTAAAGCAAATCCATATTTGTAGATGTCCTTAAACAATGAGAATGTGCAGACAGTTTCTGTTTCGTTTCCCTTCTTAGTTTGAGTCCCATCTGTTCCAATATTGCGACGGCATTAACCGGATCCTACACTCAAGTACTTTGCAGCACGGAGCTCATAGCAGGAAATGTTTCAGCAAACCAAACATCTGCTGTAGCTGACATTCAGCGCTCAAATGGAAGGGCTGGGAGGGGACTTTCATATTGCTCCAACAACGCTGTTGTTACATAAAACCATTATCTAACAATGAATTGACTTTTCTTGAATTCTGTACAAATACTTGATTTTCCGATGAGCTGCTTTGTGGAATGAATGAGTGATATGTGGCTTCGTGGCCTTGCGTTGGTAACGTCTTCTGGATTAGTGCGCTGACTCATGTTTACCGTGTCAGTATGTTGTGTATTGTGCATTAATGAGGCCATTTCCCTGACATCTCTCTCTTTTTGATTCAACTCTGACAAACAGGCTGATAGGACTTACAGTTTGTTGGGACTCAACAGCCATCGCTGGCTGACAAAGTGGATTGTTGTCGGAGTACAATAGTCTCCTTTGTGGAACGAGCACAATGGCTGGGAAGTACAGATTACAGGGTCTAGACCATAGACTCTACATAATAGTCGGACACACTGGTTCATTAACAAATGGAGTTTTGAAGCCTCAAGTTCTTCACCATATTGGATTTTCGATTTGGAGATTCTGGTGGAAAGCTGATAACAAAGTTAGTTTACATAATTCAGAGGTAAACCATGCCCTAAATCACGACCTGTTTTATGGTCCATTTGACTCTAAATTAAACCTTAAATTACTAAATCAACATCATGCTGGATTGAAGAAGATGTGAAACTAGTGATTTAGTCCATAAACTCATGTTTACAATTCACTGATGTAAGAAGTCAAGGATAGGATACGATAGTCTTTGGTTCGCAATCAGTAGTCGACACAACCAATACACAACATCAAATAAATAAATAAAAAACATCAATACGTAGAGATATAAAGCACTAAGAGTCCATCAGTCCTTTAAAGCGTGTGTGCAATAGAAGCTCGACTTCCAGCTTGTTTGAAAACCCAACAGCTAAAGGAACAAATGATCTCAGATGTCTGTTTGATTTGGCCCCCTGATGGCCAGTGGAGAGAATGCAAGTTTAAGGCACTTACGCCTTGGCTTCACTTTTCAGAACCGGAGGTTGCCGCCTGGTTTTGACATGCATGGTGGGAAGATTTTACACTATGCTAAAGGCTGGGGAAGAAAATGGAGGTTAAGCTGCAAAATATGTCATCAATTATTTTAAACAATTAGCTTAAAGAGGCTCAAAAAGCCGGAGTTGGTGATATTTCTCTGGGAAAGTATGACTGCAAGCTTCCCACTTCACATTATTGCTAATATAGTGTCTCATAGATATAAATGTTTCAGGTAAATGACGAGTTCGTAACCTTGAATATCAGGTACAAGTCATCGGATTTCCCTTCCATTTTACAATCCACACACTTTTTTCAAAAACATTCTTATTTCATGAAATTTCCGGAGACAAAGCATTCGGATCAGGCCTTCCCTACTTTACCACGCGTGCCCAGCTGAATGCAAGTTTTGTCTGCTGCGTGTCTGAGATGTACTATCGTCACTGCAGTATTTGGAAGTACTTTAGAAGGCAGGGCTAACGCTGTGCCAATTAGGATGGTAATCTCACTGACATTTGTGTTCATTGCTCTTGGGCCCAGACAGCATCGAGAGCTCAATTTAGTGAGTTTGAGGTGTTTGGGGGTGGGGGGGGGGGGGCATTAATAATATTCTCACACTATCATTGTTCAGGCAGAGAAAAGGCCAATAATGCTCTCTCTTCTCTTCTCTGTGTGATTTGCGTTGATGACTCAAGCGAAGTAAACAGCAACACAATAGAGGACCGCTGGCTTGTTTTCCCCCTTGTTTACTGTTCAGCGTAGCGTTTTCTGAAATTGTTTAGAAGAGTTCTGCATAATGAGACCGAGACAAAGGAAGATGAGTAAAAGCTTCAACGACTATTCTGACATTTCAGGAAACAAGAATGTCTCTCCGGGATTTCGAGGGGAAGATCAATATCATTTCTGTGTTGTCATCTCTGTTCTGTTGGAGCCGGGTGAGGATATGTTAAGCTTCAATGATGGCACCTCTTTCACGACGGTTTCTCACTGGAAGCTTCAACGGGCCCTGGCTACCGTGGTTCTGCACCCATACGGCCCATGATACAGCTTTTTTATCCAACCAGTCGTTTTGAATCGTCTGTGGTGCTTCTGATTCCCAACTCTTTACATAAACACACATTGGTGTAGCTTTTTTAACGCGCTGGGTATCCCATGCTACATGTTTAGGTTTAGTAAAAGATTGTGTTTTGTGTTAAAATAAGTAAGTGAGCATTGTTTCAGTTGGTTACTTTATGTATGTGACATAAAAGGAGTCTACTTTGACTTTTGGTTTCACACGGGACACGGACAGCGGTCTCCTGGGTGAAAACGCTGTGTTTGTTCCATCCACCCAATCCTTCTCCGGACACAGACGTCGCTCTTTTAACTGTCACCAGCAGTTACGTCTAATATTGCTGTGGATTGGTTTACATTGCAGTAACTTTAAACACTGATGACTTGATCTATTCACGTAATTGTAGGGAAACCCACCCAAACAAATACTAGATAGTAAAGTTAAAGTTAAATTGATCCTTGTTTGTATTGATTATGATAAAAACAGATCAACTGAAAATGTATATGATAATTGAATGTATAAAAAAAAGATGTATTTGTCCATATAGGTGGCAGGTTTTGTTCCATAATTAGTCTGGATGATTCCTTCACTCTGAGCGGACTTGGAATATCTGACGAGAGAACAAATAATCCCAGATATTCAGAAGAAGAACAAAACGGAGGAAATGCTCCTCAGTTTGGACCAAACAGTCAAAAAACGGAGACGAGAAGAGGCGAACAGAAATACATTGTGATGAATATTCCAGAGTCAGGAAGCGAGAAGTCATCAAACAGGAGACAAGCATCAGAAACAAGTGACACAAGCGAAAAAGGAAATGAAGATTTCTGCTGAAGCAAAGCCACGACAGGCACTTTGAAACATGACAATGGGCCCCACGATCAAGGAAGAGACACCAAATGGATTCACTTGTCTCCATCCAAGCCTGATAATGTACCAGCAGATCTCATGAATAAAATAATAAAGTCCTAGAACGGGAACCATACGCATCCGAATAAGGAACACTCGAAGTTCAAAACGCACGTAACACCATGTGATGTTAATCATTCCATCCGACAGTATAATCTATAGACGATGGGGCAAACATGGGGATTTTATGAGCCGACTGCATTCATGAGTAAATTAATTTCAGACGGCAACATGCATTCCCTTCCTCAGGTGGAAGAACCCCCCACGGTATTTTGTAAACTTTAATTTTGTACACAATATGACGTTGATGAAATTGCTTTCCATCTTACAGAGTCGTAGCTTCTATAATTAGAGTCAAGTTCATCAGATGCTCTGTCTCGCCTGAAGATGTGCAGCAGAGCCAGATGGAGGCCTCCTCCTGCTATCTAGCTGGGGCTGCTGGTGGTGGGTTCAACACAGCTGAACATGTGAGGCTACAGCAACAAGCCACTCCATAACAAGTAGACAAGGAATTCAACACGGTGGCTCCTGTAGTGAACGCCAAGACACTGGAGGGACATGTTCTGCTCTGTTAATGCAAAAAATGCTGAATTTAATGCCACACCTAGCATGCACAATAAGCAGAGAACATTCCGACAACCGAGTCATTTCAAACGCTTCTATCATCTACCGACAATGGTTCCCATGTTTGGTTGCACCCTGTCTCCTAAAAACACCTTTAAAGGAAGGTATCAAGTAACGACACCCAGCCCTCGTCACCAAAACAGGAAAGGTTAACATGTTTTTAACATAATAAATGAAATGGTACACTTCCTGTGATTGGCTAATGGTGTTGACTAGGTATTATCTAGTTAGTCCGAGACCACCCCTTCGAGGCAGGCCAGAGAGCGGTTTTATGGTCCCGAACACATTTTGGTCCAGCATTTAAACAAACCCAAATGAGGGGTGAACCCTCCTTCATGCAACCAGACAAAACAAGGCTGATGTGAAGGCTGGTCCCCTGAAAGGTTTCCAGGACCACATAAGCTTTCACAACAGTGAACCCTGAGGGAAGAAATACTCCCGGGCAATACTCCAAACCTACTTAATGTATTAAAACAACTATTATGAGGTACAGTCATCATTCCAGGATAGATCGTACTTTATAGCTCCCTCAACAGCTACAGATTTATGTTTTAGAAGAATCACCTTTAGGTTCAGAATACAGTTTATTATCTCATTTGAATGCAGCAGTTACTCTTTTAATAATGATTGTTTAAAATATAGCTATAACGCTCCTAATCAATGCACTTAAACACTCAGTGTTTCATGTTTTGACATTTAAAGTTTCCCTTCTCCAGGCTCCATAGGACAGGAGGGACAATCTACTGCTGCCGTCAGCCACAGATGCCCATTTATCTGCCGTTGTGTTTGTCCTCGTGCGAGTCCCCGTCATTGGATCACAGCCCGAGTCATTTGTTACTGTAGCGTTCGCGGTCTGAAGCCATGAAGCGAGACGGCCCATCTGGACCGGGCACAAATCAAACAGCCCATAATACGGCAGACAGATGTTGTCCTCTGTCTGCCCACACCCCCCTTTTCTGTGCTGATGCAGACAAATATTTGATTCCATTCACACATTTCAGCCTGCGATGGCGAGAAATTATGTTCCAAGACAAGGTTGGAAATAACAGTGTAATTAGCACATCTCACACGGTACATTGTAACAAAATGTGCACACGACGTACACACCGCTTCCCTTTGGGGATACAGCTATCAAATTAAAATTATGCATAATCCAAACTCTATAGGGGGGTTTCAGGTGAAAGCAAACTGTCGAGCGGGCGTCCTGGAGGTACTTCATTAGTGGGAAAACTGCCTGCAAGGAGCCAATTTCAACAGTACAACTAAGCCATCTTAACTTTATTTTATTCACCTTTATTTAACTAGATAAAATACATCGACAAAAACAATCTTTTGCAAAGGCAATCTGGCTAGAGGTGTGTTCACACCAAACGCAAAGCTAATTATCACCTTGTGCAAGTTTGACCACGGAAGATACGTTGGAAAACAGAGGTTAACTACAGCGATATATGAACCCAAATCAAACTATTTTGTTGTGATTCATTTGCAATAAACGGATAAAAAAAAAAGACGCTGAAATAATGACATAATGATGATAATTAGTTAAAAGGCTCAAGTCACGGTTTGTTAGGTCTGTCTGCAAGACAAAATACTTTTAAAGTGCTTGTTTTCTGAATGGTTTGGTTCGATTGGAGGTAGGCTATGCTAACAATGCAGCTGCTCCATCAACACCATAGAGAGTCTCTGGTTTCTACACATTTTGTCTTTGTATGTGAGGTTCTATCGTAGAGCTATAGATATTATTTGTCTCCATTTCTGATTCAGTGATAACCTCATTTATGTTGCGTCATTAACGTCTTCACATTGACTTTATAGCTTTGCACGTAGGATTAGCTTTCGTGTTTGGTGTGATCACACCTTAAGAGGGCATCAAAGTTAAACGTCTAATGTCCATCATTCCAGCATCTTGACTAAAAATACACAGTTAACCTGTGTACTGTATGGAAACCAATTATTTTTCCATCTGCTGGATTTTTGTTTTGACAGCTACTTTTACAAGCGCTCCTCCAGCTGTACAGCGGAGATGAGGCGGAGAGATGTGGTGGTGGAGATGAAGTCGTTTTTGGTTGAGTCACAACTTTCTATCTCATTTCTGTTGTATGCCTCGGGCTCAGGTTACAGAGCAGAAAATGTCCCACCAATCTGTTTCTGGCAAGTGTCAACACTGTTTGAGGATGCTGAAGTAGAGAAGGCAAAAGGTGGAGGTGACATTTCAAACCAAAGCGCTGTCACAGCTTTCCGCTTTCTAATCAAGATAGGGTTGGAACCACAGCACAGATTCGGTTAAAGGTGTTTCTCACCAGGACAAGATGGTTATGGCTCCTGACTGATGTGGGACAGGTGGTCCTTCCAGTTTGCTTTAGTTTTTTTAAGCCATGTTGGCCGTAAGGTTTTAACGGTCTGACTTTTTTGGTCCTGATAGAGACTCTGCTTTGGGTATCAGCTGATACTGAGAATCCCTAAGCTGTATGACTCCAAGCACCTTTTAAATGTTTCTATGACAACAAGATCCTGACAGTTTATCTCCACTCTAACCACTGTTGTATGACAGATAAAGCATCATCCCTTTGCTTTTTATCACCAATTTGGGCTGCTATCTATGACATGGTTGTTTTTTTCCCACCCTGACGATGCTTGCTTCATACCTTGTGTGGATGAGTTTGTCACCTCTCAATCTGACAGACGATCCGTCTGTACAGCAGCACTAACTTCAGTTTCCGTCCGGCTTTATGGTCTTTGATGTGATCGTATCTGTCTGACAGACTCAGCCAAAACAAGCTTCCCGTCCATTTTTGTACATTGATGTCACTACTAGCTCTTTCTTCTGAGAAGTTGAGGTTTTCCACTTGGAGCGACCGCACAAAAAAAAGGCTCTAAAACAGGGATGCCAGGGTTACGGCCCGCGGGCCGGACCCGGCCCGACTGTACGTCACATCCGGCCCGCGGGTGATAAGGGGAGAATATTTTTTTTTATTATTATTATTTTATCTATTTTTTTTTTTAAATATATAGGCTACCGTAAATCCTCTAATACTGGCCTGTATTCTATTACCGGCCAGTCACATTGGCCGGGGCAAGTGTCGACAGGCAGCGTCATTTCCACCCTTCCCATTCATTGTCAGGTTTGCGTCGCGAAGATTTTGGCTGAGGCTATATTAAAGGATTTACGGTATGCCCTGCAATGCATTCGACTCACGGTGAGTGTGGAGAGACGGTGCGCCGCTGCCTCCCGCAAGCTCTCGAAAATCTTTTCAACTGAATGTTGTCGATTTAAAATAAAGACAGATTCAGAAACTGCATAGCTTATTTCTCGCATAAAGTGTTTTCGGAAATACGTTTTAGTGAACTATTGTTCACTAAGAGAAAGTTTTCAAACGAGCCGCCATGTTGGTCGGTTTGAAATCCGGGAGCAGACAGGACAGCTGTGAAAGCGATCGTCCAATCAGGTGCAGCCATGAAGTGTGCACGTGATTGTATAAAGGAGAGCGCCTGTCAATCATACTCCTTTGTAATGTATGTCATATAGGCCTCATTGTGAGGCTATTTTGGTGCCAACGCAATTTCTTTTTGATGTAGGCCTTCATGAATAATTTCAAATAGCCTACCTATCCATGTGTTGAGTCAATGTTTGGCCTTTTCAGTCTGAAAGTGTAATCCGGCCCCCTGAGGTCTCACTTGAAAAAAATCTGGCCCCCTGTCCAATTTCACCCTGGCATCCCTGCTTTAAAAGAACGCTCGGTGCTCTTTTTCTCGAAGTGGTCGCATGTGATCACATTATGCTCTCGACTGCATTGCATTCAAACGTTATGTAGATTTTGTACCCAACCCTTAAGAAAGAAAACTAATTGGATTTTGAATGCAAGTTGAGTTGAGAGCAATTACACCTTATCAGACGACTTGCTAGAAATGAGAACATTTCATATTTACAAGAGTTGAATCAATCTTCTCCTGTAGCTCTCGGCTTAAAAAAGGCATCAACCCCTACTGTAACTGTAACACAGCCTTCAAATGACCTCTATATGAAATAAACTGTAAAGTCTGACATGTAAACAAAGACTCAGATAGACACCACTGCTCTCTGTAATAAGCTTTAAAAAACTATCTGTGCTCCACGAATGGATGTTTTCTCACCACGCTAGAAAAGTCACGAGTGCAACTCAATCTGATAACACCAATAACATAATCCCTTCATGTAACCAGAAACTCCATGTATGCAGGCTATTATTAAGCTCTAACACACAGCTTTCCTTAAGCTGATAGACACAGTACACTTCCTAAAGCACAGGCCCCAGAGGTACTTAAGGGCCTATCCTTCAGACTGAATTGATTTGCTGGGGTTTCTATACATGTCCACTTAAAGCTCTTATGGAAGCTGGGGAAATAAGTGAGAATAAAAGCAGCACACAGACTCTATTTTAACAGGGATGATCTCATTTTTCTACAAAGAAAAAAATAACGCATGCCACCAGAAGTATGAAGACGGATGCCTCATGTGTTCCCATGTTTATTCAAACAGCATAAACAGATATGGCCGAGATTGTGTGGTAATAATAACATGACCTCAGTAAAGCTCATGCTGTCTGAGTAGGGTATTAGTATGAAGCGACATGATGAAGACCCTGAGGTGGAAAGGTCTGCTGCCTCCTAACCATGTCTCCATCAGGTTCCGAGTCCCAGCTGTAATTCCACTTGATCCACCTCTGTGATCTGATGAATGTCCTCACTCACCCTCCTCTTTCACAAGGGCGAGAAGGTCATTGATTTCTCCTGCTCCGTTGTTGCTGGACCATAATACACGGGCGCTAATTCTAAAGGAAAGGCACACACACACACACACACACTTCAGCAAAGCCCTGGGCTTCAGGGAATTGGATATTGGATGGTATCTCCCTCAGTCCTGGACCTCATATTGACAAATGAAGGCTTTCACTCTGCTGTGACAATAAAACCAAGTGACATAGCTTCGTATCAGGATGTGTGTATGACAGTGGCACAAATAACTATCATTAATAAAACATGCATCTGGAAGTATTGGCCCAATAATAAACCGGCGCAAACACTGTGTCTCGAATGTAGCGCCTCACACCAAATGGCAAAAGGTCATCCAAACAGAAAACAAGTGATTTTCTACCACGAGGTTAATGGCGTACAGCACAAAGTGGAGTAATGACCTCGTCTTGACTAATTACTTTTCCTACACGCCTCCTAGCACTTATAAAGCTCATCTGTCAGTGAAGCCTCTCATTGACTGCAGAAGTAACTCTCAGAGTACAACCACACACACACACACACACACACACACACACACACACACACACACACACAGTCTATATATATATATATATATATATGTCCGTGTTTAAGGCGTAATCACAAAGGCTTTCCTTGAATCAGCTTTAGATGAAGAGAAAATTCAAAAACGCTTTTATAACATCACGTCAAAAGCAAATTTGTTGTTAATTTTTGAAATAAAGTCGTTGGGTTTTTTATTGATTGGGAGAAAAATGCAATTGATTGGGTGCAAGTGTCGCATTAGGGCTCAAAAACAAGCACCAAACTGTGTGTGATCTCCACTCTGCTCCGTTTCAGGACCATGGACAGCGCCACATCTACACCCTGTCCATGGTCCTGACTGTAGCTTAGAAGCTTCTATGGAGGTTTTTGAAAGAAGCATGTCTCTATTCATTTTGTTGTATTGCTGTTTTTCTATAGTCAGGCATAATTAATCCACCTGTATCTAGCAAAATGAAACCCATAACGCTTGTCTCATAATAAAAAAATAATATACATTTCATGTTTTGAATCGTACTCACTGTCGTGTTTTGGGGTGGTTCAGACTTTCTTTCTGACACCAACAATGCCCAGATAGCAGTGTTATGGTCTTTGCACCAGAGCCATTTTTTTTTTTTTTTTTTGAACGAATGAATTTTCACGTCAATATATTATTTTTTATGCAAATATTACAGGTGAAAAGCAATTAAATCTTTCTTTGGTGCGAGGTCAATTATTCTTAGCTTTCACAGCACGAACATAAGGCATCAACCAATCAACTTTGAAGAAGGCAGCACACATACCAGATCCACTCCTTCCAGTCTAACTTATCGCAGTAAAAGCGCTAAACATACAGACTGAGAAAGAAGTCAAATTCACTCTGAGCATTTCCCTAAAGATATTCAATAAAATAGCTGACAGTAGACTAGACTATACAACAACTGACCTCAGACAGACGCTGTTCTGGGTCAATATGATCCCGGTACTTGGTTTCTCTGCAAATCTATTCAAGCCTTTTATTGGAATAGTGTTGCCAATTTGCATCGCTGCTGGTAGGAATGCAAAAATATTCACAGCAGAGTAGTTTGCATTCTCGTTTATTCATCACGCCACTGGTGTGTTAAGGTCTTTACCCTTATTTTAAAAAATGGCCAACCATTCCCTATAGACGTGTCTAGATTCCAGACGGTGGCATCGTAATATATAATATATAATACTAAAGGCTGCACTCTAATGCAGCATTGAAGAACCATTCTGTTGTGAATGGAAAAAGCGATTTATCTCAGTGGTATTATCATTATGTCATTATCACGGTTGTTTCTCAGTCTTTAGGAGCAAAGGGTCCAACGATAACAAATGCAGGATAATTACATTTTTTTTAATGCAAGAGGACTTTTGACCTGCCGTGTTCAAAAGAGTTTACTTGTTTGCTTCAACCATCAACTCCTCATGTGGGCTAAAAATAGTGGAGGCACGGTTACCGTTGAGTCGCTTCCTACCAACGATTCAGACCATTGTGTATTAATTAACTGCTGTTTACTTTCAAATACGAGCACTCACTAGCACACTGCCAGGGCGTTTCAAGCACTGACAAAATTGTCAGTTCCAGAGAGGGAACATTCTTGTTTTGCCAAGGCAATTTATTTTGAAAGGCTCATTAAAAGGATAACATTGTTATTTTCCCTGGCATATTTTTATCAAGCACCCCTGGCTATAAATCATCATTCCCGTGGAAGTGTGCATGCAGGCAAACATGCATTTACAGGATACAACCTGTAATTTATATGAACAGAAAAGCTTCAAGCAGACTTTTCTCTCTGTTGTGTTTTTGCAGATGGAATAAAGCCGTTTTTAAAAGGCTCAGAAACAAATGATTGATGCGTTTACAATATGAAAAAAATGTTAGAACAACTTTTAAAAAGATGTGTCAAGCCCTCAGACTAATATTATTGTAATTACAAGCGATAATTCCACCGATGCAGGGAAGGAGAACGCCTTAGGTGGTGCATCTTTTATTTTCAGCAGCTCGCACTCGTTTACCGACATTATTGCTTTATGATTAAATGTCCCATGCTGTCAGCAGCCACAGGAAAAGTTCAAACTCTTCCTCTCAAACAAAATTACATATGATGCCTTATGCTGTGAGGAGGAGAGCTAGTTAGCTAGCAGCCGGTGGGCGTCCAACGTGTTCTCTGACTGACACGAAGCGTCACACAGTGAAATGCAGTTTGACGGCATGGAGCCGCTGCAGACATTAAAATGAGAACATATCTGTGACAAACGCCTCTGATAAACCCCATGGTAGAATCTAGAATCAAAGCGTTTGGTCAAAGTGCTTGAGCCGTTACAACGTGCTGCTGTGCATCCTGTCCTGTAGAAATGAGCTACAGGTCAGGAATTATCAACAGGTCAGAGATAAATCTACCAAACGGTCACTCAAACTAAAACAAGGTGCGTACCGAAATGTTAAATGTGTGCGTCCATATCTGCAAAGTATCCTGGGTCCATGTGAAATGTTACATATAATACAGACTAACAGAACCATCTAGTGGAGTGAGAAAGCCCCCCTCCATACATGTTTTCACAGTATTTCAGACATGATGCTTTGACTGGGGTTATGGAGGTATTATTGCTATTTCTTATTATGCGTCACTAAACATAATTTCAGCATTTTTCTCATCATGATGCTTGTCAAAAGCCTCTCAGGGACAAATCTGTACTTCAAAGCAAACAATATGAACTTCATGAAACATAAATGCTGAAATCTGAATACACTTTCACCGTCACCGCCAAAGATTGGAGCTCTGGCAGTCGATCTCAGGTTGGAACGATGCCTCAGATCATATAATTTGATTTTAATTTGCATTTGGACCAAGAATACCATATTTTTTTTCTTTTTCAGGATACTGCTGGCAAAATTCATGAGCTACCAAGAAGCTGTGTGGTCTGGTCTGACATTTCTGCAGCTACCCCGCTATAAGACACAGGAGACTGTCTTTATCTCTGCACACAGTTCAGCAAACAACACCAGCGTGAAGCACAGCGCTGACCTGGCATGGCAGGAGACGGGCACATCTGCACCTCTGTTGCCGTTACTAAAAGGACTTTATTTGAGACTTAATATACTCTTGTCAGCAGAGCAGGTGCAGTCTGTTGAAGAGCTGCATTTCACCCTCAGATGTCTGCCTTGCTCTATTGGATCAGTAGCAAACACGTATTTTTAGATATCCGAGGCGCGCTGCTTTCTTTAGGTCTGTTTAAGCAGCTCACAGATGGAACAAAATACTGATGACGGGAGTCACCCCTAAAAGTGTTTTGAAAGTGTTTAAGCTGGCTGCCTGCGTTAGCCGTCACGCCACTTTCAATTCAACACAACACAAAGTAATGCAGCTTTAGTACGCTTTTCAGTCTCACTGTCTGCACGATTCTCCACTGCCACGATTGTCACATTGAGTGGGCTCATCAATATGAGCGCAGAAATTAATTATCAGCTCTGAAAATACATATTACTATTACTAAATGCTGCTGCAGTCAGGTCCCAATGTCAAGTCAGAAGGACTAGAAAGATCCACTAGAAAAAAACACTCAGCACACTTCTAAAACATTGAAAGATGAGAGCCAGAACAAAGAAATGTGAATATCAAACTTAATCAGAAACATTATAAAACAGGTCGCTCACAGCAAGCAGTCTGCTTAGTCCATAGCCGTGATTTATTAACCACATACACCATTATGAGTTAGTTCCTTTCCACAGCCTCCCTGAAATATACAAGTTCCTTTGAGAAGACTATTGATAGCGTCAGCTCTTTGCTTTGATTTTGCCTTTAGCTTCAAAAAGAGAAGGACCCTGTATCTGCTAACTAACTATACATCTCACTAAAAATCTATAGAGAAGAAAACTAATAAATACTTCTTTTTAACATATATTGAATCTTGTGAGAAAAAAAGGCAGCCACAAAGACGCCAGCTGAAAACACAAAAGCATTTTGCATATTCAGCATTTACAGTTGGTCAAACTAATTGTCCTGTACACAAACAATACTGGCACAAACTGCAAGTGTACTGTGTATTTTCTTTTGTGCAAGTTTTCAAATCAAAGGCTGCGAGGAGGACTTTGCTCATATAATGCAAGAGAAGCAAAATGTTTATCTTCCGTTTTCAATAAAAAATAATGAGGAGAAAAAAAAGCCCCATAAATCATCATTAAGGAAGGAACAAATATTAGTTAGGCCACAAAAGCAACACAACCGTCAATTACCCTGGCAAAAGCATGCTGGCACAAAAAATGCTGGCAAATTATTGTAATGCAAGTATTTTCTGGAGAAACTTTTGCTATATTTATTTTTCTGAAGGCTCCAGCATATAAAACACTAACATCACACCAGAAAGGCAACAACAGATCATTTTCTGTGACTGATGTGGGAAAATATGATATAGTGCTGAGAGATGCGGCAATAATCGCAAGCTCTTCATGCGTTGTGCTTCTATGAGCACGAAATATATCAGTCTAAATGTAAATAGCGTGATTACGAAAAGATGTGTGACACCACTGAGCAACTCAGACAAAAACAGAGGGAAATGGGGGAATAAATGTTTGTGAATCTGACAGCGGTGCACTTTAAAAAAAAAAATGTTGACTTAATGATGCCCTCAAGTCGAGTAGAAACAATTAACACACCGCTGGCCTTAAAATGTGTTTTCTATAAACCATTTGCTATTTAATTACCGGGAGCACAAAGTCTAATAAATACACAAGTAAATAAAAAGAGGCAGCGGCTCTTAACCGCGGATGGATATGGAACCTCTGCAGCGGTAGGATTTCGAGGGGGGTAGTAGTTGGGCATAACAACAAACACTCGCTATGCTAATCACGTAGCAACACATTCAACATGCATTTATTGTGTGTTGTGGAGTGACACCGAAATAAAGCTTATCTATCTATCTATCTGCACCTCCACGTAACGGGAACTCGGCTGAAAGCTCGCGATAACAACGTTTAAACTCAAGTCGAACACCAAGCTACTAAATGAGCACAGCAAAACGGTGCTAGTGATGCTAGCGCGAATGCTAATTCACGCTAATATTACGTCATGCTAACGACATCCGTCCAAACCTCACGAGAACCAGCAGCCGAAGAACAGAAAAATAAAAAAAGAAAAGTATCTTCATACCCCATAAACAATGATCTTACCTTAAAAGTTGTGTTCAAGAGCACAACAAGCGTTGCTAATTGGCTCACTTTCACTTCCATGACACGGAGGACGCATTTTGCGCACGGCACTCCTTCCGCCATCGAGCCCGTGACGTCCAGCCCGGCTTTGGCCTTGGCAGTGACGTAAACAACGATAATTGAAGAATAAATAAAGAACCTATAGCTGTTATACCAACGCTCGTCCCCAGAAGAGCCTTAAAAATGACAAAATATAACGAATAAAATATGTTCTCATGTTACATTTTATTATCCTTAGAGCAGCATACTCATACTGTACATACACATACAGATCCATACGCTGCATACACACGCCTTACTGTGATCCCAATGGCCTTTTGTCCAACATTTTTTATTGCACTGTTGTATAGTCTCCCTGGGGGATTATTTATTGATGAACTCGCCCGCCACAATGAGGTAATACAGTAACTGATTTGTGATGAAATCACTGAGTGCACGGCTGCATGATGTTCAGGCAAGAGCTGGTCAAATAGACCAGTGGGTTTGCTTTGAATGGGAACATGAATAGAGTGATTGGTTTTTCAACATAAGTGCAGTCACATTCAGATGGAATCAATATTTTTTTATTATTATTTTTACAGTTACATGAGAACGTTTCAAACTGGCACAGATGGCAACCAAATGAGACCATTTGAAGATACTGCCTTAACACGCCTCTGCTAAAACCTCTCCAAATGTGCTTTGTTAGCATCCGTCTGAGGAGATATGGTAATGTTCTGATGGCACGACACGCTTTGTGAGAGGTTTTCAGGCTGCAACCGCATCGTTCCAAAGGTATGCTGTCTCTAAGTTTACAGTTTAGTTCGCCGAAAAATGAAAGGTTTCATTGATATTGGGTTCCATTTACGTATAGGCTACCCAGGAACATGTATGCTGATGTTTACACCTGCAGAAAAATGCATATTATGATTCAAGATTATTCAAAATAGACGCGTAGACTGTTTAAAAGAAGTGGATGAGGTGGACTGTTTTAGTGAAGCCTCAAGTTATTTGGCTTTTTGGTCGTTGCCTTCTTTTGCTTTTTGCCCAACAAGACCAAAGCAGACATGTGTCATCATGATCTCAAACCTGGTCCGACCTTGAGTGAAGGACTCACTAGCTGGTTCACATGCCCAAATGTTCCGTCAGGCCGAGTGCAACCAAAGAGCCCCTGACCACCCATTCATTTCTAGCGCCATCTGCTGTAAACCTCCAGCAGCACAGCTCCAGGTACACACTGCATGTGTTGCACCCCCTTAGGTCAAGACCTTGTCCCTAGTCTTCATTCAACAGGCCTTGGGTTATTATCTCATATTTTTACTACCAGAGGAGACGCCCCCTGATGGCCATTTGAGATAATGCAAGTTTAAGGCACTTAAACTGCATTATTTTCAGGATAAAATAGATATCTTGCAGAGATACACACATTCATTTTGGGCACACAATTACAGTTATTAATCATACTATCGGGTTTTAACAGCGTTCTAATGCGTCATCTTATCACATAACCAGTGAATTAAAAGCGCGTGGACATATTTTGCTGGTGTAGTCATAAAGTTTTCAGCGCCTCAAGGTCAGCTCGCACATCCCGCCTTATCTCATCAGCTTTCATCAGCTGATGAGATAAATCATGAAGGATTTGCTTGTCAGCTGAATACAGGCAGGAAACTGTGAGCTGGGTGTTGTGTCTTCAAGCCGGGGGCCGGGCAACTTTTAACTGATGGCGAGGTAAACAAACAGGCTGTCAGCGAGACCGCCGCGGTCAGAATGATAAATGTCTGAATGTCACCACCTGCGAAAAAAACAAAGAAAAAAACCCAGACAAAGTGTTCTTGAACGCATCAAACTTTATTTTCCTCTCTCCCCCGCAGAGATCTTTGATCTTACAGGAAGCAGGTTGAGAAGGACGGAGCTGACGCTGCAGATGGCTTTCCCCCAACAAAACTTTCAGGCCTAACTGCTTTCAGCAGACGGTGAATGACGGCGTGGCTGAAAATAAAGAGGATTTTGCCTCTGGTTTGTCATAATTGCATGGCTCTTTTGTCATCTGAATCTTCGAGGTAATGTGAAACATCCACTTCAAATTACCATCTAATATTTTAGTTAATCTGGGTGAAGTGCAGCATAATAATAATAATAGTCATTTAGATTTGTTGCTTCTTTTCTTGCCTTTTAGCAAAATGACTTGAATTGCTCATCCTTTGGGGAGACTGTCAAGCAGCTGAAGTGGAAGGAGGTATTTCTACCTTAAGTGCTACTAAACAGCATGTACCCCTTTGGAGAATCAGCTACAGTATAAGGTAAAACAATCACAGGTGCAAAATAGCAACACAGAATGAAATGTTTAATTTTCTCATGTTGCAAAATGCACGTTTATCTCTTTAATTCAGGGGTCTGAAGGATAACTCTTTGCTCCTGCAGGGTGACTGTTGGGGATTGTTGGAACAAAGAGCGCCAAATATAATGAGGTAGGTTCTTTCTCTGCTTGATGCTGGACTTTTGATCCATCAAAGAAAATCAAATTGATTCTTGCTGCCGTGTATAAAAAGAGCAGTCGCCCTGTTTACCTCAACAGCTGGGGAGAAGTGAAACTTTAGTGTGTTCGGAGTGTCGGCTGGGTGTGAGGTGTGATCATTCGCTTTTTGCTGTGAACTTCCAGGCAGATGTGCCGCAGTGGGATAAGAGTCTGCATGTCGTTATTCCAACCAGACAAGGTGGATTCACTGATCTGGAGCCACCTTGTGTATCGTTGAGCTCCTCCACTATAGTTCACACTTTACTGAAGCTCTCAATCGCAATGGATTTGGTTGGAAGCTGCTCACATTTCCAATTAAAAACAATGCACAGATTCAGAGGCTACCTTTAAAGTGTCTATATTTTCCGTTGTGGTGAACATAGCATGCACACTAATTAACAGGGTAAAGCAATAACAAAAATATGGTTTCATTCAGTGCTACATAAGTGAATTAAGTTGTTTTGCTTGCTAGACACCTGCTTAAGTGGAGGGAAAAGCAATTACTCAACAACAAGGCAATAGTCAAAATAACACTGCTATCTTATAATCTGTATGTGTTAGCCATCTTTGTGTTTACTGTGACACAAGCCCCGGGGGGTTTACAGTCTGTGGATGCTACAATAGTTTGTTTTTTTGGACTGAATCCAGGCGGCAAAAACGAGAAAATGGCCCGCACCTTTGTCTCGTCTGGGCAGCCGGCATCTCCGGGAGATAGACAGCCAGTTGCAGCAACTCTAACTCAGCCAAAACCCCCCGGTTGCAGGGAGTGACAGCAGGCTGTCGGAGCGCTGCAGCAGCAACAGACAAATGTGATCCTGTGGGGGTTTGCACTGGCTGAATGTGAGCTAACCGCTAACCCTGAGCTCCCCTCCTCTGGAGGACGAGATGAAGCCGTCTCATTTCTGCCACTTTAATCCATTGCAATAAACAAAGTATCATTAAGGGCGGTGAATTCAATAAATCAGTGTTTCTGCTTCCCACAGCATTGTTAAGGGACTTCTTACCTGTGCACATGATGCTCCCTGCAAATTAATTTAAATTGCAAATGAGTTTGACATGAAATATGCAAGTGTTGGGCCGTACCAACTAACAACATGCCTGCAGGAGCGTTTCCAAATTATATTTCTCTTTTCAATCGCCTCCTTGATGAAGATTTCCCACAAACATCTTCAGTTATTGAGCAGCTGAATATGAAAGTTGACAAGTCACAGAAGGGACTCATTGTCTTCCATCTCCACCAGGGGGCTTGTCTTGAAAGAAATAGTGACAACAAAGAAAACAATAACATTTATTTATTGATTCATAGGTTATACATTTCATGATATAATAGCGATATATTATTATTGGCAAAGATACTATAATCCAATTGCATTTCTATACATAAATACAAAATCTGAGGTAGGGCCTCAAAGATTGATGTCAATGAAAATAAATAAATGCATTTCACATATATGATATATATTTTCTTTTTTTGTTGTTACATCTCACACCGAGTTTTAAAACATATTTGTTATATATCTACTCTCTATTTTGAAATCAAAACGATGTCGTGGGCTGTTGGAGGCACATATCTATATCCATAGGCAGCAGTACCTCACGCCGAACACACGGAAATATATGACATTACTCAAGTAATTAGAAATTTAACCTATGCAGTCATAGGTCAGACAATAAAGTGCCAAAAAGACACGACAGACATGACAATAGGAATACTGGTACCATATGAGACAGACGATAAGCTATTCTGTGCTGTTATTTTTCGAAATACATAGAATATTCTACCATTAGAGGACATCTATAAGGCCAAAGGTTACCTGAAGATGTTTTGTAACGTATTGGCAAACATCAAGGAACACTACATGGGATATGAATGGCAGTATCTCAACCTCCTATACGCAGATGACACCATCCTTTTTTCTTCTAAAGTGAGTTCTCTGTTTTCACTATTTAAAGTACTCTTTCTTTGGTTACCTATACTGCCCAAAGTTGACTTGCAGGCAAAGCAAATAGTTATTTTTCCTGTTTTTTTCTCTCTCCTCTGTAAGAAGGAAACCCCTCAGTTTCTTCACATTATGTAGAACAAAAAGCTCCCTAACGTAAACATGCACGGACTTATACTTTTTGAGAGAGGAAGGAGGATTACTATACATGGACATTGGGTTACAGCAACACAAACTGCACATGCAAGCTCTTCAGTGTTATATTTTATGAAGCAATGTGGTTTTAACTGAACCCTAAGCTGGTTTTTTTGTTCGTTTTTTTTTCTCAAACCAAAAGCAAGAAGCCCAGTAGAAATGGAAACACGAGGACACGGAACACATAACTTATATCTATTTAGCTGTGGCCCTAAAGGGAATCATTAAAATCTATCTCAGGGCATAAAAGGCCTTTTATCATTCACGTCTTAAGACCGTCCATTACATCCAACGCGTGATTCTTCGGCCACTCCTGCTCTCAAGTAAATGTGTTGCCAAAGGATTTTCTTTTCTTTAAAATCAGCACATCGGCGTTAACAATTTTGACCCAGCTCAGGTTCACAACGGGGGGTCAGAGATCCTCACGTCCATCAGAGGAGACAAAGAGGAGCGTCAGGCCGAGGCATCCGAGGGAAAAAGAAATCCCGTAACTCTCCTCTTGTTCCTTCAGTGATCTACTCTGAGACTGGCCATGCAAACGTCTGATTGACAGTTAAGTGGAGCTCGGTTAAAAACCCAATACAGAGACAAACACACACCTACACAAGCATACACACACACATTATTATTATCACGTTTCAACAAATAGAGCCTTAACAAAAGCAACACTGTGGAGCAAAGCAGGCTATTTGACAACAGGGCTTTTGTGCTCATTAATTGATTATGCTTTGTTTACAACCTCTAAAAATCACAACTGTGCTATTTTCATGTCGGGATCATGAAAAGACATGGCTTAGAGAAATGGTTCGGGAGACCCTTAAACCTCTGAGCAAATGGAGTTGCATCCGCACCCGCAACTTCTTCTCATCCTACTTAACGACATCAAGTCAACGCCTGCAGTGATAACAGCAACAACAGAAGCAAATTGTGACTTTGTGTCAACATGAAAAGATATATCCAACCGGCCAAATCTTGGGGAAGGACTAATTGCTTCTAGGTGACTACACGGTGTCAAATATTTGCAGGTAATTGGTCGGCATCCCACAAAGTAAAAGTTGGCTGGCTGTCATGTCACAGTTAAAAGAGGCTGCAGAGCCGGTGGGACGCCTGCTGAGCCGCACCGGGCCGCTCCCTCAGGCTGCTGCGGTGTTACATCTTTAAACGCCCCCTTGGAAACGCTCTTCCAGCAGCTCGTTTGTGCCGACGACGTCTTGACATCACAACTTTCAAAAAGGGACAATTTGTTCTGGGTGACATTAATTTGACTGATTCTTGCGGACCACGGGGTCAGAAAGGTCGCTGAGAGCCTTTTTTCGTTTTCTGCTTATGTGGATTATTACATTTAAAGTTGATTAACGAGGCCTTCGAAATGAGATTTCCATCCAACTATGACTTTAAAAGCAAGATGTTTTTGATTTAGCACTGCAAACACTTGCACGTCCCGTATAATCATCGCCACACCAAGCACAACGCCGAGTGATGCTGCACTGAGGTCGTCAAGAAGTCGCATTTTGGATTCGGATCCGTTGCGTCATAGTTCCACACTGTTTCCACTACAGTTTAGCATTAGGATGGCTCTGCTCTCTGTTTCCTATGCACTGAATGCTACTATCCCCCCCTCCCCAACTACCGGAGTAGTCCGATGGAAACTCGAGTATACCTGAGACCCTGTTTTCACGAGGACATACGGAGAAGCGAGAGGCATTAGTGAAATGGCAAAGAGGTCTCCGGCGGTCTACCACAAACAACAAGAGACAAAGTACACTTCCAGGAAAGAAGGAGGCCATTTTTCTAGTCTAGTCTTCATCTACTCACACATAGCAGCTGATCCTAACAACACACACACACACACACACACTACTTGAAGAAGAGTTGTTTTTTTTAAAGAAGTGTACACTTTGTACAAGATATTACACAGCTAGCGGGTTAAGACACACACACACACACACACACACACACTCTGTCTTGCTACCTCTCGCCTCTGCTGGAGGATATACGTATAACTGTATATATATTTGTGTATATTTCTATATAGATTCATATATTTTACTCTACGGATGTGATGAACATTGTTAAGATGGTTTTCACAGATGGTTCGACAAGTTCACGACACACACAGAGATAAATACACCGTCTAAAATATATGTGACTATCAGGTCCGGTTTTTTGAAGAGTTAAAAAGGGTTAAATGGCCACGTTGCTAAAGGAGAGATAGACGACTCTGGTCGGATAATACGATAGAGGAGAACACGAGGAGGAATACGACTTAATAGACGAATAGAGAGGGGATCGCAAAAATGGCCTCTCGGATACAGGAGAGGAAAAAAATAGACCCAAGCTTCTATCTATCGCACTGCAGAGTCACACAGGCCAGAGTGGATCTGCTGAAAGTGGTAATCAGGATGCATCCGCTACTCTACCGGGCCGTAGGAGGCACACATTGCAGATTTTGTAATCTATTTTTGACAAAGCAGGAGCGACTGAGCAGTAGCTAGTGTGTGAATATACATATTATATATATATATATATATATATATATATATATATATATATATATATACTGCTGGATAGGAACAAAATGTGACACCAGGGTTTTCCCTTCCTCCCCCCCTCCCTCTGCCGAGGCAGTTGATATTATTTTTATTGCTGGAAATTTTATACACAGATGGTACAAAACACCACGCTGAGCTCGTTGAACCGCCGCTTCTCTGACGCTCAATTTTCTTTTTTGTTTCCCGTGTCTGCTCGTACCACGATGATTCATTATCTCTACACACAAATATGAGGGCGCACACACACACACACACACACACACACACACACACACACACACACACACACACACACACATTAACACACACAACTCCATAGGGAGCAGCTACGGAGAGTCTAATATTGCAAGTGCAGTCTGAGCTGTGTCATTTTATGACACGATTTTCTCTTGGAATAAAGATCCCTGGGAAGGGTTCTGAAGTAATCAGTGGTCATGTGTGTGTGGGGGGGGGGGGGGGGGGACCGAGTACGAAGCAGCAGCGGTGGAGGAGTAGACCCCACCTGGGCAGCCACTCCTCCGTGAGAGAAGAGAGGAAGTGGTGAAGGAGAAGAGAAGGAAGGGGCGGGGCTTTTTCCACATCCACGATACAGGGAGGGAGACAGGAAGCAAAGAGGGTGAAGAACTGATGGGAGAAGAAGAGGCGGAGCTTCCCCCTCCCCTGTCCTTGTGCCCCCTTGCAGGAGGGGGGGGTTGGAGGTTGGTGGGTGTGGTGCCGACCCGGCCCGCTACTGGTAGGAGCCAAGCTGGAAGTCCTTGGGCGGCAGTTTGAGGCCCAGGGAGTTGGTCCCCAGAGGGTCCATCATGTTCTTGTAGCGTTCTCCGCGGTGTTTCAGCAGGAAGGGCCCCCAGTCGGGCTGAGGGGAGCAGACCAGCTTCAGACGCTGCAAGAGGAGAGGGGGGGGGGAGAGCAGATACATCAAGTCAGCTCTAACAATACCTTGGTTGTTAAAGCAACTGATTTAATGCCTCTTGTAAAAAAGAAATCAATAAAAAAAACGTAAAAAAATGCAAAGGAACGTGATTAGGCCCCCTTTAGTTTGAAAAACAGCATCCAAACATGCAGCTTGTTTGTGCACAACAACTCCCATAAATATGGGGGGGTTGAAGGAGTCCAACGTGTCGTCTGCTGCAGGCGGACCGTGGCTCATTGACTGCAGTTCACTTTGGCTGCTGGATGCTGGATAATGTTGCGATGGTATCATCCAGGATGCATTTCCTTCACTTCCCTCGAGTCCACCAGCAGGAGCTGATAGCCTCCGCATGAACAGCACCGTGTTGTGTTTCCTGCCAGAACACTCATAATACTGTATATGCCACCACTCTGTGTGTGTGTGTGTGTGTGTGTGTGTGTGTGTGTGTGTGTGTGTGTGTGTGTGTGTGTGTGTGTGTGTGTGTGTGTGTGTGTGTGTGTGTATCCCACTGGTTAACTGATGACCACTCGTACTGCAGCTACTGATACTGACCGAGTAGTGTGAATTCCCTTCATATTTAATAGTGTACTATTAATAGTAAAAGTACTAATACCACAATTCTGCATTCAAACTGTTTATGTGAAGTGAAGAGTGAAAGAGAGGCACTTAAATGTACTTAACGTCTGTCCAATGTAGAGCTTTCAATCCTAACATAATGCTACGGGTAGTTTTAATGAATACTAATTCATCCTGTTTTATTTTAATTCTTATCATTTTTTGTGAGGAAAATCAAATCTGCACTACGGAACAGTAACTGAATCTAACCAGTAAAGAAGTCTCTCTGTCAGGTAAATGAATAAAAACAATTTGATTAAAAACCTGTTGGATCGGAGGACCCTGCACCACTAAAAGCTCCAAAGCATGTGGTGAGGAACTATGAATACATTACATTTGGGTTCATAATGGCATGCAGTAATGGGTGAATATTTATTATGGTCATAACACACATTTTCAGCCCAATAATGTCTCCTTTCTTGTCAAGTTCTGTTTTTTTCTCAGTTATTTGGGGAAGGTGGTCCAATCAATCAGAAGTGGGTCTCAAGTTAGGACCGGTTGAGGACCCTAATGGACGAGTGAAACAACGATTCTGTATTCATGACATCCAACGAGAGGAAAGAGATGGAAATGTGAAGTTGGAGGACGACCTGTGATTGAGGCTGCTGAGGGAACAGACACGCGATCATCATCATCCATTAATTTGAGTATTTAAAGAGGGACCTGCCGGAGTCCCAGGAAGAAAATGGCCAAATTAATACTCAGCAAGCAGCCTGCCTCTCCCTGCTAATGAGGGAAGGGTGAGACTATTGATTTCTCAGACAGCCTGTGTGTGTGTGTGTGTGTGTGTGTGTGTGTGTGTGTGTGTGTGTGTGTGTGTGTGTGTGTGTGTGTGTGTGTGTAAAGCAGACCAAAACATACGTGACGATGTCTGGTCACGGCTCGGTCTCGATCCTTACCTCGCGGAAGGTGCCAGGGGCGAGGTACATCTTAATGAAGAACATGATGGGGATCCAGATTACGGAGCAGAAGACCATCAGCCAACCCATGACCATGGACCAGTTGGGGTAGGTGTAGTCCTCATAGGTCATGACCTTCCACTGGTACAGACTCAGGCCCAGGATGCCCTGCACAGACCAGGGGAAAAGAGATGTGTGACCTTCAAGAAATACAATTAAATCACACGTTTCCTTTTACATTTTCAGCCACAGAAACATCTCAGTTTTATGTTTCGAGGGTCACTAAGCGACCAAGAGGACCTCCAGTTCTGAACCCAGACCATCAGAAACGGACTGGTTTTGCACATTCTGCAACTTTCAGCTAATCAATCCAATTCATCCAAAAGCTGGCGTGAAGCCAAACTATGAAAGCATATTTGATTGATTACTTCAGGTCATTTATCACTAAATGATTTCTACATCCTTCACATCTAAATCCTCCTCGGTAGGAATAAAAAAAATGCCTGTAAATCTTATAAATAGTGGCCCACATTCTCTTTGTGGAGCCCGATGTGGACCGCACCAAACTGTAGATTCCTTCCCAATTAACTGCACTGGACTTCAGACAGGACACAAAGCCAGAGTCCACTGGTCCATATCAATAACAGGATGGATGACAGGCTAAATGAGACCTTCCTTTCTTCCTTTATGTGCAGAACAAGAGAAAGATGGAGCTGGGAGAGAGAAGTCGGGCTTGTTTCTACAGCCGAGAGGGATGAGAATAAAAAAGGAAGACAATGAAAACAACCAAAAAGAAGGCAGACACAAATAGATTTGCCTCCCTGAAGGAAATTCTCATCATCATCACCTCGGAGCTACAGAGGTTTCCATTACAGATACTAAAACAAATGCTGGCCAGCAGAGTCTAGGAACAGAAAACTCTACATTTTAAAGTTATTTTGGACAATAATTCCCACATTTGTGGATGAAGAACATCAGACTTTTGGGGGAAATCACTGTGACTGTAAATCTACAATAGAACTACAAATGAAATTGTTTTAAAATTAAAAGATAATGAGGGATAACGGGGGTGAACGGGCAG
The DNA here is from genome assembly GCF_963514095.1 of Eutrigla gurnardus. Taxonomy (NCBI): domain Eukaryota; kingdom Metazoa; phylum Chordata; class Actinopteri; order Perciformes; family Triglidae; genus Eutrigla; species Eutrigla gurnardus. The sequence goes on from NC_139915.1 coordinate 32,373,655, forward strand.
GTGGGGGAGACAGAACGTGGATCATACCATACCATGATTCCATTGTTAAAATATGAAGTTTAAGTACTGTCTATGGGTTTTTTTAACCATGTTTAAGCTTGTCAAACACAGGCTTCCTTTTAAAAAACAACATAACTGTTATTTTTATATTGCATTTATCTGTGCAATATTTATTAGGAGTGCAATTTAGGTGCTAGCTACACCTATGCTGTCCATGCTGCTAAACCCTCCACACTAGCATTAAACACATTCAGCATACGACCAATAAGTGGCCGTCTTACATGAACATGTGTTCTGTTTGGCGGCGGCCGGACTGACATCACAGCGACTATTCTGAACAACACAAACAAGTTGAGGCCTCGGTGACGTGGCGGGAATTGGAAGGAGGAAACTATTTTCAATTTTAGAGCAACAGCAGCAATTTATCCTCTGTTCCTTCCCAATTGCAAATCAATGAACTTGAAAGGCGGACGCCGAAAAATGGGAACATTTTAGGTCGAAGCGAGCGTCGACAAGGACGGACGGTGTCACGTGGCGTACAGACTTTAAAGCCCCCCCGAGGCAAGTTTGTGATTTGGGACACTGGGCTCAATAAAATGGACTTGTTCGTCTTTGTGAGAGCGCAAGAGAAACAAACCGTCAGAATGGTCGGCGTCACAAAGGCCCAGCAGATTCTCCAGAATCGGTTCGGCTGGAAACCAATCATCATTTCTATGTCCTCGCAAAACCTCTGCAGACCTGCAGAGACAAAAAGAAAAGGGGGAGGCAGAAAGTCAGAGGGAGGATACACAGAGAGTGACCAGGGTTTAATAAGGTCCATTAAAAAAGACTAGAGGGGGGGAGGGGAGAGGAGGGGAGGGGAGAGGGAGGGAGGGAGGGAGGGAGAGAGAGAGGGAGGGAGAGAGAGGGGGAGGGAGACAGGGACAGCGAGAGATAGAGAGAGAGGGGGAGAGAGGGAGGGAGAGAGAGGGGGAGGGGGAGGGAGAGGGAGAGAGAGAGAGGGGGAGGGAGAGGGAGGGAGGGAGAGACAGGGAGAGCGAGAGATAGAGAGAGACAGAAAGAGTGAGAGAGACAGAAAGAAAGAGACATAGAGAGAGAAAGAGAGACATGGAGAGAGACAGGAGGAGTGAGAGAGAAACATAGAGAGAGTGAGAGACAAAGAGACACACACACACACACACACACACACACACACACACACACACAGAGACAGTAGGAGAGAGAGAGACAGTAGGAGAGAGAGAGATATAGAGAGAGAGGGAGAGAGACATAAAGAGACAGTAAGACAGAGAGAGAGAGACATAGAGACACACACACACACACACACACACACACACACACACACACAGAGAGACAGTAGGAGTGAGAGAGAGACATAGAGACACACACACACACACACACACACACACACACACACACACACACGCACACACGCACACACACACAGAGACAGAGACAGTAGGAATGAGAGAGAGACATAGAGAGACACACACACACACACACACACACACACACACACACACAGACACACAGACAGACAGTAGGAGAGAGAGAGAGACAAAGAGAGAGACAGTAGGAGAGAGAGAGACAGTAGGAGAGAGAGAGATATAGAGAGAGAGGGAGAGAGACATAAAGAGACAGTAAGACAGAGAGAGAGAGACATAGAGACACACACACACACACACACACACACAGAGACAGTAGGAGTGAGAGAGAGACATAGAGACACACACACACACACACACACACACACACACACACACGCACACACGCACACACACACAGAGACAGAGACAGTAGGAATGAGAGAGAGACATAGAGAGAGACACACACACACACACACACACACACACACACACACACACACAGACACACAGACAGACAGTAGGAGTGAGAGAGAGACATATAGAGAGAGCAGGTCTCTGTCCTCCAGACCAGAGATGCTCCATTCCTCCCTGCATTGATGACAACAGTAACATGAGGAGGCGGAGTCACACATCATTCCAACGTGTCACCTGAACTGATGCAGCAGACGTCTGCTCTGCTGTGGGAACAGCTCCCTGACACACACCTGATCTGTGCGGGTTATACATTACAACAGAGACCCCTAGTGGTCGCGACTGGAACAGCATGGCTGCACCTTTTGCATGTTAACAAAGTCAGCAGAAGATGAAGTTTTTTGAAGTTCCTGTGTTTCATCCAGATTGTTTTTAGTTCAGAATTGAATTAATCCTCTTTTTTTTCGTGTGATCGAATCATATTTGATGTATTTTAATTGGACTTTTTACCTGCAAATAATACAATAATTCTAATAATGATTGAAAGTTAGTCAATATACATATTATGAATCTTTATGATTTCCCTGATAAAATTTCTCTCAGAGAAACGAGAACAATCTTTGTTTATTTCCATCTTGCAGGATGTAAAACTAACGTCACACCCTCTAGTGGCCACTAGCGGGACTTCCAGTCTTAAGACGGCAGCAGCTGTACTCACCGTAGAGGTAGGAAATCCCCATCAGCTCGCAGATGGCAATGATGACCAAGGAGTAGGAGGCTGCGAATGTGTCCACCAGCTGCAGCATGAACATCCCACTCTGCCACACACACACACACACACACACACACACACACACACACACACACACACACACACACACACACCAAAAATCAAACAATTCAACAAGGCTTCGTGTTACAGTGAGACCCCTCCCTCCCCCCTCGTCTGGTCCATAACTTTGACTCTGACTTGTCCCGGATCAAAAGAAATGACATGTAGGAATCCAGCTCCAGGCTGGTGTTCGCCCTCTGAAGCTGTCTGGAGGGATTTTAATAAGACTCAGCCTCCCTTGTTCCACTCACTGAGCCTGTCCTCTGAAGGCTGCGACTCCGCTTTACATGCTGAAAATCTGTCGGCTTATTCAAAGGAAGAGTCGCAGCAGGGGGAGGAGAAGGGTGATGTGTCATCAGTGTGTACATACGGATGTGTGTGTTTTGCTGTGTCGTACCTCTGTGATCATGGGAAATCCCAGGAAGAAGAAGCAGATGCAGCAGATGCAGGTGAAGAAGGGCTTGTGTTTCCTCAAGTATTTGGGGAACTCGTCCGACACCGAGGTTACGATGGTCTCAATGGTGGCAAACTGGGGAGGGAGACGGCAAGGAACAATATTGTTTAATTTCATTACATACAAGACATTCGAGTTGATTTGACCTGCAAGATATCACCAGTTAAGCTTAATTATGGAATTAATCTCTTCAGCAGACGGGTTTTCTGTCTCAGAATGACTTAAAGGAGTCATCACCTGGAAATCGCAATTTCTCTTGTTAAAACATGCATATCTGTGTTTGACCTCAGTTGAAACTTGCCTGAAAGGCTGGAGTTTGAAAGTGGCGCCGTTTTTTCGCTTCTGCTCTTTTTCTGAACAGGAATAGCACACAAGGGTGTGCATTCCTAAAGCACGAGATTTTGATTCTGCGCCTTCGGTGACGTCACCGTGGCGGCTACTTGCATAAGCCCACCCCTCTTTCACCACCCAACCCCGCCCCGTCCGCTACCTGAAATCGCCGAAGCGCCGCCATTATGTTTTGGAGTCTGCATGCAGGCAAGCCCCCCCGGCTCTGTCCTTCCTGCGGCGAATCAACGCGCGCCTCATTACATATTATACAATGCACATCCGGACCAGTCAAAACCTCGCGCGTAATCTCGCGTGATAAAATCGCGGTACGAAAAAGGGTCAGAACAAGCTCAATGTTTGATTAAATTTTTTTTTTTTTTTTTCTAATAAGTTTTACGAATTGATCCAAAGCGATCCAAGGGGGGCTGGATACGTATAAAACCAGGTGATGACTCCTTTAAAACTGTCCATTCAGCCCAGTTTGCAGCAAAAAGCCTCCAGTCAGCAGGTTTGCCTCATTTTCAGACCTGCTGTCGGGATCCAGCATCCAGCGGCGTGCGCCAGCTTCGTCTCAGATTCATTCAATAAACACCTTTTTTTTTTTTTTTTTACCATAATTTCATTTATTTCCAAAACAAATAAAGAACATTAGTCCCGAGGAGGAGGAGCAGATTTCATTAGCGAATGCAACACGGTGGTTAAAATGGGCTCGGGACCCAGAGGACAGCGGTGGATGAATACACAAACAGGCAAATTGACGGTATAGTTTGTGCATGTCTCTCTCTCCGCTCCTCCACTTCCTCCTCCTGAGCTCCCAAAACTCATTTCCCCGTCAACATCCCAAGCCTATTACTGCCGAGCTGCTTCTCTACAACAAAGCCACCAGCCCTTCCCCTCCGGAGCCGCCGCCGCCGCCGCCACGGCCAAGCAACATCATCATTACTATTACTGTCGACTTGTGTCTTAATGCACCGCTGTGCCCTCTGCTCCTCTGCTCGGCTCGGCAGCATCACGCTGCACTTAAAGGAGTGTGTGTTTTATCTGCCATTGTTTGGATGTGGAGCTGCTCTGGACTTTAAAAAGACAAAAACAACTCTGAGAAGTGAAGTATTAGTCGAAGTCAATCAGAGCAGAAACACAATCAGAGTCGTGTCACTTGAAGTGCAGCGGAGCCACAAATAAATGGCTTATGTTTGGGGCAGCAAACCAAGCAGAAAATATTCAAATGCCATGATGTTATTATGAAAAACATGTTCGCTAAAAGATGGCTTATTTACAAACCCAGCAGACACGAAGCAACATTTCTCATTAATGTAGTCGTGTTTGCTTTTTTATTGGCTCCAATTTTAGTCCAATTAGGTTCCCTGAGGCAAATATCAGGCACTTTAGCTGCTAAATGTTATTCATTAGCTAATTGCTAACTACTTCCTGTCTTGCAGGTAGTGCAGTGTGGGTTTATCAGAGCTGACTGCAGCCTGCAGGGTGCTGGAAAAAACCCAACCCCAAAACTTAAACTTTACTGCTGCTGCTGTAAAGATCCGCGGGGCGACGTTCAGCGTCTCGCTCAAGGACACTTTGTAATGTGGACGGGAGCAGCCGGGGATCGAACCGCCAACCTCGCAGTTAAAGGACGGTCCCCTGAGCCACGGCCGTTCCAAAACAAAGTTGATGAGGAGCGTTTGCAGTAAAAAAGCGAAGGAATGACCTGACAGCCACTAAAACACCCAGCAGAGCTGAAGGGAAACGGCAGAGCGGGGCGATAACTCACCGTGGGCTCGTCACCACGGCAGAAACATCGCACATTCCCTTTGTTATTATAAAAAATATGAATGAGTGCAGCTTTAAAAGTGTAGAAAATGATGTTTTTCAAAATATTTTTCAGAAGAAAAAGGATTTAGAGATGAAACAGTAGGAGTTTAGCACACAAATAGCTGGTGATTTAATTTTAAATGCAATTATTTATGAAGAATCAGACAGATTAAGGGCATGGAATTATTAATTGGTACATAAAATGACATTGAGTGTCATTCAAAGTGCCAGGGATCAATTATGATGGAATATGATATTCATAAAGCTGCCAAATCCTACCCACTGTACCTTTAAATACGTATATCAATATAATATTATGTGTATAATTAAATACACCAAAAGCTGGCTAAAGTAGTTTTATATTATTTCCACTAATGGTTTATCTCCCTATTATTATTGAATCTACACAGTGCAGAACACATACGTACATATATACAAATACTTCCATTGTATTTAAACTTCACTCCAGTGTTGTTGACTTTAAGGTCAACTTAATTTCACTCACTCCAATCACACAGACCCCCCTCTGCTGGAGCACCCGGAGAGCTTCAGCTGGATCGGGCTCGGTGGGTGGCGTGTGCTGCTGATTATGCTAATTGGGTCAACGTGTGCAGCGTTTGTATCCATCGCTGGATGCCGCTCGCCAAAGTTGAGTGTTTTAAACTCTTGTTTCTGACATAAAGGCTGTAAGAGGTGATGAGACTGTTTTCCTCTGATATTGATTTGATTTTCTTTATTTGTTCCTTTTATCAAAATGCACATTACAATATAAAGTCCACATCACATATGTCACATTAATGCATTTCATGATTGGAAAGGAGCAGAAAGAAGAATATCATTCTTATTTTTTTGTCTGCCCCTTACTTTAACAAAAAAATCTTAGATGGTCTGCCATTTCCATTAACCTACATCCTTAATCCTAACAACAACAAAAAGTTATGAGCAGCTCCACTGAGCTGTTTAGCATCTGTTAGCCCATTATTCTACTCCACATTCATGTTTGGTTCAGTCCCAGTGCTTTCTTCTCATCGCAGCAGGCAGCTGGGTTTTATTTGTGTGTGTTTTTTTACAGAAATCTCCTGATAAAACCTAAACTATCGGCCTGGCATCAAACAACAGAACCAAACACATTAGCAACTAGCTGCTGCAGGAAGTGCAACATGGAGCTCCTAAAGAGACCGTTTGTGTTGGTGGAGACCAAAGGATTATTTTAGGAAACAGATTATCTGCATTCAAAAGACGTTGTGTATTTATGAACAGTTAGCGTTAGCACAGGAGCTAATGTTGTTTCTTGACAAACACCCACTGGACACAGGAAGTATAATGTTAGCTTCCAAGCTACTATTAGTGGCTAGCTTGGCAGCTAACCACACAAATAAAAGGCTAACAGACGCCGTGCTAAATTGGGCTGATCTCATCCTGGATTTAAATGATTTTCATTCATATATTCATAAAAAAAGACACTGGACCAACCAGACAGAGGAAGCTAACGCCAGATCTCAAACCAGCTTCTCTTCTCCAATGAAAGGAGCTAACGTTAGCAGCATTAGCTCTAAAAGTCGATAGAATATACAGATTTTGTCTTTAAAGTTGAGATGAAATTAACATTTAACCCTTTTAGATCAGATCAATCCTTAACAATATCCCCAAAAAGATAAATAAATAAAATAAATCTATTTTTATATCAAAATCCAATCCTCTTTTCTTTCTATACAACAAAATATGACGTGTGCTCACATAAGGTCGTACCAATTTCACCCAATAATTTTACATTGATCCAACAATTAATCTGTAAAGTTTAGCTACGAGGGAATGTGGAGCCACGGTTCTACTTCTTAGCTCCATATTGCACCAAACTCTAAGCCCGCCCTCTTTATCGTGGTCCAATCAGAACCGACAGATTAAATCCTTGCTGTGGTTGAACACCGCTCAAATATTCAGCTTCACTGGAGGTTAAACATGCTCAACTTCAATTTCACTGCGACTTTTAAAGCTGGTACTTACAAAAATGAAAGAACCACAAAATATCCTCCACATAAGTATAGACACACACACACACACACACACACACACACACACAGAGTGAGAGGGAACAGTGGTTACCATGGTATCCAGGCCAAGAGTCAGGAGCATGAGGAAGAAGATGATTGCCCAGAAAGGAGACAGGGGAAGTCTGGTCAGAGCCTCTGGATACACCACGAACGCTATGCCTGGACCTGACACACACACACACACACACACACACACACACACACACACACACACACCAATAAGGTTGCATACTCACACATTGGACACAAATAAGATGTATTCAGGTGTGTTTCAGTGAGCAGCTCCGGCCGGCTGCTGCCTGCCGTCTTACCTTCATCTGCCACCTTCTCTATCGGCACTTTCAACTCATGTGCCATGAAACCAATGACCGAGAAGATGACAAAGCCAGCAAATATGCTGGTGGCACTGTTTGTACATGTCACAATAATAGTATCACTGTAGGGGGAAAGAAAGAGAAACAGAAGATTTATAAGCAAATATCTGCTTTAGGGACTGAAATGTTATATTTAACATAGGCTACATATAACAAGTGATATGTGAGATGATGATGTGGTTTTATTTCATACAGGACACAAATAAGAGATGCAATGGCTCCATCTGGTGGCAGGAATGCATGTTGCAACTAAAAGGCTCCAAAAGCTGTTACAGAAGGTGTCCACAAGGGGGGGTTGTAGTGCTTTATAATGTAAAATAGTGTTATTCTCACACCTTGTAATGTAACTACTGCAGCTAATTCATATGATTGTATATATTTATGCAGGGCTGTTAAATATGGCTCTGACATTGTATTTGTATTTTTGTTTTATTTGATTATTATTTGCTATATATTCTATAAACATCAACAAACTACAACAAAGTTTCTTTAAATGTGTCAAAACAAATGAAAAAAATCGGAATTTACCACAAGAGACCAAATGCTTTGTGTGTTCAGGTGTTTCCAATCAGAATGCCTTCATGTTTGAGTGTGTGTGTGTGTGTGTGTGTGTGTGTGTGTGTGTGTGTGTGTGTGTGTGTGTGTGTGTGTGTGTGTGTGTGTGTGTGTGTGTGTGTGTGTGCTTTAGGCGAGAGGAATAAGAGAAACACTGAACTGCTGGAGAGAGTGACATTTATTACTGACACACAGATACAGACGTCGAGGGCGACGGATGGACGTGCGTGTGAGAAGCATGGTTTACCTTTGGTGTGTTTACCTGTAGCAGTTATTGTGGAACTTGTTGTAGGAGGAGAGAGTGATGAGGCCTCCCCAAGCAGCCGACAGGGAGAAGAAGATCTGAGTGGCTGCATCCTTCCACACCTGGGGGGGAGGGAGGGAGGGGAGCTGCAGGTAAGTGGAGGGAACGGAGGCGTCGTGGTGGATTTAAAGTGCGGCCGTCGCGTACCTTTGCATCACTCAGCTTCTCCCACTTTGGGGTGATGAAGTAGAGGATGCCGTCGAAGGCTCCGGGGAGGGTCACCCCTCTGATCAGCAGGATGACCAGCACCACGTAGGGGAATGTGGCTGTGAAATACACCACCTGGTGGAGGAGGAGGAGGAGGAGGAGGAGGAGGAGGAGGAGGAGGAGGAGGAGGAGGAGGAGGAAATATCAGTTTCTATTACTCCCTTTTTGCAATGTGTGCTGTATTGTTTTGACTCTTTCTGACATTTCCAGGAGTGTTATAAAAGTTACGTTTCCATGGCAACATGAAGGGGATTATTCCCTGGATGTCAGCTGATCAAAACAAACAGCAACTTCCATACAATCTCATTTCTGTCATCCTTGTCACGGCGACGACCTCGTCCACGTTGGGATCATGATGACAAAGCAAATGTGAAAAATGTAAAAGGTGGCCTTTTCTGTGGCGAAACATGCAAATCTATTGGTACAGACTAAATCCAACTACACTAATTGATATATGTGTGTCACATCTATCTCCAGCAGAGGGCGACATTATACAAGAGTTCAATCTGAATGTGCTGAGACAAGAAACTGCTTTACATATGTAATATGAATGGTGGGCAGGCTGCAGTCAAACAAAGGGTTGGCTTTTTTTTGGTGGTAATAACATTTTAAGTAACATAAGTTAAATCAGCCCTGTGATAGACTGGCGTCCTGCCCAGGGTGTACCCTGCCTTCGCCCAATGACAGCTGGGATCGGCTCCAGCCCCCCCGTGACCCTGAATACAGGATAAGCGGTAGAAAATGGATGGATGGATGGATAAGTTAAATCAAGTTTCTTTAAATGTATTCCATTGAAAAGTATGCCCCGATACTTCTGACAGCGGCCATCTTTAACCCCTGACCCTCTTTTTGATCTGGACTTCAGGCCTGTAAAGTTCCTGACTACTTTCTTTTTTACTATCCGAGAGGTCGATCCAGAACAGCAAGAGTCTCTGAATTCCCTTGATAGGACCTGCAGGCCTCACTTCTTAAGTGGGCCACATTTCCTCACTACTACTACTTCCATCTCTTGAAGGGAAGGCGCTGGCCAAACGGTGCAAACAGCAGAAGAGGAGGTGTTACCTTTCCGGATGATTTGATTCCTTTGGCTAAGGAGCAGTAGACGATGATCCAGGCCAGCATCAGGCAGCCTGCCAGAGGCCAGCGGATGTCTCCCGGATACTCGATTCCTTTCGAGATGTGCAACACGTTGTACCTGCAAGCAGAGAATAAAAACACATCTCAGTGAAGTAACAGCGCTGCAGGATTATATTTCAACTCCTTCATCTTCACTCTGTTGCAGAAGGTTGCCTCATTCTGTCGTACACGTTCACCGAATGTAACTGGAACAAGTTGAATTGGTCTGTTTGGAAGGTAAAAGTCTAGTTTCTCGTTAAAATCAAAGACGTACATGTCCTCTTGGAAACATGGGTTTGTAAAGCCCTTTAAAAAGAAGTTAAATGCTCTGATTTTACGATGAAGGTCATGTACGTTTGTCTTTTCTGCCACACTCACTTGAAGTACTCCTCGCTGGGGCTGACGTAGGTCTTGTTGCTGTCCACGGTCATGTTCAGCAGCTTGGTCAGGTTTCCCACGGTGTTTGCGGACAGACAGAAGGTGGAGTTCTTGATGGAGGTGATGTTTCTGTCCCGCAGGATGCACGTGTCTGTTCCAATCACAAACCAACACACGTCAACCGGGACAGACATGGCAGACTGGGACGGAGCTTCCCGTCCGCCCAGATGTTCACAGCCAAAAAAAAAAACAGGCAGCGTGGGAGCGAACAGATGTTTGTGAGGAGGAGGAGGAGGAGGAGGAGGAGGCGTTTAGATGTTTTGTTCTTTTTGATGTATCGCCGCATGTGAATAACGGAATTGATTATTCTGAATCTGTGCCTCATTCCAGATACTCCGGGAAAGATTAGATAAGAAAACCAGTTTTTTTTCTGACTGCACAATTTTTCATGCAGACACATTAAAGTGTGAAGACAAACTAGCTGCAAAATCCTGCTTTTAATGCATTTCAATGCAGAAAACATGCATTTGGATTTTTTTTCTAACAAGAAGAACAAAAAACATTACTAAAACTCTCTGCATACGACCTTTTGCAAAACAATTCTGTATAAATGGGGTTGAAAAAATACAGCACCACAGTTATGGTTGAAAAAAAACATTTGCCACGCAAATATGGGGGGGAAATGAATTAAAACTACAGTAATCATGGTACTTATATATTTGTATTTTGCAGGGCTGTTGTATCAGATAGATGTTCATATAATGTTGTCCACTCCAACATTTGATCTGGATGCCTTCATATATTACAGGCTGCCCGATTACTTTATTAATCCTAACCTTGATTTCACTTAATTACTTTATTGCTTATTGCTTTAATTCTACTGTATTATTATTCCCCTCCTTCCTTGCAGCTCTGTATGGGATGCCTGTAGTTCGTGCAGCAGCCGGCAGGGGTCAGTCTCGGGCTCACTGCAGCACTGCAGCAGCAGCAGCTCAGCCGGTACAGTAAATTTGTCAAGCAAGCAGTTTTTCTGCTGAATTCACACAATCACACAAAAAGGCGAATATTACAGGAGAAGAACGGGATTTCGATATTTATTCGATACTTATTCGATATTTACGCATATTTTCCCGCACAGAGACATCACGATTTCATCTCCAGTTTAATTAAAATAAAAAAATAAATAGAAAAGCAGACTGCTTCAGCTGTGTGCTGCAGCTTGGATTGATAAAACACCTGACATAACCACACGTGTAAAAAAAAAAAAAAAAAAGGTGGGGAAAACGAATTAAAGACGATTTTAAACGTTTGTTTCTACGTGTATTGCGTCACACCGAGGCCCTCGCGCACACATCACCGGCCTGCAGCGTCACACACTCATGGAGCGCTCCGCAGAGATCACAGGTCACGATTCATTATACCGCAGGACACCTCAGCTGAGGGAGTCGTGACGCATTGCGCATTGTGGGGAGAGAGGTGCTTTGGTGTGTGTGTGTGTGTGTGTGTGTGTGTGTGTGTGTGTGTGTGTGTGTGTGTGTGTGTGTGTGTGAGTGTGTGTGTCTTACCTAACAGCAGCATGTCTTTGTCCTTACATTCCACCGTGTTCCACTCATTCCTACAGTTAGCCCATGGCAGTGAGCCCTTCAACGAAGCGAACAGGTAGTACAGTGTCCAGCACATTATAATATTATAGTATATGGCTATCAAGACAGATATTATCAACATGGCAATCCCGCAACCTAAAATAAATAAACGAGACGAAATATATAAATTACTCTTAAGAAAAAGGTAGAGAACTCATTATGATAAGCAATGAGGTTTTATTTTTGAATGTTCATTCGGTGGGAGTTGGAGGGGGGGGGCAGGTTACCTTGCAGCGCCGGGATGCATTTCCACACTGACACGGGCCCCTGGCTGGCAAACTGGCCCAGGGACACCTCCATTAAAAAGATGGGGATGCCAGCGATGCCCAGCATTGTCAGGTAGGGGATCAAAAAGGCTCCTGCAGGGGATGAAACAGCAGCTCTGGATTCATAATGCACTAATAACCCACAGTTTCATTAGTTACATTTATTAATGGATAAAAAACAACAGAAATTATATGTAAATGGCATCGAACATATATCCTCACAAATAAATAATAAGCTTTTATGACAAAGCTAATGGACTGTAATTTTTACTATTAATATGAATTCAACTGTGACACCTTTCACAGCTGTTTCTGGTGTAAATACATGATTTCAGTGCATTTACCCTGCTCTTTGTTTCTTCTTTTCGTTTTTTAAATGAAAATATTTACAAAAAGAATGATAAAATCTTACCCGAATAAGCTTTTATTTTATTTTATATATTTTAGTAAATAAAACATCTAAAAAAAACCACATTAAAAATAATTAAAAACTGATTTACAACGAAGGTAAATTGGCTTTTTCTGTGCTGTTTTTTTATTTTTTGTATTGTTTTGTATCGGGAATTAAGTTTGAGCCAGAAGTCTTACCTCCACCATTTTGGAAGGCAAGGTAAGGGAACCTCCACACGTTCCCCAGTCCCACCGCGTAGCCAACCATGGACAGAATAAAATCCATTTTATTGGACCAGTTTCCTCTGGCCTTATTCTCATCTCCCCCATCATCATCATCATCTTCACCCTAAGTGGAAACAAAACATTCATTTATTCTAGAAAAAAAAACTCACTTTGTCCCACCAACTTTAACCATTAAAAAAATAATAACAATAATATAAATACTGGGCCTAAAAATAACAGCAACCACCAACAAAAAAATCTATTTTCCCACCATTTTCCTCTCTAAATATTATATATTTCGTTCAAAGCAGCAGATTTCCAAAGACAAGCCTGAACACAACCTCCTCTTCAGCAGCTCCTCCAGGCCCATTATTAGAACCAAAGCACCTCCGAAATCTAAGATGCAAAGATTACGAATAAAAAAATACTAAAAATAAAATAAAAATGAGCAAATAGGAACAAAACGCACAATTATCCTGCAAAGAAATCATATTTAGACACAAACAAAAGCATGCATGGGAATGTGTGAGGGAGCGTGTGTGTGTGTGTGTGTGGGGGGGGGGGGGGGGTATGCCCTCGCGGGGAGAAGGAAACAATCCGCAGTCTCGTGTAACAGAGTTGTGTCCATCACCCGGATTACACCTGGGCTTCTGGGCCGTACCAAGTGTGTCTGTGGGGGGGAGAACCAAAACACCGCGAGAGCAGAACCGAGTCCTCTTCATTATTAATGGTTCCATTCTAAGTGTGAGCAAAAATCAGGCAGAACTAATCACCGGAAATGGGTTTTATATCTGTAAAAATAAATCACTCATTCATACATGATGCAGCTTTATGAACATTTAGCTGACAGAAGCGGGTCTGAAAGTTTTTTTTTGGTGGGGGGTGAAAGGATCAGATTGGTGCAGAGGGATCAGGATCCACCCATGTCCTTTACATGCAACTATCACCTTTTACACATGTTGGCCTAATAGCCTGCTGCACTATTTTAATGCTCCGCCACGTGGATTAACCATATCACGTATTTAAATAAAGATACTTTCTATGCTTTGGCCTCGTGCAGCTTTAAGGGTGTGTGAAGCTGCTGATTCAGCACCTTTTAAGGTTCCAGCTCAGCGTCACAGACTCCGGGTTCCCCCCTTTCACTCATCACACATGCGGCTCTCATAGCTCTGCTCTAAGAGCTCCCTGGGGGTGTTCGTTTTGTGCACCCCCCCCCCCCCCAGCAGGTTAATCCAGTCAGCGCCACATCCAACCCCGCACCTGCTCCGCGTAAAGGAAACGGTTCATTTAGCAGACTTACCCCCGCCACGGCGCCGGGCTGGACAGACGTGTTCCCATCTGTTCCCAGTACGATGGTGGTCTGGCTCATGGCCGTCCAGTTGCCCGCGGCGTTGTTCTGCTCCGCGGTGGCCCGGAGCGGGTCGCCGTACTGAGCGGACCCCCCACCGCGAGCCGAACCGGCGGAATCCTTCCTGAAGGCCGCGTTGGCGACGGCCACGGATCCGGTGGGGGCCGCCGGCGCGGCGCTTTTAAACGTCCCATACGCTTTGTTGCTGTCCAGTTCTCCCGGTTTATTCTCCGCGTTAGAAAAAGTTTTGCCTTCGTTGCAGGGAGGCTGAGGCGCCGGGTGGTGGTGGTGGTGGTGGTGAGGGGTGGGCGGCGCGCACGCAGCCGCGTTGTCTGCTTTGTTTGTTGTAAATCCCGCAGCTCCGTCGGGCTGCTGCGTCGGGATGTAGCCGGTGGGAGCGCTGGCGCTCGCCGGCTGTTTGGCCATTTCTCTCTGGTCAGAGAAATCCTGAAACATCGGAGTGACAGATGAGGACGGGAGGCAGCAGAGCGGCGGGAACCATGAAGCTGCAGCCCGGCGCGACGCCTTTCTGCAGCATGTTCTGGCTCTGGCTGCTCTATAGTTTCAGATCACAGTCTACAGAGTGTGTGTGTGTGTGTGTGTGTGTGTGTGTGTGTGTGTGTGTGTGTGTGTGTGTGTGTGTGTGTTGGAGGGAGGGGGGCTGCTTTGCCTCTCTAGTTCTCGCTTTCTGCAAGATTCTTTAATTTTACGCCCCATTTCCCCCTCATGTCATTCAGCCACACACATCCACTGATTTTTATGGGCAATAGACAAGCTGCTGCGGGTCTCCTCGGTGGGTCCGCTCCCCCCGGCAGGCATGCAAGATCACCGGCGTTACAGCAGTGAGCGGACCCGGGGCGGCGGAATTACAAATGACTCCCTGAAAATGTGGGCTTTGACGGGAGGGGGGGCGGGAAAGCAACCGGAAAAGCATCCAGTTTCTAAAAAAAAAGAAGAAGAAGAAAAAGGGGGGTGGTGTGTGGGTTCATTAAAAAAAAAACTGTTGATTAA
Source organism: Eutrigla gurnardus (assembly GCF_963514095.1). Lineage (NCBI taxonomy): Eukaryota > Metazoa > Chordata > Actinopteri > Perciformes > Triglidae > Eutrigla > Eutrigla gurnardus. The sequence goes on from NC_139915.1 coordinate 32,388,726, forward strand.
TGCTTAGTCGTTTTGTTAATTAGTGAGAGAGAAAACTGCACCTGCTTGTAATCGCTTCTCTTCAAACATAAAATAATAATTAAAAAAGTGGCACAATTGGCTAAAATGAATCTTCCAAATTCAAGCTTTTAAAAAATAAAAGATAAACTCGGGGTTTCGTGGGAGAATCAGGTGGAAAAAAAGAAAAAAAGTTTGCAACGTGGAGCCGAAGCTGCATTTCAGCACCACGGACAGCTCCGCGACAGAACAGCGACGTGCAGAACTGCTTTGAAAAAAGTGTCAAATTAACATGAAAACAGCTCAGAACAGTGCGTTAAACGTTAAAGTGCGGGTGTGAGAGTGAGAAGAAGGTCTTGCCGGACACTTACCATGTTTCGCAGGGAGAGAGAGATGTGCTGGCAGGCTTGGAAACAGCTGTAAAAGACGAGGAGCGGACTGGAAGCGGACTTGGCTGTCGCCGCGCAAAGCACCAAGTGCAAAGCTTTTCTAGAGCTGCGTGGGAAAGAGCGCGGCTTTGCGTCAGTGCAGCGCAAGGTGCCCTTCGCGTGACATTTTCTTGATAATAGGAGTTTGATAAATCATTGGCCTTGGATTCGGGATTTTTAAAGGGACAACCGGAGCCAAGACGACGGTGGGGGGGCAGGGAGGGGGGCGTGTGCGTGTGTTGCGTGCGTTTGTGGCTACGCACGGCATGCGTGATACAAAAAAAAAAAAAAACGCCAGGACGGACACTTTCCCAAGCTGATTAATACACTTGTCTCTAGGGATGTGTAGGTTTGCTTACGCGCAATCGCGGACGCGCACACACACACACACTCACAGCTCGTTTGGGATGAAGATTTCCAGGTTCAGGCTTTTAGATGGAATGCATCAAAGTGCATGAGGGTCTAACAATGTTTGCTTCTCTGCTACAGTACAGTTATACTCTGTTCATGGGAGGAATAAAAAGAAAACTTTGTTCTTTTCAGGCATAAACATAAAACCTGCAGATGAAACTACAGGAAGCGTTGGACACGTGTTTATTTAAATAGCAGGCTAATATATATTAAAGAAGGTTTATAAGATACTTTTAAATTGGAGAAGTTACATAGAAGGTTATAATCGGTCTGAACTATAAATAGTTTGTTTCCACTTGGTGTGTTTTACGCACGTCTCCGGGCTCCATACGTCCCTCCGTGCGTCACCAATAGGAGCATTGATCAAGTAAAAAAAAAAGAAAAAGAAAAGGCGTGCGAGGTCTTTGTCAAGCTACTCATTTGTTAAAGTCTTACGCAAGAAAGGAGGCCTCTTTTTCCCCCTCGTTTGAAACCACGTGTGTCAGGAGGAACCACTAGAGCCTGGATTGTAAGCAGTGACAGCAGAGGGGAGGAAGAAAAAAAAAGGTGCCATAGAGATTCTAAAAGACTGCATTGCGCATACCATCCTCCAAGTGAGCCTTCACACGGATCACACATGCATTATGGGAGTCATCGCAACTCAACAGAGACACGCGGCCTCGTGTTTCTCATCAATTAAGGGGAACTTAAAAAAAAAAACCTTCATTATAAACAGTTAAGGCCTCTATCACACAATCTCTAACACACACACACACACACACACACACACACACACACACACACACACACACACACACACACACACACACACTGAATGAAAATGAAAAGTGTCAAACGTGTTCCAGCAACATTGAAATCGTTTTTGCTGAATAAAGCGAAATAGCCCAGGCCGTCTCCTCTGATTGGCTGACACCAAATTGGACGCTAATCTCAGACCTGAGGAAACTAACCGCGTCGTTGCTTAGCAACCACGTTGTTTAGGCGATAAAGCCAATCAAAAAGCATATAATAATAATTATAATAATAATTTAAAAAAAAACACCATTGTGTCTTTTTTCATTATTTATATATACACATTAAAAATAGACCTACATATTTATATTTATATTTGTTTTAATATTAATAAACTAAACATAATTATAGGCTATACCTGGAGGATTGGCAGAAGAAGCAATGCCTCACGTTGAAGAACTATACTCTCATTGTAAAAAATATTTGTTATTCTATATTTTAATGCACTCAGCCAAATAAGCCTAGGGTGGCCTGTATGAGTAAAATAGCATATAAAAGTGTTATATTTGATTTGATATTAAAGCGTAAGGCAGGTTCCCCTCGGGTTCGTTGGTGGCTCAGTCGGCCCGCCTGTAAATCTCCGTCTCCAGATAAGAGGCAGCATTAGCCGCCACCTTCCCTTTAATTGCATTGTCAACAGAGAATAATTGTAATTGATTTCTGCTCGTCTTCCAGAGTCCGCTGAACACGCGGACTGCGCGCGCAGCACCTCACACGTCATACCAACACATCTTATATATATATATGTCTTTCTTATTCTTATGATGATGATTTTAAATCTTTCATTCAAAGTAGCGGCACAACGTGGTAGTTTTACAAATAAATACCACGTGGTTTTGTATCTATGACGGAATGTCCACAAAAAAAATAAAAAAAACACGTGGTTGCTATGTTTTTTTTGTTTTTTTTAACAATCAGTTCGTATTTAGAGAGTAAGCCGTGATCGGGAGCCGAGCCGACAGCCACGCGGAGGGGTTTCTCTGCTCGTGCTCGTTAATTACACGAGCTCGTGTAATTAATTGATCACTCCCACTGGCGCGTGAGTGATAAGAACCGCATCCGTCTGAAGCGCCTGGAAAGCAGTGATTCAGAGGAGGTGGTCACCCAGGGGCTGCTCATCATCATCATCATCATCATCATCATCATCATCAGTCCTGGGTGACCGAGCCGCTTAAATTCGGGGGATTTATTCAACCTCCAACACACTCTTATACTCCTTTGATGACTGGTCTTGAACGGCGCGTGTTCCAGCTGTCCAAAAATAAATAAATAAATAATAATAATAATAATAATAATAATAATAATAAATGAAGCACGTGTCCTTAAGCTCGTTTTTTAGGGACAATATAGTTTGATGATCCAACCCAAATAAAGGCCCTATAAATAAAAGCTGCATCTAAAGACAAAGTATGAATTCATTAAGCAAAGTTAAACAAAATGCTGCAAATCACTTTTTATGTGATGAACACGTTTCCTTATGAATGAGCCAAAAACTGACTGACAAAGTAAAACTGATTAAGTACTGACTATTGTAAATGACTGGCGGCCTTTTAAAGATTCCAACAGATCAGCCGGACTGTATTAATATAAAGCAGAAAGGTCACAGAATGGGCAGGAATCCTCTCCTCTTCCTCCTCTTCCTCACAGATTACTAAAGCTGAACTTCATGTTTGCATCGTCCAGGAAACTCCCATGCAGCTCAAAGTAACGAAGAACGGAGGTAAATGAAGATGATGAGTTTGGTTGGAACCACGGAGTCAGGATGGTTTTGGTAATTTTGCAGGTCTGAAAACTCAGATAAACGATCTTCATATTCCTGCACCGACGTTTCCCGTTTAAATGGTTTTATTTAAGATTTAAGAAAGCCAGGGTCGAAAAAAAAGGAGACGGATTGTAAAACCCCCTCAGGCAAATTTATGATTTATGATACTGAGCCATATAAATAAAACCAGACTTGAAATGCCCTTGAAACAAAGAATAAAAAGTTCCTGTATTCATTAAAACAAGGAGGACAACTTTGTTTAACGTGATGTTTTTTTATTATAACAAGGCACAGAAACAAAATTCAAAACATCTAAATCCGCCGTGAACGCATCAAAGGTCAAAAAGTGTGTTGTCCCATGCGACGGCTGGCGTTACTGCAGGCAGTATGTCAGCTTCCTGTCGCAGAGGTCAAAGGTGACCAACAGGGAGCGGGGGTCCCTCTTGTGTTTACGGACGCTGATCTTTCCTCGGAGCTCCTCCCCTGAAGACACAAAACATCCTCATGTCAGCTGGTTTCGGTCCTTTTTAAAGGTGCGATCATGGAAAACGTGGAAATCAAAAGCAGGATTTTTGTTCAGCTCAAAACAAACTTCAGGCAAAATCCTGTCAAGGCTTTTCAAATCAAAGGTTTCTTCTTCTTCACACCAACGTTTCTCAAGACACTCGACAATAAAACCTCGATGCAGAGACTGCAAGACGGAGGGAAGAGTTGGTTTTCTGAAGGCTTCCAGTCGGCGTTTCTAATGGCGGGAGGCCCACAGAACTGAAAATATATATACATTCTCAGTCTGAGACCAAGAGAAAGAATAGGAAATACTGTACGCAGGCCATATAAAGACGTTTTCAGGCCGAGGACCCCCAAGGCTGATAGAGACCCAGCGGAGGGACCCCCTATTATATATCATATAAACTTGTGTTAAACCAGGCTAATAATGAAGTATAGTCCAGCCTATAGTGGCATAAATAAGGTACTTTGTAATGAGGTATACAAATCTAAGCCATTAAAATAATAATTGTTGACAGATTCATATAATTATAGAACATATTGTACTTCTATATGGGTATTTCTACATCACAAGGTCACATTAGCACAATAAATAACATTTAAATGTGCTTATTAGATGTTTTAAATCATATTAATGTGTATCTTTGGACATTTTAAATGTTTAGAAGAAAAAAGGTTTGGGATGATTTTTTTGGGGACCTCCTGCTGTAACTCAGCGGACTGTTGAGTCCGTATCCACGGCAACTGCTTCAAAAGGAAATTATGAGTATAACTGGCCTTCTGTGCAGTTCATAGTCCAACACATTGAGCTGGAGGTGAAATCTATAGAAACAATAACAACCCCAAGCCTCATGGCTCCAACTGAAAGGATTAAAAACAACGGTTCACATAAAAAGGCTCGGTCACAGCTGGGCACTGTAGGCTTCAGCATCACTCACACGTGGCTGGGACTACTTTCAGCTGCGGATGAATACACGTTCTCTCTCTCCTTGAAACCCGTTGGTACTTTATTTCCACGTGTCTGAAGTGAATCGTGTTTTTAGGTTGTTTGAGTGTAAGTGCTTGGGTTTTGTTCACCTTTGAGAAAACTCAAGTACATGATTCCCGCCTGATAACCGTCCTCGGTAACGTCGGCGCCTTCACATCAGAGTCTTAAAGAAGAAACACGTCGCAAGGTGGACGACATCGATCAGCGTGTTCATAATAAAAAAGAGGAATGAATAAGTGCTCTTAAAGCAGAGATCCTCCCGACGCCCTGCGGCTGCTGAGCTCAGGCCTCTGCAGCAGGAGCTTCAAGGAAAGGATGATGTGTGTTAACGCAATGTGGTTTTAATGTATGTTAATAAGCAAAGAGTGTGCATGTGTGTGTGTGTGTGTGTGTGTGTGTGTGTGTGTGTGTGCTGGAAACCCTCCAGATGGCGGCGAGGAGGAAGTTTACAGTACGACGCACGAGCGAGCGGGAGAAGACGCCGATGATTATGACGCATAATCACTCTGATTAACTTCACGTTTGACTGCTGGAGGTAAATGAATGTTTACCCACACGGCAAACAAGCCCCCCCCCCCATCGCTGGAGGTTAGAGGAGGACAAGAAAAAAAAAATCGCTGACTGTGGCACTTTCTCCATCAAAGCGTTCGCCATCACTGCTGTCACGTCTCTCTCGTTACCATGCCAACGGATGGCGCCGCTCTACGGGTCTGGAAGTCCACTGCAGTGAGGATTTGGGCGCTGAATAGAAAGTCCTTCTGTCGGTGTTGTCAGACCGATAGCCGACGGGTTCAGAGATCGCAGAATCGTCAACGCTAATTAAAAAAGTCTATTAAAGCAAACAACAACTGGGACTCAAGAATGGCAGATACTCTGAAACAGGGCCTCGGCATGATGACCCCTTTAGTCCCAAGAGGGATCTGCCCAACGATCAAGGAATTCTAACTAAGAGCCACAGCATTGAGGGAAATTAGAAAAGTATCGCAATCGATCGTGAAGACGATACTGAGATCTCTCTTCCTCGTTCTGATAAGGAGTCTTGACGCAGCATTAACTCACTTTTTGCTGGCCAGAAATGGTGAGTTATCTTAATAGATATAATGACTTTGTGAAGGACTTTCAGTAGACAAAAGTTTTGGCTGAACTTCCTAAAAAGCTGAGAGCTCAGTTCAAGAGGAAATATCATGCTGTTCACTTGTATTTTGGGTTTCTACTTGTATTCACCCTCTATCTAAAACGCTCCCTTTAAATCCCTGTCTCTTTAAGACCCCCCTCCTGACAAGGCCAAGTCTGCTCCGGTTGGTTTGTGAGATAATGCGCACCTTTGCAAACGTAGTTCTGAAGCTGTGGGCGGACATAAAGATCCTGCATGTGAAATAGGAAGGGGAGTCAAATCTGAATCCCTCGGCAGCCCCAAGAAACAACAAACTGGTCTGTCTGATTTCATAGTTAGTGGGTCTGTCGGTGCTCCAGACACCCTAATGTTTGTGCACAAGCTTGAAAAAGTGAGTTTTCCTTGATATGTTCCCTTTAAAGTCCTAATCAATGTGAATGGTTTGATTTCTGGCTTTCTGGCTGTCCGAGGCTTGACCAGCAGCATCTCAGGTAGAAAAGTTGCACGGCTGGTAAAGGATGCTGCCAGTCCTCCCATCCATCACCAACTTAATGAACTGGTCGCCACTATGGACGCAAGACAACCCAACTGGAACAGAGAAGGTCACAGACACACGTCTGGTTGTGTTTCCTGTGTGGCTAAGCACTAGCTGAGGTCAAGAATGCCCCAAAACACAAACACTTTCTTTTATTCTGTAGGAAAGAGACTAGCTAAGATCTGGTAAAAGCTACTCTGGTGCTCATGGGAGGCAGCGGATGGCTGCAGTCAAACTCAAGTTGGCAAAAGGCCGATAAAGGTTAAAGGAATAATTGCTTGACCTTTCGTGGGACCCAAGACGTTTGCACTTCAACGTAACGTTGCAGAAAAACGGCCCGACGAAGCCCTCGCGTTTCACATTAAAGCACCGAAACAGACAAACATCCAGCGGCCGAAACGTTCCTGCCACTACGGCGATCAGTCAGACGGAGCTCCCCACGGAAGAGGCTTCAGTAAACTGGCCACCGCCATGCCGGGAGAAAGAGTTAACCATGTGTGGAAATGAGTCGGGGAAGGGAGCCGGGCTTTGGCCACCACGTCGTACATCAACATGCCAGTGTCATTAAGCACAACCGGGGCCGGCAGAAACCCCCGACGACGCCTTCCCCCATGAAATTACACTGGAAACACACCGCTCACATTAGTGCTTCATTTAAACCGCCGTCGTCTACATTGGAAACATTTAACTCCTACAGCAGCTCCAGTAGACGAGCACTTCCAACACTAAGGCTCTTATTTTATGTGTATTTTCACTGAAATATACTATATGTTCTTCAGTGGTATGGATTCACTCAAACTGTGTGTCCAAAGTGAAGGTGGATCTTGTTTTCTTTCTTTTTTTAATTGGAAAAAGATAGATTTACAAACAAACATTTTTTTTTTCAATTTTTGTTTTTTGCATAAACAGTAAAAGTAAGATATTCAAAATGTTAAATCCTTACAGACCCCCATCTTCACTTCTAGGGGCCCAATATACATTTCTGTAGGATCTTCCACTTTACAAAGGCCTGTCCATCCACATGTACCCCATCTACATACCTAGAACTATTTCCATTATCATTCTATCAACAGCAGTTTTCTTCCATGCCTTACTGCCATGTGCCCATCTCCCATTCTAATAGAAGTGTAACTATATATACATCAGAACAAAGGCAGCTTACCTATTTATTTCTGTGATGATATAAGAAGTCAAGTCATACAAATTCTGCTCATATCGGGGATCTAAATAGATCTGATGGTGGATTCAACTAATAATCCCTGGAAAAAGTGGAGGAGAAACAAATGTTCTTGCTGTAAAAGGGGGGATGGATGTTGGGATGAGATGCTGCAGACACTGCAGTGATGCTAGCGGCCACATTTCAGCCACATCTCCCTGACATCCTCCCTCTTGCTCGAGTCTACCTTCATGTTCTGCTTCTCGGGCCTTTCCCGTTCAGTGCATAGCTAAGCTGCCGAGCTGATGGGCGGTATACGCCGAGCGGTGGTGTGTTGAATTACAGCCACGGAGAACCTGAAGGTCGGCCACCGTTCGACAGCTCAAGGACCTTTTCTCCGAGTTCAAAAGAGGGGACGGGGTTGAGTGCGTGAGTGATCCAGGACGGCGAGGGCGGAGGGGAAGAGGAGGTTTAGAAGAGCTATGACACCACTCGGGTGAAAGTGGGTGGGAACAAAAAAACAAAAAAAATCCTGCAGCCGTCCAATGAAAGTCCAGATGAGAACAAACGCCCATGGGCGCAGGTAACCAGGCCAACGCCTCACCTTGAGGATCATGGGACTTTCTTACACAAAAAAAAGTGACCTCCTTTTTTCTGGGTACATTAAGGAGGTAAAGCTGTGAAAAAAAGAACCCCTCCTCTTCAATACTGGAGCTACACAAACACACCGGAGCATGACAAATGATTCGCTGTTTAATTTATTACGCTGCCAGCCGAGAGGATTTGCAGGGATGTTTTGTTCCAGCCTGCTGCGTGCTCTCTCTCCCATTCCCTCTCTCTCTCTCTCTCTCTCTCTCTCTCTGCCGGCACCTCCCACCAGAAGAAGCGCAGCCTCAGAGTTAATTACTGCTGCACTCGTACAAACACATCAAATAGGATTCAGTCTCTCGCCGTGATAAATCACCGCAGACACAGTCGGCATTAAAACAAACCGCTGGATGTTTACGCTCGGGCTCTCACTTCAGCCGATCAGAGCCGAGAGTCAACACACCCGGGAGGAGAGGCCGCTGTGTGTGTGTGTGTGTGTGTGTGTGTGTGTGTGAGAGAGAGAGAGAGAGTTTTGTCATCTTCAAGGTGACTTTAGAAAGTTTTCTCTCTTCCAGCCGGAGGGGATTTTTAGTATGGAAGCATTCAAGTATTCTTGTGAGTTACAGTGTGTAAAAGGAGCAGTGTGTGTGTGTGTGTGTGTGTGTGTGTGTGTGTGTGTGTGTGTGTTGTAAAAGTACACCATAGGAGTGAAAGCAGCCGGAATGCTGTTAAAAACTCAATTTCTGGTTTACAGCCCCTGGAGGAGGCTGGGGACCGTCAGGGTGCCGGGGTGGAGCGAGCACATCGAATACACAACCCTCACTCCCTCAGCTCACAAGCTTCCTCCTCCTCCTCCTCCTCCTTCTTCCTCCTCCTCCTCCTCCTTCTTCCTCCTCCTTCTTCCTCCTCCTCCTCCTCATACTCGGCTTGGTTCACGTAGGAAAGCACAGACTGATGTTTACACCCTTCATCTCAGGTTTAAGTCTGGACTACAGCTGGTTCTGAGGCTAACATGAAACTATGAGCTCAGATGTGTTTGTAAGACGACCTTTGCAACCCCTCCAATAAAATTACAGTTCCATAAACTTTATGTTTTAGGTTCTATGTGGTAACATATATTCTCCTGGATTACAATCACAGTATTAAGTGGTTAACGTTGGTATTACCGTACTGGTATTACCGTACTTGTATTACTTCCTTATATTTAGGCACCAGAACAACATTGTTTCTTTGAGTAAAACATCATAGTTTGGTTAGAAATTTAAAAAGTACGTTACATTGTACGTTACGTTGTATGCAACATGGTATGTTACGTTGTTCGTTACGTTGTTCATTACGTTGTATGTTACGTTGTTTGTTACTTTGTATGTAACGTTGTACGTTACTTTGTACGTTACATTGTACGTTACTTTGTACGTTACATTGTACGTTACGTTGTACGTTACGTTGTACGTAACGTTGTACGTTACGTTGTACGTTATGTAATTTAAGGGCGTTTTCACACCAGCATTACAACTCTATTGGTCTGAATTTCCATTCGGGGAAAAAAACAAGAAATAAACAAACAAGTAAAATAATTGGCACATCACTTTTCAATATCGCAATGGATGGACAATAACGCAGGTTGCTCTTGTGTCGGAAAGGAATGATCCTACCAATGACGCCCAACGGGAGCTAGTTTAATCCAAAAAGGTGCAAAGCTTCCTCCAGTCTGGCCGGATCGAGGTCGGACAAACGTAAAAATATGTTTCCCTCCAAAAGTACGAGATAATGCTGTTTCATTGGATATGGGAACACAATATTTAGGAGACCAGGCTGGCATTTTTATACACAACAGACTTTTAAGTATTATGACATTAAACATGTTTATTACACGCTACAAACAGCAATCTATTGATCTGACTATCGTGAGCCTCGTCCCAGTAACGGGGCTTGAAGTGAAAGTTTGTTCTCAGGGTCAGGGAAATCTAAATCATGGTCAATCTGCATGTGGATTAAGGAATCATCCATTTATCCATTATTCATACCCATGAAACGGGCAGAAGCCTTTGGCAGCAATGACCTACACAGGTCACCAACCTTCTGACAGTTTAGTGTTTCCAACGACCCAACCTGAATATCTCTAGATTTGACAGAGAACCGGGGGAAAGTTGGTGGATTTGGAGCTGTAGCACTAATGGAGGGTCTGAAACGGAAATCTTCCTGGGAGTATTAATGTGCTCAGTAACTGTTATGGCAATCTTCACATGAGATTTTAATATTCCTCTCGTCTAAATGGAAGCTTTGGCCGAAATGTTGGCAAAGGCAAAAAGGTCATTGAGGCACAACTAAACTTGAGATGTGCTCTATAAATAAACTTAACTTCCAACTTCTCATCGCTGCCGAGTTAAGACAAAAGTTCACGAGCTGATGTGCGAGGGAGCGATTCCATTATCCTGGAAACTGTTTAGTCGGGTGGCGTGAGAGAGGAGGTGAGCAAAAACTCCAATCATGTATCGCCACAAGTTTGAGAGCAAAAAGCAAGATAAAACATGGGCAAGTTGAGTAGTTTTAATCCACTCTTCCCAGATATCCTGTCACTGAACAAGGGCAGCATTCAGCACCACCATGCTGAATGCTGCCCTTGTTCAGTGACAGCTTTAAGCACCACCATGCTGAATGCTGTCACTGAACAAGGGCAGCATTCAGCATGGTGGTGCTTAAAGGCTTTTTAAGTTAGAATTAAATGTTTAGTTGTTCAGTTTGTGCCCCTGAAAAGGGACAAAACACGCTGAAGACCAGATGAAGAGGTCTACTTGTGTGATGTGCTTATAAACTGGGGACAAATCAATAGAAAAAAACAACACTGAGTGTCTTAGTAAAGTATTGATCCACTGTAAGCTGCTTGAACAGGTGCAATGCTGCCATAGATTCTGTGAAGTGTCTGAAACTCAACTTCTAAAAGACATTCCCTCGTTTGGCGGGCTATCTGACATTAGTCCAACATCACCATTCATCTGCATTCATTACGTTCCTCCGCTCCGGTCAAACAGCCAAAGAAGCCCCGACATCCTGCACCAGATAACCGAATCCTTTCCCCACTCCGGCAGCTCGGCTCTCGTCCTCGGCTCATTATCTGACCCGGCGATAGCGTTTGAGCAGCGTCAGAAGGTTTTTGAAGTTGTTATCGTCCTGGCTCCGAGCGCGGCTAAAGAGCCCCCGCCGGACGTCAAGCGCCTCGGCCCCTCCGCGGGTCATTTATTACAGTAGACTCCCATCTAATATCTGGTCAGCGGGTGGACAGCTGGCCGCCGGGCTCATCCATCCCCACATCGGCGGACACATCTGCGATTCCCATTATGATAGCACAGACGCTGACACACACAGACTCTCTCATATATAATGACGGAGCGCGTCGGTAACAGAAAAATGATCATTATGCATTTGTTTGCTATGATTCAATACACCAGAACCAATAACAAAAGGGTAAAATGTATTAAAGCTTTAACATTTACTGACCCAAACCACTCAGGAAGCTGGGATAAATGCTGTGTTTCCTTATCTTTGGAATAAACAGGACTGAGTATGAGTAGCATCACTATGGCTGAACGGATGGAGGAACCTTTGTTGGAGGTGAAAAGGTCTCCAGGATGAAAAGCCAGGATAAGATGTCAGTTTTTAATTTGGCCTCCTAGTTATTGCTTTTTTGAAATTCCTATTAGTACAGAAGATACACTAGAAGATATAATATAACTACAATATCAGTTTAGTATATATTAGCCATCAAAAGCTAGAGATCACATGACCAGTGAACTTAATTGGGTTAGTTATCAACTTTAAGATGAATAGAGAATTGACTTGATTTCACAAACTGGACTTTAATACCGACAGTGAAGTACGTCTTTATAAGAACAAGGTTTTCTGGTTATTGTCATATTTATTTATTTGAATTGACTGTTCATTTTTGTGTCTAACCCATAAGTTTGAAAATGCCAAAGCTGATTTATATGGTAAAAATAATAAAGTTAGTCATGGCTGCTTGATGACAGTTTCATTGTACATCAACAACACCAACAGAAGCTATATGATCTGCTGTGTTTTAACCCACAGAAAGTTATTTCAGAGAACATTTATGCTGCAGCAGGTAAACGGTACTTTAATCTGCTGATTAAATATTATATAAATATTCCAGCGGTCAGTTACAAAGCGCTCCTCCCGTAGCGAGTCGTGATTCAGAGGCCCGCAACCCGGCTATCAGATGAAGTTTTACACGCCGTCTGCGATGGCTGAGTGTGATTTGTTTTGATCCCCGGCTGTCTCTGTGGGTGACAGATAACGGGTGTCAACCAGCCTGAATACATCTCCACCGCAGCCCGGTTATCTGCCGCGGCTCGCTGTGACACGCCGCCGAGGCCCGCGGCACGGAGAGAAAGTAGACCCCTACGATACGCACCTAAGTGAAGCTCAGAATGGAACTTAACCACGCATGTAAACTCTTCTCAGCTACCGGGAAATGTACATGAGAGCTGACACAAGAACATCATGGCTCGTGTAAACAGAAAACTACAAAACACTGACCTGCTTGGACAGAGAAAGGCTTCTCCAGGAGGAAGATGGTCTGTTTCCAGTGCGTCTTTGTGTCCCGAGGACCCGTGGAGAACATCACCTGGTGTCAAAAACAAAGGAGCATCAATATCACAAACCGGTGCTCCGGTACACTTTTTCACGAAGCAAACCTTTTGGATGTTGAAATCTACTTTTAATAGAAATGCAGAATATGTTTTGGTAAAAGCAATGCGCAATACTAATGTTGGCTTACTGGAAACAATTCAAATTCATTAATTTAATGCAAGTCCATACCCGTAAGAGCAATACATTTTAAAAGTTGACAATAATAATATCCTGTATATATTCTGGAAATTGTCTATTATGTACACCATACATTCAACTCTATTTAACTTTCTTTAGATAGCCTTAGTGTTAATATCTTTTTTATATTGTACTTTTCTTGTTAATGCATGTTTATTATTTATTATCCTTATCTTTACTGTCTTGCTGCTGTAACGCTGTAAATTTCCCCACTGCGGGACAAATAAAGGACTATCTTATCTCATCTTATAAAACTGTAAGGACTCAAACTTACTGGAGGTGCTGGAGGAGTCTTGTTTGGATTTAAGGAACCAATTTTCTATTTCATCGTTTCTGTTACAGTAACTCCCCTCCATTTAAAGCTTAGTGTGCATTATAAACTAGACCCCACTGCAGCGTGTCCAGAAAGCAAACGTGTGGAGGTGGACATCTTACTGGACCATCCACAGCATGCAGTCTGAGTCTCAGGTACAATAGGAAGTGCAATCAAAAGGCATATCTGTGCTGCTCACAGAGCTTGGCATCGGCGGTTCCAACTGGCCGGCTCTGCTGGGTAAGTGCTTATATCAGCAGTCGGCTCCGACGCCCGTCGATTGCCAGCGAACGCCTCGGGGAGGAGGGACACGCTTAAGCGTGAACATAATTGAGTTTCCGTTAAATGGTCTTGGCTGTTGCCGCTGCCGCTTACCTTGTTGCCGCAGCCTTTGTCAAAGAAAATGTCAAAGTAGCCCACAATTGCCTGCAATGAAATATGAGGGGCGTGTTAGAATGTGACAGTACAATAAACCCCTGGATTTGTTTGACGACGCTGCAACTCTGACGAGCCGAGCCGAGGCAGAACAAGTCTCTGGGTTTTTAATGAGCAAGATACGCTGAATGAAATGGGGAGCTGCTGTGTTTGTGAGCACGGCAGTAAAAAGCAAACTGTTTGAATATTTACAGTTATCTTTACAGGACGGGAGATAAACACTGTGATGAGTTTGCGTGCTACCCTGTTACAGAGAGTGGGTTATCGATAGCTCTCCTTCCTCTCAAAACCAAACTGGGTTTCTCCTTCAGGCTGAGTCAACAGCAGCCCCCCCCACCCTCCCTCCCCTCATCTGGGAGACTTGTCACCGGACAAAAGAAACACATTATGAGGCAGCCGCCGACGACATCGAGGGGAAATTGCTGACAATTTATAAAAAAAAATTAAAAAAACGGGAAATTAGCAAAGGTGGCTATTTCGGTGACAGTGTTGCAGCAATGTGAAAAGCACAGGAAAATACACACCAAATGTGTTTTTTGGATAGCTGAGTATGAAGGTGTGTCGAAAAGGAAATTAGGCGACGAATCTCTGCTCTTTTGCAAAACAAAGAAGAAGAAACCAGCCTGTCTGAAGCTTCATAAAAGGTCTTTGTGACCAGAAATGTTTCTTTTCCTTCCTTTTCAATTCACAAAGTGGCTGCATGGAAATGAATACACTGTCTGCAGATATGGAGGAACAGAGCTATGAGAGTGAAACCCACAGCAAACTGAGGGAAAGTCCAGGGCCAGAGTGCCTGTAGGTGACCGTTGTCAGATATGTGGGGTAAAAAAAAAACACCCCCGGGCTTGTTTTCCTCCCATTCCCCCCCCTCACTGGAAGAAGAGAGGCACTCTATCAATCTCAGGAGCGCACTTGTAGTGGCAATGATGCAGAACTAATAGCTTTTAATCCTGACGCAGCTGACAACTTGGAGGCCAGCTCTGTGAGACAAAGAAGAGGCGAATCAATGGGAGGAGAGGGGAAGGGGGAAGGAGAGGGACAGAGGAAAGAGAGAGGGAATGTTGAAGAGGAAGGAGAGAGGCTGAAGCATCATTTGAAAGCTGGGAAGCCTCCTCTTTCCTTCTTTTTGTTATTGATTTGTGTGTACAGTACCATCTGTTCACAGCCTCCCGTTGGATTTAAAACCGGCCATGGGAGATGTGGGTTTTTTTATTATTCATAATGCATCTACACACACTCGATAATCACGATACCGTCAGAAGCCGTGTTCAACACACTCCCCGCACAGAGGCTTCAATCAACCTTTATCGACTCCGACAGGCAGGGGCGGCACGCTCGCTCACAACTAAACCGGCAGAAAAGAACCCAAAGTGGATAAAAGAGCATGTCAACCCGATGCAATTATGGCTTTTAATGAACGCCACGGAGACGCTCGCTACTGAGGTAATTAGGAAATTAGCCGTAATTACTCGTCAGGCAGAGCGGATTCACCTCTCTCAGCCGGGGAGGCAGAGATCATCGTCATCGCGCCTCGCCGATGACAACGCCTCGTAAGCGAGATTGATTGTCACTTGTGCAACGTGCAACTCTCACACGGCAGCCAGACAGGCAATTACAATTTAGGCCAGCGAGTGTAAATAAAAAATAAATAAAAAAAGAAGCTTGGCGTCTCACTGCTCCATTAAAGTCACATTTGAAAAGAGAGGAATCTATGCATGAAAAACACAAAAGATGTGAAAGAGCAATAAAGAGCACGATGACTCACGGCTGATACGGACCGAGCCGAGGCTTTGGTGCTGATTTAAACCGGGCTGATGGAGGAGTTCATCAAACTCCCTTTTGAAGGGACTTAATGATTGCTTTTACGACACCCGGTGAAACAGTACAGCAGGATTTATCAACTTTAACTCCAGATGGGAACTAAAAGCTGTTATTCAACTGTTAAAGGAGTTCGGCTGCAGCTTCCGTCGCTTGATAAGAATTCATCAATTTTTATTCATTTTCATTCCTGATTGTTGCTCTCAAACATCGATGCATGGACAGTAACATTACAGAGTAGAAGAACAGGGAATGAGGTCAACAGTAAATGCTGTAGAACCAAAACAATGAGCTCAAAGACACTATGGTCTTGGTCTCTTGACGACAACGCTGCTATCACATTTAATTACATAAAAACATATGAAACGTGGCCTCGGTTGTCGTCTTGTGTTTGAATAATAAACCCTGAATCTAAAAGTTTTGCACCCTCACAAACCTGTGTTTAAAATGTGTGTTCCACTAATTTATGGTCATTTTAACAGCGTTTTTATGTTGTATCAGAGGATTTTTGTAGACCCTGACAGATTAAGGCCTCGGTTTGAACACACATCCACACACACACACACACACACACAGGACGAATCAGAATACGGGCTTTTCATTCTCATCAGCGATTAGCCCGGGGCCCCGGCTCTGTCTGTGATAAGTGATGACAGTGGGCTTCCTGACGGCCCGCGGAGGAGGCTCTACACGGCAGCTCTCCGGCCCCCATTCTCCGGGAGGAGCAGGGGGAAAATTAATAATTATCATCATGGATAACACCAACAGGGAGCAATTCATCATCGCTCCCCTTTCGCCCGGCTGTGTGTCAGCGAGCTGCGTGGCCCGGCCAGATACTATTATACGATGTGGGGAGGGGGGGGGCTCTGAGGGGGAGGGGTTGTGGGAGAAGAGAGGGCCTAATGCGCTTTTGATGGGGTTTATCCAGGCGTGGAGGCTTCAAGCACGACCACCTCACGGGTGGGTTGGTGTGAATCCCCCTCCCCCGCTGCCACACCGGTGAGGTGGAGCCCGGATCTGCCTCTCCAACACACAACTGTACTGTACCAGCTGGAGAAGGTCCAGATTCACGCTGTGCAAACCAGACTGCTGGTCGAGGCGGTGAAGGTGGAGGGAAACGGAGTTATTTTATGACTATTGGGTTCCAATCCCTGCAGCCACTTCACGCTCTGCTTCCCGGCAGACTCTCCACTGTTTCTAACGCTCTCTGCTCACGTTGGTGAACACGGCTGGTTTGTGTCCAAGTCACCATATTGCAGATAAAGCCTCACGGATGTTAACTCCACCAACCAGTGAGGATACAGTTCACATCCACGTCTGTCCCAAAACATCACCGTTCATCATAGTTTGTAAACACCGATGATGTCTGATGGAATTTAAAAGCACACTCATCTGTGTTTATAGCCTACGTCCACCATTAACACAGGTTACTAAGCAACCACAGACGCACCGCAGTCACCAGCTAACACGGGCACTCATTAAAGTGGAACACCTGTTGCTCTGAAACGGTTGTGATCCTGACAGACAGACAGACAGACAGACAGACAGACAGACAGACAGACAGACAACCCACGGCTGTCAGCAACGCGGAGACAACCATGACAAGACCTTCATTGACTGCCACTATTGATAAAGGAAAGTAGCTAATTGCCCCAGAGCTACAGGGCTTTTTCTCTAGACTATTTTACTTTCCAAGTTTACTTTTGGTTGAACTCAAACTCAAGCGTGTGACACCTCTGCTGCATTAAAGCTTTTTGAAGTCTTTGTCTCCTAAGTCTCTGCAGTAAAACATCCTTCAATGGTCTGCTAAGTGTAACAATCTCCATCTGTGTTAGTTTAATTCACACGTTTGCTTATTTAGTTTAGTTCATGTTTTTCCGTTTCTAATTAGGAATGGCGCTCTCATGTACACGCGCACATGAACGCCCCTCCTCCACCAGGTGCTGGCTATTAGAAACACAGAACACAGTATTATGATGACTAATAAAAACAGGAGGGTAATCCAGCTCGATTAGGACCAGAATCCCCCGTTAAGAGGTGAGGATTATCTTCTAATGAAGGATTATCTGATGTTAGGAGCAGGTTTGACTATACTTTCATACTGTATCAATAATCTGGGACGTTCCACTTCTATCCCTCATAGCGATGACTCACATTTTTCAGCGTGGCTGAAAGTGATGCATGGAGCTCACGTTGGATGACAAGGTGATAAGGAAGGGTTTTTTAGTTGAGTGTTTACACACCGCTCGATGCCTCGTCTGTGATGGATCTCTTTTGAGTAACAATATGGAGTTCCTTCGTGAAGTCTGTGGATTATATTGACCCGGTCACGATTTCTGGTCAGATACATTGCTGTTGAGTTGTTCAAAGAGAAAATTAGAAGGTGGAGTAGACAAATAAAGTAGGTGGAGTACTCCACCGACGTATTGCATTTAGAGCGTAGAACGATGGCCGTTTCACGGTTTTTAAAAAAAGATCACGAGTGATCCAACACAACCAGCCATATTGTTCATGTGTTGTGTTCTTCTTCCTTGTCAAAACCTGGCAACTACAATACCCACAATGCAATTAAACCGCAGCCAATTTAGTAGCACCTTTCAATGTTAGCAATGCACGCTATATTCTTCACACTGTTGAGAGTTAAAGAGTGGATTCTTCCACTAACGATCCCCTTCTTAATGTGCTGAAAATTGTCCTTGAAGTTGACGAGTGCCTGCCCTGTCAGTCCAGAAGGCCACCCCCCCTCCCCACACACACACACACACATTTAAATGTGATGGAAAGCAGGTGAGAGATGGATTGCAGGGTCCTCTGCAGCGCTACAGTAGCTACCTCAGCAGCAGTGAGACAGCAGTGGTGAAATTAATTACAGACAGAAACGTATTCTCTCCTGCAACGCCATCCGCATACATAATGTCCAGCCTTCAGGAGGGGAGGAGGCACTTTTTGCTACCTGTTCTACAGTTTATGTCAACGGATCATGGAGCTGTGGGGCTAAAACAAAAAAACGGGGTATAAAAGATGGGTACAGAGTGTAAATGGAAGTTTCAGCACACATATATCCTGTATAAAAGGCACAGAGCATGCAAGACGTCAAAAGGGAAGCAAGGAAAGGAGGGATTAGAAAAAAACAAAGCACGAGAACGAGGATTAGTCTTGTGTGTGTGAACGGCACAGACGCAGGGGTTGTGCTGTTCATTTAATGCAAGGTTAGGCAGGCTGAGCTGATGAATGGACTGTCGACAGGAGAACAAAAGCAGGCGCTGCAGCTCTCCCTCACCGATCCCCGAGCACTGGTCCAGGAGCGGTTTACCCTTCACACATCCTAACTTTAACTACTACTGAGGAGCTGCAGCCAATACTGACTACAGATCAGTATCTTTATCGCAGCATCACCTGATTCCCCGCAGGTCAACACTCCGTGTGTAAATCGTGGGGGCGAGCAGGTTGGATAATCTACACGGGAGTACCTGCATCGAGTGTTACAGCACGACTGGATGATAAATCATATACATAAGTTATGACGACACACACAGTATGCATGCTGTTGCATATCAGCACGGCCGAGCGAGGGTGAGTGGAAACAGCAGAGAGATCCAATCATCCGTTTTGCTGCAGAGCCCCCGAACATGACTGGACGTACATCCTAGATATAGAAAACGGGATGTTTTCAATTACAGGGCAGAAAAGACAGGAAAAATGAGAGGACGTTTACAAATCCCATTAAATTCACCAGCCTCACCCGGGGAGCGCGGGCCAGATAATAACCACCTATTGATTATCCATTCAACCAATACGCCAGACAGTGCGGTAACGATGCGGCACACACACACACACACACACACACACACACACAAAGCTCCTCCGACACAATGGACTTTTCCCACAGACGGATCACTCCTCACAGTGCAGTGTCGGAGCCTGCAGTGGTGAGGCTGTAGTAGGGGTGGGAATGGCTGGGGAGGGGGGGGTTATGGTGGCTGCCAGCACCTCACCAAATAGACTCATAAACCACTCGCCATGCTTTGGTGCAGCCGACCCTCACTGAGGACACACGATCTGGTGTTGATGTCTTTGGTCAAGCTGACCTCCACTAACACACACCACGAGTCAAGGGTTCAGCTGAGTCATGGTATGTGTTATATGACTCATTATTTATTTTTTATCTTTGGGTTATTGAATTGCAACGTTAGAAAATCCACTGGTTTAAGATTTATTTGGACTTTGGACAGCGATGCATGAATATGTCGGGGGTTGAATCATCTTTTATGTTTGAAATGATCTGTTAGATTCATCAAAAGGATCAAAAGTACCGATCACAAAACATGAACTATCCCTGAGTAAGTACATATATCGCAGATCGGGATAAAAAAACGCTCATAATAAGTTGATCGTGGGGAATTTCCATTACGGGACAATCGTGAATATAGTCACACATAACTTGAAAAGGATGTCTTCCTTCTTATCATGATTGAGAAGTGGGAAATAGAAATTACAGAAAAAACGAAGTATTTAAATATATATGTATTTATATATATTTTTAGGGAAAATATCGTGAACAGCAATGATTTTGTGCCGGATCACCGTGACATGAAACGTGCGTGTCGCCCCGTGTCTATTCCTGACATCGTCCGACACTGACACGAGACAGTTTGATGCGTAGAGCATCATAGTGTCAACATTCACTATGTTGTGTGACATGTCATCCGAAAGTCACATTAGCCTCACTGCTGTGATTCCATCTGAAACTCTATTAAATGTCCGAGTGACAGGCATCCTCCAGAATTCAGAAACATGATCCGTCACCATGAGCTGACTGATTGGACTGCTCCGCTGGTCGTACTGCCTTGTTCCTTTAACACTAAACCTCTGATAAATGACAGGTGGATGTTTCCAGTCATTTTTTGTGCAGCTCCTTATAATGTCCTGTGTGTAGGAATCTAATGGCAGAAATGGAATATAATATCCATCATTGTGCTTTCATGAGTATAATCATAATTCGGAGAATCAATTGGAGTTTCCCCGACACGTTTGGAAGGGGAGGGGCGAGAGGAGGAGTATTCACTTGGTTGCAATCTGCAAACTCACCGGTAGATGCCACTAAATTCTACACACTGCACCTTTAACGTTTAACTTTTGGACTAATTAATAAAAGAAAAAACACGTACAGGTGAGAGCAAAATTATTTCTTCAAAATGCATTTTGCTGATTAAATAGTTCACACATTGAAGCCCTCTAGTGTCACAGGGAAGTGCTGCAGACTTGAAATACTTTCATTTAAATATCATTTCTGGAGATAAAGCACTTTATTTACAAACTTTACAACTGGATCCTCTTTGAGATGTCTGAGTCTCCATGTTTGTGAGGACTTACCGTGCATTCTGTGGTGTTTGTTATCTTCAGGCAGAAATCTGATGCAAACTCCAGCTCAGACAGACACACTCTGTTACAGTCAATCGTCTGTTGGAAGTGAGAAATAAACACAGCATATGATGCACCACTTTAAATATATATATTATATAGCCATACCAAACAACTTAACAACAAGAATAAGCAGGTATAGACGTTATCTGATGAAACATGGAACCATTTATAACCCAGAAAGTTGGTTCCCAGACAGAACAAACCATCTAGACCTTGTCTTAATAGTCTTTTGCGTCTATTATCATTAATAGTTGGTCCAATTTTTTTGTGATATTTCAAGATTTAATTATTTTTTCCAGCATTTCCACTCAGGTTTTTTCATGCACAAAATTAAAATGTGCATAAAACAAATCATATCATCCGCCTGATCCACAGGAGTAAAAACACAATAATAATAAGTATTATTATTATTAGCTTCAGATAGCTATCGTTTGGTTAGCAGAAAGCCAATAATAGAAAACATTTCTAAATCACAAAACAACACAGATAATGTCCTAAAAATGTCATTTCCTTATTCAGAGCGTGGTTACATGACAGAGGATGTTATGTGTGTGATATAACGGAGTAGGGGTGAGTATTGGCAAGAACCTCACAATACGTATCACGATACTTTGGTCACGATACGATACGTATCACCATATCACGATATTGGGATATAAATAAAGATGAAAACACAAGTACGTGTATATGTACATCAGATGATATTGATCAGAGGACAAATTGAGTCAAAACTATTTGATTCAAAACAGCCTCTCCATTTTATAAATTCCCATGAAATTCACTGGAATAAATATTGAAATAAAAGGATAAAGTACTGCATTCACAACGCGTCTAAACATGAATCTTTTTTTTAAATCGATCTTTGGAGTTGAAAAATCGATATTGTATTGGGTGGCAAAGTATCGCGATATATTGCTGTATTGATATTTTTACCCACCCCTATAACGGAGTATAGAAATGAACTTCATCTGAATCACAAATCAGAAAGAGCAGCTCCACCTACAGAACTGTGCTCGTACTGACTGGAACCTCCTGTTGGAGGCAGAATCCTTCTAAACTGTTCAAATGATGACTCTGGACAAGAAACACATTATAAGAGGCAGGTTTAAAGCTGCTTCAAGTGGTTGCAAGTTACACGTTCCTATCTGTTCTCGCTGAGAATAAAAAAACACACTCTTCTGTTTTGCAGGAATTTATAATTCCACGAAAGGGCTCTCAATTTTACGGAATAGCGGCCAGCCTTAATGGAATGTTATTGGATTGTATCAACGGGAGGCGCTAGATGAGAGTCCATGTAATTTGGGCAGCGGGGCTGTCTATTTGTCACTGGAGGGGAGAAACTATCGATTAGCGGATTCAAATTCCATTATATCAAGTTCTCTCCCCTCATTCATCACAGCCACAGACGGGTGGAGGACATGCTACTTAGCAGACGAGGCCGAGCGCCTGAGAAACACACCATGGTGTGAGAGACGAGGGGAAGAGCATTCCTGCACAGAAGGATCCCGGAGAGGCATCTGTGCTCTTATATGTCGGACTGTGTGTGTGTGTGTGTGTGTGTGTGTTATCTCTGTGTTACGTGTGTGTGCTTCCCCATCAGTGAAAACCGCTCTATCCACAGGGGGCTGAGAGTAATGAAGTTTCCTTAAGAGGAACTTAAACAAGGATTAGACAGATCAATCACCCAGCACTACAGCATCTCATACACACACACACACACACACACACACACACACACACCTTCAGGGTCCTCTCTCTCTCACACAGCTCTCATTCATCGTCTATAGCCGAACAGCTATATCCCCCCACACACGTAGCTTCCAAGACCCTTGTCCGTCAGGAATCAGACACGTTGTGTTGCCGATGTGCCGATACAGGTGTTAAATATATCAGATGTTGTGTAGTCGGTGTCATCCAACGTCGTACCTGTATGACTGCAGGTTCAGAGATGAGCGTGTCTGCTTTCACCACTTGCACAATCGCCTCGGGCACCACAGCCTTCTTCATGTTCGCCATGTTGAAGCCATACACGTCGTCCCAGAATGCAATGTACTCTCTGTGCTTCTCCTCGTCTCCAACTAGAGCCAGGCTGATGTTACAAAGGTCCGGGTAGACTGTGGAGGAAAAGAGAGGAGCAAAAGGGAGTCAAGGACGGATCCTAACAGAAGGAAAGTCATGAAAAACAGGTGAAACTATCTCCCTATATTATAATATTACGTCAACAACCTTATCTGTAATGTGACTACCCAAGAACAGCAGGGGGAGACCACCTGTGACACAGTAGCTCCTCCCTCCTGGCTGCAGTGCTGTTAGGGATGTTAGCCGGCCGGCAGCCACAGGAAGAACCCTGACAACCAGCCATCATAAAGACAACAACAACCCACAACCAGCAAGAGGCTTTTGTTCACAGCTGGATGAAACATTTTGTCACCTATAGATCCAACTTTTATAGTGATTTTCCAGAGAGACTGAAGATGGTGTCTAGTCAGTCAGAGAGGGGATATTACTAGAGATGGTCTCCAGTCATCTCTAGAGGGCGAGACACCATCTCTAGTCTAGAAATCTCTAGTCTAGAAATAGACTAGAGATGGTCTCTAGCTCTCTAGAGGTGGTCTCTAGCCCTCTATAGATGGCCATCACTAGATGGTTAGAGACCATTTCTAGTCTAGAAATATACTAGAGGTGGTCTCTAGTCATCTCTAGAGGGCTAGAGACCATCTCTAGTCTAGAAATAGACAAGAGATGGTCTCTAACCCTCTATAGATGGTCATCACTAGATGTCTGGAGACCATCTCTAGACTAGAGTTGGTCTCTAGCCCTCTAGAGGTGGTCTCTAGTCATCTCTAGAGGGCTAGAGGCCATCTTTAGTCTTAACATCTCTAGTCTATTTCTAGAGATGGTCTCTAGCCCTCTATAGATGGTCATCACTAGATGGCGAGAGACCATCTCTAGTCTAGAAATCTCTAGTATAGAGAAAGAAATCTCTAGTATAGAGATTTCTCTAGTATCTCTAGTATATATAGAGATTTCTCTAGTATAGCTATCTCTAGTATAGAGATTTCTAGACTAATCTCTAGTATAGAGATTTCTAGAGTATTTCTAGAGTATTTTTTGCATCTGACTGCGGTCGGTCTGCTCTTGGACTCCATCTACCAGCCCTATGAAGGCTTAAAAACGGTAGTTTTTATTGTGAGGTTTTGAATAATCTGCTGTATAAACTGCTGTATAACCAAGGTGAATTGACAATGCACTTGAATAGAGTCCGAATGTTGAAGCTAACAATGCACTACAGAACCCAAAGAAATGGGAGTACCGAACAAATGTATCACAGCTTTTGGAGGTCAAGTTTCAGTGGGCTCAACTCTTTAAAGGCTGCCTGGACATTGATGAGTGAATCCCTTTATGGATTTGTTTTCCTCTAAACTAAAGATCATTAATCATAACTAAAGGAAAGGGAGGGCAAATTCTGATCCCATAAACCTCTACTCTCAGCGCCGAGACAAGCTTAATATCAACAAATCTAATGGCTTGAAAACTATTCAACAAATTTAATCAGAGAACGCCTTAACATCTTGTGGGTGTGGAGCTTTGCATCAATTTCATGAGGCTGCCGCTATGATGAATGAATCCTTCACATGTGCACAAAAACGTGGCCCCGATAATCAGTTTGTCCTACTTTAACGCTTCATACTTTTACACTCTGTATGGCTAACATGTGGAGATCCAAATTCTATCACGTGGGATTGTTAAAGATCTAATTGTCCCCGGGGCACAAACACGCTAACATAACAGCCTCCACTCTTAAAGCTACAGTGTGCAGGAGTTAGTGGCATCTAGCAGTAAGGTTGCAGATTGCCCCTCCCTTTACAAGCGTGTCAGAGAGCTTCCGTGAACACTAAGGCCACGTTTACACATAGCAGGGTATTTAGAGAAATGAATATTTCCTCCCCTCCATTTTCAAAAATAACATTGTGCCCACAACATCGTTTTCAAAAGTTGTCATTTACATCAACCCGCATAAATCCGCCGTCGAGCGCCGTTTTAACTAAGCCGAACCTATGGGCGGCAGTGTAGGGAGAAGGATAAAGCCATGCAAGCCAATCAGATTCCTCAGAATCAACAACAACAAATAAGCGACTTCCTGTGAGAGAACGTAAAACCCCGTTTCTCCCAGTTGACATGAGTTTTTAGAAATAGTCGTTTTCTGTGATAAAAACAGGGTTTTCGTGTAAATGAGAAGCCAAACCGCGTGGAAATATCTGCGTTTTCCCTTCGTGTAAACGTGACTTAAAGCTCCTCTGTAGAGCCAGTGTTTGGTGTGTCCATGCTGGGCTACTGTAGGAACATGGTGGGGCAACACGCCGGACACATATTATGGGATGGTCATGGCTTCTTCAAGCAAACACAAAGACAAGATAACCATCATTTTGTCCATTAGCCCTTCATTGCTTCAGGTGGGAATGCTACTGAAACTTATCAATTTGCTCTGCCTCCAAAATAACAAAAAAAAAAAGGTGCGATCCTGGCCAAACACAGATCCATGACTTGCGGTGGAATAAACTGTAACAAGCTGTTGGGGAAACATTATTTGGAATCATTTGGAAGGTTTTGAAACTTCTGCCAGTGGCCATAACAGTGAAACACATGGTTTCACAGCTGACAGTGTCTCTATCACCTTAGAGAAATGGCTGCTGCTGAGAATCACCCTGGCTGGGTTTTGGTCAAACAAGTTTCTTAGTTGACTGAACCAGCAGCCTCAGAGAAAAAAAATCTTTCTGAAAAGATGAACGATGTCCGAAACGAGTTTCTATTTTCACATAAGCAGTTTAGCCGAGGCAGCAATTATTGGCGCTTCTCATATTACATACAACGCTGTCTATTGAATGAACATTAGCCATGTTTTGAATGAGCATTAAACATGAGCCTTAATGTCCTTTTCATTGTGTTTCCACATCTGAATAGATTCTTTTGGGTATGGGTAATATGCTTGGTGATTAAGCCAGAGTTGAGACGCTTGAAGCCATCGGTATCCCTACTGTGAAGTAACATTAGCCAACACAGAGGCCTCGGGCCTGAACTAGAGTTTAGAAATATGCTCATGAGGACATATCAAACAGTCAAAAAGACTGCATTTTTTTCTTTATTATGCTGGATATACCTGACCTAGCTATCATGATAAATTCTGGTGTGATTAGAACTGTATGCCTCCCCGACCCAATGATGGCACAGTGTCCAAGTGTGTGAAATTATTATAATTAGTATGGCCTTTGACTTCCAAAATCTAGTTCATCCTTGAAGTTGTTGGTTGCCTAAGATTTGAAGAAATTCACTTGAGGCATTCCTGGGCAAGGCGTTAGCTGTAGCTAGTGATAGCTGATAGTATTTATAAGAGGAACAATGTGTATTTTTTTATTTTGGGTGGAACTGTCCCTTTAAATAACTTATGGATATGAGAACAGCTGATTATGATGCAGGAGTGGTTTAAGACGTTTCTGTGAATGTTTTGATCGTTTTTCTGACAAACATAACGTTTACAAAATTCTATTCATACAAGACTTTTCCAAAGTTGTAATATTATTAATTGATATTATGTTTACAGGAATATTAATTGATATTATTATGTTTACAGGAAGAGGAAAGGAGGCTGTAACTTTGTCACTGTCTGTTTTTAGAAGTATCTGCCTGCCAATGAGCACGTTTATTTATTTTAGCCGGCGTGTGTGTTAGTGAGCGGTCTCAGTAACCTTCGACACAATCGCACCATAAAAACGTGTGAATGGATGGCGACAGCTCAGTGATGGGCAGCTCATGGCCTCTCATTATTAGCTGAATCCTGCTTGTGACCCTGTGAGTGTCACCATACGTAATGACCACACACACACACACACACACACGCACGCACGCACACGCACACACACACACACACACACACACACACACACACACACACACACACACACAGCAGATTTGTCACTTCATTTTACATTTACATTTACATTTAGGTCATTTAGCAGACGCTTTTGTCCAAAGCGACTTACAATAAGTACATTTGTCAAAAGAAGGAAACAAAGAAACCACGACGTATCATTGCCGATGCAGTAAGAGCTAAAAATAGAACAAGTGTTAGGTCCTCATCTGAGTAAAGTAGTACTTCAAGAGTAACAGTGCTACGATCCGAGTTTTTTTTTTTTTTTTTTTTGCGGGTGGGGGGGGGGGGGGGGGGGGGGTCGAGGGAGGGTGTTAGTGGGTCATGCTATGTAGAGTCGAGGTGAAGTCTGAACAGGTGAGTCTTGAGCCTTTTTCGGAAGATGGCAAATGACTCTGCTGTCCTGATATTGGTCGGGAGTTCGTTCCACCACTGAGGCGCCAGAACAGAGAAGAGTCTGGACTTTGCTGAGCGACATTTGTTTGATTTCAGCGATGGTGGTACCAGCCGGCCAGCTGAAGTAGAGGAGCGGAGTGCTCGCTTCGGGGCATGAGGTTTGACCAGTGTTTGAAGGTAGGCAGGTGCCGTTCCATTGATGGCCCTGAAGGCCAGTGTCATCGTCTTGAATTGGATGCGTGCTGCAACAGGGAGCCAGTGGAGGTCACGGAGGAGGGGGGTCACGTGGGAGAATTTGGGTAGGTTGAAGATAAGGCGTGCTGCAGCGTTCTGGATACGCTGCAATGGTTTAATCGCATAGGCCGGGAGTCCGGCCAGGAGAGAGTTGCAGTAGTCAAGGCGGGAGATGACCAGTGCTTGGACCAAGAGCTGCGTTGCATCCTTTGTGAGGAAGGTCCGAATCCTGCGGATATTGTAGAGGGCAAATCTGCAGGATCGGGCCACAGCAGTGATGTTGGGGGTGCAGGATAGTTGGTCATCGAGGATTACACCCAGGTTCCTCGCAGTTGAGGAAGGAAATACTGTGATGCCCTCAACAGTGACCGACAGGTCCATGTGAGGGCAGTCTTTCCCTGGGATGAAGAGGAGTTCGGTTTTATTCAGGTTAAGCTTGAGGTGATGTGCAGTTGTCCAGACAGAGATGTCAGCCAGACAGTCCGAGATGCGAGTTGCAATGTGAGCGTCAGAGGACGGGGGAAAAGAGAGGAACAGCTGGGTGTCATCAGCGTAGCAATGGTAGGAGAATCCATGCGATGTGATAACAGAACCTAGTGATCTGGTGTATAGTGAGAACAGAAGCGGTCCTAATACTGAGCCTTGAGGGACACCCGTGTCCAGAGAGCAGGGTTTGGACATAGAGCCATTCCATGTGACCTGAAAGGTGCGGTTTGTCAGGTATGATGTAAACCAGGTGAGAGCAGAGTCGGTTACTCTGATTACTGAACCGCGCGAGTAATTACGAGGGCCAGGTGAGAGGGGGTATGCTGATTGGGCAGAATCAGGACCGGCCCGTGTGAGACATGCACTGAAAAGGAAATGGAGACAGAGACACAAGTCTGCAATGGGGGGGGGGGGGGGGGGGGGGGGCTGTGGTGTGAATGGAGAGGGAGAAAGATGAAGAGGAAGAAAGAGGGGTGGTGGTGGTGGTGGGGGGGTACATGGGCGTCCCCAGATTCATGGCTTTGACATCTGCGTCCTTCTCGACTCGCTGCTCACAGCCCATTTGTCAAGCCCCCCCCACCCCCCCTCTTGCTCCCTCCATCTCCCCCATTGGCCGGCTGTGAAAGAGGGAAAGACGGTGTATGTGGGGGGGGGGGCATGGGACAAAACAGATCCCTTTTCCCTGGACGCTGTGCTGTGCCAGGCATGCAGGGACACATCTCAGGATGGGGGGGTAATGTAGTGGGGAGAATGAGTGAGGCGCTGCAGCTCTCCACTAATGTAGCTTAAACACACATACGGGGCTGCAGGGCCCGGCCTTGTACCGCAAAATCTGGAAATACATTTAACGTGACACAAAAACTGCTTTGGGATCGACATTCAATAAACTAAAAAAATAAAGTTTTGCATGTTTGTTTTGGTTATTGCATGAAGTCTGGCTGTACTGACATTCAAGAATATTCGCTCCACAGATTTGAACATAAAAACGGCCTTGGGCTTAAATATGACCAAAAACAACAACATGGAGGAGCAGTTTTTCATTGACACAGGTAACTAACCACTGTTTAGTGCCAGGCACCATGCATGCTGAATTAAGCTTGGAAAATTAACGGAATGTATCAAATTAGTGGTAAAACAAATCTTTTACTGAGCTAAATCTATGATTTTCAATCACATAATCCTATAATTTCATTGAGAACAGCAAAAACAAGCAATGATATTGAATCCAAAATTCAACCATTCAGCTTGCAGATGATAGTAGTTTATAAAGTGTTACTCCTTGAACGATAGTGAAGGAGGGTGAGGACCAGAGAGGAGGATCCTGCTGACCAGTCATTGTTTCAGGCTGTAACCCGTTCCCTTTGACTTTATATCCATATCAAAGCAGCTCCGTTGAAGTCGACGGGGCTACCAGACATTTTTCCTGGTTTTGAGTGGCAGTAGATCCAGATGGAGAAGGCGATCCTGGGAGCATCGGGGTTAAAGGCTCATGACGAACCATACGGCGTCCTCTGACCTGTCACTTTCTGCCTCACTCCGTTCACCCCATTGCCTGGCCGATCTCCCTCGCTAACAGATCCGTCTCTGTAGGTGGGGTCATTTTATGTCTGTTTCTCTGTGTGTGTGTTGAGACTGTGACCTTTCCCTTGTGTCCCAAGGAGCCAGTAAAGGCAGTGTGGTGGAACCGTTCCTTTGCTGGGTCACATTTGGCACAAGCCATTAAATCTGGTCAGTGACAGGGATGGGCTAGTCTGGCTTTGCCAGCGACTCCACAGTAGAAAGGTCTGGTTACAGTATATCGCATCTCCAGGATCAGGGGAAAAAAAACACTCTGGCTTGTTTGTATTTCTTTCAACCAATCACAAAGGTCTTGGGCGGGGCTAAGCTTGGGAAGCCGCTGTGGTGCGACAGCAAAATAGTGTCGGGAGGAAACTTGTTTGGATGGAACGTCGAGCCCCGTCATTAACATGTCTGATTCCCCGCAAAAGAAAACATAAAATCATATCCAGGATATCGACCTGATTATGTAGGGAAATATGTTCGACATGTTGCCTTTAAAGCAGCTGTTATGGAGTTGAGGTGAGCTGCTAAGCCTCCCCCCTCGGCTGTTTGTTACCCCACCTCTGGGTGATGCTCTGATTAGAAGGCTGAAACCTCATTTCCATGTCCTCGTTAAAAATAACAACTAAATAAAAACAACAACTCAAAGAAATCATGCTCATGTTTGAGAGTCAAACCCTCCATTCTGCCTCACACGTTTCTGGCTTTCATTATGTTACAGTATCAGCTTGGATTGCATACATCGAGTACTGCAATGCTTGCTGATTGTATTGATAGGTGTAGAATGTGACACACCCACTTGGAAATACTGTATACTTGTACTTGTAATAACCAGAGGGGCTGGCATGAGCAGTTTCTCCCTGCTGACGGATGACATTTAGAGTAAACCTGACCTCAGTGTTATGCTGCTGTAGCCCAATTATTCAATGGCAGGGGAAACAGCCTATACTGAGTAATAAAACACAACAATATTATATGAATTTGTATACTTATCCACTGTATGTAGAGGATTTTATTGAAAGTACAAATGTGGCGAAATTTGCTGATGAAAACTCTAAATGCTGTTTTTGCCGGGTATAACCAAATTCCGAATAAGACATTTTTAGGCGACTAAAAAGGTTTCTAGAACTGTAAACACACCCCGAAAGCGTTAAAGTAGTAAGATAAAAAAACTAAGACCATAAACTCATGTTTACAATGTTTTTCGGAGGTAATTAATTAAGTGGGTCGTAAGGTCATGTTCTCATATATTTCTATACAAACAGACTCCTTTTTGCAATCAGAGGAGTCGCCCTCTTGTGGCTATTAGAGAGAATGTTTAAGGCACTTCCGCTTAGCTTCACTCTCCAGGCTCAGAGGTTGCCGCCTGATTACAATACTGTTGCTTAAGGTGATATTACTTGCAGCACTGAGCCCACCCAAGGTGGTCTGACCTACTGTAGTTCCCCAGACCACTTCAAATATGTCAAGGTAGTCGAACACAGTTTAATCACTTTAGCTTTAGCTATAATTCACATTATGGGGAAATTAAATGACAACGGCATCCCTTAACTCTTAAGCAACACTACCCTCATATTGTGGTGAGAAGAAGATCAGACCTACCTGAACCATCGTCAGCCAGGTAGAGGTCTCTGGCGTACAAGACGGAGTCCAACATGGACTCAAACAGCAAGAAGTAACCCTGGAAAAAGAGAGGAAACACGCATCATTGTGGCTGCTGGGAAAAAGCAGCCGTCCCACAACATTATCTGGCACATTTGGCACTTCAAGGCAGGTAATAAATGTGTGCAGGGAGAGGACTACAGAACCGCTGGACAATCCAATTATTTTTTTTTAATTCAAGATCACTATGGTGGAAATCTGAATCAGCCTGCGACTGGGAGTTGAGTGATGTGCCCACGTGGTCTGCCACCCCAACATCCAACGGTTTGACCCTGGGTTGACCTCCTGTTCTGCTCCGGTAGACGGTACATTAACCGTGGTATTATTCCATTAATGCTGAAATTGAGTTTTGTCCACATCTTGTTGGCTTCGACCTGAGTGGCAGGTACTGCTGACAAATGCCTTTTTCAACCTCCTGCCCCTCCAACCAATCGGATATGTCCGCGCTGCAACGCTGGTCCCTTCAATATGCTATTTATGAGCACCACATTTTTTGGGCGGGTTCAAACATATGGGAGGGCATATCTCCATCTGGGACAAGGAGGTGGAGCAAAAATCACTACATGTTCTTTTGTACTGTAGCTGACGAACCATGTCTGTGACAACACTGACTGGCTGGAACAAAAACACGTATCAATGCTTTCTTGTCGGGGTTCTGCCATCAAAGCGAGAACACAACGAAAATAATGTCCAAAGTACAAATCCTTTCAGTTTTCAATCCGGGTATTCGGCTCCCATAATTTCCCCATCACAGTGATGGATTTGTCAACATGTTCACTGCAGATCTATGAACTCTTACATGCCTTGATATGGATTTCTGGTGCGGTTCTGATGGGCTATCTGACACCGACATTCATTCTGGAATAAATCACATTAGTGCTTAAATATGCAATTTTGCTCAGCTTTGCAGGTGCAGCATAGAGGAAAGAAGTGAAAACTAATTATCACAATCTGGATTTTATTTTCATAGCTCCGACCATCGGTTATGATGACAACAGACCTACTAATCATCTCAGAACACGGCATCGATTCTTAAAAATAGGTCCTAAAGGGAACAAACACGAGCAGTCGGATCATTGCAAACAAGGGCCGTATTCAAAATCCCACAAACGTACTGCACACATAATCAATCAGTATAGCCTGCAAACTGTCTACTAAATTAACTTTTATGTCGGCCATTACTAGCAGACAGTTAAGACTGAAGACTAATCAAGCAATATGTCACATGACTATATCAATCACAATGTTACCCGTCCAAGCTACCGTTTATTGTTTATCATGAATGTAAATCAACAAGAACATTCCATCCACTCCATTGATGAATTTGGGAGTTTGAACAATAAAAACCTTTACACACCGTTTTTTTTCCACCAATGTGATTAATTCACACGTCGATATATTTTTAAAATTGTTGTTTTTTGTCAACAAAAACGTGAGTGAATTGTTTCCAGAGCCAGGCTAACTTTTCCGAGCTAGCGCCCCCGTGGATTGTATACTATGTGTACAAAAACATGGTCCGAAGCAAGATGGCCAAGTTTGATGACTGCTTGACAAAGGCAGGTAGAACACACCTGATCCAGTCTTTCCATCCTTACCTACCAGAATAAAAGCCCCAGGGATGAAAAGTACACTGTGTAACTGTTTAAATCAAATCACTCAGAGGATTTATCTTTAAGGAAACTCAATAAAATCCTCAGACAGACAGCCAGTCGCTGCCTTCAGACGAGTATTTGTCATTTTCTTGTTGTTTATTCATAATGTGCCGATGTGTAGGGGCCTTAAGTGTGGAAAGATGAGAAGTTAGACTCCTGTATTCCTATTTCTTCTTTAAGGGAGGGGACAAGGAGAGTTGAGGGCCAAGACGAAAGATAACGACTGACTGAGGGGATGGGGTTTGTATGATTAAGAGGAAGAAGAGGAGGAGAGAGGAAGAGTGATGCAGTGGCCAGCAGAATAGTAATTCACCGAGATAAGAAGCTTATTATTCAAATAGAGACAACCTTTTATTGGAGAAAGGAGAGGAGAGCATGCGACAGACAAACAGGGAGGGGGGGCTCTGATTTATAACCAACTCCAAAATCGTCACCATCTCCGTCATGGGCCCGAGCTGATAATGATGACAGGGACGACGCTGATAGAACCCACTCTGCGAGGCGATAAAGGGGGGAACGTTCTCTCTGTTTATCGACGGCGGGACTGGTTCCCCAAACCCAAAGTCAAGCCGGCGAACGTGGTGCTGCTGACTGTCGTGGTCCAGCCGATGTCCTTACCCGGCGAGCGGGTCGTTTTTAAAACCCCTCACACAGAGAACACCAGCCTCGTAATTTAGATCCCAATTTCACGGGACGCTGCTTCTCTTGGAGGGAAGAGGATGTGAGCGGGAGAGAGATGCCCCACAGCAGAGTTGCCCCTTACTTTTATCGTCAACAATGCTCCAGGATTACTGCCCCCCCTGCTGCCTTCCATGTCCTCCCAGCAGCATGTACCACACCCCCCTAATTTATACATCTGCAATGTTAATTACCATAAACACAGAAATGCAGATCCACCTCAGTGCCGTTACAATGGGATGCAAGGAGGGCTGGAGGTAAAAAAAAAACTGATTAGATCTCGACATGAAAAATCAGCAGCGACAATCGGTTACTGAACACGGAGTCACTCCACATCCTGACTGGATGATGTAGCAGTTTTGGGCTGCGGCAGTGTAAACGATTCAAAGGTGTTGCATTACTTTTAATGGTAGGAAGGCCTCCTTCAGGGCAGTCGTCGCTGATATTTTAATCACGAGAACACAGCGCTCAAATGTAATGCCCCTCACGGTTTCATCAAACTCATTCCAACAGCGTTTTAATTAAAAATTCACATTTTAAAAAGGGATTCCTACCAATATTACACTGCAGGGCAGTGCGGCGCCGAGTCATCGTTTTATCCGTGTCTGACCAGTGAAGTTTGTCCATTTTATTCCACATTTTGGATTTTTTTTTTTTCATTCCACAAAATGTGCAAGCTGTTAAAAAGTTTCAGGTGAAAAACTGAACCAAAAAAAATCACTTCTCAGTCATAAGTCATAATAATAAAGTTTGGTTCAAAGCCCAGTGCTTTTTTGGGGACAAGTCGGGACAAGCCTGCACGGTCAGAACAAATTTGAACATTTTGCACACATCTACACCCTCTTATGAGTTTCCGTCGCATGGATGCTTTGGCTTTAGCGCGAGGAAGGAGCTCGGCTTTACTGTCAGGCAGCCGGTTGGTGCAGGCGATGCTCTGCAGTAAAGTCACTGTGCATTACAATAAAAGAGACTAATGAAAACCTAATGAGAATGGGCTGGAGCAGCTTATACACATTAACAAAATTAGCATATAAAACTAATTCCCGAGTGGGCGACCATATACACACATTCACACGCACACATACAGCTCTATATATGCACCAAACAAAGTGCAAATACAGCTGTGCATTGTGGATCCGTCACTGCCCTTAACTTCACACAAACGCTATTAACTTTGAGTTAGATTTCTAATCTCTGCAGAGATAACTTTTATCATGACTCCTGCAATGTTGTCCTGCCTTTAGTCGCTGGAGGGAGAATGGGGGGGAAAGGGCTTCTACAATTTACAGATTGTCACGTCCATCAACCCCTGGGAGAGTGAATGGCTGTCAATTAAAAAGGTACCAAGAGGCGTTTTTGGGTAGAAAATCTGCATCAGCAGTTTACACTTTCCTCCGCCCTCCGGTACCTCCTCTCTGCTGCTGCACTCAACGTACGTCTTCCTCAATTACTGCGGATCATCATCACTCCCAGTCCCAGAAGGGCCAAGGCAAAACAAAGGAGATTGTGTGCGTGCAGGGATGTGTGGGCTTTTCTGGGAGTACTTCCACGCTCGACTGAACACTGAAGGCAGCGCCTCTTCGTCACCCACGCCTCTTCTATACCGGTCTACGGGCAGGTGACACCAAATTAGCATAAACATATCACACTCGTCCGAGTAATAGATATTTGCTGCGTTAACGCTCGGCGAGTGTACGTTGTGCAGGGTTTCCAATAACATCCTAATTTCCATTTAAAGGCATTCAAATGAGAGATAAGGGAACAGATAGTGTAAGGGCAATGTCATTTGCAGTATAGCTACAAGGTTATTAGAAGCGTAGAAGGGAAATCAATGATAAGAACATCAGAAGATGGTACGGTCATTTTCATGGCCGGTAAAACACTGTAATCAAGAATGGAAAGGATTTTAAGACATGAAAGATTGGAAGGAAAATGCCACATTTTCACTAGGATGTGTGCATGGATGCATAATATTTAGATTTATTCCCCAAATTTGATCTAATGACGAGGAATTAGCTGTGCAGCTCACGCAGAGAAGGCGGTGGATTACTGTCGAGTTACGCTTCAAGTTTAGCGGCTCTTCAAAGAAAGAAACAAATAACTATTTGCTGTTGAAGAGAGTATTTATCTAAATACTAATGAACAAAATAATGAATGTGTGGAGCTCGACTCAATTAACCGTCTTGTTGGGTTTTACAGGCTTTTTGTGGCTCCAATTAGCAGAGAAACTCTTGTAGACGACGAGATTAGATAATCTGATATTTAATACGGATCGTTTTCCGATGTATGGATTTAGGGAAAGGCACCTCGACGTAAAAAAAACTCTGTTTTTTGTTTTCAGGTCAAAGTCAAAGCAGCATAAAAATAAAACATCGCCTGCCTTTGTGTGCCTTTGCGGAATAAAAAAAGTTATAGCTGAGAATTGACACATAGCCCATAAAAATCCTAATATGCTTGTATTCGGCGGTGTACTTGTCCATGCATCCGCGAGCCGTTATTAAATTCATCATTTTGAGGGAACATTGAGGCCATTTCTCTCCACAAAAACAATGTCAACTGAGCGATGCAGGATTATGGCTTCGGGTTTATGAGAATGTCTGTTTGAGGGATATTTCAGGTCGTCGGGTTCATGTTCTGCATGTAGCGTTGTTATTCAAACCAGAGAGCAGTTACTCCGTTTCCTCGGGTTGTTTTGACCACATGAGGGAAATGCAATATATGCAGTATGTTACATAGTATTGAATTGCACTGTGGTTCTTTATATACCTCTGTGCTTGTTGTAAATGGCCGCCTATATGGCCACATGCCTATGCTTCACTAGGCACGAAGGGGGGAAATGAAACCATATAAAACAGAGGGGTGGTGTACTAACAGGAGACGTGTCTCTCTGACTTGTAGATTGACACATTTATGAAAATATAAGCCGTTGTGATGTGAGAGATGGGTGACTGGCGATTTAAAAAAAATAAAACGGAATCCATTACCCAGGTAAAAATCTTAGCAATGCTAGGTGTAAAGCAAGGACTACGTTCACCATTTCCTTTTGTTTTCATTTCCTAAATATGTCAAATAAGCAAATACGCAGCAATTGGCATTTTCTTCTGAAGTTTACAATATGGCTGCCTTGTTTGACCAGATATTCTGAGCTTTGTAGCGGTTGGACAGAAACTCAGTGTATGATTACAGTCAAGTGAAGCCGGGAAGAAAAAGATTGGCCGGGTTGTGTACTGGTAGCTGCTTTAGCTGATGGGAGTTAGCCAATCACACCATTAAAAACAATGAAAGTGAGCCACACAGCAGCTGTGCAGTGGTAGCTCCTTTAGCAGTTAGCTAAACACACACCGTCCAATCCGTTGCCCACCAAATTAAAGCTGCACCGGTACGGGTATCAGATGTTGGTCTACGGACTCAAACAGCTGGATCGCTCTCGTAACAAGATACCATTATTACAAAGCAATGTTAAAGTCAAGCCAGATGTTGCCTTCCACATTAAAGAATGATTCCAGTCTCTTCCACACAGTGAGGCATACATATATCTTCAATATCATATCAATACTCAGTAAGCCCCAGTATCCGTATCAGTATCAGGACTGAAGAAGTCAGACTGGTGCATTCCTAAGCCAAACACACTGCAAACTGTTATCCCCCCCATCTGTGGGTGCAGAGCAGCAGATGGGTGGTCGGACAGGCATCACCACTAACGGCCCCTACCGACCAGAGGCTTGATAACAACGGTGAGTGTGGAGTCGACGGCAGAATAAAACAAGCAATAAAAAGGTGTTTTGAGAAAGTGTGAGACTCCAGAACCACAAGAGTCCCTTGAGCACGCGGCGACCCAGAAGATTATACAGTTTGCTGTAGCAGCATGTGACATTAGCCCGTGGAAAGATAGAGCGGTGCACACTCACTCACTCACGATCGCTTCATCATCCTGGTATAGATAATAACATTTATGGGTGTTTAAACTTACCAAAAATACTCAGAAATAACCGATTGGTACACCAGACAGCTGGCCAAAAACACTACCTGAATCCTGAGAGTGTGTGTGTGAGTGTGTGTGCGTGTGTGTGTGTGTGTGTGTGACTGACAGTCAGTCAGACTGAAGGACAGCATGACTGATGACTACCGCCCTCTTCTTGGGCAGGTGAGCATCCAGCACTGATAATGAGGCTAAAGAGGAAGAGCTGCTATTAATTTGACTTCACACCTCTACCGCACACAAATATTCAAGACTCATTGTGTGTGTGTGTGTGTGTGTGTGTGTGTGTGTGTGTGTGTGTGTGTGTGTGTGTGTGTGTGTGTGTGTGTGTGTGTGTGTGTGTGTGTGTGTGTGCCAAGGATACTTCATTTGTAGTCAAACTATGTTCACACTTCAAGGTAAAATATCACGATGTGGGCACAAAGAAATCCTCGGCAGCAGCAGAAGTTCCTTTGACACTTCCATTGTTCAGGGTTCCTCTCACACTTTTAATGAAACTGAACCGTGGAGGACCCATCTGATATTCTGGGACAGTTTCCTTCCAAGGTGAGTTACCACATACCTCAACGAGCCCGGGGACACTGGCCTTCGCCTCCGTGTACAAACTGTTATCAAGAAGACGATGTATGACGCGGGTTCAGCATCCGCACCGAGAGACGACGTATTTCTTTCAAGGAAAAGGCAACACTTTCCATCATCGTCTTCTGTATCGCCAGTTTGTGCACAATGTAATGAAGAATTGGAAAAGCAATTTCATACTCGGACCCAATCTTTCAGCCCATATCTCGAGTTGTTTGGCAGGGGCTACTGTTGCATTTCTTTTTTAAAGATTCATAATATTCAATAAAAAAAACCTGTTGTGTCACAACTTTTAGAGGAGGCAGGAAAGGACGGGAAAATGGTGACTTCAAGGAGACAACAAGCCGGTTTCATGGACAAGAGAAATGGAGAAAATGTTCATTCAAAATGGAACCACGACCACCAATATATCCATCATAACCAAAGAGAAAGGTATTCATGACGGTAAGCTGCTATTATTTCTGCCATTACTGTTACTACTGTTATTACTGCTCTGATCGCATCATTTCTGTCATATTG
Organism: Eutrigla gurnardus; assembly: GCF_963514095.1. Lineage (NCBI taxonomy): Eukaryota > Metazoa > Chordata > Actinopteri > Perciformes > Triglidae > Eutrigla > Eutrigla gurnardus. The sequence goes on from NC_139915.1 coordinate 32,427,513, forward strand.
ATCGACTATGCCATATGCCATATGCTGGACAGATTGTAAACCCCTCTGAGGCAAACGTGTGATTCTGGGTTGTATGAATACATTGAATGGATATTCTGAGTCATTTTTAAGCACAGCAGTTTTAACAGATTTCAACCTATTAATCAACGACTGCACGGATGTGCATACCTCATACCATTGCTACCAACGGATACATATATTATATGATCACTGAACAAATTTCACGATCAGCAGATTTATTAGCAATTTAGCTTTTCAAAGGTTGCTAAAAAAAAAATCACATATCTGCAATCATTAAATCGTGTGGTTCGTCCGTTTGATTTCACACTCATGGATTGAGATCCACCTTTCGGTTCGGTCATTTGGTCCACGCCGGCGCTCCATTGACAGTTTTCACACCAGCTCAAACGAAGCACACAAATCGGGTAAATGGACCTGAGCTGGCTTTGGCCAGATTAGGTGTGAAAGCAACCCAACGTTGCTCAAAACACAGAATGTCTCCCGGCTGCATTTGCAACTTTTGCGATTTCTTGCGAAATGAAGGGACTGGTAGTCTTAGGGACCGGAATCACCTTGAATATAAATTGGCCATTGACAATGGAGGCCCTCAGCACACACACAAGGATGCACCCCATGAAGGAGTCGAGGTAGGATAGCTGGAAAGTGCCGATCAAGGGAGTGAATGAGACGAAATGTGCAAGAATGCATAGAAAACCCTTGTGAACATTTGCTGCGATGTAAACTTTGCTTGTGGTTTTGTCACCAGGGTGTGCTCTTTATTCCTTCAAGGCTCCGGTTCCTAAAGCTACCTCTAGTGTTACGTAACAAAAGTTTGTTAAAGCCAACTCCCGTCTGACGGCCGACTCTCGTTTCGGTGCCACCGAACACCGTCAAGCTAGCAGGCCCATCACCTGTGATTGATCTGGGAGTGACGGTCTTTATTTAGCCTTGGGTGGACTCGGGCTCTCCTCCTTCCCGTCAGCCCCCCACTCTCTTATCTGCTCTGGACTGTTTGTTTAGTTCCCGTGTGCTGAGAAAGAACCGATCAATGCTGTGAGTTATGAAATGACAGCGGGCGCTGCTGAAGGCAGTCTCTCAAACGCTGCCACGGCAGACAGACACTCATTTGGCCCGTTTTCATCCAGCGCCGCCGCCGCCGCCGCAGATACAACACATTCATCACGCATCTCTGTCTATTAGCCCTGTAACCACCGCGCCGGCTCGGCCAGCACTTCAGTGGATTAATCCTTCGTTTCGCCTCCATAAACAGCCTTAACTTAACTTATTACTTCTTTATTTCTTTAAAACTTGCAATGTGACCGGTATGAAGCTCTAATTTGCTGGAATATGGATATTTAAATAAAACTCATAATTAACTAACATTTCTTTTAGTTCCGATGATACTTTACATTTAAATAAAAATCTCTCCAATAAAAATGTGAGTATTCTCGTCTTTAACGACATGATATAAAACATCTACTGCAATGCAAGACTGTTTAAAACAACATCTGCTAAGACCCAGACGCCAAATTAAAATGTGTGTGCTTTTCTGCAAATCACGGACACATTGAATCGACAATTCTGAACCAAAAATAGGTTCCATTTAAAGGTCTACGTGTACGTCAAATATCATGTTTTGGGTTTAAAAAAGCACGTTACATTTGGTTTCATGTGGAACATGAACACGGGTCTCCTGGGTGAAAGATTGGGGGTTAAATTAATTTGCTTATGTCGTGTTCTACAGAGAAAAGCTCATGTTCAGTTAATTTGTAGTTGATTTATTGTCAAGCAAGGAGTTTCCCCCTTCTTCCAGTCTTTAAGCTAAGCCTAATATTGCTTTTCATATTTAACTCTCAGGAAAATCCAAAATAAGCACAAAATATGAAGAGTTTCCCTAAACTCCAAGTTCAGCAAAGTGCGTTTAGAGATAATTAACTTTGATGGTGCCAGTTGGATCTGAACAAATAGTGGTTTTTAAAGGGACAATTTAAAAAGAACCAGAGACACTGGGTTGTAATCAGCTGATTTACCTTTTTAACATATAAAAACACCAGAATCCTAAACAATTTTCACTCTTTTTGCCAAGATACTGAATTGAGCACCCCTGATAACAGAATTGGGACTCTAATTTAATAGTGCGCCCCCTGCTGGTATGAAGAGTAATTTCCTCTCATCCATGCGCGGATGTACGTGAGGCCATTACCTCGCTGCTATTTGATGCTAGTTCGGTATTTGTGGGCATTTAAAAAGGTACCTTGTGGAGTTTTTGATCACTGCCAGAACTACGGAGAAACGTTGGTCCATTCATTGTGAACGTCTTGAATGTAAACTCTTTGACGTTGCAACAAGCCGTCATTCTGTTCTTCCCGTTATTTCCTGTTTTTTGAACATTATGTACTGCATTTGTTCACAGCCCCCCCCCTGGAATTAATGCCTTTCCAAAGCCCCGTACATTTTTCACTGAATTCCTTCCACTCGATATAGACTACTTTCCAGGCCAGAGAACAACATTTTCAATCATAACACGTGGTGATAGATTAATGTAGTTTTTGCTTTGCTTTTTTTCTTAAAGAGTGATGGTTTTCTTTGCCACAGTAAACCCAAGGCTCTCTCGATCCACAGAGCATGGATTTGTAGACCTATTCACTACAGCTTACTATGATTACACTGTTTAATGACAACAAAGTGTTGTGATATATTCTCTACAAAGACTAATCAGAGTGTAGCTGCATGAAAGGTTTTCAGTTGGGGAGTTTTTCCCCTCAAACCGTTACCTTTTATTTCATCAATCCGACATCGATACAAACCAGAGGAAGGAATACAACGCCAGCAACTTCTCTGCACTGGATGCTAATCTATTCTTAGTCCCACAAATCCCACCTGTGCATGTCTGCCATTGCTTTGACCCAATTTGGCCGGAGCAAGCCTCGGTTGTGGATGCGAGTGTGTTTATTTTGAGCCAATTACATCAGAGGCAGCATTAAAGCAATGTCAGGCCAAGGTATTAAACCCTGATCAAAGTCACTCAGATGCAGCATTTTGAATGTTGTTCTGCTTCCATTATTTGCCTGATAACAGGAAGTGTTTGAGGTGTACAGAGAGTGGAGTTAAGAATAATCAAATATACTTTAAAGTTATAATCCTTAACATTTCAACATATACTGGTGTGATACACAACCCTGAAACATGAAACTAACCCACTGTCACTGTGACTTTTTTTATGATTAGTGTTTATATGCGTAAATCTCAGTGATATATTTGCATTTCCTGTGACTGAAGCATAAGTTGAGAGCTTTTAATGTGAACTAGCAGCAGTTTGCATTAGTAGTACCTTAATAAAGCTTAGTTACAGCTGTAAACAGTAAGGCTGATATGAAGTAATTCTATGCGAGCATCGTTTCCTGTGAGTCCAGCGTGGGAATGCCAGACTCCACCTCCGCCAGTGAAAACGACTATGTAGAAAGGTAATGACTGAATGAAGACGGAAACAATTCAGGGGTTAAATTAGGTTCTCCTTCCTAGACTAGCTGTATTTTGAGAAATATTTAAAAACTAATAGATTTAATAAGTGATTTATATGACAATAAAAAAACAATCATAGAAAACAAAAAGGCAGGGACGTATTCCTGTCACGATGGGACACCACCTGGCTGAAAGACGAAGCCTTAAAGTCCAATACACTCTAGTGTTAAACTTCTGTGACAACCATAATTTTTTCCATTTTATACAGGCGGATCGGAGGGCAGCTTTTGAAGTTCTGGCCACTGAGAAATGTCTGCCATCAGCGCCATGATGAGAAGTGACTGGAGGATTCTTAGATTTATTAGCGCTCTGTGAGCTTGTGTCACCGGAGATTACGCCCCCTATCCTTCACCGCTCCACCGGCACGTCAACCACCCAATTTTCAATTTCCCTGGCGAGAGGATGGGAAGGCTCTAGCTGGCGACCCCTGCTTGTGACCCTGGGTTTTCACGATGGATGGGGGAGGTGGAGGGGGGACAGATACGGGATGCTCATGAATTAGGGATGACTTCAGCGGTGCGTTCAACTTTGGCCGTCCTGCCTGTATCGCCACAGAGAATCTGGCTGATAAATGGGCATCAAGGGGAAGGAAGACTGCTCTTCCTGGTTAGCTATTCAGAGGAGCTCATGGTCGAGTTAAGGCCCCGTTTAAGCCATGTTTAAAACATGCATCACTGCTGATGGCACCTTGGGATTCGGCAAGCTCATTGGCCGGCGAGGGAACCAATCTGAGATGAGGTCGATCATCTGCATTTTGGGGTGAACGTGTTGCAGAGAGTTCAAAGACTGTTGGATGGGAAATTAACTCCCAAGATGTTTTCACACCACATGTGAGCCTTGGATTGGGTCAAAAAAGTAGATGCATCTGTAAGTATATTGGTGACACAGCAACAATTTCTTTATTAAAGTTTATTGTAGGGACCTACTGAAACAAGTACTATTTAGGGAATTCATGAGGCTCCAGTTATGGACTGGTTTGGCCGACGTGAACAAGTGAAAACGGAGACATTGTTAACGTTATTGCTTAAACCTGTACTGTTCCTACGAAAAGTAAAACGTCTTCTGTTGGTTTTCATGGACTGATTGGATGGATTGGAGTTATCTGAACCTGAGAAGGTATCGTCATGATGTCCACGCTTTAGTCATTTGTCATTATTACGCAACATCTCCTCTTCTATGCTAACTATGCCATGAAAAAAAGCAATAAGGTGATCAATGACAGGATCTGATTCCGACCTGAAATGCATTTAACCAAACAACGACGTCCCAGAACCCAAACGCATCCTTGGAGCCGACTGAACTGAAGGAGAATCAATGTATTCATTCACCTTCGATCAGATCGGATTCAGAAATTCAGCCAGCATTTACTGACACACCCTCAGCGATCCATGAACATGTTTTTTCTCCAGTCACTGATTTCATGAGGTTTTGGGCGTGAATATGTACATGAGTAAACGTGTACTGACCATCCATTCCGAGATGATGATGTCCACCTTCTCCACCGGGAGCTTGATGTCTTCTATGCGGCCTTTGATCAGAGTGATCTTGTCCTCGAGCTGATTGGACCTGTGGGAAACACGCAGTCATGTTTCAGAGGACGAAGAAGTTGGATAAAGAGCATCCAGTAAACCCATGGATCAAGAGTGGGCTTGAGGTTTTGGTGCGTTCCAGTTGTACTCGGAAATCGGGATATCCGAGCTCCGAGTCGGAAATTTCAACTGGAACGAGCCCCGAGGTCGGATTTCCGACTCGGAAAGTCGGACGATCCACACAAGCCCGACTTGACATTTAAAGATGGCTGCCCCGGTTGTAAACAGTAACGTTACTGATGACCGATCAAAGGGCGATCGATACTTTTTGTAAACAATGAAATACGTAGAAAGACTTTGTGTTTTCTCTTAATCCACCGTGTTTGCAGGTTGCAGAAGGACCGCATATTTGTCCAGAAGGTGTTTATATTCGGACAAGGCAAGCGCGAGAATAACTTTTGTAGATGTAGCCATCTTGTTTCCTCTTCCGTTTTTGGCCGTTGGCTACTTTTTCCGACTTTGTAACTGAAACACTGATAACTCGGGCCTGACGTCATTCCCAGCTCTGGCTTCCGAGGTAAATGGAAAAAGTAAAAAAGGCGGATACTGCAAATCCCTTTTATGGTAGCTAATCTCCCTCATGATATAGGAGAATTAAGTTATGACATATGATCACCTCATGAAGTTGAAATCATCAACTTAGACGTGCAATCAAAACAGAACAACATCAGCATTCATTTGGTTTTGTGCTTCATTCTCCATTTTGGCTCCAGGTTTGGTCTCCTCCCACTTTAGCTGCTAAATGCTGTTCTGTGTTCCAACAGCGAGTCGTTGCCTGTCTGGCGTTTGGTGCTTGGAGGTGTGTAGGGTAGAGGGTACAAACCAAACATTGAGCTGAAAAACGCTGCGTAGAGCTGAAGGGACCTGCAGAGTCGCGTGCCGATTCCCCGAGGGTTCATAACAAGCATGAAACCTTCCACACTACACTCACTTGACCCCTTGTTAATATAAAAATAGTGATGAGTGCAGCTTTTAGGGCCTCATTAATCTTGCTTTAAGTCAGTGCAGCTAGAACATCACAACAAAATTTGCTAAATGGATGATGTAAAGGTGCAGTGTACCCAAACCACGCAGAAATCAATTTCCATACATTTTTTAGCAAATTAAACTTTCGAACTTGTCAAGTACATTATTTTTCCGGTCTTTTCCTGAGCGGTGTTGTGGTGGAGTGTGAAGGGGGGGGGGGGGGGGGGGGCTGTAAGCGAGGGCCTGCAGAGGTGTCAGGTAGGGGACTGTACGCTCAGTGCTGCCGTTTAAATGATCCTTTCCTTTCAGACCGGCCAGTCTGGGTATCAATCTCTGTGAATATTCCATTATCATGACAGCTAATGTTACCGAGGACAGAACAATTACTCACAGCGGCCCAGAGTGCATTTCTGTGGCAGCGATCCTTATCTTGAACTGTCTCTCCCCTCTCTGCTGCTCTGCTATCACCTCCTCCCAGGATCCAACACTCCCCCCCTCACCCCCCACCCCCCACCTCCTACACCTTTCACAAGAGGGAAACACTGTAATCTCATTATTGGGGTAATTTAGAGGACAATGTCAGGACTCTAGGGAGAGAGTCAGTATCTGTGTGGCGTTGGAGGTGTGTGTGTGTGTGTGTGTGTGTGTGTGTGTGTGTGTGTGTGTGTGTGTGAGAGAGAGAGTGAGAGAGAGAGAGAGAGAGAGAGAGAGAGAGAGAGAGAGAGAGTGAGAGAGAGAGAGCCTTTCACGGTAGGGAATGTTGCGGCGTTATTTCCGCCTTGCCGTTCTGTATAAAAAAGTACAATCATGGAAAGCAGGATACATACTGTATATATATATATATATATATATATATATATATATAAAATCCTCATATTGGCATTCTTTTACCAAAGTCTGTGTCGGCTGACAAACATCCACAAACTGATAATCTGTCTATCTTCACTTCACCGTTAAGAGTTTAATTAATCTACCTAAAATGCCCCCCCCCCCCCCCCCCCCCCCTCCTTGTCACAATCCAAAGCATTCTATTGGATAATCCATCAATTCCAGCCATTTAAAAAAAAAGCGTATTTAGACATTATCCATTAAGGAAGTGACTGTGAAGGAAGGAAGTCACGTCTAGCTTTTCATTTAAACTTCGGCGACGGAGTGGAGACGGGAGATGGATGCTCCTGCCCAACCAACAGGAGCCACTTTAATTACAATCCTGATATTAACATCAGGAGGAAGTGGTGGACACACACACACACACACACACACACACACACACTCAGACAGACACACACACACACACACACACACACACACACACACACACACACACACACACACACACACACACACACACACACACACACACACACACACACACACACACACACACACACACACACACACACACACACACACACACACACAAATAGGAGCTCTAAAATCATAACCCAAGCGGACAGTAGGTTTAAAGGGAGCCAAGGGCAAGAGAGTGTGTGTGTTTCTGTATGTGTGTGTATATGTGTGAGTATGTGGGGGGGGGGGGGGGGTTACACATCTTTTTTTAGCTGAATCTTCACCGCTGGCGAACCTGCGACGCAGCCTGCATGCCAACACACTCTCCAACAGCGAGTCAGTGGGCTGTAAAATTAAAACGTCCTTTTCCTTCAGCAAACCCCGTTGTTTTGCTTATACGACACTCTCTTACATAACGGTAATAATAGCAGTCATAATGGCCCCTAACTCAAAAATGCATTTTAGAGGCAGGGGTGTGATGGAGGCAGCGGTTGCAGGTGGACGCGGGGCCGGCGGAGGCTCCGGTGGAGGTAAATGACTCCACCGTGGAGGGCTGGAAACACGCAGCAGCTGAAATTGGACTGGGGGAGTGTGTTAAAAAGGAACCAACGGGGGGGGGGGGGGTCATCTACATGCTTGTGTGTCCGGACTGCAGGCCTTGCAGGTGAATGAGCCGGACCGCAGGTGTAAATTACGTGCATTACGGCCACGCAACTGACAGCAGCTCGATTGAAGTCAACCAGCTGCAACAAATAAAAAAAGGTGGCTGGAGGTCAAACAGACCTTAACTCCCACAATCCTCTGCTGCACACAAAGGGAAGAGGAGCCGTACAGGAGGACTCCAGTATTCAATTACTAGAGCGAGTGTACTGGAGACTCCTTTAACCCCGCCTGAACACAGGAAGGGAAATAACCTGGCTCCGTTTAGGATCTAATGATTTAAATTAAAGGCATTTAATTATAAAATGCTGAGCCGAGACCAGTGAGTGTTAGATTATTAGAACATTAGATGCCTTGCAGGTCACATCTGAGAAACAGGGATTAGTAGTGTCTCACCTGACGATGTCCATGGCTTGATAGATGATGCTTGATTGGTCGACTGCGATGACCTTCTTGGCCCCGGCTCTGGCGGCGAACATGGACAGGATGCCAGTCCCACAGCCCACATCCAGCACCACCTGGAGGGGGTATGAATTAAATACTTAATTTGATTTTAATTCTTAAAAATAAACTGCTGGCTTTGGACGGTGCAGTGTGGACGAGGTTGCTGGTCAAATTCATCACAGTTAATAAAAAATAATAAAAATAGCTTTTGAAGGAGAGGTTGGTGAGATTCTCTGTTTTATACGATACACTGTATTTAAGCAACGAGCTTTCATGAGATCTAAAGAACCAAACATCGGAAAAACCTAAATAAGAACAGAAACATTGAGGATTTTATTTGAATTTCAACAACCAAGTGACCTCCAGCTGCTTTGAACCTCTGCATGAACATCAGTCGGACTTCTTTACGTTAGGCATGCTGACCTCAGCATCTTTAACCATCAAACTGCTCCCACAGTAACTTTCTGCCCCTCGTTGAGTCTCTTCTATTTCAGGCTCCCATAGGTTACACTTAATTGCTCCCCCCCCTCCCAGACTGGTGTTAATCGGCCGAGGCACAGCTGCAGTGACTATATGGCATCTATATGTAACACTCTTGTTTATTTAAGGCGACTTCAACCTGCGTGGAAGCATCCTGCTGCCTTTATGGGTTCCCACTGCTGACACAACACAACTCCATCACTGCTCCTACCTCTCTGCACCACTCCCCCCCTCTCTCTTTAACACTCCTCCAACAAGAACATCCCGTTTTGTTCTGGCGCTCCCCTGTAGAAGGTGACACTCGCCTCTGTGACAGGGATAACGTACGCTCCCATCAACAAAACCTGCCTCCCTCCTCTATAGCCTCATCCCAGCACTAACCAGCAGACGCCCATATAATGGATGGTCATGATACAGGCCACTGCTTCCTGCAGGGGAAGGAGCGGGGGTGAGTTGGATTGGTTTTTGGGGAGGGAGGGAGGGTGGGAGGGTGGGGGAGGGGCAGTTATGGGTTGGGTGGTGGATTCTGTTATCAGCACTCTGCAGTCGACATTCAAGCGCAAATAAAGTCACGCCGTGTTTTAAATCACACACGTCTGCTTATTAACGTCTTCCCTGGAAAACATGAACGTTTCTGTGAACGGGCTCGGGTTTACATGAAGCCAGCCTTCACATGGTGCTGTATATCAGAGCAGATCGGGCTCACCTTGTCTCTGAACACTTCTGGGTTGCGGTACATGAAGTCGCGGTAACTCTCTGTGCGCACTTTATCCTGTGGAGAGAATCAGGGTTCAGCGTTAATGGGTTGGTTTTTAAGAATTTGTCGTTAATCGTCAGGCTTGATCTTTATTTAATGAAACGTGAGTTCTGCAAACATCCTGTTTTCAGGATCAAATTCAGCTCCGGAAAAAAAAATAGGATGTGTTTGATCATTTTTTTAAATTGCTTTGCCGTGTTGCTAGATTTAGACAAGGCAACTTTATTTGTATCGCACCTTTCATACACAAGGCAGACTCAAAGCTTCACAAAATAACATGGCATACAATACAAATAGAAGAATTAAAAGAAAATAAAGGCAAAATTAAAATGCATTACAGAAAGACTCAGGGAATAAAAACATATTTGCAATAATAAAAGAATTAGCAGAAAGCTATGGAGAACATAACATTTTTCAGTCTAGTTTTAAAAGTGTCAGAGTTGGGGCGAGATTTACTATGTCCTGGACAAGTGGGCAATCTATATAATAATCCAATATTAGGAACAAAATACACAACTTTTCTTGAGTAAAAGAGTTAAAAAAGAGAACAGAATTAAACATGTTGATGTGTTTGAATAAAAAACTGCTTATGATGTGATTTACAGGCCTTATCAGCCCCGATGAGAGGAAAAATAATAAAAATAATGATGTCATGTAAAGCTTTTACTACACAGGTGCCGATAACAGCAGATCAAAACAGACTGGGGGGGATTATTGAACATTTCAGAGCAAATCTATGGGATAAATAAATACCACTGGAAGGGACTGGAGCTCCGGTCAGGACTGGCTAATTAAGCTGCCAATCAAAACACCAGCGTCTCCCGTCTGGAGGAAACGCTGCCGACGTTATGAAATGACAGTAAAGGAATGAAGGAGGTTGTATTCAATACTTAGCTCTTGGTAGATAAAAGGAAGTAACAAATTCAGTTTGAAAGTAATGAGTAATGTGAATGTGATATCAGTCAGAACAGATATTTGTCTCATTCAACTGTTAAACATACATTTATGCATTAATCAAATTTGGATTCACAACAAAAGTGTTTTATCGTCGTCAAGAGCTCATTCAGCCCCAATGAACGGATACATCATTACTCCCATAATCATTTATATCGCAGAAAAATGTCAAACAGCATTTAGACTCAGAGTTGAAGGATTCCAGGGGGAGAAAACATTTAATGGCTGTTTTTATGACCAATATTGCAGCTGCAAATCAAATGCCGTTTGTGAAAATAATCCCAACCTGACGGCGTTGTCGTGATGGAAACAACAGATGGGAGATTCTGACGGTTCACGTATGTCTGGGTTTTATCTGCTTCAAGGTCTGAATGCGATACTCGCGCTTTTTAATCCATTCGTTGTCAGCGATTAATCACCAGTTATTTTGATAATTAAAAGAAATATATCTTTGGCTTTGGGAAACACTAATACTCACATTTTTCACCGTTTTCTAATATTATTTAGTTTAGTTAATATCGTTTATTAATCAACGCTAAAAATCATTATTTTAAATAATTGGTTGCGGCCCTACTGTGTCACAGTGTTTCCTTGCTGAGCAGCAGCCGAGGGACAGGAAGTCAAATAGCGAATGTCAAACTAAAAGACCATCAACTTTAGAAGACACGTGATTTGGCCAAATAAAAGCTGCTGATGCCTCACAGAAACTTATGAATGTGTTTCTGCAATAAAAAAGGATTCTTTTTTCACTGACATTAGAATGATATTACGTAGGAAAGATCGTATATACGGTCATGTGGATATTGTTTAAAAAGAAATCTGAACCTGACCATGAAGAGACAATGTTGTGTAAAAGGAAAGCAATAAAAGCAGATATAAATCTTTTAAATATGAATTCTCATACAAAAACATGAAAATGTTGAGCCTTCTTTTTCCACTACGAGACATGAAAACTCCTCCTCCACGTCACGCTGACCGGCCAGCATCCGTGTTTTACTAAACCAACCACTTTCATCGGGTCTCTAACCGACGCGGCATGCATCGTAGGTGACCTGTGAAAGAGTTGACCACATTCTACCGCAAAGCCCCGCCCCCCCACCCATCCTCACCCCCCTCACCCATCCTCCCCTCCTGAGGCTCTGATGGAGTTTACAGCCTGACGCACGCAGACATGACGCAAAACTTAACAGTGCTTAGCACCAATCAGGACGGCCAACAGGAAAACGTATAAGCACTGCGGTAAGTACACACACACACACACACACACACACACACACACACACACACACACACACACACACACACACACACACACACACACACACACACACACACACACACACACACACACACACACACACACACACACACACACTTGAGCGGTGTAAAAATGTGTTTCCACGTTTCCACGCCATGCGGCGGCACTGCTGGCGTCTCACATGAGAGCGCCGCGCTTATCGCTGATTTATCACTTTTGAGGAAAATGTCTTGTACTCGGCGTCGACGTGCGCATAAAGATGATCGTTTTCATTTACGTATTACATGGAAATCTTTCAGCCAAGACGCACGCTGATGAACCCACTTTTGCTGTGCAGAGACCGCCACTCCCAGAAGGAGGGGGGGGGGGGGGGGGGGGGGGGTTTCACAAGGCTTTAATGAGACCTGCAGGCCTGGTCAGTGTGTGTGTGTGTGTGTGTGTGTGTGTGTGCACGACTCAGACCTTCAGCATCTCCTCGTGGATGCTGTAATGGCCGTAGGAGCTGAAGTAAGCCTCGTCCTCGTCCTCCCGGAGCTCGGCCACGGCGTTCAGGTTGCCGGATCGGCGTGGGTCCGTGTTCAGGACCAGACCCTGGGCCAGCAGCCTGAGTGAACCGCAGATAGGTCGGCGTTTAACTTCTCATATTAGGACATGGGACAAAAGCGGCAAAGCAGAAAGCACAAAGCACACACAACCTTCATGCAGGACGTAGCAGTAAATGGAGGAGACGGGACACATTAATCTCTCCAACTCTCTTCCAACCCCCCCAACCTGACGCTTTCTGTATTTTTCCCTTATTGCCCCCCTTCCTACCGCCCCTCTTCACTTTAACCTCCATGCTGCAGTGGAATTTTCCCTTCCCTTCCCTTCTTTTTTTTATTTTTTTTTTTTTATCTTTCCCCTTCCTCCAAACTTCTTCCACAAGGTACTCTGGCTGATGTTACTGCAATACTGGGTTCACTGTGTCCCCCTGCTGGTCTCAACAGGGTAGTGCAGGAGTAAAGCGACACATTGGGAAAACTGCAGGATGTCTGGAGATTCTCGAGATGTTAAATACCTAAACATCTTCAAAAACCTCAAGCGGGTCCAGCTGTCCAAGACGAAGCTTTCAAAGAATTCACTGCAAGCTCTCAAGAACACGGAGGCAAAAAATCACATCTGTGTGTTGGAAAATCACTGACTTGAGTTTGTGCAGGTCATCCATGGCTCGGGCCAGTGCCTCCTCCGACATCCGGGCTCTCTCCTCAGCGGCATGCGCCCTCCGCTGCAGTGCATCATGGGACTCGGAGGACGATGACGACGTGCCCGACTCTTCACAGAGCTCCTCGGGGTCTGACAGAAACACAGAGAGGGGGAGGCAGAGATGTTAAGCACATTTTTAATGTCCAATGTGGTGTGACTGGTTGTGAATTCAGATTAAATCCATCCAGGTTTTTATCTAAAAGTGAAATCTCAGACCCTCCGGTGGTTTTAAAGACATTTAAAGTCATGTTTGCTTTTGTTTGTTTTATTCATGCAAACATGAAACGATGTTACAGCTCCACGAATGGCCAAGACTGTGTCCTCATCCACGTTTCTGCTCATTCTGCGGGCCCGTTTCTACGACGACGGGGTTTCCGTCCCACCTTCGGAGTGTGACGAAACGGGACAAACTGCAAACAAGCACCAACAACTGCGAGTTTGTGATGGTAAGTGAGTTTTTAAGGTGGTTTGGACATCTTAAAAGCTCAAAATCAAGTCAATTACTTAAAATTAGAAGCCAAAATAAGACGTCGAGGAGTTGCGGTACCCAGTGTGTGAGACACAGGGGGTCTCACTGATGCTTTAGACCCTCTGAATGCCTCGACAGCAGCATTTCAATGGTTAAATCTTATTTGAAACGCTTCATATGTCCAGCAGACTGCAAATAGTCCACTATAGAAATGCTGTGTGGTAAAGAAAACCAGAGGTTATCCCGTACAAAGTGAGTAGAAGTGTGTAGGACGCCTACCCGCCTGCAGCAGAGGATCGTCCTGCAGGACTGGCTGCAGGAAGTCCTCGCTCTCCCAGGGTGAAGGACCGGGTGGCAGAGCCGTCAGACCGGAGGCATCACATTTCTAGAAGCACAGATGTGTAAAAACACCCATCAATCCTCTTTCAGTGGTTCTTTTCTGAACTCAATTCAGCAACAAATAGTGTGAACGTGACACCTCATTCCAGAACTTACTGTTGACCTTATGAAGTTAATCATCTTTATGTAGCCGTAGTCATCTAAATCTAACGAGGGGAGAAGAAAAAAGAAAGAGGGTGAGACGCTTCAACAAAGGTAATCCTCCTCTGGTTCTTTGAATCTGGGCTCTCCTCACTGTGTTGCCGGATCACGTTGACCAGGTTGACCTGGTGCTCTGACGTGCAGTGTTGCAGAGTTGCAGGCACGGAGCTCAGCAACCTGAAAACACGGAATCACACTAGAAAAATCACCTTCCCTGTATGGAAACTACCGGTATATGGTATGAGTACAACATAGTAGGGAAGTAACTTGACTTTTTATGAATACAAATACTTCGACTCACCTGTCACAGAACAGACAGGTAACGCTAACCGGCGGGCTGTCCTCCTCCTCCTCCAGCCACTGCCCGTCATCCACGTCGTCATCCTCGCCGTCGGAGAGCTCGGGCATGTCGTCATCAGCTCCGTCGCCTGTGTCAACGTCAAACCCCGTTACATGACGATGTAGCTTCAAACCGGTTACTCTCCTCAGATGAGCTAGCATTAGCGGTGCGACCGTTCCAGCATTGAGTGAGCCGACTAAAAGTCCGCATTAATTAACCTGACACGCATTAAACATCAATAATAATCAATAAAAGGAGCGTAGAGTCTAACAGCTACATGTTTGGGAGGCGTTAAATGGGATATTTACCACATGCACGTGGGTCTGTGTACTCTGCCATGCTGTCGCCTTGGTTTCACTGGACTTCCTGGTGACGTCTGATGACGTGGATAAAGGGGCCGGGTAAAGTCCTGAAGATGCACTTCCTCGTGGACGCCACCAGATGTCGCCAAAGTTTAATTCACGAGACTCACACTCCGTCCATAGATAGATGTTTTTTAAAGTTTTATCATCACAAAACCTGCACAAAACAGTTTCATCCAACGACCCAAGTATGTTTATTGGTTTACTTTAAGTACCGGTACAGTATAATCTGTTATACTGCCCCCTAGTGGTTATTCAATAGGAAAAACACACCTAGGTGGAGGTGTGAATGCTGCATCTCGAGCTTACCACATACAGTATACACATTTATGATGAACCTTTTTTAAGTTTGGTATGATTTAACGCTTGTTAAATGGCCAAGTTACATTTCTAAAATCGACTCAGCTTTAGGCCTATTGTCAATTTCTTCACATGTACCACAAAGTGTACAACAGATAGACATTTACTAATACTAAAACATCAAATCTACTATGTGTACTATATGTAAGAAAGTAGCAGCAGGTTTCCGTATAAGTGGTAGTAATGCAAAAGACAATTCAGTAATAGGCTAGCAGCAAAAAGTATGTACGATATTTATAGTGCAAAAAATAATGATAGCAAAAAGTTCTGTATGATGTGATTTATTGTAATTGGAGTACAAATACATCTTTGCAATTGATCAGAAATATTTGGGGAGGTTAAACTCAATCTAAAAGCTGTAAAATAGAAAAAGGCATTCTGCAAAAAGAAACAGGAGAACAAACTTCAGAGCAAATATTTTAATTAAATTTAGAAGCTTCCAGTAAGTTCCTCCCAAGTAAGAAGGAGAGGTGTGTTATCTCCAGTGTTGGCATTTTGTAGAAGCAGCATCTGGCAGGTCATTTTAAACCAGTAATCCATTGAGAAGACAAGAGAACCCTGTGGTCGGCCTTCCTTTTACCTGGAGGAGGGGCTACAAAAGTTGTTTCCAGAAAGACCCAACTTCTGCTGAACTCTTAGCCTCTGGATTGATGCTTTAGGCTCAGGCCCCTTCATCTGGGCCCTCTACCTTCATGGGAGACTTGGTGCTCCGCTCGCTGGTGGCTGAAGGAACAACCGTTGAAGAAATGCCTGTGGAGTTCAAACCAGGGGGACTGGTTTTGAATGAAAGACCAGTTTCACCGTCTGAATGGTTGTGAGCAGGAAGACGTCTTTGGAAAGGTTGGAATTTGCCTTTGACAGGATTTTGTGCGTTGTCTAGTGGTGGAAGACGCAGGGTGCAGTCTTTGTTTCCTTTGGAACCAAGATTTTTAGCTGCAGGGTTACTAGCTGGGGGCCGTTTGTCCAATCCAGGCTTGAAGCGGCGGACGTTGGTGTACCCTCTTGGTTCAGGCATCACATCGGCGCCATCAACCCTGGGAATCCATTTTGGAGGGGACAAAGGTGCGTCAACTTTCCCTGCTGAATTGCCGCCGGGAGGAACCTTGTGCAGCGAGGACGCTCTGCCATGATTAAAGCTTTTGGGGAAAATGGGACTCTTTTGGGGCTCAGACTCGATGGCTTGAATAGTTGCACTTGCTTTAGTTTTGTGTGAATAGGTGGGGACTCTTCTAAAGCCTACTTGGTCAGGCTTCGTCCTGGCAGGATAGAAACGGCGTAAACTAGATTTTGCTTTGTTTCCAGGGCGATTGTGCACCACATGACTCCATCCTCGACTGAAGCCTGATTTTAAGTGGCTTTTTGGAACATTTTCAGGTTGCGTTTCATGATGGGATGATTTAGAGTCCATGGTGTGATCTTCTTCAGGGTGCATGTTGTCACTTCTCCCTCCGACCTCACTCAGCTTTCCACCAGCTCGAGGTATTCTGATCATAGGTAGTCCACTCCATCTTCCATGTCCTTGGTTGTCATTGTGGACTACCGTTGGGGCCTGTCCCGTCTGGACCGGTCCCATCTGGACCTGTCCTTTCTGGACATGACCTGAAACAAAACACACAGACAGATACTGTACAGATGTCTCCACATACATTTTAATAAAAGTTAATGGATGTAAAATTTGCAGAGTGACAATACCTCTCGGGTATTTCGCACAATTTACATCACCAACCAGCAGCCAAAAGAAAAGCACAAACAGCCTGTAGAGTGAAGGGCAACGCAGGTTAAAATCACACGTTTCCATATTTAGATATAAGAATGAAAACAGCTGCTATGAAAAGACGTTGGACGGGACAACTTACCACAGAAGTCCTGCAGGACTCCCTGTTCGGCTTTCTTTCAGCTGCACCATGTTAAACAGTGAAGAAGTCTGTGACGAACCCAGACCTAGTTATACTCTCAGCAGTGAGAGGCAGATCAGCTCAGCTGTTCCTCATGTTGGACTAATTTCTGCATGAGCGTCATGGTCGAGGCAAAACCTCCAATAACCCCCAGAACAGTTTCAGTTGTTGCCCTAACAAGTTGTAAGTACCATCCCTCGGCGTTTTTCACCCTAAACAAATATTATGGCTTTGAAACTTCATTTTTATATGTATTATTTTTGTATTCTTTTAGCAGCATAAATGTACAGATATGAGTTTTAATTCATATTACCTAGTCTCTAGGGAACCCTGGTTGAGATCTTACAAAAAAAATAAATAAAACAATAAAAACTAAACAGATTTCTGTCCATATTATACAAGTATTAAGTAAGTTAAATGAGGCCATTTTAAGTATGAGCATTCAGACACAAGGGGGCGCTGTTACATCAAGGAGAAAGGGCAAGTATATTTGAAGTGCTTCTAATAGAGCAATAATCAAAACTAAAATAAAAGTAGAAGATAAATGTGTACAAATACAAAAAGGAATAAAAGAAATGCAAATAAATAAAATATTATTAGATATTGTCTTATTAAGCAGAAACATACGTTTCAAAGTATTTAAAATCATCATCATTTAGCTTTAAAAACATGGAGACAAAATGAATTATCAACAAAGTTTTATTCAGATTTGTTCAAATGTTGGCATCACTGTAAAAATGGAAACTCATGCTAAATAGATGTCATTGTAGCTGCATGTTACAAATACTATTGAATCTAAACTAAGCAAATATTTATATTAGGCGTAATATGCAACATCATTATACGCCCCACAGATGTAGTATAGCTCAGATATAGATGACATTTTATTAACTTTGATACAGTAGAAACATTCTCCTAAATCAAACACAGTTAAATATTCATAATAATTTAATGAAAACCAAATATTTGGATCGACTGTAGAATAAAGTCAAGCATTTACTTTAAGGCAGTTGTTAAGTGTGTTCTCTCAGCACATAAAAAATAGTTCCCTGATAAAAAAAAATATTACTATTCCATTCAAGACCAAAGAAATTAAACCCAAATAAATCTTCAAGAGGACATTTTTTGCACGTTTCGTATGTTGTGTTCTCCAGAAAGTACATTCATAGAAACACTTTGGCTTTTTGATGCAAACTTCATGTGAAAATCTCTTGCATGATGATGATGATGATGATGATGATGATGATTTTATTGCCTGAAAAGAGAAAAAACAAAGTTTGGATTCACACACAAAGTCACAGTGAACTTTCATCCCAAAGAATGAACATAAAATGCCATTTTGGTGTTTAAATCTGGACCCGTGTTTCCCATGAAATGTAGAAATTGCTCCAGTATTTAGAACGCTGCACAAGAACATTTCTCCCTGAGAAAACGAGCAGCGTTTTATTCCCTGCAGGCTCATTTCCATAGTGATGTCACACATTAATATTAACAATCTGAGGATTTAGAAACCATCACCGTTCCCCTGTAACTTTGCAGAGGTACAGCTGTATGACTATTTTAATGTCCTTTATGGAGTTCAATCAAAACAACCAATTTTAATCTGAATTTATAGCAAAATTGTTCAGGATTTTAAAACCACTTTAATCTGAGCCCCAATATTTACCACCAGCATTTCTTTAAGAAGAGCTTTGTTATGGAAACTAAATAATTGTACTTCTTGGACAAAACATAAAATTTGCAAGATTTCCGATATTATGGAGAACATTAGATTCACACTCACATTCTCTAGACAAGAAAAATACACGAGAGAGCTAACACATGGGACTTAATTAAATTAAACATGTAAGCCTCTTATGTTTCCAAAACCCCAGAAATATCAGCTGCATAAAAAAATAAATAAATAACGACCTCCTATTTGTGTCTGAGTCCACCGCGGGTTTCTCACCTCCGCTCTCCCTCATTTCCCTGCACTCTTCGCCAGGTTGGCGATGGCGTTGTTCTCCAGGATCTCGGTCTTCTGCTCCGGTTGAAGTAGAGTGTTTGACACCATGGCTTTTGCCACGGCTTGGATCGGGATGGACATCGTAGAAAACACGGATGAAAAAGCAGTGAAGAACTTCCTGGCCATCCACTCAGCGGGCCGACTCTCCTGCCTGTCCACCAGCAAAACCCTGTTGGAGGGGAAACAGAACGGTAAGCTTATTTAGTCAGTTTACTAATGTGTTTGTCTTGGCATTAGTCATTTTAATGATGCATTAGCTCAGGAAAGCTGGTGTTCAACAGGTCATCTCTTTAATATCTATTATATATTTTTACCTCCTAAAAAACAAAGTATCTCATCTTCTTTGTCTCCATCAGTCATGTCTCCCATGGTGATAAAATGATAGTATTAATGATGACTCACCCGGGTCTGTAAACGGCATATCTGTCAAAGCCCAGAGCCTCAATCTCTGCTTCCACTTGTCCCTGGAAGGAGAACCCATGTTAACGCGGATGCTCCAGTGATTGTTTTACCACTGTTGGTGTTTAAGGAAGAACGAAGGAGATGTCGCACCTTGACTTTGAGGTAGAGGAAGTTGCTGTTTTTGTCGGCTCCCCTGGAGGACTCCAGGTGGAACTGCGAGCAGCCTCCTGCCTTGGCGAGCTCCGCTGACTTCAGAACATAGTCGTGATCCACGCGGATGAATCCCTCCTGAATTAGAAGAGAGAAGTAACGTATTTAAAATATATAAATATATATATATATATATATATATATATAAAGACATTTTGTTACAAGATTAGTGCCACAGATGACACTTAGCTGAGAATATTTAAACATGGAGGTAGAAGATTCAAATGATCATTCAAATATCGTAACACAAAATAAGTCATCTAAGCCAGAAACCCTGACAAAAACTGAACTTTTTAGTTTCTATATTAAATAAAGAAATATGATTTAATGATACGTAATCTGCCATCCAAGTTCTAGCTGCTTATAGCTAAATAAATGTGTGATCAGCGTATATTATTAGATCTGTGTGCAGCTGTTGGTTCCCCAGTGAAGCACCGTGTTGGGTTTAGGTTGAACTTACAGTCCCTGCTTTCGCTTTGGTTGTTCCCAGGCAACAGTAGCCGACGTCATGGCCCTGGAAGGCTGCAGCGTAATCCTCCAGTTTCTCAAAGTCCACCACCTCTTGTACCTGGATGCATAATGCAAAATGTGAAAATATAAAACTCTCTCTCAGCGTGATGAACCTCATGTTATGGGAATGAACCCACGAACCAGATTTTCATACGCTTTGTCCTCGAAGGTGAGCCGTCTCCTTCCGATGAGCGTGACCTTGGAGAAGATGTTGCGTCCCAGCAGCTCTTGGAGCAGCAAGCTGCCCGTTTCTCCGGAGGCACCGAGGACCAAGCAGCTCTTATTCTGCTGCCGGAAGTTTTCCTCCAGAGTCTTCACGTCCTGCTCTGCCATGCTGTGTGAGTAGGCAACGCTCAAATCAATCGAATGTGTGAAAGGTGCACAAACATCGTTTGTTAAAAGGCAGGGGCGATCCTAGGATTCTAGGAACAGAGCTTTAGGGGTGCTGAGCACCCAATAATTAAAAAAAACAAAAAAACATTTGAAGGTTATTTTGGACTATCATTCCCACATTTGTGGATAAAGAACATCTTTTGGGGGAAATCACAGTGACTGTAAATCTTTCATGCGGAGCCAAACAAGCCATCACTTGGTTTTACAAAGTACTACAAGTGAAATTGTATTAAAATGAAAAGATGATGAGGTATAAACGGGTGAAGGGGGCAGGTGGGAGAGACAGAACGTGGATCATACCATACCATGATGTGGTAGGGGGGGTCTGTTGTATTTTATTAAGTTTAAAGTAAACCTTAGGTACTGTCTATGGTTTTGGGGCCATGTTTAAGCTTGTCAAACACTGATTTGCGTTGAAACAACAACAACATGACTCTTTATATTGCATATCTATGCAATATCTTTTAGGGGTGCTAAAGCACATAAATCTTTTTTTTTAAAGTAAATGGCTGTTAAATATACCTCTCAGGCAATTCAATTAGAGATCAATAGTAAATAATTTGTGCCACTACATCAACTGACAAAACAATAAATGCCATCTCCACATTAAACTGGTTTGCTGGGACAGAGATGACTCAGCAGTAAGTTGGACGGCTGTAATCTACTGTGTATATAAAACATACTGGTATTTATGAGAGAATCATATCATTAAAAACCCTGGTTTTGTTTCATTATATGAGTATGATTTGACCATAAAGATAGGAACCTGTGAACGCAGGGATTTGTTCTCTCTGACACCAGGGACGTGTGTTTCTGTAACTCAACATGTACACAGGTGTTCCACAGGTGTGTGTGGCCGTTTCACCCACTAAACACCACCCTTTACCCGCAGTTAGCTCGTTAATAAGTGGACTGCTACCCGATGTTAGCAGCTAACATTAACCGAACGCGTGTAGTGGGCGGAAAACGCTAACAGAGGGTGATCGATACCTGGTGTATTGGACCGGATCAGGGTCGTCGAAGTACGTCAGAACCACCGCAATGACAACGAGCCCGACAGCCAGCAGCCCCGTCGCTTTCCCGAGGGTGGTGTCCAGCGGTTTCATAACACACCGGAGATGAACCAGCGGAAAGCACTTCCTGGTTTGCTTCCCGGCGTTGTCTTTCCGCTTCGTTCATTGGCTGGGGAGGGAAGACACAATATGTCGTCACCGTCAACGACAGGCGGCCCAGTTTCACAGCAACGGTGTTCACTGTACGTTTTATTCATTACGTGAAATAGTAACTTCTATGTGATGAGAAACGCTTGACTCATCCTCATGTTCCGCGCATGCGCACATGTAATAATTTAATGCATCTTCACCCCCTCTTGTTTCTGTCTCGTGGGCCCGTTACAACATGATTAGCTCCACCTGTAAGTACTTTATTGCTGTTTTGGTGTTCCCCCATGATGAACTTAATTATTTTCTAATTAATTAGATGTTTTTATAGTCTCCATCATTATCTCCTAGTATTAAATTAGTAACGCAAATCTTCCTAGAAGCATAACAGTGTTTTAACAGGGGTTTCATTTTGTGCTTCAGCATGACAGGTCGTTTTGCCTTTGTCTTTGTCGTGGTTTAGTGGTATTTAAATGTTTCCATGGTCTTCATTGGGGATAAATTACATGGCTTCATGTGTTATTTTTGTTTTGTTTTTTGCCCTTAGGACAGTCAGGGTTTTTTATTTATTTGAAGGTACAGAACCAGCCCTAATTGACATGATCTTCATTAATTAATAAATAATTTCATCGTAACCACACAAAGCTAAATGAAGACCGCTGCTCAGCCAGTGTGGTCTTGCACATAAATAAAATACATAAAGCTGAAAAGATGTTGAAGAAATTCATGGGATTCCCTGGTCATATTATGCACCTCTTTAACAATATATACATATATAAAATACGAAAAAAAATACATTTCTTCCAATTTTTATATAAAAATATGACACATGCTAGCATCAGCAACCAGTTTCAACCAATAATATGACCATCAACTTGCTGCTATTTTGGCACCTTGAGCTTAGTCATAAGCATAAAGTTCAAATCAAAGCGTTATTTCCAACCTGCCTGACCTGTTTCACTCAGAAATACATCACGGCACGCTAACTGGGTACGCTTTTAAGACATCAGGAACTGCATTAAAAACAAAATGAAACACATTTAAACTTAATTTAGGGTCTTTTCTCTCCTAATTAGTTGAAAAGTCGTCCAGGATGGCAGCACTTCTGTGTAATTTGCTCAAGAAACCCAGCTTGGATCCGGAAGTGTGAACCAAACCCTTAAAACATGTCTTTGCCTTCAAACCTTCGGGGGGTTTCATTAGCCAAAACCTCCACACAAAGCAAGCAAGTCCAGTCACATGCAATGAATTCATCAACACCCCATGTTTTGAACCCCCCCCCGCCACTTTGAACACAAGGCATCGACCCAATCTAATAGAACCTGATGGAGCCGGGGATGAATCTGATCCTTTAAATGTGTCAGCAGTGAGAGACAGACAGAAAATGGGCCGAGGTTTGAGAAGAGGCCTTAAACTGGCACTCTGCTGAAATGAAATGTCGCCTCTTTGTTCCCTAGCCGCGGGTGCTAATTGGGCCTAGCGGCGGGGAGGAAAACTGCCGCTGGGCTCCTGTCTGTCGCACCTGTTGAGTCATTGTCTCTCACATTGATCAGACAGGAAGTTGGAGTAAGAAGGCTTATGCCTCAGTGGGTGCGTGGCAGAAACGTGGTTCAATTTCCTTTTAGAGCTCCGCTGCTGGAGGTGGAAATACCAATGGTGGTCAGTGGTCAATTGGGTTTGGCCATTGATTAGCCGGCACTAAAGGACTTATGGATTATAAAGAGTTGGTTTTCATTGGCGTTTTCACATTCTTCATACCTCGATCACGGTCCCTCCTGCACTTCCTCGGCGTTGCGTAACGTTTGATGTCTCTTTCACTGCTGACACACTTCACCTGAAGTCCTCACAGACGGGATTAGCTTTTAGTGAAATAATGGCTTCCACGGCTCCTACTGCTCACGTATGGAATATGAATTAGTGATGCAGTTCTTTGAAGTTGATGGATGAAGTGCCACGTGTGCTGGCAATTATTGATCTGTGCTTGAACATTTACTGCAGATGTAAGTGAAAAACACGTAAACTAATACTGATAATGCTCTCCAATTGAAATAAATCTCTTTTTTATACACATTGCAGGGAGATTTGGTAATATTAAGGTATACTGTGGTAGAACCCCTCTTCACAACCAAATGTATACCGTGTGTCACATCCAGTTTCTGCAATTTCTTCAGTAATTGTGCAAAATTCCTTCCAGATTTGACCGTTTTAAAAAAAAATTGTTAACTACATATAGATTTAGACCAAAATGTTAATGATAAAACATCTCTTACATAACGCAGACATTATGAATGCATATGATGAAGAGCAACGGTGTGAACTTGGTTGAAGTCTCCAATGAAGCTGATGTTTTAGACGATCAGTGCTGCAGGGCGTTGTTTTAAGACTGTAAGCTTGTTAGCATTTAAAGGCTTCCGTTGAGACCTCTGACAGCTCAGAGCGTCAGTTCATGACTTTTGATTGCGTCCTCAGGCATTTAACACAAAAAGGATCAGCTTCACTTAGTCTTCATTCTTTTCGATTGTGATATTTTGTCATATTTTCTGATAGCATGTTGAAATTCTGTCATCAAAATCATGATTTTAAGGATATTTCCAAATGAAGCACGTGTATACATGCCTGTATACATTACACACACACACACACACACACACACACACACATGCTGTACATGGCTTAAGGCTTAGGGCCCCGATTCCACAGACTCTGGAGTGTGATGCTAATGATGGAAATTAATGGAGCCTGACAGCACAATCTGCTGCCCATTGTCTCCCAATAAACAGCTTTGCAGTCCACATGAGCCGCCGAGGGGACGGGAGGTTTAAGCCGAGACGGTGGGAGCAGGAGACGGCCAGGGTGGAGGGTCGGACCTCGGGGGACAGCGCTGATCCTGAAGTGGGGATTAGCTCAATTAGGGAGGCACTGTCTGATCAAGATGCAGGGCTGGATGGCACCTATGATGTGGGTGTTATGAGAGAAGTCGACTGTTGCCATTATGTGTTGCTGCGTCTGCCGATGCAGCTGGTGTGAACAATAGTCAAGACGATGCCTTTTGCTTTCCTGTGACCTTCTGCTGAGTGAACGTTTATTGTGCTACAGTTCAATGGTAATTAATCTCCAATGTGTTTTATCCTCCCAATCATAACAGATCCATGAATATTTCAGTGTGCTTCCAGTCAACTTTCATTTACGTTGCGTCATGCATATTATTTATACGACTGTTGACTTCAAGTTTTATGTTTTACTCCTCATCATGTAATACTTAATTTAGCTGCAGTGAAGTGTTTCAAACAAGCAGAAACAGAATATAGTCAAAGTCAGCTTTATTATCAATTCTGCAATATGTGTCAGACATACAGAGGAATCGAAAATACGTTTCTCTCCGACCCACGGTGTAATAGTACAAAATATATATACAATAAATAAAATACATTCTAAATAGTGCAAAGAAATAGAAAAACAGGAGATGAAAAAAAATATATATATAATTTTCTCAAATCTCCATAGAAATAAAATGTATATATTGAAATGTATATTATGTTAATACATTAACTACAGAAAAATCAGCTCCTGGTTCCTTTTTTAATATTATCATATTATCATATTATATAATTATAATATCGTGGAAGCAGTTTTGTCTCAACTTAAAGGAACCTTAAGGGAAACATCAAAAGTGTGAGGGGTTACAAAGGCCATACCAGCTGCCCGATCCTCTGATCAGCAGTGAAAAAAAGTGGTACAATAAAGAAAGTCCACAGAGGCTCAGAGTCTTCCTCAGGCTTTGTTGAAGGCTCAGACTCGAGGCTCAGACCTTCACAATATGTCCGAGGCGACGCAGAGTGCCGGTGGTGCTCAGAGGATCTTTGCTAAGCAGCAACGAGACCTGCTTCTCCTCCTCTGAGGAACAATGGGCTCATTAAAGGAGCAAACAGATTATCACGGTGTTTCAATAGAGGGTCCTAAATAAAAGAGTCTGGGGGAACTGGCAGCTCCCAGCAGGTAGAGATAAGACCACATCTGGCCAACCTGCTGCTAACTGCCAAGTGTGTCTGCCTGTTTTAAGCTATACTTGTGTTGACTTTTTTTTTTTTTTTTTTTAAACATGATTTTTACAGGAGGAAACCTTGTTGGGGAAAAAACTGCTTTTCAAAATGAAATAAAATAATAAGAATGCATGGATGTGATGGAAAAATTAGTTTTTTTAAAGGATTATTTTCTAGGACAGACTTATGACTTATGGAAAAAGAAAAAAAACACTGTTCTTACCTATAGCACTTTGATCATAGCACTGTTGTAATTAAGGTATCCTTGCTGAACTACTTTACTCAGACGAGGACCGAAAGTTTCTATTTTTTCACTCTTACTTTATCGGCAATGCTATGTTGTGGTTTCTTTCTTTACACAAATGTATTTATTGTAAGTCACTTTGGACAAAAGCATCTGCTAAATGCCCTAAATGTAAATCTAAATCTATATGTGAGAAATATATTTTTATAGAAAGTATCCAAACCTTCATCTGCAACTAAACTGACTGTCCAGAATATATGAGGAGTGGAAAGGAGAGAACAAATTAGTCTTCCATGTTTGCACTGGACATAGTGAGTTAGTTCCTCCTGCCTGCCTGGTGGATCTTTGCCACCAACAGAACCACATGCACATCCATGCTTTCATCCGTTTTACGCTGCGTTCACAACGAGCGACATAGCAACAGGCTAGTCACTTGTTGCTGCGTGAAAGACACGATGAGCTACAAATCAAAGTGAATGGAAATGTCATTTGTAATTACAGACCACACACTATCTGCTACTTCAATCAACAACTCTGATACAACACATGCACTTGTGTCACTTTCACCGTTTCCTCGCCGAGCGGACCGCAGACTCTGTGTGACAGCTGAGCTGCAAATGCTCGTCTGAATGGATGCGTATTGGAGTCCTTTTCATCAGCACGGCTTTGTTAAAGTCAGTCGACTCATTGACTGGAGATTCCTCTTTCTCTGTCTCTGGAAGTTATGCTAACATTAGTCAGGGTTTACTTGTGGTTTCCAATTTAAATGAATCAGGAGAGAGTCTTAGGCAGTTTGATGGGTGGGATATATCAGATCTGAAATCGACCCTCCTGGGTCTGGACTCTGGTGGTGCTGCATCTGGTGATAGGAGAAGGACAGGGCTTCGGTTATGATGAAGACTGGAAGTGAATGAGGTGGAGAACTGAGCAGAGAGGAGACAAGATTTAAACTTTGACAGCACGATATGATTGGCTTAAGGAGCTCATGACATCATCCGGTTGGTTAGCTTATAGTGAATGCTCATAGTTAGCTGATATAGAAGAGAAACGCTAAGTAAGTATAGTTTGTTGATGTGTTATTTCAATCAAATAGTATCTTACCTCAGAGTTTAGGACGCCAAGACCTCATGAGATGTCAATATTTATGAGTGGCTGTCATCGGTATTTGGTTTTGTCTCATTGTTTACCTCAAAGGACAACATGAAAAGGACGGATCGTCAGTTATGATGAGTTTCCCAGGAGAAAATTCAACTTGAAACTGTTAAATCTGCGCGGTCTTGAATGGGGTAATAATGGCATAATGCACCAAAAGCCTCTTAGTGGATATTTGTGTTTGGCTTTGAGTTTTTCACTATCAGATCTATTTGCTGTCTTAAATCTCCCCTTTGTGGCAGGACGGGTGAAGCTTAATGACTCCTTTGAACTGCCGTCATCCCCAGTGGAATGGCTTCGGGAATGTCAACCAACTAACCTTTAGTCTCTTTCCCACATCCAGCAACGGGCCAGATCACGTAATACCCCGACTTTCAATCTTACATTCACTTTATCCATCACACATGCAAACATGGAGCCATTATCGGTACAAACGGCATAATACGCACGAAACACAGACCTGCATCTTTACTCTTTTGCAGAAGTTTCTCTTGAAGGCTTTTGCTGACTCTTCTCGGACACCGTTCATAGCCGTACCTACGAAAAGTACTGTAATTTTGTATTTTCAACAAAAGCCATTTGTTGTACTAAAGAGTGTGAAACTCGACGTAGACGAAGGTTGTGTTGAATAGACGGGTCTTAAAACACCCAACTTTCACCTGGGAAACAGCTGTGGAGTCAACCTGAAGTCATAATATAACTTGACTCTTGAGTAAAGCCAGTTGTTATTTTTTAAATCAACAAGTTTTCTGGACATTTGTTGTAAAATGCATAAAATTAGGAAAAACCTTTCATAAGATACCTTAAAAAACTGCCTTTGACTTTAAATGCATAATGCTTAGAGAGACTGGCTTCTGAGTTTCGCTGTAACTTTAAGCAGCCAATCGTCAACACAATTAATGAAATATAATTACTGACGTCTCAGGTGTACTCTCTTTAAATCCGACCTCCCAATAAAGTGGTTTAGAAGAGATAATCAAACTAAAGTGTTAGCTTGTTCATAACCTGTTGCCCTGTTGGACTTTGGATTTCTACAATTATGTGCTGAATATAATATCACTAGAATAATGACCAAAACCACGGAAATAAGGTGCAAGTTGTGTTGGACCAGAATAATCCTTTAAAGGCTAAATGTATTTAAAAATCGGCTTTAATGAAACACAAATAATTGATTCGTCTGCTGGACTGAAAGTTGGCTTCTGAAAGTTTTATCATTTGATAATAAGATACAAGACTGTCTTGGATGTTGGTAAATGTTGATTGAATCTCAGTGTGACGCTCTCCTCCGTCGCTCTGTCTCGGCTCCTGGCTCTTCTAAAAGCAGCCGATCTCGTCTCTGGATGGTCCCTCGCTGCCCCAGCGACCCTCGCTGCCCCAGCGACCCTCACTGCCCCAGCGTCCCTCACTTCCCCAGCAGCCCTCGCTTCCCCAGTAGCCCTCGCTATCCCAGCATCCCTTGCTGCCCCAGCAGCCCTCGCTTCCCCAGTAGCCCTCGCTATCCCAGCGTCCCTCGCTTCCCCAGTAGCCCTCGCTATCCCAGCGTCCCTTGCTGCCCCAGCGTCCCTCGCTTCCCTAGCGTCCCTCGCTTCCCTAGCGTCCCTCGCTTCCCCAGCGTCCCTCACTTCCCCAGTAGCCCTCGCTATCCCAGCGGCCTCGCTGCCCCAGCAGCCTACAGGGAGAGTGAAAGAAGGAAGAAGGGGAGATCATGTCGGATCATAACGGACCCACCACAGCACAGAGACCTCCCTGCCGATGAGCAAACACCACTACAAATGGCAGAGCCGGCTGGACAATCACTCTGTGAATGGAAGCTAATTAGCTGGAGTCTAATGCCAGTTTACTAACACCTGTATTAGCGTGCTCGCTCAGCAGGGAGTCAGGGCTGGCCAACAAGCGCTAATCCCTCATAAGCCCAAAGTACTCCTCCCAAAGATCTGGCATTAGCATATTCTGCTTTAGCCAGCTGTTGCCGAGCTAAAGCTGGAGGAGAAGACGTGGCTTGGATTGAGAGGAGGAGGAAGAGTTTGTTGTTGGGTTACCTGATACTTTGATTTCTTCCAAGCTCTTATCTTGTGATGTATTTGGACGTCACACATCGTGACTGCAAACCAAAACCGTTCAGAGCTGGAAACCCGAAGACAATCATGTCAAATCAGACATCCAAGTCTCAAACTCCTGAATGCTTCATCGTCATTTCCCCCACATCTCCCAAAGCGAGCGTGTTTTCTCCAGAGCCCTGGGAATCCCTCCATGTCTATGTGCCATTCCTTTGCTCTCCCGTTCCTCTTCCCACTGCCTGGGTGGTGAAGTGATTACCACCTAGCCGTGTGTGCATCAAGGCAAGTGCGAGGCCAGTGTGTGTGTGTAAGGGATTAGCAAGCTTTAGCATTAACATCATGACTGGACTGGCTACATTCCCTCGCTGCGGCTAATAATTTGAGGGGAGGAGAAAGCGGCCGGTCCATTAGCTCAGTCTGTTTGCTCAGGAGTTGGCCGACTCTGATCCCCTAATTTCTCTCACCGATTCCAAGAGGATCTCTGGCTTTTGTGACGGCGGGACGGGGAAGATAAAGGATGGGACTGAGGGGCACACTGATTCAGAGATCACCCGTCCTCGGGACATTCTGTACACTTAGCAAACTAATCAGCGTGTGTAAACACGGTGGGACACGTCGAGGGCCGGCGGCTAAAAGGCCGGGGTCTCCGGGGTTGATTAGGAAGAGCTGTTGATGGACCACACTCGGTGTCTGCCCGCTCTGATCTGCAGACCACATGCAGACAACCCTGTGAGGCGGTCGGGCTCATGCTTTCTGTCTGTTCTGATTGCTGGTGTTTAGAAAGGCTCAGGGTGGGTCTGTTGGGGTCTCTGGTGGACCCATAAAGTGATGAATCAGGTGTTTGTTGTTGCTCCAGTCAGAACATAGTGGGTATGATGAGTTTACATTGTATGCAACAATGCAGGATTAGGAAGAAGGAACGTTGAATATGACCAGCGCTGTATCCATGCAACATTGTTCATCAGTAAAGCCTGGATACACCTGCCTCAGTTAGGAAGCATGACTCTGACTGTACTCGGAGAAACCCAGTTTTTAATTTTTCAGCAGAATTGAATGATTTTGTATGAAGATACAAGATTTTCTTCTTACAGCAGGACATGTATTCATTTTTATTTCTGATTACTCTTTCTGGCTGCAAGACCAAGAAAGCAAGTCACTTTTATTTATATAGCACACTTGACAAACAACAGCAGTTGACACAAAGTGCTTCCCACTGAAATAATTCTGGCGGGAAACAAAAATACAAAATCTCAAAAGCTTCGCAGTTAAGGATCATTAGTAAAAATAGAATAAAAGGGTATAAGAAATGCAAATAAATACAACTCAAATATTAAAGAAAAGCAGAAAGCAGACCGCTGTGCTATCTGTGCTAAAGCCGTGCATGCACATTTATTTTTTTTGCACAATTCCAGAAATATTTTCACGTCTGAATTTCTCCATACTTTGACAGTAAATTAAAAACTGCTTCAGATGTGTGTATGCTCAGATAATGAAGGCCCTGCCGGCTGTTTTAATGTAAACACACCTATTTAAAGGTGCTATATGACAACAGAACTGACTTTTTATAGCAATCAGTTATTTGCTGCTGTCGACCTTCAACTGAAACTTAGCATTTAAAAACCACATTCATTAAAAAAAGCCTTTAAGAATGAAAATGACAATTGATTCAGTCATTCATTGTTTTTTTTCTGCTTTTCTGCTTTAGAGAAACTTCAATTCCTCAATGATATAAGAAGGAAACATGTATTTCCTTATGGAGAAATGGGACACATACATGGCAATATGTTGATAATCTGATTCAATAACATATATAACATCAAACAGGATGGTAAGTCATACAAATAAACACATGTAAAACTGCAGTACAGTGAAAACTGGACCAACTAAAATAAGAAATCAATGTTGGCACAGGGGGCTTGTATTATAATAACCCATCAATCATCAGATGGTCGGCTGCGTCCCGGGGGATCCTGTCCTGTCAGGACTGTACGACTCAACACCGGCTTCATTTTAAGTGGACATCAGATCAGATGTCACTATCAATCCCCCGAAGCCGCGACCTCTCCTAATACCCCTCACAGCCAATTAGTGAACGTCAAGGCGGCAAACCTTTAGCTACACATGCTACCCCGCTAGCCGCCGTCAGCGGGGACAGGGGCTAATGGGCAATCGCAGGGGGGCTTATGTTGCAAATCAGTCCCGATCTGCGACTCTCTACTGGGGATTCCTGTCCAGTATGGGCTGATTCTGGGGCTTATGATCCAGTAATGGGGGTGCTTCAGTGGAGATCTGAGACGGACCCAGAGGAATATCCTCGGACTAAAGGGGGCTTTGATAGGCAAAGTAGCTCGTCACAGAAAACACGGAGGAACAGGTCCCTGCTGATGGGATGTCACTCCTAACTTGTACAGCAGCCGCCTGATACATACATACATACATACATACATACATACATACATGTATGTACATATATATCCTTATACAGCCTGAACAGACACTCTTTCACTTTATCATGAAGGATGTTGTTAAATGTGAGTGAATGAACACTGATGATCTCGCCTTCTAATGTTAAAGTTTATTAAATACATTGTTTCCATGTTTTGTGAATTATTAGATTCTGATCTGAAATTGTAATATTTTGAAGAGACTTCCGTGTTAAATGATGGGAAGTGTTTTGGGAGTCCGGCATCCCGGTTTGCTGCTAAACTTTGTTTCATTTGCATTGGATGTTTTATTTTTTTTTGTATGCATCGATTAAACAAATGATAGAAAATATATGATCAAAAATACAAACTGCAACAAAGGCTGCAGTTGCAAGTTTTTTCATTCTATTATCTATTAATTTTTATTTATGAATTCTGTAACACTTTAGATTAGGGAACACACATTAACTTT
Organism: Eutrigla gurnardus; assembly: GCF_963514095.1. Taxonomy (NCBI): domain Eukaryota; kingdom Metazoa; phylum Chordata; class Actinopteri; order Perciformes; family Triglidae; genus Eutrigla; species Eutrigla gurnardus. Next base: position 32,459,709 of record NC_139915.1, read on the forward strand.
TCTTACTTTCTTACTTCTTCTTTCTATTCGTATTAAGTGGTTTACAACGACTCCCTAACTCACTATCAATAAGCAGTGATTAGGAATTATTGATGTAAAACTCTCACAGTAGTTAATTAATATGATCATGCAGAATAAGGCATTAGTAAGTGGTTTATAATGGCTTAAAAACAGCCAATATGCTACTCATATGCATGCTAATAAGAAACTAGTTCATGGTTAATATGTGTTAACTAACACAAATCAAAGTACTCTGAAATGATAAGCAAGTACAGCGACTCGGACTCCAGTTTGTTTTGCAGTTAGTTTGGGTGACGTGGTGCAAGCAGGACGAGTAGGTTTATTTATATTTATGTTTGTTTATTTTACAGCGTGTTGCCTTCAGGACCACGTTGGAAATGAGTGATTTTCGTGATGCTTTTAAGCGCTGTCCTCTGGGAGTTTTGTCTAATAATACACTTTTGAGTCGGGGTGTGAATCTTTGGCTTCACTTCGATTAACGATTTAGTATTTGGCGATTCGATTCAAGTACATTTTCTTTTTTGGCACGATTTAATTCGATTCTGTAAACCACGATTAGATTCAGTAACTTTTGAGCAAAATTCTATCCGTGCAATAATGAAAGAGAGACTATCTGTATTCTTCTGACAGGTGAAAAACTATAGAATTACATATTAAACATATTTAGACTATAAAAAAGTAGTCCTGCATAATATTTAATGCGGAATACAAAATTGTTTTTAAACATTTCTCAGTTATTTTGAACATTTTTCAAGATTTAACGCATTTATATGGATTATTGGTGAAGCCAAAGCGATTCATTGTATTTATATATTTTAGCAGATGGATTTAGTTGAATCGGGATAGATTCATCGATGCATCGCATGAATCGTTACACTACTCTTGAGTTATTGTGCTTTGAGCTCCTTTCCCATCTAACGTGATAGTTTGGTTAACTCCCTTGTGGGTGAAAGGTAAAAACAGTACTTTGTCCTCCATGGACCGGTGCAGAGGAGTCACATGTGTCCCCCACGTCACCACCGAGCACAATATTGACATGTTGGAGAAATTGACCATGATCTTCTCTCATTGCTCATTATTGATCACTCTAATCCCATAAAGGGAACACAGCCCCCGTCAGGGTGTGGACTCCTACGTGTGTGTTGGAAGCGGCCTGTTTAAGGCTGAGTTACGGGGGTTTCTGCCGTCTGTCGGTCCTGTCAGCGGACGGGTGGGTGTATGGTGAAGAATGGCCAAGGCAGGTGGTGTGACTAAAGCAAGGACTGGACCGAATTGGGCGGATGCAGGCTTTAGCCGAGGGAGGAGGAGATGGAACAGGGGTGTCACCAGTCGACGGGGCCCGTCCCAAACAGCGGCGCACACCACACCCACCCAACTGTTCCTCTTTCAGCGCCCTTCTGCCCGTTTCTGCCTCTCTCTCCTTCTTTCACTCTCCCTGTCTCGCTTTATCTCTCTCCTCTCCTCCTCTTTTCTTTTCTTTTCAGAATGCATTGTTAACAAAACGGTTTACAAACCCTGGCTGGTACATTATCCACGACCGCCTCCTGTGAGATTGATTTAAGCAAATGGATTCAGAAAGGGAGGGAGGGGTGGTGGTGGGGGGGGGGGGGATGGAAAAGGAGAAAGTGAAAAGAGGTGTGTTCCTGCAGCAGCTTTACAAAACCACCACATGGGCCACGTTGAATATTCCCCCTTTTCTCTTGCATTTTGAGCAGCCATACATTAAACGCTCATTATGCCGCCTTTATGTGCAATAGGAGGCTCCGTCTCCGCGAGGGCAGAGCGGCCCGAGGACGGACTATGATCTGCCTGCATATGCATGCATGGAGCATCCTTTAGAGGCTTTCTGACATGTATGATATCATCATGACCGAGAGATTTGACTTTCATAAAGCCCTCTCAGGAAAGGGGAGGGTGTGGCCGATTTTTTACGCTGTGAATCAGATTGTGTGTAATGTTTAATAAAGTTGAACTTTTCTGACCGCCTGGTTTTCCTCCTGTTAAAGAGGGAGAACTTTACTGGAAAACTATCAGCCTTAATTATCATAGAAGCATAATGAAAAGTCACAATAATAGACGGTAACCAGCTTCTTTTTTTGGATTAGTTTCACCATTTATCAAAAGTTTTACTTCGACCCTCACCGACCTTTATTCTCACACACTCTCCCCCAAAAAAAGACACACTTCAGATGAATTTCCTCCACTTTTACTCCTCATTTGACATTTTAACTATATCGTTTTCACTTTCACAGTCCTCTCCTCTTTTTTTTCCCAACAATAAGATCTTTTTCTAGAGGTGTGTGTGCGGGCAGGGGAGGGGGGCAAAGGTTGAACTGGGCATCCTATCATGATAAATCACTGGTTAATGAGGAGTCTATTGTGTCCTCACACATTGTGTCCCCCTCCTCTTCTCCTCCCCCCTTCTCCTCCTCCTCCCTGTGTCCCTTAGACCGCTACCTTTGGGTTGTTAAGCTGACACAGATAATGAACTGGCCGCTTTGAACTGTCCTCACAATATTGACTGGTTGCACACAGCAGATGTCTCCCTGGCAGAAAGCAACTGGTAAAAGCACATTAGGTTAACAAAGAGAGCTTTGCTTTGCAGGGGTGGGGACTGGAGAGGAGGTGGCAGAGGGGTCTGTGTGGGTGTGTTGCTGGAGGGGGGAGGCGGGGGGAGGAGGCGCAGGGGGGGAGCAGAGGGCAAGCTTCAGAGTTGACAGATCTGGGGGATTATATCAAAACAACACATTTGCCGATTATATGACGGAGAGAAGAGGCGACAAAGAGAGGACATGTTTTGAAAGAGAATGTCTTCACAGGCTTGCGTCGTGTTATGAATGCGCTTTGCATGATAATCTGTTTTTAACTTGTCGTAAAGGATTCATTCTCAAGTGTAAACCGTCGCACTCACAAAAAAGAAGAAAAAATGATCAAATATAGTCGGGCAACTGCTGATTTTGTATTTTTAACCACAGTGAAGATTTTAATTTAATTAAACATTTCATTAAATAGTTGTAGTTTTTCATGCATTTCTTTATTCAAATAAATGTGCAGATTCTTAAAACTTTCCATAATAATAAATAAATAATCCATCATAGTGAAGTTTATTTCTGTCCAAATTATTATTATTATAACTCGCAGCCAGAAGACATTAAAATACTTCACACCTGTTTTTACAATTAAACATCACAACACTTTTATTTTGAAAAAGTTTTAGCAATGATTTTATTTTGTATTTAATAAATGAATGCAGACTTTGCGATCACTTTCACAGTTTTTGCACAAGTTCACCCGACTTCCACGTCTTGTGGATCAATAAATAAATGGAAGTCTGGAACGGTGAAGATACGGTAAATTACGATATAAAACCTCTTTTTAAAAGATAATCTGAATCCCAGTTTGGCACAGATGAGTTCATTCATTTCGCCCGTAGATAACAAAATGATTGAGTTGGTTTTCAGCCCCTCGTTGTTGTTGTTCAGTGAATGCAGCGCGGCCTGTGAGCCGACTGGTTTCTTTCTGGCAGTGGGACGGGTGTCTAATGGGTCAATAATAAGCCGTGACTAACCGTCTCCCTGAGGAGCAGCTTGGCCAGACACACACTCACAGAAAGCAGCAGAAAGGTATGAGCCACCAACACTGATTACCATATAATTGCAGCCATTGTATTTGACATGGAGAATTAGTAGCCCGCTAGGTGGCTAACTGGCCTTTTATTCAGCGTTGGGACTGGACAAAAAAACACACCCACAGACAGACATACACAACTCATACTGGATGGAATATGCATATATGTACACCATTATTTGTGTCGGCCATCCCTGCATGGAAATCTCCACAGTTCAGATCTGTTTTTGAGTTTATCTGGAGGTTTTTTTAGAGAGAATCTTTCAGCTGCTTGAGGAACATTAAATTCTCGACGACAGCGAATATGTTTGAGATAATTCCAATCTGCACGGAAGAGAAAGCTTTGTGTCGTTTGTTCCCTCTGATGTATGAAATGAATACTTCTCAGCTTCTTTTAAGATTAACCTCCAGCCTTTGTCACCCTCTCACACCTGTTTCTGCTGAGCCTGGAATCAAACGCAGCCTTCCTGTTCCAGTGGCACCGTTTTTAACCATGTGAGTTCAGGGATCAGTGTTCATACACACTGGATAATCTGCTGTGGCCCATTCAAATTCCTCCTTTCCACTTTGAAAATTACACACGCCGCCAGTTGTGAAGTCGGCGGACTTCACAACTTTTTTTCTTCTTTCCCCACAAGCAACCACGTCCTCAGACTTTAAAGGCACGGAACAATTTGATTTGGTTTCCCTGGCATACGAGTCAAGAGGGTTAACAAGACCCACCGCCATGGAGTCCCCTTCACCCCACGTGTGGCTAAACGATCACTTCCCTGCGCGCCTCACATCGCAACAAATCTCTTTTCATGATCACTTTTCACTCTTTCTCTTTCTTGCCTGACTGGGTCTTTTTAAAAAAAAAAAAAAACCCGAGAGGGAGAGGAGAGAGTCAGGGAGAGAATTTCTTTCCCTCTTAAAGGTTTTTTTGTGTGAGGACGGCTGAGTGAGCGTCCGTTATAGAAAAGGCCCAGACCACCACTGGATGACCCTGCTTGGAGCGACAAAACCCGATTGGTCACGGCCGCCAGCAGCTAATGGGCCAGAGAGGAATAGCCCTGGGTGGGTAATGACTGTATTCTCTGCCTTTTCTCTTTACGCCCTTCTGGTGCCCTCATACCCCCCCCCTCCCTCAACTTTACCCCAGCAGCCACCAGCCCCGTTCCCTCCCCGTGTGCGCTCATCCCGGGGTGCCTCGCCGGCCTCCTCTTCCACTGTCATTTACACTAACATCCACACAATGCTGTTGGTCACAGCGTCTGTCTCTCGGCGGTGCACTCGCCAACAAACGGCAGACAGATCAGTCAGAGGGGAAACAGACGGCCATATGTTTGAATGAGTCATGGTCCGCATGCCTTTTCCCACACGGGGAGCCTGACGGAGGAGCCTCCGTCCGACGCAAATTTGGACATTTGTTGAGATTAAGTCTGAATGTGGAACGCGAGAAGGGCCAGAGAAATAGTTCGGACAAACAAAGGCGTCAAAAATGAAGCTTAGTAACTTGTCTGGAGCGAGGTCGCTGTATTGAGTGTCCATCGGTGGCGTTTCCAAAATGACTGCTTTGAAAACTCACTGTTCATTTAGCTCAGGGGAAGGTCCTGGTGATGAAAAACGACTTCTATCTTGGTGTGTTACTACAGATTCAGATGAGAAGATGAATATATGAAACAATAAAAAGTCCAGTTTGAAGGCTCATCATTCACCAAGACCACGCACACGAGTTTAAACCTGAATTAAGCAGGATTTTACATTCATGTTAGTTATCACAGCAAGATTTCCCAAAATTAAATCAAGTGTTTTCGTTGCGTAACCATAACCTTCTATTTCCCTTTTTATTAGTCAAAATTTTAATTTATTTCCACTTTATTATGCAGCAAATGATTAAAGTCCAGAATAAAATCTGTTTTTATTATTATTATTATTATTATTATTATTATTATTATTATTATTATTATTATTATTATTATTATTAACCTTCTGATGAGCATTTAAATATAGATTCTGTCATTGATGATAATGTTTTGCAGCGTAGTGTTGGACGATGTATTTTCAGTTATCTAACTATGTATATAATTGTTGTTGTTGACCACTATTGGCATCTCAGGAAACTCTCAAAATCATACCGGCTCTGATTTAAAGGGCCAGTTCACTGCATGTACTAACTCAATATTTTCAACTTCCAAACATCTATGGGATCGGAGAGATGTTTTACTCGGTGAGGAACACATTTCAGTCACGTTGAAGGCCGAAGAACCGAAACATTTTGTCTCAATGAAGTTAATTGAAAGTCAATGGGCAGCGTGCAGGAATTCTCCCCTATTTGGACATTTCTAAACGCACCTGTCTCCATGAAACTGAAGATGTGCCTTCACAGCTGAGATTCAGAGGGTTTGAAAATGTTGCTATTTGAAAACTGAGATGGTTTTATTCCACAAATGGAAGATCCACACACTTTTTCTATTTTTTTTTAAGAGAAAGAAATTAAATTGTGGACAAAAGGCAACAGCTCCAACGATGTCTTGGTTAAAAAAAACTCAACAAACAAACAAAGTAATGTCATAAATGATCTAAGAATTTGCAATTTGGGATGTTTTTATTATTTGAATTTTGCCGCAATTATCCAAAGTCACACTTTTTGCATCTTTGCATCCTTTTGTTTAATCAGCGTTAGACAAAAAGGACTCTGGAAGCATATATTGGCTGAATTTTGGTGGCATGAAGAAGAAGAAGATGCGAACGTCGGCTGAAAGACAGTGGCTTGTTTGTGAAAGTGAAGTTGACGATAAGGCACTTATCGGCAGGATGGCGGTGGATGCCGGGTTACGCAGCAGATAGGAGGGGTTGATGGAGAAGGGAGGAGGAGGCGGTGGTGGTGGTGGTGGTGGTGGTGGGCAGGTCACACTGGCTCCATTCAGGCCCTAAGACAACACCACACAGAATGATAGACTCCTCAGGATTGTTTGTCCCTCATGGACCATTCTCCCTCCTGTCTCCCTCAATGGCACCCTTAGCCGCACATGAGAGGCTCTCACAGGTACCAGAGAGTGTGTGTGGGAGACTGTGTGTGTGTGTGTGTGTGTGTGTGTTTGAAGGGTGGAGTGGGGTGGTGGAGGTGGGGTTGTATTTTAGAGCTAAAGCCTCCTAGTCCTATGGTTGATTGCCCCGCTATAGAGACTCACTCAGTGGCTCTGAAAGGCTCCCTCAGACACCAGTGAATAAACTCTTACTCTTACGCTTCCATACATCACCCTCCTCCTCCTCCTCCTCCTCCTCCTCCTCCTCCTCCCTCTGGCAGATCCACCCCCTTCCACTCTTTCTCACTTTGAATTTTCAGGGGGATTTGAGCAGAAAACCCTCCTCCCCTCCCCAAAAGTCTTCCACACGTCTCCAGAAAAAAAAAAGCAGTATTCGCCTTTCTCTCAAGTGTCTCGTGCTCAAAGACGTTCACGACTCAAAATGGACAGTCAACATTTCCATAGTGATCATTGTAGGATGCTATTTGGATATTCATGACAAATCCAAACACCCTTCGGATTCGTTTACCTCTGAATGTTTTTTTTTAGCTTCAGGAAGGACGTCAGTGGTATTTAGCTAACAGATACATACTTAGATGCAGGATGAAATAATCACATCTGATTGATTTCCTGTCAGCTGATCACATCCAGCAGTGGCAGGAAACGGAAGCGCTCGTCTCCCGTCAGTCGGCTTCCTTCCTGTCGACACATGAAAGCTGCTGAGTCGGCGGCGTCATCCCGGCGAGCTAACCATTAGCCTGCGTCTCTAAAGGCCCGGTTAGCACCGCGGCGGCTCCTGTCAGCAGTTTCCTGGCTGCAGAAAGAAGCCCTCCGACACTCAGTGACACATGAGCGGGATGACTCGTCCTGAGTGATGACTAAGTTACCAAGTAACTATAGGAACACAGTTTTCATGTGGGTCTACTTTTCCTCCGTTTCAGCAGAATATATTGAAAGTCAGACTTTCCACTCAACATGATGTAAGCTCATAAAGTAGCGCTGTTGTTGTAAATATTGACAGAAGATTGTTTATGAAATGACTCTTTGGTTATGGTTGCTCAGGTTTAGTGCAGGTTTTGGGGGAATTGAGTTTGTTATAGTTTGGGAAACGTTGCTATCTTGGTCGCAGTAATAACCTTGAACCTTGAAATTCTCTGCTGGTAAGAACCAGGAAATGAATGTGGCGGATCAGCTAATTAGATCATTCAACTGGGAGAAGAAGACCACAAACGTCCTGGGAGAACTGTGAGAATGAATTATGAGCAGAAGAACGTTGTTATTCTGCTGATTAATGAGAGAAAACCGAGAAAGGAGTGGGATATCTTGAATGGTCGTCTCTCAGCGGTGTAGATGTGCAGTGAAGATGAAGAGGGAGTCACTGCGTCCTCAAAGACCTGGGCGGTGAGGCTTTCCACACAGTTGGTTTGATTGACACTGTCTGTCACATTCAATGAACTCCACTCGCTCATCCTTTTTTTCTTCTTCTTACCCCCCCTTTCCTCCCCGGGTTACATATGAGGGGACGATTCAAGTTTTGCAGTTATTCATTCATCGTTTTTATCTGTTTGACTGTTAATTAGCCCCTTTTCCCAACACTGACATTTCCATTCTTAAACCCTCTGACTTCCCAGTCACTGTCGTACATTTACATTCTCTAACCTTTCTATGTAAAGCCAAGTGGCCAGAGGAGCTGCATGTTGCCTCCTTATGGTGCAGCCCGGTTTAAAGCCATTCAAATTCAGCCTCAGTGTGGAGGTGCAGGGCTTTGCATATTCCTCAGTCCTCTGGGACCTCGGCCTACCTTTGTCTGCACCTCAGCCTCGTAGACCTCGGGGACTTCTTTGCTGTGATCAGGCCTCCATTTAAACAAGTGAAACAAAAGCAGCATTTAAACCAACCAGGTTTCCTCTATCAGAGATTTATTTGCAAGCTGTTGCCCTTCTGCTCCTCATCCGACGGTACATGCTAATTCCTTTTCCAAATCTGCACCTTACCTGCTTTTTGCACACTTTGGAATCAGTCTTTCTGGAAGGGAAAGATTTTGTTCACTTCTATTTATTGAGTGAAACTAGACCAACTGATTACTTGTCTTTTTTCTCTCCATCTGGTATTTTCTTTTCAATGACACATTCGGACACTTCAGACTCTTCTTCAACAATAGATCTAATATAGGCGACCCTCCAGCCCTCTCCCTCACCTCTGTTTCAATCGTCTCATGCACTTGTGGGGAACTAAGGCTTAAATTAGTCTGCTTAGAAACGGAGAAGTGCCTTAATTAAAACTTTATCCCCCCCTCTCCAAATCCCCCTCTCCTCTCATCGTCCTCCCCTCCGCCGCCGCCGGCGTCCGACACACAGAAGGGAGACGTCGTTGACTTGCACTCCAAGGCCTCCGCTTGTTCGCCCGCCTCAATAGAAACTCCCCGTTAGATACAATGACCTTGCAAATTAAAGGAATGACTGTCCAAATTAAATCAAGCAAGGCAGCCCCATGCAGGCAGCCTGAGTCTGAGCTTAGCCTGGTCTCTGCTCCCCCCCTCCCCTCCTCCTTCCAACCCTTCAGTCTTTCTCATAAGCGAGAGGTGAGCAGAGAGAGTGAATGGAGGGTTTTCTTCACAGTCCTCCTTGAGATGCTACTTCTTGCTAATTAACTGGTGCTCTTTGTCATCTCCTCTATGAGTATGGAGGACCTCAGGGAGCCTGAATGGAGCTTTCTCAAACTGGCAACCCTTGCCAACTGTCTCTTGCTCTCATGCTCTCGTCATTCTCCTCCCTTTGTGAGATGTTGCAATAGCGAATTAATTGATGGTGCTTTTATTAATTCGTGGGGTTTTTTTGGCGCGCCATTGATGCCTCTATCGTTGCTAACAAACAATTTGGGGGGGTGGGAATTTGGGTCGTTAGAAATTAATTTTCATATGAAAGAGGAGTAAAAACATGAACTTCAAAGTGTGTAAGTGCGTGTGTGTGTGTGTGTGTGTGTGTGTGGTGTCTTTGCATGTGAATGCAGCCATGATCCTTGGACTCAGGAGATCAGGATCTCTAATCCTTGAAATATTGTCCCGTTTCAATGAATGGTGTAAAATTGGAACATATGTGTCATTAATCTGTAAATGCCTCATTATAGCGTGATGGTCTGTTTGCATCCTCTCACACACTAGTTCTCACACACATCCCATATTACAGTCATAGCATATAAAAATGAAAGAATATACATGCAGACATTTCAGATGCTGCAGATTTACTACAATGCATGAGTAGTACTTTGTGTCTCTCACAAGGGATGATAGCTATAGTTCCCATCCTTCTGCTGGGATCTGGCTGATAGTGGGAGATCTGGCCAGGCTGTGCTGGTTTTACACACGTCATAAAGCTAACAGGGTTGGACTCCCTGACTGTGACACTGAGATTTGCTTCTCCCCTTCATCAATTAGTCTCCCCTTGTCCCCCACTTTATCGGCCTCTGAGAAAAGACCATAAAGACCTATCAAACCATAAACACAGAAAGCAAGTCGATGGGGAAACACTCGTGAGAACCAAGCCCATGGATAATAGCTGGACTCACATCGTCCCATTAAAACCAGAATGTAAAACAACTGGAACCAAAACTTGTGCAACCAATCAGGCCACTCCAAGTTTCCACATCTTCCCTGAACAGAAGCTGTGTTGAGCTCCTTAATCCGGCTCGTATTTTACCAAATGAACGGATAACGTTTTCTTCTCAAAGCTTTACCTCAAGTGATTTTTTTCTCCGAAGCCAAAGTGAAAGTTTCAAATTCCTGCTCGGCGGCTTGTTGTCTTTGGAGTGGTCTCTCGCTCGGGCCATTGTGCTCCCCTTGACCTTAAGTGTCTTATCATTTGGCCCCGCGGAGCAGAGGTCACGCTGCAATAGGTGACCCTTCCCCCCTGTCCGCCCCATTCGGCTTTTGTACAATTACAAGAGGTCTCTAGGAAGACTCTCCAGCTAAAGATAATATACAAAGTACCCTGCGATCCAGCTTTGAAGCACCAACATGGGAAGACGAATGGAGATTTGGATTCAGAGCAAGATTTACAGACTTCTACTACTATTCTACTGCAATATTCTACTATTATCGACTATTCTTAATGCTTCTAGAAAAGATAGTCTTCCACGTTGTTCCTGATGGACTGGCTTAACCCCACATCCTGGTCAGGAGTTCATCGCGAGAGGCCAAATACAATCCGGGTGTCTCTTTGTTGGCTCAGCTGATCGCCAGGAGGAGAAGAGAAAACCATGGAAGTGCTGGTGCGTCTCGCTGTGTCTCTGATCAGGATAAACTGTGTCATTTCTCACTCATTAAAGCTGAAACGGCTGCGAGCTCAACACGGCCGCTAAACCTGAGGAGGGAGAAGGCCTAAGAAGAGAAGAAAGGAGGAAATGGACTGCAGGAGACGGTGAAAGGGATAGGCGAGTGATGGGTTGGGGATCTGACAAGCAGAAAGGGGGGAGTGTAAGACCTGCTGGAGCGGAGGTCACCTCACCTAGGGCCCATTTAATCCGCCATAATGCAATGATGGGATCAATTACAGGCCACACTGGGGCTGAGATCCAGCACAGGCCAATGGCTCCAAATGGCTGGATGTGACTTTGAGATGCAGGACTTTGACTGCTCGAGGAATCCTGGGGGGTCCGCTGTGTGGAAAGTCAGACCACATTACTGCTGTGTGTATGACCACAGACCCCGATGGTCATCATGCCTCACGGAGCTTCAACGGGGTAAATTGACCGACTGGTCAACATCCGGGATGAAGAGAACGGCGGCGGCCGAGTCAGCTTCAGGCCGAGGCTGTAACTCATTGTGATTGGATTCTCAATTAATCTGTGGAGGATTTTTTCAGTGTTATTGGTTGTTGTAATAAAAAGCTCCCAGAATCTAACCAACCAACAGTCTAAAGCCCAAAGGTGATTAATATACAATTAAACAAGAGAGAGGCTGGAACCACAGATGATAAATTACTCAAATTGATGTCCAATTACAATTAATAATATTGTAATTATTTCAGCTCATCCATATTAGATAGAACAGTGTTATACCAGATTTCAGGGGCTTTAATATAAACACAATCATATGTTTGGCAAGAATAAGCCAAGGTTTGCCCCTTTTTAAGATGACAAAAGACGATTTGGACTCGGATCATTAAGATTTTATGTGTAAAGTTATAATTTAATTTCATAAAAAACCTAAGAGGTCACTAGTATATCATGAAAAGTCAAAATGACAGTATCATATGTCATAAAACGCCTTTTATGTCTTTAAAAAGTCATATAAAGTCACAGTAAATCGCAGGCTCTGCACAATATTCATTCAACATACTTTTTTGTAAATAAAAATAAGTCTCTTCGGATGAATTGTAACCACACGCTTCCTGAGACGTGTAACTATGGTAATCGTGCCAACCTCAGGAGACCATGATAGGATTTCTTTTTTTCAATATTGCAACGAGCAACTTTGAATCTTGTACTGTATGGACACATGCATTGAAGCGCTGTCTGTCATGAACGCTGTTGTCACTTTCGCATTGCATTGTGGGAGTTTTAGGTCAGCGTAGTGTTTACAATAAAACTAGTACTAACAGTATGTCTTAAAAGGCCATTGTAGTGGTAATTTAATGTGGCTCACCGTCTCATTTCAAATCAAAAAGACTGGAAGATAAAGACAAAATAATGTGACAGTGAATAAAGAAATTAAACGATGAATGCATCCAAATATTAGAGTTATGAATGGAGAATCTCAACATGCATCTCCATATATGATGTCTAAAGAGCATTAAAGTCATCTCCATGCATGCTGAATTCAACAAGTGCAAGTAAAGAACATTATTTTGAGTTACAGCATCAGAAAAGGCTCCCGTTGTCGTCTCTTGAAATTAAATGAAATCCACAGAATCTGAAGGTCGTACGTGTTATTTTTTCTTTTGGTCACGTTCATCGCGACAACGTAAACACTGAACTCTTGCTCCCGGCTCCTTGTTTTTTTTTGCCTCAACTTGAAAGAAGATGAGTGAAAAAAGCTAAATGTTCTGTCGTTTTGTTGTTGATCTTCGATTAATCATGAGAGGCCAAGTGCGAGAACCGTGTCCAGCCTTGTTTATGCAGGGCTCAGCTAGGGCTCTTTCAAACACACACACACACACACACACACACACACACACACACACACACACACACACACACACACACACACACACACACACACACACACACACACACACACACACACACACACACACAGCGGCACATGCAAACACACACTTGTGCAGCAGCAGTGCTGAAAAGATCACTGGTTTCCTCCTGTTATGCAAATGCATCAAAACGCTTGAGTGAGAATTATATATGAATCCAATGAGGCTTTTTCTCTCTTTTAGAAATGCTTAGCCACAAGTACTGAGAGCCCTCAATGGCAAGCGTCCGCTTCACTCCCTAGCCATGCGTATTATTCAGCTTGACGAGACGCAAACTGACATAAGCACCCAGGCTCACTTTCACCCACTGGCAATCCGATTATATGGCCAACACGGCATCAATGCTGCAGGGCCAACAGGCAGCGGAGTCCGTCAAGCATCCCCTCCTCCACCCAAGCCCCTTCTTTCCCCCATTCATACCTTCTTCTTCTTCAACTGCTGTGAACAGCTCCCCCTCCCACATACATACACACTTCTCCTCGCCTCCAGCCCCAGTAAACAACAAACCTCCTGGTCGGAGTCGTCTTTTTAGGCCCAAACTTTCTTGGAAGGATGAAAATCGTGTGATTGTTCCCCCTTTTTTCATGGATGCACCGTTCATTGTGCCGACACAAGCTCATTCTATCATCACTTTTGCTGCACGTGACTCCTGCGAACACGCGTTTTTATAGCGTTTATCAGGCATGTGCTCGCCGGCTGTGCGGAGCACAAAGACAGTATTAGGCAGCTGCATGTAGTGGCCTCCTGAACCCTTCATTCATTTCATAATCATCAGATATCAGCGGCTATATCTATATCAAACAAGCGCTTCGGGGTCGGCCCCGATCCAGGGGAGTCACCGCTAATGTCACGATGGGACTCCTAAGCTAAACCGGTGTTGACAACCACACAGCCCCGGCCTTCTTCTCCGCACCAGCGGTGACGCTTGGGTCCTCAGACGGGGCAGTGGGTGTTTACATGACGCTACCCCCGAAAAGACTGCCAGGTGCTTGGGGTGGGGGTGGAGGAGGGTGGAGGCTCAGGCTCCGCTTGCAAATCGCCCCGCATCCGTGAAACTAATGTAGAGATGAGATTAAACCCGCAGAAAGATACATTTGCAATTGATTAACACTGAGCTACTGTGACCAATTGTATATACTTTTGAGGGAGTGTGTGTGTGTGTGTGTGTGTCTGTGTGTGTGTGTGTGTGTGTGTGTGTGTGTGTGTGTGTGTGTGTGTGTGTGTGTGTGTGTGTGTGTGTGTGTGTGTGTCACTGCCAGATTATTGTTCAAACTAAATAGGTTGGATAAGCAACAACTTCTAACACACGTCCGGTGTTTGTGACGCTTTTAGCTGCAGAATTAAAGTATTTAGATTTTGAGTTCAGGTAAAAGTCTAACGAGCCAGCGGAGGATGTTCCACCTGCCTGCCCTTATAAAACAAGGGTTTAGAGGACTACTGTGTTTCCTCTGCGCCCCTCTGTTTTGTCTGGTATTAATGAGCAATTAACTTTGCATACAAGGTCACAGACAATGGTATTGGTTGTCAGATTATGCTAATAGCGGCTGGCTGTGGCTGCACTGAAAGAGGACAGGGAATCCGTGTGAATAGAGAGGGTTGTGGCCTTTCTCCAAGATGAGAAAATGATATGCAAACTGTACCAACCTACGCTTTAAGAGGATTAGGACACCACTCGACATCCATACTGACAACTAATAAATGAACAGCCAAAAAAAAAAAAAGAAGAAGAAGGGGGAGGAGGAGGAGGAGGAGGAGGAGGAGGAGGAGGAGGGGGCAAAGTGACCTCAGTCTGCAGCAGAAAGTTTCTCCGGTTGAAAGTGGAGCTCGTTTTTTGGACACTTAATGAAAATGTAAATGTGCAGTGCGTGTTCTTAATGATGTGACTTGATGAGTTGTAAAACGTGGGAGGTGAAGATGAGATCAGAAAATGATGACAAAAGGCCCCGACTGAAAGAATTCAGCGTGGGGGGAGAGCAGACTAAAGGGCCTGGGGCGAAACTAAGAAGTTGAACTCCCGTGGCCGAGTGAGAGGGGGAACAGGTGCAGCCAGAGTTCATACAGAGCGCTTTGTGCACCGATGTGGCTCCAGTGCATTTTGGTGGAAGAGGGGAGGGGCCCATGTTTAATACAAAGTTAATATCGATTTAATGCTTGTCACTGCTCTTCTGAATCTTGTGGCATCGCTAATTCGCTCAGTGTTGAGCAGGGCTTTTTCTTTTTTTTCTTTTTTTTTGGAGCCAGATGCTGCAGGAAGCTCCGGTGCTGCCGGCGAGCTGAGGTGAAGCCGCGGCCAAAACCCCCCGAGTGGTGAAGTGAAGCCGGTCACAAACCGGAGCCACTGACATAGATGTTTGGTTAACTTCACATGGCAGGAGAGACTGTGACACTTTAGGACACCGTGAACTCCAGTCTGAAAAATGAGGTGCTCAGGTGTCCAGAAACGTTTCTTAAATAGAAATCATGATAAATGAAGATGCCTGGAAGGAGGTTAAACTGTATTATATATTCATTATAAGTTAATTCAACTCAAAGGGGCTCCTTTTTGAGTGTTATTTTATATCATTACCTTATTTTAACACGGCTGGTTATTATTATTAGTCAGTATTGCATCGTTTTTTATATGCAAAATCCCAATCTGATATGTAGCTTTCAAATAAGTGATGAAATAATTAAAGTATGAGTACCATTAAGATACTATTATATTCAACATTATGTCTCAAATTCCACTTTATTTGCTTATAAAAGTCCTTTTTAATCATATTGTTGACACTTACAAGATCCCTGTGATGTTTTAGAAAACTCTAGATGCATGTATTATACATAAATGATATGAAATATCCATAAATTGACTTTATTTTGCACGAGATTGGCAATAAAGTCAATTGCTTGCTTGTATTTGGCAACGCATGGTTCTAGGAGACAGGCTGGATGTGTCAGGGTGGATGTGTTAAGTGAAATAAATGGTTGAATCTCTCCTGCTGGTCGCTGGTTCTGAATGGCTGCAGGCCTGAGATGGATGGACTGGTGACCGGTGTCATATAAGGCTGCAACCAGTCAGCAACCAGTCAGCAACCAGTCAGCACAATCTGTCCGTCCCCGCGTGAGTGAAAAGCTTGGGGAGGTCCCTGTTTTCTCCTCGTCCCGTCCACGTCACCGATAAATAATGAGGGAATAATAAACAGTTAACCACCTGTCGGACCCGCGGCACAATGGCACGGCCCATAGAGAGGCGCTCATGCATGGGGAACATATTTACTCAGCCCCTTTCACTTAACGAAGCAGAAAGAGAGCCAAGACAATGGTTAAGTTCATCTATTTGGTAAAAAAAAAAGTTTAAAAATCACACAATATATATCACGTACAGCCAGATTGTACATCCATAAAGTAAATTAAGAATATTATAAGTGTAAGTATGGGAATCCCTGCAGGAATATCATAATCCTCATTGTCCCTATGGGGATATTTGTCTGATAAGTGAACATAAACATAATTAGGTGTTATCAATATGAATATTATAGATGGAATAGCACATTAAAGGGGAAAACAATGATTCACACGCACGAGCCGAGACAACAAACCCACAGAAACGTGGATCTGATGATGCGCTAAAGACGCTGAAATGATCCCATAATGAAGTTGTTTAATTATGATAAAGTGAGACTTAACATGGAGGGCTGATATCTCCGAGATGTGCTTTTAATGGCCTTAATTCAGCCGCGGCCAGCTGTTTTTACTCGCCCTGCTGAAGGAGCGGGGACGTGGCAAGCTTGCAAAGCTCGTCGAAATTAGTCTCGGTCAGCCAGAGCAGCCTACGCTTCCTGCTAACCATCTGCTTACCGCTCACAAAAGGAGGATTTCGGGCCGCCGAGTAAAGGAATATAGGCTCATAAAAAAGCTTTGAAGGTCTCGTTACCCGGCGGAGGTGTAGCCGTGGCGCGTTCACGTCCGTCCGCGCGTCCGAGCGTCCCTGCGCGCGCTCACACAGGCCCGGCGCACCTCTGATAACGCGCCCTAAAGCAGCATTTCACGGAGGCGTTCCCTTTTTAATTATGGGACCGTGGGCCGGTTTGTATTAGATTGGTGTCCAACAGTTAGCAGTGATTTGAGCAAACTGATTGGCTGCTTCACGTCAGACAGAAAGGTCACTCAAACAGCAGAGGTCACGTGGATTGTTCTTTAAATTAAGAAGAAAATAAAGTTATTAACACACTCTTTAAATAATTATTCTGTGTGTTGTATGCCTGATTTTAAAAACAGACTCATATTTTTTATCATTCCGAGGAATAATTTTATTTTAATACATGTTTGTTTTGTTTTAGTACATGTTGTTTTCATATATATATTTGATATATATTTGTTTGGTTAGAAAAAGTGTATAAGTATGGAATAAATATATTATGTGAAAGGTGGACCACAATTTAGAGCTATATGATAAATAAGAGTAAATACAGATCCATAAAATCATATACAAACATTTGATGTTTTTTTTTCGTTTCTAGAATTATTTTTTAAACTAAAATAAATTGTTTACACTGTTACAATTGTTTTCTGTTACACTGGCAACAATTAAGATTTTATTTTTTTCCCTCTGATTCTGCGATGCATTTTCGCCTGATTGCTTGGGTTTAACGGTTTTTTTTTTTCTTTTAGTTTTTTTTTTCGGGGCAAAGCTGACAGAACACGACTATCAGGCCTCCAAGTCGCTTTAATACGAGTTTTATATGGGGGTCTCAGTGTCCGCTCATATGAATGCGTTTTAAATCAAATCACAGATGCACTTTTATTCAGCCGGTTAAAATAGCAGAACAAAACCGTCTTTAGAAATAAAGCTCTTTTTCTTTTTCTTTTTTTTTTTAAGCGGAGCGAAGGGAGAAGGAGAGAAAGGCCGAGGGGCGCCTCCTCCGCAGCTGAGGGTGACAGTTAGTTCATGGTTAACAGGATCAGGAGCGCACGGCTCAGGCCGCACACTTCTCCTGTGCGCGCTGAGCCGCGGCTCCTGCGCGCTGAATGGAGGAGAAAAAGAGTGATATTTAACACATCTGTTAAAGCGTTTTGATAGCAGAAATCCGTTTAAGGCATTATTCCATGACGAGGGCCAGATTGAGTGTTGAGAATCCTATGAAGCCCTAAATCTGATTTACATTTGATATGCTGCGTTGCAACTAGTAGATTTAACACAATACACTCTTATTCTATTAATAAATAGTCTAAAATCCACTATCAGCAGCCTGTAGGTGTTTATTTTTCACCACTGGAAACAGAATAAAAGAATACGTTTACATCTTTAACGAGAAGGCTGTATATTTTTTATAATCTGCATGACAGAAAGACATCCTGAATGGGAACGAATAAAGTATCTTTTTTTCTTCGGTTCTCATTAAAAGTCCCCATATAATGACTGAATGTGTAAAGATTGCTCTTTAATTAGGCCGCTTGCCTCTGCCAAACAAAACAAATTGAAAGGAAAGTGGTCAACATGCAAAATTGATGACTGGGCCTCTTTTGTGGTGGGGACATTGTGTGTTGCTTGCTTATGAAGTCTAATGCAATCATAAATTGCGTCCTTCGGCCAATCAGCGGGCCGGGGGATGCGGCATGAAAGCGACCCATGTGGAGAACTTTGTTGAGGCCCATTGTTGAGGCTGTCAGCTCTGAGCGGAGGGCCGGGGTGGGGGGGCAGCTCTCCTATATAACTCCTCTCCCCAGAGTGAGGAAACCAGAGGAGTTTAGCAGCCATTCACACCGACTGATTCCCTCCCAGCTGACACGAGGAGTATCTCAGATTCCACTTGTTTGTTTTTTTCCTCTCAAACCTCGGGACCATGATGATCCCAAGCGTCCTCGCTCCTCCCGCCTTCTACCCGGGGCTGTACCGGCCCGCCGCCGCCGTGCCACTCCACCACACCCTCCCGTCCGGCTTCCACACCCACTCCAGCTTTCTAGTGGAGGACCTGCTGCGGATAAGCCGGCCCGCCGCCTTCATTAACAGGACTGTTTCGTCAATGTGCGCCTCCCTTCCGACCACCACCACCACCGCCGCCGCCGCCGCGTCCTTCTGCGGCGCGCCCGCGGCGATGACGCGCGAATCGTGCTCGCCGAAAATGTCCGTGTCGAGCAGCAAGGACCCGACTTTTCTCAAGTTTGGAGTGAGCGCCATCCTCGCACCTTCACCAAAGACCGGTGAGTTCAGACGGCCTGCGCGTCAGCGCGCCTCCGCGCCGACTTTCACATTCATTCGTGTCCTTCAGGGATGATTAACATGTGTGATGTTCCTCCACAGTGTCCTCACACCCAGCACTCCACAGCTTTCACCCCAAGAACTTCCCCATCCCCTGCTTCGACGGGACCTTTCACCCCATATTCAGGACGCCTTATCTCCCAGGTAAGACGCAGCTTTTACGCACGTCTTTACGCACGTCTCCTCCTCTCTCTCTCTCTCTCTCTCTCTCTCTCTCTCTCTCTCTCTCTCTCTCTGGCTAATTGCTTTTAAATGTAAACACTCTCACACCCTTTCATATATATATTCAGCAGAAAAGAAGAAATCACTGTCTTATTAATGGGGGAGCCCTGGCCCCTGCCCGGACCCACACACCCACTCCTAATTAACCAATTATCCCAAATCGTCACGCTCTAAATTTGAGGCGGGGTAGCGAGTTATAGTCCCCCCTTCTTCCCATTGGGGGGCGTTTTGGCATTTCCCTGGCCCCGCGTTTTCCCACAGAGCCCGGGGGGCCACAGGGCCGCTGTGGCGGGCAACAAAGCCTTCAGCACCGTGACCAATTTGGCCAGCTCCCACCGGGCGAACCACCCACAAACCCCGGAGAGTGACTTTTACCAGGAGGGGGGCAAAGGCGTGAACCAGTCATGCACTAATTTCCCTATTAGGCGCTATTGAGCGTTTTCAATATTCTCACAAGACCACATAGCGCGTCGTTGTTCCTGATTCTTCTGCGGCCACAGGCCAGCTACTGTCAGGAGGACGTCCAGTTAGCACGACGCGGACTCGCAGTTTTTTTTTCTCCGAAAAGTCTCCAAAATGTCCCAGCCGGGGGAGAAGCTTGTCCCTGCGTGCTGCACGGCCCACAGGATAGGTTACCACTGACCTCCAGTCAGCGCACTCTCTGTGCCCTAAACGCTCATTCTCCTAGCGGGCCAATCAACGCGTTGAGATAAAGAATAATCTCTTAGAAAAGTCTATAAAGTCGCTAGTCCGTGCTTTCATTCAGAGAAATCATAATGGAGATGGAGTCTTTTCATGGTCTCAGCTGAATGCCTCAACAAAACAACTCCAGCGTCCTGAATAGCTTTTCGTGTTCATTTAATGAAAATGATTTGAAGGCACGAAGAAGGAAAAAAAAAAAAAAGCGCCATTCCCCTCCACTCTTCACCCCCCCTCCGGGCATCAGTATTCTGGTATGCAGTTGTGTTTAGTTTGAAAGTGTAAATCTCCTTTTGTTGCGATAATATATGGCCTTCGCCGCCTGTCCAGAGTCTTTTCTGCGTTAGTTCATTACTACACAATTACCGTTCACGGTTTATTAACTCCTCTATCCGCCCTCACAGGGTTCCTTAAAGGATATGCTACCTCTTTACCATACCAATGCGGTTGGGGACCGGCCAATGTGCTAATTAGTCACCTCGTGCCATTTCACTCAAAACGGAGACGTATCGCAGAGTTCCAAAGGGAGAAGACTTCTAATAATAACCGGTCGAGAAGTTGTGGGCTTAAATAGAAATCATTGTATGCATATAGATGCCTGGAAGGGGAGGGGGTGAGTTTAGATGCGTCAAGAAGTGAGATGTTTCATGATATAATTTCTTCTCTGCGAACAGATTTCTTTATGAGATGTGTCAAAGAATACAAATAGGTTCTAATGTCTTGTTTTGTTTTGTTTTTGTTTTGTAGCATCCTCATCCGTTGTCCCCATCCCCGGGACCTTCTCCTGGCCGCTGGCCGCCAGAGGCAAACCCCGGAGAGGGATGCTGAGGAGGGCGGTGTTCTCCGATGTACAGCGCAAGGCCTTGGAGAAAATGTTCCAGAAACAGAAATACATCAGCAAGCCCGACAGGAAGAAGCTGGCCTCCAAGCTGGGCCTAAAAGACTCACAGGTAAAACCTCCCAATGAATGAAATGTTTAATTATGTCGTGCGTAATTCGCGCGTAAAGACGCTGTTGCGCATTCCACTGCGCCCGACAAGGAACCTTTTTTTGACTCGTCCATTTCCTCCCCTGGCTACAGGTGAAAATCTGGTTCCAGAACCGGCGAATGAAGTGGAGGAACTCCAAGGAACGGGAGCTGCTGTCATCCGGTGGCTGCCGCGAGCAGACGCTGCCCACCAAAGCGAACCCGCACCCGGACCTCAGCGATGTGGGCAAGAAGTCCTCAGCTGAGGAGGAAGAGGAGGAGGAAGAATTCAGACGAGAGAGAATGAGAGCTGGGTCCAGCATCTCCTCTCCTTCTCTCTCCAGTAAGCACTCAGACTTCTCAGAGTCAGACGAAGAAGAAATAACAGTATCTTAATTTATTTAATTAAAACAAAAAGCAAATATAGAAAGAGTATAACCCATGTTTTGTTTTCACATGAGACTGTGACCAGATGTGTAAGAAGCTGCTGGCCCTGAAAGAGGACTCCGTAAATGTCAATGTTAAAAAAACAAAACCAACTTTCACTCAAGTTTGTGCACTGAACAGGATCTGCTTCTGACACACAATTTGCTGTTTTGCACAGCTTTGTTCAATTGTACAGTATTTTGTACAATTTTGTATGGAAATTTTATGCCAAGAATATTGAGTTACTTTTACCCTTGACCTTGAATAGAGTTGTTTATTGAAATATGTAGCTATTTCGTTAATAATTTATATGGATTCCTTTAATAAGTATGTTGTATTATGTGCTGTATATATGTTTATTTCACACTTTTTGTACAAATACCAAATAAAATTGTAAACAATTCCAATTGTTGTTGTTGTTGTGTTTTAAGGAACCTTTTGCCAAATTAAATCATAAATAAAATGAAAGTCATTCATGAATGAAACATGGCCCTCCCAGAAGCTGAGCTGGCGTCTTATAAAAAAAAGTAAAGTATAAAAAGTACAGTATTTTTTACATTTTTAGTCACAAAAATAGTGTAAAATTGTTTTATATCATCATTCAACAAAAAGTACATTTACACCGTCAACCAATCAACCTGCAGATGGTTCTCATTAACACTAACACCAAAATATATTTTTCTTCTTGTCCAAATATTTACACCAGACACAGGTCTTTATTCATTTAGACAAATAATAATAATAATAATAATTATAATAATAATAATAATAATGATAATGTGCATGCAAGTTTGTTATTCACACAGTATGTGGATTTTGTGTATGCTGTCCCACAATGCATAGTGCCTTGAAACTGGCCTTGAGCCTTGTGAGATGTTTAGCAGAATAAAAAGTCTCCTTATTAAGTGTTAAATCTGATTTCAGACCAGAAGTAAGTCTTAAGATTCCCAATATGCTGTCAGTTTATCCAGAAATGTTGATTTCAAAGCCTGTTGTTCGATTTCAAACTACTCCCTGGTAGAACAATAGTTTCTGAGCTATGAAGACGGATGTAACCACCCAGGAGCTTGATGAAAAGTGAAATCTCATGTGTCAAAAAAAAAAAGTAGCTTCCAACAGCTGTTTAAATTATTTTCAGCTGAATGTCTGCATTCAAATCCCTTCTTGGACAAAAAGGCAGCACTACAACAAAATATCCAAACTAAGTTCATACATTTGATGCAAAATTCTCACAGAAAAACACTTTTCCTGTTACTTTTGGAGAGTGAGCACATCTCCTTCATGGTCTATTGCTACACTGTTTTACCAACTCAGACATGTGGGTTTGATATAGATTGTATTGACTTGAATGAAACATTGTCTAAAATTTGGCATGTGTTAATTAACAATCTCTCTAAAGAATTGGTTTGATTCAGGACTTCACTTTGCCTCTATTTATCCTCCAGCAATCACACAGCCAAAGTCAGCTGGAGGAGGAGGAGGAGGAGGAGGAGGAGGGAGGAGGAGGAGGAGGGAGGAAGAGCAGAAAGATGCTGGCTGTTCATCCATTCAACCACCAGCAGCAGCAGCAGCAGCAGCCTCATGTTGTCATAGGTAGCTCACCCCCAGTAACTCCAGAGACAAGGGTCTGTATCGCCATCTGCAGGCAGCTCGGACACACTGCAGCTTGGCAGGACCAGGAGTCTGGATGAGATGTGACTATGTCCTGCAGGGTGAAGGTACTGATCCCACCAAGACCTCCTCTCGCAGCGGGACCTAGCACAGCAGAAAGAGTAAACACACAGTCACTGTTTGATCAACACGCACACAAACGCACACAAATCATAAAACACGTACACAATCAACCACACACCAATGGAGATTGCTTAGCTGAACTGCTCCTGCAGGCGTTGAAATAACGATGGATGCAAGAGGGTCTCTAGTTCATTTTATTCTTCACTTAAAGGCACTTCAACATTCTTTACCAGAAATAACATTATATTTATACGCTATTCAATGCAATGTGGGGACCCACAATGGGAAAAGGGAAGAGGGCTGGTGCTTTTAAGAGTGAGGGTTGATGGGTGACGGTTTCCGGTTCTAGTGACGGATGTCGACACATTGATTGAGAGTTATAGATTTGTTTGTGGAGAAGTAAATGGACTCAAATTGCCTTTGTCTCCTGGTCGTTGTTCAGCACAACGCCTTCACAGCAACATAATTAATGAATTAACAGAACACACAATATTTAGAACATTTATGCTCCAAGACACACTGTAATGTAAGTGTTTATTAATGTATTCATCCACAACTGTAACTCCTCTCATGAAGCATTTATATGCTGCTGTATAAACAGACCATGAAAGACAGTAAAACACAGCTTTTATGATATGAAATATGTCTTTATAGAAGTTATAATTGTTATAATTAGTGTGTTGTAAACAGTAGTAATATGCTGCCATATTACTACATTACTATATAATGAATGTTAAGCTGTTTTTCCTCTTTCACATATGTGAAACATTCAAATCATAACAAAAATAACCAGGGTGTGGAAGTGTTCCGTGTGTGTGTGTGTGTGTGTGTGTGTGTGTGTGTGTGTGTGTGTGTGTGTGTGTGTGTGTGTGTGTGTGTATGTGTGTGTGTGTGTGTGTGTGTGTGTGTGTGTGTGTATGTGTGTATGTGTGTGTGTGTATGTGTGTGTGTGTGTGTGTGTGTGTGTGTGTGTGTGTGTGTGTGTATGTGTGTGTGTGTGTGTGTGTATATGTGTGTGTGTGTGTGTGTGTGTTCTTTGATGTGTCACACGGAACACTTGGATAGGTCACATGACATGTGCTTTGATCTATCATGAGATGTGTGATGTCACAGTGCCTTTGATGTGTGAAACTATAAATAGAATTGAAGACAGGTCAGCTACACCGATGAACAAACGGAAGACAAACACAAGCAGAGAGATGAACTCCACAGTACAGGATCTAGTGATGGATTCCACATCAGGACAAGAAGCCCCCAATGCACCTGCAGTTTTCAGACCACTGAAGGCTGGTGCAACCTCCAGACCCTCCACCAGTCAAAGAAGGTGGACTGTCCCAACACCGTCCTCAGGCACTTCAGTAAAGAAACAAACTGCTCTGAAAACCTGCCAAACCATGCGAAGACCCTCAAGAAAGCCTTATAGGGAAGCATTAGGTGCTTTGTACTCCCGCGTAATGCTAAGAGATTGCAACACATGCTGTTTTGGCCTCAACCAAATCATTGCACTGTACACAGTAGCAACACCAGGAACCACAGTACTGTATATGGGGATGAATTCAACACCAGGACCATCAGGACAAGAAGCTCCTGATGCACATACAGTTGTCAGTCCACTGAAGGCTGGTGCAACCTCCAGACCCTCCATCAGTAAAGGAAAGGTGACTGTTCCACCACCATCCTCAGGCACTTCAGTAAAGAAACAAACTGCTCTGAAAACCAGCCAAAACATGCGATGTCGCTCAAGAATGTCTAACAGAGAATCCTTAAATCGTTTTCCCAACCGCCAAATGAGGAGACCATGCACCAGAAAGGGTTTTAAATCCAGACAAATCCTTGGAGCACCAGGAGCCAAAGTACAGTGTATGGGGATGGATTCAACACCAGGACCATCAGGACAAGAAGCCCCTGATGCACCTACAGTTGTAAGTCCACTGAAGGCTGGTGAATCTGATGGGAAAGGTGAGAATTTTGAAAAAACAACAACAGACTCATCAGGCTGCAGGTCTCCTCAACAGGCATCTCCCACTCTCTCCACGAGATATGGGGAGGACATTAAGTCTGCTGAGGAAGCAGACCTGAGCTCTGTCCCTGCAGTGATTGTTGATAATGTGGAGCCCGAAGACCACACACCAGACTTTGAAGGATTTGTATGGACTCCTTATACGGCATTTCCCGATCTCTATATCAACTCTAGTGAGGACACAAAATCTGCTGACGAAGAAGACTTTAGACCTGTCTCTCCACAGTTGGTTGACAATGTGGAATTGGACGATGTCACACCAGAGACTGAAGACTGCCGGTCTCCTAAACAGGCATCTCCCACACTCTCCATCAGTTCCAGTGAAGACACAAAGGATACTGAGGAAGAAGACTTTAGACCTGTCTCTCCGCAGTTGGTTGACCATGTGGAACATGAGGACGTCACGCCAGAGGACAAACACTGCGGGTCTCCTAAACAGGCATCTCCCACTCATTCCATCAGCTCCAGTGAGGACACAATGTGTGTTCTGTCCGGATTCAGAAAGATGCTGATAAAGATGAAGCATGGACTGAGAAGGTCCTCCAAACTGGGAAAAAAGGCAGCAGAAAAGAATTTGAAAAAGGCCCCATGTCCCAAACATGTGACCTTCAAGTGGCAGTCCACCACTGGGTCCTCCCAGCTGAAACAACAGAATGAAAACACAAGTAAACCTATGGTTCCAGATAAAATGCAGAGAAAGAGCGGTTCAACCTCCAGACCCTCCAACAGAAAAGGAAAGGTAACTGTTCCACCACCATCCTTATGCACTTCAGTAAAGAAACGGACTGCTCTGAAAACCTGCAAAAACACGCGATGTCGCTCAAGAATGACTTATAGAGAAGCCTTAAATCGTTTTTACACGCGCCAAAAGAGGAGACTCTGCAATAAAATGGGTTTCGAGCCCAGACAAAATCTTGCAGAGCACCAAGGAGCGACACCGGGAGTACACGATCCGGTGATGGATTCAACACCAGGACCATCAGGACAAGAAGCCCCTGATGCACCTACAGTTGTAAGTCCACTGAAGGCTGGTGCATCTGATGGGAAAGGTGAGAAATTTGAAGAAACAACAACAGACTCATCAGGCTGCAGGTCTCCTAAACAGGCATCTCCCACTCTCTCCACGAGATATGGGGAGCACATTAAGGATGCTGAGGAAGCAGACCTGAGCTCTGTCCCTGCAGTGATTGTTGATAATGTGGAGCCCGAAGACCACACACCAGACTTTGAAGGATTTGTATGGACTCCTTATACGGCATCTCCCACTCTCTCTATCAACTCTAGTGAGGACACAAAATCTGCTGAGGAAGACGACTTTAGACCTGTCTCTCCACAGTTGGTTGACAATGTGGAACGTGAGGACGTCACACAAGATATCAAAGACTGCAGGTCTCCTAAGCAGGCATCTCCCACTCTCTCCATCAGCTCCAGTGAGGACACAAAGGATGCTCAGGAAGCAGACTTTAGCCCTGTCTCGCCACAGTTGGTTTATAATGTGGAATTGGACGACGTCACACCAGAGACTGAAGACTTCCGGTCTCCTAAACAGGCATCTCCCACACCCTCCATCAGTTACAGTGAGGACACAAAGGATGCTGAAGAAGAGGACTTTAGACATGAGTCTCCACAGTTGGTTGACCATGTGGAATGGGAGGACGTCATACTAGAGACCAAAGACTGCCGGTCTCCTAGACAGGCATCTCCCACTCTCTCCATCAGCTCCAGTGAGGACACAAAGGAAGCTCAGGAAGAAGACTTAAGGCCTGTCTCTCCGCAGTTGGTTGACCATGTGGAACGGGAGGACGTCACACCAGAGACTGAAGACTGCCGGTCTCCTAAACAGCAATCTCCCACACTCTCCATCAGTTCTAGTGAGGACACAAAGGCTGCTGAGGAAGAGGACTTTAGACCTGTCTCTCCCCAGTTGGTTGACAATGTGGAACATGAGGACTTCACACCAGAGACTGAAGACTGCCGGTCTCCTAAGCAGGCATCTCCCATTCTCTCCATCAGCTCCAGTGAGGACACAAAGGATGCTCAGGAAGCAGACTTAGGGCCTGTCTCTCCGCAGTTGGTTGACCATGTGGAACGGGAGGACGTCACACCAGAGACTGAAGACTGCCGGTCTCCTAAACAGGCATCTCCCACTCATTCCATCAGCTCCAGTGAGGACACAATGTGTGTTCTGTCCGGATTCAGAAAGATGCTGAAGAAGATGAAGCATGGACTGAGAAGGTCCTCCATACTGGGAAAAAAGGCAGCAGAACAGGATTTGGAAAAGGCCCCATGTCCCAAACATGTGACCTTCGAGCGGCAGTCCCTCACTGGCTCCTCCCAGCTGAAACCACATAATGAAAACACAAGTACACCTATGGTTCCAGATAAAATGCAGACAAAGAGCGGTTCAACCTCCAGACCCTCCAACAGTAAGGGAAAGGTGACTGTTCCACCACACTTAAATCGTTTTCACACCTGCCAAATGAGGAGATTCTGCACCAGAATGGGTTTCCAGCCCAGACAAATCCTTGCAGAGCACCAAGAAGCGACACCAGGAGTACAGGATCTGGTAATGAATTCAACACCAGGACCATCAGGACAAGAAGCCCCAGATGCACCTACAGTTGTAAGTCCACTGAAGGCTGGTGAATCTGATGGGAAAGGTGAGAAATTTGAAAAAACAACAACAGACTCATCAGGCTGCAGGTCTCCTCAACAGGCATCTCCCACTCTCTCCACGAGATATGGGGAGGACATTAAGGATGATGAGGAAGCAGACCTGAGCTCTGTCCCTGCAGTGATTGTTGATAATGTGGAGCCCGAAGACCACACACCAGACTTTGAAGGATTTATAAGGACTCCTTATACGGCATCTCCCACTTTCTCTATCAGCTCCTGTGAGGACACAAAATCTGCTGAGGAAGAAGACTTTAGGCCTGTCTCTCCACAGTTGGTTGACCATGTGGAATGGGGGGACGTCATACAAGAGACCAAAGACTGCCGGTCTCCTAGACAGGCATCTCCCACTCTCTCCATCAGCTCCAGTGAGGACACAATGTCTGGTCAGGAAGCAGACTTTAGCCCTGTCTCTCCACAGTTGGTTGACAATGTGGAATTTGACAACTTCACGCCAGAGGACAAAGACTGGCGGTCTCCTAGACAGTCATCTCCCACTCTCTCCAACAGCTCCAGTGAGGACATTAAGGATGCTCAGGAAGCAGACTTAAGGCCTGTCTCGCCACAGTCGGTTGATAATGTGGAATTGGATGACGTCACACCAGAGACTGAAGACTGCCGGTCTCCAAAACAGGCATCTCCCACACTCTCCATCAGTTCTAGTGAGGACACAAAGGATGCTCAGGAAGAAGACTTTAGCCCTGTCTCTCCACAGTTGGTTGACAATGTGGATTTTGACAACTTCACGCCAGAGGACGAAGACTGCCGGTCTCCTAAACAGGCATCTCCCACACTCTCCATCAGTTCCAGTGAGGACACAAAGGCTGCTGAGGAAGAAGACTTGAGACCTGTCTCTCCGCAGTTGGTTGACCATGTGGAATGGGAGGACGTCATACTAGAAACCAAAGACTGCCGGTCTCCTAGACAGGCATCTCCCACTCTCTCCATCAGCTCCAGTGAGGACACAACGTTTGTTCAGGAAGCAGACTTTAGCCCTGTCTCTCCACAGTTGGTTGACCATGTGGAATTGGACGATGTCACACCAGAGACTGAAGACTGCCGGTCTCCTAGACTGGCATCTCCCACTCTCTCCATCAGCTCCAGTGAGGACACAATGTCTGGTCAGGAAGCAGACTTTAGACCTGTCTCTCCACAGTTGGTTGGCAATGTGGAATTTGACAACTTCACGCCAGAGGACAAAGACTGCCGGTCTCCAAAACAGGCATCTCCCACTCTCTCCATCAGTTCCTGTGAGGACACAAAGTCTGCTGAGGAAAAAGACTTTAGACCTGTCTCTCCGCAGTTGGTTGACCATGTGGAATGGGAGGACGTCATACTAGAGACCAAACACTGCCGGTCTCCTAAACAGGCATCTCCAACTCTCTCCATCAGCTCCAGTAAGGACACAAAGGATGCTCAGGAAGCAGACTTAAGCCCTTTCTCACCACAGTTGGTTGACAATGTCGAACGTGAGGACGTCACACCAGAGATCAAAGACTGCAGGTCTGCTAATACGGCATCTCCCATTCTCTCCATCAGCTCCAGTGAGGACACAGACTATAGCTCTGTCTCTCCACAGTTGGTTGACAATGTGGAACGGGAGTACCTCACGCCAGAGACTGAAGACTACAGGTCTCCTAAACATGCACGTCCCACTCTCTTCATCACTTATAGGGACTACGTCAAGGCTTCTGAGTTAGCAGACCTGACATCTGGCCTTTTAAAGAAGGAGGACTTCACCCCAAAAGAGAAACATTCTGGTCCTGAGTCGAAAGAAGACAAATTGACGTTTGCTAAATCCATCAAAGGTCTTTTTAAACTGCGGAAAAATAAGGTCCACCCTGCTCCAGTCGAAAAAATGGACGCAGGTGCCAGTTCATCATTGAACGAAGGGTCATCTGGACAAGATGACAAAATTGCAGATGCAAAAAACGTTAAAGTCCGGAATAAGAAGTTCTTTTCCCGTAAATGGTGGAATAATAAGGTCCACCCGGCTCGAGTCGAAAAAGTGGATGCGGCTGCCAGTTCTTCATCGAACGAACTGCCATCTGGACAAGATGAAAAATTGGCAAATGCAAAAAACGTCAAAGTCAAGAATAAGAAGTGCTTTTCCTCTAAATGTTGGAATAAAAAGGTCCACCCGGCTCCAGTCCAAAAAATGGATGCAGCTGCCAGTTCTTCATCGAACGAACTGCCATCTGGACATGCACACTCCATTAAACCTTCAGCTAGGGTTCAGGCTTCACAGACCGAAAGACCGTCTCACGGATTCCCCTGCTTCAGAGCCGTAAGGTCTTCTAGTGAGTAGTCAGTATTCAATCACAAAAAAGAAAAGGGTTTTCTCCGGGCGCTCCGGTTTCCTCCCAAACTTTAATTTACAAAAAAAATATATATATATTTAGCGAAGTTTAGGCTTCACCAAGCCAAAGGATTCTGCTAGAAGGATTCTGCTGCAAGCTCTCCCAGTGAGTCACTCACAGCCCCCTCGGACTGAAGTATAGGGTTTTCATCACCAGTGGAATAAATGGGTTTTCTCCGGGTGCTCCGGTTTCCTCCCAAACTTTAATTTATAAAAAAAAAAAAAAAAAAAAGCTTTAGCGAGGTTCAGGCTTCACCGAGCAAAAGACCCTCTCTGCTGAGGAGGATCTTGGGATTCTGCTGCTGCAGGAGCCGCAAGCTCCCGCATTGAGTCACTCACAGCCCCTTCGGACCAAAGTATAGGGTTTTCATCACCAGTGGAATAAATGGGTTTTCTCCGGGCGCTCCGGTTTCCTCCCACACTTAATTTACAAAAAAAAAAACTCCCAAACAGCTGGATTCACAGCGGTCAGATCTCTAAACCTAACCCTGAACTTTGCGTCAACCAACTCTGAGATGGGCAACTCCTGAGTTTTCGGTTCCAGAACAGCTGTTCTGAATTTGTTCAATCAACTCTGACTATGTAAACTCTACAAAGCCATCATCAATGGAGCTCCGATACTACGATTCATCATCGCAACCGGGAGAGAGTTATTAGACCGTCTCTGCTAAGGAGGATCTTGGGATTCTGCTGCTGCAGGAGCGGCCAGCTCCTGCAGCTAGCCCCTCGCACTGAAATAAAGGGTTTTCATCACAGGTGGAATAAATGGGTTTTCTCCGGGTGCTCCGGTTTCCTCCCAAACTTTAATTTATCAAAAAAAAAAAAAAAAAAAAGCTTTAGCGAGGTTCAGGCTTCACCGAGCAAAAGACCGTCTCTGCTGAGGAGGATCTTGGGATTCTGCTGCTGCAGGAGCCGCAAGCTCCCGCATTGAGTCACTCACAGCCCCTTCGGACCAAAGTATAGGGTTTTCATCACCAGTGGAATAAATGGGTTTTCTCCGGGCGCTCCGGTTTCCTCCCACACTTAATTTACAAAAAAAAAAACTCCCAAACAGCTGGATTCACAGCGGTCATATCTCTAAACCTAACCCTGAACTTTGCGTCAACCAACTCTGAGATGGGCAACTCCTGAGTTTTCGGTTCCAGAACAGCTGTTCTGAATTTGTTCAATCAACTCTGACTATGTAAACTCTACAAAGCCATCATCAATGGAGCTCCGATACTACGATTCATCATCGCAACCGGGAGAGAGTTATTAGACCGTCTCTGCTAAGGAGGATCTTGGGATTCTGCTGCTGCAGGAGCGGCCAGCTCCTGCAGCTAGCCCCTCGCACTGAAATAAAGGGTTTTCATCACAGGTGGAATAAATGGGTTTTCTCCGGGTGCTCCGGTTTCCTCCCACACTTTGAATTACAAATTAAAACAAATTGTAATTTAAAAAAAAAACTGTCTGGGATAGACTGATTGGCAATTGCTACCTGACGATGTTCACAACCGAATAAGAAGAGCTGCTCCTGTAAATGGCTGAATAATAGCAGAAAGATGCTGGCTTTTCATCCATTCAACAACCAGCAGCAGCAGCAGCAGCCTCGTGTTCTCATCGGTAGCTCAGCCCCAGTAACTCCAGAGACAAGGGTCTGTATCGCCATCTGCATGCAGCTTAATGCAGCTCGTGTGGCCATTAAGCATGCATTTGGCATCCTCAAGACAAAGTTCCGGAGGCTCAAGTGTCATGAAGAGAGTGGAACACATCTGTATGAGCCATATTAAATGTGCTTTATTTTGGTGTAATTTTACCCCGTGCCACTAGGGGGCGGTGTGGTTCAGTTGACCTCGGGTCAGCAGAGGGAGGCCATTTTAACCTGTTTGAACCTGATCACAGGTGTTGTTGATTTGGGGAGCAAACAGTTTTTCGACTGTGCCCGTGTGCCCGGGTCCCCGTGTATTAATGTATCTTACTTTAGTGAGGAATTCGGTTTATTGTTTTGTTACATGTATTTTGAGTTAGAATTATTGCGGCTGTGTGTTATTGGAAGGAAAATAAACCAGCAAAATAAACTGAACTCTCTTCGTTTTTGCGGCAATTGGAGCGCACTGGGCGCACGTCGGAAACTATAAAGCAATCAACAACCAGTACTACTAAGTTTAGGGCTTAGTCAGTACACTTAGGTCGAAAAACTGCTTCGATTTGGAGAACGTTCACCAAGAGGACGCCGACTTCATTGACTTCATCAACGATTCACGTCTTCTTTGGAAACCACGGATGTGAGGTGGGCAAATGTTTGGAGTTGCCGATCGCTAAAGGAGCTGGAGCCTACCGGAGTGAGCTACGGGCCAGCGACAGCATCATCTCACCGGGACATCATTCATCAAAGCCGGCCAACGCACGATTGGGGTATGTGTGGATCAGCGCTGATGTTATGAATGGCCATGGAACTTCGTGTGCACACATTCGCGTAAACCCAATGCATTGGTAGCAGACTCGCAACCGACTAAAAATAACTTTCTCGTCGAGACGAGTTGTTTGCGCAACACAAACTATTTCGCGGACTAATAAAGCCAACTGACTTTGTCGTCATTATGGCTGAAGAGGGAACAGGCCAACTGGGCCTTGAGACTGAACTTGCGGGTGCAGAGGTAAAATCTGTAACTGAAAAACGTGTGGGTAAATTAACACTTAAAGCTTTGTCGGAAAAAATAAGCATTTTAGAAAAGGAAAGAAAGTCTAACTTTGGTAAACTGTCTAAAGTAAAACAATCTATTCTTAAATTCATGGGTGATAAAGAACATGTGAATAAGGTTGAAAATGAGTTAACCGTTTTTAATGAGTTGTGTAACACAGTACAGCAGGTGCATGAATCTTTATTGGGTTTATTGCCTGCTGAGGAAGCAAGCAAACATGAAACATGGTACCAAGCTAAAATGTTGAATGTAAAGGAGTTTCTTGTGGGTACAAATCAATGGTTGTCTGACACTGCCGCTTGTCCAGCTACTAAAGTGGGTGATGACCATGATGAGGAGGTTAATGACAACAATGGAGCTGCTGTTGGAAAGGATGAGGAAGAGGAAGAGGAGGAGGAGGAGGATCAGATTGGACCTCAAGACAGCATTTCAAATGTGCAGTCAAGGCACCATGGCTCAAACAGATCGTCAAGTAGCAGATCCTCCACTTCATCAGCCAGACGCAGGGCAGAGGCGGAACAGGCCGCACTCTTGGCCCGAGCTGCTGCTTTAAAGGCTAAACATGCTTTGGAGGAGCAGGAACTTCTCTTGAGGAGAAAAAGGGAGAAGCTTGAGCTGGACACTGAGATAGCTGCCACTTCTGCTAAGCTAGCAGTGCTACAGATGGGGAGCAGCATACATTCAAGGCAATCTGATGGAATGGCTTCCTACTTCAGAAAAGGGGCTAGATCTAAGCTCACCTCTCTCAATCCACAGGCCTCAATATATGTGGCTCCACCCGCACAGCAGCATGAATCTTTACCACAACAATGCAATGCTTCACCATCGGTAATGCCAACTAGCATGCCAAATTTGGGGAAAAAACAAGTTGCCGTTTCAGCATCTTTGTCCACGCATTTTTCATTACAACCACAGCCAACTGTCAGTCATGGCTCTCAACTGCCTCACTTGCAATCAATGCCAACATTCAGTCAAAGCTTTCAACCCACTCTAGGCCAACAAGTGCAGCAACCCCTTCAAGACCAAAATCAGACAGCAGGTCTTTACAATCTGCTGCAACAACAGAATGACATAACGGCTCTCCTTGTTCAAATGCAAACATCGCATCTGCTGCCGCGCAGAGAAATTCCAACTTATGATGGAGAGCCTTTGCAGTTCAACACATTTATGAGGGCATTTGAGCACTGCGTGGAAGCAAAGACTGGCTGTAAAGGAGACTGTTTGTACTATCTCGAACAATTCACTAGGGGGCAGCCTAGAGATATTGTACGCAGCTGCCTTCACATGACTGCAGACAAAGGATTTGCTGTTGCTAAAAGGTTACTAAAGGAGCACTTTGGAAATGAGTTCAAAATAACAGCGGCCTACATGGAAAAGGTCACAGGATGGCCAAGCATCAAAGCTGAAGACACCAAAGCGCTCAAAGCTTATGGGCTTTTCCTCCGTGAGTGTTCCAACGCTATGGAAGATCTTCAATACTTGGAGGAACTTAACATGCCAGCGAACATGAAGATTCTTAGTCAGAAGCTTCCATATAAACTAAGAGACAAGTGGAGAGCAAAGGCATGTGACATACTGGAGAAAACTTGTCAAAGGGCACGATTCTCAGACCTTGTCAAGTTCATTGAGCGCCAGGTCAGAATCATTTCAGATCCAGTCTTTGGTGACATACAGGACACTTCACCTGTTCTCAAAGGAGCTACAAAAGTGAGCAAGTTACAGGTGAAGCCACAGCTGAGAAGACACAGCTTTGCAACACAGGTGGTCATTGAGGATGGATGTAAAGCAGACACTCACAAGAATGAGGATGGATGCAGCAGACAAGATGGTGACCAGAAGGAAAAGGCCCTCAGCAAAGTGACCGCCTTCACTAAAACTACTTAGTCTGGTCTTCTGCCAGTATTGTGCTGCTGGTGGTCATGTTTTAGATCAATGTTTTAAACTGGGAAGAAAACCACACAGGGAGAAACTCGACTATCTAAAGGAGAAAGGTCTGTGTTTCAGTTGTTTGTGCACAGGACACTTGAGCAGGAATTGCGACAGGCGCATCACTTGCAAAAAGTGCAACCGAACGCACCCCAGTGTTTTGCACATTGAAGAGAAAGAAAGGGTTTCTTCGAAGGATGAGAAGAATTGTGAGCGGTCAAAAACATCTGAGAGCTGCACAACATCCTCCGCTTGTGGTCTTACAGGGGCTGGCCACTGCAATGGAATTCTTCCCATTTTGCCTGTTAAGGTGAAGTGCGCAAAGGGAAACAGGGTTATTGAAACCTACGCTTTTCTGGACCCAGGGAGTACAGGAACTTTCTGCACCAGGAAGCTTGTTGACAGGTTGAACATTGAAGGACGCAAATCCAAAATTCATATCCGCACCTTGGGCCATAACAACTCAATAGAAAGTTCTATCGTTGACAGTCTGGAGATTTCCGGATTGTCTGGTGAGAGCTTCTATCCACTTCCCAAAGTGTTTACCCAGAAAGAAATGCCCGTCTCTACAGCCAACATAATCAGTGAAAGGGAGCTGAGAAAATGGCATTATTTAGACAACGTAAACATTCAACACATAAACGCTGACGTGGATCTGTTAATTGGCACAAACGCCTCCAACTTGATGGAGCCTTGGGAGGTCATTAACAGTCGTGAAGGTGAAGATGGACTCTACGCGATCAGAACCCTACTGGGGTGGGTAATAAATGGCCCGTTACGGGGAAGTGACGACTGTGGAAGTGACCACCCTTCATTTTATGCAAATAGAATTGCCATTGACCATATTGAAGAACTGTTAATTAGCCAATATAACTATGACTTCAATGACCGAGCTTCTGCAGAACAGGAAGAAATGTCAAGAGAAGAAAAGAAGTTTATGGAGATAATGGAAAGCTCTGCTCAGCTCCAGAACGGACACTACACATTTCAATTGCCTTTCAAAGGGAAAGATGTTTTGATGCCGAACAACCTCAGGGTTGCCGTGCAACGTGTCCGTGGTCTGAGAAGAAGACTTCAGAAAGACGTAAGCTTTCATGAGGAGTACAAAAACTTTCTTGCTGATGTCATTAGCAATGGCTACGCCGAAGAAGTGCCGCAGCGTCAGTTAGAAGCACCAACAGGGAAGGTGTGGTATATCCCGCACCATGGTGTGTACCATCCACGGAAGGGAAAGTTACGAGTGGTGTTTGACTGTGGAGCAGAGTACAAAGGGATCTCTCTCAACAGTCAGCTCTTGCAAGGACCGAACCTCACCAGCTTGTTAGTTGGAGTTCTTATGAGATTCAGACAGGAACAAGTGGCGATAATGGCAGACATAAAGGCTATGTTCCACCAAGTTAAGGTGGCAGAGGAACACAGAGACTTCTTAAGATTCTTATGGTGGCCTCAAGGTAACCTGGAACAAGATCTTGTAGAGCATCGAATGACTGTCCATTTATTTGGAGCAGTTTCATCACCCAGTGTCGCCTGCCTTGCTCTTAGAAAGACTGCTGAAGACAACTAGGCCCACTTTCCTTTAGAAGTGATCGAAACGGTCAACCGAAACTTCTACATGGATGATTTGCTGAAGAGTCTGCCCTCTGAGGAAAACGCAGTCACCATGGTTAAGAACCTTACAACCGTTTGCAGAAAAGGAGGTTTTACCCTCACTCAGTGGATTAGTAATAGTCGAGAAGTGCTTCAAAGCCTCCCAGAGGATCTCAAGTCCAAGAACCTGCATGAGCTTGATCTGGACAGGGATAAGCTGCCGTTGGACAGAGCTTTGGGTTTGCAGTGGTGTATCGAGACGGACACTTTCAAATTCAAGCTGAAAGTCAAGGAGAAGCCGCCAACCAAGCGAGGCATGCTATCCATTATCAGTTCCGTCTACGATCCATTGGGATTCCTAGCACCTTTTGTACTCCCCGCCAAGCTGCTGTTGCGGGAGTTATGCAGGATGAAGTGTGATTGGGACGATCCAATACCTCCAGCTTTCCAGCAGAAGTGGAAAAAATGGCTGATGGATCTTGAGAAGGTGGCATATTTCAAGATCCACAGATGTGTTAAGCCTGAAGGATTTGGGAGGACTGTCAGCGCACAACTACATCACTTCGCCGATGCAAGCGAGAACGGATATGGGACGGCTACTTACCTGAGGATGCAGAACATGGATGAACGGGTTCATGTTGCTTTCCTATTTGGCAAAGCCAGAGTAGCTCCCCTGAAGCCGGTCACAATTCCCAGTTTAGAACTCACCGCTGCCGTTGTTGCAGTAAGAGTGGACAAGATGCTTCAAGCAGAGCTCCAGCTTCCACTGAAGAGGGCCTGCTTTTGGACTGACAGCACATCAGTTCTTAAGTATATAAGAAACGAGGACCGACGATTTCAAACTTTCGTCGCAAACAGGGTAACCACCATCAGGGACAACTCTGAAGTTGAACAGTGGAGATACATTCCCACATCCCTGAACCCTGCTGATGATGCTTCACGTGGATTGAAAGCAGAAGATCTTGTGAAGCAAAGATGGATGGAAGGCCCAGAATTCCTACGGGAACCTGAAGAAATGTGGCCAACATTTCCTGTGGATACAAGTGTCGCTGTCGATGACCCAGAAGTAAAGAGAAATCTGACGGTCAATGCAGTACTTGTTGACACCAATGCCACATCAGAACTGATGACCCATTTCTCTGATTGGCAAAGATTAAAGGTTGCAGTTGTATGGCTTATAAAGCTGAAAGGAACTTTGCTCAAACTGAGTAAGAAGAGAAAGGAGTTGGAGCTTGCAAGCACCAGTGCTACTAGAGCAGCAAGGTTGGATGTGCAAAAGGAGATGCAAGCTTTCTCAACATCACTCGGGAATCAGAAAGTGACGCTGGAAGATCTCTTGGAGGCTGAGGCCTCCATAATCGCTTTTTGCCAGCAAGAGAGATTCCCAACCGAATTTGCTGCACTAACCTCTGGCAAGCCACAAGTGCCAAGAAGTAGCAGCATCTTCAGATTGGATCCAGTTTTAGATGGAGAACTTCTACGAGTTGGGGGACGGCTGAATAAGGCAGCAATCCCTGAGGACATTAAACATCCCCTCATCTTGTCAAAAGACCAACACATCTCCGACCTTATCCTCCGTCATATCCATTTACAGCTCGGACATGGAGGCAGAAATCATGTTCTTTCTGCTACAAGGAGAAAATACTGGATAACGAGCGGACCTACTGCAGTGAGGAGGATCATATCCAGATGCCTCATCTGTAAGCTCCATGGTGGAAAGACCGGTGAGCAAAAAATGGCAGACCTGCCAGAAGAGAGAGTGGTTCCTGATCTACCACCATTTACTAACGTTGGCGTGGATTACTTTGGGCCAGTTGACGTGAGAAGAGGCCGTAGCATCGTGAAAAGATATGGAGTGGTTTTCACTTGTATGACGAGCAGGGCTGTGCACCTGGAAGTGGCATATTCTCTCGACACAGACTCGTGCATCAACGCATTGCGTAGATTCATCTGTCGAAGAGGACAAGTCTCGCACTTAAGATCCGACAATGGCACCAACTTTGTCAGTGCAGAAAGAGAGCTGCGAGAAGCCTTAGCCTCTTTGAATCATGACCGCATTGAAAGAGCCTTGTCCAAGAGAGGAATCAAGTAGAGCTTTAACCCTCCAGCTGGGTCGCATCACGGTGGCGCTTGGGAGCGCATGATCCGGATGATCAGGAAGATTTTGTGCTCGGTGCTCCGTCAGCAAACCCTGGATGACGAAGGGTTCCATACTGTGCTCTGTGAGGCTGAAGCTATGCTCAACGATCGCCCCATCACAAGGCTATCTGAGGACCCTAACGACCTTGAGGCATTGACGCCAAACCATCTGCTGCTACTCAAAGGAAAACCAGTTCTCCCACCGGGACTGTTCGACAAAAGGGATGTTTATGCAAGGAGAAGGTGGAAACAAACCCAGTACATCTCGGATCTCTTTTGGAAGAGGTGGATCCGTGAGTACCTCCCGCTTTTACAGGAGCGTCAAAAATGGAACCAGGAGAAGAGGAGTTTTGTTCCTGGAGACCTAGTCATGGTTGCAGACTCCACAGCACCACGTGGGTCATGGATGCTAGGAAGAGTTCTGGAAACCTTCCCTGATAAAAGAGGTCTAGTACGTGTGGTTCGTTTAAAAACCAAAACAAATATCATTGAACGACCCATAACCAAAATATGCTTGCTTAATGAAGCTAAGGAATAATTGGTTCCCATTTAAAAATGAGCTTTATATACACGTATATATTTTTATTTTAATTTAATTTTTTTTTTTTTGGTATTCATGGCTCATTTAAAATTGTTGGTGTAATTGCTCTGGCAGACGCAATTAGGGGCTGGTGTGTATGAGCCATATTAAATGTGCTTTATTTTGGTGTAATTTTACCCCGTGCCACTAGGGGGCGGTGTGGTTCAGTTGACCTCGGGTCAGCAGAGGGAGGCCATTTTAACCTGTTTGAACCTGATCACAGGTGTTGTTGATTTGGGGAGCAAACAGTTTTTCGACTGTGCCCGTGTGCCCGGGTCCCCGTGTATTAATGTATCTTACTTTAGTGAGGAATTCGGTTTATTGTTTTGTTACATGTATTTTGAGTTAGAATTATTGCGGCTGTGTGTTATTGGAAGGAAAATAAACCAGCAAAATAAACTGAACTCTCTTCGTTTTTGCGGCAATTGGAGCGCACTGGGCGCACGTCGGAAACTATAAAGCAATCAACAACCAGTACTACTAAGTTTAGGGCTTAGTCAGTACAACATCAGTGCAACAGTTAAAGCCAGGTGACCAAGTTGAAGATGAGCAAAGGCTTCAACACAGAGAGGACATTGATGATCCACATCCACCACAGCCCAACAAGCAAGATGCACGTCAACATAGAGACAGGATATGTGCCTAGTGCTAGAGATAGCATCACCTTCAGTTTGACATTTTTCTACTTTTAGTCACACATGTTTGTGAGCTGGTGTGCAATATGCCACAGGGTGATGACAGGCACTTCAGGTCAAATAGAGGTAACCTTTGATAAGGCATTACCTATTGATTGAAGTGCCTCTACATCATCAAGACTCCTGCTGTGCCTCCACGTGGCAGTTCACGGTAACTGGGTACAAGAACCCAGGCGAAATCAGCAGGGGATCGATGATCAGTGTTCTCAGAGGCAGTCACAGCACCATTGTACATTTTAACCATCCTACCACTGCTAATGTAGCGTTTCAGTTTGAGGAGATCAAAAACACACAAATATACAAGTATTTTTGAACATTTATTTGTGACTCCATCAAAGCAATCACATTTTGTTGCTGTTGGGAAATATTTTTCAGTTGGGTTAATGTTTGACCCATGCATGTGAGCATTTTTTTCTCAAATCGTCTCTTCTCTTTGCCTTCAGTTTCCTTGACCGTGCCAACTCCAGCCTTACCGCTGAGAGACTGTCAACCGGTGAGTATAAAAAGGAAACCTATGAGACTTTAATACATTAAACATTTGGATGGCAATTACTAACTGAGATGTTTTATTTCCAGATAAAATGTTTGTAGCTTCTGCAACAAGAGAGGGCTGCTGAACACAACAAAGGTAAAATTTTCTTTCATATTGACAATCCTAAATATTTAAACAGCTATTTAAATTATTTTGTCTGCAATAAAATCCCTTCATGGACAAAAAGGCAGCACCAGAACAAAATATCCAAACTAAGTTCATACATTTGATCCAAAATTCTCACAGAAAAACACTTTTCCTGTTACTTTTGGAGAGTGAGCACATCTCCTTCATGGTCTATTACTACACTGTTTTACCAACTCAGAAATTGTTAATTAACAATCTCTTTTAAGAATTTGTTTGATTCAGGACTTCACTTTGCCTCAATTTATCCTCCAGCAATCACACAGCCAAAGTCAGCTGGAGGAGAAAGAGGAGGAGGAGGGAGGAAGAGCAGAAAGATGCTGGCTGTTCATCAATCCAACCAGCAGCAGCAGCAGCCTCGTGCTTTCATCGGTAGCTCCCCGGTAACTCCAGAGTCACGGGTCTGTATCTCCATCTGCAGGCAGCTCGGACACACTGCAGCTTGGCAGGCCCAGGAGTCTGCAAGCCTGATGAGCTGGAGCTGAGCCTGTAGCTCAGTGGAGATCCGAGGACTCTTGGCTGGTGGTTAATTATGCTGATGGCGTTAAGTATGACGCCTCATCCTCTGTGACTTTTTTCGAAATTCTATACTTTTACTTTTTTCTTGTTTTTGTAATGATTTCATTCCCCAATGCATAGAAATCTGACAGGAGATCCAACTGATGTGGTGCACTACAGACCCATCAGTATCTTACCCAAAATATCCAGGAACACAGAGAAAGTGGTGACAAGCCTAATTTCATCCCATGCAATTCGGCTTCAGAACAAACCACTCAACTGAATCAGTCAATTGCTACTTCATTGAGAAAATCAAATTAAAATTAGACAGTGGGAGTGCTGTGGGAGCTGTATTTCTGGACCCGAGAAAAGCATTCGATACAGTAAATCATGTTCTTCTCTCAAAAGTGTCCAATTTTAACCTATCTGTGGATGCAATTAAATGGATGAAGTCAATGCACCAGAGTTGAAAATAAGTCTTCATCATTTCTTGATTGCTCTGTTGGTGTCCCGCAAGGCCTCTTCTATTCATCTTATATGTGAACGACCTGCTACTTGTATGCCCTGAAATCGAGACCCAAATGTATGCGGATGACACTGTCAACATTGCACATGGTAAAGATAGAGACGAAGAGACAGACAAATTAACATCAGCAATGGCCAAAACCTCCAATTGGCTCTCTGAGTCTTGCTTGACACTTAACGTGAGCAAAACTGCCTGCATGTACTTATATATAAGGAAAAATGGAAGTCAACCAGATATCACTGTAAAGGGTGAAAGGATCCAGACAGTCTCACATTTTAAATATCTGGGAATTCTTATCGACTCTCAGCTGTCCTTTAAGAAACATGTGAAACAAGTCTGTAATATTGTAAAATTCAATCTCAGGAACTTCAGGTTTATCCAAAACCAGCTACACTTCGATGCCTCAAAACTGTACATGCACTCAATGATTTTCTCACACATCTCATACTGTATCACAAGCTGGTCACATGCTGGAAAAACAACACTTGCTCCACTACTAACACTTTATAAACAAACTGTCAAGACACTGGACAAAAAGCCGTCAAGTTACCATCATTGCAACATCATTCAGAATTCATTAAAATAATTCATATCACTGCGCTCTAATAATGGTAGGACAACGAGGATGACAAACAGAGGTGACTGTGTGATACACCACAGATCCACCGAGTTTGGCAGATCAGTCTTCTCCATTAGAGCATCAAACCTTTGGAGCTCAATACCCAGTCATATAAGAGAATGCTGCAGCTTTACTGATTTCAAATTAAAGATGAAATCATGGCTTAAACCAAATCAATCATGCACCCACCACACATAAATACAAACACTTGATGCGTCTCAATGTTGTGATATGCCCGGATGTATACTGCATTGGCAAGAATTTCTGAGTATACAGCGGACCTTGCTAGATATACTTCCCATAATGCATTGAGGCTCGTCTGACTTCTGAAAAGTTTTGGATAATGGCGGATGAATGCGGCGATTCCATGTATCAGTAGCCGTGTTCACGTTGCCTCGCGCGCTGCAGATGGCTACCTAAGGTGATGAATTCTGGGTTGAAAACATCAGAATTTGTCTGACTTCAGCCGACTGCAAAGACGTCACAGTGTCGCGACCATATCACATGACCCACAACATCGCGGGAGCAAGTTTTAAGGAGCTGTTCCGTGTAGCGCTAGGCAGCGCTGTTTTCGCTGGCTGCAACCGGCTAGCCAACACCTCCTTCACAGCGGAATTGTTCCCGATGTGTTGAGGTTCGCACTCGCTCGGCGGCCACCTTGTGGACAAATTATGTGTTTTTTTGATAATAGAATTATAATTAAAAAAACAATGTCCATCCCTATGTGGAATATTATTTATTTCCCAATGTTGGCTTTACGGTTATATATATATGTTTTTATTGCTTATGATTGTTTGTTATTTCATTAAAATATCCTGTTTGGTTTGGTTTTCTGCAGTGTTCTGTTACTCGAGCACCAAGTATCACCTATGTGAAAAGAAATAAAGGGTTATCTTAATGTGTATGTTTTTTGTTTGTTTGTTTGTTTGTTTGTTTGTTTTTATCTTTATATCTTAACTAGTTTTGGAAGAATTACAACTATGTTTATTTTCTACACTGTAATGTAACTGTTCCAGTGACATCTCACTTCAATAAACATTGGAATGGTTAAACTGTCCAAAAATAATTCCAAAATTAATTGTGACATAAATATTCTCAGCAATAATTAAATTGGCTCATATACACTTGTAAACGGTGGGCTCTGCCATAACTCTGCAACAGACAGTTTAATTGCACAATTAGTACCTGCCCGTGCTGGCTCCTTTTATTCATTTCCTTCTTCCTTGGTGGTGAATAGACAGCAGACAATGGTGTTTGAGGTTCATTATCGCCACCGCATGGACATATTTTTCGTGCACCACTGCAATGCATTGTGGGTGATATACAGCTCTGAAGTGACCATCGTTGTTGACTCAATCACTCAGCCCTCAAGGGTCGATCTCACGGAGTTCACTTTAGCTGTTCAGAGAAATGGAACAGCCCTTATGAAGGCGGCGGGGATTCCCCCGAGGGCAAGTGCTTAGGGCAAGTGAGCGAGGGCGACTCAACCTGTTTTTGAAACGCAGCCCCGCAGATCTCAATGTGGGTGGAGTTAAACGTTAAACCCCGCCCACGTTTAACGCCGCCCACGGCCCAACTCACTTAATACGGTGTCCGAGGAAGGACAGAAGTCATAATCAGGCGCGCAGATTGTTGAGTGGGTAGAGTGCATACCACGTACGCAGCGGAACCTGAGGGGTATTCCACCAAACTCGCTAATTAAGGCAGCGCTTACCTGGTTAAGCCTGGTTAGAACTAACGCCAACTTCCACTTGCGGCTAAACCCATTCCATTAACGCATTTCAGCCACGCCTTGTTGAGGCTAATTCAAGCCAGGTTAACGTTGTCGTGTGTTACGCACGTTCACGGGATATGAAGCCAGACCAGAACCGTGAATGTCGAATCATCGAGAAAATGGCAGAAAAGACCAGAGCAAAAAATATTGATGGAACTGTAGGAGTACAAACCCATCATAACCAAAAAAGGGAATACTGTAGTGATAAATAAAAATTGCGAGGCTGCTTGGGCAAGAATTGCCGAGCGATTAAATACGGAAGTACCGTAAAGAGTAACATGATCTAATATAACACTGAGCATCACCACTCACCCAACTAGGGGCATTAGATAATCATATGGCCAGTCAGTCTTAAACAAAATAAACAATTTATTCATATTTTTTTAATTGCAAGCATGTATTCTTAGACGCTTGATGAAAATATAGTCTGTTTGTACTTGATATATATGTAGTTTTGGTCATTTTTGTTCTTTCACGTGACGAAATCACGAGGACTAGGCTTGGCGGAACCTTCTG
The DNA here is from genome assembly GCF_963514095.1 of Eutrigla gurnardus. Classification (NCBI taxonomy): domain Eukaryota; kingdom Metazoa; phylum Chordata; class Actinopteri; order Perciformes; family Triglidae; genus Eutrigla; species Eutrigla gurnardus. The sequence goes on from NC_139915.1 coordinate 32,504,123, forward strand.
CTGGTACAGTTGTTTCCAACAGACGGACTTATCTGAAACCCCCGCTAAAGTAAGCCTGATGGTTATCCTGCCCCGGGGCAGGCTAGTTTGGTCGGATAAATTCCTATGGTTACTTAGCGGAGAGTGCCTCAAGTCACGTTGATGGAACGCAACTCTCGCTAGGTAGCGAGGCTCATCGAAATTAGCCCGGCTTTGCGCTTAGCGAGTTTGATGGAATACCCCTCTGGTTAGATTCCCGGCCAGCGGTTCTTTGCTGCATGTCACATCCCCTCTCTCCCCCATTTCAAAACATCTATCCACTGTCTAAATAAAGGTGCTTATGCCTAAAAAAGAAACCATAATGAATGTACCTTAATCATTCATTAAATGATGAAAATTAATATATTTTAATGTATGTTTATCATAATCAAATGTAACCTGAGATACTTTCTTAATAAATTAAAGGGATCACTAATTTTCATTTTTTTTATTTTTATTGAGCAACAAATTATTTAACAACAAACAACAAACATTAACGTAAAACAAGCAGGCAAACAGTAAAAATGTTAAAAGGAACCCGGCTATGAAGACTTGTAGTCCCTAATACGCCACAATTGTTCTCTTGTACTAAAATATGTTGTTAGAAGCACACAAATTGTTGCCATTGCTTTAAAAATATATGATATTTAGTACATATTTTGACCTACGTAGGACGCCATGTTTTCCGCGCGCAATGCACTCTGGGGGCGATGACGTAGAATGGTTGCACTCGGTAGAATAGCTATTGACGCTAGTGTTTGTTTACGTGCGTTTGTTAAGTAATTTCAAGTAAAATGCCACATTGTACTGCTTTTGGATGCGATTTCCAGTCAAAAGGCAACAAGGGGAGTGATGTGAGTTTACACTGCTTTCCTACTGACAAGAAGAGGAGAAAGGAGTGGGAAGATGCCTGTGGACCGACACAACTTCCCCAAGATCCACGGCTGTGTTCTCGACATTTTTCTCCTGACGCATTTGAGGCTTTCAGTCGACCACTACTGCTGAAAGAGCTCACCGGAGCGGCTGGGTATAAACGAAGACTAAAATCAAATGCTTTTCCGACAATTTTCCCACATAAGGAGCCTAAACGCCCTCGGGGAGCGAGTGAAATGCGCGTTAAACATCGATAAGTACCGCTCCGCTGTAAAGCGGTACAAAGCGATAAACAAAAACAATATCTTCTACAGAGACTCGCAAAGTAAACACATGGCGTGTTATGGATGACTACCGGAGTTAGCGTGCTCGTGGGACTAAACGAAGTGGCTAGTTTTGTTTGTTGGACTCTTACCTTTCTCTGGATATCAGGATTATTTTGTCTGTTTTAAATGAATATAGCTCACATTTTCCAGAAGATATTCATTTTTGAAACATTTTAGAATTTTCATCTCAGTTTGTTAAATTAGCCTAAAATGGCTATGCTACGCTAAAAAAGACACATTTGTTCCTAGCGACAAAAAATGTCCCATTGAAAACCATTGAAAACGGCTTTTTTATCCCACATTTATCTCAACATAACTAATGTATTCCTTTATGTTAATATTTCCTTTTGGACTATTGGCTTTTCATTTAACAGTTTTATATATGTCCACTAGATGGCGCTACTTTTTCCCCATTTCAAGCATGTCTCAAAATGTCACTCTTTTTACTGTTTTCTGCAAGGGGCCTTGCTACTAAAATGACAAGTGTGTGTCATCTTTGATGTTGGATAATGGTGTGTGTGTGTGTGTGTGTGTGTGTGTGTGTGTGTGTGTGTGTGTGTGTGTGTGTGTGTGTGTGTGTGTGTGTGTGTGTGTGCATGTGTGTGTCCGTCTTCATAAATCCTTTCTCTTAGAAGCCACACTCTGCGTTCTAAACTAATTCAATAATAAAAACAATGAGTAGCACGAGAACCAAAACAAAATTGGTTCTCACTCAGGTTGTTTATGCAGGTGCACTGCAGCCATTGTCAAAAGTTTGAGCAGTAGTGCAGGAGTAGTCATTTTGGAGATGGCAGACAGACATTACAGCACACAGGAGGCTCTGGTCATTATCATGCACTCCGAGTGCGAGGATGGCTCCTCATCCTCCTCCGAGGACTCTGAGGCTGACATGGAGGAGGCCTCAGAGGTAGAAGACCAGCTGGAGTCCAACTCCGACTCATCGGAAGATAAGAGTTGAGGGGAGATGGATGAAGTTGGGGCAGGATGGACTTCAAAAACTGGAAGAATGATTTGGTCTCCAACGAAGTCTGCGATGCTCCGCTACATCTGCTACATCCCAGCGGTTTGGTCCCGGGACTGACACAGTGGCCGGGTCAGTGATTCTGGCGGTGACATAGTTTTAAGCTGCTGCTGACAGAGGAAATCCTGCAGCATATTGTTGACCTGACAAACCAGCATGGGAGAAGCTCAATCCGAGACTGGCGAGATGTTTACCTGGTGGAACTGCAGGTTTATGTGGGGCTGCTCATTTTGGCAGGTGTTTACCGGTCAAAAAATGAATAATTGACCCATCTCAGGGCCTAATAATAATAATAGTAATCTTTTTTTGTATAAAAATGGGGGAGCTATGTAAACATATTGACCTTTTAAAGGGTTAAAATTCTTCAAATATCATTCATATTTGGTATGTATGTTTCAGACTGAAGTAGTTTTATAAGACTGACTCGTTTGAAGTGGAAAAAATATTAATATACCATATTTTTACAGCCCTTTTTGGGAAGGTGACATTTTCTGTACTTAGGGACACGAGTGTAAGTTTTTCTTTTAAATCTGACACTGTAGAAAAAATAACAATGCATCAAAATCAATGTTGCTGCCAATCATTGACCCATCTCAGGGCCTAATAATAATACTAATCAATTACTACTTGAAATTTATTTTATGGAAATTATTTTTGTTTTTTTGTTTTTTTCAATAAAAAAACTGGGAAGTTATGTAAACCTATTGGCTTTAAAGGGTTAAAATCCTCAAAATATAATTAATATTTGGTATGTATATTTCAGGCTGAAGTAGATTTATAAGACTGACTCATTTAAAGTGGCAAACAATATTAATATAGCATGTTTTTACAGCACTTTTTGGGAAGGTGACATTTTTTTTACTTAGGGACACGAGTGTAAGTTTTTTTAAGGAACTCTTAAGGGTTAAGCACACGACAGCTCTGGATGCTGATAATCTCCAAAATTATTGATATTGGAATAAGTTTGATCACACAATAGCTTACCGTGAACATCTGCTGACAAAAATTGGAGCTCTTGACAACAAACACTCCCTCTCGGTGGAGATGCAGTTGTCGCACATACACCACCGGTTTTGTCCCACTCTCGCCTCATCCCGTCTTTCTTGCTCTTCATTTTGATGCTCGTTTTGTGAAATATTGTCAGTGATGTCCTCCTCATTCATGTTTCGCTCGGGTTCACATTGAAAAGGCTGAACAGATGACATGTTTATGTCGCTGAACAGTCACAAAAGGGTCCCGAAGCCGGCAAGTGCAACCATTTGACGTCACTACCCAGAGTGCATTGCGACGTTAACAACAATGGCAACCTACGAGTTAAACTAATTTTACAAATTTTATAAAAACGAAGACATCAAGAAGGTTTTTTATATCACATTATTATCACTGATACTAACATTTATCTTTTAAGAACTACATGTCTTCATAGCCGGGGTTCCTTTTAATGAAATACTAAAGTGATTAATGATGATCATAATTTCAAAGATGATAATAATGTAAATTATAATAATAATAATGACAAGAATTATGATGTTGATAATGAAAATAATAATGACAATAATGATGATATTAATGATGATGATAATATCATAATGATAATAATACTAATAACACCAATTATTATGATAACAATAATAATAACAAAACAACAACAACAATAATAAAAATAACACAAAGATCTATAACAATCAGCATAATAATAATTGATGGACTGGCGACCTGTCCAGGGTGTACCCTGCCTTCGCCCAATGACAGCTGGGATCGGTTCCAGTAGACAATGGATGGATGGATGGATGGATGGATGGATGGATAATAATAATTTTGTGGGTGGGTTAGGGGTTGGGGTGGACATGTCTGTTTCTGAGGAACGGATCGTATAATATCTGTCTTAGAGGAACATGGCATTGATTTTCAAATTTTCCTCATCCACACAAACTTTGAAGAATGGCTCCATATCCTCCTGGTGCTGATAGATGATGACAAAATCCTCCTTTGCGTTATCCGATTGTCATTCTAGGACGTCCTCAAGTGCCTTTATCTGATTGGCAGGGTCCATTTGGAGAACTGCAGGCTCCATCACCTGCCCACGAGTAAATGCTGGCGTGTGTTGATCCAACTCATTGCTCTGTGAATGTCATTGAGGATTGCGTGCTGAACCTGGTTACAAGACCCACGTTGAAATCAGAAATAAATCCAACATGCAGTCATAACTGCAGTTAAATCACAGCCACTTCATACTGTATTTGTAATTTTTTAAGAGGAGAACTGGGCCAAGTCATGACTAATATTAAAAAAAAATAAAAAAATGCATGTTTTTTACAATTACAATGAATAGGTGAAGTTCATTGTTCAGAATAAGTCATTTTTTCATTATCATTTGCACTTCTTTACTGACCGAAAGGCTCTTGGAAGCATCGCCATCCAGTCTTCCAATACCTCGGTCCAAGGTAACGACACAGTCCATAATGGATACACAAAAGCATGAGTGATTGTGTAGGTTTTACTGGTGTGTAACATGTTTGTGTGCAATAAACTTCTAGTACTGCACTCTTAGAAATAAGGGTTCCAATAGGGTTCTTCTACACGGACTGAGGTTCTACCTGGAACCATTTGCTTCTAAAACACACTCGGGAAAGGGTTTTTCAAGGGTTCTTGGTAACACTAATGCTTCCAGTAAGAACCATTTTGATCCAGAGAACCCTTTAAAACCCCTTTCCTGAATAAAGGGTTTTAAAGGGGTTCTTGGTAACACTAAGGGTTCCAGAGAACCGTTTTTGGAAGAAAGAGTTCTTCAGGGATTGTTGAAAGCATGGATCCTGTGTCACCAGGGACATACTTCCTGATAACACTTACCAATAATGGCACAAAATACAATTCCTTGTGACTACTGATACAAATACTTTTCATATCCATTTTTTGTTGTTGTTTATTTGTTTTTTTCTTCTTCTCCAGATCCTGTTGATCAAACTGTAACATAATTGCCCATCTTGGGATTTGAACACCTGCCACCCAGTCTAAAGTCACTGGCAGTAGTGACTGAGCTAACCAGCTAGCTGCATTGAGTCATCAGGTCCACCATACTAGTCTTGTTCTGCCCTGAACATGTTTAATGTATTAATGTGTTCAAAATGACGTTAAAATGTTGATAGATCTGTTTTTCTATCATTATATGTATTTGCGGCGCTTTTATTTTGAAAATCGCCCGACCGGAAGTAGGAAGTAAAAACGTAAACAAGACGAAAAACGTGTATGTGCATCGTCTCACAGCCGCATCAATGCAGTTAATCTTTCAGAAAGCAATGGTTGTAAGTGTTACACATTGTTTACAGTTTGATAAGATGTGTTAAAGAACTTTATGGGTATTTTGTGTATAAAAGTAACAGTATAATGTCGTAGCTTGTGGGACAGCAGTGTGTATACTGTCCGCTAATTTGCCTTGTTTTCTAGCCTGCTGTGCTAATACCTGTTGAGTTATTATTAAGCAGTTGATACATTGATACTGATATTTACATGGCTGTTTATTAAGACATTTTTGTATCTTTCTTTTCTAGTTTTACACAGAATTCAATGCAGTCAGAAATGCTAACTTATGTGTGAGAAGACATTAAAGGAGCAAGGCGCTCACGTCCCTGGCTCTTGAATAAGGAGTTTGGCTGGCTGTGTATCTGTGTTCACGCAAGAGCAAAACACACAGAGAGAACAGTACAAGTCTATTACCTTACACCTTCTGATCAGACATACAAATAATGGCCTATAACTGAAATGTTCTGTTACCAATTTATTTTCACAACCATTAATTATAAGAAAGCAAGACCTTCATCAGCCAATCTTGTTGACCCAGGCAAATATTAGCTGTGACTGGGATTTTAACCCCCAACCTCCAAATCTAAAGTCTGTACCATTACCCACTGAGCTATCCAGCAGAACGTGTAGATCAGGGACTCCTCTGACTCGCCACACTCAACTCACAAAGCCAGGTTGACAGCTCCTTCATGTCAGTGGTCAGACAGAGGGAGCTGATCATGTGTCTGTTTAGCTCTGTCTGTACAATGTATGACTTCTGCTTTTAGGTCACAGGTTCAATTCCCATGTTGACAGATATCATATGTTAGCAGTTGCATTTCCAGACAATTAGCTCAGTTGGCTAGGAGCTGGTTTTTGGTGCCATATAATGTGGGTTCAAGCCCCAGCAAGGGTGATAATTGTAATACATCAAAATGCTTGTTTTTGTGAAACAAACGTACAACATTTTAGAGTGATGGTAGATGATGTTTGACAAAAACATCAGAATTTTACTTCAAAAACGGATTTTTTTTTACAGTGGTTTCAAATCTGCCTGTGCGACAGTGAATGGCTTACTCAATTTGTGAAGCCACAGTTGAGTTGCCACTTGCCAATTAGCTCAGATCGATAGACAATGGTCTTTGGTTCTGGAAATTGTGGATTTCAGCCTCAACTGGTGCAAAATGAACATTATAATGTCAACTGTCTTGCCTTCTTATTCTCCTGTTTGTTGCTCAGAATTGCCTAAATTTGCCAAAAATAGCCCGGACCTGACCCATCGCTGCACAGCAGTAAAAGTTTAGTTACACTACATATAGTTTGAGTTTACAATACGTAACATTTTGAGTATTTGAGTATTGAGCATTTTGGTTTGTTCGTTTGCTTGTTTGTTTGTTTTCTTGTAGAAATGACTTACACAGCTTGGACGAAAGCCGAAGTGTGCCATTGGCTTGAAAAAGAGGGTTTTGCTGAGATTTCCATTATTTTTACAATACGTAACATTTTGTGGACTTGTGACATAACACTGAAAAGTATTTTAACATGATTTAAATCAATGTGAAAACTTGGGGGGGGAGTTCCCTCGCTTTCTCATGATTCTGTTCCACTGTCACAATTAGTATGTACAGTATGTACTCTGATTCCTTTCGTTGGACCATGCATTATTTTATTGATTGTAGATAGCTTACAATAGGGCACAGTAAATGCAGTAAGTGCACCTTGGATTGAAGGAACTAACACTTTTTTGTCTCCCCTTTCTGCCATGTCACCGTTGCTGGAGATGACACAAATTCACCTACTGAGGACAGCATGATGTGTCTGGCCTGTCATGTTGCTGATTCCACTGGACCAGGGTTGCCCAACTCCGGTCCTGCAGAGCCACTGTCCTGCATGTTTTAGGTTTCTCCCTGCTCTTACACACCTGATTCTAATGATGTGCTCGTTATCAAGCAACTGAAGCTTGTCACAGGTTTGAAAATCATTCGAATCAGGTGCAGGGACAACAACAATAATAATGTTCCTGCAACACAGGGATGTTTTGTAAAAAAAAAAGCATTCTTTACATACAGTGAAATTACAAAGGGGAAAAGCAATCTGTCTGCCAGACTTTTATAGATAGTAATGTATTTAAAAAAAAAACAGGCATCTACCCAAGGTGATGCTATAGAAATTGTTGATAAAAAGTATAGTTTAAAAGGTGCATTTTTTTTTTTTTTTTAAGTGTAAAGGTGCATAAAGTGCCAATTAAAGTCCATCATGGTTGAGAAGTCTGACTGCCTGCAGGAAAAAGCTCTTCCTCAGTCTCTCAGTCCTGGCCTTTATGCAGCGTAGGTGTCTGCCCGACTGCAGCAGGGTAAAGAGGCTAGCACTTGGGTGAGAGGTGTCTAGCCTGATTTTCCTGGCTCTCACCCTCACCCTCTTGCTGTACGTTTCCTCCAGCGTGGTGAGGGATGCCTCCCTCTGCAATGCAGCTCGGTCCCGTGCAGTGCAGCTTCCATAGCAGGCTGAGGTACAACCTGTGAGGATGCTCTCAATGGTTGCGGAGTAGAAGGTCCTCAGGATGGAGGGGGAGACCTTAAACTTTCTCAGCTGCTGGAGAAAGTATGTAAACTATATATAAAGTATGTTCTGTAAGCAGTGGACGAGGTTCTCCATGGAAGGCCTAGAAAGACGGAGGTCCTTCCTTAAATCCTGTTACCCAAAGTAGAGGCCCAGCGGGGGAACATGAGTATTGACCTGCAGTCCTGCCCTCTGGCACCAACCTGTAACAGAAAACACAAGATATTACATTCATTCTGAATGCTTTTCTATTCATTTGTTGATAGACTACTTATTTCTTCTTATCGGACACGTATTGCAACCTGTGTATATAACATGGATTATTTGTCTAATAAATTATTCACTAATAGCCCACTACTTGTTTTTTTTATCCCACCAAACTCATATATGATATTAAAACGACTTATATTAGCCTACATGTCTGTTGATTTTGTTTATGCATGCATATGCCTGTCAATTGATAATCAAATAATAAAGGAAAAACACACAGTCACTGTTAGATCAACACGGACACAAACACACACAAATCATAAAACACGTACACAATCAACCACACACCAATGGAGATTGCTTAGTTAGCAGAACTGCTCCTGCAGGCGTTGAAATAAGGATGGATGCAAGAGGGTCTCTAGTTCATTTTATTCTTCACTTAAAGGCACTTCAACATTCTTTACCAGAAATAACATTATATTTATACGCTATTCAATGCGATGTGGGGACCCACAATGGGAAAAGGGAAGAGGGCTGGTGCTTTTAAGAGTGAGGGTTGATGGGTGACGGTTTCCGGTTCTAGTGACGGATGTCGACACATTGATTGAGAGTTATAGATTTGTTTGTGGAGAAGTAAACGCCTTCACAGCAACATAATTAATGAATTAACAGAACACACAATATTTAGAACATTTATGCTCCAAGACACACTGTAATGTAAGTGTTTATTAATGTATTCATCCACAACTGTAACTCCTCTCATGAAGCATTTATATGCTGCTGTATAAACAGACCATGAAAGACAGTAAAACACAGCTTTTATGATATGAAATATGTCTTTATAGAAGTTATAATTGTTATAATTAGTGTGTTGTAAACAGTAGTAATATGCTGCCATATTACTACATTACTATATAATGAATGTTAAGCTGTTTTTCCTCTTTCACATATGTGAAACATTCAAATCATAACAAAAATAACCAGGGTGTGGAAGTGTTCCGTGTGTGTGTGTGTGTGTGTGTGTGTGTGTGTGTGTGTGTGTGTGTATGTGTGTGTGTGTGTGTGTGTGTGTGTGTGTACGTGTGTGTGTGTGTGTGTGTGTGTGTATGTGTGTATGTGTGTGTGTGTATGTGTGTGTGTGTGTGTGTGTGTGTGTGTGTGTGTGTGTGTATGTGTGTGTGTATATGTGTGTGTGTGTGTGTTCTTTGATGTGTCACACGGAACACTTGGATAGGTCACATGACATGTGCTTTGATCTATCATGAGATGTGTGATGTCACAGTGCCTTTGATGTGTGAAACTATAAATAGAATTGAAGACAGGTCAGCTACACCGATGAACAAACGGAAGACAAACACAAGCAGAGAGATGAACTCCACAGTACAGGATCTAGTGATGGATTCCACATCAGGACAAGAAGCCCCCAATGCACCTACAGTTTTCAGACCACTGAAGGCTGGTGCAACCTCCAGACCCTCCACCAGTAAAAGAAGGTGGACTGTCCCACCACCGTCCTCAGGCACTTCAGTAAAGAAACAAACTGCTCTGAAAACCTGCCAAACCATGCGAAGACCCTCAAGAAAGCCTTATAGGGAAGCATTAGGTGCTTTGTACTCCCGCGTAATGCTAAGAGATTGCAACACATGCTGTTTTGGCCTCAACCAAATCATTGCACTGTACACAGTAGCAACACCAGGAACCACAGTACTGTATATGGGGATGAATTCAACACCAGGACCATCAGGACAAGAAGCTCCTGATGCACATACAGTTGTCAGACCACTGAAGGCTGGTGCAACCTCCAGACCCTCCATCAGTAAAGGAAAGGTGACTGTTCCACCACCATCCTCAGGCACTTCAGTAAAGAAACAAACTGCTCTGAAAACCAGCCAAAACATGCGATGTCGCTCAAGAATGTCTAACAGAGAATCCTTAAATCGTTTTCCCAACCGCCAAATGAGGAGACCATGCACCAGAAAGGGTTTTAAATCCAGACAAATCCTTGGAGCACCAGGAGCCAAAGTACAGTGTATGGGGATGGATTCAACACCAGGACCATCAGGACAAGAAGCCCCTGATGCACCTACAGTTGTAAGTCCACTGAAGGCTGGTGAATCTGATGGGAAAGGTGAGAATTTTGAAAAAACAACAACAGACTCATCAGGCTGCAGGTCTCCTCAACAGGCATCTCCCACTCTCTCCACGAGATATAGGGAGGACATTAAGTCTGCTGAGGAAGCAGACCTGAGCTCTGTCCCTGCAGTGATTGTTGATAATGTGGAGCCCGAAGACCACACACCAGACTTTGAAGGATTTGTATGGACTCCTTATACGGCATTTCCCGATCTCTATATCAACTCTAGTGAGGACACAAAATCTGCTGACGAAGAAGACTTTAGACCTGTCTCTCCACAGTTGGTTGACAATGTGGAATTGGACGATGTCACACCAGAGACTGAAGACTGCCGGTCTCCTAAACAGGCATCTCCCACACTCTCCATCAGTTCCAGTGAAGACACAAAGGATACTGAGGAAGAAGACTTTAGACCTGTCTCTCCGCAGTTGGTTGACCATGTGGAACATGAGGACGTCACGCCAGAGGACAAACACTGCGGGTCTCCTAAACAGGCATCTCCCACTCATTCCATCAGCTCCAGTGAGGACACAATGTGTGTTCTGTCCGGATTCAGAAAGATGCTGATAAAGATGAAGCATGGACTGAGAAGGTCCTCCAAACTGGGAAAAAAGGCAGCAGAAAAGAATTTGAAAAAGGCCCCATGTCCCAAACATGTGACCTTCAAGTGGCAGTCCACCACTGGCTCCTCCCAGCTGAAACAACAGAATGAAAACACAAGTAAACCTATGGTTCCAGATAAAATGCAGAGAAAGAGCGGTTCAACCTCCAGACCCTCCAACAGAAAAGGAAAGGTGACTGTTCCACCACCATCCTTATGCACTTCAGTAAAGAAACGGACTGCTCTGAAAACCTGCAAAAACACGCGATGTCGCTCAAGAATGACTTATAGAGAAGCCTTAAATCGTTTTTACACCCGCCAAAAGAGGAGACTCTGCAATAAAATGGGTTTCGAGCCCAGACAAAATCTTGCAGAGCACCAAGGAGCGACACCGGGAGTACACGATCCGGTGATGGATTCAACACCAGGACCATCAGGACAAGAAGCCCCTGATGCACCTACAGTTGTAAGTCCACTGAAGGCTGGTGCATCTGATGGGAAAGGTGAGAAATTTGAAGAAACAACAACAGACTCATCAGGCTGCAGGTCTCCTAAACAGGCATCTCCCACTCTCTCCACGAGATATGGGGAGCACATTAAGGATGCTGAGGAAGCAGACCTGAGCTCTGTCCCTGCAGTGATTGTTGATAATGTGGAGCCCGAAGACCACACACCAGACTTTGAAGGATTTGTATGGACTCCTTATACGGCATCTCCCACTCTCTCTATCAACTCTAGTGAGGACACAAAATCTGCTGAGGAAGACGACTTTAGACCTGTCTCTCCACAGTTGGTTGACAATGTGGAACGTGAGGACGTCACACAAGATATCAAAGACTGCAGGTCTCCTAAGCAGGCATCTCCCACTCTCTCCATCAGCTCCAGTGAGGACACAAAGGATGCTCAGGAAGCAGACTTTAGCCCTGTCTCGCCACAGTTGGTTTATAATGTGGAATTGGACGACGTCACACCAGAGACTGAAGACTTCTGGTCTCCTAAACAGGCATCTCCCACACCCTCCATCAGTTACAGTGAGGACACAAAGGATGCTGAAGAAGAGGACTTTAGACATGAGTCTCCACAGTTGGTTGACCATGTGGAATGGGAGGACGTCATACTAGAGACCAAAGACTGCCGGTCTCCTAGACAGGCATCTCCCACTCTCTCCATCAGCTCCAGTGAGGACACAAAGAAAGCTCAGGAAGAAGACTTAAGGCCTGTCTCGCAACAGTTGGTTGATAATGTGGAATTGGACGACGTCACACCAGAGACTGAAGACCGCCTGTCTCCTAAACAGGCATCTCCCACACTCTCCATCAGTTCTAGTGAGGACACAAAGGCTGCTGAGGAAGAGGACTTTAGACCTGTCTCTCCCCAGTTGGTTGACAATGTGGAACGTGAGGACTTCACACCAGAGACTGAAGACTGCCAGTCTCTAAAACAGGCATCTCCCATTCTCTCCATCAGCTCCAGTGAGGACACAAAGGATGCTCAGGAAGCAGACTTAGGGCCTGTCTCTCCGCAGTTGGTTGACCATGTGGAACAGGAGGACGTCACACCAGAGACTGAAGACTGCCGGTCTCCTAAACAGCAATCTCCCACACTCTCCATCAGTTCTAGTGAGGACACAAAGGCTGCTGAGGAAGAGGACTTTAGACCTGTCTCTCCCCAGTTGGTTGACAATGTGGAACATGAGGACTTCACACCAGAGACTGAAGACTGCCGGTCTCCTAAGCAGGCATCTCCCATTCTCTCCATCAGCTCCAGTGAGGACACAAAGGATGCTCAGGAAGCAGACTTAGGGCCTGTCTCTCCGCAGTTGGTTGACCATGTGGAACGGGAGGACGTCACACCAGAGACTGAAGACTGCCGGTCTCCTAAACAGGCATCTCCCACTCATTCCATCAGCTCCAGTGAGGACACAATGTGTGTTCTGTCCGGATTCAGAAAGATGCTGAAGAAGATGAAGCATGGACTGAGAAGGTCCTCCATACTGGGAAAAAAGGCAGCAGAACAGGATTTGGAAAAGGCCCCATGTCCCAAACATGTGACCTTCGAGCGGCAGTCCCTCACTGGCTCCTCCCAGCTGAAACCACATAATGAAAACACAAGTACACCTATGGTTCCAGATAAAATGCAGACAAAGAGCGGTTCAACCTCCAGACCCTCCAACAGTAAGGGAAAGGTGACTGTTCCACCACACTTAAATCGTTTTCACACCTGCCAAATGAGGAGATTCTGCACCAGAATGGGTTTCCAGCCCAGACAAATCCTTGCAGAGCACCAAGAAGCGACACCAGGAGTACAGGATCTGGTAATGAATTCAACACCAGGACCATCAGGACAAGAAGCCCCAGATGCACCTACAGTTGTAAGTCCACTGAAGGCTGGTGAATCTGATGGGAAAGGTGAGAAATTTGAAAAAACAACAACAGACTCATCAGGCTGCAGGTCTCCTCAACAGGCATCTCCCACTCTCTCCACGAGATATGGGGAGGACATTAAGGATGATGAAGAAGCAGACCTGAGCTCTGTCCCTGCAGTGATTGTTGATAATGTGGAGCCCGAAGACCACACACCAGACTTTGAAGGATTTATAAGGACTCCTTATACGGCATCTCCCACTCTCTCTATCGACTCCAGTGAGGAAACAAAATCTGTTGAGGAAGAAGACTTTAGGCCTGTCTCTCCACAGTTGGTTGACCATGTGGAATGGGGGGACGTCATACAAGAGACCAAAGACTGCCGGTCTCCTAGACAGGCATCTCCCACTCTCTCCATCAGCTCCAGTGAGGACACAATGTCTGGTCAGGAAGCAGACTTTAGCCCTGTCTCTCCACAGTTGGTTGACAATGTGGAATTTGACAACTTCACGCCAGAGGACAAAGACTGGCGGTCTCCTAGACAGTCATCTCCCACTCTCTCCAACAGCTCCAGTGAGGACATTAAGGATGCTCAGGAAGCAGACTTAAGGCCTGTCTCGCCACAGTCGGTTGATAATGTGGAATTGGATGACGTCACACCAGAGACTAAAGACTGCCGGTCTCCAAAACAGGCATCTCCCACACTCTCCATCAGTTCTAGTGAGGACACAAAGGATGCTCAGGAAGAAGACTTTAGCCCTGTCTCTCCACAGTTGGTTGACAATGTGGATTTTGACAACTTCACGCCAGAGGACGAAGACTGCCGGTCTCCTAAACAGGCATCTCCCACACTCTCCATCAGTTCCAGTGAGGACACAAAGGCTGCTGAGGAAGAAGACTTGAGACCTGTCTCTCCGCAGTTGGTTGACCATGTGGAATGGGAGGACGTCATACTAGAAACCAAAGACTGCCGGTCTCCTAGACAGGCATCTCCCACTCTCTCCATCAGCTCCAGTGAGGACACAACGTTTGTTCAGGAAGCAGACTTTAGCCCTGTCTCTCCACAGTTGGTTGACCATGTGGAATTGGACGATGTCACACCAGAGACTGAAGACTGCCGGTCTCCTAGACTGGCATCTCCCACTCTCTCCATCAGCTCCAGTGAGGACACAATGTCTGGTCAGGAAGCAGACTTTAGACCTGTCTCTCCACAGTTGGTTGGCAATGTGGAATTTGACAACTTCACGCCAGAGGACAAAGACTGCCGGTCTCCAAAACAGGCATCTCCCACTCTCTCCATCAGTTCCTGTGAGGACACAAAGTCTGCTGAGGAAAAAGACTTTAGACCTGTCTCTCCACAGTTGGTTGACCATGTGGAATGGGAGGACGTCATACTAGAGACCAAACACTGCCGGTCTCCTAAACAGGCATCTCCAACTCTCTCCATCAGCTCCAGTAAGGACACAAAGGATGCTCAGGAAGCAGACTTAAGCCCTTTCTCACCACAGTTGGTTGACAATGTCGAACGTGAGGACGTCACACCAGAGATCAAAGACTGCAGGTCTGCTAATACGGCATCTCCCATTCTCTCCATCAGCTCCAGTGAGGACACAGACTATAGCTCTGTCTCTCCACAGTTGGTTGACAATGTGGAACGGGAGTACCTCACGCCAGAGACTGAAGACTACAGGTCTCCTAAACATGCACGTCCCACTCTCTTCATCACTTATAGGGACTACGTCAAGGCTTCTGAGTTAGCAGACCTGACATCTGGCCTTTTAAAGAAGGAGGACTTCACCCCAAAAGAGAAACATTCTGGTCCTGAGTCGAAAGAAGACAAATTGACGTTTGCTAAATCCATCAAAGGTCTTTTTAAACTGCGGAAAAATAAGGTCCACCCTGCTCCAGTCGAAAAAATGGACGCAGGTGCCAGTTCATCATTGAACGAAGGGTCATCTGGACAAGATGACAAAATTGCAGATGCAAAAAACGTTAAAGTCCGGAATAAGAAGTTCTTTTCCCGTAAATGGTGGAATAATAAGGTCCACCCGGCTCGAGTCGAAAAAGTGGATGCGGCTGCCAGTTCTTCATCGAACGAACTGCCATCTGGACAAGATGAAAAATTGGCAAATGCAAAAAACGTCAAAGTCAAGAATAAGAAGTGCTTTTCTTCTAAATGTTGGAATAAAAAGGTCCACCCGGCTCCAGTCCAAAAAATGGATGCAGCTGCCAGTTCTTCATCGAACGAACTGCCATCTGGACATGCACACTCCATTAAACCTTCAGCTAGGGTTCAGGCTTCACAGACCGAAAGACCGTCTCACGGATTCCCCTGCTTCAGAGCCGTAAGGTCTTCTAGTGAGTAGTCAGTATTCAATCACAAAAAAGAAAAGGGTTTTCTCCGGGCGCTCCGGTTTCCTCCCAAACTTTAATTTACAAAAAAAAAATATATATATTTAGCGAAGTTTAGGCTTCACCAAGCCAAAGGATTCTGCTAGAAGGATTCTGCTGCAAGCTCTCCCAGTGAGTCACTCACAGCCCCCTCGGACTGAAGTATAGGGTTTTCATCACCAGTGGAATAAATGGGTTTTCTCCGGGTGCTCCGGTTTCCTCCCAAACTTTAATTTATAAAAAAAAAAAAAAAAAAAAAGCTTTAGCGAGGTTCAGGCTTCACCGAGCGAAAGACCGTCTCTGCTGAGGAGGATCTTGGGATTCTGCTGCTGCAGGAGCCGCAAGCTCCCGCATTGAGTCACTCACAGCCCCTTCGGACCAAAGTATAGGGTTTTCATCACCAGTGGAATAAATGGGTTTTCTCCGGGCGCTCCGGTTTCCTCCCACACTTAATTTACAAAAAAAAAAACTCCCAAACAGCTGGATTCACAGCGGTCAGATCTCTAAACCTAACCCTGAACTTTGCGTCAACCAACTCTGAGATGGGCAACTCCTGAGTTTTCGGTTCCAGAACAGCTGTTCTGAATTTGTTCAATCAACTCTGACTATGTAAACTCTACAAAGCCATCATCAATGGAGCTCCGATACTACGATTCATCATCGCAACCGGGAGAGAGTTATTAGACCGTCTCTGCTAAGGAGGATCTTGGGATTCTGCTGCTGCAGGAGCGGCCAGCTCCTGCAGCTAGCCCCTCGCACTGAAATAAAGGGTTTTCATCACAGGTGGAATAAATGGGTTTTCTCCGGGTGCTCCGGTTTCCTCCCAAACTGTAATTTATAAAAAAAAAAAAAAAAAAAAAGCTTTAGCGAGGTTCAGGCTTCACCGAGCAAAAGACCGTCTCTGCTGAGGAGGATCTTGGGATTCTGCTGCTGCAGGAGCCGCAAGCTCCCGCATTGAGTCACTCACAGCCCCTTCGGACCAAAGTATAGGGTTTTCATCACCAGTGGAATAAATGGGTTTTCTCCGGGCGCTCCGGTTTCCTCCCACACTTAATTTACAAAAAAAAAAACTCCCAAACAGCTGGATTCACAGCGGTCAGATCTCTAAACCTAACCCTGAACTTTGCGTCAACCAACTCTGAGATGGGCAACTCCTGAGTTTTCGGTTCCAGAACAGCTGTTCTGAATTTGTTCAATCAACTCTGACTATGTAAACTCTACAAAGCCATCATCAATGGAGCTCCGATACTACGATTCATCATCGCAACCGGGAGAGAGTTATTAGACCGTCTCTGCTAGGGAGGATCTTGGGATTCTGCTGCTGCAGGAGCGGCCAGCTCCTGCAGCTAGCCCCTCGCACTGAAATAAAGGGTTTTCATCACAGGTGGAATAAATGGGTTTTCTCCGGGTGCTCCGGTTTCCTCCCACACTTTAAACTACAAATTAAAACAAATTGTAATTTAAAAAAAAAACTGTCTGGGATAGACTGATTGGCAATTGCTACCTGACGATGTTCACAACCGAATAAGGAAAGCTGCTCCTGTAAATGGCTGAATAATAGCAGAAAGATGCTGGCTTTTCATCCATTCAACAACCAGCAGCAGCAGCAGCCTCGTGTTCTCATCGGTAGCTCAGCCCCAGTAACTCCAGAGACAATTGTCTGTATCGCCATCTGCATGCAGCTTAATGCAGCTCGTGTGGCCATTAAGCATGCATTTGGCATCCTCAAGACAAAGTTCCGGAGGCTCAAGTGTCATGAAGAGAGTGGAACACATCAGTGCAACAGTTAAAGCCAGGTGACCAAGTTGAAGATGAGCAAAGGCTTCAACACAGAGAGGACATTGATGATCCACATCCACCACAGCCCAACAAGCAAGATGCACGTCAACATAGAGACAGGATATGTGCCTAGTGCTAGAGATAGCATCACCTTCAGTTTGACATTTTTCTACTTTTAGTCACACATGTTTGGGAGCTGGTGTGCAATATGCCACAGGGTGATGACAGGCACTTCAGGTCAAATAGAGGTAACCTTTGATAAGGCATTACCTATTGATTGAAGTGCCTCTACATCATCAAGACTCCTGCTGTGCCTCCACGTGGCAGTTCACGGTAACTGGGTACAAGAACCCAGGCGAAATCAGCAGGGGATCGATGATCAGTGTTCTCAGAGGCAGTCACAGCACCATTGTACATTTTAACCATCCTACCACTGCTAATGTAGCGTTTCAGTTTGAGGAGATCAAAAACACACAAATATACAAGTATTTTTGAACATTTATTTGTGACTCCATCAAAGCAATCACATTTTGTTGCTGTTGGGAAATATTTTTCAGTTGGGTTAATGTTTGACCCATGCATGTGAGCATTTTTTTCTCAAATCGTCTCTTCTCTTTGCCTTCAGTTTCCTTGACCGTGCCAACTCCAGCCTTACCGCTGAGAGACTGTCAACGGGTGAGTATAAAAAGGAAACCTATGAGACTTTAATACATTAAACATTTGGATGGCAATTACTAACTGAGATGTTTTATTTCCAGATAAAATGTTTGTAGCTTCTGCAACAAGAGAGGGCTGCTGAACACAACAAAGGTAAAATTTTCTTTCATATTGACAATCCTAAATATTTAAACAGCTATTTAAATTATTTTGTCTGCAATAAAATCCCTTCATGGACAAAAAGGCAGCACCAGAACAAAATATCCAAACTAAGTTCATACATTTGATCCAAAATTCTCACAGAAAAACACTTTTCCTGTTACTTTTGGAGAGTGAGCACATCTCCTTCATGGTCTATTACTACACTGTTTTACCAACTCAGAAATTGTTAATTAACAATCTCTTTTAAGAATTTGTTTGATTCAGGACTTCACTTTGCCTCTATTTATCCTCCAGCAATCACACAGCCAAAGTCAGCTGGAGGAGAAAGAGGAGGAGGAGGGAGGAAGAGCAGAAAGATGCTGGCTGTTCATCAATCCAACCAGCAGCAGCAGCAGCCTCGTGCTCTCATCGGTAGCTCCCCGGTAACTCCAGAGTCACGGGTCTGTATCTCCATCTGCAGGCAGCTCGGACACACTGCAGCTTGGCAGGCCCAGGAGTCTGCAAGCCTGATGAGCTGGAGCTGAGCCTGTAGCTCAGTGGAGATCCGAGGACTCTTGGCTGGTGGTTAATTATGCTGATGGCGTTAAGTATGACGCCTCATCCTCTGTGACTTTTTTCGAAATTCTATACTTTTACTTTTTTCTTGTTTTTGTAATGATTTCATTCCCCAATGCATAGAAATCTGACAGGAGATCCAACTGATGTGGTGCACTACAGACCCATCAGTATCTTACCCAAAATATCCAGGAACACAGAGAAAGTGGTGACAAGCCTAATTTCATCCCATGCAATTCGGCTTCAGAACAAACCACTCAACTGAATCAGTCAATTGCTACTTCATTGAGAAAATCAAATTAAAATTAGACAGTGGGAGTGCTGTGGGAGCTGTATTTCTGGACCCGAGAAAAGCATTCGATACAGTAAATCATGTTCTTCTCTCAAAAGTGTCCAATTTTAACCTATCTGTGGATGCAATCAAATGGATGAAGTCAATGCACCAGAGTTGAAAATAAGTCTTCATCATTTCTTGATTGCTCTGTTGGTGTCCCGCAAGGCCTCTTCTATTCATCTTATATGTGAACGACCTGCTACTTGTATGCCCTGAAATCGAGACCCAAATGTATGCGGATGACACTGTCAACATTGCACATGGTAAAGATAGAGACGAAGAGACAGACAAATTAACATCAGCAATGGCCAAAACCTCCAATTGGCTCTCTGAGTCTTGCTTGACACTTAACGTGAGCAAAACTGCCTGCATGTACTTATATATAAGGAAAAATGGAAGTCAACCAGATATCACTGTAAAGGGTGAAAGGATCCAGACAGTCTCACATTTTAAATATCTGGGAATTCTTATCGACTCTCAGCTGTCCTTTAAGAAACATGTGAAACAAGTCTGTAACATTGTAAAATTCAATCTCAGGAACTTCAGGTTTATCCAAAACCAGCTACACTTCGATGCCTCAAAACTGTACATGCACTCAATGATTTTCTCACACATCTCATACTGTATCACAAGCTGGTCACATGCTGGAAAAACAACACTTGCTCCACTACTAACACTTTATAAACAAACTGTCAAGACACTGGACAAAAAGCCGTCAAGTTACCATCATTGCAACATCATTCAGAATTCATTAAAATAATTCATATCACTGCGCTCTAATAATGGTAGGACAACGAGGATGACAAACAGAGGTGACTGTGTGATACACCACAGATCCACCGAGTTTGGCAGATCAGTCTTCTCCATTAGAGCATCAAACCTTTGGAGCTCAATACCCAGTCATATAAGAGAATGCTGCAGCTTTACTGATTTCAAATTAAAGATGAAATCATGGCTTAAACCAAATCAATCATGCACCCACCACACATAAATACAAACACTTGATGCGTCTCAATGTTGTGATATGCCCGGATGTATACTGCATTGGCAAGAATTTCTGAGTATACAGCGGACCTTGCTAGATATACTTCCCATAATGCATTGAGGCTCGTCTGACTTCTGAAAAGTTTTGGATAATGGCGGATGAATGCGGCGATTCCATGTATCAGTAGCCGTGTTCACGTTGCCTCGCGCGCTGCAGATGGCTACCTAAGGTGATGAATTCTGGGTTGAAAACATCAGAATTTGTCTGACTTCAGCCGACTGCAAAGACGTCACAGTGTCGCGACCATATCACATGACCCACAACATCGCGGGAGCAAGTTTTAAGGAGCTGTTCCGTGTAGCGCTAGGCAGCGCTGTTTTCGCTGGCTGCAACCGGCTAGCCAACACCTCCTTCACAGCGGAATTGTTCCCGATGTGTTGAGGTTCGCACTCGCTCGGCGGCCACCTTGTGGACAAATTATGTGTTTTTTTGATAATAGAATTATAATTAAAAAAACAATGTCCATCCCTATGTGGAATATTATTTATTTCCCAATGTTGGCTTTACGGTTATAAATATATGTTTTTATTGCTTATGATTGTTTGTCATTTCATTAAAATATCCTGTTCGGTTTGGTTTTCTGCAGTGTTCTGTTACTCGAGCACCAAGTATCACCTATGTGAAAAGAAATAAAGGGTTATCTTAATGTGTATGTTTTTTGTTTGTTTGTTTGTTTGTTTGTTTGTTTGTTTTTATCTTTATATCTTAACTAGTTTTGGAAGAATTACAACTATGTTTATTTTCTACACTGTAATGTAACTGTTCCAGTGACATCTCACTTCAATAAACATTGGAATGGTTAAACTGTCCAAAAATAATTCCAAAATTAATTGTGACATAAATATTCTCAGCAATAATTAAATTGGCTCATATACACTTGTAAACGGTGGGCTCTGCCATAACTCTGCAACAGACAGTTTAATTGCACAATTAGTACCTGCCCGTGCTGGCTCCTTTTATTCATTCTCTTCTTCCTTGGTGGTGAATAGACAGCAGACAATGGTGTTTGAGGTTCATTATCGCCACCGCATGGACATATTTTTCGTGCACCACTGCAATGCATTGTGGGTGATATACAGCTCTGAAGTGACCATCGTTGTTGACTCGATCACTCAGCCCTCAAGGGTCGATCTCACGGAGTTCACTTCAGCTGTTCAGAGAAATGGAACAGCCCTTATGAAGGCGGCGGGGATTCCCCCGAGGGCAAGTGCTTAGGGCAAGTGAGCGAGGGCGACTCAACCTGTTTTTGAAACGCAGCCCCGCAGATCTCAATGTGGGTGGAGTTAAACGTTAAACCCCGCCCACGTTTAACGCCGCCCACGGCCCAACTCACTTAATACGGTGTCCGAGGAAGGACAGAAGTCATAATCAGGCGCGCAGATTGTTGAGTGGGTAGAGTGCATACCACGTACGCAGCGGAACCTGAGGGGTATTCCACCAAACTCGCTAATTAAGGCAGCGCTTACCTGGTTAAGCCTGGTTAGAACTAACGCCAACTTCCACTTGCGGCTAAACCCATTCCATTAACGCATTTCAGCCACGCCTTGTTGAGGCTTATTCAAGCCAGGTTAACGTTGTCGTGTGTTACGCACGTTCACGGGATATGAAGCCAGACCAGAACCGTGAATGTCGAATCATCGAGAAAATGGCAGAAAAGACCAGAGCAAAAAATATTGATGGAACTGTAGGAGTACAAACCCATCATAACCAAAAAAGGGAATACTGTAGTGATAAATAAAAATTGCGAGGCTGCTTGGGCAAGAATTGCCGAGCGATTAAATACGGAAGTACCGTAAAGAGTAACATGATCTAATATAACACTGAGCATCACCACTCACCCAACTAGGGGCATTAGATAATCATATGGCCAGTCAGTCTTAAACAAAATAAACAATTTATTCATATTTTTTTAATTGCAAGCATGTATTCTTAGACGCTTGATGAAAATATAGTCTGTTTGTACTTGATATATATGTAGTTTTGGTCATTTTTGTTCTTTCACGTGATGAAATCACGAGGACTAGGCTTGGCGGAACCTTCTGCTGGTACAGTTGTTTCCAACAGACGGACTTATCTGAAACCCCCGCTAAAGTAAGCATGATGGTTATCCTGCCCCGGGGCAGGCTAGTTTGGTCGGATAAATTCCTATGGTTACTTAGCGGAGAGTGCCTCAAGTCACGTTGATGGAACGCAACTCTCGCTAGGTAGCGAGGCTCATCGAAATTAGCCCGGCTTTGCGCTTAGCGAGTTTGATGGAATACCCCTCTGGTTAGATTCCCGGCCAGCGGTTCTTTGCTGCATGTCACATCCCCTCTCTCCCCCATTTCAAAACATCTATCCACTGTCTAAATAAAGGTGCTTATGCAATCATTAATTAAATGATGAAAATTAATATATTTTAATGTATGTTAATCAAATGTAACCTGAGATACTTTCTTAATAAATTAAAGGGATCACTAATTTTTATTTTTTTTATTTTTATTGAACAACAAATTATTTAACAACAAACAACAAACATTAATGTAAAACAAGCAGGCAAACAGTAAAAATGTTAAAAGGAACCCGGCTATGAAGACTTGTAGGCCCTAATACGCCACAATTGTTCTCTTGTACTAAAATATGTTGTTAGAAGCACACAAAATGTTGCCATTGCTTTAAAAATATATGATATTTAGTATATATTTTGACCTACGTAGGACGCCATGTTTTCCGCGCGCAATGCACTCTGGGGGCGATGACGTAGAATGGTTGCACTCGGTAGAATAGCTGTTGACGCTAGTGTTTGTTTACCTGCGTTTGTTAAGTAATTTCAAGTAAAATGCCACATTGTACTGCTTTTGGATGCGATTTCCAGTCAAAAGGCAACAAGGGGAGTGATGTGAGTTTACACTGCTTTCCTACTGACAAGAAGAGGAGAAAGGAGTGGGAAGATGCCTGTGGACCGACACAACTTCCCCAAGATCCGCGGCTGTGTTCTCGACATTTTTCTCCTGACGCATTTGAGGCTTTCAGTCGACCACTACTGCTGAAAGAGCTCACCGGAGCGGCTGGGTATAAACGAAGACTAAAATCAAATGCTTTTCCGACAATTTTCCCACATAAGGAGCCTAAACGCCCTCGGGGAGCGAGTGAAATGCGCGTTAAACATCGATAAGTACCGCTCCGCCGTAAAGCGGTACAAAGCGATAAACAAAAACAATATCTTCTACAGAGACTCGCAAAGTAAACACATGGCGTGTTATGGATGACTACCGGAGTTAGCGTGCTCGTGGGACTAAACGAAGTGGCTAGTTTTGTTTGTTGGACTCTTACCTTTCTCTGGATATCAGGATTATTTTGTCTGTTTTAAATGAATATAGCTCACATTTTCCAGAAGATATTCATTTTTGAAACATTTTAGAATTTTCATCTCAGTTTGTTAAATTAGCCTAAAATGGCTATGCTACGCAAAAACCGACACATTTGTTCCTAGCGACAAAAAATGTCCCATTGAAAACCATTGAAAACGGCTTTTTTATCCCACATTTATCTCAACATAACTAATGTATTCCTTTATGTTAATATTTCCTTTTGGACTATTGGCTTTTCATTTAACAGTTTTATATATGTCCACTAGATGGCGCTACTTTTTCCCCATTTCAAGCATGTCTCAAAATGTCACTCTTTTTACTGTTTTCTGCAAGGGGCCTTGCTACTAAAATGACAAGTGTGTGTCATCTTTGATGTTGGATAATGGTGTGTGTGTGTGTGTGTGTGTGTGTGTGTGTGTGTGTGTGTGTGTGTGTGTGTGTGTGTGTGTGTGTGTGTGCATATGTGTGTCCGTCTTCATAAATCCTTTCTCTTAGAAGCCACACTCTGCGTTCTAAACTAATTCAATAATAAAAACAATGAGTAGCACGAGAACCAAAACAAAATTGGTTCTCACTGCAGCCATTGTCAAAAGTAGATGGCAGACAGACATTACAGCACACAGGAGGCTCTGGTCATTATCATGCACTCCGAGTGCGAGGATGGCTCCTCATCCTCCTCCGAGGACTCTGAGGCTGACATGGAGGAGGCCTCAGAGGTAGAAGACCAGCTGGAGTCCAACTCCGACTCATCGGAAGATAAGAGTGGAGGGGAGATGGATGAAGTTGGGGCAGGATGGACTTCAAAAACTGGAAGAATGATTTGGTCTCCAACGAAGTCTGCGATGCTCCGCTACATCTGCTACATCCCAGCGGTTTGGTCCCGGGACTGACACAGTGGCCGGGTCAGTGATTCTGGCGGTGACATAGTTTTAAGCTGCTGCTGACAGAGGAAATCCTGCAGCAAGGTTGACCTGACAAACCAGCATGGGAGAAGCTCAATCCGAGACTGGCGAGATGTTTACCTGGTGGAACTGCAGGTTTATGTGGGGCTGCTCATTTTGGCAGGTGTTTACCGGTCAAAAAATGAATAATTGACCCATCTCAGGGCCTAATAATAATAATAGTAATCTTTTTTTGTATAAAAATGGGGGAGTTATGTAAACATATTGACCTTTTAAAGGGTTAAAATTCTTCAAATATCATTCATATTTGGTATGTATGTTTCAGACTGAAGTAGTTTTATAAGACTGACTCGTTTGAAGTGGTAAAAATATTAATATACCATATTTTTACAGCCCTTTTTGGGAAGGTGACATTTTCTGTACTTAGGGACACGAGTGTAAGTTTTTCTTTTAAATCTGACACTGTAGAAAAAATAACAATGCATCAAAATCAATGTTGCTGCCAATCATTGACCCATCTCAGGGCCTAATAATAATACTAATCAATTACTACTTGAAATTTATTTTATGGAAATAATTTTGTTTTTTTGTTTTTTTCAATAAAAAAACTGGGAAGTTATGTAAACCTATTGGCCTTAAAGGGTTAAAATCCTCAAAATATAATTAATATTTGGTATGTATATTTCAGGCTGAAGTAGATTTATAAGACTGACTCATTTAAAGTGGCAAACAATATTAATATAGCATGTTTTTACAGCACTTTTTGGGAAGGTGACATTTTTTTTTTACGGACACGAGTGTAAGTTTTTTTAAGGAACTCTTAAGGGTTAAGCACACGACAGCTCTGGATGCTGATAATCTCCAAAATTATTGATATTGGAATAGGTTTGATCACACAATAGCTTACCGTGAACATCTGCTGACAAAAATTGGAGCTCTTGACAACAAACACTCTCCCTCTCGGTGGAGATGCAGTTGCCGCACATACACCACCGGTTTTGTCCCACTCTCGCCTCATCCCGTCTTTCTTGCTCTTCATTTTGATGCTCGTTTTGTGAAATATTGTCAGTGATGTCCTCCTCATTCATGTTTCACTCGGGTTCACATTGAAAAGGCTGAACAGATGACATGTTTATGTCGCTGAACAGTCACAAAAGGGTCCCGAAGCCGGCAAGTGCAACCATTTGACGTCACTACCCAGAGTGCATTGCGACGTTAACAACAATGGCAACCTACGAGTTAAACTATTTTTACAAATTTTATAAAAACGAAGACATCAAGAAGGTTTTTTATATCACATTATTATCACTGATACTAACATTTATCTTTTAAGAACTACATGTCTTCATAGCCGGGGTTCCTTTTAATGAAATACTAAAGTGATTAATGATGATCATAATTTCAAAGATGATAATAATGTAAATTATAATAATAATAATGACAAGAATTATGATGTTGATAATGAAAATAATAATGACAATAATGATGATATTAATGATGATGATAATATCATGATGATAATAATACTAATAACACCAATTATTATGATAACAATAATAATAACAAAACAACAACAACAATAATAAAAATAACACAAAGATCTATAACAATCAGCATAATAATAATTGATGGACTGGCGACCTGTCTAGGGTGTACCCTGCCTTCGCCCAATGACAGCTGGGATCGGTTCCAGTAGACAATGGATGGATGGATGGATGGATGGATGGATGGATGGATGGATGGATGGATGGATAATTATAATTTTGTGGGTTGGTTAGGGGTTGGGGTGGACATGTCTGTTTCTGAGGAACGGATCGTATAATATCTGTCTTAGAGGAACATGGCATTGATTTTCAAATTTTCCTCATCCACACAAACTTTGAAGAATGTCTCCATATCCTCCTGGTGCTGATAGATGATGACAAAATCCTCCTTTGCGTTATCCGATTGTCATTCTAGGACGTCCTCAAGTGCCTTTATCTGATTGGCAGGGTCCATTTGGAGAGCTGCAGGCTCCATCACCTGCCCACGAGTAAATGCTGGCGTGTGTTGATCCAACTCATTGCTCTGTGAATGTCATTGAGGATTGCGTGCTGAACCTGGTTACAAGACCCACGTTGAAATCAGAAATAAATCCAACATGCAGTCATAACTGCAGTTAAATCACAGCCACTTCATACTGTATTTGTAATTTTTTAAGAGGAGAACTGGGCAAAGTCATGACTAATATTTAAAAAAATGAAGAAAAAAAATGCATGTTTTTTACAATTACAATGAATAGGTGAAGTTCATTGTTCAGAATAAGTCATTTTTTCATTATCATTTGCACTTCTTTACTGACCGAAAGGCTCTTGGAAGCATCGCCATCCAGTCTTCCAATACCTCGGTCCAAGGTAACGACACAGTCCATAATGGATACACAAAAGCATGAGTGATTGTGTAGGTTTTACTGGTGTGTAACATGTTTGTGTGCAATAAACTTCTAGTACTACACTCTTAGAAATAAGGGTTCCAATAGGGTTCTTCTACAAGGACTGAGGTTCTACCTGGAACCATTTGCTTCTAAAACACACTCGGGAAAGGGTTTTTCAAGGGTTCTTGGTAACACTAATGCTTCCAGTAAGAACCATTTTGATCCAGAGAACCCTTTAAAACCCCTTTCCTGAATATAGGGTTTTAAAGGGGTTCTTGGTAACATTAAGGGTTCCAGAGAACCGTTTTTGGAAGAAAGAGTTCTTCAGGGATTGTTGAAAGCATGGATCCTGTGTCACCAGGGACATACTTCCTGATAACACTTACCAATAATGGCACAAAATACAATTCCTTGTGACTACTGATACAAATACTTTTCATATCCATTTTTTGTTGTTGTTTATTTGTTTTTTTCTTCTTCTCCAGAGGGGTATTCCATCAAACTCGCTAAGCGCAAAGCCGGGCTAATTTCAATAATCCTCGCTACCTTTAGCGAGAGTTGCGTTCCATCAACGTGACTTGAGGGACTCTCCGCTAAGTAACCATGGGAATTTATCCGACCAAACTAGCCTGCTCCGGGGCAGGCTAAACATCAGGCTTACTTTAGCGGGGGTTTCAGAGAAGTCCGTCTGTCGGAAACAACTGTACCAGCAGAAGGTTCCGCCAAGTCTAGTCCTCGTGATTTCATCACGTGAAAGACCAAAAATTACATATATGAAGTACAAACTATATTTGCATCAAGTGTCTAAGAATACATGCTTGCAATTAAAAAATATGAATAAATCGTTTATTTCCTGAACACCGACTATGCAGAACACGGTGCAGGCAGTCCGTGTTCACATCCCGGCCAGGACGTCTTACAAATAATTTTTTTTTGATTGCATAATTCTCTGTAGATCAGAGAATTAGACCAACATTTTACTTTAACTATGATAAATATGTCATACAATTTCCCCAGAGCCCAAATATAACTTGCAAAGACATGATAGATATAATAGCATGTTATAGATCCCAATGACAAAGGCATTGCTGCATGCAATTTTCAGCCACATAAATTCCTTTCAGGTGAGTTCATTAATAGGTTCATTGAATGTATTCATTAAATTGTTGCGATAAATGAGTTGGTCAATGTAGATGCATTTACTAGGCCTATCTAAAAAAAAGAGAGAGAGAGAGAGAGAGAGAGAGAGAGAGAGAGAGAGAGAGAGAGAGAGAGAGAGAGAGAGAGAGAGAGAGAGAGAGAGTTCCGGCCAAAGAAAGAAAAAGAGACGACTATGGACGGGAATTGAACCGTGGCCGGCCGCATGTACAGCTGGCGCGTTACCTCTACACTATCCTCACATTAGAGAAAACGTAGTCAGTGTTAGAACATGTTACTCTTAACGGTACTTCCGTATTAAATCGCTCGGCAATTCTTGCCCAAGCAGCCTCGCGATTTTTATTTATCACTACAGTATTCCCTTTATTGGTTATGATGGGTTTGTACTCCTCGTACAGTTAATTTTTGCTCTGGTCTTTTCTGCCATTTTCTCGATGATTCGACATTCACGGTTCTGGTCTGGCTTCATATCCCGTGAACGGCGTAACACAAGACAACTTTAACCTGGCTTGAATTAGCCTCAACAAGGCGCGGCTGAAATGCGTTAATGGAACGGGTTTAGACGCAAGTGGAAGTTGGCGTTAGTTCTAACCAGGCTTAACCAGGTAAGCGCCGCTTTAATTAGCGAGTTTGGTGGAATACCCCTCAGATCCTGTTGATCAAACTGTAACATAATTGCCCATCTTGGGATTTGAACACCTGCCACCCAGTCTAAAGTCACTGGCAGTAGTGACTGAGCTAACCAGCTAGCTGCATTGAGTCATCAGGTCCACCATACTAGTCTTGTTCTGCCCTGAACATGTTTAATGTATTAATATGTTCAAAATGACGTTAAAATGTTGATCTACTGTTTTTCTATCATTATATGTATTTGCGGCGCTTTTATTTTGAAAATCGCCCGACCGGAAGTAGGAAGTAAAAACGTAAACAAGACGAAAAACGTGTATGTGCATCGTCTCACAGCCGCATCAATGCAGTTAATCTTTCAGAAAGCAATGGTTGTAAGTGTTACACATTGTTTACAGTTTGATAAGATGTGTTAAAGAACTTTATGGGTATTTTGTGTATAAAAGTAACAGTATAATGTCGTAGCTTGTGGGACAGCAGTGTGTATACTGTCCGCTAATTTGCCTTGTTTTCTAGCCTGCTGTGCTAATACCTGTTGAGTTATTATTAAGCAGTTGATACATTGATACTGATATTTACATGGCTGTTTATTAAGACATTTTTGTATCTTTCTTTTCTAGTTTTACACAGAATTCAATGCAGTCAGAAATGCTAACTTATGTGTGAGAAGACATTAAAGGAGCAAGGCGCTCACGTCCCTGGCTCTTGAATAAGGAGTTTGGCTGGCTGTGTATCTGTGTTCACGCAAGAGCAAAACACACAGAGAGAACAGTACAAGTCTATTACCTTACACCTTCTGATCAGACATACAAATAATGGCCTATAACTGAAATGTTCTGTTACCAATTTATTTTCACAACCATTAATTATAAGAAAGCAAGACCTTCATCAGCCAATCTTGTTGACCCAGGCAAAGATTAGCTGTGACTGGGATTTTAACCCCCACCCTCCAAATCTAAAGTCTGTACCATTACCCACTGAGCTATCCAGCAGAACGTGTAGATCAGGGACTCCTCTGACTCGCCACACTCACTCACAAAGTCAGGTTGACAGTTCCTTCATGTCAGTGGTCAGACAGAGGGAGCTGATCATGTGTTTAGCTCTGTCTGTACAAACTGTGACTTCTGCTTTTAGGTCACAGGTTCAATTCCCATGTTGACAGATATCATATGTTAGTGGTTGCATTTCCAGACAATTAGCTCAGTTGGCTAGGAGCTGGTTCTTGGTGCCATATAATGTGGGTTCAAGCCCCAGCAAGGTTGATAATTGTAATACATCAAAATGCCTGTTAGTTTTTGTGAAACAAACGTACAAAATTTTAGAGTGATGGTGATGTTTGACAAAAACATCAGAATTTTACTTCAAAAACGGATTTTTTTTTACAGTGGTTTCAAATCTGCCTGTGCGACAGTGAATGGCTTACTCAATTTGTGAAGCCACAGTTGAGTTGCCACTTGCCAATTAGCTCAGATCGATAGACAATGGTCTTTGGTTCTGGAAATTGTGGATTTCAGCCTCAACTGGTGCAAAATGAACATTATAATGTCAACTGTCTTGCCTTCTTATTCTCCTGTTTGTTGCTCAGAATTGCCTAAATTTGCCAAAAATAGCCCGGACCTGACCCATCGCTGCGCAGCAGTAAAAGTTTAGTTACACTACATATAGTTTGAGTTTACAATACGTAACATTTTGAGTATTTGAGTATTGAGCATTTTGGTTTGTTCGTTTGCTTGTTTGTTTGTTTTCTTGTAGAAATGACTTACACAGCTTGGACGAAAGCTGAAGTGTGCCATTGGCTTGAAAAAGAGGGTTTTGCTGAGATTTCCATTATTTTTACAATACGTAACATTTTGAGTACATGTTACATAACACTGAAAAGTATTTTAACATGATTTAAATCAATGTGAAAACTTGGGGGGGGGGAGTTCCCTCGCTTTCTCATGATTCTGTTCCACTGTCACAATTAGTATGTACAGTATGTACTCTGATTCCTTTCGTTGGACCATGCATTATTTTATTGATTGTAGATAGCTTACAATAAGGCACAGTAAATGCAGTAAGTGCACCTTGGATTGAAGGAACTAACACTTTTTTGTCTCCCCTTTCTGCCATGTCACCGTTGCTGGAGATTACACAAATTCACCTACTGAGGACAGCATGATGTGTCTGGCCTGTCATGTTGCTGATTCCACTGGACCAGGGGTGCCCAACTTCGGTCCTGCAGAGCCACTGTCCTGCATGTTTTAGGTTTCTCCCTGCTCTTACACACCTGATTCTAATGATGTGCTCGTTATCAAGCAACTGAAGCTTGTCACAGGTTTGAAAATCATTCGAATCAGGTGCAGGGACAACAACAATGGCTGCGTTTCGGATCGCATGCATTTGCGCCGATGCATGCACGAGACTTGAGAGTTTCCGCCGGAACTCGTCATAAACACGTCAAGTTCTCACCACGTCAAGTCGGACACAGGTGCACTTCACTGACTTTTTTATTTTATTTTTTTATTTAAACTTTATTAATAATTGTATACATAACAAAAACTATCGCGCCAGGGGAAACTTCACGGACTTTGCACAAAGAATATGGCCTGCCCAGTGGCACTGGCTTTCTTCGTCGCTGACGAACTCGAGCCGAAGCATTTGAAGTCCCGTTGTTGACGGAGGCTGAGGAATTTTCTCACGTGGGAAATACCACGTGATAATTCTAACCAACTAGGGCAACGTTGAGGGGAGTGTCTTATGTCCGCACTTATTTCAGACCAACTGCACGGAAAAGCATGCGAAGGGAGGTACCCTGGAGATACCGCGAGTTTTTAAAGTCATGTGACATGTCGCAAAGGGAAGTTATCACCAGCATTTGTGACGTTTTTTTCCCAGAATGCCGGGTTTTGCGAGGCAAATGCATGCGCATGCTTGATTCGAAACGCGCCTATTAATAATGTTCCTGCAACACAGGGATCAAGTTTTATTGGTCACATGTTTTGTAAAAAAAAATATATATAAACTAAATATAACTTTTATAAATAGTAATGTATTTAAAAAAAACAGGCATCTACCTAAGGTGATGCTATAGAAATTGTTGATAAAAAGTATAGTTTAAAAAGTGCATTTTTTTTTTTTTAAGTGTAAAGGTGCATAAAGTGCCAATTAAAGTCCATCATGGTTGAGAAGTCTGACTGCCTGCGGGAAAAAGCTCTTCCTCAGTCTCTCAGTCCTGGGGCCTCATTTATAAAGCTTGCGTACGCACAAAACGGGGCTGGAAACGTGCGTACGCCACTTTCCACGCAAATGTTGTGATCTATAAAAACCAAACTTGACGGGAAAGTGTGCGTACCCGTAAGCAAACTCTGAGGCATGCGTACCGGTACGCACATTCTGGAGACTGGAAGGGAATCAGCAGTAAACGTGAGAAGAACTATATATTTTTGATGACTCGCACACATTTAATTACACTCCATATCATACGTTAGATCTGCACTATCATGATGAACTCCAGCAATGTTTTTGACGCTTTTAATGAGTGATAGTTTTTTTCATATTAACACCTTCTTTTAAAATCTGACTTGTATCTTAAATCAAAATAATTTTGAAATATTGAATCAGCGCTGTCACCGCAGGAGGAGGAGACGGCATGTAATACATGCATGTAATACAGTATACGATAAATACCTTCCATTAGATCACTGTAGAACACAGCGGGAATAACTAAATATTCTCCTTATTTATGTGCATATCAACGCACATACATACAGCCATTAAGCCATCGTATAATTGATACACTTTATCCTCGTTTTTAAACCACCAAAGCGCAGAGGAAATGCGCTATAATGAGTGGCACGCTCGTGCGCGCTCAGTCGTGGAGCGTGGAGAGCGCAAATTTATCGATGACCCCGAGCCACGGCCCCCTGCCCGACTGGAGGGGTATCAACAGGGCGCAAGAATCAGTGAGGATGTTATGCGTTTGTAATATAAGGAAGACAACAATCAATGTTCATTGTAAACGTATTATTTTATTAATCACAGTGCGCGTTTGCTGTCTCATCTGCAACGTTGTTGATGGCGGTGATTGTGTCTCGCTGAAGTTGCAGGACGGCATCCTCCTCACGTCACCCTCCTCTGAGCCCAACGCTGCAGACTCTGGAAGGACAGAAACGATTTAACGTTTTGTTTTATATACAATAAAAGTTTAAAATCTGTTTACCCTTATCCCTCTGGTCTCAGTCGCGTCTGTGTCTCCCTCCTTTTCAGACACAATCCCTGTCAAAGTCACATCAAAATCAAACTTCCTCAAATACTCTAGCAATACATTAAATCCATGTTGGTAAAAGAGCGGAAAGATGTCATTTACCTTCAGATCGGACGACTTTTTCGTAACCCCCAATTTCCACTGCATGCGTCTCCGCTGCGTTAATACTAAGACGCGTTATAACACTGTTATTACTCACCAGACGTGCTAGAGACACCTCATTGACAGTCCACAGGCTGTAAAAGAGTACTAACATTTCCATTGTAAGTCACAGGTCGACGCAGCTCACCTGTGCACCCACATCAGTATAACAACAAATTTTTATTTTTTTTTCTTGCGATTAACACCGAACAAGTGAAGCCACCGTATTCTCCCTTTACTAGAAGTAGAGCAGAGAATAGAGCCACAGAGTGTACTGACTCTGTGAACGTTGAAATTGTACCTTGCTATTTCCACCACGATTCTAGCTCGAGTCAAAATTTCAAATTAAGTCCCTA
The DNA here is from genome assembly GCF_963514095.1 of Eutrigla gurnardus. Classification (NCBI taxonomy): domain Eukaryota; kingdom Metazoa; phylum Chordata; class Actinopteri; order Perciformes; family Triglidae; genus Eutrigla; species Eutrigla gurnardus. The sequence goes on from NC_139915.1 coordinate 32,537,623, forward strand.
ACTGTTCCTGCCGCGCATTTCAGTTAGCGTGCCTTTGGCAAAGAATTAAGTAAGCAGCCTACAGTAAGTCTGAGTTGCTGTATAGAATCATTAGAGGGTGAAGCTGACCTCTCTAAAAGAGAACCGCCAGTCACCTTATCAGGTGATTTGCATAACCCCCCTCCTTCCTCTCCAGACACAATGGAGACCCCCTGCAAACAGTTCATCTGATCTGTGGCACAGAGCCTTCAGACAGGCTACTCTGAGTTTTTGCAGAAACTAAATCTCAGTGAGTGCCAAGAGGAGATCAACTTGTTACTGAACAACAGATCTGATGAAGTAACATCATCCAAGGGTCCATTATTAAAATGCTTGCTTCTGACTTTCTACAAACAAACCTGTCTCTTGGTTCAGAGTAAAGCTGCCCTAGAGGAAAAAGTGGTAGCACTAGAGGAGCAAAGTGCTTGTCGCCTCCACGACGCTCAAGCAGCAGACATGAGAGCCATGCGTTATTTAGATGTCCTGCACACCGCAGAGTCCCAGTTTTTGTCCTACAAGAACAGGTTGTCGAAGTCTAAACCAGAATGTCCTCAAGCAGCAGACTCGTCCAGTCAGTGTGATTCAGGCTTCTCCGACTCCCACTCTTTTTGTAGTGAAAATACGAATCCCCCGCCATGCAGAAGATGGGAACAGTTACCAGCGGACACAAAGTCCTTAAGACAAGCTCCACCGAGAGACAGCGGTAACGGCTACGCAGCTTCCCATTCCTCTGACACAGACAGCGAAAAAACCAGCAGCGGAACTTACACAAGTTCTCCTCCAAAGTCTTCCTATCTCCTCAACCTAGCTTAGTCTCGCCTTCACCAGGAAGGACGCCACAGCGCTTCCGCTTTGAAGAGCTTGAGAGCATGGCTAAAGATATTCAACATTTTGATCCCGACAACTCGAACCATAATATTTACGAATATTTGAGAGAGTTAGACAGACTCCTGATTGACCTCCCCCATGCCTCCTCACGGGAGAAGCTCAGACTAGTCGGGAAGACCACAACCAGACATGTCCGCAGTTTCATAGGAACACTTGCACCCAGAACCCAGGACCAATACCCCAGACTTTGTGCAGCACTCCGGAAGGAGTATAGCCGGTACTGAAACCCCGCCTCCGCTACGATCGGTGCCCTCGCCGTTGTACACGAGGAGAAGGAATCACCCAAGGAGTACTATTGGCGCTTCAGGGCTGCCTATTCTCAGGGCCATACCTCCCCAGGACTGGAGGAAGAGCATATCTTCCAGTCTTTCTTCTTGCATAACCTGCACGAAAGCGTGCGGGGCAATGTCGCCATGCACTGCAGGACACACCGACTCTCCATGCAAGAGATTCATAATTACGCACAGATGGCTTGGGAAACCCACTTAGCGTGCAAACTTAAAAGCCGGCCCGCTAACTTCGACACATCTGCGTCCAAAACGTCTGCCGCCTTACAGCATAGCCCTCATAACAGCGCGAAAGGGGGTGAGCGGCCAGCACGCCCCAGGAATCAGACAAAACCAAGGAACGAGAATAACTTCAAAACATCCGCCGCCTTAAAGCAGAGCCCTCATAACAACGCAAAAGGGGGAGAGCGGCCAGCACGCCCCTGGGATCAGACAAACTCCCAAACTAACGAAGATAGGGATCCGTGCGACCCGATCGAGAAGCTGATAAAAACGATAGAGCTATGGCGTTACGCGACCCAACCATCACTAAACTCCCCCCAGAAGCCTGGTAAGAGACGGCGTGGGGATACTGAGCATCACCGACATGTCCACCAACTGCGTCGAGATGGGCATTCACACAGAAGTAGTAGGAAGCCCTACTCTGAAATTCTGGCCCAGTCACGTGAACCAGCAGTGTACAAACATGACAACTTAGATTATGACAGCGCCTCTGACATTTCCTCTGTTTCTGGCTACATGGAGCGTTACAGCCCTGAGCCACAACATAGTAAATATGGCTAACTTAAATCTTCTCCAGGAGTAAACCAAACGACCACTAACCCCTTCTCCTTTTCCTCGCTTTCCTTTCCTTGATTTCTGTCCTGTTTAAAAGTACCTGAGTGGAATGACAATGTTGATGTTGAAATTGTGTCTTAGCAGATGTTTGATATAGGTTAGATGGTTAGAAATCTCTGCCCAGACCGTAAAAATCTCTGCCCAGACTTGGCCTCAATCTCTGCCCAGACAATGCCTCCATCAAGTTATGGACTTTAACCTGAATGAACTGTTTAACCTCTTTTCCATGGAATATACAGACTGTTGGACTCCCACGTGTTTCAAGGAATACATGGACGGTTCGGCCCTTATGTTGCTCGGAAGGTTGCGTCCCACACCTCAACCTTCAGACCAAAAGAGGGACTGTTGGGACCTCACGATTAGGACTACACAATGCGGCCTACAAAAGCCTACACACGCGGTCAGAACAAAGGGACAAAGGGGATTAAAAACTACACCGCCATTTTAGTTTCACGTCTCACCTAGGTGCGAAGTGCAACGTCACACAACTGGTGCCCTATTGGCTGACAACCACAGGTACCACGGGGGTCCCCGGCAGCAGCCGTGAACTATATAAACCAGCGCCATCTTAAGAACAGGGCTCTTCTCTTCCTACAACCAACGCAACACCACGTTGCAACGGGAGGCGACCCCTCCCGCAGCGCACCGCTGCAACAAGAGGAACCAAGCCGGTTCCTGCATTCCAGCTACCAGCTCCTGTCTGAAGTAAGCTGACTAAATCGCCAAGCCGCGATTATATTGCCGCCCGCGGAAGAAAGAAACACAAACTGTTTTATTTATTCGAGTTTGATCAACGAGAGGAAACACGTTCCGATCACGACCCCCGCTGCCGCCGGGATTCCCGAACTACCGCCGCCGCGTTACGGAATGCCATCATCGCCAGGACGGACTCGCAGCTTGCGCAACGACACCAGTAAGAGGCTATCAGTCTGGGCAGAGACATAAGTTTGATAGTGTAGGATATGCTTGTAATTCTTGTTAACGTGTTTTAAGTTTTGATCGCGGACCGCCGAGTCCGTTGCTTTCCGTGTTGTAAATGCTCATTGTGTACCCACGGCGCTGGGTTGATTTCTGTAACGGTGTTTTCGACTAACCTCAGCCATATTCGCGAGCTCAGTAAGCGTCTACTATCAGTTAAAAGACCGGTCTCGCGGAATAAACGCCAGTTCATTCACGAGCGCCCGTGTGATAGTAACACGCCTCCTGAGCCTCAGAATATTGCGCGCGCATTCTCCCCCGCTAACACACACACACATACGCCGCCCCACACGTGTCCTACGCCAGCTGTTCCCGGCAGACGCTAAGGACATAGCTACATCCGGTGGCTGCATCCGGCCATCTCTCCCTCCCTCTCTCTCTCTCGCTACTCCATCTGACGTCAGTGGCTCCGCCCCTGAACGCTGTGAGGAATAGCTCCATCTGGTGGTCGCGCCCGGCCATATCTCTCTCTCTCTCTCGCTCTCTCTACACACACGCACACGCACATGCACACACACACACACACACACACACACACACACACACACACACACTCCACGTGTGTCTCTCCCTCTGTTTAGCTTAGTTATGTGTGTTAGGTAGTTAGGTAATAAGGCTTTGTTAATTGCAGTGTTATTGATTGTGATCATTATTACTGATTTTAATAAATCTTATTATATTATAACTAGCGGTCTCTTGTGCTTGTTGTGTATATGTCACTGGATAACAGCAGGTTGTGAAGGCTAGTGCTTGAATTTTACGCCTTTTTAATTGTTAGATTGTTTTTATGCTTCTATGCCAATGATCACGATGATTGGCATGTGAGTATAAAACCTTTATATTGAGACTGAATACAGTTTTAGGTTATCTTTTCCCTGATCCCAGGGTGGTGCCCCGTTTATTCATGATTATATCATGATAATATATTAAATATAATTATTAATATTGATAATCATATTGATATTAATAATTAATTGTTGATAACCAAATCTGCTCCTGCTACTACCCCAACAGTCCCATGCAGTGCAGCTTCCATAGCAGGCTGAGGTACAACCTGTGAAAATGCGGAGTAGAAGGTCCTCAGGATGGAGGGGGAGACCTTAAACTTCCTCAGCTGCTGGAGAAAGTATGTAAACTATATATAAAGTATGTTCTGTAAGCAGTGGACGAGGTTCTCCATGGAAGGCCTAGAAAGACGGAGGTCCTTCCTTAAATCCTGTTACCCAAAGTAGAGGCCCAGCGGGGGAACATGAGTATTGACCTGCAGTCCTGCCCTCTGGCACCAACCTGTAACAGAAAACACAAGATATTACATTCATTCTGAATGCTTTTCTATTCATTTGTTGATAGACTACTTATTTCTTCTTATCGGACACGTATTGCAACCTGTGTATATAACATTGATTATTTGTCTAATAAATTATTCACTAATAGCCCACTACTTGTTTTTTTTATCCCACCAAACTCATATATGATATTAAAACGACTTATATTAGCCTACATGTCTGTTGATTTTGTTTATGCATGCATATGCCTGTCAATTGATAATCAAATAATAAAGGAAAAACACACAGTCACTGTTAGATCAACACAGACACAAACACACACAAATCATAAAACACGTACACAATCAACCACACACCAATGGAGATTGCTTAGTTAGCAGAACTGCTCCTGCAGGCGTTGAAATAAGGATGGATGCAAGAGGGTCTCTAGTTCATTTTATTCTTCACTTAAAGGCACTTCAACATTCTTTCCCAGGAATAACATTATATTTATACGCTATTCAATGCGATGTGGGGACCCACAATGGGAAAAGGGAAGAGGGCTGGTGCTTTTAAGAGTGAGGGTTGATGGGTGACGGCAGTGCTTAATTTGTAAATCATAAGGTGCCGGAACGCAAAGTACATATAACAGCTCGGGATGACGAGACGGGCACAGGTCCCGGAACGTATACACAAAACGTGCTGAAAACAACATGCAAATGCCCACTTGCCACGCCGTGGGACTTACAAGACTCAATTTCGAATTATATCCATGGTATAAATGTTATGACGATAATTTACAATTATTTTAGGCTATACTCCGCACAGCACAGGCAAATGCCCCCATCACCACAGGTGGGACTTACAGTATCTACAGTCAGCAATTAATTTCTCAACAGGTCAACAAAAAAAAAAGAGCTTTTTATAAATCACACAAATCTTCCATTATTATTATTATTCAAAGATTGGCACGGCGGCCTATTAATATAAAGTATGCTCACCATTTAGTTGTCCAAAACACCCCACATCACGAGCATGTCCGGATTCTCCTCCTCCTCTTTTTTTCGGGCTTTGCTGCGCGTGTCTGTGGCAGTTCTGTGTCCTTTGGCCACCCACGACCTCATGTACGGGACTGGATTGAATTTAGCGAGGGGGGGTCCAACAAGATTTAGGAAGAGTAAAGATGATATGGTGGATGTGAGCAGTGAGGCACGGTTGGCAGTGCAAATCAAGCTCCAATGAGGGTTTTAGAGAGAAAATCCTGTGTCAAATGCAGGCGCTCCAGTGCAGACAACAGTTTGTGGACAATACCATGAGCAGTTAGATCATCTAGCTCTACGAGTTCAGTTAAAATGTTTGTAGGCTTGTCCATATCAGGCAACTGAGCCCTAAGGTATATTATTAAGCAGCTCTTTTTGCTTAAACTGGTTGACTCATCCAGCATTAAACTGAGTTTGGGGGTGCACTGTACTATTTTTACTATTACTACAGTTACTACACTACTATTACTACAGTTTTCTTTTCATTTCTTGAGAAATATGTTTCTGTATGTTTACACACGCAACATTGGAATGTAAAATCCTCCCCATATCGAGTCCATTTAATTCTTGGCAATCAATCTCATGTTCGAACCCATATGCGGGACGGTGGCGTTTAGCCTCCTTGTACGCTGTGCGAACTACGCGAGCTGTAGTGGCTATCTGTTCAGACTGACTATTAATTATAGACCGTCCTAAAGTGTCCACTTTTGCCTTTTCAAGAATGCTTGCTGCTGCTAGGTGAGCCTTGGTACGGGCATGTTCAAATACTTTTTTTCTGATTGCGCGTTGCTGTTTTTTAATATCTGGAGCAGATGAGGTTACTGTGCATGAAACCCACTCTTTTGCGAATTTCATCCCCCCCGTCTTCTCTGCCCCCAAAGTCCCCACCGCCTTACACGTTGTGCAGCCAAAACCTGTATTTTTCATAAGAAGCCAGGGGTAGTAGCTCTGCTTAACTTTGAACTGAGTAGCTGTCCAAACTGTGCATCCCATCCCGGACGTCCCATCTCCGCTCAGTGCGCTCCCCTCTCCTTCCGAATCTTCCTCCTGTGAACCAGCTGATGTCACGGCGGCGGTTCCCGCCTCTTGCTCCGGCTGTTGTACCGGGCTAGCTGATGCCAGGGTACCCGCCTGTTGCTCCGGCTGTTGGTGGTCCACCTGGCTGACTGCTAGCACTGTAGCTGGCTCCTGCTCCGGCTGGCGGTGAACCTGACCAGCTGCTGCCACGGTGCCAGCCTCCTGCCCCGGCTTGGCTAGCTGTGGGTGAACCCGGCCAGCGGCGCTAGCCTCCTGCTGCAGCCGGTTTTTACCTTCAACGTGACCGCTGCAGCTGCCCTCGTCGCCGGCTTTTCTGACTCGTTTTGAGTCATGCAGGACAGTAAATTCAACTGTCTCTTTGACATGTTTGCGAAATGCCTAACGTTTTTTTCTCTCTTCCTTCTCCTGAGATGCGGCGAATTTCAAATGTTTAATTTTTTTTCTGTAATAGTGACGGGGGCGTGGTTTGTTGATTTCAAATGACGTTAAATCTTAAAAAACATATCATTTTTGGGATTTGTTCTGTAAATTAATACATGCATATTATTATTTTATTTAAATTTTATTTTAAACATTTTTTTATGCGTTTTTTTTTATTTATTTTTTTTATGAGAGGTGCCGGATCTGCCGAAATAGGTACCGGAACACAGGGAGGCCAAAATTAAGAGGTGCCGGATCTTGTTCCGGCAGGATCCGGCTCAAATTAACCCCTGGGTGACGGTTTCCGGTTCTAGTGACGGATGTCGACACATTGATTGAGAGTTATAGATTTGTTTGTGGAGAAGTAAATGGACTCAAATTGCCTTTGTCTCCTGGTCGTTGTTCAGCACAACGCCTTCACAGCAACATAATTAATGAATTAACAGAACACACAATATTTAGAACATTTATGCTCCAAGACACACTGTAATGTAAGTGTTTATTAATGTATTCATCCACAACTGTAACTCCTCTCATGAAGCATTTATATGCTGCTGTATAAACAGACCATGAAAGACAGTAAAACACAGCTTTTATGATATGAAATATGTCTTTATAAAAGTTATAATTGTTATAATTAGTGTGTTGTAAACAGTAGTAATATGCTGCCATATTACTACATTACTATATAATGAATGTTAAGCTGTTTTTCCTCTTTCACATATGTGGAACATTCAAATCATAACAAAAATAACCAGGGTGTGGAAGTGTTCCGTGTGTGTGTGTGTGTGTGTGTTCTTTGATGTGTCACACGGAACACTTGGATAGGTCACATGACATGTGCTTTGATCTATCATGAGATGTGTGATGTCACAGTGCCTTTGATGTGTGAAACTATAAATAGAACTGAAGACAGGTCAGCTACACCGATGAACAAACGGAAGACAAACACAAGCAGAGAGATGAACTCCACAGTACAGGATCTAGTGATGGATTCAACATCAGGACAAGAAGCCCCCAATGCACCTACAGTTTTCAGACCACTGAAGGCTGGTGCAACCTCCAGACCCTCCACCAGTAAAAGAAGGTGGACTGTCCCACCACCGTCCTCAGGCACTTCAGTAAAGAAACAAACTGCTCTGAAAACCTGCCAAACCATGCGAAGACCCTCAAGAAAGCCTTATAGGGAAGCATTAGGTGCTTTGTACGCCCGCGTAATGCTAAGAGATTGCAACACATGCTGTTTAGGCCTCAAACACATTATTGCACTGTACACAGTAGCAACACCAGGAACCACAGTACTGTATATGGGGATGAATTCAACACCAGGACCATCAGGACAAGAAGGTCCTGATGCACATACAGTTGTCAGTCCACTGAAGGCTGGTGCAACCTCCAGACCCTCCATCAGTAAAGGAAAGGTGACTGTTCCACCACCATCCTCAGGCACTTCAGTAAAGAAACAAACTGCTCTGAAAACCTGCCAAAACATGCAATGTCGCTCAAGAATGTCTAACAGAGAATCCTTAAATCGTTTTCCCAACCGCCAAATGAGGAGACCATGCACCAGAAAGGGTTTTAAATCCAAACAAATCCTTGGAGCACCAGGAGCCACAGTACAGTGTATGGTGATGGATTCAACACCAGGACCATCAGGACAAGAAGCCCCTGATGCACCTACGGTTGTAAGTCCACTGAAGGCTGGTGAATCTGATGGGAAAGGTGAGAAATTTGAAGAAACAACAACAGACTCATCAGGCTGCAGGTCTCCTCAACAGGCATCTCCCACTCTCTCCACGAGATATGGGGAGCACATTAAGGCTGCTGAGGAAGCAGACCTGAGCTCTGTCCCTGCAGTGATTGTTGATAATGTGGAGCCCGAAGACCACACACCAGACTTTGAAGGATTTGTAAGGACTCCTTATACGGCATCTCCCACTCTCTCTATCGACTCTAGTGAGGAAACAAAATCTGTTGAGGAAGAAGACTTTAACCCTGTCTCTCCACAGTTGGTTGACAATATGGAACTTGAGGACTTCACGCCAGAGGAGGAAGACTGCTGGTCTCCTGAACAGGCATCTCCCACTCATTCAATCAGCTCCAGTGAGGAGACAGAAGCTGCTGAGGAAGAAGACTTTAGCCCTGTCTCTCCACAGTTGGTTGGCAATATGGAACTTGAGGACTTCACGCCAGAGGAGGAAGACTGCTGGTCTCCTGAACAGGCATCTCGCACACTCTCCATCAGTTCCAGTGAGGACACAAAGGATGCTGAGGAAGAAGATTTTAGACCTGTCTCTCCACAGGTGGTTGAAAATGTGGAACGTGAGGACTTCACTCCAGAGGACAAAGAATGCCGGTCTCCTAAACAGGCATCTCGCACACTCTCCATCAGTTCCAGTGAGGACACAACGTCTGGTCAGGAAGCAGACTTTAGCCCTGTCTCGCCACAGTTGGTTGATAATGTGGAATTGGATGACGTCACACCAGAGACTGAAGACTGCGGGTCTCCTAGACAGGCATCTCCCACTCATTCCATCAGCTCCAGTGAGGACACAATGTCTATTCTGTCCAGATTCAGAAAGGTGCTGAAGAAGATGAAGCATGGACTGAGAATGTCCTCCAAACTGGGAAAAAAGGCAGCAGAACAGGATTTGGAAAACCAAGGAGCGACACCGGGACTACACGATCCGGTGATGGATTCAACACCAGGACCATCAGGACAAGACGCCCCTGATGGACCTACAGTTGTAAGTCCACTGAAGGCTGGTGAATCTGATGGGAAAGGTGAGAAATTTGAAAAAACAACAACAGACTCATCAGGCTGCAGGTCTCCTAAACAGGCATCTCCCACTCTCTCCACGAGATATGGGGAGGACATTAAGGATGCTGAGGAAGCAGACCTGAGCTCTGTCCCTGCAGTGATTGTTGATAATGTGGAGCCCGAAGACCACACACCAGACTTTGAAGGATTTGTAAGGACTCCTTATAAGGCATCTCCCGATCTCTATATCAACTCTAGTGAGGAAACAAAATCTGTTGAGGAAGAAGACTTTAGACCTGTCTCTCCACAGTTGGGTGGCAATGTGGAACACGAGGACTTCATGCCAGAGGACAAAGACTGCCGGTCTCCAAAACAGGCATCTCCCACTCTCTCCATCAGCTCCAGTGAGGACACAAAGGAAGCTGAGGAAGCAGACTTGAGACCTATCTCTCCGCAGTTGGTTGACCATGTGGAACGTGAGGACGTCATACTAGAGAGCAAAGACTGCCGGTCTCCTAAACAGGCATCTCCCACTCTCTCCATCAGCTCCAGTGAGGACATTAAGGATGCTCAGGAAGCAGACTTAAGGCCTGTCTCGCCACAGTTGGTTGACCATGTGGAATTGGACGATGTCACGCCAGAGACTGAAGACTGCCGGTCTCCTACACGGGCATCTCCCACACTCTCCGTCAGTTCCAGTGAGGACACAAAGGATGCTGAGGAAGCAGACTTGAGACCTGTCTCTCCGCAGTTGGTTGACCATGTGGAATGGGAGGACGTCATACTAGAGACCAAAGACTGCCAGTCTCCTAGACAGGCATCTCCCACTCTCTCCATCAGCTCCAGTGAGGAGACAATGTCTGGTCAGGAAGCAAACTTTAGCCCTGTCTCTCCACAGTTGGTTGACAACGTGGAGTGTGAAGACATAACACCAGAGGACGAAGACTGCAGGTCTCCTAAGCAGGCATCTCCCACTCATTCCATCAGCTCCAGTGAGGACACAAAGGATGCTCAGGAAGAAGACTTTAGACCTGTCTCTCCACAGTTAGTTGACCATGGGGAATGGGAGGACGTCATGCTAGAGACCAAAGACTGCCGGTCTCCTAAACAGGCATCTCCCACACTCTCCATCAGTTCTACTGAGGACACAAAGGCTGCTGAGGAAGAGGACTTTAGACCTGTCTCTCCACAGTTGGTTGGCAATGTGGAACATGAGGACTTCACGCCAGAGGACAAAGACTGCCGGTCTCCAAAACAGGCATCTCCCACTCTCTCCATCAGCTCCAGTGAGGACATTAAGGATGCTCAGGAAGCAGACTTAAGGTCTGTCTCGCCACAGTTGGTTGACCATGTGGAATTGGACGATGTCACACCAGAGACTGAAGACTGCCGGTCTCCTAAACGGGCATCTCCCACACTCTCCGTGAGTTCCAGTGAGGACACAATGGATGCTGAGGAAGCAGACTTGAGACCTGTCTCTCCGCAGTTGGTTGACCATGTGGAATGGGAGGACGTCATACTAGAGACCAAAGACTGCCGGTCTCCTAGACAGGCATCTCCCACTCTCTCCATCAGCTCCAGTGAGGACACAACGTCAGGTCAGGAAGCAGGCTTTGGGCCTGTCTCTCCACAGTTGGTTGATAATGTGGAATTGGATGACGTCACACCAGAGACTGAAGACTGCCGTTTTCCAAAACAGGCATCTCCCACTCTCTCCATCAGTTCCAGTGAGGACACAAAGGATGCTGAGCAAGAAGACTTGAGACCTGTCTCTCCGCAGGTGGTTAACCATGTGGAATGGAAGGACGTCATACTAGAGACCAAAGACTGCCGTTCTCCTCGACAGGCATCTCCCACTCTCTCCATCAGCTCCAGTGAGGACACAATATCTGGTGAGGAAGTCGACTTTAACCCTGTCTCTCCACAGTTGGTTGAAAATGTGGAACGTGAGGACTTCACTCCAGAGGACAAAGACTGCTGGTCTCCAAAACAGGCATCTCCCACACTCTCCATCAGTTCCTGTGAGGACACAAAGGATGCTGAGGAAGAAGACTTGAGACCTGTCTCTCCGCAGTTGGTTGACCATGTGGAACATGAGGAATTCACGCCAGAGGACAAAGACTGCCGGTCTCCTCGACAGGCATCTCCCACTCTCTCCTTCAGTCCTAGTGAGGACACAAAGGCTGCTGAGGAAGAGGACTTTAGACCTGTCTCACCACAGTTGGTTGAAAATGTGGAACGTGAGGACTTCAAGCCAGAGGACGAAGACTGCCGGTCTCCTAGACAGGCATCTCCCACTCTCTCCATCAGCTCCAGTGAGGACATTAAGGATGCTCAGGAAGCAGACTTAAGTCCTATCTCGCCACAGTTGGTTGATAATGTGGAATTGGACGATGTCACACCAGAGACTGAAGACTGCCGGCCTCCTAAACAGGCATCTCCCACACTCTCCATCAGTTCTAGTGAGGACACAAAGGATGCTGAGGAAGAGGACTTTAGACCTGTCTCTCCACAGTTGGTTGGCAATGTGGAACAAGAGGACTTCACGCCAGAGGACAAAGACTGCCGGTCTCCAAAACAGGCATCTCCCACTCTCTCCATCAGCTCCAGTGAGGACACAAAGGATGCTGAGGAAGAAGACTTGAGACCTGTCTCTCCGCAGTTGGTTGACCATGTGGAACATGAGGACTTCACACCAGAGGACAAAGACTGCCGGTCTCCTCGACAGGCATCTCCCACCCTCTCCATCAGTCCTAGTGAGGACACAAAGGCTGCTGAGGAAGAGGACTTTAGACCTGTCTCACCACAGTTGGTTGAAAATTTGGAACGTGAGGACTTCAAGCCAGAGGACGAAGACTGCCGGTCTCCTAGACAGGCATCTCCCACTCTCTCCATCAGCTCCAGTGAGGACATTAAGGATGCTCAGGAAGCAGACTTAAGTCCTATCTCGCCACAGTTGGTTGATAATGTGGAATTGGACGATGTCACACCAGAGACTGAAGACTGCCGGTCTCCTAAACAAGCATCTCCCACACTCTCCATCAGTTCTAGTGAGGATACAAAAGATGCTGAGGAAGAGGACATTAGACCTGTCTCTCCACAGTTGGTTGGCAATGTGGAACATGAGGACTTCACGCCAGAGGACAAAGACTGCCGGTCTCCAAAACAGGCATCTCCCACTCTCTCCATCAGCTCCAGTGAGGACACAAAGGAAGCTGAGGAAGCAGACTTGAGACCTGTCTCTCCGCAGTTGGTTGACCATGTGGAATGGGAGGACGTCATACTAGAGACCAAAGACTGCCGGTCTCCTAGACAGGCATCTCCCACTCTCTCCATCAGCTCCAGTGAGGAGACAATGTCTGGTCAGGAAGCAGACTTTAGCCCTGTCTCTCCACAGTTGGTTGACAATGTGGAATTTGACAACTTCACGCCAGAGGACGAAGACTGCAGGTCTCCTAAACAGGCATCTCCCACTCTCTCCATCAGTTCCTGTGGGGACACAAAGGATTCTGAGGAAGAGGACTTTAGACCTTTCTCTCCACAGTTGGTTGGCAATGTGGAACATGAGGACTTCACGCCAGAGGACAAAGACTGCCGGTCTCCAAAACAGGCATCTCCCACACTCTCCATCAGTTCCTGTGAGGACACAAAGGATGTTGAGGAAGAAGACTTGAGACCTGTCTCTCCGCAGTTGGGGGACCATGGGGAATGGGAGGACCTCATACTAGAGACCAAAGACTGCCGGTCTCCTCGACAGGCATCTCCCACTCTCTCCATCAGTCCTAGTGAGGACACAAAGGCTGCTGAGGAAGAGGACTTTAGACCTGTCTCTCCACAGTTGGTTGACAATGTGGAACATGAGGACTTCACGCCAGACGACAAAGACTGCCGGTCTCCAAAACAGGCATCTCCCACACTCTCCATCAGCTCCAGTGAGGACACAACGTCTGGTCAGGAAGCAGACTTTGGCCCTGTCTCTCCACAGTTGGTTGATAATGTGGAATTGGATGACGTCACACCAGAGACTGAAGACTGCAGGTCTCCTAAACAGGCATCTCCCACTCATTCCATCAGCTCCAGTGAGGACACAAGGGATGCTCAGGAAGAAGACTTTAGACCTGTCTCTCCACAGTTAGTTGACCATGGGGAATGGGAGGACGTCATACTAGAGTCTAAAGACTGCCGGTCTCCTAAACAGGCATCTCCCACTCTCTCCATCAGTCCTAGTGAGGACACAAAGGCTGCTGAGGAAGCAGACTTAAGTCCTGTCTCTCCGCAGTTGGTTGACCATGTGGAATGGGAGGATGTCACACCAGAGACTGAAGACTGCCATGGGGAATGGGAGGACGTCATACTAGAGTCTAAAGACTGCCGGTCTCCTAAACAGGCATCTCCCACTCTCTCCATCAGCTCCAGTGAGGACATTAAGGATGCTCAGGAAGCAGACTTAAGTCCTGTCTCTCCGCAGTTGGTTGACCATGTGGAATGGGAGGATGTCACACCAGAGACTGAAGACTGCCGGTCTCCTCGACAGGCATCTCCCACTCTCTCCATCAGTCCTAGTGAGGACACAAAGGCTGCTGAGGAAGAGGACTTTAGACCTGTCTCTCCACAGTTGGTTGACAATGTGGAACATGAGGACTTCACTCCAGAGACTGAAGACTGCCGGTTTCCAAAACACGCATCTCCCACAACCTCCATTAGTTCTAGTGAGGACACAAAGGATGATCAGGAAGCAGACTTTAGCCCTGTCTCTCCACAGTTGGTTGACAATGTGGATTTTGACAACTTCACGCCAGAGGACGAAGACTGCCGGTCTCCTAAACAGGCATCTCCCAGTCTCTCCATCAGCTCCAGTGAGGACACAAAGGATGCTCAGGAAGAAGACTTTAGCCCTGTCTCGCCGCAGTTGGTTGATAATGTTAAATTGGACGATGTCACACCAGAGACTGAAGACTGCCGTTCTCCTAAACAGGCATCTCCCACACCCTCCATCACTTCTAGTGAGGACACAATGTCTGTTCGGGAAGTCGACTTTAGCCCTGTCTCTCCACAGTTGGTTGGCAATGTGGAACGTGAGGACGTCACACCAGAGATCACAGACTGCAGGTCTGCTAATACGGCATCTCCCATTCTCTCCATCAGCTCCAGTGAGGACACAGACTATAGCTCTGTCTCTCCACAGTTGGTTGACAATGTGGAATGGGAGTACCTCACGCCAGAGACCGAAGACTACAGGTCTCCTAAACATGCACGTCCCACTCTCTTCATCACTTATAGGGACTACGTCAAGGCTTCTGAGTTAGCAGACCTGACATCTGGCCTTTTAAAGAAGGAGGACTTCACCCCAAAAGAGAAACATTCTGGTCCTGAGTGTAAAGAAGACAAATTGACGTTTGCTAAAACCATCAAAGGTCTTTTTAAACTGCGGAAAAATAAGGTCCACCCTGCTCCAGTCGAAAAAATGGACACTGCTGCCAGTTCATCATTGAACGAAGTGCCATCTGGACAAGATGAAAAATTGGCAAATGCAAAAAACGTCAAAGTCCAGAATAAGAAGTGGTTTTGCTGTAAATGGTGGAATAATAAGGTCCACCCGGCTCCAGTTGAAAAAATGGACACTGCTGCCAGTTCTTCATCGAACGAACTGCCATCTGGACAAGATGAAAAATTGGCAAATGCAAAAAACGTCAAAGTCCAGAATAAGAAGTGCTTTTCCTGTAAATGGTGGAATAAAAAGGTCCACCCAATGGATGCAGCTGCCAGTTCTTCATCGAACGAACTGCCTTCTGGACATGCACACTCCATTAAACCTTCAGCTAGGGTTCAGGCTTCACAGACCAAAAGACCGTCTCACGGATTCCCCTGCTTCAGAGCCCTAAGTTCTTCTAGTGAGTAGTCAGTATTCAATCACAAAAAAGAAAAGGGTTTTCTCCGGGCGCTCCGGTTTCCTCCCAAACTTTAATTTACAAAAAAAAATATATATATATTTAGCGAGGTTTAGGCTTCACCAAGCCAAAGGATTCTGCTAGAAGGATTCTGCTGCAAGCTCTCCCAGTGAGTCACTCACAGCCCCCTTGGACCAAAGTATAGGGTTTTCATCACCAGTGGAATAAATGGGTTTTCTCCGGGCGCTCCGGTTTCCTCCCACACTTAATTTACAAAAAAAAATCTCCCAAACAGCTGGATTCACAGCGGTCAGATCTCTAAACATAACCCTGAAATTTGCGTCAACCAAGTCTGAGATTGGCAACTCCTGAGTTTTCGGTTCCAGAACAGCTGTTCTGAATTTGTTCAATCAACTCTGACTATGTAAACTCTACAAAGCCATCATCAATGGAGCTCCGATACTACGATTCATCATCGCAACCGGGAGAGAGTTATTAGACTGTCTCTGCTAAGGAGGATCTTGGGATTCTGCTGCTGCAGGAGCGGCCAGCTCCCGCAGCTAGCCCCTCGCACTGAAATAAAGGGTTTTCATCACCAGTGGAATAAATGGGTTTTCTCCGGGCACTCCGGTTTCCTCCCACACTTAATTTACAAAAAAAAAATCTCCCAAACAGCTGGATTCACAGTGGTCAGATCTCTTAACATAATCCTGAAATTTGCGTCAACCAAGTCTGAGATTGGCAACTCCTGAGTTTTCGGTTCCAGAACAGCTGTTCTGAATTTGTTCAATCAACTCTGACTATGTAAACTCTACAAAGCCATCATCAATGGAGTTCCAATACTACGATTCATCATCGCAACCGGGAGAGAGTTATTAGACTGTCTCTGCTAAGGAGGATCTTGGGATTCTGCTGCTGTAGGAGCGGCCAGCTCCCGCAGCTAGCCCCTCACACTGAAGTAAAGGGTTTTCATCACAGGTGGAATAAATGGGTTTTCTCCGGGTGCTCCGGTTTCCTCCCACACTTTAAATTACAAATTAAAACAAATTGTAATTTAAAAAAAAAAACTGTCTGGGATAGACTGATTGGCACTTGCTACCTGACGATGTTCACAACCGAATAAGAAGAGCTGCTCCTGTAAATGGCTGAATAATAAGGTCCAACAACTGGATGCAGCTGCCAGTTCATCATCGAGCGAACTGCCATAGACACAGCTGGGAGACAAAAAAGGAGGGAAACCAAGACAGGAAGCAAAGCACATGACAACACAAGACAGAAGGACTACAAAATAAAACAGGAAACCAGCATTACAAAAATCCAGTCATGACATATATGAAGACGGATGTAACCACCGAGGAGCTTGATGAAAAGTGAAATCTCATGTGTCAAAAAAACAATGGCAAGAAAAAGAAAAAAAAGAATGGCACTACTCAAAAGTAGTTCCGAACAGCTATTTAAATTATTTTCAGCTAAATGTCTGCATTCAAATCCCTTCATGGACAAAAAGGCAGCACTAGAACAAAATATCCAAACTAAGTTCATACATTTGATCCAAAATTCTCACAGAAAAACACTTTTCCTGTTACTTTTGGAGAGTGAGCACATCTCCTTCATGGTCTATTGCTACACTGTTTTACCAACTCAGACATGTGGGTTTGATATAGTTTGTATTGACTTGAATGAAACATTGTCTAAAATTTGGCATGTGTTAATTAACAATCTCTCTAAAGAATTGGTTTGATTCAGGACTTCACTTTGCCTCTATTTAGGAAGAGGGGGAGGAGGAGGAGGAGGGAGGAAGAGCAGAAAGATGCTGGCTTTTCATCCATCCAACCAGCAGCAGCAGCAGCAGCAGCAGCAGCAGCCTTGTGTTCTCATCGGTAGCTCAGCCCCAGTAACTCCAGAGACAAGGGTCTGTATCGCCATCTGCAGGCAGCTTAATGCAGCTCGTGTGGCCATTAAAGGAAAACACCACCACTTTTCCATACTGAACTATGTTCTGCTCTGATCTTAGACGAGGTGATACATACCTCCCTCTCCTCTGTGCGTGCACTCAATGGCTCTTGCGCGCACTCCGCGCAGCGCTAATTTGCTAGCATGTAGCTTGTCCCAGTATATTCCTTAGGATCCAAAGGGGGGTGAAGTTAGATGCGACCAAGCACTTCCACGTTGTCCCTATTTAAATACGGTTACGTGAGTAGTTACACGACCCAAGTTTGGTTACACAAAATGAAACATGCCAATTTTTCTAAGCGGATAACAAGGATAACTATATAGTATGGCGGAATAACAACTGGAAGCACTTCGACGTCGGCGCAGTAATATCATCACTCCGCTCCCCCTCTTACTTCCGTCAATAGAACCTACGTGACCTGCACGCCGTCGCCTGCACTACCTGTAGTAGTTTGTGCACAGTTGAGGAAGCATCAGGTTGTAGTAAGATAGTTTGTGAACAATCAAACATCATGGTTATAACGTGCATCGTACAGGGTTGTGAAAACAAGCAGAAGGTATATAGTCCTTTCATGTTTTGAGTGATGATATTACTGCGCCGACGTCGAAGTGCTTCCAGTTGTTATTCCGCCATATTATATAGTTATCCTTGTTATCCGCTTAGAAAAATTGGCATGTTTCATTATGTGTAACCAAACTTGGGTCGTGTAACTACTCACGTAACCATATTTAAATAGGGACAACGTGGAATTGCTTGGTCGCTTCTAACTTCACCCCCCTTTGGATCCTAAGGAATATACTGGGACAAGCTACATGCTAGCAAATTAGCGCTGCGCGGAGTGCGCGCAAAAGCCATTGAGTGCACGCACAGAGGAGAGGGAGGTATGTATCACCTCGTCTAAGATCAGAGCAGAACATAGTTCAGTATGGAAATGCGGTGGTGTTTTCCTTTAAGCATGCATTTGGCATCCTCAAGACAAAGTTCCGGAGGCTCAAGTGTCATGAAGAGAGTGGAACACATCAGTGCAACAGTTAAAGCCAGGTGACCAAGTTGAAGATGAGCAAAGGCTTCAACACAGAGAGGAAATTGATGATCCACATCCACCACAGCCCAACAAGCAAGATGCACGTCAACATAGAGACAGGATATGTGCCTAGTGCTAGAGATAGCATCACCTTCAGTTTGACATTTTTCTACTTTTAGTCACACATGTTTGTGAGCTGGTGTGCAATATGCCACAGGGTGATGACAGGCACTTCAGGTCAAATAGAGGTAACCTTTGATAAGGCATTACCTATTGATTGAAGTGCCTCTACATCATCAAGACTCCTGCTGTGCCTCCACGTGGCAGTTCACGGTAACTGGGTACAAGAACCCAGGCGAAATCAGCAGGGGATCGATGATCAGTGTTCTCAGAGGCAGTCACAGCACCATTGTACATTTTAACCATCCTACCACTGCTAATGTAGCGTTTCAGTTTGAGGAGATAAAAAAAAAACACACAAATACACAAGTATTTTTGAACATTTACTTGTGACTCCATCAAAGCAATCACATTTTGTTGCTGTTGGGAAATATTTTTCAGTTGGGTTAATATTTGACCCATGCATGTAAGCATTTTTTCTCAAATCGCTCTCTTTTCTTTGCCTTCTGTGTCCTCGACCGTGCCAACGCCGAGCTTACCAGGGATTCCAACGCAGCTGTCCTGCGCTCAGCATGCAACAGGTAAGTGTCGGGCAAATCTGAACCTAACCCTGAACTCTGAAGTTGAAGGATTTGAGAATTCTTTGCAGAGAAGAGGTTGATATTATGTGTGTGTGTGTGTGTGTGTGTGTGTGTGTGTGTGTGTGTGTGTTTGTGTGCCTGCGTGCGTGCGTGCGTGCGTGCGTGCGTGCGTGTGATAAAGGTGAGGGGGAAAAGAGAGAGAGACAGAGAGAGAGATAGAGATAGAGAGAGCGGACCGGTTGGGCTACAGCCACGAGCTATTCTTCCGGGCCTTCGGAGATGGAACAGCTGAACAAAGGAGGAGGGAGGCCCCTAGTGGACGCTATCTTATGTAGCCTACTTCGAAGGGCCCGATTAGTGCCGGTTGGGCTAGAGCCACTAGGCGATGTTCATCACATGTTGTGAATGCGTGCACGATGATCGGGGGGTCACATTAATTCATGTCGATTGCAGGGTTATGTAAAAAAAAATGATATCGCTGGCTAGACTGCGTAGTTACAGTGTAAAAAAAAACATGGATTCAAGGATCACTTGAATCATCACATTGATCATCTTTTTTTAATCAAAAAACTGGAAAAGTATGGAATCAGAGGGATTGTACGAGAGTGGATGAGAAGAACCTACAAAACAACCTTACAATCAGCACAATACAAAAAAATCCATTTGTATAGTAAAGCATGTATCATGAACACACCAATATACTGATTTTAAAATGACACACCTTAAAGTTTAAGGAGCTGGTAGAGTTTAAGACTGCACAAATAACTTATGAAGCAAAAAATAAACTGCTACTTGTATACATACAAAAACTGTTCAAAGACAGAGAGGGGGGTTATGACCTTCGAGGCAACATAAACTTGTAACAGCATTGTGCTCGGGAATCATTTCAAAAGTATTTGTGTTTCCATTTGTGGGGTGGTTTTGTGGAATGGTCTTGAGGAAACAATTTAACAAAGTATGAATATAATGCAATTTGAAAAATGTACAAAATATATATCTTTGAAAAGTACAGAAATTAGTAAAGATAATGTCAATTTCACAGATGTTAATGGTGCTTCTTCTTTTCTTTGTTTTTTTTGGTTCTTTTTTCTTAATAGCTTGATTGGAGTATTTTTTACTGTCTTTCGTTTATTTGATTGGATTTTGCATTTGTTCATGGTGAAGAATGACAAGCTTCATTCTATCCCTTTTCGTACAAGTCTAATGTGTATTATGTTGGAATTGTCTTTTTTATTATACGGGACATTTCAAGTGTATTTAAATGGACAGTATTTGTCAAAAATGATAACTTCTATAAAGACATATTTCATATAACAACCTGCCTTTCATTGTCTGTTTATACAGCAGTATACACTGATAGATGTTTATAGATTATTATTTCAACCGCCATGGACAAAACAAAGTTTGACATTGGGATCTTTCTAGATTCAAGCAAAGCTTTCATCATGCTTAATGAGAGGAGTTATAGTTACATAATAAACATATAAATACATTAATAAACACTTACATTACAGTGTGCCTTACAGCATAAATGTTCTAAATTAGTAACAGCACAAATACCCGTCTGAGGCTTTTTCCGTGAGATAATACCCCCTGCCACCAGCTGCTCCATCGATAACGCTTTGATTTCTGTTTTTTTAACATTTAATGGCACAGATATGTTAAACAAATTCGCAATCAAAAGCTAATTTGTGTAATTTCTCTAAACTAGGCTCAAACACAAATGGGTCTGTGTCAAAAGACATACTTTTTATAAACAGTCTGAGCATGTACCAAGCAAAATAAGCAAACAAATCGTTTTACTATGAAACAAATTTTACTATAGACCAGCCCCCAATTTATGTTATGCCCCTGTCTATAGGGGAAATAAAGGCACAACACAAAAGTTTGTGTTCACTCATAAACTAGAGTCTGTCTGGCTTATATCTGATAAATGAAATAGTGTCTGTAGCAGCAGTCTGTACAGTATAGGTTCTGTTAGTAGCAGGTTCACAGGTTAGACAGAAGTGAGCAGGAATGCAGACTTTCATCTCGCCCAGCAGTATAAAAGGGGGGAGTACTCAAGTAGAAGTATGTAATCGTGTGTTCAAAAAGAAGATTTAAGAGTAGAAGTACTAATTCTCATTTTTTAGTAAAAGTGAAAAAGTACAGGAACTGAAATGTACTCAAAGTAAAAAGTATTACTTTTTTTTACTGGCTGTTGCTTTGGCAAGACTAATTAAATTGCGTAATTTTAATAAGAAAAAGGTGATCATTTAATTACATTTTCATTAAAACTAGGAGGAGTAGAAAGTGTAGAATTGTAAAACTCGGCGTTGGTTCTAAATCACCGAGGCCTCCAAGACGCAAGGGGGCGCTCCGCCTACAGCTGCCGTTGCTTCGCTAACCCATCATGCCTGAAAAAAACGGCTCCCGTTAGCTACTTCCGGAAGTTTTTATTATCAATGATTTTGTCCCTTGCGTGAGATTAAAAAAAAACACTGCTCTGGTGTTTGTCTTTTTGTTGTCGTCAAAAAAGAAATGTCGTACAACTACGTGGTAACGGCCCAGAAACCGACGGCGGTCAACGCCTGCATCACGGGTAAATATCGCGGGGTCTTCGTAACGTTTGTTGTGTGAACGTTTGCCCACCTGCATGCTAGCTGCGCTCCCGCGCTGTGAGCCAAAGTGCCCCGGTCGGGCCTGTAGCAGCCGCTAGCTGTTGTTTTGCTAAACAGCTAAAGGCTAAAATGTCTACTTGCTCGCCTACGCGTACTTTATTACATACTTATTAGTATGCGTGCGAGTCGTGACACTCTTAGCCCCGTTTGTGCCATGTGTGTGTGTGTGTGTGGCACGTACGACCCGGTCGAACCGTTCATCGGGTCTGTTTTTTAGGATATAACGCTAGCTGTCGTAGTTTACTAACCCCCCAAATAAAATAAAATAAAATAAACGATTGACTAAACATCATCGCATCACCCAAACTATCTGGCTAACTGCGTTTCCTGACAAACTGTCCCCCCACTTTTAAATGACGACATAGCTGGTGTTTTTGTTGTGACGTGTGTCGGACACTAAATATAAAATACGTGAAGATTGTCCGAACTCATCGTCTCACATCTCTCCCCACCAACGTGAATGTAATGCTAAAATAATCTCTGCGCCATCACCGTTTAAACCCACGTGACGTTAATTTTAGGGTTTGACGTGGACACGTGACTGTTTTTGCTTCAGTGTGAACCATCATATTCCCTTTTTTTTAAAAATATTAATATGATTTAAGAGAGTAACATCCCATCATAAGTCCACGTATCGGCATGAAAAAATGCCTTGTTGTTCACAACTTTGGGATGTCAACGATTTATAGGATTTTATCATGCATTGGGGTAAAAAACACAATCATGGATCTTAAATATCGTCATGGATGACTTGGAAAAAAGATGTCTAGCTCGCTATGGTGGTGGAGAAGTGAAAAAATGGTGCCTTTTATAATAAAAATACAGGT
This sequence comes from Eutrigla gurnardus, assembly GCF_963514095.1. Taxonomy (NCBI): domain Eukaryota; kingdom Metazoa; phylum Chordata; class Actinopteri; order Perciformes; family Triglidae; genus Eutrigla; species Eutrigla gurnardus. The sequence continues at coordinate 32,560,209 of NC_139915.1, forward strand.
ATTTAGGGAGACCATATGATTCATAATTGTCTTATATTAGATTGTTTGAAGTTGAGATGTGATGCAAATAATGGTTTCATAACTAAGAGAGATTATCGGGATAATATTGTGAATCAAAATAATTATTTTTGGCCAGGATAACAATCCTGATGTGAAATTAACATCTCGTTGCATGCCTAGACAGTATACAGATATGTTAGTGCTTATTTCCACAATTAAATGTTTAAATGACATCTTTAATTAACTGTCAAGTTATAAAGATGCTGAAGAAATAAAAATGCACGTTAGTCAATTAAGCGACAACAAGCAACTGTTTGAGTTTTCTCTCTGTAAATGTCTGTGAAATAATGAGTCAATTGACCATCTAATTGATTAATCAACAAGTTGCTTCACTAATAACTGGTAAATATTCTAATAAAAAAGAATAATTTAAACATTTTAATACAGTACAGCCACGTCATGTACTTAGAGAAATAATTTTTTAACGTACATGTTCTGAAATCCAAGTCCTGCAATCCAAAGGGGAAAGTAATTGTTGGCTTTTGCACTCGTCTAAATACATTTTAGAAGCAGCAATAATCACGCTCTGCACAGGTTAACCTTTTAATCATGAAAATTAGGATTTTTCATGTCATCAGCATTGGTCTCCAGGCCTGTTGCTGATATTTGTCCACCTTTCTCCGCCCCTAACACCCAAACAACAGCGTCATTAACATATTACGAAATGCCGGTGTGTCTACAGGTCACTTCACCTCGGCGGAAGACCTCAATCTGCTCATCGCTAAAAACACACGGTTGGAGATCTATGTGGTCACGGCAGAAGGGCTGAGGCCCGTCAAGGAGGTGGGGATGTACGGGAAGATTGCTGTCATGGAGCTCTTCAGGCCAAAGGTGAGTGTTTTTAAAAGTTCCTTTAAATGAATTAGCTGGCGGTCCATTAGAATAACTGGTCTCACCTTTTTTTTTTTTTTTTTTCAGGGCGAGAGCAAAGACCTGCTGTTCATCCTCACATCCAAGTACAACGCCTGCATCCTCGAATACAAGCAGACTGGGGAGAGCATCGACATCATCACCCGTGCCCACGGCAACGTCCAGGTGGGAGAGAGACGGCAGTAACACGATCCATGAAAATCCGCTCATATTCGCGGTTACACTTCCTCATGGGTTCGCATAAATGTGGAAGAATCTTTTATCTGCATCGACATTAAATACATTTATTTTGCTTTAAAGTCGTGGAGTTCTCATTTGAAAGTTAAAGGTTTGAGACAGTTTGAGAACACATGTTTATGTCCTGCTGGTCTTTCTAAACAAAATCCACTTTTGCAGGATCGGATCGGGCGTCCATCAGAAACGGGCATTATAGGAATCGTCGACCCAGAATGCCGTATGATTGGCCTGCGGCTGTACGACGGCTTGTTCAAGGTGATCCCACTGGACCGGGACAACCGAGAGCTCAAGGCCTTCAACATCAGACTGGAGGAGCTGCAGGTCATCGACGTGCACTTCCTGTATGGCTGCCAGGCCCCGACCGTCTGCTTCATCTACCAGGTACTGCAGGGAGGAGAGGGAGTGTGTGTTTAGGAGGACATGTTGCTAAATTCACACTGGTGGGACTTTTGTATGTATTGTTCTTTTATTATTTAAAGCCCATAGTGACAGTTTATGGTCTCAATCTCTAGTTTCAAGTCTTCTTCAATCCAGCATGACATTCATTTAGTACATTATGGTCCATTTAGAGTCCACCAGACCAGAAAGCAGGGGATGCTTTAGTGGGCGGGGCTACCTTGTGATTGACAGGTCGACGGTTGATGTTCTGTCAGTGTTTTAATCTCACAACTTTTTCCCAGTGAGTTTTCCCTTCATGGACGTTCATTTATAACTGTTTGGATGCCTTAAAATGTCGTATTCAGTGTTCAGTTCCGCTCCCAAAAAATAGTCCACAAACCAAGGAGTGACGTCACCGTGACGACAACCACTCTTTATATAAAGCCTATGACAGTGTGACACCATAGGTGGGACTGTGTACTGTGTATTGTAGACCCTCGTAGAGAAACGGCTACATACCGCTACCAGAGTTCTAAAACTCCACGGAGAACCTAAACTTAATGTCTTATCGTCCTCGTTCAAGACCTTTCTTTTGAAAAGGCCACACGGTTTCCTTGTTGTGTATCGTAGGACCCGCAGGGACGCCATGTGAAGACCTACGAGGTTTCTCTGAGGGAGAAGGAGTTCAACAAGGGTCCCTGGAAACAGGAGAACGTGGAGGCCGAGGCATCTATGGTCATCCCAGGTAATAAGAGCATATATACTGTATGTTAATACATCTATTAGTAAATCAACATTGTTATGTGGGTTTTAATCAAGTAATTGTTATCTATCCTGATTTTTACCGACTTAAAAAAACCCCATCAGAATAAAATTGTCTGCAGTGACTCCACCTGCCTGTGTGTGCTTGCGTTTCAGTGCCGGAGCCATTTGGTGGCGCTATAATCATAGGACAAGAGTCCATCACCTACCACAACGGAGACAAATACTTGGCCATCGCACCGCCTACTATCAAGGTAAAGACGTCAAACGACAGTATGGAAATTTCTGTCATCCGTCTCATCAAAAAGCAGAACATTCAGCTTTACGTATTTGTATCAATCGGCAGTCAAAAGGAAATGATATAATAGTGTAGAATTGATAGAAACACACCAAGAATAATGTTATTTTTTATATTGTTACGTTCATTTTATAGTTATTTCCTTTCATAAATGGGAGGCAAAGCCAATTCTATATCATTTAAAAGCCTCCCACTGGCATGATGGTGCATTTTCTTAATATATCTGTTACACCCCGTTACTTCCCTGGAGACCGCACGTCCTACTTTACATCTCATTAAACGTTCCCAAAACAGGTAGACCTGGCGACAGGCGACGACGGCAGCCCTAACAAGCTGATTTCATGCTCCGTCACAGGTTTCTATCTATATTGCCAAGTTTCCTAATAGTCACGGGTATCAGGTTTAGTTGGTAATCCCAGGGTGTCGAGTTGAGCGGAGCTGTTCTGGGACTCCCAGGTTCACATGGTGGTCGTAAAAAACAAAGTCATCAGACAGAATCTTTATTGTCTGAGGAAATTCTTAATATTTTGCTGCCTTTAGGAGACCCCGAGGCGCAACACGTTGGGCAATTTGTGACGAATCTTGTGATTGATGTTGAAAGGGCATTTAAAGGCAGGCTCTGTAACTGCTGCGATGATGACTTCAGCTCCCCACACACCACTGCTTTTTAGTGTTATCTTATCCAGATTAAGTCGCCGTCTGCAGTCTGCTCACATTTAACAAAGCTCAAGGCCCAGAGGAGCTCCTCCACAGCATCCTGCCTCTACAATCAGAGAGTGCTCTTTCACTGTCGCGCTGCTTTTTGGTACCGCGGTCTCGTACGACGTTGGAGACGGGAACATTTTGAGTTGGTCAATAAAATTAAATACCAAAATATCACAGTATGACGTACAGCGGGGCTAATGCAGCAAGGAAATCACTTGATTGGCTTGTGGCTTTTGATTTGGAGTCACACCGCTTGATTTCATCTTCATTATAAAATAATCATGTCTTTTGGAGTTATAGGCTGTGTCGAACTAAGCTATCAGTGAGAGGTCGACAGATAGCATATGAAAACGTTTTGGAGTTGAGAGCCGATTAAAGGGCCGAAATCAGGACTTAATCTCATGCTCACAGTCGTGTCGCATGGCATGCAGATACTTTTTTTAAATTCTCCTTGTTCTACGATTTTCAGGTCCATACAATAATTTATAATACATATTCTTCTCAATGAGCCATCTGTAAATTTACATTTTTAGCCCACAACAAGGACATTATACCTACTGTTATATAGACTTAACCATATGTTAAACTATTAAAATAAGATAAGAACATAAACTAAATAAAATTAGAACCAAAATTGGGGTAAACTCAAAGACACAAATCCCTTTAGGAATGTATAAGAAAACACATTAAAACAGATTAAAGACTTTTCAGAGCATGTTTTTTTTTTTTATCGTCTACATTTCCCTCTCCGTCACTGGTTGAAATATTTGTCACAGACAGGGAAAGTTTTCAGGGTTGTGATTTTGCTCCTCAGGGTTATTGAACTAAACCTAGATAGGGGATTAAGGCTGGCTTCACTACCTGCTGATCCCGGTTTGGCCCTTTGTGCAGCCCGTTAAGCCAGACTGCTCTTTGGGATACGTCGAACCCAACTTTGTCATCATTATCCTGGATATCTGGAATCTTTGGTGCAACAGGCCACAACTCTAGTTGTGGTTATTATTAACTCATAGTACATCAGAAAATGTAGGGTTTTTTTATATGGCAGTGACGGTTAATCTCCACTGGTGCAAAAGCAGTAATCGAATGACACAGAAAAGTATTGTGCCGTATCAGCATCGAACGTAGAAATATTCATTATCGATAGTTAGCTGGAAAGTGAGCGTCCTTCAACCGAGCATCCATCAAATGTTCCATCACTTTCTGTGCAACGTTGTCCTTTCATCCCCTCTCATCACGGATCAAAAATGCAACACACGTTTTTTAAAATCGATTCCTGGTTCATATCTGTGTCCTGCTGATTCGTTCTGTCACCCGCCTGCAGTAGCGTCGCTGCAGCAGTGCTCAGCAGAGGGAGGGGGGGCATCTATTATCGCTGTTTGACTAATGAAAACCCTCTAAATGAAAGGATTAACTTGTTTTTTTCTCTTCCCCTGCACCTAATGTAACATTAGTATGCTGCTGAAACACGTGCTCCTTTCAGCGGTGTCAAGGAAACAGAAGCGTATCCTTTTGAAGTATAACAGCTTTTTTGGCAGCTCATTAATAAGTTGTCACTCATGAGGGCAGATGTGGGAAAAACAAATGTTCTGCTCTGCGTGGGAGTCAGCCGAATGCGTCTTGAGTGCGTAGTCGTGGACTGGTTTTGTTGTGGGGCCGGCCCACCGGGTTCACTCGTTGGATCTGAAGGTGCGTTTGCTCGGTGAATGCGGTTCCAAACAGACTCCGGAGCAGTTTGTTTGTTTGTGGCGTTGAAAGCAGGATTTTATGAAGGCGGATATGTCATTGTAGCATGATTACAAAAGCTAAACTACAGTTAAAAATGGAGAAAGGAACGACCTATTGATCTGTTTAAGGCCGTGCATGTGACCTTTTTTTATGCAAATCAACATTTAAGCGCTGATTAACAGGTTTAAAGCTGTTAAAGCTGCTGTGCTTGTATCCGACTCTTGTGTGTGTGCTTTGTCAGTTCATTAAGTCCACTTAAAAAGTGTGCAGCGGTGCGTGTCCATGCATTCTCTCCTACCATGTGGGAGTGTTCCAGTCCATTTCTACCCGAAATAATAACGCTTATTATAATTTCTTGGTGAGCTGTTCAACACTGATTTGGTTTGTTAAAAAGTCAGAGCTAAAATTCAATAATGTACAATCTTTTTTTACCTCCTTTGTCCAAATGAACTAAAGGTGTGAAAGCACGTTAACAAGCTAATCACCTGCCATTCAGACGAGTTTGTGAAAATTAAAGTAGAATGGACAGAAGATGTAAACAACACCGCAGGCAGGCAGGCGGGATTGTGGAAATAAGTTTTCATAAATGTTCAATCAAGTGAGAAATTGGCTCGGCTTCGACTGTAGACGAGGACAATAACAAAAGGCTTCTGTTGGAGGAGGAAGTAGAGGAAGCTCGGTCACAGTACGTGATTTTTAATGCCAATTCCAATCACGCCCGTTGTTCTAGCCGGCTTATTGTGGAGACGGCAGGCTCCAGCTCTCCAGCAACTAGAGTTCAAAAACGCCCATGATGTTTTGAGGGTTTTTTTCCCCAAACATGTTTTGCTGCAGCCCAGTCTGGTTAGCATGAGGCAACCCGAATCTCACCATGAATGAAAGACGAGAGGCGATGTCCCGAGGGAGTTTAGTTCAGGTGCAAAGTCAAAGGAGACGTGTTACTCCTGTTATAGTTTGTGTCAGTGGAGTTTTCTCACTTTAGTAGCTGTGCAGTTATTCAGGGAGCGTGTCTTGTTTAATACTGTATGATATGCCAACAACCACAGACTGTGTTTCTCTAACATGGAGCCAAAAATAAAAAAACAAGTTTTCTGGTGCTATTTGTATTTCCAAAGCTCTGCCAGTGGTTTGAAATGGTATACACATGAAAGCAGATTGGGTTATATTTGCATGGTGTATTTTTGTTTTTCTTTTGGTAACATTAGATGTCAGCCATATTTAGCTTTTCCAAAAATGAGTACGTTGCCAGATCTTGTTGGAGTGTTATGCTGAGATGGAGAAAAGTCTCAAACAAAGTTACTATCCTTTTTTTCCCCCTCTCTTTTCTTTGTTTGGAAGATCCGAATTGGTCTTTGGTTCACGTTCACCTCTCCCATTGTGCAGACAACAGACTTGGGATCTGCTGCTAGTCTCCTAAAGGGGCGGGGCTAGCGGTGAAACCACGTGACACAGATGCATATCACTCCGGTTGTACATGTACACGGCGTCCTGGCGAGACGGCAGGCAGACATGTTCTGTTTGGTGCTCTTCTTGTCGGGCAGAATCCAGACAGTCTGTAGCTCCGAGTCGATTTCAGATGCACGTCGAGTAAACGCTCGAGTATGTTTTCATAATGAGAAAGAAAGGAAGCTCATGGTGTGAAGAGAAGGTCTCTGGCTGTACTTGGACATGCTCATAATAGATAATGCATGATGTGAGGGGGATGCATCTTTCATAGTGGTGCAAGGAGAAGCGTGATCTTTCACTGATTTTGTTTTTTTGTTCATTTGCAGCAAAGCACCATTGTCTGTCACAACCGGGTGGACCCCAACGGCTCTCGCTACCTGCTGGGCGACATGGAGGGACGCCTGTTCATGCTGCTGCTGGAGAAGGAGGAGCTAATGGACGGCACGGTGGCGCTCAAAGACCTGCACGTGGAGCTGCTGGGAGAGGTCCGATTCTTTACGTCTCTTTATCTCTGTGTGTCTTTATCACCTCGCTCAACCCTTCATGTTGCTTTTTGATTTTTCTCTGCGGTAAAATATGCCTCAAAATAGTCACATGAGTAATCTCAAATATCAAGCAATTTTACACACATCACAACCGAATATTAATATTCTTTATACAGATATTTGACTTCAGCGTCACATTTTGGATAGTTAGCTTTTGAAAGCTTCCTGTGTGGACGTATGTCTAAAAATATCACACACAGACCCACAAATACACGCCGTGTTTAGGGGCCGGTGGGAACGTGGGAGATCCGGGGTCTACTTTACAGAATTGACGGGAGAATGCAGCGCACCTTTTTTGTTTTTTTGGCGTAAAGTCTTGACCCGTGCGTGAAACATCATGGAGACGAGGGAGATGGTGAGGTGATGAATCGAAGCCAGATTGTAGGAACTTAATTTAAATGTGAGGAGTCATCATACCCCTAGTGATATACGTATAATGATTCCTTCTTGCATGTTTTAACTTCATATCACGCCTTTCTTACAGGTCCACTTAATCATAAACATTCAAACCGGCAGGGTGTTATTTGTGCTAGTGAGCCATAACTGTTCCATAATCACCTGTCAGGTGTAAAAGATATGAGCAGACTCCGATCTCAAAATCAAATCCCGCTCGATATTTCATCAGCGCCGTCTGCACCTCTGAGGGCAGAGGAGGAGGAGGGGGGCTACCGGTGGAGTTAGCATCATCACATGTAGACAAACAGCATTATTATCATTAGTAATAGCATTAAAGAAGTGCTGGACGTTTTCTCTGATCCACTCGACCCCTCTCTGACCTCATGAATCAACACCTTTCTGATCATTCGTGTTTACTGAGTACCATTTCTGACACATTTTTTTACACATTTTCCTTCAAAACAGCATAATGAAGATCTATGCTCCTCACCCCGGGCTTCTGGTTTATGTTTTTTAAATTGAGGGATCAAATATGAACGACACTGGGGGGGGATTGTAATTTATAACAAATTTCATGTCTACACCACCTTAACTTTTGGATTAAACAGCCACCAGCACTGGTCTTGATGAGTGAAATTGAGGTTGCTATGGAAACCAGGTATGCGTCGAGAACGGTTTATTACGCCGAGAGAAAGAGAAACGGAGCGTCCACGTAACCGTGGCAACTCACTGTAAGAGGAGAGGTGGCGACGCCGACTGAGAGTCCTCTGAGCAGCGTGAAGGAATTACAGTGTAATAGATTTGTGTACGTTTCCCACTTTCACCCCCGAAGGTCTCAATACGTCACCGCTGCGTCGCCACGCTGTCCGTGTCGTTCTGTTCTACATCTGTGATTTGTTCGACTCTTGTACACATTTGTAAATGGTTTTCTTGTTTTTTTTGTTTGTGCTGATGGAGCAGCTACAGTGTTTGCATATCCGACCTCCGATCCATCAGAACTCCATTCAGAAAACAAGCATTTTAAAAGTTCTTTGCTTGTCGTCTTGCAGGACAGACGTAACTAGCCATGACTTTAGATTTTTTCAGTCGTTATTACGCCGTCCTTCCCTTTATTACAATTAAATCTCAACAAGATTCTTGTTCTTGTAGTGAGTCACCCGACTTTGCTTGCATTGTCTCTTCAAACGCAATGCTTCGTTGATGAAATGTTTAATTAAACAATATGTGCAAACCCCCCAATATCAATATTTCATATTTTAATATCAAAATCAATCTTTTCTTCATGTAAAAACAAATTATGAGGTGTGCTTATGTCAGCTACTACCAGCCAATTTCAACCAATAACATCATGAAAGCCATCCGTCATCAATCTGCTACATTTTAAGCCCACCCACTTTGTTAGCAGTCCAATCAAATGCCATTTCAGACAGACAGACCGACAGAAAAGCCCCTTTGTTGCAACACAATACCACCTTAAGAGGATGCTCACACTGACTAGTTGTTCTATTTGTCAAACTGTTCTGTCCGCACTTTTTAAAAAGGTAAACTTCTTTTTCCACTGTGCAACCAACTGCACTTTCCATTAATGCCATCATACGATACGCTATAATTGTGGTGACTTAATTTGTGTTTCATTATAGATGAACACAGTTGAACTCGGGGGAGCTTTCTGTTGTCGCTGTCAGACAATTGCAGTCGGGTTTAATGGTTTAATTAATGGTCTAGCATGTAAAAGGTCATAAATTAGAATAATTTCCCATCTGAAATAACCAAAGTCTGAGGTGATGTCTCATAATTGCTCATTTGGTTTGGCCAACAGTAAACACAAAAGTATTTTTAATTGACACACGAGCTTCACGTTTCCACAATTGTGTGCATTTTTATTTGCGTTTATACAATGGAGAGAAAAGTGTCGTACAGTATTGTTTATTTTCTGAGAATCTCACCACAGATACCACAGTTTGTAATATTGCACTACTTTCATCAGCGGGCCATTGGCTCAATCACCATTTCCTTCACTTCCTTCAGCAATAGATAGTGACTTAACACATCTAATTTTAATGAAAATCTTCAGAGATTGCCACTTTAAATTAGGTAATATGCAGCTATTTGGCCCAAAATTGGCTTTTATCGACGCAAATGAGCCTCATTGCAGGAATACTCCCCAAATCACAAAGATCAACGCTAACAGCCACACGCAGTCACAGTCGAATTACTATCATGTCCTTTTTGTAGAATCTTTTGTGAATGGGAGCTTCAGACGGGGCCGACGCGGTTGGAAATGATGACCCCGTCCCCATTCTTTATGAAAATCACCTGTCAAGTCAAAAAATGCTTGCTGTGCTGCAAAAACTGTAAAAAAAACATGAATGGAAGCAGGAGAATACTTTGTTGTTTTCACTCGAATTACTTAATTAAACATTGATTTAATCATGGTAGATCGACAAATGCATTAATTATTGAAGCACTGTGCATTTATGGCTTTGGAAATGCTGCTTGTTGTATTGATATCTTTAGTTTTATGATGAATGTTCTCATCAGCTTGATTAACTAAATTCAGGGAGCCTTCACAGAGAGTTTTGGCGAATCAAAAAGCTCTGTAAATGTTGATTTAACGTGAAAAGGGATGTATTCTCAAATGTATCCGCATTCCTCGAGCCGAAACGATAAATGAGGTAATTAACAGAAAACAAATCAGCAACTATTGTCGGACAAAACAAGCAGTTGGGAGCCATCGTCTCGGGTTCTGGGACATGGTGACGGGTATTTTTGGGTATTTTCCTACGCCTGACTGACAGATGGACAGCGACGTCCCATGAGCCAGTGCTGCTGGCATCGCCACAAAAATGAAAATGATCATTACTTGCAGCCCTGGTGTGGCTTCAGAGATTGAGATGTGTGTTTCTGTGTGTTTCTCCACTCGTAGACATCCATCGCTGAGTGTTTGACCTACTTGGACAACGGTGTGGTCTTTGTTGGCTCCAGACTGGGAGACTCCCAGTTAGTGAAGGTAAGCGGCAAGAAAAACACAACTACAACCATTAAAGTCCGGGTGAAGAGATACAGACGCTGTATAAAGTAGATTTAGTACTAAATTGTGGAGTTTGTGTTCAGGAGATGTTTTTTTTTTTTTTCAGAAAGCAATTCCCCACTTCGTTAAAAAAAACATTCAACGCTGATGGGTTTAGAAGATGTGGGCTGAAGTGGCATTCATTTGCTATCTCATCGTTTTGAGTTTATTTCTCCCCCTTACAGAAGTTATCTCTTTTTAAAATATATGTAACGCAGCACTGTCAGCTCTTATCGGCTTTTTCCTGCTGTTATTATGTCGCTCTTTAGTAGTCCACAACCGATCAACATCTCGAACATTACGTTATCAGATTCAGAGCCCTTCATCGGAAACACAACCGGCGTTCGGAGCAGAAGATGCTGCTTATTTTTTCACAAATTTGAAACCTAATTTTCTTTCGTCCCTCCCAAAAAATTTTTATTTACCTCGTGTAGAAACAAATTATGAGGTGTGCTTATGTCAGTGACTACCAGCCAATTCTGACCAATAACATCATGAAAGCCATCCGTCAATCAATGTGCTACATTCTAAGCCCGCCCACTTTTTAGCAGTCCAATCAAATGCCATTTTAGACAGACCGACCGACAGAAAAGCCCCTTTATTGCATCACAATACCACCTTAAGAGGATGCCAAAAACTTTTGATTTAGCTGGACTTTTAAGTTGATGCATTTTCTTTTAACCTTTTACATTTTTATCAACCTGTCATATCGGTAAAATTCTTGACTTCAGTAATGCAATGATTTCATGGAGTATTCCACTTATTTTTGTTTTGTAATTCAAATTGTATTCATTTTAACATTTATACACATTGCAACAAAGAGAGAAACCGTGACACAACATATAAAAAAAAGATTAATTCATGAATTAAAAATGAAATCAACACTTTTAATCATTTTGATATCTTCAGCTTTTAAACAGGATCATTTTGAACAGAAGTGTTGTCCCCATGTGCTCATCCCTTCTCATTGGTTTGTTTTCTCTGCAGCTCAACGTGGACAGCAATGACCAGGGGTCCTATGTGGCGGTGATGGAGACGTTCACCAACCTGGGGCCCATCGTGGACATGTGTGTGGTGGACCTGGAGAGGCAGGGCCAGGGCCAGGTAAAACAACAAAAACAGCTGAATCCTGTGTATTTATGTGGGGGAGAGTATTTTTGCTGGCAACAAAGCAGCAAAAGACATGACACATGTTATATTAAAGCTGCAGATTGAAAGCAAGTCATTTAGATGGAATAAAAGGTTTCTCGGGGCGTTCGCCGGAGGATGTGGACATGACATGGTGATTACTGAAAACCCTCTTAACAGTCACTGGATGCACTTTATAGCTCATGGTGAGTCCCCATCTGTGTTTTTCCTCTTTATTATCCTCTTTGTCACAACCTTCGGGGAGTCTGGGCTTATGCAGGCGGCTTCTTGAGTCGCGTTAACAATGTTTTTGTCAGCAGAATTAAGCATCGTACAGCACAAACATGCCACTGGCCAGAATAGCTTGGGTGAAAGTATTCAGGAGAATCTTGCTGACATCAAATACACAGTGTCCTGTGCCTTTTTTATAGGCAGTCTGGGTGTTCTCCTTTTGTCTAGTCTATTTTATTTTTTTGACAGGGGCCCCTGTACACCCTGGGCCCTTTCCCTTATCCCTGTTTGTACATCGTCCATTCCTTTCCTCGCATCTTAATCCCGCCCACGCGATGATGCGAGCGTAGGAGGGGAGAAGAAGATGCAAAAAAAAAAAAGGAGAGTCATTGTTGCCTCGGAGACGTCAATTTAAAATACGCTGTAGCCAGCTGTCCAATGTCACGCCTCTTTTACGCCTCATGGCTTCCTGAAAACACGTCTGCAGATTGGGGCGCAGCGGGGTATCCACGCATGTAGGATCGCGACGTGCTTCAAGATGCGAGGAGGCGAGGGGAAGCCTATTTTTGCACGTAGATATGATTTAGCTGCATCGATGAAATGCATCTCCGGCACACAAACTTGAAAAACGACAGATTGCCTTGCTGCGTTATTTCCCCCTAATTACATTTACGCCCTTTAAGACTGACGGTGAAGACGTCGTCTCTACATGAATCCAAACGATCCGTCATCTTAAGCTCTCTTCTGTTTACCGAGGTGTGTTTACCGTCAGCGGCTGTCAACCAGTTTTGCATTCAGAATATAATGCAATATAACTGATTTAAAAAAAAAAAATGTTTTGTTGCAATGTCAAGTTTAAAAAGGCAACAAAAAAAGACATTTCATGCTTCTACCCAGTGATGGAATTGGTTTCTGTCTTGTTCCTGTAATTTCGTGTGAATTATTCTTATGTTTGCTGAAATGTCTTTTTTGACATATTGGTAATTTCTAGATTTGAGCACTTGTCCTTTTTTGTATGGACTCAGCGAGGCAGAAGGGTGTGAAACGGTGAAGTAACGACAGCGATGCAGTGCAGAAGGTTTTTGTTGGCAGGGCTTGACACGTGGGCCCTCGGGGTACTTGATGTGGATCCAAAGGCGGCGGTCCACTAGAGCAGGGAGCCTCTCTCTGTGTACAGACCAGCACACAATCAACCACCGACTGTATTCATCCACACACTCCAGCTCATTTCAGTCTGTTGAGGCCCAGAACTAAATCCAATCATTTTTTTGATTTGCCAGTTGCAGTAAATCCAACATTTAACCTGGATAAATGGCGGGGACACGTTCCAATATTTCCCCCGACCTCTCTCACAGATATTATAGATGTGCAAACACAAACGATATTGGGCTTTATGACTGATAAAATAAAATTACAACAAATACACACAACATAATATATGTGCAGATTATGTCAGAGTGTGAGGGCATCTAAGAACACGCTCAGGGGAGTTAGGTGGGTTGCCAGGTTCACAGTGGTTATTTCCATTTGGATAAAGCTGTTGGGTGGCAGGTGGTAGAAACTGAGATTATATGGGCTCTGGTATTAATCCTGTCAGCGCACCATGACTGGATGAATGAGTATCGTTCTGTTGCTCTCCAGTCTGACTGTACAGACCCCAGAATTATGTACACTCAGGGAGCTGGATCTAAACGCCGTTGCCTTGTTTGAACTGGCAATCTCGGGAGCTTTTCATTGAACTGATACTGATTCTCAAACTCTTCACGACTGTTAGTGCTATATCACTGACTTCTGCCAGTACGTCTGTCACAATTTGCACGTTGGATGGAATTTGCTATAAGATCTGGGATTAATGAGAACTGTCAGCATTAATTACTACCAAGGCTTTTGGTCGCAGGTCTACCCGTAGCACTCGAGAGGTACTGAACCCATAGCTAGTACTACATAACTACTAACTTCAAGACGGACAATACTTTGTCAATTGATAGCTGTACATCGGAGCTTTTTCCCAGGGCTTGGAGTTCTGCAGGGGTCTATTCTCGGACCTCTATTATTTAATCTTTACTCGACTGATTGATAATGAAAATAATCGTTATTTGTGGTTAAAAGAAATATCATTAAACTGTGTCCAAATAAGAAAACTACTTAAAATTCAAAAAGGTTTTATACAACAATCAGATTAAAAAAAAATTATAAAGCGGGGCTTTTTCTTTTGTAGTTTGGGCTGTCGAGGATAAGTTATTTCCTGAGATCTTGGAACACAGTATCTGAAATATTGATGATTGCCCAGAAGGGAAGATCAAAGTTGGACCAGGAAGTTGGTCTGTAAACTGTGATGGACAGTTTCTGCCTTTTTTTCCCTCTCTCTTCCAAATAAGTTTGCTACCTTCACTGATCGTCTCACTGCTTCGTTGCCCCTTTACACTTCTTTTTAGCAATGTTGCCTCGTTCACATCTCAGTAATCACTAATGAGTGTGTAATGTATGATGTTGTTATTACAGATGATGTTTAAAACTACAAAGTAAGACCAAGGTTAAAACTGAAACTGGAGTTATCCAGTAAAGCAACAGTCAGGAAACGCCAGTCCTCGCATTCATTTGAATGTGGATATTGCATTTAGGGCCTCTGGGATGCATCACAGCATTTCATCGTCAATCTTTATCTTTTTCACCGTGAGCACCAAAGGGAGGATGCTTTCTTGAAATGGCCACACAAAAAAGCTGCTGGGTGTCGTACGCTCTCTCCACGCTGGGAACAATTTAAAAGAAAGGTGCTCGATATATGGACACAGGCCTTTAGGCTGGAGCGGTTGGCACCGCATGGTAACAAAAAAGAAAATTTGAAAGAAAATCAACTGTTAAACTGGCCAATCAGACCGGAAACACCGGAAGAAAAGCAGCGTGAATGACTGAACCACAATGGAGTGTTACATGAACGTTTCACGTGGAGTCTATCCGTTGTCGGACAAAGCACACGAGAAGCACGGCGTCACGTAAACGGGCCATTTAAGTGACACAGTGCTGCAAAAATAGAAGAGCAAGGAAAGAAATCTCACAAAAAAAATCTCACCCCTCAAACCTTCTTTCAGCTGGTGACGTGCTCCGGGGCGTTCAAGGAGGGCTCCCTGCGGATCATTCGCAACGGCATCGGGATTCACGAGCATGCCAGCATCGACCTGCCGGGAATCAAAGGTTCGTGTGTGTGTGTGTGTGTTTGTGTGTGTGTGTGTGTGTTTTCTTTAAACCCTCTCAAGTCTTGGAACCTGGTTCCCTTATTCTAAAATGACTTGACTCGACAGTTACTTCAACTTGTACATCTGTTAGCCTCGCCAAGACAGCCAGCTGTTGCAGTTCCTGGAGATGTCATAGTTCTTTGGCTATTAGGGATGTTTTGGAAACCCATTTGTTTTCATCGAGCAAACTGATGAGCGCTGCGAGGTCTGCGGCAGTTAGAAGAGTCCAATCAGGTTTGACGGGGGCAGACGCCTCTTCATCCCGGTAAATTGAGGTCCCCCCTCTCCAGACTTGTTGTTTGGTGCTTAGATGAACGGCGCGGGTTAAGGCAAGGTCCTCTCGCACTTGTTAGGCTTCGGCTGTTTTATCGACTGCCTCTGCCCCCCCTGAGAGACAATTATACACTGAGCCAATCAATCGCTCTGAGAGGGATCCGCTACCTGTTAACACCGGACAGATGGACCGGTTTAAG
Organism: Eutrigla gurnardus; assembly: GCF_963514095.1. Classification (NCBI taxonomy): domain Eukaryota; kingdom Metazoa; phylum Chordata; class Actinopteri; order Perciformes; family Triglidae; genus Eutrigla; species Eutrigla gurnardus. The sequence continues at coordinate 32,575,769 of NC_139915.1, forward strand.
GATCGGCCGGGGACACCGGATAGATGCCGTGCGTTTAGCCGGCTCTGCAGACCAGTGCAGAAAGTAACTTTCCAACCTTTTATCTTCAAGGTCTGTGGCCGCTGCGCTCCGAGGCGGGCAAAGAGACGGACGACATGCTGGTGCTGTCGTTCGTGGGTCAAACGCGGTGAGTGTTCGCCGTAGCGGCACGCCAGATAACTCTGGAGTCATTACCGACATTGTTTTTTTTTTTATAATCTTATCTTCTGGAGTGTGTGCTTTCTCCTCGGTAGGGTGTTGATGCTGAGTGGCGAGGAAGTCGAGGAGACCGAACTCCCTGGCTTCGTGGACAACCAGCAGACGTTTTACTGTGGCAACGTGGCGCATCAGCAACTCATCCAAGTACGTAAACACACACACGTCTCTGGAAATGTAGTGGGCTGTTTGGTTAGTTTAACTCCGACGCTCATTTGATGTCGAGCCGACTCGCTGTATTTGTACATCTTAGTTCAAAGCAGGAATGTCCTCTAATTTCACAGATTCTAAATTAATTATAGTAATAACTTATTCAACTGTTGCCCTTTTTTGCCCCCGATTTAATAAGATGTACTCTGCCGGAGCTGACTCATGCATGATTGAAAAGGGGAGTTGTGAAAATGAAGCAAAAAAAAAAGGACTTCATGTATTTTACAGTTGGAGATGAATATTGCACATATTTAAATTCAGGTTTTTTTTTCTTTAAATGAGGATGAAACCTGTTGGGATTTCTGCCAACCGCATCGACCGTCAACCATACATCACGGTTGTTATGACAACACGGCTTGAGTTTTAACGGCTGGGACAGTTTTACCAACTCCTCCTTGCCTTTCAGAGTTGGTATTCTTACAGTGAATACATTTTCACATTTGCGCTAGTTTGAAAGTTGTTACGCGGCTTGTGTTTTTTCCTTCACTTCAAATGCTAGAAGTTGATATTTATACTTTGAAATATTGAAGCGGCTCGCTGTAGAGTTCGGCTTTAGCTTTGGTCTTCAGTGGTCTTTTAAAGAAAGACTCTGTGGTGGACCGTTTTGGGACTTTTTTTATATATAATTCTTTTTAATCATTTTAATAATATTATACTTTATTTATACAGCACCTTTCATTCAGAGGGAGTAGAGAATTAACGGAAAAGCAAAGCATGGAAACAATTAAACATGTAAAAGATTTAAACAAAGGGTGACAGATAAATAGGTAATGCTGAGTAAAAAAGTTTTCCTTTTAAAAAGGAATTACAGTGGAACGTCACTCAAAGTCAGACTTCCTACTTGTCGCCTTAGAAAATAATATATAAAATAAATTCATAAGTGTGTACACAACATCTGTTTGTTGTTTACGTTTGGTGTCGTGCACCTGGGAACCTCCGAGGTCAGAAGCTTCAAAAAATGACATCACCGGTGGAAATAAAACTTAAATATTAACAGTGTAGTGTGAATCCCGGCACCACTGAAGACTGCTGCAATCTGTATTTGATCAATGCCGCATGGCTCTCCCCATCACGTTATTAAAATTTTAATATTACACTGTATTTCTCTTTAACCTGAGGGTCTTTAAAAAACAACACACCCTGATGTTCACAAGCCTCTTTGGAACATTTGCAGTATAAATACAATCATAGTAACAGGACTTGAAAACACAAACACATTGTTTTGATGTTTCATAAAAGGGATTTGCAGGATCAAACGAATGCTGGACATTTATTATTATATTTTTTTATTCTGCATCGAGCCACATCTGAACGATTGTGTTTTGATTGAAGTGCTGTGTTTTGCCATTAATACATTATAATTCTTTTAATGGTTTTCCAGTGAGCAAAATGTCATCATCCCTGTTTCCATTCACATATTGTTATTTATGCATTGAAAAGCTGTATGGAAACAGCAATATTTGCTTTTAGGCTCTTTTTGAGCCTTTGATGCGCCACATGGATTACAGAAACACCTTTGCTTAATACATGCTGACGTAGTGAACGTTTGACTGAACAACATGAAAGAACAAAGTAATGTATCTTCTCTCCACCATCGAAAATGATCCCATCATTTTTATTTGTAAAGAAAATACAAATCTCTTTGCATCATCATTTCTTGTCAGTCACAAAACAAAATCCTGGCACAGAACAACATAATAAGATTCTACCTCCCAGTCACATCGTCCTTCCTGTCACTTCCCTGAAGTGCCGTGCTGAATATCTTTTTTTGAAATGATGGGGAAAATGATTATAAACTGTTTGCCTGCAGATCACGTCGGGCTCGGTGCGCCTGGTGCTCCAGGAGAGCAAGGCATTAGTGAGCGAGTGGAAGGAGCCACAGGGCAGGAACATCAGCGTGGCGGCCTGCAACCACACTCAGGTGGTGCTCGCCGTGGGACGCGCCCTCTACTACCTGCAGATCCTGGCTGGAGAGCTCAAACAGATCAGGTAGGACGCAGCGTATTGATCTTTTTCTTCTTCGGCTGTATTTGACAGCACTTTGAATTATGTATCATAACCGGAGCTTCTTGTTTTATGACATCTATCACACACTGAGCCGGGATGTCTGGAGATCTCCCGGTGTGCGACGTTACAAAACGTCTGCCATTAAAAGGAAAAGTTAAAATATACGCATTCTCTTTCTTGGTGGGAGTTGGATAAGAAGATTGAGACCGGCAGCCAGATACGTGTACATATTTACCGTACAGACATGAGAGCGCTATCTATCAACCTTCTTATCTAACTCTGGGCAGGCAAGTGAAAAAGCCTCTTCCCCCTAAAATGTCCAACAGTTCATATAAACCCCCGCCATGTCTGTCTGTTTGATGGTGAGACGTTTACAAACTGGGTCAGCTTGCAAGTTCAGAAAAAGCCTCAGAGTAATAACAAGGCAGAAAAAGAACCCTTCAGTTATCCCCGGCTGCGATCTTAATAAAATGCCCTTTAGCTTGTCAGTTAGCCAAGTTATAAATCGGAAAATGCACTACAAATTAGTCTATATACAGTATATATTAGGGATGCACGATAATTATCGGACCGATAATTATCGGCCCGATAATAGGAATTATGACGGCAACCCGATAAATCCGATACAATTATTAATACCTCCGATAATCCGAAGATAGGATGTTTGTGTTAAAACAGCGGGTGGATTGGGATGAGGGACGTTAGTTTTTTTCTAGGCGCCTCCCGTTTAGCATGTGATGTGGTTACAGTGGTATCACAGGTTTCGGAGGAGGGAGTTAATCCACAAATCGAGCGCTCCCTTCTCATGCCTGGCTGTGACGTAGAGGCTGCGAGCGAGTGGAGGAGGAAGACTAGTAAACAAACACGCATGGCGTCTGTAATGTGGGACTACTTCAAAGTTTCTGAGGAAACTGAATCGTTTGCCATTTGTAACAAATGCAATGCAGAAGTTCCAAGAGGAGGGAAAAAGGCATCGAGCTTTAATACATCCAACCTTAAAAGTCACCTCGCACATCACCATCGCTACGACGGTGTGTTAAAAGCGTATGAAGACGCCGGCGCCGCTAAAGAAGCAGCGAGCCCGTAGTTTAGCGTTTTGATGCACGGGTGAAGTAGCGGTCCTTGTACCTCGGGTCCAATATAGTTGAGAGATAATACAGTGGCTTTTCCTCGATGTCACCAAAACGCGTTTCCACTGCTTTTAACGGGGTTTCCTTTGATGTTTTCACTCCGTGGTCTGTTGGTAACGTTTGTTTTAGCAGTCGCGTCAGCGCTTGAATGGAGGGGATCACATCCGCAGTAGTGGCTGTTGCTTTGCTGATATTTCTGCCTCTTACCGTAGTTTACATTTCTGTGTGGATCAGGACCAACAGTTTAATGTAGCAGCACTTGTGTGTGCATATCCCATGCTGCTCAGGGAAAGTTGTCATTGACTGACTGACTCACTTACATATTTATTTGAAAAAAATAAATATTGTCATTTTATTGAAGAGTCAAAACTGTTCTTGGCTTTCTTTTGTTCATAGTAATAATTATCATGTCACTGTGATACATCTGGTTAGGTGTTTGGTAAAAGGCAAAGCTATGCTAAATCTACCTAAGCTTAGTCATTAGTGTTTTTGACCTGAATTTGATCTGAATATACATTCAAAAACGAATAACAATATTATCGGTTATCGGTATCGGTATCGGTCCCGAGGAGCAGAAAGTTATCGATATCGGTATCGGCTTCAAAAAATCAATATCGTGCATCCCTAGTATATATATATATATCTATATTCCCCAATAGTTCACCTTCATTTTCTTTCCCCTTCCCTGATCTGTGGAAAAGTTTGAGATGAGGGATTTGCATCTCATTTTTAAGTAAAAGCGCTGTAGAACTTTATTATATCTCTTGCACGTCGCTGCTGTGGTTTACCCTCGTGGGCCGTCTTTGTGCCGCTGTTACAATAAAACTGCTTTTAGCTTTTACAGGAGCTGGAAAACGAAGGATACACACACACACACACCGCAGAGGAATACATCCAGCTTGTCAAAATGGCCACCAGGCCTGCTGGAAGCTCAAAGTGTTTGTTTGCAGCCTTGAGAGTGTTTGTAACTGATGAACAATGAAAGGGACGCGGTGAAGTGTCTCAGCAGAAACCATGTTTGGCTTACATCAATAAAGCTACGTGAGTCGCAAACTTCTGTAAATACCAGACAGTCATAGATGGATTAAAGGTGCTTACGCAGCTTCTGAAATGCATTTTAGTGTTAAGTACTCAACACACCGTCCAGGGAGCATCCTTACGATGTGTTTGCGTTATTGAGTAGCCTGGTTCTGTTATAGTTTGGATTCAGTTCATCCTCATTTTCATTATAGCTTTGCATTTTTTCATCACATTTAAGATCGAAAATGTTATATTATTAGACGTAATGTTGTCCTACTTCTCTCTGTTGGCCACCAGGGGGCAACTCCTCTCTGGTTGTATAGAAGTCTATGAGAAAATGGTCCTACTTCTCTCTGCTGGCCACCAGGGGGCGACTCCTCTCTGGTTGTATAGAAGTCTATGAGAAAATGGTCCTACTTCTCTCTGCTGGCCACCAGGGGGCGACTCCTCTCTGGATGTATAGAAGTCTATGAGAAAATGGTCCTACTTCTCTCTTGATGTATTATCTCAGTAAACATTGTAAACATGAGTTTATGGTCTCAATCTCTAGTTTCAAGTCTTCTTCAATCCAGCATGATGTTCATTTAGTACATTATGGTCCATTTAGAGTCCACCAGACCAGAAAGCAGAGGATGCTTTAGGGGGGCGGGGCTACCTTGTGATTGACAGGTCCATTTAGAGTCCACCAGACCAGAAAGCAGGGGATGCTTTAGGGGGCGGGGCTACCTTGTGATTGACAGGTCACACCCTCCCTCTCCATCCCATTTTCCATCCCCTGGCATCAGAGAGATTTCAGGGACAGAGAGGTTGTTTACTTGAATACATTAGTCCAGTCTGCCGGACTCATTAATGCTTCATCTCACTTAGGTTTGTGCCAGTTAGAGTCATTGTCCCCAGATATCAGGAGCCAAACCGCATTGATAAATCAACGGCACTGTCCGTGGTGCTGAAGTCGGCAATTGGATTTGTAAATGTGACTCTCTTTTGGATCTATGATATTTTCTAAACTGTACAGCCAGGGAAAGTTTGCAACATGAGGAAGAGCACCATGGTGATTGGCCGTATAATGTGTAACGATGAAAAAGTCGGGCCGTTTAAGACCGTGTGAACTCACAGCTCTGCTTTATTAAAGCTCAAGCTGATAGTGTTGCTAACACATTTGTGCTGCAAGTCATTTTCGTTTCCCTCCGTGTCTCACCTTCCTTTAGTACCACGGAGATGGAGCACGAGGTGGCCTGCCTGGACATCACACCTCTAGGGGAGGGTGGCGGCGAGTCACCGCTCTGCGCGGTGGGACTCTGGACCGACATCTCAGCCCGTGTGCTCAAACTGCCCTGCTTCACGGCGCTGCACAAGGAAATGCTGGGCGGAGGTGAGCAGGGGGGGGGAGAAAAGGGAAGCAGACTTGTAGAGGGAGATGTGCAGACGCAGATAATGTCGAGTCAAGTGGAGTTTCTTTTTTAATAAAAAGGAGAGGTGGGTTTTGTTACATACAGTTAAAGCTCACTCAACCTTGACAAACTACGTCATTTGAAAGCTCTCTCCGTGTGAATCATCGGTGTCGCTCTGACAAAAGTCAAAGAATGACCCAGCAGAGGGAGAAGAAGAGGGTCAGAAACACCTTGTTTTGGTCTCTATAAACTCGTTTTTTAGTGTCACTTACGCTCATTTTAGTCGTTTAATGTTAGGCTTTGTGTGTTGAGTCCACGCTTCCCCGGCCAACACATCGTTCTGCACATAACTTCCTGTAAAACAGCCAATTGCTGCTAATAAGTGAGGTGTAGAGGTGATGATCAAGAGTTGTGAACTGAGTGGACAGAATGTGTAACTATCCATTTTTAATAAGTCCAATAAATAAGCCTAAGGAATGGGTCTGTAATAGTGCAGTAGTAGCTAAAATGGATTCTCCACTTTCTTTAATAGAGGTTAATAGCGTCTCACATTAAGTACTTCTTTTTTTTTTTTTTTTTTAGTACGTGCTGAACATTAACTATGCTGCAAACCCAAGATGCTTTTAGTGCAGCATTTAGCAGCACTTGGAAATTATTTTAAATTATAATGTTTAAATATGCAAGAGGACTTTTTTTTTTTGGTTAAACTTATCAAAAAGTCAGCAGTCGCTGGAGACAAAGTTTCATAACATGGTGAGGCAGCACAGGAAGGACTCTTACCGTCCAATTAGAATGCTTCACCCATGTAGGATATTTCCATCCTCTCTCCCACAGTGTCACACTTTATTTTCCCAAGTGTGTTTGATTGACAGCTGCTCCATGCACAAACTCTACAAACTCTTTCTCTGACTCCCATAACAAGAACTGTCTGACTGCAGACTTAACTTTTTTCATTTTAAAGGCTGTAAACAGGAAACCTTCAAATTAAAGCTAATCTTCTTAGTGTCTATTTTTAGCTCAAGTCTTTTGAAGCAGATGATTGAAACACTGCAGCATTTAACCTGCTGAATTATATCATGTATGGAATTTTTTACTCTTATAGCAACATTTTGCAGACTTTCCTCTTTTTTTTTTTAATGTTGTCGGCTGTCGGCCAACGAGCATTTAATCATAGCCGATGCTGTTTTGATGTGATTTTGCCTGCAGTCAGAGAAGCTGATGTTTGGCGAGCGGAAAAGACAGAAGACTTTATATTCACCCTGCAGCATTCAAATGTTATTTTTTTCCCAAAAAGTTACTGGCCTGTCTGGCCGATAACCCTTATTGATTTTTCTGACAGCGGCTTTTTTAGCGGACATTTATCACGATGGGTGAGTGCAGGAAAAATAAGCTGTTTTCACCGTTTGTGTCCTCAGAGATCATCCCTCGCTCCATCCTAATGACCACATTCGAAGGAAGCTACTACCTGCTGTGTGCGCTGGGAGACGGAGCGCTCTTCTACTTCGGTCTGGACCTGCAGACCGGTACGTCTCTCACACCACCATCACCACCAATGTTTATCATGTTTATCTATTATCATGTTGGATAAGAGCTGCACAAACTCACCAGAATTAAAAAAAACGAGGGCCTCCAGGCAGAGGCAGCTGTCTGAATAGACTGTTGGATCTTTCCCAAAGTCTGGATCGGGACCCACAAGTGGGTCGCAGGAGAGTTTTTATTGTGGGTCGCCAGATAAATTAGCAGAATTTTCTTCCAGTGTTTTATTTTATATTTATATGTGCAGTTCACATTTAAGCCACACGGGGGAGCCAGAATGATTTTACTGCTATGATAATTCTAGCCTACGTCTATTATGAAAGGCTGGCGTATTCTGTTTGTTTAGGAAAAGCATGTTGAGCCTGTTAACGCTGATGAAATATAACTGATGAGAGGAAATGCAAAGAACGAGACGTCCTGCTCATTATGCTTAATTGCATTTATTTAACTAGCATGCATCATTTCTAGGATTCACAAAATGTTTTTACCTAAAGGAATAGGTAGCAGCAGGAAGAATGTGAAAACAGACAGACCTGACATTCAGTCTGTCAAACAAGCATAATGTCAGTTTTAGGCTAACTTTATTTCTGTTAGCGAAGCTCAAGCATGTTGACAGGATCCAACCTGTGTCATCGTGGAAGTGGATTAATCACCTTTCACGTAGCTAACATCAACTCGCTCAGCTAGCTTCATCCCGTGATCGTTTTATTCATCGACTGCTAAAAGAATCGTCCAGAAATCCAATGTTTAAAGGCGTTTTCAGCTCTTGGTTGCAGCTCCGATGGACCTTTTCAGGGTATGATGACGCATTGAGCAGCCTGCAGCAAAGAGCTTCTTATTGACACATCCAATTAAAAACATGATATGCTGCCTTTAAATCCCAGCTATGGGTCAAACTTGATCCTACCTTTTTCTTTGACCGACCTCAGTAGTCCCTTTTGTTAGATGATACCTGCCCGCTAAATGCCTTTAAACCCCAGTTTGTGATGTGGTCTTGCTGTTGTAAATGTTTAGTCTCCAAGCCCGAGACTGTGTGATGTAACTGAAATGACATCACCTCTTCAAGGCGCCCCGAGTGACTATAATTTCCAGTAGTAAAAAAAGTAAATTGCGGTGCCACAGAAAACAATAAAGGAGCGTTTCTTACAGCCTGTGTAGTACTCCCTGGGAAGGGCCCTTTAATTGCTGCACCATTGAATATCTGTCTGTCCGCCTAACTAAAGCCGACTTCAAGGTATCTCCTTCGACCTTTTAAATAGATGCCCCGATAGGAAACATCTCATTTATTCAACCTTTTTATGAGGCCGTGTTAACTGACTAATCAATCAATCGACGAATCGTTCTCCGGCTCCAGTGTCCAGGCGGTCGAAGAAACCCCCTCCCCATGATGCTGTACACGGGGATATGTATTTAATCATCTTCCCATCTTCTTCTCAACTTAATAGGATATTAATGTCCACATGAATATAGTCATTAATGTACTCATCATTTCTTTAATCAGCACATATTCATGACGACTATTAGTTGATGCTTCCATGCAGGACTTGGAGGTGACGGAGGTGAATAAACGAACAACTCGACTACGAACACCCACCTTTTTTTAAACTTTCCATCTCCCCCTCCAGGCGCCCTGAGCGAGCGTAAGAAGGTCACCCTGGGCACCCAGCCCACGGTGCTGAGGACCTTCAGGTCCCTGTCCACGTCCAACGTCTTCGCCTGCTCCGACCGACCCACCGTCATCTACTCCTCCAACCACAAGCTGGTCTTCTCCAACGTCAACCTCAAGGAGGTCAACTACATGTGCCCCCTCAACTCCGAGGGCTACCCCGACAGGTCAGCAGCCCAGCGACGTTGGAGATGCATACAGTCGAGTAGAGCTGTCAATGTCCCTCTATAATACTAATCCAATTTCATTCCAGATTTTTTTCTATATTAAAAATTTTAATTAATATTAACTACACTACACAGGCTTATACGTTGCCAATGCCATTATCGGCAATGTGTTTGTTTTACTTCCTGTCCACTAGAGGGCGTTCCAAAAACATTACCAATAAATATGTTAAATCACCAACAGGTGACACCTTTCTAGATAAGTAATAATTAAGAAAACAAACACGTTGCCGTTCTCCTGGGGATGCTGGGTCCCCGTTGCCATGGCTACGCCCTCCTCGTCTCACCGTCGGCTCTACTTTCACGTTCTCACGTACATCCTGCTGTCGGTCTCGTTCCAAGTGAATCAGCCGATGGAGACGCGGGTCGATCTAGCTAGCAGTTTAGCAGCATGATGCATCTTTGTCATGACGTCATCGCTTCTAGAGCTCCGTCCATATCTTTGTTTCATTTCACCGAGTTATCGCCACTGTCGGCCATTTCTGATGGTGAGATTGTGATTCAGAAAACTTTATTGTTCATCAGACTTCATGTGTCAAAAACATACATTTATGCGATGTGTTAGAAAACACAAACAAAATTTAAAAACCGAATACTACTATTAGTATAGATTTTTTTACTATTACCGACTTTCGCCTCGTTTCCTAATGCTGTGCTTTACTTTCCAGTCTGGCTCTGGCCAACAACAGCACCCTGACCATCGGCACCATCGACGAGATTCAGAAGCTCCACATCCGGACCGTTCCCCTCTACGAGTCTCCCAGGTCAGTCCCGTCGTCTTCTACAAACGTACAGTGTGTTCCTTTAATTTGCCCCCTCTCCCCCCTTTGTTTCAAGTGACAACCCCGACTCGAGGTTATTAAATAAGTCATTAAAAGGTTGTGTTTTACAGGCAGAGAACAGAGAGCCGCCTCCCAGGCCGCCGCCGCCGCCTTCTCGTCTTCAGCTTAACCTTGTTTGCTCTTTCCATGTTTACCAGCGTCTCCCTTCACCTTCTCTCTCCCTCTGTGAACGTCCCACCAGGCGAATCTGCTACCAGGAGGTCTCCCAGTGTTTCGGCGTTCTATCCAGCAGGGCGGAGATCCAGGATGTGAGCGGCACCACATCTGCCGCGCGCCCCAGCGCCAGCACTCAGGTACCCTGGTGCTGTGTTGTGTTTCGGGCTAATAAACACCCGAGGGCTTGTTTGTTTGGTGTTCTTTTTTGCATTCTTATCAAACGAGCAAGCGCTCACTAAGAACATTATTTATAGCGTGAGACTGGGAACTTGTCAGGACAACAAAATATCTTGTTGTTCGTCACTGTCTGCTGGAGCTGGGTTTTATAAACCCGGGCTTTAAATCTTAATGCCGTTGTGTTGGGACTGATTTACGCTTTAAGTCTGAAGAGTCGTAGCCTGAGCATAATTTAACCTCTTACCTGAAGGTGTTCTTTAGAGTTTTTACCGGATAATTAAACCCCCAAATGTATTATTAAGTGCAATTATCATCATGGCCAGGAGGATCATGCTGTTGCTGCTGCTGTGAGTGAGTGTGCACCTCCGTGTCTTTCCGGCTAATCTCACATTCTGCTGCAGCGAACTGCATCATATTTTGGTCACCTTTCTGCCTGCTCACAGGCCCTTTCTGTGGTTTCAGTGACTCCCACGCTCACCAACCGGCTTTAATTGCCCGTTTTATACTACTTTGGACTACCTGCTGACTCTTCCCTCACTACTCTTAACTCTTATGAAACGAATCCGAGCCAATTGCCTGCATGCATCGCTAATTATTTTTCGGTTTTAATGAAGTCGTCTCGGGCACACCTGGCAGAGATCTGCACTCGAGGCAGTGCACTTTCATACTTATTACAGTTTTACAATATGTTGTCTTGTGTTTTTCACTTCGGAGAAACGTAGGTCGTAAGAATGAAGCATACTCTAAATTTGACTGCTGTTTTAGTTCATGTTCTATTATACGTTATTATCTGTCCTTGGTTGGTTGACAATGAGCTGATGAAGAAGGAATAGCGGGGCCGACGTTCAAAAGAGACTTGGAGAGATAATCAAATAGTCCTTTGTGCCAGATTTATAGCGACAGCATGTGTGGTGAGTTTGGCTCTGGAGCTTCCCCCCCCCCCCCGAGGGGGCAGGTGTGTACTTTTTTATTTTTGTTTTGTGGAAACAGAGCAGAGCCAGAGCCTCTCACATGTGACGACCAGAAAGATGTTTACCTGATTTTAAATGCTGCCACATCTGCTGCTCCAGATGGTGCTGTCCGTGCGGTGGAGCTCACACGGAAATAGAGATTTGAATTGCATCGTGTCCTTTTATTCGGTTTCTCCTGTGTTTACCTCTCCTCTTTGTCCCGTCTCATCATCATAATAATCTCTGCATCCTTCCAGGCTCTCTCCAGCAGCATGAGCTCCAGCAAGCTCTTCCCCAGCAGCACTTCTCCCCACGAGACCTCCTTTGGCGATGAGGTGGAGGTTCACAGTCTGCTGGTCGTGGACCAGCACACCTTTGAAGGTGAGACAGCCGGGCGGATCACATTTGCATTTCATCTCACAATGAAACCAAACTTTTTACATGCTCATTTCATTTTTACAAAATCCTCCTTAGTTGTAGCTCATGTTCTATTAGTTGTTGTTTTATTCTTGGTGTTTAGAATATAATTAATATCTTGTATGGAAAGGAGAGCTACAGCATGGACTGGTATCTGAGCATTGGATGACATTGGATTTAAAAAAAACACTCACAATAAGTTGATTTTGATGAAGTAAGTTGTAAATATCATCACAAGTGACTTGAAAAAACTGTCTTTTCAATTCAGTGAAAAATACAACCTGAATTTAAAAAATACGCTATGCAAAAATAGTTTTTATTTATTTTAGGGCTGTCAAAGTTAACGCGTTAATAACGCGTTAACGCAACATCCTCTTAACGCCGTTAATTTTTTTTAACGCGCGATTAACGCTCGGTATTTAAAAAAAAAAAAAAACGCGCATTGTATGATTTATGGCCGTCGGTGGCACCTGTAGTCTTGATCCAGAGGGAAGGTGCCTGAAAAGCCGTGCAATGCATTCTGGTGGCGTTGCGGCGAATGTCGAGAGACGGCGCGCGAGTTGGCCGCTCCTCATTTGCCTAAAGTATAAGTCGAATCTACTTTATGCTAATCAGAGGCGCCGGGCTCGACTCACCGCCTCGGGAACGCTCGCAAAAAATTGTTGTTTAAAGCAGAGCGCCTGTCAATCATCCTCTAGTGGCAGCCCACCAAGCGTGCAATACTGGGAAGCGGCGCGTCCACACGCGTTTAAAATCGATTTGTGAACGGCAAATTCACCTTCAAAAGACTGCCGGATGGTTCAGTCGATAAGACCAAAGTCATCTGCGCGTACTGTGGGTATGAAATGAGCTACCATAGAAGTACGTCCAGTCTGAGATATCACTTGCAAGCCAATGCACTTATATCCTAACTGTACTTATCTCCTGTTACACTATCTCCTGTGACATGTTCACTTTAATTGTTTGTGATATATTCTTATAACCCTGTTTTGATCCCATGTTTTGGTAAGGGGATATTTAAAGTGTTAAATAAACATTTTCATAAATCAAGTATATTTGCCCTTATGTTGTCAAAAGTATTAAGAATATGAAAAAAATACATTAAGGTACATTTAGAAGAAGAAAAAAAAATGTGCCAAAAAATGCGATTAATTTGCGATTAATCGCGAGTTAACTATGGACAAAATGCGATTAATCGCGATTAAAAAAATCAATCTTTTGACAGCCCTAATTTATTTATTCATCCTTATTTATGCAGGGAGACCTTATGATTATGATTTTTTACTAAAAAAGATTTCTCCTGTCTTTGACATTTTCTTGTTATTTTATTAAGAAAATGTAAAGGAAAAACCTGCATGTTAATGTGTCATTTTGAGCATATTTTGATGAAGATTGTAATAATATGGCAATTATTTTTTGCCAGGATACTCGTGCCATGAAATATTCATATTGCCCCCAGCCTCCTACGTCATTAAAGCACCACAATCCCTCCGTCACACACTCGGAGGCTCCGCTGTCCTTCGGTTTATTCAAGCATTCCATGTTCAGGATTCTGCAGCACCGTTTTATTTCTTATTGATTAAGTGTGTGTTTTATGCATGTTTGTAATCCTGAGAGGGGTAAAAAAAAAAAAAAAACTCATCAACAATGAATTAAGCATTACCAAATACCAAAATTGAATATCAAGTAGCTTCCCAAACGAACCGATAACTGAAGAGTGAAAGTTTTGTGTTCAGCTCGAACGCTCACTGAGACTTTTTCTAACGTAACGTGACGACGAACACGCTTGGCGTCATGCGGACCGTTTCCACAACCACGTCGAAGGCCCACTGAGTGTGGTGGGCTTTTGCATTCTGTTTTGCATTGCAAATTCCACTGCGTCAAGCCTTTTTAGAAAGAGTTACCACGCCGGCATACATTAGCGTAGGTTATATGTTAATGATATGTAAATACGGGACTGGTTCAGCACATTGTGTCCGCGGCTGACTCCAATTTATCAGCGTGCGATCGTATAACCTGGATGTCCTGAGATCTTCATCAATCAGATGTGGAGATGTTCTTATGCATCCGCTCTGTGAAAAACTCTTCTGGGACGCCGTCATTTAAGAATAAATGCGTTGTTGTTATACGTGCTGTAAGCAGTTAGTCACTGAGACGCCACTGAAATGTGCCGTTGTTTCTAATAAGATTTGTCTATAATGAGCACCGCGGTCTGAATCACACACAACTTACACGCCTCGCGTTCTTCGGCTGCTGTGTAATCCACGCCGGCGTTGCCAGATGTCCAAAGGACGCGTAATTATCTGCATGTCTGCATGTTATGGCTCGTTGCCAGTACCTTTCACCAGATACCACTTCATTCTGTTTAGGATTTAAGTCAAAATAAAAAACACTCATACAAAATGTAAGGGAGAGGGAGAGAGATAAATAAAAATAAAGGAATAATGACGAGCAGCACTCTTTAAACAATATCATGGCAATGATGGATGTGGAGCATTTCAGTTTATTATGTCATCAGGTCAGTTTACAAACAGACTTCCTAGTTGCAGGTGTTTTTATCCCCAAAATAAAAAGGCTTAGATCGCTGGGGGTCGCTTGGTTTTTAAGGGGTGTCAGACAGCGTTTTTAAAACAATATATGGATAAATAGCTGGTATTTATCTCATAATTATATGAATTTCTGTCAAACAACTAACAACAAGCTGTGTTCACAGATCGTTCCCTCCCTACAGTGTTGTTGTCAAATAGAAGCCGTACACATTTAAATGAATACAAACGACGGCTGTATTCAAAGTTCCTACAAATAAAACACAGGAATATTTTATTCACTTACACACTTTAAGGACTTCATCTTCTGTATTGCCGGAACTATTTCTAATTTCTATTGTCGATGTCTTCATAAAACATCTAAAAATTACTTAAATTTGCAAACACTTTGTGTGATTTTATTGTTTTATCAATCCTATTACTTCTTAGTCTTGAAACTTTTCATGAATACTGTAATTTTTTCTTTTTTAAATTCTGATATATAATAACAGGAGAGGTATCTCCATCTGCTATTTTTGGCTTCTTACCTGTCCTGTTTTATTTATCCATGTTTTATTTATATAAATGTAATAGAAATGAAGTATCTATAGGCCGCTGGTTAGTGATAATGTGTAAACCCTGTTAATCAGGTAGTATAAAGGTGTGTTCTCATCTCCGTCAGTCCTCCATGCCCACCAGTTCCTCCCCAGCGAGTACGCCCTCAGCATGGTGTCCTGTCGTCTGGGGAAAGACCCGTCGGTCTACTTCATCGTCGGCACCGCCATGGTCTACCCGGACGAGGCGGAGCCTAAGCAGGGCCGCATCATCGTCTTCCACTACACCGACGGTGAGTCGCTCCGTGCGGTCTCCTCATCCATCTCCTTGTGATCTCGTTTTACCCTTCACCTGGTTTCATTTTCTCCTCCCCGCCCTCCCTGCTTCTTCTTTCCTCTCCCTCCTTCACTGACACTTTGTCCTACGATGCTCTTGTTTCTCCCACCCTCACTTAATCATGTTCTTATCACTTCTTATCAGGCTTTTCTCTTTTCCCGCCGCTGATTCCCCCTTTCATTTTCCTTTTACACCCTGTCCCTCTCAAGGTCCATTGCTTGCCTTTCATTTATCCTCCTCCTCCAGCTTTTCATTCCAGCGTCGTCCTTATTCCAAAGCTCTCACAAACGTATCCTCCCGTTTCACTGCGACTGACCGGGCGCTGTGCTCTCTCCCTGCAGGGAAGCTGCAAACCGTGGCCGAGAAGGAGGTGAAAGGAGCCGTCTACTCTATGGTGGAATTCAACGGCAAACTGCTGGCCAGCATCAACAGCACAGTGAGTGGTGCTTGACCTTTTCAGCCAGACGTATCCAACACTTGACTTATGCTTGCTGAAACACCAGTTCATGTACAATATTTAAAGAGAAGTTTAGCTTGGAGATTATGTATATTTGTTTTGTTTTTTTACCTCACTTACTTTTCATAAAGTCTTAAGACTCGGCACTTAAAAAAGGTGCTGACAAGTCGATTGCCGCACTTAGCTGCTTATTTACCTCCTATATGATAATTTATCATCCTGTCTAGCGATTTTGAATCACTCAATTCTGCTTCTATTTTTACATCCGAGGTCAATCCAAGGTCATCCAAATACAGTTTCTAATATTATATGAAATCCTTTATTAGGAATAACCCCTTGAGACGTGCCATCTCGTTTTCGAGGGGTTCCCAGAAATAGGGATGGGATCCAGTATCGATATCAGGTCCCGATGTGATGTAATCCACTTATCAGATCTCAGACTGATCAATATACTTCACTTCACCGCCAACCGCTTATCCGGGACTAAACTATGTGATCGCGATGGAGAACGTCGGACAGTTTATTCTTTTGTTTTCTAGCTCACAATAGTTTAAAACTTCTCAGAACTCAACCTCTGGATGTGTTTTTTGTAGCGTGTGAAGAAAATCGGTGCCTCGGTTTATTTTGAAGTGTAATATCTAAATATATATGCATCCCGTTAGATTTCTCAACACTTGACTTACAGTGTGATGGAAACACCCCCCCCCCCCCCCCTCCCCCGCTGTGCTGTAATGCCGCCCTCATCCACACTGAGCTATAGACGGATTAAAAGCATTAAGAGCTTGAAAAGAAGCTTTGTCTTGAGATGTCGGGAATGAAATGGTGTGATGGGTGAGATTTGTGGAGCTCGTCACACAGCGAAATGCCCACTGTGCCACTTCCTTTCATTTGACACGTTTCCTGATTCAATTGGACTTCAAATATTTCAACTATTTAAATGTCAAAAATCTGAATTAAATCAAATTCAGTCGTTCATTTGTCAGCAGCCTCAGTGGAACATAAGTACAATAGCTGACTTTTTCTGTGAAATGCCATAAAACACATACTTAAATGACTTGTTTTAATAATTAGACCTACTGGATCTTTATCCTTCCTCTGACATTCTCTCTCATTTCCAAAGAAAAACTAATTCCAGCAGACTTCGCTGCATTAGACATCGCAGGAGTGCTAAAACTGGCTGATGATTACACGGCACTCATTTCAGTTTGGGAGTGATAAGAACGTAACAAGGTGACTTTGTGGAATACAGACTAAATGTAGATGAGCATACTTATATTAAAGGGATGATTAGAGAGAGAAATATGTTTATTTTTAGGTTTCTTGCCAAGAATTAAAGGAGAAAATCAGTTGGATCAGCTCGCCTGGCTCTGTATAACATTAGTTAAAAACAAAATCTGCAATTCATATGGTGTGGTTTGTTCAGTCCTTTGTCCTGATGATCAAATATTCACCGCTAATATCAGTTTGCAGGCTAGATAGCCAGTTAGCAGCAAATTAAATGTTAATATACCTGCAACACAGACATGCATGCACTCCTCCAGGGACTGTGTTGTTATTATACCTGATATCGACCTTTTGTTCCTCCCTTCCATAATAAAACACTATTAACAATACAATCTCAAAGACTACGAAAACAAACACAGATAAGCGTACAGGTTTTTTTTTCTTTAGGTTATTCGGATCCTAAACTGTAACCAATACAATAAACAAGTCATAAATCAGATGTCGGCCCCTGGATGCGGTTCATTGCTGTAATACACAGTGAAATTAGGAGGATTTGTCCCTTAAAGTATCATAAAAAAAAAAGATGCAGCCCAAAGTGCTTCACATAAAAGATGAAGATGAATAAATAAACAGGATAATAGAACAAAGAAAAAGTGGATACACTTTTTATAAAAAATATAAAAACACTGGGGAGAACATAAAGGAATAAAAAATGTGAAAGACGATATTATATATGAAAGCTACATTACATTAAAAATATTGTGATTTCTCTTCTAACATGAAACCAACTGAGCTTCTAAGATCAAGCGGAGGATATGTTTTTTTTGTTCATTTAATGATATTATTTGAAACATCCCTGAGCTCTGAATATCCTCACATCTGAATCTTTGATGTCACTGTACCTTCATGGAGGGGTTTTCAACAACTCATCATGTGAGCAGATATTATATCCAGAGATGCTCCTCCAACACCCTTTTATTCTTTTTGAAATCGTTGCACAGATCATGTGAAACGGTGAGTTTAATTAGCCGTTAACTAGTCACATAATGTGGCAGCTGATTGCACGGTCCGTTAATCAACACTCTCTGAGGCGCGTCGGAGTGAGAGCAACTTTAAACACATCATCGATAACGCCGCGGCTAATTGCTGCTCCTCCACCTTTTATTATGGCAGCTTGCGTGACAGCATGACGTGACTTTTGTTTTCGTGTCCCCAGGTCCGTCTGTACGAGTGGACGGCCGAGAAGGAGCTCCGGACCGAGTGCAACCACTACAACAACATCATGGCTCTCTACCTGAAGACCAAGGGGGATTTCATCCTGGTGGGGGACCTGATGAGGTCCGTGCTGCTGCTGGCCTACAAACCCATGGAGGGCAACTTTGAAGAGGTGAGGATTATTTTTATAAGCTCTAAAGGGCAAACAATTGGAGGATTATGTGTCTGTGCTGTCTGCCGAAAGGAGAGCGGAAACACCCAAAGTCCACCGGGTTTTTTAAAATAGGTAGCAGCTTTCTTTCTTTTTTCATTTTTACACATAACCGGATGGCATCACACATCAAACGGATATTTGGTTGCCGTCTGTTTATCCACACTTGCATGTTTTAGTTTGAGTGTGTTTTCTCTCTCTTTCTCTACAAAGCATTGTAGCTGACATATATACCCCCCGGCCTTTTGATGAGCGGAGTGTTCAAATTGATTTGCGGTGGATAGATGAAGAGATTTGAGGAGGAGTCACGCGCCTCACTGTTGTGAAGGCCCGTGTGTGTGTGTGTGTGTGTGTGTGTGTGTGTGTGTGTGTGTGTGTGTGTGTGTGTGTGTGTGTGTCTGTGTGTGTGTCTGTGTGTGTGTGTGTGTGTGTGTGTGTGTGTGTGTGTGTGTGTGTGTGTGTGTGTGTGTGTGTGTGTGTGTGTGTGTGTGTGTGTGTGTGTGTGTGTGTGTGTGTGTGTGTCTCTCTCTCGTGAGGAGGAAGGACTCTGAATTTATTCAGAAACAGAACATACGGATGCCTCAAAGTGTTGAATGCGGCGTTCTTACATTTCCAAGTGATTCTGTCCTTGAAAAATTCCAACACTGTCACCAAAACTCAACCTGTTGGGTTCAGTTAAAATAACCGTTTGTTTGGATTGGATTCACAGCTTTAACACCAGCCCCAAACAAACACATGGAGATCTGTGGGACTCTGGGACGTTATCACACATCATCAAAAGCTAAACTGCTAATAAATCCCATTTGCTGAGCGTGAAACCTGTTCAGGAAACGATCTTCTGATGCGCGTATTTAACCAATTTATTCAAATCAACACGTATGCACTGATTAACGGGTCCAAAGCTGTTGAAGCTGCTGTGCTTGAAGACAACTGCGTATTCTGTGTCAGTTTAAGTCCATTGGAAGGTGTGCGACAGCGATCCAGCAGTAATACGCCTCGTCTGCCCGTCTGTCTGCTCCCCTACGGCGTTCACATCTGGGAGTTTGTGACGGGGATTTGTTCAGTCCTGCTGTTTCTACCTGCTAATCATCACTCATGATAACAAGCGGCTGATGTGCAGTATAATAATAATAATAAGAATAATTAGAATCTGTCATTTCTTTGTGAGCTTCTCAACACTGATTTGAATGGGATTTGATTTCCCAACGTGAGTCCTGATGATGCCAGATGACAGTCGCTGAGATGATCCAATCAGCCTGTCCGTCTGTATAAATACATGATTACGCCTCTTGGTTCATTTTGGTAAAAAGTCTGTGTGGACGGGAACCCAGCCAGGACTAAAATGCATACTTTCTTTAGGCGGCAACCTCCGATTCTGAATAGTGAAGCCCAGCTGAAATGCCTTTTAAACTTGCATTCTCTCTGCTGGCCACCAGGGGGCGACTCCTCTCTGGTTGTAGAGAAGTCTATGAGAAAATGGTCCTACTTCTCTCTGCTGGCCACCAGGGGGCGACTCCTCTCTGGTTGTATAGAAGTCTATGAGAAAATGGTCCTACTTCTCTCTGCTGGCCACCAGGGGGCGACTCCTCTCTGGTTGTATAGAAGTCTATGAGAAAATGGTCCTACTTCTCTCTACTGGCCACCAGGGGGCGACTCCTCTCTGGTTGTATAGAAGTCGATGAGAAAATGGTCCTACTTCTCTCTGCTGGCCACCAGGGGGCGACTCCTCTCTGGTTGTATAGAAGTCTATGAGAAAATGGTCCTACTTCTCTCTTGATGTATTATCTCAGTAAACATTGTAAACATGAGTTTATGGTCTCAATCTCTAGTTTCAAGTCTTCTTCAATCCAGCATGATGTTCATTTAGTACATTATGGTCCATTTAGAGTCCACCAGACCAGGAAGCAGGGGATGCTTTAGGGGGCGGGGCTTACCTGCTGATTGACAGTTCGCTACTGAGGCATTGTCTGTGGTTTAAATGTTAAAACTTTAACCTTCACAACTAAAAATGTCTTCGGTCTTCAGTTGTAAACCAAAAACAGTGACGACCGAACCAAAGGCTTCCAAACTGTAGTCCACAAACGAATGTCAACGTCGTACCTACAGTCTGAGACACACAGTTAGTCCACTGGTGGGTGAAAATAGCCAGATATTTCCTTTGGGAGGTGGTAGAGACCAAAACCGGAGCTTAAAAGAGAGTTACTGTTGGATTTACATTCACGGTGGCCCAAAACCCAAATCCCTAAAAATGCTAGACAACTGTTTAACAAGTTTGTGGTATCGATCTTCTCGTTAATCTCTCGGCAACAAAGGACGCCCTTTAACTGTCGGATTCTGATTACCGACTAGCGTATACATCACAAAGTAATTAACGCTAAGAGTCTGCACTCGCACGATTTTTTTTTTTTCTTCACTGAAAACTTTCTTTGGCCAATTATCCTTCACAGATTCTGATCACAATTCTCACCGTATGCAGGCCTGTCGAGATGGAACAGATGCTCGGGGCGTTTTGGGATTTTTCTTCCCTTTTTGGTATGCGAGTGTCTTTCAAGGGTGTTTAAAACTGTCTACTGCCCTTGTGTTGCTACTGAAACAGACTGAAATCCAACTCCCTGCTCGTAGACGACGTGGGGATGATGGCTTTAATGCCGTCAATTCTCAGGAACGACTGGAGGGAATTTCCTCACATTTGGCACAAAAGTTCACCCAGACTCGAGGTTGAACCGGTTTAGAGTTTAGTGGTCAAAGGTCACCGTGACCTCACAAAACATAAGTCAAGACGATCATCACAATTTCACAAAAATGTCTTCTAAGATAAAAAGTGATGAGGGCCGTGTCCAAAATCACTCCCTAAACAACAGATGGTCACCAGCGGAGCATTATATCCCATCATGCATTGCACCAAAGGAAACAGGACAGACGGATGAGAGTAAAGAGAGCTGACTGAGTGATTAAAATCCATGAAAATAACATATTTCTATGAGAAACAAAGTACTTTGAATGCATTAATTGATTTGGGGAAAATTTGCTTATTGCCTCCACGTTGACAACAGCAGCATAACGACCCTTTTTGTTCTGACCTTTCACAATAAAAGCCTATGACTTTAAACATGGCATCGCTGCTTACCAGGTGAACTTGAATTACCATGAAGTAGCTATTGTATTTATTATGGATGGTCTGCTGTTGATCTTACATGTTTTAATTGACAACATTTGAGAGAAAATTATTATTATTATTTTTTACAAATGGGCTCACTACATTTAGATAGATACTTACTTACTTACTTACTTACTCACTTACTTACTTACTTTATTGATCCCAGGGGAAATTTAAGCATCCAGTAGCAACACACATTATAAAACACACATTTAGGGCATTTAGCAGATGCTTTTATCCAAAGTAACTTTAACTATACTATACTACATTACTATACTATATTACTATACTATATTACTATATAGTCCATAGAACTCCCCGGACAGCGAGTAGGGAGTCGTGATTTGGGACTCACTGACCCATCCCGTGGGTTTTACTGAACGGGATCCACCTGAGAAGTGGAGAACTCTTTGGACTGCTGCCGAAGTGGGTCGGGGATGCAGAAGCATCACTTGAAGCCCCCCACAGAATGGATGTTTGGTTTGATCCGCTGACACGGTGAATAATCCAGCTGCTGCCTGATGTTCACTGCAACACGACAGCTTGGCAGACGCAAACAGCCGCGAGGCGTTAATTCTACTTCTTAGTACGCCAGTGTATTTTTAAAAAAGTTTGTTGTTCTTGTACAGAAACATGGTTGTTTGGATTTCAGCGGGAGCGTGCAGTCAGCATTTCCTCGCTCATAGATTATGTATTTACTTGGAGGCAAAAAAACACTTTGGGTTCGACCCAAAACACCTCGGTGTTGTTTTTACCTTTTTATTTATTCAGGAGGAGTTTCATTAAGGCTCACAATCACACCTGGAAGCTCTCCTCTAAAACCACAGTCTGCTGTGGGGTTGAGGTAACAGGGGGCCTTGCTCAAGGGCACCTCAGTGGTGGTAAATCTCAGCTAACCCAGATTTATCTCGCCTGTCATCTCTATTCTCTCACCTTTAGGCCACCGCCGCCTGCTGCTAGTTGTTGTTGTTTCATCCAACAAATCTTGTTTTTTTCTTGTTGTTGTCAGATTGCTCGTGACTTCAATCCTAACTGGATGAGCGCGGTTGAAATCCTGGACGACGACAACTTCCTGGGGGCGGAGAACGCCTTCAATCTGTTTGTCTGCCAGAAGGACAGGTGAGCAAAACGTAAAATTTTAGTGCGCATTAATAAAGCGAAGTACATTGAGATTTTATGGAGCCGAGTTTCAACCTTTGGCTAATGAACTCTGAGCTGAAAGTTTCTAAATCACCTCCATGTTTCTCCTTTTGGAAGCGTTGTGTCATTAAGAGCTTTCTTTGAATGTTCTGGAGTCCAGTGAGGCTTTTATTTATTAATGCAAATGTGGTCGTTGCATTTGTTTTGGAAATGATTATGAGTCATCTCGCCGCTGAGCTTTTCAAGCCGCTCGGCTTCATTTCCCACTTTGGTAATTTTCTATGAGACAGGTGTTGATTTCATGGAAAAGGAAGAAGGATGCGGTCTGGAAGTGAGCGTGTTACGTTCACGCCAACACTTATTATCCGACTAATCCATCAGGTCGGACCATCCGGTGCTTTTGACCTTTATTTCTGTATCACATCTCTCTTCCTGTTGCTCCTTCCACTTTCCCCCACCCTTTTATCCATTACTGCTCTGTTCTCTGACCTTTTCCACCGTTTCTGATACTCTGCCCCGCTTTCTTTCTGCTGAATCGATCACACTTCCTCATCAACATTCCTGCCTTTTAACATTTTTTTTTTTACGCTTTTATCGGCTCCGAGTCGTGACCCGTTCTGCCTCCCTCCTCCATCTCACCTCTTCTTTTTGTTGCTGTTTCTCTTCCCCGTGATCAGTGCGGCGACCACGGACGAGGAGCGGCAGCACCTGCAGGAGGTGGGGGTCTTCCACCTCGGGGAGTTCGTAAATGTCTTCTGTCATGGCTCGCTGGTGCTGCAGAACCTGGGCGAGAGCTCCACGCCCACCCAGGGCTCCGTGCTCTTCGGCACCGTTAACGGCATGATTGGTAGGCGCACGGGCAATTTCACACACACACACACACACACACACACACACACACACACACAAATAAATGCTGCTGCTGCAGCTAAAACTGCTGTTCTACTAAAAATCGACCTTTCACGCCCTAGAAAAACATCTTAACCACGTGTTTTTGAGCTTTTAATTTTACCTCAAGTCTCTAAAGTTGCCTCTTAAAGGAAAAGTGAGTCGCATCTGGGCAGTAATTGGTTAAAATATTAATTAAATGTGTTTTTATTTAGTGTGCAACCACCTGTAAGTAAGGTTGTTTTGCTTTGGTTGAAAAATTCATATTTTCACATATTTGCATCGGCCACCGTAGTTCTTCTGCCACCTCCCCGCGACATGAAGCCACATCCCACACATTTTTAAAAGTAATATTTCAACATCTTTGGAGTCAGATGAGAAGCTCGATCATTTAAAGTTTGTTAAATATTAATAATAGTAATTGTCTTAGCTAAGCACAAAAACTGGGGAAGAGAGGGGGAAACAGCTAGTTCCAGCCAAGAGTACTGAACTATCCACCTCCTAGAACTTAACTAACTAAGTTACAAGTTATAGAAATAAAGCAGATACCAGGAACCAAGACAATCCCATTATTTGATAAGCTGTGTGGAAATGCCTGGGATCGTTCTTTTATGTGTAAAGCAACATCAGGCTTGACTTAAAGAAATAAAAACAGATTTAAATGTAGTTGTTTATGAATTAAAACGATGGTTTCCAAAGCCAGATGTCACAATGTCACCCAACAACACCCAATCCAGTCCTTTGAGTCGGCATCAGACCGCGATCTCCATCCAGAATCCAGCCGACTGCAGTCGAGAGACGAATCAGAGAAAAAAACAACCTGTTTTTGTTTTTTAGAGCCAATGTTTCCATTTCAGAACGCGAGAAGAACAGTTTTACATCTCGTTACTCTGACTCAAGTCGTCGGTTTCAGTCTGGCAGAGATGAAAAACACAGTAATTTACACCGTGCACTCTCACAGCACCAACAACACAGCACGTTATTTCACCTCGACACCTTCCCTGATTCTCAACAGAAAAAAGAAAAGTGTCAGGGGGAAGTTGAGCAGGAAACAAGACCCACCATTGTTGTCGGATCCAGTAAAAACATTCTGCCGTATTGAACCGAAATGGGCTTCAGCGTGTAATGAAGAAAAATGCCAACATCGGTGTTATCGCTGCTGGAGATGGTATTTGTGATATATGAGGTGTTTCTGGGAGGAAGCTGCCAGACACACAGATAATCTGCCCGCCTACAAGTGGACAACAGTCCTAATAAAGCTTTCAGTCTGGTGAGAACTCGGTGTGAAGGGTATTAAACCAACGTCTGAGGAAATGCCATTTAATGTCAAACTGTCTCGCCGATGGTTCTCTTCAAGACTTGATAATTGTTTTTATGAAACCCACAAAAAACTGTCAGTGAATATATCTTTCTATAATTGATTGAACGTACAGAAGCAAAGTCTTTGATTGTGACTTTTTTGTAACAATCAAAGACTGAATTGTTAAAATAGATGGAATTATTGTTGAATTATTAGATATATAGAAGAAGCCTATTTATTTTACACCCCTTTAGTCTTAGTTATGTGAACGAACAATACATGTTTTTTTTTAAAGAAAATATTTAATTTTATACTTTTTAATGTAAAATCAACTACGAAAGAGACCTTTAATCCAGCATCTGGTTTGTGGGCGCCATGGAAACGTTGCACAATTATAAAATATTTCTTTTTATAATCGGTTAATTGTTGCAGCCCTTTTGTAGGTTTAAAAATGTAACTTTTATTTGTGCTATGAAGCCTTTTGTTTAAAGATAATTTATCTGGAAACCTTTAATGGCTCCGCTGGGGGGGTCATCTGTTGACTTAAAAACAAACAGGAAATCACATTCAGGTGCAGAATAAAAGATCCTGCAGTGTCACTTTATTTTTCACAGACAAAAGCAGGAAATTATGGTCAGATTAATTAAAAATAATTATCTTTGTCCGTCCTCTAAGTCGCTCCTGACCGAGCTCCGTGTTGCGAATCATCCTTTTGTTTGCTGTCAAATGTAGTGCAGATTAATTCCCAGAAGCCTCGGCGTTTAATATTTTAAGGAAGGAAAGTCTGCTTCTCCCTCTCAGCTCCACGACTCCAACATTTCAGTCCCTCAAAATAAAGCCGTTTTGGAAGCGTTCTGAATTATTCAACTGTTAAAATCACACTACTTTACCCCCAACACAGTCGCCGCATACAAGCGTGAAACTTGCATCGGGAGGATTGCAGTCGCACTAATGAGCTTCTCATTTATTTATTATTAAGCTTTTTATGAGTTCTCTCGGTCCGATAACGTCTTCCTTCCTTCTCGCTGAAGAGGGATCTGAAGTATTTACCGTCTCAGGCAGCGAGGTGCAAATCTGTGTTGAACCAATGACCTTCATGTTCATATCATCGCTCCTGTCAATGTAAATCCTGCTGCATACAGTAAAGGTAAACTGTGTGTGTGTGTGTGTGTGTGTGTGTGTGTGTGTGTGTGTGTGTGTGTGTGTGTGTGTGTGTGTGTGTGTGTGTGTGTGTGTGTGTGTGTGTGTGTGTGTGTGTGTGTGTGTGTGTGTCTCAGGTCTGGTGACCTCCCTGTCTGAGGGTTGGTACAGCCTCCTCCTGGATCTGCAGAACCGCCTCAACAAGGTCATCAAGAGCGTGGGCAAGATCGAGCACAACTTATATCCTTCCTCTGTTTATTATTGCTGCCTGCTTGACAAAGTGACGGTAGCTGCTTTAATTGAGTTGGGATGGTCGTCTCATGCATTCAGTCGTAGTAATGGTGGCCACTCTGCCAGACGATCACGTGACACTAGTAGATCCAGCTGCTCCAATGTGAAATGGAGTTTAGGAAACTAAATATATTTAGGTTTTAGGCTTTGGTCTGACATCTTTGAAGACGTCACCTTGACTTTAGGACATTTTCTGACTAGTTTCTTACATTTTTTGTACAGATTTAGAGAAAAATCTGTCATGAAAACCTCTGGTTCTGAGAAGTAAAGCCAATGCTGAACTGCCTTAAACTGTAATTCTCTCTACTGGCCATCAGGGGGCGACTCCTCTCTGGTGGTATAGAAGTCTATGAGAAAATGGTCCTACATCTCTCTGCTGGCCACCAGGGGGCGACTCCTCTCTGGTTGTATAGAAGTCTATGAGAAAATGGTCCTACTTCTCTCTGCTGGCCACCAGGGGGCGACTCCTCTCTGGTTGTATAGAAGTCTATGAGAAAAGGGTCCTACTTCTCTCTGCTGGCCACCAGAGGGCGACTCCTCTCTGGTTGTATAGAAGTCTATGAGAAAATGGTCCTACTTCTCTCTGCTGGCCACCAGGGGGCGACTCCTCTCTGGTTGTATAGAAGTCTATGAGAAAATGGTCCTACTTCTCTCTGCTGGCCACCAGGGGGCGACTCCTCTCTGGTTGTATAGAAGTCTATGAGAAAATGGTCCTACTTCTCTCTTGATGTATTATCTCAGTAAACATGAGTTTATGGTCTCAATCTCTAGTTTCACGTCTTCTTCAATCCAGCATGATGTTCATTTAGTACATTATGGTCCATTTAGAGTCCACCAGACCAGAAAGCAGAGGATGCTTTAGGGGGCGGGGCTTACCTGCTGATTGACAGGTCCATTTAGAGTCGAATCAAGCAGGTGAAACCGTAGAGATTTAGTAAATATTACCTGTTTGTTGATAAATGGTATTAATATAATGGAGATTTAAAGGTGATTTTCACTTGTAACACAGATAAACTGGATGTGTTTTGGATTAAACATCCCATATATTAAATTCTCCACGGGTTCAGCGGTTCCAGTATTTGTATTCTGCTTGACTGACAACACCATCTGCCTGCTGTTTTTTTTCTATGACACTAAAGTGCTGTTTGTTCTGTCGACGGTGCCCTCGAGGTAAAATATGCGATATTGTAGCTAAAGTAGCAGCCTGGTGTTGGTTCTTCCTTGACTCGGCGTCACCTGGAGGTCCTTCCACACGGAGCGTAAGACGGAGCAGTCCACGGGGTTCATCGACGGGGACCTGATCGAGAGCTTCCTGGACCTGGGTCGAGCCAAGATGCAGGAAGTGGTCAGCACTCTGCAGGTAGGAGGTTTCTCCCATGTCCTTACAGCGTTTCATTTCCATTTATTACACAGGAAAGTTTAAAAGGGACATTAAATTACACTTCAGAGGACTCAGTTTACAAACCGGTTTCCAGCAGGTTCCTGGACATTAGCATGCGCTAGGCAGGTCCAGACTAATAAAAACACGCTGTAAAGCGATGTTATTTTACACTTTCACTTCGTTGAAGGGATAATGTGGGTGTTTAATGAGGTACTGGTCCATATAACCTCGAGAAGAAGGAGGTCAGTACCGCTGATGACGGGGGAGCAGCAAAACAAAAATCAATAACCGTTTAAGTGTATGCTATATTTAGAATATTTCAAGACAGCCATTTCCTACTGGGAACTAAACCGTGTTTATGAGTCATTGTGCTTTGAGGAGAGCGTAGAGAAGTTTCACTTCTCTCTTTTTAAGAATCTGTCCTGATCCAAACCTCCAAATATTCATCATGATTTCAGAATATCAAACCCTGCCAGTTTGTAAATTGATGCAATTGTAAAGTTGTTTTGTTTTTTAATAAAAAGAATGCAAATATGAAGATATTACTAATTTAGGGCTGCAGCTGTCGACAATCGAGCATTCAAGATTATTCCATTGAATAGAATAGTTTAGCTTTATTTTTAAAGCAGCAATAGTAGATATACAAAGATGGAAATAAGACTCTTATTTTACTGAAAACAAACAAAGCTTCTTTCTAGTTCTTGAGTTACTGGAGTTAGATGTTAAACGTTGGAGGGGGTATCTTCCTCTGTCTGAGATCCACCAGTGATTCCAACAATGGTTCTGATGCTTTGCTGTGTGATTCAGCAGCTTGTGGAAACCAGTAAAACAACACGGCAGCATCATAAACGGCTCATTCTGGTGGAAAATGTTTAAAAAGTTCAGTTTGAGCCAGGGCTCTAGATTGAGTGGGACTATGTGTCTGTGTTTTGACTACACAGTGTATTATAGATGCATCATGGGAGTGTAGGAACATTTTTGCATCAACCAAGCCAAACTGATTTTAAATTTAAAGCGCCAACAATGTCCCAAGTGAGGCTGAGAGGTTAAGCACACTGGAGCTTGATCATTAGCAGGTGTGATGCCCGGCCTGTGGTGACCTTCAGTATTCTCAAATATTAAAGATGTTTCAAAACACGCAGACGGGAGCTTATTAGAGCCTCCTGCCGCTCCGATAACGAGCCGATCCCAAGAAGATGTAAAAACTAAACAGTGTTGTCGTTCCTGTTGAACTCTGGGAGACCCTGTAGACGGTTTTATCAGCAGCTCCTCCGCTGTGGGACCGGGAATGAATAACAGGTGGCAGAATAACAGATAAACAGATTCTGCTTCCTTTTGGCTGTCAGGTTTTTATAACACTTTGAGCTCATAAACAAAAACTATTTCCCGTTGCTCTCTGAAGACCAGATAAGTTTCTTTGTTCAGAAACTCTGCAGCATCAGTTACGTCCTTGTGCGACTGAAACAATGCACCTCCAAAATAACTGTAATCTCGATGAATCGTTCAGGGAACGACGAGTTTATAACAATTTTCCAGAGCGCACGGTGTTAACAGCAGATTTATTCGTTTAGACACTTTTATTCAGGCAACTCATTGTCACAGATTCTTTTTTACAACAGTGACAAAACTGCACAGGAAATATATACAATTTAATGTAACTCAAGACAAAGAAAAAGTGGCAGAAACTCACATTTGAGGTAATTTCTGCATAAAAATCACTAATTATTAATGAATTTAACAAAATTGTTGCCAACTCATTTATCTTTTTGAGCTTCAATTTCTTGAAAAGGTGCACAATGTTAACGTTAACGGGAATATTTCCGTCTCAATGGCTCTCAACATGCTGACAGCTGAGCCAGCGGCTTGCAGCTAACAGAGCAGAGTGAGGATGAGTGCTATGCTACAGCAACGTAGCGGACAGAGGGAGGGCAACATTAATGCACTGCATCTTGAAGAAATGTGCGTTTGCTGCTGTATTAATGTGCTGAATCTGGTATTTTGCACCTTTTTTAAACCCTCCTGGAACAAAGCAGCGTTCAGTAACATCACATCCAGATACAGAAGGAAGGGAAACGATAATAATAGCATTCTTTAAACCAGCTAAGCATGAGGCTGTAAATCATCAGCACAGACGAGATAAAAAGAAAAAACACCCAGAAGCTTTTATACATCAACTCAAAACGACAAACAAAAAGGTAGAAGTGGCTGAAAGAGTGATGGGCGTTCCTCTCCACATGCACTCTCACGGAGGCTCACGGTGTGTTTGTTGTTCAATTCCAGATCGATGACGGCAGCGGCATGAAGCGTGAAGCCACAGTAGACGAGGTCATTAAGATCGTGGAGGAGCTGACGAGGATCCACTAGCCCCCCGACACCGTCCTGAGTGAGAGGGGGGGGAGGGGCTTCAGATTTGTAAATAATTATAAATAAAGCAGTGTGTGCATGTTCGTCCCTCAGACTCCAATGATTTGTCGACCGTTGAGCCCCCCCTCCCCCCCCTCTAGAGGAGAGTCTCCTGGCGAAGCGTAGCTGCAGCAGCATCCTGTTCGGACAACAGACAGACCAAAGTGAAAAAAAGACATTTGGTCGGAGTGTGTTTGCGTGTGTGATTGCCGTCTGTGTGGAATAATGTGTGACTATAAATAGGACGAAGGTTTTTCTCACGCCAAAAAAAAAAAAAAAAGACAACGTTCTCTGGGACATTTGTGGGCGATCCGGGCGGGTCGGAGCAGATCCTCCACAACCCCGACGGTTTTAATGTGACTCATTTACACTTTTGGAGTTTATTATGGAAGTCTGGAGTCAACACGCTGTATGAAAAAACACAAGGAAGAAAATGATAGATTTATAGCTATTTTGTCTTTGTGATGTTTTCTTTGTTCATTCTAATAAACTTTGCTTTAGTACTGTTAACATCCTGGTTTGTCTTTATTCCTTACAATCCGGCTCCTCTGCTGTTATTAATGTAATTGGTCTGTTTTTGGGGGGGGGGGGGGGGGGGGTTGTAATGTTGGGCGGTTAACCGCTGGGCTACAGACAGAAATATAAACGGCTATTAAAGAGCACCCTGAAACACATTTATTTAAGTTATAAACTGAGTAACCG
Source organism: Eutrigla gurnardus (assembly GCF_963514095.1). Lineage (NCBI taxonomy): Eukaryota > Metazoa > Chordata > Actinopteri > Perciformes > Triglidae > Eutrigla > Eutrigla gurnardus. The sequence goes on from NC_139915.1 coordinate 32,606,654, forward strand.
ATTTTTATAGAAAATAAGCGCGTCATCCTGCGAAGACTCAACTGTTTGGGAGTAATCCATGTCATGAAATAAAATAATTGATGCAAAGTTTTTAACAACAATAGATTCATAGTCAACGAAAAGACAAATGTTTTTTTCCTGTTTAAACTGTGGTATGGGTTTGTCAATTCTGACAGGAAAACATGTCAAAGGTATTTTGTAAGATTTTAAGTCAAGTAAAGTTTATAAAAATAATCTTATGATAAGGAATTCACTAAAAACATAAAATAAAGTATATGTATGACAGGATATGAATGATGTTATTCATATATCTATGCTTTCTAGTTGTGTAATATTTTGTTTTCCAACACTTTTTCTTATTCACTTTGACATGTTTGAAATAAAAAAATAAAATATAAATACATTTATTTAAAAGATAATGTTACACATCAAGAAAGTCACATTTGTAATATAACTGAAAATACGTAATTATAAATACTGTACATGCAAAAGTCGCTTTAGTGACTGAAGCTAAGATGTGTTCGGTACCAGGATGTAACGTTACTCGCACTAACAACAGCTCGAGATAAGATAACGTTACATCGTTGATGGAATTGTAGCTAACTTAGCTAGCCAAGCTAACGGCCGCGTTGGTGTAGTTCATGTAGTTTCACACAAAAAAGATACGACACAGTGCGACTTTCTTGATTTGCAAACTTTATATTTTAAAGTGACAAACGTGTAATTCGTGGTACAATTTGAACGGGATCGAAAAATTATTTCTTGTTGACTTCAGCACACATTTTTGGGGAGAAGAGGTACCCTGTGGGACAGAGGCGGGACTTAGCCTCACTATGTTAGCATTCACCACCTCCTCACCTCGTCCCACTGCGTCTGTCGTTAGTTTTTCAGTAACAATGGCAGCGTTAGAGGAGTTTAATGACTTTGGTAAATCCCTGATTTAACCTCTATCGCCTCCAGCTGGTGAAAGTTTCTGCGTGTCCCTTTAATTATCTCAATACATCTCTCTGAAGTTGCACAAACTTTTGCCGAGACGTTTCGAGACTCCCAGACGACGTCTCCACCTGACTTCGGTGATCCCCGACTTTTCCTCGAGCACCACTGTGAGCTTGATATTTTAATCTGCCTTTAATTAAATGTCTCCTCCATTATTCGATTCATTGCTGTGGAATTTGGTGCAGTCGTTCATTATCCTCAGAGGTTGAGTCGTATTAACTTTGATCCCCTGGTCTTTCACCTTCTGCCGTCATACTTTCATAAAATAAAAACTAAAGGCCCACGAGCCTATTAAATCAGCTCGTTAATGTGAGTATTTGATGGTTTTCTTAATCATAAGGTGTTTAACTAAACATCTTTGGGTATTTAAAGTAATTTAAATATGTCATCTTTGGCTTTGAGAAACAATGATCGACATTATTTTGTTGTACAGTGACATTTTTTAATAAACAATGAAGTGAAGCTCTAGTTTGATGTAATCTGCTTCAGGTATTTGAGGTATTTAAACATGCTGAACACGAACTGAATGTAATTTATTCAGCCTCTGTTTGCATATAGACCGGAGTATTTTAACCTTTTTATATAAACATCAGGTTGTTTGTGTTTGACATTTTATTTAATGTTTTTGAAAGATATTCAATAAAAACAAACATAAAACCAATCAATCACCAACCATCAATCGTTGAAATGTGAGCAGCGTCCTGTCTGACTTCATCACATCACCCAGAGGTGCTCGGTGAATTTCACAGAGCTGTATTCACTGTGAATAGCAATACACACATCTGCTGGTTTACTACAGTGGAATGAACCCAAAATAACCAATTTTGTTGTCATTAAATTGCAATAAACCAATGCCGAAACAACAACATGATGTTGAGAATTTGTAACCAGTCACCAAGACGACAAGCAAATACCTTAAGATGCTTGTTTTCTGAATGGAGTTTGGCTTGATTGGAGCTAGGCTATGCTAACACTGTAGCTGCTTCATCAACATAAAATAAAGTAATCTCGACATCAATACAGCAGCGACCTTGTTTGTACCATAGTCTCTGGTTTATATTTAGTCAGGTTCTGGTCTCTGGACTAACGTGTCCATGTAGACCTCTGGGAGACCACAGACCGCTTAGGATTCAGTGACAGCAGCACAAGAATAGGTGATGTGAATTTGCATAATTGCATTGACTTTCTATGAAACAGCGATGTGGAAAATAATTCACGTTTGCTGTGAAGGCATCTTGAGAATTGGTTGATCTGGGTTGCTGGATCCCTTTTGTACAGATGCATGAGGGAATCGTGTCTTTCAGGGTGGACGAATACTAAAAGGCTAACAACTCTCTGGATACAATCATGAGCTGTTTCATAAAGTCCCGTACGCTGGGGAAATACTGTTATTCATTTGAATTCCCTTAAACAAGATTCCCACCTCAGTCGCTGATGTTTATTCAATTAAAACAGCCATAATAAATCTTCGGCGTCAGTAAATCCGCTTGTGTGCTTATTCAACCCTCAGGTTTCCCTCCTCGTGTCTTCGTTGTTGACCTGCTGGAAAATGCAGATTTTTTATTATTTTTTTTGCATTGTTTTTCTTAAGCACCTCATTAATTTCCTTAATGTGTACATTTCTTTTCATCTGTAGTAATTAGTGTCGAAATGGAATAAGCCGGTTCTTTTCAATCTGCTGGCAGCGTTGCATTTTTAACCGAGGCTTTCCAAAGCCGGCTGGGCAGAAACTGGACGGCGTCTGCCAGTTCCTCCTGAGCTATTTCTGTCGTCCCGTCGCCGTCCGGAGGCACACAGGCCGTTGTTTGTCCCCATTCACACTCGATTGTTCCCATCCTCGCCTTCGTATTTACACCTTCTCCCCCCAATTTCAGTAAATAAAACAGCCGTACGTAGAGCAGTTCTGTAGATATGTTGTGTTTATAAAGACTGACAAGAGGTGGAAATGGAATACACTGTTCCTGTGACAAGATAAATCATTAATTTTCCTCTTTTCATTTGATGTTAGTTTACATTTCAGATATTCTGTTATTGAAATTCATAAGGGGAAAATGCTGCTGAGCTTATGAAATTAAGGATTGATGTGAAGTAAATGTGGTTCATGCACACTGTGGTGATGCGTTACCAAGGACACGCTCTGAAACTGAACACAATGAAAAGGACTGTAGACACCAGCGTTTAGTCTCCCCCAGGCCAAAACATTGTTTTTCATTCACCGGTTGATTTTGAGATTTGAGGATATTTTGAATCCATAACATGTTCTCTTTCAGACCAGTGGAAAGAAAACACCCAAAAATCACATTTAGGTGTTTAATTCACAAGATGTTGTTGATTTGCGTCTTTAGATTTCTTCTAAAATCACCAAAAATGACCATCAGTTAATGCCTCATTTGTATATTTAAATATACAAAATAATAATCTCAATCCATGTAATCAACTGGAGAAGTTTCATATCCATGTAATCAACTGGAGAAGTTTCATGGTGGTTTCTAATTGTTTATTTCTTTACTCTATTCATGGGAGTTCTCAGGCTGCAACGGTGGTTCTGACAAGTGAAGCCGACGCCGATGAAACGCCTCAGACTTGCATTCTCTCTACTGGCCAGCAGGGGGCAGCGACTCTGGTGGCAAAGAGAAGTATCATTGCATGGAAGTCTATCAGAAAATGAGCCTCCTTCTTTGTTGATGTATTATCTCAGTAAATATAAGTTTATGGTCTCAAACTCTAGTTTCAAGTCTTCTTCAATCCAGCATGATGTTTTCTCTCCGTCGCCTGTTTAATAAACACATTCTGAGTTTATCCTGCCTCTAACTACTACTGACAGAACGCCACTATATAATTCATTATATTTGCGTCTGTATTTATCGACATTCTGATTGAAAATGAATTATTAAATAACAGAGAATATCATTATGGAGTGAACACTGGAAATGATCTATTAGGCTAAATGTTTCAGGGGAAATTGAAATGATGTAAGTCATTTGTGGCTGGAACGGAAATAACGATAAATGGTGTAAAAAGTGTCACTCTGTCTTTAATTATAGCCATACTAATGGTTAATGGGGGAAATAGCAGATTATGACAAGAGACATCTTTCTAATAAAGATTTAATTAATGTCTAAGTAGACGGGGAATCAGAATGCAAATAACATGTAAAATTTAGGAATGATTTAACATTGAGTTAAATCTGTTATCCGTCTTCACTCTGGTGTGAAACTCAGATTTATCGGATCATTCTGATCAGCCGCAGCGTCCGATCAATAACTGATATCCAATGAATGTCTCCCCCATCCTCCATCTTCCCTCCTCGGAGCAGAAATAAGAGCGTTGGGACGACCCAGAACCACTTCCTGTTCAAGCGAGGAAATATCAAATAAAAGTGTACACTGCTGCTTTTGCTCCCTAACTGATCTTTTAATCATCTATATACAGTTTGTCAGTATGTAAAGTGACCAAAACAAGCTGTATTTTGAAGTATAATCAGTTAAGAACAAACTTTTTTCCATTTTAAAGTCGTATGAATAAACAGTTTTGATATTTTAACTCCCCAAAAGCAGCAACGCTAGAGAATGATGCTAGAATCAGACATTCACTCAGCGGACTGACTCGTGGTAGCAGGAGAAGCACAGGTGGAAGTGACGATATTAACGATGGCTGAGCTCCGACGAGCGTCCAGGGTCCTTAAATGGGTTTCAGCAATCATTAGACTACTTATTTACACCTGTAGGAGGTTTACGTTCTGCCGACCGGCCCCGCATCGCCTTCAGACTCTGAGGACGAACAATATTTTAATCTATTCGCATTAAAGGGGCTTTAAAATGAGTCCGTCCCACTGTGGTTTCAATTACAAAAAACAAAACAAAAAAAAGAGCTTTAATATAAAAATAATAAATAAATACAACAGAAAGTTTCCCTGCAGAAGTGTGAACTCAACTTCTAATTATTCAGATAGTAAACTCCAAACACCCGAGGGAACCGTGGAGACGTGTGACTCGTTAGCCGTTTCCCGCCCACTCATCGTCCACTGCTGTATAACCCGCGGTGTGTCACGGGTTCAGGTCCCGCCTCGGCCTCTTCTTCAAAAATACAGGAAATCATTAAGTGAAGAAGAAGTCCTCCTGCGAGGCAGCGAGACATCACAGCAGCGATATCTCCCCCGTGTTAACAGGCTCGCTGGGTGGGCTTCACTTCAAAGGGGAGCGGGAAGGTCAGCCGTGAAGAACCACCTCTGGGGAACGTCCGGTACAGCCAGAGTCTCGTACTGATTAAACACAGCAGCTGCAGCAGAGCCTGAAGCAACGCATTTCACCCAGTCTGAACCAGGCTGCAACCTCCTGAAGCGCCTTAAACGCTGCATTCTCGCCACTGGCCACCAGGGGGCGACGACTCTGGTGGCGTAAAGAAGTCTGTATAGAAGTCTCTGAGAAAATGGTCCTACTTCTCTCTTGATGTATTATCTCAGTAAACATGAGTTTATGGTCAAGTCTTCTTCAATCCAGCATGATGTTCATTTAGTAAAAGCAGCATTATTGGTTGTTTCAGCCCTGGTTGATGAAACGATGGTTCCTCCCTGGTTGTGTCTTTAGTTTTGGTAAATGCCAAAAAGTCCATTGTATGTACATTTATTCATAAATTCATCACCAGTTCCTCACTATATACTCCTGTTATCTGATTGTGGTAAGGGGGCGTGGCATTTCTGGCAAACACGGTAAGCAGTTGACCAATCAGAGTAGACTGGGCTTTTTGGGGGGGAGGGGCAGGAGGTAAATATGAAAAAATAAAGTGTTTTTTGAGTATTAAAGAAGTAAATATGTTTACATTTTCATTTGTCCAAAGCAACTAACAATAAGTACATTTGTCAAAAGAAAGAAACCACAACATATCATTGCCAATAAAGTAAGAGTGAAAACGTAGAAACAAGTTTCAGGTCTTCATCTGAGGAATGTAATAGCTGTTCAGCAAGGATACCTTAGGTACAACATGATCAAAGTACTACAAGGAAGAACATAGAAATGCGTTTTTTCATGCGATGCAGAGTCGAGGTGAAGTCTGAACAGGTGAGTCTTGAGCCTTTTTCAGAAGATGGCTCTGCTGTCCTGACATTGGTCGGGAGTTCATTCACGCCTGAGGACCAGAACAGAGAAGAGTCTGGACTTTGAGACATTTGTTTGTTTCAGCGATGGTGGTAGAATAGGTTCCTCTTTCAAAAATCGTACTTAGCTCCAGCCTCACTTCTTGTCTGAGGCTTGGAAGTGACGGCCCATAACCAATGAGTGACATCACGGTGACCATGTCCAGGGGGTACATACGTTCTGTGGTTTAAAACACGCGTTCGTCTGTTGACTTTTTCTCGGGTCCCATTAGGCTCCCGGCTTCATCTCTCACGTTTTTTTTTTTTTAAATCCTGCCAAGCCGGAGCCCGAGGGCCCTCCTGGCGGTTTCCCAGCAGCACCGGCGGTGTGTTTCTCCGAGAACTTCAGCACCTTCACAGTCGGTGCGTTCTCTTATTATCTGCCTAATGTGACTCCCATGTGATCACTTTCTCTGGCAGTTTTTATTGTGTATACTGAGGAAGCACTTTGCTGCATTGTTTTTCAAAAAAAGAGATGCGGCTCATTAACGCAGGAGTCTGGCCTCGTCGTCTGAAACGTGCTGACATTCAGACGTCCTAAATGTGTGTTTGCCTTTCCCGTGGCGTGCCAGGTCAACGGAAGCTCCTACTTTCTCTTCCAGGTAAATGAACATTGTAGGTGAGTTTGACAACGTAGAGAATGATATTGCCGGCTTATCTTTTAATTATTTATGTTACAATCTGCACATCTATTCTCAGACGTAACTTCCTCCTTTTCCTAAAAACTGGGTGCTGTTTTTTTTTGTTTTTTTTGGGCAAACATTACTCAAACAGCAGAGGTGCATTTGTTGGAGACTATTTTTCAGTCTGAAAATTCAATAACTCACAGACAAAATAAAGCACAGTGTAATGAAGGGACATGTCAGCCAGTGCAACAGTGTTGGTCATTTATCTGTTTTATTAGATTCTGGACAACAGTGAGCTCTAATACGTTACGTCAGGATGCACGGAGAACAACAGAAGCTAGACGAGAGCTTTCCATCCTTCTGGGCTTGCGTGACTCGGCGGTGATACGTCTGGAAATGTTGGTGCCCTCTCACCTGCATGCCAACTGACCTCCTCCATGTTATTTATGGTAGTCTACATAGTCCTCTATATAATCCTCTACATAGCCCTTTATATAGTCCTCTACATAATCTTCTACATAGTCCTCTATATCTCTATATAATCCTCTACATAGCCCCCTACATAGACCCCTACATAGTCCTCTATATAGTCCTCTATCTAGTCCCCTACATAGTCCTCTCCAAGTCCTCTATCTAGTCCCCTACATAGTCCTCTCCAAGTCCCCTATATAGTCCTCTATGTAGTCCTCTACATATTCCCCTACATAGTCCTCTCCATAGTCACCTGCATAGTCCTCTACATAGTCCTCTATATAGTCCCCTACATAGTCCTCTAGATAGTCCTCTATGTAGTCCTCTACATAGTTCCCTTCATAGTCCCCTACATAGTCCTCTATGTAGTCCCCTACATAGTCTCCTACATAGTCCCCTACATAGTCCTCTACATAGTCCTCTATGTAGTCCCCTACATAGTCGCCTACATAGTTCTCTACATAGTCCCCTACATATTCCTCTACATAGTCCTCTACATAGTCCCCTACATAGTCCCCTACATAGTCCTCTACGTAGTCCTCTACATAGTCCTCTACATAGTCCCCTACATAGTCCTCTACATAGTCCCCTACATAGTCCTCCACATAGTCCTCTACATAGTCCCCTACATAGTCCTCTATGTAGTCCCCTACATAGTCTCCTACATAGTCCTCTACATAGTCCTCTATGTAGTTCCCTACATAGTCTCCTACATAGTCCTCTACATAGTCCCCTACATAGTCCCCTACATAGTCCTCTACATAGTCCTCTATGTAGTCCCCTACATAGTCCTCCTACATAGTCCTCTACATAGTCCCCTACATAGTCCCCTACATAGTCCCCTACATAGTCTTGTAGAAGAAAATGTGTTACCTTACAATTCTTATTTGTATCTCACATAATGTTCCTTTCTCTCTAAACATCAAATGTCCTGCTGAGCTGTTTTTCTATTGGGTTAACCCTTGCCGTCTTGATGAAAAGACTCTTTGATCTTTCCCTCTTCCTGAACTGTCTCCGTAACCTTTGTCTCACATACATTGATCAAGGCCTGAAGAGTGACCCCTGTAGTGACAACGTCTAGCTCTCTCGAGAACGGTCACACCTTGTAGACATCCACAGATGTCTCTTCCTCTGCAGAGAGACATGTGTTGATTCAATACAAATCCACTCATGACGCCTTCCCTTTTGTTCTCCCGAATGTTCTGTATAAATCCAACTCGGCCAGGCCATTCGACAGACTGGATCTTCATGGATACACTGTGAATTTCTTTTCTCCACTGTCAGTGATTAAACCTCATTTGAACCAGCTACTGAATTGGACCTGAAGAGTTTTCTTCCACAGTCTCCTACATAGTTCTCTACATAGTCCTCTACATAGTCCTCTACATAGTCCTCTACATAGTGCCCTACATAGTCCTCTACATAGTGCCCTACATAGTCCTCTATGTAGTACCCTACATAGTCCTCTACATAGTCCTCTACATAGTCACCTACATAGTCCCCTACATAGTCCCCTACATAGTCCTCTACATAGTCCTCTATGTAGTCCCCTACATAGTCCTCTTCATAGTCCCCTACATAGTCCTCTACATAGTCCTCTATGTAGTCCTCGACATAATCCTCTATATAGTCATCTATATAATCCTCTACATAGTCCTCTACATAGTCCCCTACATAGTCCTCTACATAGTCCTCTATGTAGTCCCCTACATAGTCTCCGACATAGTCCTCTACATAGTCCCCTACATAGTCCCCTACATAGTCTGCTACATAGTCTCCTACATAGTTCTCTACATAGTCCTCTACATAGTCCTCTACATAGTCCCCTACATAGTCCCCTACATAGTCCTCTACATAATTCTCTACATAGTCCCCTACATAGTCCTCTACATAGTCCTCTATGTAGTCCCCTACATAGTCCTCTACATAGTCCCCTACATAGTCATCTACATAGTCCTCTATGTAGTCCCCTACATAGTCCTCAACATAGTCCCCTACATAGTCCTCTACATAGTCCTCTACATAGTCCTCTACATAGTCCCCTACATAGTCATCTACATAGTCCTCTATGTAGTCCCCTACATAGTCCTCTACATAGTCCCCTACATAGTCCCCTACATAGTCCTCTACATAGTCCCCTACATAGTCATCTACATAGTCCTCTATGTAGTCCCCTACATAGTCCCCTACATAGTCCCCTACATAGTCCTCTACATAGTCCCCTACATAGTCCTCTATGTAGTCCCCTACATAGTCCCCTACATAGTCCCCTACATAGCCTTTAACATAGTTTCTCACAAAGAGGACCACTTTAAACACACCATGATTAACAAATCCTGCTTCATTTTTCAAATCAGTGTCCAGCTTTCATTTAATTTTCTTATTTCTTGTCTGGTTATTAAAATCCCCGACCCCCTCAGGTTTATCTCAAGACCTCCTGCGGAGGCCCTCGAGACCCAGGTTTGGAACCACCGCATCGAACCGCTTCGAGCAAAACAGAGCTGTTTGTCTCTGATTGGGTAAAACTGCTCACTGTCCCCGTATGAACTGCATATTCCCTCCCACCCCCCGAGGACCGACGTGGACTATTTTATGGTGTCTAAACATCATGGTTAATGCATTCGGCCCTGGCAGGGGGCCCCCCACTTTCTGGCACATAATTTGTTACCACCATTCCCGTCCTGCAGCAGCTGAGGGGGAGCATTGCCCGGGTAGCTGCACCCTTCTGCAAGTCTACGATCCAGCCAAAGTAAATCTGGTCCTGGCTGTTTGCGTAGGGGGGGTTGTCTTTATTTTCTGTTTCTTTCTGGTTTTATATGATATTTTTGAGAAATACTAAGAGCATTCCTCATTTAGCAGATAGTAAATACCTTCAGTAATGTATGTGAGACCCTGCGGAACCATTGTGAAAATGAAATATGAGGAGAGTTGCTTTACTTACTTTACTTTTAACGACCATCTCTGTTGCATTGCCGTTCCCACGATTGTCTGTAATAACACAGCAGACCTACATGAGAGTTGTTGGCGCCGTGGAGACTTCAGCTCCTCTGAAAGAGAGTATTGATCCCGATCTTCTATATGAAATAATTTGTGAAGATCATATTTGATGGCAAATCTGGAGATCACTATCGCACGCTCCCTGTCATTCCCACCCAATTGTGTCGCTAATGTAGCGCTTCTAATCACGTTAGCCGAGGATTAAAACGGGATTGGTTTTGCTGCTCGGGCACGCTGCATGAAATATTAACATAGAGGCGCCCTACATTAGGCGGTGGATCTCATTTATTTATTTATTTATGGCACACTGGAGGCGAATGTCTAATAATACAGCCGTCCCTCTGATAGCTGTGTTGAGATGCTAATCTGCTTGTCCAAACATATCATTATGTTGTCGAGGGAGAACCTAGCTATTTTGTTTAATCACGACGTGAGGACAAATGTGTGCTTGTTAACGACAAAGAGACAAAACACTGAGCTCTGGTTGTGTGTCTGAAGTGTTGGGTTTTGTGATTGTGTGTAATGTATCCTCAAAATCAATTACATCAACTAGAATGTATGGAAACAAGAGTGTATGCTAGCCGCGCTGTGTTTAGGCTAAATGATAACACGCTAGCATGGTACATTGACAGTGCTAACAAGCTGAATTGTGTATTTATTTCTTCGTTCATGTCATATGATAAGTCGTAGAGACACGGGCTAAAGTCTGGTGTGTCCAGAAGGGTCCAATAAGGTCAGACGCCTTGGGGTTGTTGTTAGGGTTAGGTTGGGGTTAGGTTTAGGGTTGTTGTGAGGGTTAGGATGGGGTTGGGGTTAGGTTTAGGGTTGTTGTGAGGGTTAGGTTGGGGTTGGGGTTAGGTTTAGGGTTGTTGTGAGGGTTAGGTTGGGGTTGGGGTTAGGTTTAGGGTTGTTGTTAGGGTTAGGTTGGGGTTGTGGTTAGGTTTAGGGTTGTTGTTAGGGTCATCATACAGAGGACTCATCCTATGGAAGAATCATCCTTCGGAGGATGCATCCTACGGAGAACGCAGCTGAAGTGTGAGAGGAATCATTACGCTCATTACAAAGATTTAACTTGACTTCATATAACATAGATCTGCTTTATCATAACCATTAATACCGGCGGCATTATTTGTGCTAGTGAGCCATAACTATTCCATAAGCACCTGTCAGGTGTAAAAGATATGAGCAGACTCAGATCTCAAATCAAATTCCGCTCAATATTTCATCAGCGCCGTCTGCACCCCCGAGGGCAGGAGGGGGGGACTACTGGTGAAATTATCATCATCACTTGTAGAAATCAGAGACATCAAATAGCATTAAAGTATTGCAGAGCAGCGTGTCAGTAGTTATCAGTAGTCTCATACTGTGCATACATCACCGCGTGTACTTTTCCTGTCATTTCTATGTGTTTAGATTTCACTGCAGTGATTTTATGTATTCATTCATGGTTTATTCAGTGCAGACAGATGCACGATATACTGTACACGTATACAAACTGCAGACAGCATCCGATGCAACCGTCAGACTGTGTCTCCGGCTGCCTTCTCCAGTCACATCGTCGCCCCATAATGAACCCATAAAAGAGTCTGGAAATAAACCGTTGTATACTTCACATCCTCTGTTATCATTCCTTTATTTTTAGGAAGCCATCAGGCCGGTTGCTGTAAACATACACATGTGGTAATGCTGCGTGGTGTGTTCGGGAACCACCTCGATTTCCTCCCTTTTCTTAATCGTAGGGAATCAGCAGGTTTCTATGCTCTTCATTGATTGTTTACGGTGTAATGTGGTCATGGGGGGCCGGATCCACCTTTATTAGGTTCCAAAAAGAAAATATGCACACTGGCAGGCGTTACCAAAGGTTTTAGACTATTTTTTAGACAATTTTTTTTACTCACGCAAACATTTAGTGTGGCCCCTGCACACTTTTCTAAATCAGACCCCCCAGGGTCTTTAGACTTTATCAGCCGTTACATAATCCTCATCTCAACAACGGCAGTAATTCATCAAACCTCGAACAACAATATGAACAGCAGCCTTCAAAAGCAACGATATAACAGCAACGATGGCGATCACATGAGCAATAAAAATAACAATAGCACTAACTGAATGGTAATATATGTAGCTGTGGGCTTTTATGTAGTCAAATAGTAAAATATTGGGTTTTCTGTTTGGAGGGACTGTATAGATCTAGGCTGGCTGACACTGGACATTTGTTTTTTCATACGCATCATCAACATCATCATCACTATCATCTGTGCACGGTTTTGCTTGCTTTGTTTTGTGTCTATTTTGTTCTTATACAGTTACTCTTTAATTGCCCCAGGGCAAATTTAGTGTTTTTCATTTAATTGAATTGAATTGAGTCGATCATCCATAAACCAATAAACCAGAGACAACCCGCACTGATACGCTTCTATATGGCCTTCAATAAAGCGCTGATGCTCTTCAGCAGATGGATGTTTTAGCAGCTTAGCCTTCGAAATCATGCAACAATCAACATGTCTGCTATCATGACATTCTCGTTCATTTTCACACTACAAACTAACTAACTGCTCACCAGTCAGTCCACTAGAAGCGGACCAGGACCCACCTTTCTTATTCGTTGTGGTCTGGGTTCACACCAGTCCAAACTGGACCTGTTTGAACCAAACTAAAAGCAACCTCCAGTTGATTTGCTGTTTTGATGGTTCAGAGAGGGGGGGCTCTGGACCAGACTTCCACCATTGCTTTATTCTTCTGTGCCAGACCTCCAGACTATGAATTTGTGGCATTCATCATAATAAAACCTTTCTGCCTTTTTAAACCAACTCTGGGGTTTGAGCCAAATGTTTTCTGTTGGGGCCACAACAGTTTTGAATGTCATTAATACAGTTTTAGTGCTTTTCCTGCGATGAAGAGCCAAAATGTCTGCCTTGAAAATGCTCTATGGAGATGGATTTGCAGTAGAATGAGTCGTACTGAAGAACCTCGCTGTTAAGGCTAAATAAGATGACGAGGTCGCCAAAGTGGGCAATCGGACCAAGCAAATCCCTGCAGCCCAACTCTTTCCCAGGAGAGTGGAGGCTGTCGCAGCGGCAGATTAATGTTCAATCAATCACATACAGGTGTAATGTTTGGGTGGCCAAACACTTTTGTGATGTGCAGAGACTTTCAGAAGTTTCTGCCTACGCGTCCAAGTAATGAGTAGACGCCGGCCCACAAATGACAGCTTGCGTTTTTTTTTTCAAGGGTTTTCATCAGTCAAAGCCATCATAAACTTCAAACATCACAGGCACAATCAGTGATATTATGGCCCCACAAAGTCCATAACCCCTTTTATGTTTTAGTAAACATGATGATGCATTTTAGTGAGTTGAGGCGGAATAATTCTCTGAAGTCATTAGTCGACGCTGGCTGAGTTTGACGGCTTGTTTTCATATAATGGCTGCAGAAAGTGAGAGTTTCTCAATATGGACTTTATTATAATGACTGCAGATGGGAGCTCCGGAGAGGACGGGTGGCTAGTTCGCTAGCTAGCCTCTCTATCTCCAGCGCTGGCTTGTTAGCTAGCTAGTGTATTCCTGGCCAAGTAGTCTTCTAGGGATGAAGAGTGAGGCAGAGGGACCGTTAGACCCAGCACCACTGCTTCCTCCTCTTGGGCTCATTTTCTGTAAACAGTGTAGCTTGAAAGCAAGGTGGAATTAGCATGGTAGCTAGCTAACTAGCCAAGCACTGCATGAGTAAAATCTAACAACTTTACACTCCAGCCACACACTCTTTGGGGGTCAGATGAGGTGGGGGACGGGGGTCAGGTGGGGTGGGGATGGGGGTCAGGTGGGGTGGGGAAGGGGGTCAGATGAGATGGGGGACAGGGGTCAGATGGGGTGGGGATGGCTAAAGCGGATACAAATTTGTGAATCTGATAAAACTATTTATTGAATTCAACATTCCTTAGTGCAGGGGTGCTTATCTGCCCTCTCTAGTGGGAGGTGTGTGTGTGTGTGTGTGTGTGTGTGTGTGTGTGTGTGTGTGTGTGTGTGTGTGTGTGTGTGTGTGTGTGTGCATATGGAAAATCAAATGATGAGATGACTTTAAAGGCCTCTGCACACTGAGTCCGTTTTGTTTCATCAGAAACTTTTGCAGCCCACAAACATCCATATATCAACAAACGAGCTCATCCACCTCATCAGTCAAAGCAAGACGCTGTCACACTTAGAAAGAATTGGTGGCGTTTTCCTGGTAATTTAATGTGAGAAATACTAGGTGTGGCGTGTAGCTTGTGAACAGGTTGAAATGTGTTTGTCACGCCCGATGCGTGTTTGTCACGCCCGATGCGTGAGACTTGAGAGCCCTGCCTCCAGCTAACACTGTGACAACACCATGACGTCAACAGTAACAGGTCCATAATGATTGCAGCCATTCAAGTACAAACCATGTGGGACTATCAATACGTGGCTCCACTATGTATTAATACAACAAGATCCAATTGAGATTTTCAGAGAATCTCAAACAGTCTGCAGGTGATTTTAACATGGTCACCTGTATTTTGCAGGACATTGATTGAGTCTACTGCCCTTAAAGTCATTCAGTATTCTGGGCTGCGCTACCTTTTTTGGAGAAAATATAGCATTTTTTTAGACATCTTTCTTGGATTTCGGAGGGACACTGATTCCCATTCACCACCCAAATACGAGACACAAATCACGCAGATGGGAGAGGGCCTGCAATATATTCACTTTCATGCCGTTTGAAAATGGGCTATCCATCCATGCTGTTTTATCAGCGCAGCGTAGGCTCACTATTCGGCTTCAGGAGCAAGACGAGCTAAGAGAGAGGATGGGGAGGTGAGGGAGCAAACACATGGATATGTTTTATTGATGGGAGAAAGCTCGTGAACATCATAATGAATCATGCATGAGACGAGGGAAAAGGAAGCAGCGATCTGCCGAAGCTGCAAGGCTGAAATCAAGACAGAGGGACCAGAGTGGACACCGGGGTTCGGAGAGCACCGGCTGCTTTGTAAGCAACCTCGTCTCCAGACTAATGGAGTAAACGGAGCATCCTCCGCTCGTTGTTTGATTCGGTCCACCTGCAAGAGGTTTTGCAGCCTCTCGGATGTTGATGAACTGATTTCAGGTTAATAGTTTTGTCACTCATGATATATGGCATCGCTTTCCATCCAGGGTGTTCCAATCTGACCGTGGATGGATTGTGAGATAGTGGGCCCCCGGGCGCAAACTAAAAGGTCTCCCATCCCACCTATTTTAGTGATACGGACACCCAGACTGAAAGCTGAGCAAAATAACAACGAACAACCAAATCACAAAACATTTCTGTGTAGTCATTTTGTGTTTCATTGTGGTTGTTTTGCATTTGTTTGTGTTCGTTTTGGGACTTTCTGTTGTTGTTTCACATCACTTTCTGGTCCATCTGCAAGGCTTTGTGGTTGTTTTGTCTCTCGTTTTAGTTTTTTTTTTTTTTTGCATATCATTTTGTGTTATGATGCATTTCAACATTCAACTTTAAATATGACACCTATTGAGTAATCCATGCCAGATTCTGACTCCCTCTTTGTCATTTCAAAGCTTTTTTTGTCTAAAAACCAGGCAACAACCTCCGGTTATGAAAAGTGAAGCCAATGTTGAAGTGCCTTAAACTTGCATTCTCTCTGCTAGCCATCAGGGGGCGGCGACTCTGGTTGCGTAAAGAAGTCTGATTCCATGGAAGTCTATGAGAAAATGGTCCTACTTCTCTCTGCTGGCCACCAGGGGGCGACTCCTCTCTGGTTGTATAGAAGTCTATGAGAAAATGGTCCTACTTCTCTCTTGATGTATTATCTCAGTAAACATTGTAAACATGAGTTTATGGTCTCAATCTCTAGTTTCAAGTCTTCTTCAATCCAGCATGATGTTCATTTAGTACATTATGGTCCATTTAGAGTCCACCAGACCAGAAAGCAGGGGATGCTTTAGGGGGCGGGGCTACCTTGTGATTCACAGGTTGCTGCCGCTTGTCTTCATTAGATCGAACCGTCGCTCCTCCACAGCCCAAATATGGTCACTTCTTCTCACTGTTTGCTAAAATCCAAAATGCCGACCTCAAGGCTTTAAAACCTTAGTCCATAAACTAATGGGTGATGTCACGATGACTACACCCACTTCTTAAACACAGTCTATGCTTGAAACCTTACTCTTTTGTTAAAACATAACTATCCACATTTGCTTTTTACTGCTTTAGTTGAGTAGAAAACCAAACCGTCGGTTCATTTTGTGTGTCCATTTTTCTTGCTGTCACTGAAGGCCAGAGGTTATGGTTTGTCATTTTCATTGATGATTTTCATTTATTGTTTCATAACGCTGGCGCAGTGGAGCCTTGTGGGACTAAAGGCATTGAATTCAAGGGCTGTACATATAAACTTGACTTATTTCTTAATAAGAACACGGAATTGGTGCATGAAAAAAGGTATATATATATATATATATCACATTGCAGACAACCTGCTATATCACAGGTGTGAGGTTTTCACATCTACACGTGTCACTGGTGTTACAAATGGCGGAAACTGTTGAAAAGACGCTGCAGGTGAAATGAGTTGGAGAATAAAAACAGGAATATAGTTTATATGTAAATGTGTGAATGTTGTTTCATTTGGCTCTTCCTCCTCCTTAGTATTCCTTCTTTGGTCCTTTGTTTGTTCTCTCTCTTCATCTTTGTCTCACTCCCGCTGCCAAACGAAACTCCTGTTTTCACCAGATTGTTTTCCGTTTGCCAGCCGACGAGCTGGTTTTGTCAAATAACGCTGCTGGTGAACTCGAACCGCTGTCCGAGTTCTGCTTCTGGGGGCCGAACTTTGTCTGCACAACATACTGTTTTGTGTCCGCCACGTGATGGACGTACCCCACCTCTCACCCCAGTGTATGCTGGGATACGATCCAGAGAGATCTTTTTGAAAAGTTGCAGGAGTCCTTCTGACTGTTGGTTAAATAATACATGTTTACCTCACATTCAACTTCCCCAGTTCAGGAAGCCAGAAATGAGCCGAAATATTGATTATGGACCCCTGATCGTGCCAAGATGTGTCCCAACAGGTGCAACCGCTTAAAAAAAAAAAAACGCTTTGGCAAAGTGTGTCGGGAAAACAGCCGATGTGCCCGTGGAGCAGTTGTGCATTAAGGCGATAAAATGTGATTAACGGAAGAATTAGATTGGAGCCGTCGTCGAGCTCTCGCTGTTTCTCTGCTGTTGGATGAGGAGAAGAGGGAAATTAGTTCACAACGTTCTAAAAAAATATGAATCAATTGGAGTGGAAAACTGCTAACGACAATGATGGTGCCAAAAGCTTCCGATTGGCTCATTGACACTTAGGATTCGATGCTGTTAAAGCCTCGTGTCAAAGCTTTGTAGATGTGCTGAACATGACGCGTCGCAGCATCAAAGTGTGTGATTTACTTCCAGCTTATGTTTTCACTATTAGTCTCATTCACGTCACGTTTAAAGCTGGGGTATGTAATGTTGGAAGGCTAGCAAGAGAGCTAGCAAGAATTGAAAATAGCACCTCCTCCTGCCTCCTCTAAGTTCCCGCCCTTCGGTGCGAGGGCCGCAGATTGGTTGTTTGTTTTCTCAGTCCCACGGCGGCCACAGAGCTCTGTTTGATTCCGTTCCTTTTCCTGATGACATAATGTACTGATCCCTCTGAAATTAGACGGGCCATTTCACCCACTATAACAAAAAGTGCTTCTGAACAGGATTACATACCCCATCTTTCAGGGCCATTTTTAACACAACCTTGTGTCACAACTCCAGCCAGCTCCTTACATTTATTCTGTCGATCGCTCTGTTAAATCCACCTTAAAATCTGGATGCTTTTCAATATGCTAACTTACGCTTCCTTGCATCTCTCTCCTCGCTTGGCCTGGAAATCCTTCTCCGATCTTCCGATCCTTAAAATGCAACTCAAGGTTAGAGGAGAGGCTTGTTGAGGAACCGAGAGTGATGAGACACAAGTGTATATAAGTCTGTTACGGCACCTGGAAAATAAAAAAAGGTTGCGGGAAACACATGGTGGGAATAATCTCAAATCATGGCAGGACTCTTTGGAAATTGCTGAAGATGTTCCAACTTTCTCTCATGACATCTGAACATGGATTAGAGGTAAATATGTGTGGTGGACAGTTCCTCGTATTTAATTGACGTCTTTTTGAAAGTCTTCCTCACCTCCTCAGAGGAGGCGAAAAAGGAATCAAGGAGACACGTCTGCCAGCATGGATTGATTGTTCTTCACCCCCCAGGTCTGGTTATATTGCCTGTTTTGACCGATTACCTGGTTTTGGACCCTTGCCTTGTTTTGGGACTTCACTAAATGAGAACTTTTTTTATTACCCGCCTGTCTTTGTGTCTTGCTTTAGTGTTTTCTTCACTTTCCACAACAAAACAAACAGTGTGTGTGTGTGTGTGTGTGTGTGTGTGTGTGTGTGTGTATGTGTGTGTTTGTGTGTTACACTTTGGGAGCACTTTATGAGGAAAGTTTTTTATTTTTTCATGACTCAAAAGGGCAGACAAATATCCTTTGTGTCAGGAACAAAACGTAACAAAAACAGTGTACCATCATATCACCACCTACTGGCTGATCTGTGTAATTCATCCGGCCGACTTGATTTGGAAACATTTCCACATAATTGATTGCTCTGGGACGTTCGGTCTCTCAGGTCCAGATTGTTTGAAGGCAGAAAAAAAGAAGCAAAAGGCGAACAAGTGTGAAATTAGTCTGAGCAACTTCTGTGCTTGGACCTCAAACCGCCGAACACACCTCTAGCATTTTTCCCATCGTGGGATTTAATCAAAGTGTCTGTCCGGTATATTGTTATTGATTGTTCAGCTTCTACGTTGTACTAATTTGACCGTTTTAACATTAAAATGTTAAAAAAAACATGCATTATTTTGTAATTTGAAAACTTTAATTTTTTTTAGCAATACACAAGAGAGACTGCTTCGGTTTCTAAGGAAAACAGAAAAAAAAATTTATTCAAAAAACTATTCTCGTAATTCTGAGATAATTTTCTCCTTAATACGGAAAAACAGATTATTTTTCTCAATTGAATGCAATGCGCTTCTGTAGACATTACTATATAATCAGACTTCTATTGAAACCATGAGGAGTCGCCCCCTGATGGTCATATACAAAAAATAATAGAAGTTTTACTTTTCAGAACCGGAAGATGCCGCCTCATTACGTTACAAATAACTGGTGCTTTTATTTTGAAAGAGACGGTAAAACGTCAGGTGCGTCGTCCGAAAGAAGACGTGCGTCACACCTTTCTGTTTGTTGACCGCCTGACTGATACGTGAACAAGGTTTGTGTGTAGTTAATATCCGTCTGCGGTTGATAATGAGTCACTTTGTGACGTAGTTTTGTTTAGTTTGAGTGTGTCAGCTAGCAAAGATGCTATATATTCGCCCAACCCGCCGATTAGCATTCCGTGGCTAATTGTCGTAAGAGATGCGTTTACGTGACTACGTACGTGTGTGGTTGAGTAGTTGCAGTCTGCTGTGCTGGGCTTGTTTGAGCTGGGTTGGTTAAAGTTGCCTTTTTTAGGAGTTTTATGAGTGATTTAGTTTAAAGGGGCACTAATTAGGGGAGGCGATATTTGAAATCGTCCAAACCGAGGACCGTTAAACTCGAGCTGAAATTCAAAATGCCATTTAGACCCTGTTTAGATCACATCCCGGGTCATGTACCTATTTAATACTATGTGCCCACATTTGTGTTTTTTTTATGTCTTATGATGGGAATCGCCTCAGATCTGATTGGCTCACATTTTTGACAACTTTAAGTAGAAAATCTCCTGTGTAATTCTAATATTTAATATCTAATATGTAACGCTAGATTGTAGTCTCAAGTTGTACAATAAAGGTTTAATCTGTTAACAAACATCTTGTGTGATTGATAATAATACTATTAACAATGATAAAGGTTATAGATATCGCACTTATGGATATTTAGGAATAACAAATAAATAAATCTAAACTACAGGAAGCCTACAGATCCCATCTAACAGGATGTAACTATTCTGTGACTTCCTGTCAATTATTTGAAAGGTGCTGGAAAGTGTCCGACTAGCTTTTAGTCTCCGCCTCCTTCTTCTGCTGGCTGTTCTCGTCTTCTTTCCAGGCGAGGAGCAGTTAATCTCCATCGAGCTTATTATTTCCCACCTGTCTATCTTGGTTAACTCGGAAATACGTCATGGTTACGCAAGATGGATACTCTGGAAATGCTGTTTCAGCTAAAGTGTACTGCACGTTCCTGCAGGCCGCACATGTTTGTGCTTATCCACACGCGTGCTGTTCAGTTTTACCATCTGGCCATCTTAATATGATCTTTCATATCGGCATTTCCATCGTGCACAACCGAAGATATACTCTTGCAGGTTGTGCAGAAAGCAGCATTTTTCCGGTGCCGGGTACTTAATGAAGGAAGGAGGCTAAGCTTCATGAATGCGTCATAGCAACAGCCTCGGCAACGACACATTAAGACAAATCGGAGGATTTGGAGCATTATGCATGTTTTCATATTACGTTACGACAGAAACATGACAAACGCCTGATGTAAACACTCAAACAGTGTAATATTATTTTATGATTATTATTCTATTCATTCTGGTGAGTGTTTTATTTGTCAGGACTCGGGACACCAGGGACAACATCTGGTCACCTGCCTGTCTGGTCGACTAACCCTTTCATTTGAAGGTAAATAGGCTCACTTGCAGCGCCCTTTCGGAGCTCGTCATCGTGCCACGTTAAAAATGGTAAAGTTTTTGTTTTTGTGTGTTCACAGCGTGGTCACAGCCAACTCTTTGGAGTGCCATTATTGCAGATAAAGTGTCCGGCAAGTATCAGGGGGAGAGCTGGACAATCATTCAGTCGGGGATGCTACAGGCTGGATTACACTTGAGTGCCCAAGGTAGGAAACCCAAAAATAAAACGCGCTTGAATCTCAGAAGAGCCAGAGGGGCCTTTGTCATTGCAGCTCTGATTGGTGCTGGGGGGGACGTTGCCACAGGGCAGTCTGGAGGATGCTGCTCCTTGTTCATTTTAAATTCCTCTGACAGAATGTTTTTGTTGTAGTCGGTGTATTTCTCATGTCCCATATAAATCCACCTTAAAATAAGCCGTTTCATAGTCCATGAAGCTTGCAAAGCAGTTAATTTTATTTGATATATCTAATTAATCCTGATTACTAAGGTGCTACGAAATATTTAAATGAGTCCAGCAGGTCTCAGCGGAGGGAATATATGAACAGTTTTACGTGCCGGTTCCTGGCGGATTTCCTCCGTTTCCTCCTGTTTGTCATCATGCGTTTCGGGGATAAAATACAGCAGGATTACAAATGAAACCCTTCAGCGTTTCCTGTTCAGGAATGACAAGATGACGCACGCGGGTTTAGTCGAGCCAAAACATTTAATACACACCATGGCAGGAGACATGCACTTGCAGCACTTCACAGGGTCCCCAACTGTAGCTCTCATTTTGAAAACACATACAAACCATGAAATAATTTAGAATAAAACACATATTAAAAAAGGGGGTTACATTTTTTTTTAATACATAGTTCATAATACTGCTTCATAAAATGTATCACAGAAATTAGCTTTTTTTTTTTTTCCGACACAGAGCAAACCATAGAAACCAACTCAGGTATTACACTGACACTGTGCTTGTTGATAGTTAGCAGAAAAACTGTGAACTGGCGACATCCGAGAGGGAATGTCACGGAGAGGACGAGGAAAGAAGAGTCTGTTGGGGTGGGAGGAGGAGGAGGAGGAGGAGGAGGAGGGGTCTATATCGGTCCCTCTCTGATGAGAAACAATCCCAGTGTGCTGAAGGCCCGAGAGGTCGATCTCTAGGCGTAGAAGGTCTCCACTTTCACTGCCTGACAGAACATCGTCATGGAGAAGACCAGGCCCAGGATCTGCACAAAGACAAAAACATGAACCAGACTATTAAAATCAGCCCTGAAAAAAGACCCTGAAACGATCATTTAAGTCTGAATTCCAAGTCGGAAACTCATCCATCTAGACCTCTTAAACCTGATTCAAGGTTAACTGCTTCCTCGAAATCCAGATTCATTCACATCAGATGGGTTTTTAGGAACTGACGACTGTGCTTCAGTGTTTGACACTGTTGTAGTCCAAATGGAGACCAATCCCATTAACCGTATACCCCATTCATTAATTAAATGTGTAACTGCTGCGTGGACTATATAACGGTATCTAGATAAACTGCCCTTACATGCTACGTTTACCATTATAAAAGAGCATCTTGGTTGCCTGTAACCTTCTCTGACATCATTTATTTCAAATGTCAGTGTAGTCGAACACACAGCTGGTGTCATTAACCCGACGCGACCGTGAAATATGTTGCCGTTGATGGAGATCTTCAAATCTCATACACTTAATTTCCTGCATTTTGGCATTGACATTTAATGCATGAATGTATAGTGGAAATGCCTTTCATGTAAAGCAAAAGTCTTCTTGCATTGTGTCAGACACATGAGAGGTGGTTTGATGTCACTAGATTCACAAATGAGCAGCTATTGAAAAGAAAACCTTGAAGTGAGCATAATTCAGGAAATAGGCCATTGATAACCATGACCTGCTTATAGTTTATTTATTATCATCATAAAGGGTTATTTAATATTACCATAAAGGGTTGTCACTCAGTATAGTGGCAGTGGTTTGAGATTCCTATGTTGGAAAAACAGAAAGTTATTGAAGATTTTTACTTGGGTGGCCGTTAATTTACCTAAAGTAAAGCCTGTGTGTGGGAAACACGGGCTGTGTGTGTGTGTGTGTGTGTGTGTGTGTGTGTGTGTGTGTGTGTGTGTGTGTGTGTGTGTGTGTGTGTGTGTGTGTGTGTACGTGTGAATTAATTAAATTACACTTTTGGCACCTTTTGTAGAGTGTGAATTGTTTAATTTTATTGAATTGGCCTAAAATATATCCATAAATGTGACACGGAGGGTCATGTTTTAACCAGTTTATTGTATTACACTTCATAGCTGCTGTTAATAAGCTCTGTAACACATTTAAGCACTCCAATCCTCCGGTGTGATTTTCACATTAACGGCACAGTTGGTTCTGGGAATAATATTATCATATCATATTGGTGCCCGACCAGAATACTCAACAGTGCTAATTTTCGTTCCACAGTTATTGAAGGATGTTTGGAAATGATTGTGTCATTGTGGTGCCCTGAGATACAGAGACAGATTTCAGTTCCCTTCTCTCTCTATTAGAGATGCAACAGTACAGTTAGTTCAATACGTTCCTCGGTTCTTGGGTTACGGTTTCGGTTCTGTTTCGGTACACATTTTGTGCGTAAGGAGGAAAAAAATAGCTTTTTTATATATTCCAAAATTGTTTCTTTATTTTTCTTATAAGCTAAGATTTTATAATACATTCAAGTGTATTGTATAATAAAATAAATAGGAAAAAAAGTAAGTTGAAAAAAGGATAAATTGGGGTAAAACCATTTAAAAAGTAAATCTACATATTTGAAATAAACATAATTACTGTTTTAAATGAATATACCTGTAAACATGAAGTCACTGTAAAATAAAAACACCTGTACTTCAGTAGCCTATCATATAGCGGACCGTCACAGTGAGATAACTCTGTGACCCGAGAGGTCCAACTACCCGTGGTCAGTGCTCGACTCTGTGCTTTAGCCAGTTCCACTTCAATGCCTTTCCGTGTCATTTTATAGAAGTCGGGAATTACGATGGCAGTGTAGCGAGGATCGAGCGTTTTGATTCAGTGACAGAAGCCCGCTACTACGGAAAAGGGCTGCAGATCTTCAGCAATAAACGTCCCCACAGCACTCGTTGTGTTCTTGTGTTTTCTGCCCCGGTAGAATCGGCTTGTTGGAAGGCATCAACGAGAGACAACCGTTTTTAACTGCCTGCTCAGCCGTCCTGCTTCCAGGACGTTGGATATTTACTCAGCAGCGCGTGAACACATGCTGCGTTCAAGTGCTCCTCTCAAGCTCCGACATAGCCAATTCAGAGAGAAATACAAAGCATGCAAACATGAAATTACCTGAAATTTTATTGCAAAACCGAAAGTACCTCAATTTACACGTGCATATTGAACCGTGATTTACATACCCTATATATTATATCAATATTATATTGAGAACCGTGGCATCACTAGTAAATATGCACTTGTGCTTAAAGCTTCTCTATACGACATTCAGAGCGTTAATATAGCATCAAACAACTGCTATTTAAAGATACAGTAGAGTAAAGTCTACCTGAGCAGAGAATTAAGTCATTCTCCCTCTGTGTGTGTTGTTATCCGAGTGTCTCTGTTCTTGCACATATGTCAGTTTATCCGTTTGCTAACACTAGCCATCATAATACTACTGGCCAGAACGCACCAAGCGAAACTGCAGCAGCTAAACTTCTTCAGGCATTGAACTAAAATATTGAACTTTTCATGTGTCAAATGAAGAATGTGCCATTTCTACCTTCAAAAGTGACACGAACACCCTTTAACCTGTCTTCCTCGCTTGAACAGAGAGCATAATTGTGTGATTCTCAGTCGGCTGGCAGACGAGGAAGATACCCGAGTTAGATCTGGCAGTGATTACATCCTCTTTCTGGATTTTCAAAAAAAACAAAAAGGCACAGAGGATGTTAACCGGTGACTAAAAACGAAGCCTGCAGCATCACAGGAACTTTGTGTGATTGATGTTCTCAAGAACACAACGTGTCTCCCCCTCCCCGTCTGTGGAAGCGTATCACGTACCTCTTGCTGGAAAGGAGATGAAATACATCTTTTCTTTTTATTATTTAAAGGCAAGACAGACCCTCCTATGTGGTCCGCGGTGGAAACACAAGAGGCTTATAAGAGCTCCTGCTGTCTTGTGTTCTGCTCCCTTAATGGAAATGACGCTGGAGGTATTAGGTTTATTTATCACAAAGTAAGTGCCTCCATCTGAGGCTGTAGATATCAAGGACTGAGAGTTAATGACTGCTAAAGAAATAAGTCACACATCTTAACAGCTGTAATTACCTGAGTAAGTGCTGTGCATAGAGCAAAGATCCAAAGAGCCACCAGGTTCTCATTAAGCCAGTCCTTTACGCGCTCGTAACAGGGCTGTGGAGACACAAACACACACATGAATGAGCAAACATTAGATGTAAACTCAACATTTAGATGTCTATACGACAGAGTGAGGAAGTCTTCCCCCTCCTGTAAGTGTGGTGGAAAACGCTCTCTGCTTAAGAGACAGCATGCCTTTCTCACTTTGCCTTCTCCGACCTCATATTCTTTGGGAAAACTTTCCAAAATGAAAGCGAGTCCCCCGCTGTACTTTTCTCCCCTTCGGGTGCACAAACAGGAGTAATGTGAATACGGGAGCGGCACGTACACAGCAGGTATCATTTAGACATGAGAATGGGCTGAGATTTTTCATGTCTGGCTCGTGCTTGAATGCATTTTGAAGGCACCTTGGCAAAAAAAAAAAACCCTCTCACCCCGCCTCCCCATTTATTTTTTAGTTTTTTATGTCACAAAGACATTTTAAGCAATAAGTACCTTTTGAAAAAAAATCTCTTTTAAAAAAAATGTCCTTGATTCACACAGTGCTGGAAAGAAATAAAATAATAATTATTAACAGAAGAAATCAAGTGTATGCCCTTCTGATGCAGGGAAGGTGAATAAAAAAAGAGATAAATCGTTGGGAACAGTTGAAAGGTGGTATTACAAGTGATGGGAGTCTTTCTTTGTGTCAAACTGTACATTTTGATTATGTCTGTCACACTACATTAAAAGAAAAAGGTGCTGTCATAACAATCTACACCGCTGCTCTTATTTAATTATTCATTTCTGCAGATGCTGCCTTCGAGAGTGTGTTTTTTTGGGGGTTCTCCCGACATAAAGAAGTCAGAGCCAGAGGAACCAAACTAAATCTACATTTCACTGCTGCTCCAAACAAGGAGGCAAAAAAAACAAAACAAAAACCATTTTTCCTTTAGCACATTCTGTGCCGGATCAATATGGAAAGTCATACAGTCGGACCAATCTTTTTGTTGAGCTTCAGCAGTTATTTATGAAACTGCTGCCCTGCTGCACGCCTCCCGGACCACAGCGCTGCACTCGAAAATAAATAAACTCATATTTTTATAGTTTGATAAGTAAACCTGGACCTGCTAAGCCAGCGCAGGGACTTAACGGTGTTGAACTGGTTTGTGTTGGATTTCTTGTGACTGTTGATTCAGCAGTGTTTTCCCAATCACCCACTGCTTGGCCTCCGCTGCCCCCTAAGATATCTCTATCCTCCTCCTCACTGATAAAATGTTCTGCTCTGTGTAGGAGGCCCGATTGAAAGCTCAGAAAAACCTCCAGTAGGTGTTTAATTGTGCTGAGATTATATTGTGACACCGGCTGTATTAAAAGGTCAAGGATGGACCTCCGTGTTGTTTGGCCATTCCTTTCATAACATCCCTAATGGGTGCTTACTATAATGAGGTTCATATAAGTTCATGAAACGACTTAGTCGGAGTTAGAGGTCATTGTCATAGTGTGGCTTAAAGGATGGGTTCACATTTTTACACAAACCATGCGTGTATCTTCCAAAGTTACAGGCCTTTCAGGTCAAAGTCCACTCTTATGTTTCCCTGGATCGTGTTTCTGTGTTGAGCTGCAATGGAGGGACTTAACCGCAATCGTGGCCACCAGGGGGCGACTCTTCTCTGGTTGTATAGAAGTGTAATGGGAATTTTGGATGTTTGTAATTTATAATCAGAATATTTGTCAGGCCAGACGTCGATCCGCATCTCCTCTTTTGACTGTTATGCTATGACGAAAATGAATGCCTGTTTGTAGATGATATGAACATGAGTGCCACATTGACATAAGGTAATTTCAGGACTATGATGCCTGTGTTCTGTAAATCTTGACCTTGCCTGTACATCTTGTCTTTGTAAGATAGGACATGATCCGTCCTTTGTCCATGGTTCCTCCTCCTTAAAAGGGAGATTGTTGTTAGACTCAGAGTCATTCCTGCTGATTCTGAACCTTTGCATCAGAAGGCAGGGGTGAACAGTACTTTCTTCTGCAGATGAGAATACTTAGTGGAATAAACCTCGGAGAAAAAGCTGATCCTGGTTGTTCATCTTTATTGGGCAGATTCATTTTTCCACAACAGAAGTCTATGAGAAAATGGTCCTACTTCTCTCTGCTGGCCACCAGGGGGCGACTCCTCTCTGGTTGTATAGAAGTCTATGAGAAAATGGTCCTACTTCTCTCTGCTGGCCACCAGGGGGCGACTCCTCTCTGGTTGTATAGAAGTCTATGAGAAAATGGTCCTACTTCTCTCTGCTGGCCACCAGGGGGCGACTCCTCTCTGGTTGTATAGAAGTCTATGAGAAAATGGTCCTACTTCTCTCTGCTGGCCACCAGGGGGCGACTCCTCTCTAGTTGTATAAAAGTCTATGAGAAAATGGTCCTACTTCTCTCTGCTGGCCACCAGGGGGCGACTCCTCTCTGGTTGTATAGAAGTCTATGAGAAAATGGTCCTACTTCTCCCTGCTGGCCACCAGGGGGCGACTCCTCTCTGGTTGTATAGAAGTCTATGAGAAAATGGTCCTACTTCTCTCTGCTGGCCACCAGGGGGCCACTCCTCTCTGGTTGTATAGAAGTCTATGAGAAAATGGTCCTACTTCTCTCTGCTGGCCACCAGGGGGCGACTCCTCTCTGGTTGTATAGAAGTCTATGAGAAAATGGTCCTACTTCTCTCTGCTGGCCACCAGGGGGCGACTCCTCTCTGGTTGTATAGAAGTATGAGAAAATGGTCCTACTTCTCTCTGCTGGCCACCAGGGGGCGACTCCTCTCTGGTTGTATAGAAGTCTATGAGAAAATGGTCCTACTTCTCTCTGCTGGCCACCAGGGGGCGACTCCTCTCTGGTTGTATAGAAGTCTATGAGAAAATGGTCCTACTTCTCTCTGCTGGCCACCAGGGGGCCACTCCTCTCTGGTTGTATAGAAGTCTATGAGAAAATGGTCCTACTTCTCTCTGCTGGCCACCAGGGGGCGACTCCTCTCTGGTTGTATAGAAGTCTATGAGAAAATGGTCCTACTTCTCTCTGCTGGCCACCAGGGGGCGACTCCTCTCTGGTTGTATAGAAGTCTATGAGAAAATGGTCCTACTTCTCTCTTGATGTATTATCTCAGTAAACATTGTAAACATGAGTTTATGGTCTCAATCTCTACTTTCAAGTCCAGTGTTTCCCCTACCATTGTACAGGCCTGGCGGCCCGCCAGGCCAAGGAGACCTGCCGCCAGGCCAAAAAAAAAATCAATATACCAAAAATAAGCCACCTATCAATTCATTCATAAATCAATAATCATTTACATTAGGAGCGCCTCCGCGCAGCACAGCAGACTTGCTCCGCAAGACGCGCGGCCGCAACAATCCTCGCCGCGCGCTCCCGCTACGTTCTTCTTCTTGTCCTTTACGCGCTTGATGTTGCTCTGATGCCGTTCCGCCTCGTCAAACCACCACGATGTCGCTTTCTACTTTGAAAACACGGAACGTTGACACTGTATTTTGATAAGCTGTTGCACTCTTCAGACTCGTGGTGTGAGCGGAACCGGTCCATAGGGTCCATAATATTTATTTTATTACATTACATTATTATTTATTTTTACATAATAAAAATGCCGCTGTGTGTCTCCGTCCAAAACCCGCTGCGCTCGCGCTGCCTGCTCGCACAGATCCGCTCGTGCGCACATGCGCTGATGCAGGTCGAGTGTTGTCGAGAAATATAAGCAGAGACGGCGCTCCTTAAAAACAACATCACGCCATGTGTGTGTAGTATTAGGACGTGATGACGTATGTACAACCGGCCAAAGCCCGTTTGCCCCCCCTCCCCGGGGGGGAGGATTGTTTTTGATAAGATGTGGAACTTTTAGTTAACTGCTGTTGAGTAAACCTATAACTTATATTTTACTTGATAAAATAAGACAATATATGCACTCATATGTCGTGTTTTACAGTATCTGTAGCTATTAATGTGATGCTCATCATTTTCCAGCCATATTTTTCTGGACCCTGATCATTTCCATCAACCAGCACCTTAATAAGTCACTCTCTCCTTGTGATCTTGAATACACTCTGGTTGAACAAAAATGTTGAATGCAAATATAATAATTGCAGAATTGCAGACTGCTGTGCCACCTGACTTAATCCAACTGCACCAATACACCATCCCACACGTCTCGTCTGTTTAGGGTTTTTTCGGTGGGTACCACCGGGCCTGAAAAAAATTCTAGGGGAAACACTGAAGTCTTCTTCAATCCAGCATGATGTTCATTTAGTACATTATGGTCCATTTAGAGTCCACCAGACCAGAAAGCAGGGGATGCTTTAGGGGGCGGGGCTTACCTGCTGATTGACAGGTTGTTACGGTCGCTGTCGATGCACTTTGCGACTAGCAATTTGAGATTACCGTTTGTAACCCGTGTGAAACCTTAAATCAACGTTGACTTATTAAAATGTACGTCCATAGATTATATAATGTAATGCAGTAATTTATGCTGAACCATGATGTTTTCAATTTCCAACGTTACATGTTTAAAACGCATCCCCCCTTTATTTTAACCAGAAGGATCATGTGATCGGTCGTGTTCGTGCTTGTGTGTGAGTGAGTGTGCATCTCTGTGACTGTCCGTGGCTAATCTCAGATCCTGCCAACTGAATAATATTTTGGCCAGTTATGGCTCAAGGACCTCTCGTACACTTCCACACCTTTTTTATTGCCTGTTTTATTCTGCCGGCTGACTCCTCTCTCTACTCTCTGCCTCCAGACACAGTGGGGGACAAACAGTTTACGCATGTTTATCGT
This sequence comes from Eutrigla gurnardus, assembly GCF_963514095.1. Lineage (NCBI taxonomy): Eukaryota > Metazoa > Chordata > Actinopteri > Perciformes > Triglidae > Eutrigla > Eutrigla gurnardus. The sequence continues at coordinate 32,636,764 of NC_139915.1, forward strand.
TTTGTACAGTGTGTGTGGCTAACCGCTAAAAGCTAACGGAACCACCACCACACATGCTGCTGAGTTAATCGCCGCCACTCAACCGCTGCTATGTGGGCAGACGTCTTAGTGAGCTTAATTTTGTTTTTGGCAAGATTGTATGAAATGTCTTATACGCCTGCGTACATCAGCGCTTGTTTTGGAGTTTGATTCAAGCGTTTTCCGACACCTTCCAGCCCGTTGGTGTCGAGGCGGCCGCGGTGGTTGCAGACACACCTGGAGGAGATCTCCAGTGAGTGCACCTTTCTAGTTAATAATGCAGTTCAGTTGCATCGGGACGTAATTCATGGGAGACAAGGTCACAATCTGCCGAAGAAGCCCCACATTATCTCCAGTTCACGTTTAGAAATAATGTATTTTTGGAAGGAATGAGGGCCGTGGAGTTTGTCTTGCTCGACTAACATTAGAAGTGCATTAGGACTGACACTATGTCTGCCTCAGTTGTTTTCATTTTACTCAGTCCGCCCGGGGGGGCTCGGTCTCCAGACTCTCCAGTCCATGCATTTCTGAGGAACTTTCCCAAACTTGCCATTGCCCATCCATTCACCATGTCCCCTCAGAGTTTTCTCCTGTCCCAGACTTTCTCATACACCTCCTCATTCCCCTCTAAGCACAGCTCTTTAAACCAGCCCATCGCCACCTGCTCCTTGCCTTTTTATTTCATGCTTCCTGCCTTGCTTTTCCAGGCATCTGAACCTGAACCCTGCAACCTATGCATGTGGATCCTGCACCTGCCATTCACCTCGAATAACCCACTGAGTTGTCACTGTAGAGTATCCTTTGATTTTGATCCCAGTGTTTAGTGTTTAATTCGTCAGTGGAGTCTCTGGGGGGACCGTATTTGCATTTTCTATAATATAATTTTTCAGGTAATTACAGTCTCAATGTTTCCATCCACAACCAACAGACCCACGTACAGAGCAAACCTTGGGGAAACATACAGTGTGTTTGTGTGTGAGAAGGTCTTTGTAGGAAATATCTCTTATACAGTTCCTGAGTTTACGAACAGCCGACTGCAGATTGTGAGAACCACGAAGAATCTAAAGCCGGTACCAAGGATCATCATGTTTTATTCCACCTCTATTCCCTGAAAAAGTTATGTGAGATTTATGTCGGTAAGAAGACACACTGGTACATCTGCTTTCAGACTTTTCAACAATGTGTGTCCTTGGATTGCATCACAGCTTCTCTTTGTCACGTGGAGCTCTATAATGAAATGTCTGGATTATGATTGGATTTTTCAAATATAGGAGCAAAGATTATGTTCCTGATATACTGTGTACACTGCAGAAATGCATGTAAATAAACACATAGCGGGGTCTGCAGGTTTTACTGACCGAGAGACCGACAGTGACTGAATCTTTTATGCAGGGCGAACATTAATCAAAATACAAAATTAATGTGTCTTTCACGTCAGAAGGTTCAGAGGCCGACACAAGCCAATAAGCTTCCACCTGAAGGATGTAAATATTGCATAATTCTTAAAAACCCAATGATTTGTGGTTTCAGGAAAAGTAATAGTCATTTTTAAAAGGTTACGCCATTTGTTTTTAAAAATGGAGAAACAGCTGCGGTTCGGCCACAGCTTGGCCTTTCCACTGTGGAGCGGGGAAATTGAATTGAGTCACGAACAATTGAGCTAAAGGTTTTCACTTTGAGTCACGCCGTCTGCTTCCAAGTCTGCACCTGTGACCACGACGGCGTTGTGTTCAAGAACTGATCCGTGCAAGCGGAAACCAAAGCTTTACTGAAGATTTACGAAACCGAAGAATGAGTCTGACTTCAAAACGTTTAATCATAAAAATTAACAAAATGTACAGCGCTGTCAGCGCAGGTTTAGTCATTATTGTATTGAACTGCAAAGTGAGAATTTCACCACAAGGTTCATTTAATAGCAGACTTTGACTTCTCGTCATACCAAAGACTGCACATAAATATTTACGACATTACCGCCTCCCCAAAATTTTAGATGAAACAAATCAGTCGCCCCCTGGTGGCTCTCTGCAGTAATAATTTTAGCTGATGGGAAAAACGAACATATTTCTTTCTTTTTTTAATGTTTTTATGTGAATGTACCTTTACATTTGTAAATGTCATGGCTAACTAAAGTAACTCGCTGATACATAGATAACATTAGCTAACTAAAAGATAACTAACGTGTTAGCTATTATTTCTTCGTTGTCTCAACATTTTAAACATTTACACGTCTGCCTGTTTATGAAGACCATGTTATCCGGTAGAAAGTCCCAGAACAGCTAGTAAAGAGACCTTGTGGTAAGACTGAAGACTGATATTGAAGTAGACATTTTCTTTTTGAAACCTGGTCTTAAAAACGAAATTGAAATCATCTTGACAGTGTATGACATTTTAAAAGAGATGCGTGAGACGCTTAATCTGGAGCTTTATAAACTGTGACTGTTTCCACAGGCGGCATCTGGCAGCTTGAAGTGTTTTTTTTATTATTTATTTTTTTTAAACGGGTCCATTTACCATTTTGTTGCATCGACTCTCAGCAGCGTCTGATGCTGCAGTGAAATCGTTGTCATTACTGGTCATCATCTTCACTCCTCATGATGTACAGAGTGCTGCAGCACTGCTGGGTGACACGAGTAGTCTCTGTAATGGCCCCTCAGCGCCTTAATGATCGCAATGTCTCGGCTTCAAAACTAACTTTTCACTTTCCCGTCATCACTTTTCCCATCCTTTACTTGTGATAGTTTTGTTTCTATCTTTCATGCTGATCCTCCAAATAGAGAAGAATTATGAATCGGCTTTTGTGTTGGTTTGCTGCGTTTGTAATATTAGTCAACTGAATTACATAAGAATTTTATATTTAAACAAGCAAAGATGTTGTTTCTTGCTTGTATAGCTATAGACTTTTAATGTGACTCTGGGTTAAATATTTTATTTACCTCCTGGTGAAATTCATGTGGATGTCCATTTAGCTTTAATGGTAAATGTAGTATATTTAAGCAATACATTCCTCAGTGTGTGTTGTATCTTCTTGCATGGCCGATGAAGCTGCAACTCAACCTGTTCACGCACAACTTTATTGATCAATGTCTTATTTTGCAATGCAAAAGCTCACAAAAACCAACCTTTTCCTCACCCCTTTTTCTTTTGCAGTTTATTATTCACGTTCTGTGTGTAAGTATTCATAAAAAAAACAACCATATGTAAAAATATATTGATGGGTGAATTAATTTCACAAAGGAAAAAAAAAACAAAGGCATTTTCAGGTTTGAGAATGAATCTCCCACAGAGTGAGAACCTTTTGGATGAATCTGATGGAAACCAGTCAGAGACACCTAGCGTATGCTCCTGCGTGAGAAGAGTGTGGTCTGCCATGTCCGAGGAGGACGATAAAAAAAAAAGAAAAACGAGAGGAAGCTCGCAATTTGGTGCATCAGCTGCCAAGAGGGGATCATTAGTCAAGAGGGCTGATTCTGTCCGATAGAGCGTGGTCTCTGACAGCAGACTGAAATATTCAAAGGCGGTGTCCTGAAGCGGGGAAAGACAGCAGCAGTTCAATAAAGCATGACCTCTCTTAAGACCTCGGGGGAAAAACATGACTTTGACTTACAAGTCTGCGGTTGTTCCAGGACTGAGATTTGCCTTTTTATAAGTGAACGAAAACAGCCAGTTGCCATCTTTACTAGCTCTAATGCCATTTAACGAGCGAGCGACTGCTGGGTCTAATTGCGTTAACGAGAAGTTTATGGGACGAGTGGCGAGAGGACAGGTGGTTGCTTTCATGCGATGCACAATCCGATACTGTAGTTAAAGATGCAGCCCGGTTTGCCGGGTCACAACAAGGTCACCAGCTCTTAAAACATGTGTAATCTATACCAGCTGTCTCTGCACATTATCTCAATCACCTCTCAGATTAATACATTTGCATGTTTTCCTAATGTAGCCATATCACCCTATGTGTTAAATATTTATTAAGGCAAAATTATGACTGCACATCGGGCGTTAACAGTCATGCTCACACTCGTACACATGCAGCCCCTCTTGGCAGACTTTCCACATGACACTAATGAATATAAACTCAAGTGGCAGCCCCTTTTTTCCCCCCCTCGTCTGGTTTGGCACCGGCACAGACGCATCAATTATTGGTTCCAACCTGGTCGGGGATGAAGAGTCTGTGTGGCACTTCACAGATGTGGAGCGATGCAGACCACTAAACCTCAGCTGTTAATAGGTTTTTATGTGGAGTATTTCATGACATAAAACAATGTCATTTTGTTGAGTGGTTGCTTTCCTCATAATTAACACCTCTGCACAGTCAAGTCCTGGACAAACATGATGAAATCACTATCAGTAATAATAAATCTCAACATATCCTGCTGTTTACTTGCTGCACAGCTAGGATCCCAAAAAAATAGGCTTAGTTGTTTTTCTGGGCTTTTTTTGACCATTTGTGAGCCAAGTTGTTTCATCAACAGATAGTTGAATTTAAAAAATCTACTTCAGAGGTAAAGAAAAGCAGCAATATAAAGTCTAAAATAATTATGGTCCCGGAATGATTTGGGATTAAGAATCACCATTGGATATTACAAATTTGCATTTAAATTAAATGTGACCGCCCCACTGAGCGAAATGTATCTTCTCGTCTTTGTTTTTCTCTTGCACACCGGGCTTGCAACTAAAAAACACATCTCTATTACACACTCAGCGTGGTTTAAAGTGTGAGCGTGGATCGACATGCCGTCCCTGAGCGATCCAAGCGGTAGAAGGCTACGTAGAGCTCATTAATTGAAGCTTGTTGGTGTGAGAATGTGTTGACGGCTCAGGTAGACGGTCTCTCTAAGAGCAGAGTGAATATGATCTGTGGGTTGTAGTTTTCGGACCCTCCTCCCTGGCTCATACAATTAGGGCAAAGAGCTGTGTCCGCCATTTTTGTAGTATAGAAGTGGACTTAGTCGTGATGTCACCCATTGATTAATGGACTATGATTTTGAAGTGGCGAGTTCGTCATTTTGGTTGTTACCATCTTGGACTTTTTTAGACCAGTGATCGGAAGTGACCATATTTGGACTGTTGAGGAGCGACGGGTGGATCTCATGAACAGAACACCCAGAGCAGCAACCTTACTGGATCTGGATCCATCTGGATCTGGTGTGAAGCCGTTAACAACATTTTCTTAGTGATTCAAGGTCAACTTTACAGCTAAGTCTTAAAGTCATCTTAGTAGCTAACTAGCATTGGTAGCGTGGTAGCGACCTGTCAATCAGCAGGTAACCCCACCCCCTAAAGCATCCTCTGCTTTCTGGTCTGGTGGACTCTAAATGTACCTGTCAATCAGCAGGTAAGCCACGCCCCCTAAAGCACCCCCTGCTTTCTGGTCTGATGGACTCTAAATGGACCATAATGTACTAAATGAACATCATGCTGGATTGAAGAAGTCTTGAAACTAGAGATTGAGACCATAAACTCATGTTTACAATGTTTACCGAGGTAATAAATCAAGGGAGGAGTCGCCCCCTGATAGCCAGCAGAGAAAATGCAAGTTGAAGGCACATCCAGTTGGTTAGAAGGGATGATTGATTACCTTTGTATGAGTCGACACAATGAAATGAAAATCCTACCCAATGTCGATTATCATCTCTTATAAAACTTTAAATACTGAGTTTTTCATCTCACAGCAACATGCTCCACAGGCCCACTGTGCCTAGTTACGGTTGCTAAGATATGATTCCATGACTGGGAAGGGGCTTTAGCAAACAGTGAGTATATAATAAGTGCCTTTCTTCTCATGAACTTACCGCTGTCCACCACGTTCCTGGGTTGTCCAGGCCACAGTTGTCGCTGTACTCCAGGCAGCAGGAGTCCGGCACCCGGGTGGCATTGTAGACCTCGAACCAGTCCGTGTGGTTGGTTACTCCACAGCAACGGAACTGTGTCAAAGAGAGACCACGAGTCAAGAGTCTGGGCTTTTATATAAAATCCTAATGCCTGATAAAAAAATAAACATCCTCTGCTAATAGAAAGTAAAATTATTTACCTGCTGAGAATAAGGGGGCAAAATAATAAGTGTGCTGGGCGTAGAAAACCCTTAATCTTCCTGAACCCTGTTCCTTCCTGCACATCTCATTTGTCTCAAAAGCCTCAAATCATTTTCTAACTCACCAGCTTCTTTTTTTTATTTATTTTTTTTAATCAATATCCTCCCCCCTGTGTGATTGGTATGAATTTCTGATACGATGGCTTTCCACCACATTTCAATTCATCAGTGTACTTCTTGAAAAGATAAAGTTCCCCTGGTGTTTTTTGTTCATTCGGTAGCCTTTATTATCGAGCCGCCTGCCACGCCGCTCCCTGCACGGAATCTGGGATTGTGTGTTAATTTAAAACCGGCTCGCCCGCTTAAACAATGGACGATGTTTGCAATCTATCATGAAGTACAGAACAATTCTGGAAAAACTCGAAAGACTGCACAGTTTTAATATTCAAATGTTTTCAACCTTGAACAACATGCAGCGTTCCTCATTGTGGAGTCTTTCTACTTCTTCTATTCATGTATGTAGATTCTTTTCTTATCTATAAGCAGTCATTAATAATATTTCGGGCGAACTTTGCTGCAAGGACATCTGCTGTATTATTTATTCAGTGACTCAGCATGCTTGGGAGGGCGAACCGCGACAGAATCAGGGCTTTTTATGTACTTTATGCTGTTTCATATACATTTAAAAAGAAAAAAAAATGTGCATGCATGCTTGCACGCATGCATTTGAACCAGGCTGATTCTCCTCATGCTATCATCCTGTTGTACCTCTGCACACTAACACCCACATGTTGCAGGCATTTGCATATATTATTTGCATAGCAATACATTTCTCTGTCATTATTTATGCCTTTTTAGTTCCTACACACGCACGCATAATATGCCTTGCAGACACTAGACACATGCGTGCACCACGGCCCAACATTCAGCGTTTACTGCTAATGGAACAAAACTACGAGCCATAACAGCAGATCTGCGACGTGGAAAACGTCCAAAGAGCCCCAAGTCTCCGATCTATCATTTGATGTTTCCCCAAAGGCGTTCGTTCACCAGCGGCGGCATCCGTCCTCTGCAAACCCTTAATTCCAAATCTCTGTTTCTCACATTATGTTGTGTATTCTTTGCAGAGGAATTTAAGCAAATATAAATAAATAATGTGGAGGGAGAAGCACATCAAAGCGGGAGCTGGAAACAAAGATTACCTCTGAGAGTCTGTGATGTTTGCATTAATCTATTTGACAGCATTTTACCACAGCATTTAAACTATAAAGCTTCGAGTGTTTGTTACAGTGAGTTGAGACGTTTTCACTGGTGCCATTTTTTTTTAGATTGCCATTATCATTATTATTATTATTATTTTACCACCAGCCCTCTTGTAAATGTCCAAATCCCTTTAACAGGAAGGATTGCAGTATTTTATTCAAATTCTACACAAAATGTAAAAATGTAAAATCAAATGGCCCCTTCAATATTTGACTACTTCCCTTTTCATTTTAATGTTAATGGTGACACACTGCCAAACAGCAAACGTGCCGCAGTGAAAAATGCAGTGGAAACGTCGTCTCTCAGCTTGTGACGAGGCATATTTTGACTCTACTTGCTAAATGGCGCCGAATAAACTAAAAATGAATGTCGTCTGAGTCACACCACAGAAACGTGTATTATGAATCACCCGTACAAATCTGAATGGTTTAACTCAAGACTATCACCCAGAAGATCGGGGTTCAAGTCTCATGAAAAGTTTATTCATGCACTTAGACTTATTATTTTATGTTTTCAGTTGCATGCAGGCATTAAAAATACAGAAAAATGGCCTTCTGACACCTGGGTGCTAATAGCATCTGCCTTAAAAAAAGGTGTAAGGCACTTCGCGTTGACTTCCCTTTTCAGAGCCAGAGGTTGCAGCCTGGTTGCTATGCTACCACTGATGCTATGCAGGGGTTATATTGAGTGTAGCTACAGTGTGTCATCGAACCATAATTTCAGCTCTGGACAGATGGATTTCTAACAACTACAATGTGTTTAGAAACAAATCTCAGACTTTAATTTCTAATGTGCTGCTATGTTCATAACAGAATGTTACTTAAAGCATCAGTTCCTCACTATACTGTGACTGAGAGGAAGACAAAAAGTCCTGAAACTTCTGGGCTTTGTGTCATAAATCTCTCCTCCCCCCCTCCAGTGATCACAAGTCTTACATCAGTTTGTACTATCATCCAGGCGTTAGTCAGGCCCACGTTGCCCTCTGTGCCGAAGAGCTGCAGGCCTTTCTTCAGATCCCTCTGGGCGTAGTGATCAATCTGAGAAGACAGCAAAGAGGTTGTGTCAGTCAAGATAATAGAACAAATCACATTTATCAGTCCCTCTTGGGTTTTGAGCTTTTTTTTTTAAATGGGATTGTTGCAGAATGAAATGCCCGGGGGGGAAAAGTGATGCATGTTACGTTGTTTTGCAATGAAATATCAGAAGTGAGTGAAAATTGTTGTATAAGTCATTAAAAATCAAAGGCAATTTGTTCCACTGAGAATAAAACTGCACTTCCTAGTGTTGTAAATAACCAAACTAAAAAGACTAAAAAAATCTAACAAACTATCCTTTATTTGTACATGAAGAAGTGCACCGGGGGGTTATTCTACAAAGCAGCAAACTCTTTTTGGAGTTCCCCTCTACCTCAGTGATGTGCTTGTGATGCACATTTTGAGACACTATTCTTTATCACATACAACAACACACTCTGGTCACTACATTCAAATATATAAAGAAATGATAATTGATAGAAATGTAATGTTGGTCAAGCTGAACAAGGAACAACTCAACAACAACCGTATTGTTACAACAAGCATCAGCCGCGTGATCCAGATCAGACTGGAGACAGATGGCTCAATAGTACCTGTTATCTTCCCTGTTTTTAGACGGAAAACTCAAGTTTTTTATTGTCGTATTTACTGGAAATGAAATAGAATAAAGCCAACAGCAAGAAGGAAACTTCCATGCGATCCCCAACCTGCCGGCTACCACCTTATTCAGGACATTTGAGGAAAAGTTGTGGAGATTGGACACATTTGCAAGCTTGTGCTTAATTCACAGGGATTGGTTGAATTTGCCTTTGTTAATTGTTGTGGTTGCAATATCGGGACTACTTTCTCCCTTTGAGTGAGGTGAAATTCTGGACGCCTTCCTTTTAAGCATCAACCGTTTGCAGCAACTTATTTACTTTTTCCAAGCGACTTCAACATTCCCAACATATCTTTTGGTTATCTGGCTTAACTAATCCCTAAAGGTGTTTTCAGTTTGATCCTCCACACCGGCAATGTTTAATCAAACTTGGCTGAAATAACCACTCTTGCTGCTTTGTACATATTGTGGAATTCCAGGGTCGGTGTTTGCAGGACCGATCACAAACATGCACAAGTCGACTATTTTACAAGCCTTTGAGCAAACTTTAATCTTAGACAAATAGGAAGAACACATAATCCAGGTTTAAGAGCAACACCGTTTAAACTGCCAAATGCAAAAAGGACAGCTGGTAATAAATTACCGGCTGTGTAAACGTGTTGATTAATTGGCTACCCTGCCCCGACTAGAACACCCCGATGTCATTACATTTGTGTGTTGTATTAAATGAATGTGGCGCTTGGATGTAGAAGATCCCTTTTTTCCATCCTGTTCCTGCAGAATGTATATTATGACTTAAATTGCTGGGTCTGTAGCTGAAAGAACAAAATACAATATTTGTATTGATCCCGCGAGTGGGCGTAGGATGATATGAAAATGTCACGTCACAGTTATCCTGGCCAAAATAATTGTGATTCGCGATATTATCCCGATAATTATCAAAAAAACTCTTGCTCTAATCTCTATTTTTAACTTCTGTACAATGAAAGCAAACGGATATTTTAATGTAGTTAGCCTCCATTTACTTCTGTCCAGACTTTCCTCTGTTCTTTGATGTTTATCGTTGAGGTCTTTGAGAAAAATATAGCTTTTCTTCGAGAGCTCAGTGTGGTAAACAAATAAAACAAATGGTTATTTTGTGGCTGAAGCATTTCTTTGACTTGCGTTTGACCGAAGCGACGGGCTGCAGGACGGCAGGATGCCGAGCCGCTGTGCAGCAGATCCGCGTGGGTTTGATTTAGAAGCTTCGCTTGAACCTAAACAAACAAGATAAAGCATTTAACAAAAATCTGCTTTTGTATCATAGAAAACAAACCGTAGGTGTGAACACGGTCACACAGATAAACAGGCTTAACGCACCAAAGCTTTGCAGTTGCTCAATCTAAAATACATACATTAATTTAGAATCAACACAACGATCAGATTGAGCATGCTAGATTCAAAAGGCAAACACCAACTCCACACACAAGCTGCTCAGCCTTGTTTACACATTCTAGCTGGTCAATCCCATCAGACATCAGTTGTATTGATCTCCCCTGACCTTGCTCTCTCCGACACTCTACACCTCTCCCCAACGCCTCGTCTGAACATTTGTCTTTCAACGCTCATTGAAAGTGGCCTTCGTTCTGCCGAGCAACACTTTAGCGTTGAATCTTGGCTGCTGCGTACATTCAGAGGTGATCCTTGACGGAACAAGAGAGCTGTTATGTGACCAAGCCTCACTGTCACACATCAGTCATTTAGGCACAATCACAATTTGCTGGACTTGCTTTATTTAATTAAAGTCCACCGCAAGGGCCTGACGTGCACCTCCCAAAAATCCTAGACGCACGTCGAGGTGACGCAACACCAACGCAGCGGCATTGGCTGTGATTGATCCGCTAACTACATCCGCTGGAGACCACTATCCGGTTTCCTGTCATAAACACCGCCATTTAAACTTTTAATACTTTTATTGTTTGCACCTTGTTTTATTGTTTGCACCTTGTCGCTTTTGCACAAAGACGATACGTCAAGAGTCTCGGTCGGTCGGTCAGTCTTTACAAAAAACATAGCGCCCTTTACCGGTGTGGCATTGAATTGCATTTCGACACGTAAACCCAACGCAGAACCATTACGGTCTCCAAGCAACTGCGTGGCCGTTGCGTGATCAGTACGCGGAAGCATAACCAAGGCTTTCTTCAATTTTAAGCATATTTTCACCCTAATACCTTTTTATACTTTTATTTATGTAAGATTTTTGAATGCAGGATGTTTAACTTGTACCCAGGAAGGATTCAGGCAAAGTCAAGAGTCTATTAAGTGAGTTGGTAGCTCACCTGAGGCCAGCCTTACTTTGGTGTTTGATCAGGTAGAATCTATTAAAAGTATGTTCAAAAGCAAGACGTTAATGCTGAAACTGTAGAACCATAAATCCTTTTTATTTTCCACACAGTATTAAATGGAAGATTTGTTAAATAAGAGAACTTCTTTATAATATAGATTTTCCAGTCACCCACATGGGATTGTGTTCCAGTCTAGCAAGGTGTATTATGCATATTTTGTCAAATTGTCTTGTAAAGTAAAGTTCCTTTTGTGTGTTAAAGTCTTGTTTCTCTAAGCTTTTAATCCAAGACGCTACTAGAGGAGCCAGCCACTGTTTTCTTTCTCTCCAGACGTATTACTTTAGTGCGCCTTTAATCCATTTCAGGGGCCAGTTTCTGTTTGTTTTCTCGTGGAGCTCTCAGCTGTATTAAAGTGGTGATCCTGTTGTGTTTTATCGTGTGGTTCGAGCCCCCTTAGCTCGGTGTGAGTTTGTACATTTCAGTGTCGTAGATCAGTTTTGAATCGGTTCAGATGTATTTGTGCGTCGTCATAATTTGCCTTCATTTATTGTGCCAATTTTCTATTTTTACTCGTAATCCATAAACCCACATTATTTCCCTTTTGCCTTATCATTTATTGAAAAGGTTGTATGTGTTAACTGAAGAGTCCCTCTATTGTTATGGGATGCTTTTTACACCTTTTATTAAAGCTTCCTTGCTTGAATGGAGAGTCTTTTATTTAATGCCTTAATAAAATCTATCTATTTGGTAAAGCCTTCTGTTGCTCCAGTTTATTCTGGGTCTTGTGCATCGAGTGTTGCCAGGTCATGTTTGTAGGGATATGGATATGGAGGATATGCTGTGTTATTGCTGCTTACTTCTGAGTAGTTGGTCCACCACTGTGTAAAACAGAAAGGGGCTCACAAGATAGAGAACAAAAAAACGCACAAAAGGCGACTGAGAGGAACGTATGAAGACGTGAAACCATTCTGTCCCTCACTTGTCTCGCCTGAAAACTGTCGGTTGTCTTTTTTGTTGTTTTTGTCGTTCCCGTGAATGTGATTTAACAACAGAACATGTTTAATGCAACAAACATCCTTGACAGTTTCACTCAAAACAACAAATGTGTGATATTATACTGGGTAAAACTGCCAGGCACCATTTCATGTCAGATCCCTCAATGCCCCCAGAACAATCTTCTTTTTGAAAGTAAATAAAGAAAAGAGGCGTTCTGACTGAGATGGAGATGGATATTGGACATGACAAAGAAATGTTCCCCACTGTTAGCCTACTTTTATATATTTTCTACAATGCCATTTGGGAAACAATCACACATCGTGAACCTTTGAGCAGTTGTTTGTACTTGGTCTGTAGCTGTTGCCATGGGAAACAACCATAGCATATACAAGAAGTGGAATGTAGTCATCGTGACATTACCCATTGCTTTGTGGACTACAGTTTTGCAGCCATCTTGGAACAGAAGTGCTAATTTTGGTATATTGAGTGTGAAATTGACAGAATACATGTCGAAAATGGAGTCCTGTGTGACAATATTTAAAAATCAAATTGGGTTTTATTTTTTAGCCTCGAGACTGAAGCATTAAATGAATGTGCTGATAAACCAAGGAGCTAAAAGAGACTGAAAAGAAGTTTGGTTATTTCACTCGGATGAAAAAGATGACGCATTAGGGTCTGTAAACATTGTAAAAAAACAAAATAATAATTATTTGGATGCCTCGAGGAGACGGAGATGAAAGAGAATTCCCAAATAACAAGACAAATGACACAGATTGTAATTTCTTGCAACAACAGAGAGCCGTTGATGTGATTCGTGCACCGACCGGCGCTGTAAGCTACTTCGTGGCATCACAACTTTGGCACAAGGCAACATGTGAGCTTTCTGATGTAAGAATCTAGCACAAGGAGCCCTTATCTCCCATTTCAATGGACTTGATAAATCTTCAGAAGTCACCCGTGTAAAAAGATTTTTTTTTTCCCATTCAAAACTAAGTAGGTCATTAGCAAAGAGTGACTCCTGTGAAAGTGCGGCGAGGCAGACAGCGCCGAAGCCACGGTTGCACTCTTAGCTCAGTATTGATGTTGTCCTCAGGACTTCAGTCGCCCTTTAACTACACCAGGCGAGTCAAAGACGAGGCCATCAATTATTTATATGGCGGGGGATACAAGGAGACATGAGAGATGTATATGGAGGGGAACGACAGAGAAATGTGGATTTTAAAAAAGGAGATGAGAGCTGGGTGCGGGGGGAAAGGGAACGTAAAGGGGGGGAAGAGGTAGAGGATGAGCCACGAGACGATGAAAGGCGCAATATTTAAAGCAAATACACCGTGGGGCAGATGAAGTGGTTATATGACTCATGAACTCTGGATAATACAGTATAGCGAGCAGGGAACGGGAGCTCTCCCATCTGTGACAGCCCAAGAGAAAGGAGATTATGTCTGAAAGAAACACAAAGAGATTTGAGACGGAGGGGAAATAATGAGGGGAGAAATGGCTCAATTTACTTGCTAGCTCGAAACAGTGGGCATCCATTACCTGTGTCATAAATGTAAGAAGGGGAAGACAGGAGATGCAGTAAAGCAGGAGAAAGATCTGTGATCATGTTCCCCTGCTGACGTCCCGCAGACACATTACTTCACTCTCAGACGCCAAGCTGCATCAAACGTGCCCTATTTCATCCTCCTACAATGACTCTTAAACAAAAAAGGAACATTCCTTTACATTATTGATTCATAACTTAAATTCATTGCAGCGCCGCTGGTGGCTTTGTACCTGGGGATCAGACCGAGTCGGGCCTAAATGTATGATTTAAAAAAAAAGTCATGTTTCAGTCGTTCCAAATTTCGTCCCTGAATGTACCTTATCGTCCCACTGGGCTTCTGCCTTCCTCACCTATGGGGTTGCTGGCTGTTCGGCAAGGCGAATACTTTTCATTTCATCCTTCCCGGACTGAATTTGGACCAAAGTCGAGGCTTTTCAAGGGCGTTTTTTGACTGCAGACTTACAACACCCAGGCCTGACTTGCATGTGCTTTATTTCCTCCCGACTTAACTCTTCAGAAGTAGTGCACTGCATGTTGAAGAAGGAGTTATGGGGGAGAGCCACCCTACTGGAGAAACCACACATGTGCCTCAGGACAGATCGGTCAATAACTGTGAACTCCTCTGAAGCCAGAAACCCAAGGACCATCCCTCAAGTTATCGAAGCGGGGATGTGAAATCCAGCAAACCCCCCACTCCGATAATGGATTTGTGACTGCAAAGTCACAAATTCAAAGCTTCTTTCTCTGAATTGTAATTGTTTCCTGGGGGCGCGAGGGAAGTATCATATGTGAATAATTTAAATTGCTTGGCATTCTCCCTTTAAATGACTAATCGGAGTCCTTTAGCTGGGGCAAATCAATTAAAATCCCAGCTCAGGCAAATCAATTACAATTTCCATCCTCTTGTTTCTAATCAGTTCCTGATGAACACTCTGCAAACCATGTGAGCAGACGATCAATGGCAACAACCCGGCGGGGGTGAACTGGCAGAATATAAGATACGATAACAATAACCAAGATTTTGACAATAACACAAGGTCGAGGCTCGTAATCAGGGACTCAACAGAAACCTCCAACGCAAAAAGTGCTTCTGGTCCTGTTGTTTTCATGCTGATGCTCCCCAAAAAGAGAGGAAGTCCGAATGTTTTGATGTGAAGCCTCTTTAAAGCTTTTGCCTGCAGCTATTGACAACAGGTGCATTTTCCTGAAGCCGGCATCTGAAGCCTTGAGACTGTCCTCACCTGTTTTTTTTTTTTTTAAATGACAGTGTTTCGATTCTTTTTCGGATGTTTTAGCACTTTTTATCATCAGCTTTTTTCCGTGTCTGTGGTTTGGTCAAATCACTCACGTTAAAAGGATTATTGTCAACCCTGTCTCCTAAAAAACACACTCCCGGACAATGAAACTGCACTCCCAATTACTTTTCGAGGGAAAGTTTTCCCCCCAGATTGAACAGTTACAGTTTAACAAGTTTGAATTATGCGATCAACACTTACATTATAACGTGTATACCGTAAATCCTCTAATACTGGCCTGTATTCTATTACCGGCCGGTCTCGAACATTGGCCGGTCTCGCTGTCGGCTGAGGTAAATAACGGCCGGTCTCTAATGGAGGCCGGGGGAAGTGACCACAGACAGCGTTATTTCCACGCTTCCCATTCATTGTCAGCCGTGCAATGACTTCGCGTCTCGGAGATTTTGGCTGAAGCTATATTAGAGGATTTACGGTATGTAAGAAGCCCTGCAATGCATGGTGCGCCGCCGCCTCCCGCAAGCTCTCGAAAATCTTTTAAACTGACCCTTGTCGATCTAAAATAAAGACAGATTCAGCAACTGCATAGCTAATTTCTCGCATAAAATAAACTATTGAAGTAAAATAAGAGAGAGTAAATAAAGGCCTATATTAGAGGATTTACGGTATATCACTTTTCCCTTTCTTGTGTAAAGAAGTTCATTCTGAAAAAAATCCTTGCAAGTACATTTTTCGCGACAGTGACGCTGAAAGGTGCTGTGAGCACACTGACTTCACATTCACCTCTGTAAATAGAAATCCGTTTTTCTGGAAAACACTTTTACATTACTTACTTTACTGACATTTTTTCATTGAGAGGACCGGATTGGATCATTTGGCGGGGCCTATTGTGGCCCTAGGGCCGTCTGTTTGACACCCCCCCCCTTGAGTAGTGGGAAGTCATGATAAAAAGATAATGACTTCCACCGAGGGACTGTAGACCCGGAGGCTTCAGGTGGATGTTGGAGTGGAGGCTTTGACAGCTGTCTGCAGCCGGAGCAGCGAAGAACAGCAGAGATTTCAGGTGGGCGGTGAGGCAGCGGCGGCCACGGCAGCCAAAGAGTGAGGTGGAGTGCACGGTGATTCGGATTCATGCACACTGCAGTGGGAGGCACATGTCATCAGAGTGGTTTTTATTCATCCGTCTCATTGTTCAGAAGTAAAAAGTTAGGAATAAGAATTAATTTGTACATTTGCAAACTACGGTTAGCAGCTGTTGTCTCTTTGGCTGATCGGCTGGCTTGATGAATTTTCACCTCACATTACTAATTTGTGAAAATACAGGCTATCTAGAGTGACATCACCATGAGCTAAAGCTAAGGCTGTGATAGGTGATCGGTTAGATACACGGAGCCAAAACTATTTAGCATAATAATGGGGGGGAAAACTCTTAACTCACTAAAACGGTCCTTTAAAATAACCTAGAGGAGGCGTAGAAGATGGAGCTGTGAGAGGTCAGACACAGAGGGGGAGCTAGGTGTTCATCTGGGTTTCACCTACACCTGGGGTAGGGGTCTGGATTATGGTTGATCCTTTTTTAACACCGCTGCTTTGCCCCTTGATGAACCTTAATATTCTTTGGATGAAACGGTTCTTAATGGAACTTTTACTCTCAGAAAGAAACCCTTAAAAAACCCTCATCCGGGTCTCAATCCAGCGGGTGCATCCTTCGGAGGCTGCATTTGAAGACCGAATTCGTCACATCGGCCACGTGAAGAGGCCGACTCCTTCAAATGGAGCACCAGAAACGAGGCCTTCTTTTCCCAGGATTCGGGAGGATCCAACGGATGGATCCTTCCCGGCCTAAACTTATCCCAAGTTTCACTGCAAGCCGCCGATGATGACCAAAATAAAAAGAATAAAATATGATCCCCTTCTTGCCGACCGCAGTTGGTTGCTAGGTGACGGGAGCTGCAAAGGTGACCCAAACAGGAAATCCTCTGCAGACCAGAAAGTCTCATTTCGGATACCCTCAATTTTGCCTTTGCAGTCTTCAAAGAACCTCAAAGTGTTGGGATATTCTTTCTCCAAAAAGGTTCTTCGGAATCAAATGGTTCTCTAGATTTCCTCAGCCCTTCCAGGAAGGACCAGTTTTAACCCTTATATCTGAGAGGAGCTTAGTTAATTATTTGATGAGAAACAATATAGGAATAACTGTTTTCTAGACATTTTTAACAAGCCACTGAAATGTGTTTTGTATATGAATTGAACTGGTTAATATATTTGATTTCCTCAAAGCATCTCCTGGAATATAAAACTGGTAAATAAATACAAATCCCTGTTGTAATGAAGGATTTGTGTTTCATGGTAGTCACTGGTTTGGGCCAATTGGCGCCTTTGTTTTTGTTTTGCCAAAAACAAAAAAGCTCTATTCAAATCAAATTAAATACAATTTTTAAATTACTCTTTACTCTAATAAATCCCCCAAATTCAAAGGCAACAATACTGAGGACTTGGTGTTCTGGCGGCTCTGGGCCCTGAATAAAAGTTTGACAGAGCATTGCCAATCTTGTCTTGTTGTTAAGCTGAACTCCAGCAGTAATGTGCCAACCAGGAAACCGTGAACAGAACTCCTTTGTGTGAACATGATTGTCAGCTTCTTATTCAAAGTGATGGATTTCTTTTTCAAACATAATTAAAGTCTTGAAAGAGAATTATTGTGTGACTTTCGGAATTGAATCGGAGTGAATAAGCAGCACAAATTTGCTAAAACTGATTTGCATTTGGCAAAAAAAAAATTTTAGCAATATTATTAATCGCATGTAACCAGATTTAACAATATTCATGTTGAAAGCAACCCAGTACATTTAAGCTTCATTGCGATGTTCCCAGCAGAAGTCAAACTCCCAGGCTGTCAGTCTGTTATCCTTTAGAACCAGCGAAGCCTCGGAGAGATGTTGCAACTAAGCGAATGTTCACCTGAGGCGAATGTTTGACCGTGCAGGTTTTATCCTTTCGCAAGGAGCCCTCTTTGGATTTTCGATTATAACCCTTTAAACTCCCCAAACCGGTGCGGTTTCATCAGATTCACCAGAAACAGAAAGAGAAGACAAAAGGGTGACTCCTCTCAGCTAAGAAACTACAGTTTGTTCATTGAGAATTCTTCTCAATGTGAAACATTTGCACAGAAATTACGCAAACTGAGAACAAAAGATCTCGAAAGGAGGCAAAACACTCCGAAGCAGCCAGAGCAAAGAGAAACAGCCGGCTGTCTGCGTCCAGCTGGTCAACAGCTCGTCAAGTCCACAGTAGAAATGTGTTTGCTTCCACTGAGAGGTGAAATTACAATTTGATTTATGGGCAACACTTCTGAATGTAGTGCGAGCTGGAAACTAGACAATTTGGACAGTAGAAAGAATGAACAAGTGGCTGCTCTGTTTTATGGTCTGCATACCTTCAACGTCCGCTGTGATGCAGCTTTCTACCACATTTCCAATGCTTTCACTTGGTGGCAGTTTATCATCAGCCAAATGTACCCAGCTCACCCCAAGGCATCAAGACACAGCTTGGTCGGTGCTCCAAAACTTCAAACTATGACACTTCTACGAACCCCTGTAGCCTCAGGTTCTGATGTGTCTGGGGAAGGCGTCTCAACTTGCGCTCGTTACTTGCATTTGGCAACAAAACTACTGCCAAAAGAGACGACTGATGTGACAAAATGTTCACTTTTAGTTTCGCTTCAGGACACAAACAGCGGTCTCCCGGATGAAAGTCCTCATTCGGTTTGCCTCATCCACTGTTGTGTCTTATTTGTGATGATTTTGTACGCAATAGTGCCAGTTTGAAAAATTACAATACATATATTATCTAGCAACAAAACCCTCATGTTTTTATACAATATAGGTATGCGAAGGGAGGAGGTCCTCATGGAAGTGTACTGCCAACCCTGCGGTTCTCACCTCGGGTTAACATTGTTAGCTCTCCGTTGCCATGTTGAGAGCTGCGTGGAGACAATCCCTCAATTATAGATTTGCTCTGACTTCTGTATGGAGCTCCTTTAATATTCCCTCAAACTGACATTAGAATCAGGAAAAGCAATCAAAGGGTCTTTCTCAGTAATTGTGATTTTTATGGTTATTTAATTTATTTCACTTCATTGGCTATAAACATTATGATGGTCAAAAGCCCTTTTGGTTGGCACATGACCAACTACTACACGAACCTACTGTGTAATACCAGGATCTTAGCCAAATTGGAATGAAATTATTTATAATCATTGGCTTTGCGATTCTTCAACATTGTCACATATATATTCCAAGACACAAACAAATGTCTTCTCCGTTAAATGATCATCTCAATGTGTCTCTTATATTGACACTAACCTGACGTGGGTGTATTTTAGCAATGTGATTAGGCTGGGGTGTTTATCTAATTGCGTTTCCCTCCAAGTCTACATGAAATGAAAATTTCTCAGGCTTGAAATGTATTCAGACAGGGGTGCTGCATTTCAAGGGCCTTGACAAGCTAAACATGTTTTGACGGCTGATGCCGGATCAGTGACTATGTGGAGAAAAGTGGCGCTATCGTGGATGAAATGGGATTTCAATGGGTCCAATGTGTCGTGCGTCTGCAGTTCCAGATACATAATGCTTGTCAATTTGCTTAACCGCATGAGTGGCTGCACTTTACCTGCATTTGAAGTTGTCACTTCACAAGTGGATACTTTTATTTATTTTTTTACATTTCCTTCTCCACCTCATATTATTTCTCCAGTTTAGTCACACAGCGGTGGAACAGGACCAAGAAGAGGATTCAGGGATGTGAGAGTGACAGCAGACACAGACCTGGTTCTCTAGAGAAATGACGCATGTCAATGAGACTTCTCCTCACTGGTAAAAAACTAGATTCTAGTTTCTAAAACATCCAACAGAATGAAACAAGATGACTCATGCGGCAGGAAAAGACAGCGGGAGGGCAGATCTCTGTTCAGATATGCACGAAAGATCACTTAAGATATAGTAACACTTTACTTCAGCTATCCCCTCCTGAATTCATAAGTAATATATAAAAACTTCATACATTTTTAACACACTTTATTGTTGCTGAAATCAGATACCGATATTTAAAGTGTTTTAAAAAATTAATACTTTTTGTGGTGTATTTTTTCCAAAACAAGCCTCAATCCAGTCACGTTAGTGACTCCGTGAGGTTTTGAGCTAAATGCTCACATCAGCATGCTAACAACGCACAGTTACAGTCAATGTTTTCAGACTAGAGAAAGCTTTTTCTTGAAACAACATGTTGAGAGAACCCTCCTTTTTATTGTGTCAGCATTACAAGAACTGCTGCTTCATCCAGTAACGTTACCATGAAGGCTAACCCAGTAACATCAGCATGAAGGCTAACCAAGTAACGTTAGCGTAAAGGCTAACCCAGTCACATTAGCACAAAGACTAACCCAGTAACGTTAGCATAAAGCTTAACCCAGTGATGTTTGTGCAAAAACTAACCCACTTACATTAGCTCAAAGGCTAACCCAGTTATGTTAGCACAAAGGCTAACCCAGTCACATTAGCACAAAGACTAACCCAGTAACGTTAGCATAAAGCTTAACCCAGTGATGTTTGTGCAAAAACTAACCCACTTACATTAGCTCAAAGGCTAACTCAGTGACGTTAGTATAAAGACTAACCCAGTAACGTTAGCATGAAGGCTAACCCAGTGATGTCAGTACAAAGACTAACCCAGTAACATTAGAACGAAGCGAATCCAGTAACATAACCACAAAGGCTAACCAGCAGCTAGCAGCTAATGACGCTAAAAGCCTAAACAACGGAAACAGTGCTGCCAGAGTTAACGATGTTTACTTGAGGGGGAACCAGAGAGTTGGCAGCAAGGAGAAGCTCTGATTACAACACACACAGAGGGAGAGCAACTACATTCTCTGCTCAGGTAGACATTACAACACAGTATCGCAACAAAGTTGTATTAATGCTCTGAATGTCTTATAATCTTGAATAGCATTAATCCATGAATACTTGATATGTCTTTTAAAATATGAAGACTTAAATACCTCTGCTTACAACTAAACTGCAGTGTGTCCGGACCTTTAAGATCCATTGTTTATAAACTGCTCAGAAATGTTTAATAGGTGTGG
The DNA here is from genome assembly GCF_963514095.1 of Eutrigla gurnardus. Lineage (NCBI taxonomy): Eukaryota > Metazoa > Chordata > Actinopteri > Perciformes > Triglidae > Eutrigla > Eutrigla gurnardus. The sequence continues at coordinate 32,657,960 of NC_139915.1, forward strand.
TTAAAATAAAGTGTTACTGATTTTTAATAGCAGGCATTTTAAAAAAGTTTCACAAATGGCTCCATCAGAACAAAATACATGGCCAGATGTAGTGGTCGTGATTCACTGTAACGGCTCTGGTACCCTTTGGGTTAATGGATGAGGTCTTCTGGGAACCCAGCCTTCGTGATTTCATTTTTTTACGGCAGCATTACCTCACCTTGACTCGTCCCAAAGCACACAAGCAGATAGGAAATCACCGGCACAGCTGCCCGTGGCGCCTCGTTCAACCGGTCGACCGCTGGGCCGCCGCAGAGGAAAAACCTCACGCAGCATTGACCTGATAACTAACAGTCAGGTCCGAATGAAAAAACATCCTGGCATGGACGGACCACACTGTAGGTACACTCTGTACAAAATGACTCTTTTATGGTCACTCATTTTTTGCCTGTTGTTTGGTTTTTATGAGACAGAGTAAAAGGGAGGTCAGGCATCCGTAAAGCAGATTTAAAACCACATAAAGTGCGAACACTGTTTCATGTCACATGAGTGACTCGGACGTACACGGGTGCATCCATAAAGTGTGGAAGCATTTGAAATATATTTTCTCAATTAAATACACGAGGACTGACACAGTATTAAAATATAAGATTATAGACTTACTTTTATTTCTTTGCACTATTTGCATCGTTTACAACTTAGAGAACGTATACAGACTTATAGATAGATGTTTTACTTGCTATTTTTATATAAAAATATCTATTTATATCTTCACCATCCTGTCCAATCTTGATATAACCATGATGTCACTGACCCTATTTATCCGAGTCAAATTCCTTGTTTGTGCACACATGCTTCGCCAATAAAGTTGATTCCGATACTACGTTTTTCTTGCAAAACAAAACAAAAAATCAATATTTAATTTGAATCCACTTCAACCAAAATGCTGATATGAAGTCAAACAACAAAGTAAACAAGGCTATAAATGTGACCGAGGACTCAATGCAGGTTTTCAGTGAGTCACGCTTCCTCTGAGCTATTGACACATTTGGGTCATAACTCAAAAACGTTTTGTTACCCAGCTTCACAATTAAATAAGGTGCACACCATGAACATAAAACACGAGTAAGTTTCATGTTATGACATGAAAATAAAAAGACAATTACTGTGTATTGTCCCTTTAATCACAAAGTTGGCGGTGCCATCCCCAGCCCTGTGTGTCGGAGTGTCCTTGAGCAAAATGCTAAACCAGCGACGCCACCGTTTGTGTGTGAATGGGCGAATTGAAAAGCACTTTGTCCAGTGAAGGTAGACGGGGCCGCTCAAGCCCATTTTGCAATTAAGAGATACATCAGTTTGCCGCACTCAAAGCACGGGAATAAATTATAACACAATGAAACCGCGAGGTCACCTGTAGTGAAAGGTCACTGCTTTTGACTGTAAATGCTGACGATTTCTCTTTCTCTTCCCTCTAAATGTAAAAAAAAAGACCTTTTCGCGCACGTTCCCTGACAACTTTCAGTGGGAGTAGATGAAGCGAGTGCAGGTGAAAGTCGGCGCCGCATAAAGGCGAATGACAAAGCAGGATATAAAACTGCGGCGCAATATCACAGGGCTGATGACGCAAAAGTGGTTGAAGAGTTTTTTTCTTTTGAATTTAAACCCTTCAGCCTCAAAAAGGGAAAATCCTTTTGCTCCAGTCTGAACTCCAGAGATCCCAGGTGTATCGCTGTTGGCGTCAAACGAAATATACCTGTTAGACGTCTCCTCCGGCTGCTCGCACAGTATGATGTGTCTCAGCACCCGGACGCAACTTATTTGGTTTCATTCATCAAAACCAAACCCAATGACAATTATTTACACGCTACAAAGACTGCAGTTAATAAATCTGTGTGGTGTAATAAGCCTTCTAAATCAGCGTCCGCACACACACAGCCTTTTTTTTGTTATCGATCTGGGTTTGAATCATTTATATAACGGACTCCGAGTCCTATCAATACAGTTGCATAACAGCTTTATGCACCTCGGGATCGGGATAGCCAGAGCCAGAAAAAAAGGCCAATCATTTCTATCACTTGTGTTCAACTCTTTACTCCGAGACCTTTTAACATCCCCGCAGGTTGTTTAATGAGTAAATGAATACTTCATAGTCTTGCATACTCTACTACTATAAGTACTATTACCACCGCAAATACCACTCCTACTCAAGACAGCATATACTGTTATATACCACTGTACTAGTACATTCAGAGTGAGGAGGAACTTGGAATATATGATGAACACTTCAACAGTTCAAATGTATACATATTACCTGGAAAGATGTACTGTCAAAAACACTGACGATGGCTTTGTTCCATTTCAGGACCCCGGTTTAGTGCATGCTTACAGGCACACTTAAAGGGACAGTGTGTAGTGTTTGGTGGCATCTAGCCCGTTGAAGAACTACATGTGATGTGAAAACGTGAATCCAGAGCCAGTGTTTGATTTGACCGCTCTGGGCTACTGTAGAAACACGACGGACGTTTGTATGTGTGCATATAAACGGCTCATTCTGAAGTAATGCTGCTAAAGAATGCTTTTTAATATTTTATTTCTGCCGATAAGTCCTCCTAAATGCTACACGCTGTTCCTTTAAATGGAAGCAGAGCTGCTGTTGATGCCGTTAATCAGTTTGATTGACATGTCCCACTGCCTCTCGTTCTGTTAGGGAACAATCACACATTAACCTGCACCCTTCTAGCTCTTTTTAGTACATAAGGTTCATTACTTCCAACCTGAGCAGAGGTCCGATTAGCTGTGAGTGAAAACAACTGTGTGAGCATGCCGGGGCCTGAATGTCCAAACATTTCCTGGACCGTGTTAGCTGCTGCTGCTGCTGCTGTTCATTCATCAAACAAGCTGACCTGAGATTTAAAGGCAGGAGCATGTGGAAGTGAAAAATGTTTGGACTATGTTGTTTGACTTTGACGAAGAGAGATGAGGTGGAGGAGAGTATCTGAACAAGTTCTAGTTTCTAGTGAGTTTTGAAAATAAAGTTGAAGGTCGTATCCGAAATCATTCAGTTCTCCCTACTAGCTACCCAGGGAGTCCTATGTAGAGGGCTGTATACTGCCGCTGGTGGACCATCCATAATACATTCAGATAGAATTTTATATAATCTATACCATATTATGCTGTAAATGCATATTGATATTTTATTGAGTTGCCTCTGTGAGTGAATTTTACTTCTCCTACCAAGCAGTGATGTCGTGTGTATGTCTTTTATTGTGAAAGGTAAACGCGGAAGGAACTGCTGCTGTTGTGAATGTGAAGGCAAAAGGTGTTTTTTTCCCAAACAAGTAAATAAATACAAAGCACTTTGTTCATTTATGTTGCGATGTGCTGTTCACATTAAATATATTATTTTTGCGACACAACTCGTGGATTTCTCTCGATCCCGCTGTTCTCGTCCGTCTGTCATTTTTGGTTCAGCGCAATGCATGATGGTAAATCTATTTTTATGGGTGGTTAGTGACCATCGGCTTTACACTACTTTTCAAGATGAATTCTGGGATACTTCGTTTCCACTATATACGGTAGAATAATTATCAATAAACATTCAGGCAGCATTCAAAATGCCAATAATATATAACATTCATATATTACATGGAATTAATTGATGAGCTTCTCTGTTGAATAGTATCTTTTCAAGATACTAGCTATAGAAATATGGATGTCGTGACGCAGCATATATGATCCCATCTGAATTCTCGGGCATCAATGTCTTTTACTTTCTGTTGGCAGCTCTGCACCACTGAGGATTCTTGATCCCGAGGTCACTGCTCCACTTCAACAAGGTAAGGAAACTTCAGCTCTTTGTGCTAAAATGCACATTGTGCATTGATGTCGTGACTATGTTGACAACGAGGCTGCTGGCGGTTTTAACGCTGTGCTGGAGATCTGCTCGTCTTTGCGTTGACTTCTGCTGATTTCTGCTCTTCTGTTATCTGTGAAACATTTTTATTGGTATCGACTTGGAGCTGTTCCACTTATTTTGAGACACATTTGGCAATTTGTCCATCGCCATCGTGTTGCTTTATGGTCTGTTGGACTCTAAATAGACCTGTCAATCAGCAGGTAAGCCCCGTCCCCTAAAGCATCCCCTGCTTTCTGGTCTGGTGGACTCTAAATGGACCATAATGTACTAAATGAACATCATGCTGGATTGAAGAAGACTTGAAACTAGAGATTGAGACCATAAACTCATGTTTACAATGTTTACTGAGATAAAACATCAAGAGAGAAGTAGGACCATTTTCTCATAGACTTCTATAGAACCAGAGAGGAGTCGCCCCCTGGTGGCCAGCAGAGAGAAGTAGGACCATTTTCTCATAGACTTCTATACAACCAGAGAGGAGTCGCCCCCTGGTGGTCAGCAGAGAGAAGTAGGACCATTTTCTCATAGACTTCTATACAACCAGAGAGGAGTCGCCCCCTGGTGGCCAGCAGAGAGAAGTAGCACCATTTTCTCATAGACTTCTATACAACCAGAGAGGAGTCGCCCCCTGGTGGCCAGCAGAGAGAAGTAGGACCATTTTCTCATAGACTTCTATACAGCCAGAGAGGAGTCGCCCCCTGGTGGCCAGCAGAGAGAAGTAGGACCATTTTCTCATAGACTTCTATACAACCAGAGAGGAGTCGCCCCCTGGTGCCTATTAAAAAGAATGCACGTTTTAGGCACTTAAGCGTCGGCTTCACTTTTCAGAAAGAGACTTCCTTGGACTTCCAGATTGGCTTTTTTTGCCTTCAGTGGTGTAAATATGACTTTTGACTGAGAAAATAAGGAACTAAACTGTATAAATATATTACACAATAAACAAGAACTAAACAAACTTTTTAGCTATATTTAAGAAGCTGAAAGTGAGGGACTTTAGTAATTACCTCCAAAATGAACTGTAGTCACCGTAGAGACCTTCTGCTTTGTTGTCTTGAGGTCAGATTAGCACACTCTTAATTCTACTGCCGCTGCTAGTAATTAAAAACATAATAAAAAACAAATGATGACGAGTATACAGTGAAGTTTGCTGATAATTCTCTCCATAGCAAAAAGATTGCTGGTCTCCTGTTATTGCTCTATTTCATATTCTTCTGCTGGAGTGATTTTCCCCTTGAGGTGATAATAAAACCAAGCTGACAAGGTCGTAAACCCACGCGGATGTGGCATAAAACACCCCATACATCAATATTCAATATCATGCCGCTGAGTTAGGCCCACTTTTATACAGTCTGACACTTTTGAAACACAGCTGTGGCTCCGGTTAACCTCATAGGACCCCTTTTTTTCATCGTTCTTTTCATCGTCAACAAAGTGAAACCAACGGCGAACCATTTTCAGGTGTGTTTTTGTACTGGGGTCTAAAGCAGGTGTGTAATGATGAACCCGACCAGGGAGCGAGCCCATGCCTTAAAGCCTCCGGTGGACTTCATACATGCACCAACCGCTGCACTCAGTTTTAAGTTATGGCTTCTGGAAGGCTTTTGCACACAGGAATGGCTTCGGCTTGTACTCCAACTGCTGCTTCGTGGGTGTTACCATGGTGACGGAGGGGGGGGGGGGTGCAGTTTCTGATAATCAGAGACAAACTCAAGCTCTAAAATAGCATGTCTCCAAGACGATGGCTTTTTGTTTTTGGTTAGATGCCTGAAATCAGGTCTGCTGAGCTTTTTAACGTTAAGGCGTCTTTACGGCCTGGTTGTACATCATGCAGCCCCGGTGTAATTAAAGTGGTGTTCATTCATGAAGATGATCTTGCTGAACTAAAGGTGTAAGGATCATACATGTGTGTTATTTTCTGTAATAACTCAACAGTGGAGAAATCCTACTGGCTTCTTGTTGAGCTGTGAACTTCCGGGGTTGGCTTACAAATATACGCCATGCCTGCAGCACGCTATTCAAAGTCAATATAATAAATGACCCCAAGTGTGTGTTTTCTAAGAAAACCCATAGCTTTTATTAATATGCCACTATGATTATAATTTAATTTCATTAAATTATGTCTCGCCTGTCTTGAAATGCAGTTTCAGCTCGACTAGAGTTTTTCTATCATCTGTTCTGACGGCACAGAAAAAGTAATATGAACGGATTATAGTTGGATGAACGTGATTTGAATATGAGACTGAGGGTTAACCTCTTGTTCCCTAACATATCACCCATGAAGGCGATCTTCTCCAAACCTTGTCCAAGTACTTTAAATGAGCTAAACAAACCTTTTTATAAAACACCCATATGAGCAGGAGCCATGCACACCACCTTAATGAAGACAATCCACAGCGATTTTTCAGGTTTAATTCATGTACAAAAGTCCTTTTGTTTGCAACACAATAAAGAGACCCTTGTGAAATGTACTTAGAGATAATATACCGAACAGGTTCTTGTTAAATTCTCCAGGCGTGATCGAACAGTTTACAAATGAAAATAGAAAATCCCCCCTGCTGATTTAAAAAGTGCATATCAATGGCAGCACTGGCCACCCATTCTTAAATGTGACCGATTTCCCCCGGTGCATCAGCTCTGCAGAGCATCTATACCATCACTAACTTTTTCACTGCGTCCTGCCGCTAATCGCCTCCTGGGTCGACAAAACTGAATTATTCAGAGGCTGAATAATGGAGCGGCGGCGAACACCAGTGAAACATGCACGCTAAGAGAGATGTGAGGCGTAACACAAAAGGACAGTATTCCCTAAAAAGCTTAACAGAGCAGCGCCGATTGGCCCGAAGCCCAGAAGAAACTTGCCAGTCAGGAAACACTCATTGTGTTTCACCACCAGCGAGAGGAATGCAACACATTAGGCAACATAACATAACCAGTGTCGGAATTAGAATAACAAAGAGAACATACAACAATAGCATGCAGGTCCAAGGTTGCAATGTGATTCAGATAAATTGGGTGAAATATCAAAGCAGGTTGTTATTTACCAAAATGTACAAAGGCATTAGAGTCTGTGCTGGCCTTGGCCTCGGTCTTCCGGGATAAACTTCCCTGTCCCAACGCATGAATAATGGAACGCAAGTGGTTGGAAATCGCCAATGATTTATGCCGGAGTGCCGACTTTCCCGTCCACTACGGCATCAAGTGCCTCTAGAGGGCGTCCAATGTAACGCGCACCAGATAAATTTACCGCCCACATGCAGATTATTTGTTATTCCATTTTATTACAAGCTCTCTCAACTCGATTCCTGCAATGCGATGGAAAAAAAATGTCACAAAATTGTCCAGAAACAGGATATTAGTGCCATAGTGAATCAGTTAGGCAACAATTCTGATATTTTTATGCTGAAACGCTCAAATATTGTCAGTTTTGCTCCGTTTCATACATCGTTTACTAAATATCTGTTGGTTTTTGGGCCAACAGAATAAGCCGTTTCAATAATTTCATAGTTTAAAATATGAATTGGTTACTAGAAAATAAATAGTTCAATCTAAGGGCTTTATTTGCAGCCCAAGTAAATCTCTAATTGATGAGGGATCAACCATGAAATCGTGGAAGAGCATGTATTATAATGTCGTAATTTAATTACAACACAGCAATACGTTTTGGACTTTTTATTCCGTTATTGCAATAAGTTCAGAACCTCTCACTTTAGACTTAAATTGAGATTTTGTTTGAGCAGTCAGAGCGATCTTTTCTTCTGCATTACAAGATAATATAAACATCATCTTCAAGGGGCCTTGACTCTCGGCATATTTAAAAAATGTTTGAGTGATTTGTAGCTGGGCTACGTATGCGGATGTAATTCCACTTCAGTGCCCAACTAATGTCACTAATATCACTATATTTTATCTTAAGGGATATTGTATAGACAACAAAGAGACGTAAAGTACCTGAGTCATAAAGTGGGGCAATAATTTACATTAGAAATGGAGGACAGGGCGGTTAATTAGGATGAAGATGGATGGAATCCAACGTGCCCTCCATGCATTATTAAAGCCCCGGCTGATGTGAAGGGATTTCAGATTCCTATTAGCCTACTCGCTTGACTTCTACTACTAACAAGGAAAAGCATGTGTGTGTACATGAACCACATCTGTTTTATATTCTTATTTGTCCGCTGCACAAATGTAGTCCCTCACGGATAATGGGGTCATTTGAATTCTTGCAGAACGTCAGCCGGAGTCGGCAAAAAAACGCTGACGCATCATTTTGCACGCCAGCTCCGACCCTGAAACATCAGCAATCTGCATCGTGGAGGGGTTTCTCATCTTGTTGCCGTGGAGCAACATCACAGGGTGTAACGAGCTGAGAGCCGTTTAGGTATTCTTACCTCGTCTTGGTAGATGAAGAACAGCATGATGGACAGGATCTCCAGGAAGAAGATGAGCAGTAGGAGGATGAAGAACTGTGGAGAAGAGAGAGGAATTATTTATCAGCGAGGAGGAAACCACAACAAGTGAGGTAATGAGCACCTGCCTGCGTAGAATGAATGAAGTTTAAAGTGAAGAGCAGTTTGTGAGGGGAAGCAAAGGGGGAAAAGTCGTAAAAGAGAGCATGAATCGGCCGTGGAGGAGAAGTTGGTGAAGAGAGGGCGATGGAGGAGCATCAATAATTCTAAGTGACAGGTCAAGAGAGCAGAGGGAGCGAGAGGAAGAGGAGGACAGTCATAGCAAGCAGGACAGACGTGGGGACGGTGATATACCGTTTTCCTTTTGGATGTGTTAAAGGAGTCGCATTTTATTCCTCGCTAGTCGCCACCCCCGGCCCTCCCCGCCTCGACACGGCGATTAATCTTCTTCCCGTGGGCCCGTGTGAGCACGTAAAACGGTTACGAGCTCAATCATCGGGCACTCGGCTGGAGAGGCGTCCCACATACCGGGAGGAGGGGGGGTCTGAACCCGGGATCACTGGAGACGATGGTGTAAGCAGAGAACATGAAAACTTCTTTTCTTCGTTTTCTTCTTCGTTTCTCTTGCCTTCCATGCTGGGATTAAAATTGATTCTATTTATTTATTTATTTTTACACAAAATAGTCCAAATCAGTGAAGTGAACATTGTAAAAGAAGAAAGAACTGAACTCTCTGATGAATGTTCTCGTCGCCCGGTCCGTCCTTGAGCGTAGGGAGGCTAAACCACGGACAAACATCATGTGTGGAATTCCTCATGTGCTCCTTTGCACAGAATTGGACTTTATATAACTAATAATGTGACTTCTGAAGGTAATTTGTAGCACCACATCTGATTACAATGATTTTTTTTAGCAAATGAATGCACCAGTTTTCAGATTCTAATTATTTTTCACTTCACTATCTATTGACTATTTTTGTTGCAGTCGAGTCATGTGGATTTCTGAACTTACCAGACGGTTCTATTATTTGCCTTCATCCACTTTAGTCACATCCACATGATGGTGTGATTGAAGGTGTGAGTCATCTATCAAAAGTCGTGTAAATATGCAGTGACGGCATCAGTAGCAAAGAAACGCCGCAACAGTGACTCATTCCAAGCTCCGCCAATGGTTTGAAATCACCATGTGTGTATTCTTTTTTTAATGTGTTATCTGTCATTAATGGGGCCAAACTCACACACATAACCAACCCCACCGCCAAGAATAACTGTCTGCTGCAACATCACACCCAGCCTCTCCACCACCTCCTCCCCCTGCTGCCCTCCTGGTCTCCTGGTCCAGGAACACCCAGGTGTAGAAGGGCTCGCTTCGGGAGAAAGCCTGACCCCTGAAGCTATCGGGGTCCTGAACATGCCTGAGATGTGCTGTTGTGTAGTTTTTCTATTGTGTGTCTTTAGTTTTCAACAATTTCCAGGCTGATTTGAAATAATGATATCCTTCAAAAGTGTGTGTGTGTGTGTGTGTGTGTGTGTGTGTGTGTGTGTGTGTGTGTGTGTGTGTGTGTGTGTGTGTGTGTGTAAAACACTGCATCTAAAGTTATGAATCATGCTTGAGATATGAGTCCTGACATAAAGCACTTTTGGCGTCCGTGTCGTCCGTGGATTCCAGCCCGATGGCGGACGTGAGCGGTGTTCGCTCAGTTGCCCCGCGAGGTCTTTTTTTGGCAACACCCGCGTGAATGAATCCAACCTGGCAACGCTGGAAGCCAAGAGACCCGACTAGGCAACAGCACGGAGCCCACAGTGGGTTTGACTCACTCATGCTCTTTTTCAAGAGGTCCTCAAATAACCCGCTGAAACGACTTTCTATTGTTTTGCGTCTGACTTCATTGTCCGAATGTGTGAAATTCACTGTGATTCCAATTTGGGGGGATTATTTTTAGAAGGTTTATTTCAAATGGTAGAAATATGCTTCACTGTGGATTCTGAGAAAATGTAACCTTTTGGGGCATTGATGAAATCCTCTAACAAGCCAGGAGATAATGTCAAAACATAGTTCAGTCAAATGAAGAAGCATCGCAGTTTTTCTTACCTCCTGAATATTTGACATTTCGAAAATTCATAATATTAGCTTTTTTTATCGTGCACATCAGTTCTGCAAACCCCAAGAAATGTTGAGTCTAGCTGAGATAACGAGGCAGATTTACAAAAAGTTTGTTTTTGAGCCATTTGGTCTTTTTCTGATCCCTGATGCAAATAATATTTTGTTTCCAGTGTTCAGAGATCAGCTGTGCAACTATGCTGCCAAAAAAACTGGTCGAGAATAGAACGGCTTCTTCAGAAAACCTTCCCATTTGGTTTTGTTTCTGCTGTTAGTTGCATTAATGGATTCCTGACCACAACAAGGCAGACGAAACAAAACACACCACAAATATTGATGATGGACCTTCATTATTCAGTCTGACATTCAGAAGAAAATTTACGGCCAGAATTTAAACATTTTTGTTCAAGATGTAATGTGTTCCCTTAATTTCATCAAAACATGCCCATGTTTATTGTATGTTTATATCTATCAACACTTTTCACACTGGAGTGATTCACGCTAGCTGTCGGGCTACATTTACGCTTCAATCACACCACGGACCATTTTATTCGGGGTTAGGGTTACAAACCAGTACAATAGCCATACCCTGTCGCATAAGCTTTTTTAAAAGTAAAAACAGGGGTCGCTTACGTTAACGTCCTACTAGATGATGACGGAAATTCAAACAAAATTCTGATCCATTTGCAAGCGTGTGGCATTTACGTGCGTTTTGTTAGCGTCACCCCGATTGCGATTGTCTGAACACAAGGTCCAAGCGCAACATGTACATATAAATATTTCTCCCTGAATCGGAACAAAGCAAACAAACTACAGGATGAAAAATTAGTCATACGTCAACCTTAACCTAATCCCAGCCTTACTAAACAAAGCTAGCTCACTGTTGCTAAGTGAGGTAGCATGCCCAACCTGGCCAGGTGTAAATAGCCGAAGATCCTTTCGCAACACTTCTAAATTTTGTCTATCTTTTCCACACTTGTGGGCATTTTTTTGGTGTTGTATTTTTTCTGGCTCGGCCACAGGAAGATGAGAAACGCCAGAATTATTTAACTCACTGAAAAATTCAGATGTCTCACTCTGGTTTGACTCTCTTTGACTATCTCATATCTAAAAAACCAACTTATGAGTCAGTTTAGCTGCGGGATGTTGTCTTTGTCTGTTGTGCAGAGCTGAGCAGGTTAGCGCACAGTGGCTTTATCTTTTTTTGCTGGAAACAGCTGCCTGCTGCAGCCAAAGACGTTGCTCATTGTTATTGGATTTAGACTATTACTTTAGCTTTCATACGTTGCCCTGCGTCTAATAAATATGTATCATATTTGTCCTAAACGTTTAAATTGTAACCTCAACAGTCACTTTTTTTTAACAAAGAGAGAAAACAAAGAAAGGAATAATTCGACAGGAAAAATTGTTCTCACTTTTTTTTCTCCTCAATTATCTCGCTCAGTCTCTCAAAAGGCCGTTTCCTCTACCAGATTTCGGTGTGTTTGTTCAAGACCATGAAATCACACCAGAGAGCAAAGGGACATCGTTAAATGAGAAACTGATTCTCAACCATCTCCCCTGGAAAACAAACAGACCCGTCCCCTGTGGCTCTCTGAATATTTCCCCATTAATCTGCTCTTAATAAGAAATGTAGCTCCTCTTGTTGTCGACCACAGGCGATAGGCGGACTCAAAGGGATCGTTGGAATGCATTTTACTTTTATATTACACTAAAAGAAAGCCGTTGAATTAGCGTGAGGGATTTCAAACTGCTGCACTGAATCGTTTGCTCTTATCAAGTGAGTTGCGGAAATTAACAGTAAATGATGGAAAAACCATTTGTCAATTGTGCGGAGAGGCTGGTAATGTAAGCAATAAGAATGCGGGAATTAAATCAACAGCAGAGGAGTCCTTCTGAAGCCGTTGCTCACTTCATGAAACGTAATTTGTTTCAAATTTATAGATGCAACCTCATGTTGAAAAATATTTTTTACTTATAAACAGTTGGTTGAAGGCAATCTAATTCTCTGAGTTAAATAAAAGGTTTAATTGAGAAAAAACTGCATCATTTGCTCCAAATTAAGGCTGCTGCTTGACTTTTATGTGACAGAGATGCAACAGGCGATGAATATGTATTTGCGTCTGTTTTAGTGGCGGCAGTTAAACTAATGTTTGCGTGGATAAACGTGACGACGGCACGGCTCAGCTAACATCTGAAGACGGTGGCTTTGTTTCTGTCGCTGCTGTGCGACTCGGTGTCTCACTGTGATAAATTATTACAAACAAAGACTTCGATCTCATTACGAAAGAACCAAAACAACCCACCAATGATGTTTTTGTTTTTCTTCCTGAACCGTCATCATTCAATCTGAAATACGTTGCTCTGTTTTGCTGCAGTGACTTCCAGCAGCATAACTGGGAGAGATTTATGGCAGATCGGAGTAGAAGGAAACAAAATGGGGCCATAAACAGGTTTTCTATGGATCATAATGTGCAGTATTTTTGCTTTCTAAACTGTTGTCAGACAAAATTCACATGTTCGTAGATTCTGCTGTCTTCTCCAGTCGGAGGCGGGACCATAAAAATACAGCAAAATGTACTTAAAGTAGTAAAGATATTTGTCTTGCAGGCTAATTGGCAGGTGCTAGGCTTGTTAGATCGCCACACAATGCATGCTGGGTACATAAAATGAACAAAACATTAACAGACAAATATATTTATATTGCTATTTCTTACTAATTCTTTGAAGGCTGCATGAAACTCCGCCTCAAGCCAAACTCCATTCAGAAAACAAGCATTTTAAAAGTAATTTGCTTGTCGTCTTGCAGACACATTTAACAAACCATGACTTCAGACATTTTACCAATCGTCATCATTATGTATTTATTTCTGCATAATTTTTTATCTGTTTGTTGCAATTAAATCTATTAAATTGTTTGTTTTCTGTTCATACCGCTGTAGTAAACCAGCCGATGTGTGTCCAGATTCAATGTAAAATCTAAGTATAAAAATAGAGAAAGTACAGAAACAAAAAACACCCTTTGCAGCTATAACAGCTTCAACTCTACTGGAAGGCTTTCCACAAGGTCAAGGAGTGTTTTACGGGACTTTTTGACCATTCTTCCAGAGGCATATTTGGGAGGTCACGTTCTACAACTGGCATGCCTAGGTGCTTGCTTTTATACACCTGTGGCCATGGAAGTGATTGGAACACCTGATTTAGATTATTGGGATGGGTGATTACTTTTGGCAATATAGTGTATCTGGGACTCATACAAATTTAGCTTATTCATGTTTCTATTGGAAAATAAGTCATTCAAGCTGTACTTGAATAGTAATCTAGTGATCAAATACGACTAGTGTATTAAAACATACTCCCCTCTGAAGCGTAGTGGAGTAGAAGCGGACATGACCTCCTGGGGTCAAGTGCCGTACTTGCATGAATGTACTCCCCACCGCTGTGCACGGTGCAGCATTAAATCCTGATATTCATTCCGTGTGCCTTTCATCCCTGACATCCTCACCCCGATCATGTAGTCAAAGACAGAACAATGAATAGCAATTCTTCACTTTCGGCCTCAAAACCTTTTTGCTATGTATCTGGAGATATGAGGGATGTGAAATCTGCTCTCTCCGGGAGCCCACGGGACTCAGATAGCACCGACACTCGTTACAGTCAGTCCATCACAAAAGGGCTACAACTCTGGGAAAATTATTTTAAAGACCTCCACGTTCCTGCGGTGTTGGGCCAGCGCCCCGCAGGTTTCTGCTCCATTCCAGTTTTATTTTTTTATGCACTCTGAGAGTTAATGAGCCACAGCTGGTCTGTATCTAACCGACTCCTTCTGAGGGGGAACAGAAACCTGCAGGACGCCGACTCTCCAGGACCAGAATAGAACTCCTGAGGGTCGAGCGTTTTCCTGCGAGTGTTTATTTATTGTAGTGGAGCCGTTGGGGCAATCACGCCGCCGGAGAGTTGGCATTGTGATATTTCCTCTACATTTAAGGGACGTTAATGCATCGGAAAGAACGGTGGCTTTCTATTGGCCACTGAGGACTAGAACGAGAAGAAATCCCCCCCTCCGTTCAGCAGAAAGCAAAGTCTCAGCGGGCACCTTTTTTTTCTGCTAACTATAATCAAAGTCCAGGCCCCGGGGGGTTGATCCCCCCTGTGATTGTCCACGCTTTGTTTACTTGTAAGGTGGTCGCATGCGTCATCAAATCAACGCCTCCACAGGTTGTTTCCAGCCTCCAGTGCGTAGACGGAGGTGATGTTCTCTTCGTACGGCGGATGGAATCGCTCCGTGTTGGAGACCCACATGGAAGACAGAAGCTCCCGTGTTTCCACCGCGGTGATCTCACGTCTCGGACTGATTTGTGGGGCAGATGAGGTCGCCGACCCGCCACACCTTTGACCTGTGCTAATATTGACTGTCCGAACTCGCTGGAGTGAAGCGTGACTTTATCACCTGTAACCCCGGTGAGAATGGGACTTCTGCAGAGATCCATTTTCCTTGAAAGGCTCTTATTTCTTTTACTTAAAAAGAGGATTGGATTTTCCTCCAAAAGTCTTCTTCCTATTTAATTTTAAAGGGTAGCGATGTTCATCAAACCTAGACCATACTTTTTTCCTCATGTTCTTTCGTGTATAGGTGGGGCAACAATTTATGAAATTAGTGAATTATCTCAGTTCAAGACGATATGAAAATGTAATCATAATAATCACTTTATTTATATAGCACCTTTAAAATCAGAAGTTTATGAAGTGCTTTTAACAGAACACAGCAGTGGACATAAACAAGCTAGAAGAGCTAATAGACAGTAGAAAGACATAGAAATAAAATGAACAAAAAATTAAAAATGTAATTAAAATATTAAAATGACGACATCACATAAAAGCAAGTCTATAAAAAGGTCACGATTATCCGAGGAAAAATCATTTGAATTCACAATATTATACCGACAATCATTTAAATATGGCACTAAAACATACTGGAATCACTTTACGTGTTGTTTAGAAACAAATATTTTTATAATAATCGAATACAAACACGATGATCATAAATCATAAGGTTTCTCTGCATTCATAAAGTATACGGTTTTTAAATCTGGTTCCATTTTTCCCTTCCCACCGTGATAACAAACTCATAACTATATAACACTCGTTATCATCTGGACCCGAGCCGCGGCGTCCGTCGCTAGAATCAAGCCGATATCCCGAAGTCCGAACCAGGAGACGAAATATCAATGAGCCCGGTTGATCTCTGCAGTGTTCTCCCTCAATCCTGGACCAGATTCAAACACGTTGTCCCCATTAATCACGGAGACACAACAGCATGGGGGGGAAACACCAAAGTTCACCTTCTTTAAAAGAAAGCAAACGTTTCATCTTTGGAGTAACGATGTTCCATGACATTCTAATAGGGTTAGAAAACACTGCAGTTTCCCTATAAGTTGACGGGCTTGTTGTACCTCCTGGACTTTTTAATGAAGAAACTTGTTTTGTTATGCGGTCGCTCATCTGCTGCTGATGATTACGGGAAAGTGATCGCTGACTTTTTTCCTCCCACAACAAACTTTAGAGACGATGTTGCAGCTTTTGACGGAAAGAACAGTGTTCTCATCGCTCATATGAGGGCCCTCTTTCTTTCCTTCTTTCCTTTCTTTCCTTGCTTCCTTTCTTTCTTTCTTTCCTTCCTTCCTTCCATCCTTCCTTCCTGTCTGTCTTGCTGTCTGTATGTCCGTCCGTCCGTCCGTCCTTCCTTCCTTCCTTCTTTCCTTCCTTCCTTCTTTCTTTCCTTCCTTCCTTCCTTCCTTCCTTCTTTCCTTCCTTCCTTCCTTCCGTCCTGTCTGTCTTGCTGTCTGTCTGTCTGTCTGTATGTCTGTGTGTCCGTCGTTCCGTCCTTCCTTCCTGTCTGTCTTGCTGTCTGTCTGTCTGTCTGTCTGTCTGTCTGTCTGTATGTCTGTGTCCGTCCTTCCTTCCTTCCTTCCTTCCTTCCTTCCTGTCTGTCTTGCTGTCTGTCTGTCTGTCTGTATGTCTGTGTCCATCCGTCCTTCCTTCCTTCCTTCCTGTCTGTCTTGCTGTCTGTCTGTCTGTCTGTATGTCTGTGTCCATCCGTCCTTCCTTCCTGTCTGTCTTGTTGTCTGTCTGTCTGTCTGTCTGTATGTCTGTGTCCATCCGTCCTTCCTTCCTTCCTTCCTTCCTTCCTTCCTGTCTGTCTGTCTGTCTGTCTGTCTGTGTGTCCGTCCTTCCTTCCTTCCTTCCTTCCTGTCTGTCTTGCTGTCTGTCTGTCTGTCTGTATGTCTGTGTCCGTCCGTCCGTCCTTCCTTCCTTCCTTCCTCCCTCCCTTCTTTCTTTCTTTCCTTTTTAAAGTCTCATTTCTGTTTTCACACTAATATTTTAACCCACATTAGTTTTTAGTATTTATTTGTTACTCCCCGTTAGACTGCTGCAATACGACATCACGACTGTAGCTTATATACGAATGTAAAACTTACTTGTGTAAGCACAACATCTCTTTTGAAGTCTTCCAGAATTGCAAAAGCATATTTTTAAAAATAAACTAACTTACTGATGCTTGTTGCTACAAATCACCACACACACACACACACACACACACACACACACACACACACACACACACACACACACACACACAAAGCGGTAATACTTTGGCCAGCAACTCTTAATTCCTCAAATATCTCGTGGTAATACTCCGTGTCCCTCATCAGCGATCAACTTGCTAATTAGCCCCGAAATTGTGGTAAAAGAGTCTTTTTTTAATCTCCGTGAAGAGCGAGCCGCTCCGTCACTCATCAAAACCGACTTCTAATTCAGCCGCTCTCATTATAGTGACGCGGCGCGGCATCGGTCCGGTCGTGTGAGGAGAATGTCATGGATCACACTAATGATCGACACTAAGACTCATTCCACAGAGCTCATAATTGCTTCTTCCCGCTGAGACGTTTTTCTCATGATGAATTATATTTTCCTCTCCATACAGGATTATTCTTTCTGATAGGAATGCGGCGGCGGGCGCTTGATTACGTGAGTTAGTTTATTTATGAAAAATATTTTATCGGCCTCGTATCGGGCATCGAGGACGTCTGGTTCGGAAATTGGAGCAAGACAAATATGTATGGGTTGAAATCAGAAAGATATTTGATATTCTCGAGCACTTCCTCATTTGCATATTAGAGAGCATGGACGTTAATGCTAGTCGCTAGCATGCTGGCTATTGTTATAGTCAGCTAAGTGCTGTAAAAATACAGGTTTTATAAACATTTGTATTTGAGTTCACGTGTCAGGTTGGGATACGTGTATGCTAGTGATTAGCATTAAATGCTATCCAGCAGATGTCCAACATTATTCAAATTACAAAACATTTATTTCCAAATATTAACGCAGAAAAAATCTTCTCGTCATGTTTCCTCTTTTTTAGCCGCTTAAATTGCATCGTTTGCATCTATTCATGTCTGTGCATTGACTTTATAAGCGCTACAAGTGTGATTAATATTTGAATGCTGAATAGCAGTAACTTCAACGTTTGTGCTGTTAATGTGGCTTTTAAAATCACAACACACACACACACACACACACTCACTTCACATGCACCTTTGATTTGGTTTAAAAAACAGATAAAATCCAATTATACAAGCAGAATAAAAGAAAACACTGATTGCATCTGCACTTGTTAGGATTCCAATTAAAGCGTTTGTGACAATATCTGCTAAACAAAATGTAATAAGTGAGATACAAGGGAGATATACGGGAGATAATTGTTGTTTTAACATCTTTTAGACTGAAAAGTGATCACAGTAATGATGCTCAACACTGACCGTACTCGCCTCCACTTCCACAGCTGTTAAAGCCCCGACAAACAAGCTGTTCTACTGACATTAGTGACACAATAAAAATAACACATATCTAGACATCAAACTGGAGAGCATCTGAGTCGTCGCCCCCGACAACAAGGCCAGACCCCCCATATGGCCCATAAACTGCAGTGAGTTTTCTCTCTGCAGCCCAGGGAGGTTTGAACTCCCTATTAAAAATATAATTTCCCCCATTTTTTTAACAGCGAATGATTCTTTCCTTCTTACATAACGGATTTAAATGCGTGTAATATTTCATCATTGCTGTGTCGTTGCAATCCTCACCACATTTATTCAAATTAGAGGATATCTCCGGATTGTTACATGAGATAAATGTCAGAAGGGGTTGCTTATTTTAATACTTTGAACAATAATCGGACAGAATTGTTCATGTTTAGCAGCGTCGTTCGAGTAACACGACCGGGAAAGGTGATATTAAGATGAGATCAGATAAGATAAGCATTTCTGAATTCCCAGAGGGGAAACTTCTTATGTTGCTGCAGCACGAGGACATAAATACATCCAGATAAGATGAGAGGAAGTAAAAAAAATATAATGGTATGTAAACTAAAATAGGATAAAAGCAAAATTCAAAGCTAGGCAATCAAGAAAAAAGCAACCTTGGGGATTAATGGCAGCACTCAAGGGTTTATGAGTCATAATATTAAAATGATTAAGTAAATGTCTGTATTAATATGAGAATTATAATGTATATGACATCCAAAGTGACATGTAATAACATAAATAATACAGCATTATGACATCTTATTATGACAGGTAATAAATAAACGATGCAGTCCTGGCTGGTGGTGATGTCAGCTTGTTGCGGATCTGGAGGGTTTTATGTGGAAAATCAATTTCACAAAAGAAGCTTTTGTGGCATCAAGTGTGTTTGGAAACGGTAAAGTCGGTATTGTTGGTGGTGGAGGGCACTTTGCTTGTTTGTGTAGTGTTGTAGGTTTACAGGGCTGCGGTATCCTGACAATCTCACATGGGTTGTTTCATTGCTGGTGATTGTTTTATATTATAAGAGTCGTCGTGGGCAACGTGGACACACGGACGATGAAGCTGGAGTTTCCACACTTTATCATTTGTTTGCAGTCGGGAGCCTCTCGAGTTCCTTTGTTTGGACTATTTGTCGTCTGTGCGAGTGCCAGCATTTCCACAATTATTTACAACATCTGAACAAGCTGAAGGGGAACATTGAAGTGTTGACAATTCATTTTAGATGGATTCAAAACCGCTACAGCTAATTCATGTTAATACTGTGGGTTTATCAATTAACCGAGGAAGGGGAAAAACTCCTGACTGTTGTTCACATTCCTGTGTCCGTTCAAAGGGGGCTCCCATCGTTTTCAGGTTTGGTTGGCTGCTCGCTCTGTAGCTGTTGAGTGTAAACCAGCGTGATCTCACAGGAATACCTGAAGCGATGGCGGCCTCTTAACGGCACACTACGTGTTGATAATTTGCTGAAATTACGTGTCGGCGCCACGGAAACAAAGCCAGGGAAAAGTCAATGAGGGTCATTAGTTGTAGTGGACGATGGACCACATAGAAGAAGTGGTTGGTTTGTGGACTTTGGTTTAGAAGCCTCAAGCTATCATGACATTTTTGGCAGAAGTGACCATATTTGGTTAGCGATGGGTGGATCTGATGACTACAAGAGGCAGAGCAGCACCCTTACTGGATCTGGATCCATGTGGATTCTGGCGTGAAGCTGCTAACAAAGTTAGCTTCATAATTCAAGATTCAACTTTACAGCTAAGTGTTAAAGTCATCTTAGTAGCTAACTAGCATTGGTAGCGTGGTAGCGACCTGTCAATCACAAGGTAGCCCCGCCCCCTAAAGCATCCTCTGCTTTCTGGTCTGGTGGACTCTAAATGGACCATAATGTACTAAATGAACATCATGCTGGATTGAAGAAGACTTGAAACTAGAGATTGAGACCATAAACTCATGTTTACAATGTTTACTGAGATAATACATCAAGAGAGAAGTAGGACCATTTTCTCATAGACTTCTATACAACCAGAGAGGAGTCGCCCCCTGGTGGCCAGCAGAGAGAAGTAGGACCATTTTCTCATAGACTTCTATACAACCAGAGAGGAGTCGCCCCTGGTGGCCAGCAGAGAGAAGTAGGAACATTTTCTCATAGACTTCTATACAACCAGAGAGGAGTCGCCCCCTGGTGGCCAGCAGGGAGAAGTAGGACCATTTTCTCATAGACTTCTATACAACCAGAGAGGAGTCGCCCCCTGGTGGCCAGCAGGGAGAAGTAGGACCATTTTCTCATAGACTTCTATACAACCAGAGAGGAGTCGCCCCCTGGTGGCCAGCAGAGAGAAGTAGGACCATTTTCTCATAGACTTCTATACAACCAGAGAGGAGTCGCCCCCTGGTGGCCAGCAGAGAGAAGTAGGACCATTTTCTCATAGACTTCTATGCAACCAGAGAGGAGTCGCCTCCTGATCTTTTTTCCTTGGCCTAAGTGATTTTTCGGCGAATTGTCACATTTGAGAAGCCATATTTGTTATTTTCACACTAAAAATGATGATTAAAATATTTGGCGAATTCATTTTCCCTCGACTCATGGTTCAGGCTGCTCTAGCCGTCAGATAGTCGTAGCAGAGTAGAATTATTTCCTTGTGATTTGTGGTGGAGTGGAAGTAGAAAGTGGCATGAAAAAGAAAAATGCAAACCTCAGATGGAGTGAATTTTTGCACAGTGAAGGTCATCCTGACAGCAGCTCATCTCAACAGTAAACACAGCTTGCATCAATCAGTGATAGAAAACATGAATGTATGAGAATGTCGAGGCTTATTACTTTATGAAAGGTTAGCGATGCGATTCGCCGTGCAACTAAAAATATATATATAACACCGTCGGCGGCTTCATCAGGAAAAACTCATCCTGGCGAAATAAACGTACCGTCAGCAGCAGAGGACGGCTCTCTCTGACGGCCCCCACGCAGCCCAGACAGCCGATCACCATGATTATGGTCCCCACGGCGATGAGCAAGTTGGCTGCCGACAGGGAGGGAAGGGATGATGACAGGGTGGCGAAGTTCCCCTGGGTCACCGAGAGCCAGACTCCCACCCCCAGAATGCCACATCCTCCCAACTGCAGAGAGGGAAACACAAAGAGGCGTTAAAAAGCTGAAAACACAATCAAACTCGTCGTGAAGAGAAACGCGGTAAAAAGAAAAAGGCAGCACAAAAGTTTTTTTGTTTTCAAGAAAGATTGAAAAAACAAAATAAACCCCTTTGTCAAAAACTGCAACAACAACAGGCTTGCTTTGCTCTGTTGATCCAAACAACCCTGTTTTTGTGGAATTTGTGAAAATATGCTGATTTGCTTAAGGGGACAGTTCACTCCAAATATCATGTCATCATATCTAACCTGCAGTGCTAGTTTTGGAGACATAACCAGCAACACTCCTGCCTTCTCTTCAACATAGTGGAACTATATAGAAGTTTCATGGAGTTATTTAGTCCATAGAGTCAGTGGAGAAGCCTCTGACTCACCTCTTCATATCAATTTGCCTAAAAATGAACCTATTAATAGGTGTCAAAAACCAAATTAACCAAAAACGACATCTCTAGTTCCTCCATGGAACTACTCATAACTCTGGATTATCTTGAATCATTGGTTTGTTGTTCTTTTTGGGCTCTTTAGCCCCTCAAGGCTGTCAACTCATCCATCTTATAACCCCTTGTAGTCTGCTCAAACATAGAGATGCTAAAGGTGAATCGATGCAAGACACACACACACACACACACACACACCAGAGTATAGCACCGGTACACATAGCCACCGCTCAGACTCATCCTGCTACCTTGTTTTGAATCAGGTTCTGTTCTATTGGCTGCACAGAGGTGATCATTTTGGTATCAATCTTATTATCTACTCCCAGCAATTTATTATTTTACACCATACGGGCCTAAACAATGAAAAAGGAAAACTATATATATATTCATGAAGGCGTTTTAGCTGGCAGGAAACTCAGTCGTTGGACAGTTTTGGTGACTGTCGTCCTGCATCATCTGGACCCGGAATGAAACACCGGTTTGACTCACAGCATGTTGCACAGTGTTGCACCATATGCATCGATGTGACCAGCTCTTGTTTACCGTGAGGCCCGACTGGACCTGATACATGATGAATCACGCTACGTGGGTAGAAAACGTGATACTACAGGAAGGCATAGTTACTGTGTGGTCGTTTCTTTCTCCCTCGCACTTTTTTTTTAATGAGGAACTTCTCTTTTATCTTTGTAACGTGTGAGGGGGAAAGTCTCTGTGCCGACACATTGGCACGCTCACCAAATGATCTGGCATAATTATACCGGGTTGTTGCTCCAAAAAGATCTCTGTCGAGGCTCCCACTTCCTCCAGCTTTTAAATAAATCACACAATCCGGTAGTTGATGTTTTCTTACATCACCAAGAAAACAGCGAACCAAACAGATGAAACAGTGATGTTTGACACACACACACACACACACACACACACACACACACACACACACACACACACACACACACACACATATACCCAATAAAAGTGAACAACATGATGAACACTACATGGTATTTGGTTTAGCCATTATTTTGGTTAATTTATAGTTTTCTTTACATTCAGTCGTTGAATATCTGAAATATATATCTATATTACTAAGATATTACTAAACACGAATCATGGTGTTAGACTGATTATCACCTCCAGGAAAGGAAAGGTTAGTTGTCTAATATGTGAGACTAATGTTTGAAGAACTCGACTGACTCCATCGGAGTCCAAAGCCGGAGTTGAGAGCCGGTTTGCTTTCAGAGGCGCAGAATAATAGTGACAGGGAAAAAACAGTAACAAATATATATATATATATATATATATATATATATATATATATATATGTATATATATATATATATATATATATATATATGAAAGGATTTTCAGATGTAGGAAACATTGGCGCGAAGCACAACAGCAACTTGCCAGATCTGCCAAAGGAAATAAGATTTACATGGTTAAATACTGTGGTTTTGTTGTTGTTGTGTTTTTTATTTTCTCCCCCCTCAAACTTTTCTTTCTATTTCCAGCCTTAACACAAGATCTTATTTAATGAGCTCTTGAACTAGAAGTAGGGCAGGGCGAAAATCAAAAGAAGCACTCGTTGTGGAACGTCTGAGGCAGGTTTCTGTTCACCTTCTGCCAGGGCCGGGAGATTTCAGCAGCTCGCAAATAAAAGGGTCATGGAGGTCACTGTCGCACACAATGGACCCTTAATAAGCTCCGGAGTGTATTCCGTAATGAAGAGTGGCCTCGGCGAAGAAGGGCGAGGGATAGGATAGAGTACAACACTGGGAAATGATGGTGCCGAACATTTTGAGGTCAGTTTCCTTGGAGGTGAAGATATAACAACGTGACTCGCAGCAACTGAAGACAAATCCTAAAAACCACAAAGAAATGATGAGCAGGAATATTAATATTTATTAATTTCACACCTCACTTAATACTGCATACCGAACATCACTTAGCAACCGCCTTTCTTAAGACACGTAAAAGCTTCAAAGATCATGAGAGGGGAATTTACTGGTGTATTTTAAATAAAGAACAACAAAATGTTAAAATTTCTTGAACTTTCAGGCATTTAACCAAAATCCAATTTAAAAAAACACACTAGCTGCGTCCCAATCCAGCGGCCGCATCCTTCGGAGGCGTCGTCACGGCGGCGACTCCTTCAAATGCAGCCCTTCTTCTTGTTCCCAGATTTGGGGGATCCAAAGATTCATTGTGTGTCGTTGACGAGGAGGACTTTAATCAACGTGGCAACCAGGCTGACAAAGACCAGGAAGGCCACGCGTCCTCCTGAATCAGGACGCCGTTTGACTTCCAGAACAGGGAACCAGAATTGCAAAACATGCAGACTCATTTCCAGGTTTCGGGACTCCTTCCTGCACCACTCCTCCATGTATTGGACTGACTGCTATTTAATCATCACAGCACCCCGGGTCCCACTTGTATGATTAGTTTCAAACTTCCTCAAACAGGCTTCCGTCTAGCAGCTTCCTTCAATAAATACCTTCCAACTCAACTACATTTATTACAAGAAAGTTGGCGCGTTGGAGCAGAAATACATACGTTGATGTGGTTTTGATACGGCGATGAAAGGAAGCCCTTCTGAATGATTTCCCCTATAAATATATATTATACATGTGCGGTAGATGAATTTGTCTCCTGGGCTCCCAGTGTATAATACAGGTGGGTGTTTTAATGACTACACTCACCAGAACGTGACTATCGATGCCCTGATCTCATTGCAATTTACCAGCTCTCCATCTAGAGCACGGGTCAGGAATGCATATTAATATCAGCGTAGCTGCATTAGTATGTTTAAGGTCATTATCTGAATTCCCATTCATACATGAATAGAAATGTGTGAAGCTCGCAGGGGCAAAGGATTAGTTGGTGGGGAAGAAGAGAGGGAAAAAAAGGGGTTTCACGGGCAACAAAGCGAGAAATGTTAGTTTGAAATCTCAAGCTTCATGTATTATTTCTTTTGTGAAACTTTGATCTTTAAATCATGTATTCAGTTTGAGTGAGTTCTGGTCCTTAAGTCTGCTCACATGGTTATCGGCCTGGTGAGGAGGTTTAGAGGTGGTTGGTTTTTTAATATTAGTTTTGCCCGGGAACCCAAGAATGTGGACAGGTTTGCTATTAATAAGCTTTGAATTAACAAGCGATGGCGCTCTGTGCAGAAGCTGGGGGGGCGGGGCTTCAGAGGCAAACACGTTGGCTGCAGGTCACTTTGGCTGCTGGATGCTGAGTCCACCAAGACCGGATCAGGTCTGAATGTCCACACACCCCGAATGGGTGCATTATTTTGTTACAATTACAGATCACGGTTTCTGTAGCAGAACAATAAATGCTGACTGCTGAATGTAAGCATGTGTCACATTTCGTTTTTCATTTTTTATTAAATCGGTGCACAATATGACGTTAAAGAAGAACGTTAAAGAAAATAATATTGTTGTGTCGAGGTCAGAATCAGCAGTCCATTACAGCAAACACTTATATGCAGTCTGGGGACCAAAATAAGGATTTTAAAGTTGACTATAATTCTCTTTGGGAGAAACCCATCAAGTTTCAACTGTTTTTATTTGCTTTTTTATTTGTATTTAACCTTTATTTTACCAGGCAGATCATTAAGAACAAGTTCTTATTTACAGTCAACCAGAAAAAAAACCATCCACACATCCCTAGACGGACGGAAAAACGAGCGAGACTGAAAGCCAGACGAGGACTGGTCACGTAGAAGATAAGAAATCATATTTAATATCGACCCCCGAGGCCGTCTGACAGGCAGCGAGACCCTCACGCATACGAGGAAGGTTCCGTGCCACAGCGGTCATCGTTTTGTTGTTTTGTTTTGCAGGCATAGTGATAGAAAAGCAACTTAATGGATCTTTGCCTGATGAGGCACAAAATTAAGCTTCAATATTAACTTAGAAAGGCCATAAAAGCTACTTACAAGTTTAAATTTGATAGAAAAACTTGTAAGTTAATATCTTCTGTCAGGCCGCGGTGCTGAGCTACATTTGAGAGCGAGACGACTGCCATGTGGCTGAAGCAAGCTGTAGAAACCTCCGCCATCAGTGCATCAGTGTGAAAGGCAGCGCTGTGTAGAAGTCCTGCTGGAAACAACAGGTGAACAAATCAATGACAGCTGTTATTTGGAACCAACGACGACGCTGAACGCTTCAAACCGACTTTCTGCTCTGACGCACCATATTGAGGTTAACGTTTAGGAAAGTGTTATGATTTAGGAAAGATTACAGTCGTCATTGAGGATAGTGAGGTCATGTGCTGGGCAACCTAGGCATCGTTACATCATCAAATTACTGCTTTTCAACTGATTTAAGCTGTTAACTTGTTCTTATGTGCTTAGTCTGTTTTTGCATTTTGTATTTTTCATGCTTTTGCTATTTGCACCATCCTCTTGTGCTGCTGTAACCCTGTAAATGTCCCCACTGTTGGACTTATAAAGGATTATCTTATCTTTTCCTAATTAACCTAACACATGGGGGATATTTCTTTTTAACCTTCGCGTGTTTTAAACTCAAATTACAAGGATTCAACAGTTTTGCCACCTGATTATTATTCCTGGAAACGTGGAGAGGATTTTGAAGCAGAATTTAGACCTTCAGGTTGGATAAACAGCCCCGTCTCCGACTAAATGTGTTCCCATAAAACTAAACTGCACTTTCAATTACATTTCAAGGGAAAAGCATTTGTTTCTGCACCAAACGTTCAGCATTTCAAACAGTTTGAAAGAGGGATACCGAAGTACTGATACTCACGCTAGTTACCACTGCAGCAACGTGGCGTTAAACTCTCATCAGCCTTAAAGTCGCTCAGCTGCAACGACAACCTGAAACATGTTTAAACCTCATTCATCAGCAGCCGCACTAATTCAATTAGCTGTGAAGTTGTCAGCCTGATGGAAACTGTCGGTTTCCACCGATGTATTCCAGCCTGAGTGTGACAGCGAGGAGGAAGCCAGCTGTAACGTTACAGCGTGAATGTAGCAGTGCATTGTGGGTACCGGTTGTCGGTGAATAGATGCTACAAGTTCCCGTGTCTTGTTGTCAGCCAGCTGATAATCAACGTGAAGCAGGTTAGCCCCAAAGTTAGCAACAACTCTGGCTGCCTCAGGAACACTTAAGGTGGACTGGTCTTTTAAGGTGGACCAAAACTATTCTCCTTTAAGTGGAGCTGCTCCTCTGAGTCGTAGCTTTTAATATTTTTTAATGATAGAATGGTTAATTATTAACATCTTTACTGCAAACTGTATCACAGAGAGGAATGTTAAATTATTTGAATGTGGTCCAGTTAGAACTGAGGATTATCTGATGAACATCAAATGTGTTTTCAGCTATCGTCAGAACTGCAATGGTATTAAGTATTTATGCATTTTCCATAGTCCGGTAAAAAAAGGTACATCCCGAAACAAAAAATAAAATCCTACAAAAGGACACACTTGGGCAACAAAACTACTTGGTGAGGTTTAGTACAAAGTAACCAGTACCATGTAGCATTAAGTTCTTGGTCCTGGTTGAACTTACGTTTAGTTTCATAAACATTTCATACATTTTGAAACTCCACATTTGTTTCTATGGCGTCTGCTGCAGCATGGCCTTCATATGTTTAGCAATGAAGGCATTTGATGAATGATTGATTTCTTTCAACGTATTCTTTACTCCGGTAACGTGGAAGGTCTAGAGACTCATTCACTGCTCTGCTTATTGATGTTTTATGTTGGCAGCCTTTAGCACGAACCAACCAACATTTGTTAGCTGAAAAAGCTTTGGACTCATCTCAAGTGAAATATGAAGTTAACGGGCAGGATAGCAGGTTTTTCTTGCTGACAGGTCGTAGTGTTGGAGACAAAACTGTACGTCCTTAAAGACGGGGGGTGAGCTTCTCTGCTTTGTCTTATTCTCCCCGTTTCATATACAAATGAGTGTCGTAGTCAGCAGGAAAACAACCGTTCAGTCATTCTCAGACAGGTTTCTGTTGGAGGCGAATGATGGGCATGATTTTATTATATGCACGCCTCAACCAGCCACGTTGCAGTTATTCATCACCGTCCAACAATGTCGTCACTTTGTTTTTTATCGTATCGGACATTTGTGAGATCGCAGTGAATCCTAATCAGTTCATTCTTGATTTTGAGTGGACATTTGTGCAAAATTTTGAAGAAATTCAATGAGTTCACGTTCAAGCCTCCGGCAACGAAAGCACGACAAGCGAGGTCGGGATTATTTCTGACAATCGCCACCGGCCTCCAGACACATTACTACAAATGTCTGGGTACATTTTAATTGATTTACTGACTTTTGAAAGATTCTGTTTACAGAATCTGCAATAAAAAAAAGTTCTTCCTATAAGCATTTTTGAACAATTCCTTTCTGGTGATTTTGTAACCTGACTGCACTCAATAAAAACCAGATTGGAGAGATTTCTGAAGGTGACATAACTAAAGCTGGGCTCAGCTGGTGGATGTCTTTTGAATTTGCTCAGCAAGCCTCCATCACCATGGTCACCCCCGTGGAGGAGATTCAAATGTAGCTGTGTGAGAGCCGCTTCAAGAGCCCTCAGATCGGGGGGAACAAAGTTCCATGGTGACCTTTCAGCAACCATAAAAAAGCATTTACTTGTAGACATGTGACCAGTAAAATCTGTCAAATCATGAACAGATTAGTCAAATAACAATTTAATTATTGTTGAGAGATGAGACTGAATTATCTATGTGCGTAACAGCGTTGCAATTTTTAGTTATAAACAACTTTACACTGCTTTTAATGCTGTTCTCTGTGGTCATTTTTGTCACATGTGACATGGATTGCTGTCTGGAAACAAACTTTCCAGACAGCAAAGTGAATAAGGTCAAATCATGCATATTTTTTGTTGCTAAATATGTGTTTTTGTTGCGTAAACGGGAAACCTCAGGCTGTTTGCTGCCTTCGGATCGGGAACTTGAAGATGCTAAACATCGAACCCCCTCGTTGCCACGGAGAGCAGAAATGCCAAACTACCCTCCAGCACCCTTTTTTCCCTCCTCTGGTTTCGTCAGAGCTAAAGTGCAGAGAGAGAGAGACTCCCTGACACGAACTCAAACTCCCAGCAGCAACGTATTAGATGGTTGTCACCAGCACAGTATATGTGGACTAATTGGGACTGCTAATTAAATTATGACTAACTAACTTCTTTAACCCAATGTGGCTGAACATATGTTACCAAAATAAAATTTGCAATTGAAAGCATTGCATAATTTGTCAGAGCATGACATGCTTCCTAAATCTATGGAAGCCTATTAACACCAATCAGGTTTCACACTAGCAGCTCATTTGCAAAGACAAATTAATTCATTTTAAATAATTCAGCCCCCCCGCCCTCCATCCATCCATCCATTTTTCATTGGAATTAATTTAATGCTAATGCTATTGCCCATTTTTTTTAAAGTTTTGCACATTTTTCCCCACATCTGTTAATGTTGAGGAAGTATAGAGGGTGAGGAAATTACTCAAACGCAGGAATGCCGCAGCACGTTGAGCTCTCACATGACCGAGCCTGAAAATCCCAGAGTCAATAATGGAGGAGTGAAATGCATTCATGTCTCATTGATCTGGATTATTGCTGGGAGGGACACTATTATGTTCCCATCACTGGTGTGAAAGGCCGTTTGAAATCTACTGGGTATGAGACTAATTCACACAGAAAGTATGAAGCTGCAATGTTTTATTTTGTGAGAAAATTTGACAAACATCAAAGCAGAAGCTGCTTTGTAAACCTCCGACACAACCAAGGACGCTCAATTCTGCATAAAAAAAACCTCTCTGGTGTCTATTGAGATTTCCAACCTTTTACAACTCACACCCATAATCTCGTCACTCTGGAAACATTTTTGAATTCAAAAGCTTTTTTAAGTGCACGCTTCTGTCTGGTAATAAAAAAAGGAGAGAATGTATTCAGTCATTATATAAAGAGACATCTTCACACATCCCACAGATCCGTTATTTGATCTTCTTTGACACAAAGTTGCTTTGTAAGAATTCTGCAATTCATGGCAGCAAAGAAACATAAAAACCTGCAGAAAAATACAGAAGATTTGTTTCATTGTGACAGCGTCTTCCTCCCACTATTCAGTCTCTGAAGTTCCTCACTTGTCCACTAGTTGCTCCCACTTTAGTTCTATCAGCTTCATACTTGGTGATTATTATTCTCTCATGTTATTGGGGGTGTGGACATGAAAGGAAGTGGGAGGAGCTATTTCAGTTCTCCCTCGTTCTGTAACTCAAAATCTGCTTAATTTCTTCCTGACGATGTCACGTCAAACAATGCAAGGCCACGCCCCCTACAGTCGTTGACCCGTCACGCCTCCAATCGGCTCGCTCCACACAAATGTCACACAAATACAAAAGCAAGGAGAAGCTTGTATAACAACACACACAGAGGGAGAGCAACATTCATCGTCTGCTCAGGTAGAAAAATATGTGTTTTCTGCTTTATTCAACCACACCATATAAAGAACCTTTAAAGGAGGCCCTTCCCTTGTTTTGCTGCTTTATTAAGGCTCTATTTTCTATCATATAAAGAACCTTTAAAGGAGGCTGCTTTGTAAGTTTTGAAAGGAAGATCACTTCCCTGTTTTGCTGCTTTTGTAAGGCTCTATTTTATATCGTATAAAGAACCTTTTAAGGAGGCTCACTTCCCTGCTGCCTTTGCTAATCTCCCTGTGCTACTCACTGTGACGCAGTGATGTAGAAGTGTACTCCAGCGGGGGTTCAGTGCACCTTAACATTACCGCTGGGTGTGTTTACGGGTGCAACAGGACCACAGCTGTGCAGCGATACGCTGGTTTTCAGCTTCGTTGTTCTTCTAGAAACGTTAGCTGCTCTACAACCACAGTTGGTCTGGATTCGGGTCCTCATTTGTGTTGCCAGGAACTGTGAAGGAGTTTGTTGACAGGTCACATCTCTGTTTGATCCACCGTGAGGTGAATGCGTAGATGTTCAGAAGCATTACACTTTTTAGGGTGGTGCCCTGTGGATGCCGGGTCTCCACAGTGTTGTCACCGTGGGTTTACTTCTATGGGGGCACGTTGCCGAATATCTCAATATTCCTCTGATGTATGCAAAGTTTAACTAATCCATTTCCGCCCCTGAACGCTTCATGCAGCAAACAAATCTCATCTCCCTCTCTCCTTTTATTTGCAGAGTCGGTGTGATGAAAATGTAATAAAAGCCAGGAGGATACCGTGTTACGCAGTCAAACAGCCTCTGCAGTAAATCTGCACTGATTCAATAAACCCCGTTAAGTGAGTTTAAAACAGAAGTATTATGTAATATAAAATATGATAGAGTTCACTAAAGTTGCCGTGCATTAATTATTGAACTACAAATAAAGGCCGTGAATTACAAGCATAGAAACAATAAAACGGCCGATAATCCGTTAGAGTTACAGTGCGCTCTCTGTAAAAATCAATTTCTTCCTGATTCATTATTTTTTTTTCAGAGGGACACTGTGAAATTATGTTTTCCAGTCCCCGCTGCATTTATGAAGTGCATTTTTTTTTTTAGACATTAGTAGTTTAGTTCCCCATCGTGCGTGTAATGGAATTTTGACAAAGATAACTGTAGCGCTGACGGGGCCAAAAGTCCTACAGGGTGCACTACTAGAACAAAAGCCTGCTCATTTTCTATTAGCGAAATAAAAGGCATTAAGTATCAGTACTTTTTTCAGTTTTAATAATTTATGAAACGAGTATCTAGGCTGAATATTTGCCCTCAGCTGTTTCTGAACTGTCAAACAACTATGAGCTTTATTTCCCTTTTTGAAGTCTTGGATCTTTCCGAGGAGCAAACGAACCTCACTTCATAGGTCTTCTTAGCTTTTTTCTTACGTCTATCCAACTAAATATTTGATTGTTCAGTTGTTTTGACGGATGTCGGAACAATTTTATGCAAGCATCAAGCAGTATCAAAAAGGCTAATGTTGCTATCGCTATCAAAACTCACTAGTCCCCAAAACGATCATCAACAAGCAGTATATACATATATATATATATATATATATATATATATATATTTATTTTTAAGAGATGGAAAAGTGGAAAAATGTTATATTTTCTGTGCTTTGAGTGAAACCATTGCAATGCAGCAACAAGTACTGACGGCAGAAGTCAGAGAAGGCTGGCTTATTGAAACGCAGCTCGAGAGCCTGCAGACTCAATCTGACACCTGAACAATAAGCAAAGAGAGGAGTCAAGGCTAACCACGGAGCCAGGAGACAACCTACCATTATGAATAATATCCATCAGTCCTCGTTTGTGCAGCTCATCACGACCCGTCAATAGAAAGTCATGGAGAGAAAGCAACTTTTGGGTTTTATGAGCTGTTCCTGATCCGTTGGGGCTTTTAAAACTGATTTCTAGTGTGAATGAATTGTTTCCTCCCATTAACGGTGTGGAAATACGAGTCAAAAGAAACACTTGAAGAGTTTTTGTGGCGGCTGTGCCAAGTGGAGCCGACTTATCCATCCACACTAACATTCACATCTGCTTTTGTTGGTGGAGGAAGTATTCATATCCTTTTAATTAAAGTGTGTATCCATTCATGTTAAAGAACTCCGAATCCTGCATTAGGAGCTAAACATACGTTAAACTGGCCTTGAACATGATGAGCCGAAGTGTAACCTCCATCATAATCTAAAAATGATCTCTGCCTCCATTTTAATCATATAATGTCACCTCTTCGATGCTCTCTCTTGTCAAACCGCAGCTGGTTGCTAGGCGACGTAGACCGTGTCCTCCGATGGAAACGATACAGGGTTTGTTTCGCAAGAGGTCACGAAACAAACCGCTTGTTTAAATGATGAGTAATAATATTTAACACCTTACTAACTAGATAAATGTAGTCGAGTACAAAGTTCAATATTACAGTAAAGCAGCATAAACTGGATGAACTTCAGATTCACCGTATTGTACCTACAGGGTTGCTGAAGTGGATGCTGAACCTGGCTTCCTTGCATCACACACACACACACACACACACACACACACGGTAGTGGATTATTATAGTGCCTCTGGCATCCCAGCATCCCCCTGACTTCGACTCGAGCATCCCAGGCAGACGCTGTTGCCTCAGCGTAGGCTCTCATGTTACACACCTGGAGAAAACAAGGGCACGCTTGGCGCTCGAACGCTGACCTACTTTCTCCTTTCTATAAAAGCCCGACGGCCTCTCTGGCTCAGCCTGGAAATCAGTTGTCCTCCTCTCAGAAGGAGGAAGGAGTCTTTAAAGGTCTTCTTCAGGCAGCTACAATAAGGGAGTTAACGGATGTTGGATGAGACGAGCAGAATCGGTGTCTTGTGCAGCGAAACGCTCTTGAATCTGATTAAGTAATCAGATTCAAAGTCACTCTAATCCCTCGCGCCTCCTTCACCTCTTTTCTCTTTCCATTTAGCACATTTTTTACACTTGAAGTGAAGAAAAAAAATTCAATTACATGAGGATTTCAGGGACTATTGCTGGGCCCCTTTGATTTTTGAGCCCCCTGGTAAAAAAAGTCCAGCTGGTCTTGTTCCACTTCACTTTCACCCGGTATGTAAATCAAAATGTGATTAACGAAGCGGGTCAAACTGTGCTGGGTGTCGTTTTCTTAGTGTCATGTCATAGGAATTAAATCTAAGACTGGATGAAGACACGCAGGAGGGGGATCTCAGTGAATCCACTACACCTGTGTTTCCCATCCAGAGTCAATACCAACACATCACTCATGGCTGGAGGAGCAATCTCACTGTGAAGCCGCCATTTTCCACTTTCTCAGTACATGGATTTTTTTAACCTTGGCTGCTCTGCCGGAGAGCACACCGTCTTCTACCAAATGATGTGTCTGCTCTTCACGGAGTCGCATCTGTACTTAATATCTTCTGATCTATTACGGGAGGGAGGGGGGCTGCAGCGGGATAAAAGAGATCTACCTCCCCTCAGGTGTTTTTTTGATGTTGCGCGATAAAGCAGCTCTCACACAAGCGAGAGGCTGAGGGATATTGTTATGTGTTGTAAAGCCTCCTGCTATCATCTTCCCACTCTGTGGGTCCGGGACACGTTTTTGAAAACACTCGTCTGGGCCGGAGGCGTCGTCTAAATGTGTTACCGAAGACGGAGAACGCCTCTTAAACCTCGCAGGTGCGTTTTTAGCTGGAGACTCGGCGTCTCCCGCGGCGACCACGATGCTCGGCAAACTCCCCATCTCCCTTCAGTGCTGCTGTGATGGACGTCCTCGTTGGATATATAAATACTCTCAACAGGACAACTAACCCTTAGGAACGGAACTAGCTGACAGAAATGCTGACGTCTTTTATCACAAGAAAAATAGCGATAAGCTACTCGATTAATTTAGCTGACTCAGTTATTTTGATTGAATAGATTTAGCACATTTAAACAACTGGAAACATAAACAAAGGTTTAAATTGATTAACTTGTTAATAAATGTATTTTCCTGTAATTGGGTTGAGGTTCTTATGGTTAAAGTTTAGGCATGAATAAAAAAGTAAGACAGTATTTTTAACTCTTCCCTCCTTAAATTAAGTTACCGTTGGTTTCTTATGTGACGACTGATTTGTGGTGTTGAAGATAACATACAATGGAAAGTCCAAATTATATTACAGGGTCTGCAACTAATCGAATAAATGTATTCAAATTAATTTTTTAAAAAAGGAAGTCATTTAATGAAAGATTAGTCGGGTCTTTGTGGCAACGTCTGTGTGAAGATTTAAAAAGTGTCTGAAACAGGCGCAGCAAAGAAACCGATTCCAGGTTGTAAATTATAAACGAGCCTAATGGACAGAAATGCCTCCGCTGTACGTTTTCCCTCCGTGTTTGTGATGGATCAGTGGAGCCTGGCTTTAAAGTAGCTTCATCAGCTACACTGATCCATCCCTACAGAAGGTATTTCCATCTCCATCCGTTACGGTTCTTTTTAAAATGTTTCTCCATCGAAATGTACGCAAAAGTGCCAGAGGCGTCCGTTTTAGCCGATGCTGCTTAGCTGAAATTAGATCAGAGAGACGCTGGAGGACCGTGGAACAGTCTGGAACACAAACATTGAAAAATGATGCCACTTTATTTCTGTTGCGGCGTCCGAACGTGTCGCCGCGTCAAAGAGTTTCAAAGAGTCCTTAAAGAGCAGCCCAGAAATCCCCCCGTTCCTTTACCCGGTTTCCTGAGGATCCAGCTGACGGGTCCTTCATGCCTGACTTTTTATCAACGAGGCTGCGAGCGTGAAGAAAAACACTCCCGTCTGTAATATATCCTGCGCTGATGGCGATGAAGCACATCTTCCATCATAATCTAAAACAAACAGAATAAAATATGATCTCTTGCTCATTTTTAATCATATGACGTCAGTTAGCTCTTCTTCACTCTCTCTTGTCAACGCCACAGCAGGATGCTAGGCGACGGGAGCAAACATAAAAAACCCTCTGTAGGCCAGAGTGTGTCGTCTCTGAGGCCTTCGAGGTCTTCAAAGGGACCCGGGCCGACGGAGACAGCGAAGGCCGCGTCCTCCGCACGACGCGGCCGTCGAATTGGGACGCGGTTATGAACTAACGGGGAAAACACACGGACCCACGCTGTTGCCTAGCGAGAAATAATATACTTTACTTGCAGAGCACTCTTCAAATCTCAAAGAGATTCACAAATATGATCTGACCAACAAGAGCAAATAGAAAGGAAAAGGTAGATACTCAAATATTTCAATAAGAATAATGACAATAAGAATCTGAGTTAATGTGTGTGTAATGTAATGTTAATGTGTGTGTGTGTGTGTATATATATATTTATATGTATAAGTAAATGAGCATTGTACAAGAACACAAGGAATAAGTTGGGCTTTTTATCCAATTAATAATCGACACAATCAATCAATTATGAAAATAGCCGTCCCTATCCCTGAAGCGTCCGTGTCTTCCCACGCTGCCCCCCGTTGCATTTCCCTTCATTCATATTTCTAAAGCGTAGCACAATCTTCTCCATGTTTGTTTCTTTTCCACATCAGAACTATGAAGGCATCGAGCATCCTGCTTTTCCACTTTAGCGTTGCCCAAAGTGCAGCCGCCATGAGACATGATGGTGCATTTCTAAAGACTAAAAGAGGAGGAGGATGAGGAGGAAGAGGGGGGCCTGCTTGGTAATAGAGCGTCTTGCCTTACGCGTTCTCCTCCACTACACGATGATGTCGGTGCACTCGATAAGCCTCCAGAATGATGTTTTAAGAAGCCTGTAACACATTGCAGAGCTGAAAACGCTGCCCTGCACAACGCTCTATAAATACACTGATTGAGAATGGAGAAGAAAATGGAGGGAGGAGGGGAGGGAGAGACACTGCAAAGGGTAATCAATAAATCTCTAATCTCTTGAGTATTCTCTCCTCCCCCATCCCTCTGCGCAACCAGGAACACACACACACACACACACACACACACACACACACACACACATAAACAGTCGCTGCCGGCAGGTCTGGTCTCATTATATGGACGGGGATTGGGAGGAGACTGATTTGTTGCAGCGGCGCCCGGTTTGTCAGACGTGATGACAGCAGTCATCGAGTCCCAGGGCAAAGTCAGAGCGAAGGGATGGGCTAATATGCGTCTGCTTATTTCCCTAACGACAGGTGCTAAAAAACAGCCCCGTAAATCATGCGTCGCACATGTGCACGTCCTCCACGCCGACGTTTGTTTGAAACCTTAAAAAAAAAAAACATGGGCTGCTATTGTTTGTTATTTAATCCCCGTGTTTAATTTTTGCAGAGTGAATAAGTGTGAACTGTCTTTGCCTGTCGATAAGGCACAGGAGTCACGCAGATTGCCTTCTCACGGCCAAATTGGGCGATTCGGTTTTCAGATCATCAAGGTTCTTTTTGAATGTCCTCGATATCCGAGCAGCCATTTTCAAATTCATTATAGAGGAATCATATTAGAGTAAATTACTCCCAGTCCCCGGCCCCTTGAGTGTTGTCTAGTCTTAATGTGCCCTCATTTGAGAACAGTTTCTGTGTGCTCAAGTCGCTTTCCCATATGCACTCAGGTACACAAAGCTCCCCGAGCACAGGTGTATATTTGATAACTGTAATAACGAAGGTACGAAACGCAGACATAAAGAACAGCGACTACCTTAATGAGGAGGAAAGACTCCTTTTGTCTTTTTGACAACTTGTTACCCTCTGAGGAGCAGTTGTCACCAGCAACAACAGCTATATTTTCAGATCGTTAACACTACGTATATATATCACTTACATTGTGCTGCGTAGGTGCAATAACGTTGAAAGGTGCAAAACCCATTAAAAGTGAAGAGCGATCGTTTATTATTTCAGCTTAGATTTTCATAATTATGTGAGATAAAAAGAATGAAAATATAGATTCATAATGAAAGTCTGTAGAGATGAACAGATGAAAGCCAAACTCATAGTTCATGCTGAATAATTTGATATGTTAAGTTCATCTTCAAGACCTTTTATTTGTCCCCGAGGGGCAATCGGTTCTGCCACAGAAGCAATAAAAAAAGCAAACAACACAGAGGAAAACACACAAGATAAAAACTACTGATAATGAAACGCATGTAAATACAGGAGTAAGTGGTGAACACAAGGAGTTGAAAGAAAATACAATATCAGTGGAAAAGGTGCAGAAAGAATGGAGGAGGCATGGCCGGAGAAGTGCTGATGCTAAATGAGAGATCGTATAGTATAGTATTGTATAGTTGCAATTTTATGTTGTGTTATATGGACTTGTGTCTGCAATAAAGTTCATTGTTATTTTGAAATAAGGGAATCGATGAGGTAATAGCAAACCCTCAAGTTTACCAGAGAAACAGAGTGGAAAAACTACAATTTGGTTGCAAAACATATCAAAAATATCAAATAATGATCTTCATTTTTTAAGCAGGGTAATGGACGGTGGGGTAATAACTAAATTTCCATGGTAACCCTGAGAGTTTGCTAATAGCTAGAGCAATTATTAACAAATTATAAATAAAATTTGAAGTTTACTAAAGAAAAATCATATTTTGTAGTCAAAAGGTTTACATTTTTATATTGGATTTTAAAACAGGACTAGCTAGCTATTCAGCCAAGTCATTGTCCCAAAATCAATATCAGTATTTTCACAAAACCTTCATTAGCATAAAGCTAATATTATGCTAGCAAGATTCAAAAATGCAATCGTAAAACAGTAAATATAATTTGACAGTAGGCCATGTTTTAGAACATGTCATCGTCTCCAAATGAAAATAAACATTTTCATGAAAACCTTGATTAGCATAAAGCTAACATTATGCTACGTTATGAACAAGACTAGCTGGCTATCCAGCCACATCATTGACGCCAAATCAACATCCTATCAAATCCTAACAAATGAGAGGCTGTGTGCCGTCGGCTGCAGCCCGAGGTAACGAGGCGGACAGTGAACGGCGTGAGGAAGGATGTGTCGATAAGCTCAGACGGGCAGTGTGACTTACTTCTTGCAGCTTGTGTGTTGACTGCAGGGTGTCACATTTGAGATGTGTACATTTGACAAAGTCACACTTACTGGGTGCAAACCTTCATACTGTTTCAGAGAAAAACAATCCAACACCCTATCATTTTCATGATATGGGTTTGGTCTTGTTGGTTCCCTCTTATTTTGTAGTATCTGTCTCCTGTGATTTGTCTGGTTGATTCCCTCTTATTTTGTAGTTTCTGTCTCCTGTGTTTTGTCTTCTTGATTCCCTCTTAGTTTGTAGTATGTGTCTTGTTGATTCCCTCTTATTTTGTAGTATCTGTCTCCTGTGCTTTGTCTTGTTGATTCCCTCTTATTTTGTAGTTTCTGTCTCTTCTGTTTTGTCTTGTTGATTCCCTCTTATTTTGTAGTTTCTGTCTCTTGTGTTTTCTCGTTGATTCCCTCTTATTTTGTAGTTTCTGTCTCTTGTGTTTTCTTGTTGATTCCCTCTTATTTTGTAGTTTCTGTCTCTTGTGTTTTCTTGTTGATTCCCTCTTATTTTGTAGTTTCTGTCTCCTGTGTTTTGTCTTCTTGATTCCCTCTTAGTTTGTAGTATGTGTCTTGTTGATTCCCTCTTATTTTGTAGTATCTGTCTCCTGTGCTTTGTCTTGTTGATTCCCTCTTATTTTGTAGTTTCTGTCTCTTCTGTTTTGTCTTGTTGATTCCCTCTTATTTTGTAGTTTCTGTCTCTTGTGTTTTCTCGTTGATTCCCTCTTATTTTGTAGTTTCTGTCTCTTGTGTTTTCTTGTTGATTCCCTCTTATTTTGTAGTTTCTGTCTCTTGTGTTTTCTTGTTGATTCCCTCTTATTTTATAGTATCTGTCTCCTGTGCTTTGTCTCGTTGATTCCCTCTTATTTTGTAGTTTCTGTCTCCTGTGCTTTCTCGTTGATTCCCTCTTATTTTGTAGTTTCTGTCTCTTATGCTTTCTCGTTGATTCCCTCTTATTTTGTAGTTTCTGTCTCTTGTGTTTTCTTGTTGATTCCCTCTTATTTTGTAGTTTCTTTCTCTTGTGTTTTCTTGTTGATTCCCTCTTATTTTGTAGTTTCTGTCTCTTGTGTTTTCTTGTTGATTCCCTCTTATTTTGTAGTTTCTGTCTCTTGTGTTTTCTTGTTGATTCCCTCTTATTTTGTAGTTTCTGTCTCTTGTGTTTTCTTGTTGATTCCCTCTTATTTTGTAGTTTCTTTCTCTTGTGTTTTCTTGTTGATTCCCTCTTATTTTGTAGTTTCTGTCTCTTGTGTTTTCTTGTTGATTCCCTCTTATTTTGTAGTTTCTGTCTCTTGTGTTTTCTTGTTGATTCCCTCTTATTTTGTAGTTTCTGTCTCTTGTGTTTTCTTGTTGATTCCCTCTTATTTTGTAGTTTCTGTCTCTTGTGTTTTCTTGTTGATTCCCTCTTATTTTGTAGTTTCTGTCTCTTGTGTTTTGTCTTGTTTGCTTTCTTGTTTATTTTGGAGTATCTGCCTCTTCTGTCCTGTTTAAAGCTTTACTTCCAATTTTAGTTTTCCCTCCCTATTTCTGTGTATCACCTGTCTGATTAGCCTCATCAGCCTTGACCTATCTCCTTGTGTCTCCCTCCAATGTGCCTTTAGCCTGCCCTCATGTTTGCCCACCTGTGTGTTTCCCTAATTAGTCCCTTTTGTATTTATTCTGTGTGTTCTTCCTGGTAACTGTTCATTTCTTCTCAGCCTGGTTCCTTGTGCTCCTGCGTTATTCGGTTCACGTTGCATCCTGTTACCTGCTTTCCCTGTCCTTGTGTCCTCTTCCCTTTTGTTGCCTGCTTTTTAGACTTCATATATAGGTTTATTTATTATTAAACCTTTGTTCCAGTTACCTGTTTTCCTGCGTCTGCATTTGGGTCCTAATCTGTGTTCCAAATAATGGGACAATTTCCCGCAAGTACGCATTTATAGTCCCAGAGATCGAAATGCACCGAGAAATATAAAGCCAAACACAAGACGTGCACATAAATTAATGCCAAAGCAACCAGGCAATCAAGACATCAATAAGGAAACAGTATGGAAGGGATGGATATGTTGCACAGTCATCAGGACAATCATTATAAAGTGCAGGACCTAAACAACTCAAACTCATCAATACACTCAATCTATAGCATTATATTATATATTACAAAACCCTGAGGTGGTAAAGACCCTGACATCTGTATCTAATAGACTAGTCTAAAAGCAAAGGTGGTGAACAATGGCCACATTTAATGAATAGCAACATTTATTGAACAGCAAAACATTTTTTAATAGCTTTAGACAGCCCAGAGCGGTTCTCTTCTGCAGCTCCCTCCGTTCCAAATGTGTATTGTGCATCCAAGCATTGTCCAGACCCAGAGAGCGATCCCAGGATACCACATATGTCATGCTGGATTCTAGAAATGCACCAATACACAATATATTTCCCTCAATATGGGCATTATGTGGCTTCGCTGCAGCGAGCAGGTTGAT
This sequence comes from Eutrigla gurnardus, assembly GCF_963514095.1. Lineage (NCBI taxonomy): Eukaryota > Metazoa > Chordata > Actinopteri > Perciformes > Triglidae > Eutrigla > Eutrigla gurnardus. Next base: position 32,698,767 of record NC_139915.1, read on the forward strand.
AACAAGTCAGCGGAAATGTTTTCTGCGACTCTGAGAGGGACACTTCCCGACTGAACGGCTGCAGTGAGATAACCGGATCTTTCTTCACATTGATGGGCGAAGAAAGGGGGACGTCAATGTCATAAAGTATTTAGAGGAGATGTTAAGGGAAGAGGCTGTTGTGGAGAAAACATATCGTGTCCATATCCTACGTTTGTCACAGAGGCAACAAAACCCCCTGCAACTGACAAAGAGGATGTCTGGACCTTGATTGAGCAAGTCCACGCAGCCGACCTTGGAGCTAATTGTTAACAATTACATTTTTGGGAGTTAATGGTTTTGGAATCAAAGAGAATCAGGAGGGAGCGTAGATTGCACTTTGGGTTGCACCTGCTGCTATAAAAAATGCCCTCAGACTGTGCAGAGCAATCAGCAGACCTAATGACTCCCACGAGACGGACGCTCACTCCAGCACCGATCCACCCCCACGCTTAACCGAGGCGGGAGACACCGACAGGCAGAGTTAAAGCCGTTCTCTGCAGCCATAAATCTTGTGTGACTGTAAGGAAAACAAACCACACCGCCTTCCACCGGGCTGGGGTCCAGCACTTCGCTTGGTCCAGCCTTGGACACAAATGGTAGCGCTCTAAAGGTGTGCTCGCAGCAAACTCAAAGCAAAGACCCAATTAAATGTTTAAAGTTGAAATATTTCAACTAAACTCCTCAAACAAAGTTTGGAAATGTTATTTCACTTAATCATACCAATTGGTATTGTATTTTATATCGTTGGAAAGCCTGATTAGTCTTGATCCTTACCAGTTATACCTCGTTGTAAAGGTGACTAATCAGGCTTTCCAATGATGTAAAATACAATGCCAATTGGTGTTATTAAAGGTGAGGAATAATCTTATGTAGTTACTTCATCCTTCATATCTGTTTATTGCAATTAAAACAACATTGTTTGGTTTAGGTTCATACCACTAGTAAACCAGCCGATGTGTGGCTTGATATTCACAGTTGTTTGGTTTACCAGCGTATCTAGGACTTCACAACATGTACAAAGCAGCAATAGTGGTTATTTCAGCCATGATTGATGACACATCATCCGTGTTTATATGGAGGTAAACCAAAACTACATAGTAAGGTTTGGCCAACAAAACTACTTGGTTAGGTTTAATAAATACATCACGGTTCGTCTTAAAACCACTACGGCATTTAAAGAAAACTAAAAAGTACTAGATTCACACGGGACATGAACACAAGTCTCCTGGGTGAAAGCCCTGTGCTTTTGGACCCCAGTCCACAACCCAGACCTCCTCCAAAAGCTTGAAACTCACTTTTGATGCGTCACGAGGAAACACGACCCTCATCGTGTGGGAACGTACATTTAAATGTGTTTACTGTGTTAAGTGTTAACAGTTAACAGGCAGTTACACATCTAAATAGAATTCAATATTAACACTAATAGAATCAATTAAGCTCATTGCCAGACCACAACAAACACTAGCACAGTTAAAGTCGCTCCTTCACACTGTTCACAGAAAGATGAACCTTTTATTGATCGAAATCCACTTCTTGCAAGAAGCACAAAAAATAAATGAATGAAACTATAACCATAGAGTGCAAACAAGCCTGCATGGAAACATCAGAAGAACCAGTAAAGTAGTGAGAGAGCTGCTGCAACTACCTGGAAGTACACAAAGTAACAGAGTACTGCTCTAAAGTCCAGATGAAGTGAGTTTTCCTGCTCTTGCCAATCTGCCGACACCGTTGTACTCATCATTAGCTCATCAGCCTCAGTAGATTTGCCAAGTCACCCTTCAAGTATTCGCTCCCACCGCCATCTGTTTCACAAGACGCACACATTCATTCTGCTGTGTCACCTTTTTTCCTCGCGACCAGACGCAAAGATTTTTCATTTTTTCAACAACAAAACAACGTCACGCTGGTTTTCTGCCTCGGCCACAGAAGGCAGTCATTACTCTCACGACTGCGAGAGATCGTTTGTTTGAGTGTGAACGACGAAAAAGTGTCATTCTTTTCTTCCTGGTCTCACTTTGAAGGGACGGTTTTCCATCCATCCCGTCCAGAATCTGTGAGACACAGACGTGAAATTCTTCCACAGTACAGTTAATTAGACCTTTTTTTAAGCCTCCTGCTGGTTACCATTCAGCGGAGAGCCGTCCGTGTTACCGTGACTTCAATGTTAGCATCCTTCGTGTGGTGATTTGATATTTTCTTCATTTATTCCTGACACTCCTTTTTTTTTTAAACTCCCTGCGCTATATTACAGAGCATATGCCTTCTCCGTTTCCCTGATAATGGCCCCCCACGCTCCCAGTCAGCCTTCTAATATGCCCTCTGGTGCGTTCAGGTGATACTAATGACAGATTGGAATGGCAATACCTGCACTGTGTGTTCAGCACTGACTAAATAATTCCCCCCCTGAACCGAAGCCGCCGGCCTCACGATTGGCGTGCCCCCCCCCCCCCCCCCCCCCTCCCCCTTTTGTGTTTCTGTGCTGATAAAGGCGTCGCAGATGAAAAACACCTCACTAGGATGCTGTCGGGAGAACGAATCTCTGACAGGCAAAGTACCAGATCAAACAACATGGGGGGGGGGGGAGAGGAGGTAATAGAAAGCTCAGCTCGGCGGACAGTGACCAATGAGACGTGTACAAGGGAATGGCGGTGGCATAACAAATCAGAACGGGAGGAGAGAGAAATGGAGACCAATGAGAACTACCCTGCAGAGCCAAGAGTGGCATAACAAATTATTAATGGAAAGAGCTGCAGAGCGAGAGGGGAAGGGGGAGCGAGCACAGAAACAGTCCCATGGGAGCCGCATGACAAAATGTCGTGGCAGACTGCGTTCCCGACAAGGACGCGTGAGGCGGCGTGAGGCGGCGCCGGGCGGCGGCGTCCGGAGAGATATGCATGTGGTGTGCAGAGGGGGCGGCGTGGAGACCTTTAAGGGGTCTGGTGGCGTTACACACACACACACACACACACCATCATATTACACATTACCCAGCAATCATCGTTGCATATCTGTATGTGAAAAAATAACCAAATGAAATCGTTTTTTTAAACATTTTTATAGATTATGTAGAATAAGCATACATTTTTATATAAATATACTTGTTTTGTGCTTCTGGTCCACTGAAACTATGAACAGGTTACATCGTGGAGGTCAAAGGTCAAGGTCACTGTGTCCTCACGTCAATGTGACATCTCAGGAACGTCTCGGACTCCAGGTGGTCAAAGGTCACCGTGAACTCACTTTTTTGGACATAACTCAAGAATTCATACTCATTATTCATACTACTAATAATGGTTATTTTCACACGATCGTCGAGGGCATTTTTTATTGCTTCCTGGCGTTTTTGTAGACTAAACTAATAATAATTTAACCATAAAAAACAAATGGATCTTCAATGGCAATCCTCTTCACTTTGGGTCCTGATTGTGACTCACCAGCTGGCTACCAGCAGCCCTCTTCCCTCACATGAGAGTGTTTATTTCCTTTTGTGCCAGTCAGCCTCGCTGCCTCCGTGTGTTGTAATGTGTGTGTGTTTTAACGTGTGTGTGTGTGTGTGTGTGTGTGTGTTCATGCTGCAGCTGAGCGAGGCCATCTATAAGCCCCTTCACACTCCGTCCCTCTCATTCTCCCAGACGACTTCTCTGACATTTTACTGCCTTGTTTCTTAATTGTGCTGCTCTTCCCCGTCTCACCTCTCTCCCCCCTTCCTTCTCCATCGTCATTAAATTCTCTCCCCAAAGCCTCGCCACTCGTTCTGTTACACCTCCGTCTTCCTCTCTTCCCATCATTAGCTCCCCTCCCCTCCCACACCGACTCACTCATCACTCTCTGCATCCTTTTACCTCATCATCCTTTCACCCCATCCACCCTCCTGCTCTCCACCTCCCCTCTTTCATCTCGCCTCCCTCATCTTCCTCCAGCCGTCACCGTATCAAATCACCACCACGTCCACCGGTCTCTCCTCCAGCGTGGCAAATCCACCGCAGCTTAGACTCCAGCAGGCTCAGCCGGCCCCAGTGTTGCCCTCGGAGAGCGGACATAGAAGGCTATGTTAAGAAGCAGGATTAATCAAATAAAAGAAGATTTCTGAGCTTTTTTTTTCTCCCTTCTCTGCCTGCATACGCCCACACAGCGGCTGCATGGCAGGGAGCCTTCTGTATATGCAGTTGGATACGCAGGTAATAAGAAAAGGAAAAAAGGTTAGCACTGAATATTTCAAAACGGCATCAAATAGGATGGAGTGGACCAGAAAACAGGGGGGGTTGTGTTGTACTTTCAAATGGCTTCGAATGCACCGGGGAGGCAAAACTGGTGCACGGGAGGAGAAACGGAGCTGATGAAACGCAGCCCTGTTCCTGATGAGGCAGGGGGAGGACACGCCTGCACTTTCATAGTGTTTCTTTTATAAACCACGCACGCCCTGCAGGCCGCCATCGCTTCACGCATTCAAAACCGCTTCACTCTGTTCGAGTCCGGCACAGTTTGTTCCACCAAAAATGCCGGAGACGGATCAAGATGCAGCTCCTGGAGTTATTTCAGCCACCATGGTTGATGACATGAAAAAGCAGAAAAAAATAATAATTCTGAGCTCTGATTTAATTAAAAAAAACCCAGACGTAAGTGTGATAACACATATTTAGCCGGTGCTGTTCTCGGTGTCATCCAAGCTGGGAATGTCAAGAGGCCAATCAATCTCCGGGGAAACGGCAGGCCTTGTTGCCTAATTAAAGAGCCCCCTCCTGACGGGCCAAGCACTGTCTGCTTCACTAATTATCCAGATTAATCCTCTTTAGTGTCGAGTGAGGTTCACAGCTGTGAATACGCCCCAAAATCCTCACCCCGTGTCTTCTAGTGGAACCTTTTTTTTTCTTTTCATCGCTGTTAAAAGGCGCTCAAAGTGAGATTTCCGCTTCCTCGTATGCTGCAGGGGGTCGGCGGCGCTGAGCAATACGCTGATTTTACTTTTTCTGGCTTCGCTTTGCTACCTGACGTGTTATTGGAGAGAAATGGGCAACACGAGTAGAATCGGTGCCAATAGAGATGTCTGAATGGAAAACTGGAGATTTCTGAAAATACACCGAAACATATGTGGCGGCACATCAATATATTGTATCCAACTACTGTAGTTTTTGACCTGAATCTCATCCTGGGACAAGCTTTTGCACTGTGAATAAAAAATATCGACCAATCACCTTGAACCGAGCGGATATATCCAAGACGGCAAACTTTTATTTCTCATTTCAACATTGACGGACCACAGCGAAGACCAGATCCACTTCTTCCACTCTCACCTTTCACAATAAAAGCCCTATACTGATCATCCAGAGGGAACTCAAATTCACTCTGAGCATTTCGCTAAAAGGGAAAACGCAGTAAAGTAGCTTACAGTAGCTCAGGCTATGCAACGGTTTACCTCAGACAGACTGTCAGACGCTGCTCTGGATCAACAGGATACTGTTGTTGGTTCTCTGCACGAGCCTTTTATTGGAGAAAAAAATGCTGCAGCTCTTACACATTTGCAACGCTGCCGGTATGACAAGTTTAGATGTGAAATATTTACAGTCGCTTACCCGTCATGCCCCCGTTGTGTAAATGCCTTGATGCTGCTGCGAGGGTGATGAATGCTGCTGACATGCTCACCTGCGTAGAGGCCTATATATATAATTTATATATATATATATATATATATATATATATATATATATATATATATATATATATATATATATATATATATCCATAGACAGGAGGAACATTTCCAGAGGAAGCTGCACTCATCATTATACCATTAAAGTGCCTTCCATTTGTTTTTTAGGTCCTGACCTTTCTAAGACTCCTCCTAAATTAAATGACAACATGTATAGCCTGTGATTGAATGATCCAGAATGACATGCAAGCTTCTTCTTTTCTCTTTTTCTTTTTTAAAATCTGACAGTCCTATCAGCAGAGGCCAGGTCCTCATCACGTGTCCGTGCCTTTCAAAAATAATTTCAGGTGTCAGGTTGGAAAAATGAATCTGTTTCTTTCCCCATCTGACTCTACAGTTAGATGAGAAGACACACCAGCATGCGTATCCAGCAGCTGCTTAGCTTAGCTTAGCATAAAGACTGGAAACAGGTGGAAACAGCTAGCCTGGCTAGGATAAGAGGTTTAGAGGTTCTGGGTTAGATTCTAGAACCTCTAAAGGTGCAAAACACAAAGAAAATACTTTGCATGCAACTTTTTAAATACTGAGCTTTTGGCTAGCTGTGCCCCCCTTTGCGTCCAGGCTTCATGCTAAGCTAAGCTAACCATCTATGTACTGTAGCTTCATATTTAGCAGAACTGATTTTATCATCTTGCTCTTGGAAAGAAAGCGTATTTTCCCCAAAAAGGATCAGTCAGCAAGCGATTTGATGTCTTTGTCACTTGAAAGCAAACTTAGTTTTTCGGAAGACAATCTCCAAATTAAATGTATTTAAAAAGCAGATACAGTCAAAAACAAACGTCCTACCATCTCCGAAGCAGACACGTTACGAATCTTTAACCAGACATTAGCTGTGTGCAGAATCTTGACGAGAGCCGTTCGCTAGCGTTCATTAGCGGTGCCACGGACTCGCCTTGGAGTAGGAATGTTGCCGTGACGACGGCATCTCATAATTAGCGGTCAGTGAGAGACTGCCGAGGATTCACACGAGTGTCGGGTGCACATCACAAGCCTTTAATTGGGTTCCCAGGCGTACGGAGGGAAGTCGGATCAATAATTAAAACCGGGGATCTCAGTGTGCTGTCGCTATGGGTGATACCACATGGGAGTGTCGTCAAGGAGACGGGTGGTTTCAGTCATTTGGAGAATGTTAGTGATGGGAAATTACAAATGTAATGAACTAATAACCAAGTGCTTTTCTTAAGTATCTTTTTTCAGGTACCTTTACTTTAGTACATGTTTTTTTTATGTTGTGTGGGTTTCATGCACATCTTTGTATTTTTCATTCCTTGTTTCTTGTTTTTATTATTTACTTGTATTCTCTACATAAATTGGCCACAATAATTAACAATATTATCAGGTTAATCATCAAAAAATGGCACTAAAACGTACCGGAAACGTTTTATCTTACAATTAAGATGAAAAAAAGTTTTTATTTTGATGCATCACAGATGGGTCACACATCTTTCTTTAACAACTACTTAAACACCTCTTATATATCACTTTATATATATATATATATATGCATATTGTCAATTAATTAAATATTGTTGTAGATCAAAGGCCTCTCTTACCCTCACATGTGTTATTTTTCTTATGTTGCTACACTTGTACTTATAACAATAATACATTTATATATTCACCAGCATCAAAAGTATCAGTTTAATATATTTATTATCTTTTCCCACACAATACTATATAAGTTGTGAGAGTGAATTATTATCTTGTGTATATAATCTTTCGGGACCTTGAAGGCTCCATAATTTATCACTCTGAAAGGGCGTTTAGTGGTTGATACTTAAGAACATTTTGCTTTGTGCTGGTTTTACTCAACAGAATCTTAAATGCAGAACTTGTTATTTAAAACTGTATTATTGTTACTTTAGCTTCCAGCGGTTTTACATCTTCACATTCCTCCGTCAGAGCTGGAGAATATTAGTACATAACACATTTATTTTATTTAAACTAAAGCAGGAACTTTAGTCTATTCATTGATTAACAAAGAATAAATATACGTAATTATTTCAAGTTCATTGCTATTCAACAACTTTACTTTTCTCTGTTTTTTAATAATTTTGAATTGTATTTTGTAACTTCCGAGTACGGAAGTCCTTCCCTTTGCCACAAAACTTGACTTGAATATTTTACGACAGAGACAGGAAGTCTACAAAGCGTTGCCATAACACCACACAACCATGAAAATGAATATTCATGTGTGTTCATTCTACGTGGAAGTTAATTACGTTGGAGGTTGGCGAGACCCCGGAGAGGCTTAACTTCCTGTTACACATCTCATATGAACAAATTGTTATGAAACTCCATTAACAGAAATCCATATCGAGTCATTTGGGATTTGCGAGGTGCAGCGATGCATAAAAAAAGTAAATCACAAATGTCGAGCAAATCCATTGCATTTAATTGTGTTTAACAGCTGGCGGCGTGACATTTTCTGTCGTAGACCTCGAGAACATGTCGTCACTTCACGTGTGCAATGTCGGGTTCTGTAACAGCGATATCTTAAAATATCACGCAGGTAACAAATGTTTTTAACACATTCACAGTTTGTATTTTATGTCCACCACCAAGGACCAACATTAATTAATTTATTGTCTATTTTACTGATTAGTTGATTTATTTTCCTCCAAAAATGTAAGTAAATTTTATTTTAACAAACTAGCATAATGCAGCACAAAACAAAATACACTACCCCTGATCTTAAACAAATATTGTAATCAAGTATATTTCCCATATTCTTACATAGTACACTCAGCGCTGTTTGTTGTCGAAATTGAAAGACATTTATTTAATAGAATGTTTCAGCAGGCAGATTATGTCAAAAGATGAAAAAGTACAAAAATAGACTTTTAAAATATGGACGTCCTCTCGTTTTCATCAACAAATGTATCTATGACGGCGTATAACTGCGTCAACCTTACACTTTTTTACCATTTTCTCTCTCTATTTATATATATATGTTAAAAAAGTGGCGATAATTTGTTTTTGAAAAAGGTTGCCAATGGCAACCCTGACTGTCACAAGCTCCCAGATTGGTCTGGCTCCCAGTTCCAGGTCTCCAGGACCCCAAACTGAACCTCAGACATGAATATCTTTGGGTTTGTGGCGGTTTGTTTGTGCACGGTTATCGTCCGTCAACACACTTTTTCCTTCCAGAGTCATAAAACCCGTCCTGTGGTCTGTAACTTCAAAGTATCCGCAGGAAACGTGCATCAAAGCACCGAATCAAAGAGCAAGCTGAACCAGAATGAACCTGCTGAAGAACCCAAGCTGAAGAACACGTAGCTCCGTCATCGAGAAGGAATCTCCAGCAGCACGCAGCCTGTCAGACAAACAAGCGTCCCTTTGGAAAGATGCATATTTCATGAGTACATTTTGGGTTCAATGTTTGTCTTGTCGACGGGTTGACAAAGCTGTCTTAAAGGCCGCCGTGCCCCGCGGTATCGGGTCCACGTCCCGTTGTGTTCCCCCCCCCCGAGTCACGCCTGCCCTCAAGACTCGGCTTGTCTCAATAAAAGGCAGTCAAGGGTTTAATAACAACGGATGTCCTCCATTTTTCTGCTCAAAGACGGGAGGGAACGACACTTTCGATCGGCGAGGGACTCCGCTGAGGATTTCATTGTGGCGGCTACAAAGGAGGGCAGGGCAGGGGAGCCGCTCGGAAAGATTCAAGCAGAACGCCGCTTTGTCGAGAGGCTGATTGCACGAGTGTTCGTCTCCTCAGAGACGGCGTTTACTGGATCACGCCTGAGCGTATCACTGTGTCGGAGGCCATCTGCCTTCTGGCCCTGTCGGAGGAGAACGATGGGGTAGACGAAGACGCTCGAGTACTAAGTCGTCAAATCCTTCATGAGGAGAGACAGGGGGAGGCAAACATAGTACATCTGGCAATATTATTAATGAGCAGCTCTCAATGTAATCAAACCCAGCAGGGGGTTGACTAAATTATTAAGCATTATTAAGAAAGGAGGTCAGAAAAGAGTCGGGGGTGATGTATTTGTTCTTTTTGCTGAAGGGAGAACTTAAAGTCCAGCCACTGCATCATTAAGAAAAAGCAGCTAAAAAGTGGGCAAGGAGCCAAGAGATGAAATAGCATGATAACCTGCTAATGTTAGCTAGCTCCCCACCTAGCCAGCCCTCTAAATGAGAATAATCAACTTAATGCTTCTTCTACGCACTCTTAGTCAACAGAAAGGAAAGAACTGACTGTGATGCTGTAAGTGAAAATGTAAAAATTATTAAAAAATATTATTATTATGTCATGGGGAGAAGCTGATTAATTTTCTTCATGACAGAGATTATTCCCAAATAGTGGACTCTATCTCAGAATTAAAACGGTTCTTGAGCATCTTTAACAATAAATATAGACACAAATAATCACAAATGAACCTGCAGGAAACCCCCTTTTTGCGTTTTTGTTGTGAACGCACCATAGATAACCCCCAAAGAGCTAAAGTACAAAACTATACTCTATTTATTGTTGAATAATTCTTTTATTGATGCCTATCACAGCCTTCAACATTTAATTCTTCTAGAAAATCATTATTATGTAAATGAGCAAACGAGCAGATTGTCTTTTAAGTTTTTCTTTAATTATATTTATTAACAAATAAAAGAAAGTTAAACAGTTTTAAGTTCATCCAGTGCTGCCCTGTATGTTGTATTGTGATATGAATCAATAAGAGAATCTGATGTAAAGAGGGCAAGAAAGAGAAACGGTCACGTAGGCAGGAGGCTAGTCCTCCCCGAAACCCCCCAAAACACACTTTGATGTGCAAAGTTAACGGAGAAAAACCAGTTGTAACGACTCGCTGTTATATTTAGATATTAAGGGTTCAAAGAAAATATAAATATCACTGGAGATAATTTCTTCCAGCTCTCGTGGAAAGACGAATGCAGCAGTCTTTAGAGAGTCAGCTGAAACGTCATGCTCAATAAATTATCAAGGTTTTTAAATCTTTAAAGCTCTCGTGATCCTCAAAGAAACACGTTTCCGTTCATTAACACGTCTCGCTTTATGGTGCCGGTTACCAGTACCTTTTTTTTTTTTTATCTCACCCCGTCATCACCTGCTGTTTCCCCACCTGCTCCTTTCAAACGCCACATCTCTGCCCTGCATCCACTCAGTCATCCTCACCTCCTCCTCCTCACCCCTCCCCCATCAGGATCTGGCACTGCACCACTTCCACCTGCATTCAGCACAGGTCCCAAGGTGCATGGCCATCCTACCGGTTTGTACATCCATGCTGTTTGGGCTCTCTTGCACCACACTCCTCCTCCTCCTCCTCCTCCTCCCTCCTCCTCCTCCTCCACTCTGTGATGACACGAACAAGGGCAGTGAAGACAATCACAACCTCCCGCCCCCCCTCCTGTCCATCTGTCTTCCTCTCCTTCTCTAACTCTTCCTCTTCGTCTCATGCTTGTTTCCCCATCACCATAACCACCATCTGGTCCTCTCATTGTCCAGACTCATTTTGCTTCTGTTTGGCTTCACTTTTATACAGATACTCTGTCATCTTTCTCCCTCTACCTCCTCCTCTTCCTCACACCACTATCATCTCCCTCTTCCTCTCTCTCTCTCTCTCTCTTGGTGTCTCTCCCTTTGCCCAGCAGCATCTTTATTCTAAGCAGTGCTGCAGCAAAAAAAAAAAAAAAAAACCTCTCCCTTCCTCCCTTCTCTGTTTCCCCTGTCGATAAGAAGATGGAATTTTTATTTATTTCTTTTTATCAGCGTTAATAAAAGGCTTTTTTACGGCCTGCCGAATGAACGGGGGCCTCATCTCGCCGTTAACGTGCGAGAAATGCAAATGTGTGTTTGTTGCTCTCTGCGAGATAAAGCTAAAATGATGAGTCTCATCAAGTGGAATTTTTGAACTTGTTTGACGGCTTACTGCCATAAGCTGAAAAACCAACAAGGTGAGCACTTGAAGAAGCACTCGCAGTCGACAGGGAGGGGGAAATGTAATAATAATCAGCGTTTTGTTTTGAAAGGTTAACCAGAATGTGCAGCTTAAACAAAAGAGAACAACGTGACACTGGAATAAGTGTCTGCTGTTTCATTGGAAGAAGAAAAGGAAAAGAAAATTACACATTGAGGCAGTTTAACACCTCAAGGTCTCGAATGTCTGCTTTTTGAGTTTAATTTTGAAGGGTTTTTTTTGTGGTTCCACTCGACAGTAACCAGCAGTGACACGGCGGATCTTGACCAGGTTAAAAAGATAAGTACATAAATAAATTCATGAAAATAGAAAATGCAGCACCTTTTCCTCTGCAGTGTGACTGTGATGGTGAAGCATCCCGACTGTGGCAAGCAGCCGTCGGGCGTAATTACGCAGTGAAAGTTGTTGGCATAATCTAATTAAAGTGATGAGCCCTCTTGACGGAGGAGGAACCCGTATGTCCGGGTGATTAGCCGTGACATGCCGGATTACAGACCGCCGCCGTCTCTCCAGCAAGTAAGCGATGGAGGGTTGTATGTGTGAGGGCCTATTTGCAAGAATTCTGATTGGCTGAGAGGTTTTCAGACGTGGAAGTCAGAGTAATTGTGGGTGAGGAAGGAGTTGGTCCACTCAGGGTTTAAATAAACAGGGTTTCAGACGTTTGTGTGGAACTGTTTATTGTTCTAATGTGTATTTAAATATTGACTCATGCGGTTCATTTCTGAGAAATGATATGGCTGTCATTGGGGGGTTATTTGGATCTTGGCAACTAGAAACATGTGAAAGCCTGTGGAGGTGTGAAGCTGAGAACAAAATTACAATTACGTAAGTGTTGGAAAACAGCATTGATCTCACAAAGGGGCAGACTGATTTGTTTCTCCGATAACATCTTTAAGAACGGCTTTCCGTTATCTGTATTGGCCGTCCAGGCATCGGCAACATATCTGTGTTGGTTGCTGTGGTAACGACGTCGGCCTCTGGTTGGCACATAACGCAACTTCCACTCGTTGAAATCTGATTTGAGCTCATTACATAATCATAATAACTTGACTTAAATTCTAGGAGGTATTTTTTTTGTCTCTTGTAAGAATTTGCTGAATCATAATCATAACATCAAAAACCAGAGACTACAAACAACAAGGTTGCTGCTGTATTTATGTCTAGACCTTATTTTAAGTGATGATGGAGCCGTAACGGTTTTAGCATAGCCTAGCTTACCGATTATTGATCATAACTCCATTCAGAAAACAATCATTTTAAACATTGTTTGCTTATTGTCTTGCAGACACCAACCATGATTTCAGACTTTTTACAAATTGTTGTCATTATGTAGTTACTTCGGCTTGATTTGTATCCGTTTACTGCAATTAAATCACAACCACATTGTTTATTTTGGTGTTAGTAAACCAGCTGATGTGTGATTTTCTATTCACAGTGAGTACAGCTCAGTGACATTCACCGAGCACTTCTGGGTGATGTTATGAACTGAGACAAGAGGCAGATTTTATGGGAAATGTGAATAAAAATAAACCAAAGGCGAACACAACTATGCCATTTGATGGATGGTGCCACTTTAAAACAAATAAAAACCTGCAATTCAATATTTCACTTGGAGCACATTTGATGCAACTTCAACAAACATCCCAGATCAGGCAAGACAGAATATTTGTGACGCTACCAAACATTGTAGGGTTTTTGAAGCGACTTACCAGATAATTGAATGGGAGAAAAAAACCCCATTTGATTCTTTTTAAGCCTTACTGGCCCCTTTTTTCTTCTTTTATTCTTCTTGAACCCATTGCTGTCAATTGTTATGCATTTTAAAATGTTCTTTTGTGAAGCACAATGTGTTTTTCCTCATGCATGAAATGCTCTTGTATAAAAGTTTGACTCGCCTCTCCTAATCTTACGCCGGACAAGCCCTACAACCAGAAATATTTCATGAATGCACGGAGAAAGCACAGCTTCTCCACGGAGGTAATGGAGACGATGGAGAGGAAGCAGAATAACAATAGACGGAGATGGAGAACAACAAGGAATAATGTCTCAGTCTGAGTGGCTTCTCTTATACTTAAATGTATAATACTATTAAATCTGACTCACTAGAGACACATAACTCACACACCGGGACGGACTCCTTTTCCTTCTGATGCACAATTGATGTCAAATACAAAACAATGTGATTTCAGATCACTTGGACTCTAAATATTCAGAATGTGGAGCTTAATCTTCTGTTTTCACCAAAAAAGAAAAAAAAAATGCGACCTCAATTATCCCTCTACTTTGACCTGAATGACATTGAGCGAGCACACATGCTTTACACTGAGAGGTTGTGCTTTTCATTATGAGATCCTTATAGAAGGAAGACGGATAAGGAAAACAGGTCATCCTATTAATCTAGGAGACAAAGAACAAGATTACCTACAGAAAAGATTTCTTCCCTAAAATATAACAAGATGCAAAGGTGAGTCTGGTGTTTTTTAAGACCTTTACACACTGCAGAACAGATGACAACAACAACAAAGCAAAACACTCGTCTGGGAATATTTCGCTTCTGAACTTTTTCAAGAGAAGTTTCGACTAGAGCAGCGTCTGGCAGTCTGTCTGAGCCTGAAAGTTCCCTTTTCAGAGCTCTCAGTGAATTCTCCTCTGGTGGAAGGTTACTGAGCCCAGTGTTTCCCAATCTTTACTCCTTAAAAAAGAAAAGCCAATCCATCTCATGTATAGATCGTGAGAACAGTGAATGAACCATCCTGACCATCTTTACTGCCATTTCAAAGAGATATACGTTTGATGAATCACAACTTTGTTTTATGCATTTGTTATTTAAACATAATATTACGTGAAATACTTTATAAAAGACCAAATATATTGGATATTAGATTCAATGTTTATTTGGCGACCCTAATAAAAGCTCCTGCTGTATTTTGGAAATGACTGGTGTAACATATGTCTAGGGCTTTTATTGTGAAAGGTAAGAACAAGAAGAAGAAGTTGATCTGCCTTCGTCAACGTTGCAAGGAGTAATAAAGTTTGCTTGGCTCGGACTCGGAGCCTCGGAGACGGTGCCTTTTATTCGCAAATACAAAATAAACCTTGCGCAGCGTAATATTCACGTTCTGCTTTTAACAACTCAGAAGACAGGAAGTGATCTCACTATGCACAAAATAAAATCTGGTAAAAGGTTCTTTGACCTGACGAGACCCAAAGACACCAGTGACCGATTTGTCAAATTTGATGAAATCCTGTGTAAATCCAAGAACTATAGACAACATCGCAAGGCAGGGTTTCTAGGATAAATACAACCCTGATTGGATGTAGAGTCAGATCTATTGATGGTATTCAAAGGGACTAAAAACAATAGAGCTCCACTAACTTCTATCCAAACAGAAGCCGTTGCTACAGTGATGCAGTGAGCTCTTATCATCCAACTTGATTTTCCAAGGTTCTGGATGATTTAACTAGGACATTCAGACATCACTCTTTTTGTACCAAAAGCAACTTTTTCCAACCAGAGACGACTATTAAGCATCGCATACTGACAAGTAGTCACAGAAAAAGTGTCAGACCGAGTTGAACCGCTCTATTTTTATAAACCCACGTCGACTGTTTCTGGGAGCTGGGAACCTGAAGATCAATTTGAAATGCAGCTGTTCTGGTCATAAATCATGAATTCATTAATTTAAACATGTTGTGAACATTGTGATTGAAGTATGATGACCGCCCCTGTGCTCACTTATGTCTCGCATTTCATTTGTTACACAGATTTGATACTAAATTTCACTTGAGAATTCACAAAAAATCACACATCAGGACACCTGAGAAAAACCATAGAAGAAGTCAGGCTGTGATTTTAAAAACGCTTGACTTTTGGAGATTTCCGAAGAACTGCATCTTTTTGGCGATTAGATGGCGAGAACTTTGTGTTCACTAAACCCCCCCTTATTGTCAGTCTGCTGTTGAAGCCATCCATCCGCCGAATGTTCCCGGTCTCCAGTTTGTTGTTGTAAAGTTTCATGAGGCTGTGATTATCCTAGAGGTCACGACAGGTCGTTTCTTACAGCGGCAGCGAGTTTTTAAAAAAACAACGTCGCTACAATGAAACTGAGACGAACATCGTCACGCTTGAACACACAAGAGCCTCGGCTTTGCAGTCAGACCCAATTCATGCAATTCCAAAACTGTTCCCCAGTATGCAGAAATATGCAAATACACCATTTTAGAATAAGGGGAAGGAAAAAAACACACATTTCTACTGCATGCCGGAAACCTGCATGTAAATGTGTTGTATGGGAATCAGATATCCTCTCCCCATTGTGGACATGCCCACTTTATGCTAAAGACCCACTAAACCCATTTTCATTCACACATCGTGAGTGTTCCCTGGAGGAACCTCGATGGATTCCTGAGGTTTCATATGATCCCGGTCGCTCTGAGCCTTGCTGCTGCAGCTTCGTAAAGACATTATGTGGGCCGCCGATCCCGCGGGTCTTTTTATTATTATTATTATTATTATTATTATTTTAACATCGTTGCCAGGAGAGTCATGCGATGGCGAGCGTCCACCTGTGCTTCCATCCAGAGCTGGCCTCACATTCTGCATCATGTCCCGGTTACAGTTGAATGTTCTTGGACCTCTCCTGGTCGGACCGTTTTATCGCCCGTTTTGTATCCGGCTTCTCACCCAGCTCCGGCCAGTAGGGGCCGCTAGAGGTGATCGGCAACCTCCAGAGGGAGAAACCGTTTGCTCACTTGTCTTGTTATGGACGGTGTGTTTGGCTAACAGCTGCTGGTGTGGTGTTTTGGCAAGAATGTATGAAATTAGGACTTTCTCACCACTTGTTTTTGAGTTTGAAAATAGTGACTTCATTTCGTTATTTATTTCTTTCATTGACAGGGACAATATGAAAATTTCATGTCACGATTATCCCGGCTAAAATAATTGCTTGACAAACTTAAAATGGCACTAAAGCATACTGGAATCACTTTACATTTAGTTAAGAAATATTTTTAGTGTCACAATGAAATAATTTTAAATAATATAATCATGAATCAGATGGTTTCCCTGCATAAATAAATTCTAAATACATTTTTGTATCCTGTATTTTTTCATGATAGCAAACTCCACAACTGATAATCACGAATATGCTGATAACGGAAATTCACCAAACCAATTATTTGTGGTTTTTATCCCGATGCATTATAAAAATCTAAAAACAGGGACAAAGTCATCTATGAGCTAATTTCACATCTGTAGTCCCTGGGCAGGAAACAGAGAATAACACCGCTGCCTTACTTTCATTGTGGGTTATAACATATTATTGTATGCACGAGCTCATTGTGATATAATGACCTATATAATGCATCACTTATACGCCACGTGACTCGTTACTGAAGGTGTAATTCCCCTTCCTGAAAACGTCTCATGGAGAACAACAGCACGTCCGTAGAAATAACAAGTAAGCGAAACGGCAAGCTTCTCTGTGATTGCTGATTGTTCTTCAAACACGGAGCATCCCAAGGTGTCTCCTGCCTTTTTTTTCCCTCTCTTTTCTTCCCAGCATGCCCTGAAAGCTCTAGGTAATTGACAACGACTCCGTTTCTATTTGCATCTCAGAACAAGAAGTTTTGTTCCCGCCCGGCCCCTTTAGCGTCTCCTCCACAGCAGCAGCAGCAGCAGGATGCGGTCGACTCTGATCACTGTCATTTGGCTGTTTATGCATTCCACGTGGAACGCCGCTGCACCCCTTAAACTACAGCTCCTTTCATGACACCACGCTGTCAATTAGGTGCATCGAGCTGCTTTCTCTCTCTCTCTTTCTCCTCCCTACGTCAGCCGAGTTGTGGGGGGTATTGGAGCTTGCTGCCTCCATCTGCTCTCCATCTGCAACGATGTAGACCGACTCGAAACCTCTGCATGTGCACATCTTAGAAACATGCAGCCTGGATTTATTTCTCCCTGAAACCCCATCCTAGCTTTCATTACTGACTCGAATCAATGTATGCATTATGCCATGTGTCATCTTAATCCTTATTTAGACCCCTAAAGAAAACGAGGGAAACAAGCCAACCGTAGCAATTTTTTTTTTTTTTTGGACTGATCCATTCGGGGACTCCCTGAGAGGAACGGCCCTCTGGGGGGGGGGGGTTCATACCTTCAAGGGCCCTTCTCTTCTGTTTACATTCGAGCTGCCAATTGACCTTCGCTAAGCCTTTCACTGCTGCTCCCCCTGAATAAATAGCATCTCATTTTTGGGGGGAAAACATAAAAGGGGATTTCAGAGAGGAGCAGATGGAAGGTTCTACAATGTGTTTTGAGGGATAAATCCAGGATGTCAAGCTGATTCGGCAGATAAAGTCTGCAGATGACGGCTTGAAAGGGAACCACCATATCAGCTAGCGATCCAGACAGACAACGGTGAAATGAAGATACGACATTTATTCAATGTTCCATCGTTAAAAAGCTAAAGAGCATGTGTATAGAGGCTAAGCCACGCCTCTTCCAGTGGTCACCATGTGACCTTATTTCAGAATAAATATGTAGTTGACGGCGAGAGACAAATAAATACTATTGGGTTAGTTGTTGCACCACTAGGTTAGCCTTTGTGCTAACGTTACTAGGTTAGCCTTCATACTAATGTTACTAGGTTAGCTTTTGTGCTAACGTTGCAGGGTTAGCCTTTGTGCTAACGTTACTAGGTTAGCCTTTGTGCTAACGTTACTAGGTTAGCCTTTGTGCTAATGTTACAGGGTTAGCCATTGTGCTAACGTTACTAGGTTAACCTTTGTGAGGTTACAGGGTTAGCCTTTGTGCTAATGTTACAGGTGTAGCCTTTGTGTTAACGTTTCAGGGTTAGCCTTTGTGTTGACATAACAGGAGCCCCCCCTTCCCTCCGGGCTAAATGTGCCTTTGTGCTAACACAGTTAGCCTTTGTGCTAAAGTTACTAGGTTAGCCTTCATACTAATGTTACTAGGTTAGTTTTTGTGCTAACGTTACAGGGTTAGCCTTTGTGCTAACATTACTAGGTTAGCCTTTGTGCTAACGTTACTAGGTTAGCCTTTGTGCTAATGTTACAGGGTTAGCCATTGTGCTAACGTTACTAGGTTAACCTTTGTGAGGTAACAGGGTTAGCCTTTGTGCTAATGTTACAGGTGTAGCCTTTGTGTTAACGTTTCAGGGTTAGCCTTTGTGTTAACATAACAGGAGCCCCCCTTCCCTCCGGGCTAAATGTGCCTTTGTGCTAACACAGTTAGCCTTTGTGCTAACGTTACAGGATATAGCCTTTGTGCTCATGTTACAGGATATAGCATTTGTGCTAACGTTACAGGATATAGCCTGTGTGCCAATTGTATTGGGTTAGCTGTTGTGCTACTACGTTAGCTGTATTTTCCTCATTTTTCTTTGTGAACTCAAATATGGCGGTTGCTGCATTGGCTCATGTTTTTGACCAATCACTCGCGTCGCTCACTGTTCCCTCTTTTGCCTAATCCTAAATGGGAGTTGAAAAAGTAATGGCGTTCTTAGAACTACGATTGTTGGTGCAGACACAGAGGCACCCTGAGAACTTTGTTCTTATAAGTATGACGGTTCCCGTGGTCCTAAAACGCCTCGTAGAAGAGGAAGCTGTCACAACTGTGCAGGCGCATGCTGTTTTTACACTGTGCTGCACATCGCTTTGACACTAGTGCCCTCGAATATTTTAACATTTCCATGACTACAGTCAAATGGGATTACTAAATACTTTTAACACACTGGCAGGGATCTTATGAGGTAGAGCAAGCGCGTGTTTTCCTACGGTATTGTTGAGTGTATCGGCTTTTCTCTTGATGCTTTAAATGCAGTATTGCATTATTTTTTATATATATATATATTTTTTTTACCTGTATTAAGAGTGCTTTTGTTGCCACGAGAGGATGAGGTCGTCTGAGAGCAGCCTCGCCGTCACGGTGCCAGACTGATGGACTGGAGGAAATCACTCACTGTCAGGAAACTGACAAAACAGGGAGCATATTGCTCACTAAGTACCTCCACTCAGAATACCCAGCCCCCCTTCCCTCCGGGCTAATCTGGGGAGAGTTGGTGAGAAGTGAGGGCTCTTCTTCATGAGTAAGGAGTAGACAATAACAATGAGTCCCCTCTCAGACGGGTGATTTGGTGAGTAAACACAAACATGTTTACTGTTATGGAGGGCATTATGTGAATAGCACTGTGGCAAACACTAGTGTACTGTACAGCTGTTTAAATTCGGGGGGTTGGGAAATGTGTTTGTGCCGTCCTGTTGAGAGTCACGTATGTATACAGTAAAAAACAAACCCACACCCAGCAGCCTGTTAGCTTAGCATAAAGACTGGGAATGGACATCGCAATCACCGACTGTATATAAGAAGTGGATGTTATCAGCGTCACGTCATCCGTTGGTTTGTGGATTATTCTGAAGCCTCAAGTTTGGCATTTTAGCCATCGTTTTTAGCAAGCAGAAGAGACACAAGACGTTGGAGCCAAATACATCCGAACTCTGAATGAGACATTGAACTGACAACACACTGTGAAGGGCTTAAAGTTAGCATATGCTGATTTTCTGGTCTGGTGGACTCTAAATGGACCATAATGTACTAAATGAACATCATGCTGGATTGAAGAAGACTTGAAACTAGAGATTGAGACTATAAACTTATTTTTACAATGTTTACTGAGATAATACATCAAGAGAGAAGTAGGACCATTTTCTCATAGACTTCTATACAACCAGAGAGGAGTCGCCCCCTGGTGGCCAGCAGAGAGAAGTAGGACCATTTTCTCATAGACTTCTATACAACCAGAGAGGAGCCGCCCCCTGGTGGCCAGCAGAGAGACGTAGGACCATTTTCTCATAGACTTCCTGCAGAGTAGTCAAATAGGTGGGAAATTAAAAAAAAGTATTGTACTTCTTCCCACTCCTTTTTCGAACAATGTGCGGTATTTAGTAATGTCTTAGCTCTTTATTTTATTTTACTTTATTAATTTCTCTTTTTCTTTCTTCTGTATGTACAAATAGTTACATACATTTTTTTTTCTTCTATACATGTTCGAAAATAAAATTCATTCATTCATTCATCCATACAATCTTCTTTTTGCAACCAGAGGAGTTGCCCCCTGATGGTCAGTACAGAGAATGCAACATTTAAGGCACTTCAGCTTTGGCTGCACTTCTCAGGTTTCCGCCTGATCTCGAGGTCTTTTTTTCTGTCATTCGTAATCCCGCCTACTAATCTCTGATTGGCTTTTTTGAAAGTGACTGCGGAAATATAAAAAAAATGCATTTTAAAAGAAGCTTTTGATGAGAAACGTGATGTCCACACAAGTCATGTCATCAGTTCTGTCAATAATTGAAGAATGAGCTTCCGGGGGAAAACGGGCCGGGCTGCTAAAACAGACCTGAGATCAGCTTTGTATCGGCTTCATCAACTGAATGGAATCCAGTTCTGACACACTTTCTGCTATCAGGGGGCTTTCCAACGCCTCGACATGAATATTTCAAACAACATCATAGAGTGGAAAACCTGCATAGCCTCGTGTCCCCTTGCTGTGTTGAAATTTAATCTGAAATTTTCATTATTTATTTATCTTTTGTTTCACTGCTTTTCATTTAATGTGTGTTTTTGTTTGTGGGATGAAGAGGGAAGCCGCGACACTCTGTCTTAATGTGCTGAAGTGATTCAGTTGAAGGATGTGTTCTCTGCCGGCATTGTAACCTGCGGAGGGCGGAGTGTCTTAATTCATCACAACGTTATGACGGATTGTTCGCTTTAAACAAGACGAATCCTTCCAGCGACGTAACGAAACGAAACCGTTCGCGGATCAATGCCGAGAACAAGTGAAGTCATGACTTTGCAGTGACAAATTCATGTGGCAGGCCTCTCGTAACCCGTGGAGAAAATTGGATTTTTAAAAAGCTCAAGAATGCATCAAGTAGGGCACTGTTACGGACCATGCCAAAAAATCTGGTGTCTGTGAGCCCGAGAGCTGGAATCAAAGGGCTTTGAGTATTAAACTGGCAGCGATGATAAAGCCAGAGCAGCTTCACTACGGCACCACCTATAAGCCTCTTCCTCCCGAGCCAATAAAAACCCTGGAGAGCTTTATTAGAGGACATCTTTTTTCAGCGGATAAACTTTAGGATTTGTTTAATTGTGAATATTCTAAATTACTGCAGGAACACGACTTGATAAAACTGCTGTCACAAAAAAAATGTCGAAACATAATAAAGATGAATGTAAAATGAAGAGTGTCGCCGTGACAGTCTGGCCAGGGTGCTTCGTGCACAAACATGCCGCGGTCAGCAAAAGCAAACTGCAGGCCCATTATGTGGAGCGCTCATGCCGTGCACGTCCTCCCTCCGGTCCCGCTGCGAATCGATGGACTGTGTGAAAGCAGGGTGGAGGTGGGGGAGGGGGGGCTGACAGATCTCCAATCAGTAGAAAGACGATTTCTCTTGATCGGGCTAAATCAGCGGAGACAGATGGAACCCATTCACAACTCTGGCAATCTATAGATCGTGTCTCCGTCGGGCTTTGACCTACATTACGATGACAAGTAAACACAACTTCAGAGTCTTCTGTCTCTTCACTCTGCCTGCACTTCCTGTCCCGCTCTCACCCGCTGTGGCATGGGCTTCTTCCCCCCCTCCCCCTTCAGTGTTGAAATGCCACATTTGTGCAAACAAGATTAAAGTGGCTGTAAATGAAAGTCTTATTTTGGCGTTTTGTAGCTGTGAAGATGATTAGCGTTGTGCACCGTCACTTTTTGTTGCAATTTTTACGCTGGAGTCATTGCTGCTCCATTTAGGGGAGTAATCAGCGTTTGTCCTGGAGCCCAGAAATCTTTCTCTATTTTTATTTTTCCCTTTTTTTACATTTATTTTTAAATTTTTTATTATATATTGTGATGCTGCTCTCACCCACACAGTTTACTTCACACACTTACAGCAACGGCAATGAACACGAGAGCAACAGTGAGCGAAGGGTCACCGGTTTCCACTTTGAGTCTATTAGCATCGAGTGTGTGACGTGTTGTACACACACACACACACACACACACACACACACACAGTTGTGCACAAACAAACAAAAGAAGAGCTCCTGATTTCTCCTCATGCAGCTCTTTGAAAAAAAGTCTTGTTTCCATGACGATCTGCTATTGATGCACCTTTTAGTATCATGAAAGCATGAATTAAGACTAAGTAATGGTTGTTTGTTCCTGCGAGTCCAAAAAACATGGATAATATGTAAAGGAATATAATTATTAATATGCAATAATAAAATTCCAGGTTCAAACCAGCCAAAAAGAGAGACTTAAAAAAGAAAATGTAACAATGAAGTCACTGTATGTCATGGGAATGATAGATATGGATAATAGAAATAAACCATTCAAGCACAGGAAGTGATTTAAAAGTTTGTCCTCCTGCAGCAGCGTTCCCATCATCCTTCAGTCGCTGCACGCCGGCAGCTCTGACCTCAATCATAACAGCAGTTCTCATTTACCCGTCACAGTTTGACTCCTTGACCTCTCGCCAAATCGTTCCGTGACACCGACATGAGCCTCGGTTTGACCCAGAACATCCGTGACATTTCCGGGCTGCTGTGTCATCGGCTTGTTTGCTGACCGAGGGCGCCGCTTTCTTTCCTTTTTATGCCTTACTCCCGTTTTCCTTCACTTTCTAATTATCAACCAAGAAACGCACACTAACTTTTTGTAGCATTTATGGAGTAATAAAGTCATTCAGACGTTTTTGCCAAATGGTATTTGGTTGTGCAGCGATGAACCTACTCTCACTTTGAAATGAGTCCGTTTTTTTATTGTTTTACATACAAGAGCAAAAAGATTCAATCATGGAATCTCTCAGTCAGTGGAAACAAACAAAATCCTCAAAAGACCTTTTTTCTTTGCTTCAGCAAACATGACATAATTAGAAAGCAATACTGAATGTACACTTAATTGATTTATTTTTGTTAAATTTTTTTCATTTTGAGGGAATTTCTTTTGTAAATAGAAGAAGAAGAAAAACTCCAAAAAGATCCAATTTATTTTCCAGCCCTTAATTATGGCTAACTTAACCAACTATTCTTATTTTCAGGTGATTATACAACTAAAAAAAAATCTTAATATTATACACTATTTCTCCCCAAAGCTCCCTGTGAATGCTACATAATGCACCTTAAATGTCTTTCTATCTCCTGGTTTGAAGGAGGAAGGAGATCACTGTGACACATCTTGTTCCTTCTGGACACGACGAACACAAAACAGTGTGAAAACCTCCTTTACTCCCTGGTTGTCTGTCGCTACAGAGATCACGAATGAATCCAGTCGTGAGTCCAACGTGAGTCAAGGATCCACCATCAACACCGATCCCGTCAAAAGGGAACAGCTGCCGAAGAGAACATACAAGAAGGTTCACACCTGGTTTTATTTTAGCATCCACAATAAAAGGAAGCACCTGTTCAACCACAGTTCGGTCCTCCTCCTCCTCCTCCTCCTCCTGCTGCTGCTGCTCAGCGTGGATGATTGGCAGTTTGCTGCCCACCTCCACGGAGCGGCGTGAAGTCAGACTGGAAGGAAAACCGAGGGTGGAGGTCTGCCTTCCAACCCTAAACGCTCAAAAATACTCTCCTTGGCCCCGAAAGTGTGATCTTTTTCTCCCGGTTTCTGGGGCTCAAATATTAATGACACTGTTCACAGTGCGACAAAAAGGCAGCAGAAGCTGTGAGTTATAGTGGAAGTAAGCTGAGAATAAGCTCTTTGACAAATGTCTCCTGACGTCTTAATATTTCTTTTCTTTGCCGTGAACCTCGTGTATCTCTGCGATCCGTACAAACATCAGCCCACGTCCATTCAGGGTTTTTATCCTCCAAACAAGCCTTACTCTGTGTTTGCACACTGTCTTCTTCTTCTTCTACGCGGATATTAACACCTGGAGGTGTGGGCAGTTTGTCACTTTCTAATTTAGTTGTCATTTCTGCACGGTGACAGATCCATCTATATTTACCGCCGGAGGCAGTAAAGGTTGATTCTGCTCTGCAGTCCTGGTTTGGTTGGTGTTTTACATGTGTTAAAGGGCTTCCATCCTCTGTGTATAAAGTGGTAACGGGTGAGATTCTCCTGTTTATATTTATATTTCATGTGTTCTGATGGAAGCGCTGGTTGCTATGGTGTATTTATTGTTATCGACTGCACTGTGCCGTCTTTCTCTTTGGAATTTCCTGTCCAAAGTTGTTTTTTTGTAGTTTTTTTTTAAAGTCAAAGCTCCCACCTCACACACCTTATCTACTATTTCTCTCATTTCCCCCTGTTGATGCCTCTGGAAAGACTTCGGTACACATCCCAGTCCTGGTCTGTGGCCATGCAGAGCATCCTGGCATTTAACGCTCATCAATCTCCGTGTCAAATTAACTTCTACGATACAAAACCCAGTAGAGGGAAGGTGAACTTCTGAGTGACATTTCCTGAAATGTCACCCCCGTTGTTAGATACGTGTGCACCGCGCTACAGTACTCAGGAATTCATTGTTGTTGTTGCAATGCAACTTTTGGCCACTTGGAGCAGCAATAGAGGAAAGCAGGGAAGAAGTAATGCATCGACACCATAGACAAAAAGCCAATGGGATCTGTTTTATTATTTTGTATTATTGCAGAACGTAAGCCTCATATTCATACTGGCATTCAGCGAGAAAATGTTCACAAATTAAGATTTTTATGATTTTTGAAGCGTGAATTCAATCGCCAGAAGTAAAAAGCTAATATTTGGCTATAAACTACATTTTATTGAGGTATTTCCTATAGTGGAACCCAAACATTAAAGTCTCTAAAGCTTACAATAATCACAGATTTCATTCCTTGCATCCAAGCAAAAAACCATTTAAAAAATACCTTGACTTTGAGACGAGGGAATTATTCAAAGTGCTGAGTCATTTCCAGGTTTTTAGGACTCATTCCTGCAACACTGATTATTTTAGTTCTTGGTTCATCAATCTCAATTAATCTATTAAACTATTTGATATTACAAAACAGGAAATGGTCACATTTGAAGGTACCTGGAACCAGCTATTTTTGGGCACATTTGCTCTAAAAATCCTCTTTTTACGAATTGATACAGATTTATTTTTATTCTGAGTTCAGTACAAAATGAGAAAGAGTACAACTAAACGATAAAGGTTGTCAATAGCAATAAGATGAATCAACTAAGTACTACACAAATAACAAAACTCAAGCACTTTCATCTGATACGGAGCTTCATGAACACTGAATGCCAGAACCGGGTTGTAAGAGTCCTGATCAGCAACATTGACACGGAATCAATAGATCACAAGCTTGAAAATAAGCAGAGAATTACTCTGCTGTCGGCCCGATTTCTCCTGTGACACGCATTGAAAATGAATATTATTTACATGTTTAAACTGAATGGTGGTCCGGACCTAACTTCACCTTCCGTTGGTGGGAAATCAGCAATAAGAAAGATGTGTTTCTGGTGAATAAGCATGCACTTTCTACTGTAAGCCTCGTCTTCCTCTCAGGACGGATTAAAGGTAACTTCAGATAAGAAACTCTTGGCTCCGAAACGATGTGAGACCGTAATCACATCTGAGCAGGTGAAGATCTCACTCATATAAATAATCCACTGAGAGAGAAGCTGTTGATGAGAGCCCCGACTGTGATACCGGATGTAACCTCTTATTTACTGCCACTCTCAAAGTAAACTTCTTTGAATGAATTGGGTCATCGTTCACGTGGCTCAGGAGGATCGGATCCCGAGCTTCTCCGGTCCGCATCACAAAGGGTTTTGGCGTGAAGATGCTGAACCCCGAATTGCGCCTGAAGGCTGTGGCATCACTGTGTGTGTGTGTGTGTGTGTGTGTGTGTGTACTAAGATGAGCACCTTGTGAATGAATGTGCGTGTGAATGTTGTCATGTAGCGTCTTTGATCATAAGACTAGAAAGGCAGCAGGGTTTTCAACTGGGAGGCAACCTCTGAAAAGTGAAGCCCATGCTGAAGTGCCTTAAACGTAAAATGTTAAACTGGCCACTTCTATACAACCTCTCTGGTTGTATAGAAGTCTATGAGAAAATGGTCCTACTTCTCTCTGCTGGCCACCAGGGGGCGACTCCTCTCTGGTTGAATAGAAGTCTATGAGAAAATGGTCCTACTTCTCTCTGCTGGCCACCAGGGGGCGACTCCTCTCTGGTTGTATAGAAGTCTATGAGA
Source organism: Eutrigla gurnardus (assembly GCF_963514095.1). NCBI lineage: Eukaryota > Metazoa > Chordata > Actinopteri > Perciformes > Triglidae > Eutrigla > Eutrigla gurnardus. The sequence continues at coordinate 32,725,664 of NC_139915.1, forward strand.
AAATGGTCCTACTTCTCTCTGCTGGCCACCAGGGGGCGACTCCTCTCTGGTTGTATAGAAGTCTATGAGAAAATGGTCCTACTTCTCTCTGCTGGCCACCAGGGGGCGACTCCTCTCTGGTTGTATAGAAGTCTATGAGAAAATGGTCCTACTTCTCTCTGCTGGCCACCAGGGGGTGACTCCTCTCTGGTTGTATAGAAGTCTATGAGAAAATGGTCCTACTTCTCTCTTGATGTATTATCTCAGTATACATTGTAAACATGAGTTTATGGTCTCAATCTCTAGTTTCAAGTCTTCTTCAATCCAGCATGATGTTCATTTAGTACATTATGGTCCATTTAGCTGTAAAGTTGACGTTAATGATGTTCCTCTCAGCTCCGGGACAACAGGACATCCTTCCGTCCTGACAGGAAGCCATACAAGCGAAAAGCAAGTCCATATAATCTGTGCCGACTTTGCCGTCTACAGAATATTGAGGTCACGTCACATCCAACACCTGTGAAGTCACCCTCCATAAACGAGACGGGTCTGGACAAATCACTCAACGCATAACAACAGCTTGGGAACTGCTGTGTGAAACGGTGGCGACATCGTGGTCTTACATTCGCCATCAGCTGCTGCAATCAGAGGCAGATGTGTGTTTCAACACGTGCTTTTATATTGGAAATCTCCGTTCTTACCCGGAGGATCGTAACACAATTTGGGGGCGTCTCAGGAGGGGAAGCTCGGCACGGTCGCGTGGTCTTAATAGATATCCCGACACACTCGGTGTGCTAATAACGCCGCGGCCCCCCTTTCTCTGACAGAGCTTTACGGCTCAGAGAAGATGCTGAGTTGAAGAGGTCACCTATTCCCCGAGCATCCCGGCAGCTAGATTGCATTTCAGCGATCAAGGCCTCTTCCTTTTACCAGTACGAACACAAGTACGACCAATCAAAGTGGTCCCAGCAAGGTAGCCGCGGGGCCACAAACTTGCAACAGATTCTCAAAAAAGAAATCAAGATATTTAAATGTGAAGCCCAAGCGGTGGAACATGACAGTCTCACTGTGGAAATGAAAGTGATCTGCAGTGGAGCTGCAGGAACGATGAAACGTCCCCCTCGGAAAACTGATCCCATCATCCAGATACAGCAGATTGACGACTTTGATGCTTTAGTGCATGGAGGAGGAGGGAGGAGGGGGGAGGTGAAGCATCGGTAACTGTGATTAAGCAGCCAACACATAATGCAGAGCCCAAATATGCCAAAGCTTAACACACGGCAAACAATGCAGAATACACCCACATGTAAAGTACTGTATAGGGAGCAGAAACAGCTCCACTCACCCACACAGTGGGCTTTGTTCACATGATCTAAATGCATGATCTGTCTTTCCTCTCTCTCACACACACACACACACACACACACACACACACACACACACACACACACACTCAAACACACACACACACACACACACACACACACACACACACACACACACACACATCACTCTGCACACAACCGAGCCTCCTCTCAACACAAATATGAGCACATAAGTCCAGAAAGCCCCCTTTCTGCTGAACAACATTTAAAACATTTAGTAAAAAGCAAAAAGTAATCCAGATCATTCAGACTCACCCAGAAAAGCAGGTTGAAGAAGACCATTCCGTATCGCAGGGCCATCATGCAACCCTCGGCCATCCTGCAGCGCCGCAGTTCTAGGAGGAATATGAAGGAGAGGTCCAGGTAAAACACCACATACTTCTTCCCCTGGGCGTAGCGCCCCTTGGACGTCTGCGGCCCTTTGGTCGTGTGGAAGCCGAACGCGAACGGCGGCCGCTTGTACTCGAACTCGCCGCTGAAGCGGTGGAAGCCGGACGTGAACGGCGGCGTGTCGGGCTTGCTGTCCAGAGACGGACTGCGTCGGTACGGAGTCTCGTCCGTGCTCGAGCGTCTCATTGTGTGAAGCCGGATGAGCCCTTTGAGAAGACTTTTAATAGTCTGTGCACTTCAAGGGAGGGGGGGGTGTGAGCAAAGTCCAGGACGGGGGACCAGAAGTTATTCCACTGAGCGGTTTACCTCCAAATAGTTGCGACCCCTTGGAAAGATGTGAATGTGTTTTAGCCCAGGTGTGACTTAATCTGTGGACGGTAATGTGCTGAGTCCCGACTCTTTAAGCCTCCGGTGCCACTACATTCAGCTGCATAATCCTGCTGCAACACTTGTGTAATTCTATGTATTTAGGACATAATCCCAACACGCACACACACACATCTGTACATCCCTGTATCCCCCCCACCACCACCCCCTCCTCCTGTCTGTAATCACTCAAACACAGGTGTCACGCTCCGACAGATAAACTGCTTAGCGGTTTCATCTCGTCGCGGTTCAATCAGGCAAAACGGACCGGAGGGGCTCCCGCACTCCACCTTTTCCTTTCGGCTGCGTTGGGGGGGGGATGATCCAGAGACGTCCTACCTGGTCTCATGAGAGAGCGAGACCCTGAGCAGGTTGCTCTCGGCAACCAATCAACTTCTTTCACTCAGGAGAACGTTGCAGGATTGCATCGAGGTCTAAGTCATGTGTGGTGGCGCCTGCCGATGTGCTTTTGCTGACATGCAAAAAAAAAAATCAAATAAAGAGATGAGGGAGGGACGGATGGGAGGATGAGAGGATGAATAACGCCTGCGAGCGTCCCTGTTGAATTCCTGCCTTGCTCAATTTCCCGCTCGCTGCCCTAACTTGTCCTTTTTTCCCTCTCTGAAAAGTGTCTGGGGATTACTCTTCCTCCCCGCCAACAGCCTCCTCTTCACACATCCAGCAGTTCTCCCCTCTTATTCCCCTCCCTGCACCTCTCTCTCCACGCTCCCCCTTCTCTCTGCTGACGGCCGTTAATTAATTTCCAGAGTCTCATCAGTGAGGCAAAAGTGTTGCGCCGCCGTCCCCCCCCTCCCCACTTCTCTCTCTCCGTCCTCCGCTACAGCGTTTCACTCCTCTTCTCTAAGTGGAGGAAGGAGATCAAGGTGTCCGCCGGGGTCATGGCCGAGCAGCGAGACAAGGAGGAAGAAGCAGAAGAGGAGAGTGTAGTTTTTTTCCTCAGAGCGGTGAAAAGAAAGACTGCAGTGTTTGAGCGGTAGTCCGGTCTCGCTGCCTGAAGCTCCCCTCCCCTCTTTCTCTCTCTCTCTCTCTCTCGCTCTGTGTCCTCCCTCTCCTCCTCCTCCTCCTCTTCCCCTTTTCTTTCCTCCCTTCCCTCACAAGCTGCGATGCTCTCCCCTCCACTCGCACAATCCCAAACACCCCATCCCTCCTCGGTAACCGTCCCCGAAAAACCTGGCAGCGCGAAAGGCAGGAGCAGTCATTCATATTCTGGCCACGCCTACGAGGGAGCCCAGCCAATCGGTGCGTCGCAGCCCCATCCACCCTCGTGCACACGGAAATCATACCCTGTACACACACACACACACACAGAGACCCGGTGTGTTGTTGCTGCTGTCTGCAACTCATTCGACATGCAGAGGTTGCTTCTTGTGCACAACCCAGGCTGCCCCCCCTCCCACTGGACCTGGACCTGGACCTGGACCTGATGTTGCCACACATTTTCCACACTCGCCAAAAGAAAAGTGGCTCGCTGTTGGAAACCGACAGGGAAGAGCACACTGCTGCTGACATTTACACAAAATAACTGCACGCTCCCCGACAACCGGGGTTTCCACCGGGGGTCACCGGCTTTATGAGGTTTAGAAGCTGCAGAGGTACGGACTTTGTTCTGGCTGCCTCAAGGTTTTAATGGATTCTGTTCGGTCTTTGTCAGACTGCAGAGGCGACGGCCGGAGAGAGACAGAGAGAGAGTGAACGTGGCTCACTGGCTGGCTGATTGATCGGGGCGACCGTGACCTGATCAAAAATGTGGCGATGAGCAAAGCCATCAGAAAATAAAATGCAAGAGATGAACGAAAAATGTAATTGGATGGAAATAGCAATTTGAAAATTTGACGCCAAGCTGATTGAGTTAATGGAGCGCCGGAGTTAAAGGAAAGGCCTCTTGTATTTCACATCATTTGTTTTTTTTTATGAAAAATTAACGAGTGGGCTGCACGGTGGTGTAGTGGGTAGCACTCTCGCCTCACAGCAAGAGGGTCTCGGGTTCGATCCCCGGGTCGGCCCCGGGTTCCTTCTGTGTGGAGTTTGCATGTTCTCCCCGTGTAAGCGTGGGTTCTCTCCGGGTTCTCCGGCTTCCTCCCACAGTCCAAAGACATGCAGGATGGGGATAGGTTAATTGGTGACTCTAAATTGCCCGTAGGTGTGAATGTGAGCGTGAATGGTTGTTTGTCTCTACATGTTGGCCCTGTGATAGACTGGCGACCTGTCCAGGGTGTACCCTGCCTTCACCCAATGACAGCTGGGATCGGCTCCAGCCCCCCCGCGACCCTGAATACAGGATAAGCGTTAGAAAATGGATGGATGGATGGATTAACGAGTTAGATAGTTAGCGGTGCTATCGGACTATCGAAAGCAGAATTATCGGAAACTGACTCCTGTCTGGTTGTATAGAAGTCTATGAGAAAATGGTCCTACTTCTCTCTGCTGGCCACCAGGGGGCGACTTCTCTCTGGTTGTATAGAAGTCTATGAGAAAATGGTCCTACTTCTCTCTTGATGTATTATCTCAGTAAACATTGTAAACATGAGTTTATGGTCTCAATCTCTAGTTTCAAGTCTTCTTCAATCCAGCATGATGTTCATTTAGTACATTATGGTCCATTTAGAGTCCACCAGACCAGAAAGCAGGGGATGCTTAGGGGGCGGGGCTCACCTGCTGATTGACAGGTCCATTTAAAGCAGGGGATGCTTTAGGGGGCGGGGCTTACCTGCTGATTGACAGGTCCATTTAGAGTCCACCAGACCAGAAAGCAGGGATGCTTTAGCGTTGGAACTATAATTGTTTTTTTACGTATTCATCGTGAGGAAGGTTACGTTCTCCTCATCGCTGATGTTTTTCAGCTACTATTATATTTCATCTCTTCAGTAAATCTTCGTCTACTAGTCGCCAATTCTGTCTTTCGATGGCGTTCATTCTCTCGCGTTTTGCTTTTAATGACACACCAAACCATTTTCAAAATGTCTGTTTTTATATGCAAATTAGAAACCTGCGTGAAAGCACCTGTTGACACGAATAACAGCTGATCCAGCAAAAAAAGAATGAAATGTTTTCTCTACAAATAAGAACAAAGCTTAGACCCTCATTTCATCACATGATCCATGTTGAATCACACACACACACACGTCATATTCATCCAGCGTGCCGCTCCCCCCCCCCCCCCCCGCTTATAAGCCCATTATGCCGGTAATTGGCACAATCTGTCAACACTCTCTGGAAGTATCCACTCCGGGTTGAGTAATGAAGCAGGAGACTCATTAGATGTCTGTAAGTGGATCGTCATTAAAATACCGTGACGCCACGAAGCTACACCTTACACTCCCCAACGTTTATATGAAAACACACACACACACACACACAAAGGGAGCCTACAGTGGCGCCCCGCGGGTGGCGGCAGCTTTGATGTCCTCATCATGTACAAACACAGAAGGAGAGAAAAAAGGCTTTCTGCTGCAGAGAGGAAACATGAGACGCAACGCCATGAAACTCATCTGTGAAGAGCGAAAGGTTCCCCTGCTCCTTATGAATGGCTGTGATGTGGAGGGGGTGTTAATGGCCTGACATGCTTAGTCAGATACACAGTCGTAGCGTGCTGGTCCGTAGAAGGAGGGTCGCCTCCCCCCTCCCTTGTTTAAAGCTAGTCTCCGATGAACATCTCCACTAAAATGACAAAACAGGGCGACATGATAACTGCAGTGCGCACAGAGCAGCAGCAGCAGCGAGGACGGCTTTCCACTCGGCCACTTATATAGAGAGGGAGAGAATTGTATCTTATGCAACCGCAATTTCAATCATTTCACGCTTTTTAACATGGTGATGCTATTTTGGGAAAGTTAAAATGTTCAGGCTTGTTTTTTCCTCCTTGGACGTCATTATGAGGAGGAATCGAGGTCACGGCGTCGTTATTTAGCTCAATGTCAAATCTGGAGTTTAATTATTCTCTTGATCACAACGGAATCCTTGTTTTTGCATGGTTCTTCTAGTGATTATACATATTGTTTTAATAAGATAAGTGTTATTTATATGATATTACAGTGGACACCTCTAGTGATTACAGCTGATTGAACTGACTGAAATTGATAAGTGGGTGATTATTATAATACATTTTATTGGTTTGTTTTGCTTCAGATTACTTTCTGATTTACCTTTTCATGTTATTACTTGAATATAAAGTATGAAACGGATAGGTTGATGATTTGCTGGCTCTCTCCCCCTCACAAAGAACAGCCAGGCCATCTTCACCCTCCTCACCCTCCTCACCATCCTCACCATCCTCACCCTCCTCACCATCCTCACCCTCCTCACCATCCTCACCATCCTCAACCTCCTCACCATCCTCACCCTCCTCACCATCCTCACCATCCTCAACCTCCTCACCATCCTCACCATCCTCACCCTCCTCGCCATCCTCGCCATCCTCACCATCCTCACCCTCCTCGCCCTTCCTCACCATCCTCACCCTCCTCGCCATCCTCACCCTCCTCACCCTCTTAACCATCCTCGCCATCCTCACCATCCTCACCCTCCTCGCCATCCTTGACTTCCTCACCATCCTCACCCTCCTCGCCATCCTCACCCTCCTCACCCTCTTAACCATCCTCGCCATCCTCACCCTCCTCACCATCCTCGCCCTTCCTCACCCTCCTCACCATCCTCACCCTCCTCGCCATCCTCACCCTCCTCACCCTCTTAACCATCCTCGCCATCCTCACCATCCTCACCCTCCTCGCCATCCTTGACTTCCTCACCATCCTCACCCTCCTCGCCATCCTCACCCTCCTCACCCTCTTAACCATCCTCGCCATCCTCACCCTCCTCACCATCCTCGCCCTTCCTCACCCTCCTCACCATCCTCACCCTCCTCGCCATCCTCACCCTCCTCACCCTCTTAACCCTCCTCGCCATCCTCACCCTCCTCACCCTCTTAACCATCCTCGCCATCCTCACCCTCCTCGCCATCCTCGACTTCCTCACCATCCTCACCCTCCTCGCCATCCTCGACTTCCTCACCATCCTCACCCTCCTCGCCCTTCCTCACCATCCTCACCCTCCTCGCCATCCTCACCCTCCTCACCATCCTCACCCTCCTCGCCATCCTCACCCTCCTCACCCTCTTAACCATCCTCGCCATCCTCACCCTCCTCGCCCTTCCTCACCCTCCTCACCATCCTCACCCTCCTCGCCCTTCCTCACCATCCTCACCATCCTCACCCTCCTCGCCCTTCCTCACCATCCTCACCCTCCTCGCCATCCTCACCCTCCTCACCCTCTTAACCATCCTCGCCATCCTCACCCTCCTCACCCTCTTAACCATCCTCGCCATCCTCACAATCCTCGCCATCCTCACCCTCCTCATATATATATATATATATATATATATATATATATATATATATATATACTGTATATAGATAGATATAGATGCACTCTCACTCACTCACACAATGATCCCATTATCTCCTGGCGCCACCTTAAAACTCTTCATAAATCATCTGAAACAGTAACTTTCCAGCAGGTCTGCCTAACAATCCCCAACATATCCAAGTCATTATTAACATGCAGACTATGATTTCACACCGTGACTAGCGTTTAATAATTTGCTGAGCTGAGTTGTCATCGAGATGTCAAAAACACAGCTGTGTGTGTGTGTGTGTGTGTGTGTGTGTGTATGTGTGTGTGTGTGTGTGTGTGTGTGTGTGTGTGTGTGTGTGTGTGTGTGTGTGTGTGTGAGGCACGTGAGCCGACTGAAAGCCCATTTTCACAACAGCATGACACCAGCGTTCACTGAGGAATCAGAGCCATGAAGATGAATATCAACAGCACTGATGGGAAATAAATATCTTTTATCCGAGCGAGTCGACTCGTGGGGGATTTAGATTCGCTTCATGGACAAAAAATTGAGATTTATGCCCAATAAAACAAGAATGGATGCATCAACATACAGACAAAGACGTGCTTTTGTTAAAAATAAAACAGAAACCAGCAGAATACATAAAAAGCACAGAATCAAATAATAAATAAATGATGTCAAAGCATTATAGTGGGAATGGTGATAAAATATTATAGAGTATATCATAAAATTGGATTGTTTAGGAATAAAAGCGAATTGTGTCTATTGTTGGGCTTTCAGTATCTTTAAAATGCGATGGGATGATGTAGGGTTCCAGTAATGTTGAATATTGTATCATTTGATGTACAGAAAAGCACATTGGTGTATGAAACGCTGTGCGTTCAGGACCAGTTTGACCTTGACTGTGTTTACGGAGAGGAAAAAGCGCTGCCAAATTAAAAAGGGATGTTTTTCATTTATAGCGCCGAGTGCTGTTGGCATAGCGATGGATCGGCTGCACATGCTTAGCATTCATGCAGTGTGGGCAATCGTGAATCTTCCTAACAAATTAAACTTTTCATTGAAGGTGAGATCAAGATGTCCTCTTCCAAGGCAGCAAAACAAACAGGAAGTTGTGTCTGCAAGGAGTCGACTGGAGATGAGTCCCCGTTTTATAGTGTTTTATATGAAGCTTTTTGACTTCATGTTAGTGTTAGACGTCTGGATTAACCCATTCATCCTGCATAATCAGTGGTGGACAAAGTAACGCTGTCAGGGCATCACTGTGGTATTTTGGAAGTATCTTTAAAAAAAGATTTTGATCCATTCTCGTTTGGTCAAAATCTATTTAGCAACTAAACAACAACTTGGACATAAATGAGCGTGGGCTTGGCCATCATTGCCCTTCTACACTTTTCAAAATTTGTCTTCATTCATTCATTTCTGATTCATAACTAGAACAACTTGCTGCACCCGCAATAAGCCTTCAGGTTCCAGCTATCTTTTCCTTAAAGATCCTCTGTGCCCCCCACCCCAAAAAAAACACAAAAACACACCTATGTCGATCTCTGAGAGTTTCAAACAGTCATCAAATGACAATAGAGCCCAATATAATTAGAGGTACTTGGCATAATGAGACATTTTAGTGTGTTATTTTTACTATTTTGGAGTGGAGTATTGAAGTAAGCGATCTGAATTCTTCCACTGAGGATCATGAATGTCTTTACCAAATTTCCTGGCGGTTCATCCAATGGTTGAGGAGATATTTGGCTTTGGACCAACGAACTGATGAAGAGAGACTGACATTTCCATCGCAGCGTAACAATGTGTTGGGTGATTGTTACAAAGACAAATGTGATGACTAAACTCCTCTGTGCATTATCATTGAGCATTGATTAAAAGCTGTTCACTAAAAGATGTAATGCATCATATCAATTCAACAAGGGGGATTTTTTTTAGACGAGAGCGCACAAAACAAATTAAGTAACCGTGACGATATTGTTCGCCGCGTGGATGAGCCAACCGATGTCTGCGGTTGTGTAACACGACACGGTGGAATGTAATCACGCTGCACGCCGCCACGCTCGCCGCCAAACGGATCCGCTGCGTATGCAAACGCTCTCTACGCCCACCTGCACACTTGTGTGTGTTCAAGGGAAAACCAGGAGACGAGTGTGTCGGCCTGAAGCAGGCAGGACCACCAGGTCTGAAGAGGCTGAAGTGCCTTCAATCTGCATTCTTACTAATCACCAGCAGGGGGCGCCTACTCTGATTGCAAAAAGAAGTTTGATTATATGGAAGTCTGTTAGATCCTACTTCTTGCTCCTAAGCTGCAAAGGATGTCGCTCCAACTATCTAGCCTCAGTTTTGGATGGGTCAGTGATGAAAAATGAAAGCCAAATCTGAATACCTTAAACCTTCATTCTCTCCACAGACCACCAGGGGGCGACTCCTCTCTGGTTGTATGGAAGTCTATGAGAAAATGGTCCTACTTCTCTCTGCTGGCCACCAGGGGGCGACTCCTCTCTGGTTGTATAGAAGTCTATGAGAAAATGGTCCTACTTCTCTCTGCTGGCCACCAGGGGGCGACTCCTCTCTGGTTGTATAGAAGTCTATGAGAAAATGGTCCTACTTCTCTCTGCTGACCACCAGGGGGCGACTCCTCTCTGGTTGTATAGAAGTCTATGAGAAAATGGTCCTACTTCTCTCTGCTGGCCACCAGGGGGCGACTCCTCTCTGGTTGTATAGAAGTCTATGAGAAAATGGTCCTACTTCTCTCTGCTGGCCACCAGGGGGCGACTCCTCTCTGGTTGTATAGAAGTCTATGAGAAAATGGTCCTACTTCTCTCTGCTGGCCACCAGGGGGCGACTCCTCTCTGGTTGTATAGAAGTCTATGAGAAAATGGTCCTACTTCTCTCTGCTGACCACCAGGGGGCGACTCCTCTCTGGTTGTATAGAAGTCTATGAGAAAATGGTCCTACTTCTCTCTGCTGGCCACCAGGGGGCGACTCCTCTCTGGTTGTATAGAAGTCTATGAGAAAATGGTCCTACTTCTCTCTGCTGGCCACCAGGGGGCGACTCCTCTCTGGTTGTATAGAAGTCTATGAGAAAATGGTCCTACTTCTCTCTACTGGCCACCAGGAGGCGACTCCTCTCTGGTTGTATAGAAGTCTATGAGAAAATGATCCTACTTCTCTCTGCTGGCCACCAGGGGGCGACTCCTCTCTGGTTGTATAGAAGTCTATGAGAAAATGGTCCTACTTCTCTCTTGATGTATTATCTCAGTAAACATTGTAAACATGAGTTTATGGTCTCAATCTCTAGTTTCAAATCTTCTTCAATCCAGCATGATGTTCATTTAGTACATTATGGTCCATTTAGAGTCCACCAGACCAGAAAGCAGGGGATGCTTTAGGGGGCGGGGCTTATCTGCTGATTGACAGGGTGCTACCACAGTGCCAGGGAGTGTTTTCTTCTTGCAACTTTCACACGGTAAATCAAAGTAAATGAAAGTTAATTGCAACAGTTTTGGTCACCTTAAAACGCCGGCCTTTTGATCGTGCTTAGCTCCACCCTCTCGTGTTCTGGTTGCAGAAAAACAAGATGGCGATGTCCCGGAAACCAAGATGGTGAGGGTCAAAACCATTCCACTTCTCATAAACAGTAAATGCTAAGAAAGGCTACACGTGCATCTCAGTTCGGTTTGAGTGAGGAAGGCCTAAAAGGTAAATTACTCGGCATTAGGGAAGGTGAACCGAGGAAATTGAACTTTTAATTATTTTTACACCTTTTTTTCTTTCTTTTTTTTACAGCGCAGGCTGCCTCCGCGGAAATAAAACTAATTGGACCTGAAGTTGTTATCAGCGGGTGTGCCTCTCCTCGTGTTCTGGAATGAGACAACTCGGGTAACAATGCACAGATCGAGCCTCAATAAATACCTGGCATGTGCATGATTCCCATGTATATTTAAAGAAGGCCTTGTCAGCGCGTGATTACCCGACACACACCGACTCAAACAAGCTCTGTGGTGAAATATTAAGAACAAAAGAGCCTGCGGAGGCAGCCTGAAGGGCTCTTAATCTGTGGACGCGTTCACAGAAATGTTAAAGACGCATCTCTTTACCAGAGATTTACTGTTTCTACCTGATGACTGTTTTATCCTCCTGATTTAATTACATTTATGTTCTTTCCATTTTGACGATCGTTTATGTTTAAATAATACATTTAATGTGCAGTGATGTCTTTCTTTTGAGGAAGCAAGCTTGTGCAGTATTTGTATGAGATTCATGCAGTATAATAATACAACAGCAGGCAGCAAATACAACAGACAGGGATTTGACTTTGATTTTGAAGTAATTTAATCATATTAAAAATGGGTTCAGATTAATAGTAGGTGGCAGCAGTTCTGAACTTCCGGTAATTGCAGCACCTTTTTTTATTTTTTAAAGCACCTCCAAAGAGGCCAAATCACCTGTGACCAAACTGCTGCTGCATCAGTCAAAATATAACTGCAAGATTTGAATACATCAAGGCGATCGGCCCGGAAAGTCGCGACAAAATGTTTGAAACGCCATCTGCAACAAACCACGAGGAACGGCCAATAAAAAAGGACCCAGACCTCACATAAAGCTCCTTTAGTGTGCACACTAGGAATTTAATTACTTAAAAGCCTTTCTCTATGAACGACCATAGATTTTTTTGCCCCTGTACACTGCTCTTAACACATTTCCCCACCGACTACAAAAACGTACTTTAAATGTGTACTTACACATACTCTGTATTCATAATTATATAGTGTTTTTACTTCATATGTCCCTCACAAATATGAAAGAGGTACTAATCTTCAACAACAAGCGTACAGAACGAGATGTTGAACAATTCCTTCCACATGATTGTGTATTTAGGAAATCGTTACCAACCTCTGAAGGTGAAAAAGTCTGAATTTACCATGAGAAAGTTACACTCGTACAGCATCTTATACCACCTCTCTCGACTCTATTCCATGCAATCAGACTTCTTTCTGCAACCAGAGGAGTCGCCCCCTGATGGTCAGTAGAGAGAATGCAGGTTTAAGGCACCTCGGCTTTGGCTTCACTTTTCAGAACCGGTGGGTTGCCGCCTGATATCGGCACGCCATCAGACACAAACTAGATGGGTAGAGACATGCAGGATGGTGAGAAGCAGCCGTTACAGCCTACATGACATGCAACAAGTCAACAATGACGTTGCAAATTGTCGTGTCATCCATACACCACTTGGTCTGAGACTGGATTAACGGTCAATCCATCAGTGTCACTATGTGTGTAAATAATGATTAACACATCCAAGCTGCTCACAGCCTCATTAGTCCACAGGAGATAATAACCGCCGACCACGCGGAAGCAAACCAACCGCCATCTCCGACTTCATTGTGTTTCCTTTCACTGTCAGGAAGTCGCATCGCGTCTGAGGCAATCTCTCAAAACATGAACATCTAGAAAAATCTCCATCCGTCTCCGTCGAGATCTCCAATCTAGTCGCCAACCATTCGTTTGGTGCGAGGCGTCGGCAGCCAACGCACCTGCAGCCGTGATGTATGCACGTGTGTCACATCTGCCATTTGCATTCATGCTGCTTAATCCCTCCTTCCGAGCTGGAAGGTGATTACGCCGCCTGCCAGTCAAAAAAAAAACCCTCTGCCCGAGAAGAGCCGGAGAAACGCTCTCTCTGTGTGGACATGTATTTATGGACATGAAGGGGGAGAGAAATCCCCCACGGCAGGCTGGGAAACAGCGAGGGGCTTTGCTGTAAATACATCCGTCTTTACTGACGTTAACACCATCTTGCAGTATGTAAAAGCATCCTGTGGCACACACATGCATGAACGCCCCCCCACCACTGTGTTAACATGGTCCGTTGACATACTTATAGTGCATGACTCCCACTCACAGATTATACTGCAACACAAACAAACCCATCTATTCATTGCACCGAATGGTCCAACACGTTCTTATTTGTAGGTGAAAGTGAGAGCTGCCATGTTTTAAAGTGTTTCCTCAGACGGTGTGTTCCACGCTGTTGAGTGAAAAAAAGCAAATTAGATCTCATTTCAACGCTGTGGCTGCACACACACACACACACACACACACACACACACACGCACACACACACACAGTCTGAAATGTGATTTGCTTGTCCAATCGGAGCAGAATATCAAATCAATGCTTCAAATCTGATTTCAAAACGGAAAAGCATGAAAGTGTGTGTGTGTGTGTGTGTGTGTGTGTGTGTGTTGTGTGTGATTGCCCCCTGTTTTGCATTGCTCATTATACCGCGAGGTAATTTGTGCACTTTTAAGTGTTTTAAAACCAGCCGACGTCCAATCACAGCGCATTCACAAAGTGTTTTACTAATATGCGTCTTTGATTAGCAGACGTGCTCTTATCTTGTTTTTAAGCATGTTTAACCAACGGTAATGTGTTTTCTCTGTGTGTACATAATGCACTCCATCTAATAAATTACATTTACCTCCAGATGCACCGCTCCTTGAATTCACTGAATATATGCGGAGGAATAAGTGTTTGTTTCTTTTTCATCAGGCCTGAAACGCAGGGAGACATCTGTCCTCCTTCATTCCGCGGCGTTACGAGAGCATCACATCAAAACAACAAGCACAACCTCAAATCCCAGTGTGAGTAATCTCATCAAAGGGGTGAGATCAGACAGGTGGTCGCGTCGAGGCGAAAACCTGCTTGATCCCGGAGGCCCAGATAACCGGCGGGATTCCCCCGGGCAGACATGAAGCGCCTCGGCTCGACGAGCGTCTCTTGTGAGCACAAAGTTTAAACTTCCCTCAAGAACCCGTGGCGTTCTCCTGAAGGCTGCCAGCAGTGTTTAAAACCCGGCAGCACGAGTCCCGAGGGCGCCGCCGCCGCCACCGCCGCCTCATCCAACGTGACGGGGCGGCGAGGAGCCGAGCTGGTCACGTCTGTTGATGTTAAAATCACACCATGCAACGTGCGTTTTGTGTTTTTGTTTTCGCGAGCTTTAAAGCCGGCGTCCTCGTCTGCGGCGACGAAGCCGCTGTCATAAAAGTCAGACGCGGGTTCAACAACACGCAGAGCTGCAGGAAAGCACTTTTTAATGAATCCCATTTGTGGTCATGTTTTATATCGGGGGTTGCTGGGATTTAAAAAGTCCAAAACTGCCAAAGCCGAACACTTTGTTCACATAAACAGATCCGATGCGCTCACAGTAGGGATATCCATAATTAGGTAATCTTTTGGGGGATCGTTGGTGTTGCTATGGCGACGTTACGCAACCAACCATGACTTCAGATTCCTCATAATATCAAAGTAAAGGAGACAAATGAGTTGTTTGTTTGTTTGTTGTTCACTCTCAGGCTGCTGATCAATCACATGCATCATTTGGTGAAGGTGGAATTTTAATATTACAAATAATATTAAGAAAGTAGAGCGGGTGTTTATCATGTTCAGCTTCCGAAACTGAAGTTTCAAAACAATCAAATCTTGCAGAAGAATCTCCATCTTGAGTATTAACTTTGAACATTGACTTTTTTATAAAAAAGCTAGTCAGGGGGAGACATTTTTTTCTTTTTTATGTCCATCTGTGATGCAGTTGTGGCCGTCAGGATATAAACACGGGTCAAAGATTTCTCCTCAAAAGCTGTAAGATGCAGGAATTTCCAGCAGCAATGTTTCATCCATCGTGACTGAAATAACCACTTTAGCTGCTTTGTTCCTAATGTGAAGTCTCAGATGAACTCCAGTTAATCAAACAACATCCTGTCTGCGTTCGTAACATCACCCAGAGGCACTCGGCGAATTTCACAGAGCTGTTTTCACTGTGAATAACATCACATACAAACCCAAAATACACTATTTTGTTGTGATTTAAATGCGATAAAAGGATAGAAAACGACGCTGGAATAACGACGTAATGATGACGTGTGTGAAAAATCTATAGTCATGGTTTGTTAGCAAACTATTTTTAAAATGCTTGTATTCTCAATGGAGTTCTGATGGATGGGAGCTAGGCTATGCTAACACTGTAGCTGCTCTATCAACACTTAGAAAAACGTCATCTAGACATAAATACCCACATTGTTGTTTATCCTCATCGTTGGGTCTCTGTTCTCATCGCTTAGGTCAAAATAATCAAATATTATCATTTATTATATGATACTATAATAATGACCCCAAAAACTAGTATTAGAGTGTCAATAGTGTTATTATCTGTACTAGTTATTGGTAAAGAGAAGATAACAGGAGTCAAATACATGCAGCACATAGAAGATGAAGGTTAAGATCAACTTACATACAGTGAGGTGAGTCTTCAGCTGCGATCTAAATGTTCTATGAATCGATTCCAGAGAATAAAAGCTTGGTCGCCACTGTTTTAGTGTTTCTGGGGACGTTCAGGAGCGACCTGATTGGTCGACCTCTGCGCTCTAACCGGAGATGCAATAGATCTGTGAGATACGGTGGTGCCGGTCCATTTAAAGCCTTAAAAAACATGCAACAAAATCTCAAAATCAATCACGAAACGGGACAGGAAGCCAGCGGAGCGAGGCCAATCCGGTGATACGTGATCCCTTCAGCTTTTTCCAGTAAGAAGACGAGCAGCTGCGTTTCGCTTTCATTGCAGAGACGACGATACAAAGAGTTACAGTAAGCCAGCCGAGAGGTAGTAAAGGAATGAATAACTGTCTCCGGGCCTTTACCTCGGCTGCAAGTCTTAAAAAGCCGGTTTTGACAAGTGAACTAATTTGTTTATGGGATTGCATCAAAGATCACGGCCGGGGATATGAGGGATAGTGATGATGTCTCACTTAGATATCATAGGAAGATCAGCTGATCTGCCCCGATGCAGCGTGGGTCAGATGGTTAACGGCGTAGTAAATAACTCCCCTCACAGACAGAAAAGAGGTTTGATCATCAAATGTTTTCCCCCGACGCAATTACATGATTCAGTGAGCAGATGATTCTCTTTAAAGGAGGCGGGTTCAATGTCATATAAGCACTCGATGGGTCGGCGCTCTTTCAGCGACTAAAACACGACGGTGACAAAAGAAGCTCATCAAACCGGCTTTCTTCCTCTAAAATCCTTTTTGTGTAACGTTCACACGTGTGGCTTTGTTTTGATAACTAGCGTTCAGGCGATATTGTAATAGCTGTTGGTATCTGGCACGTCTTGAAACAGAAGTGGACTCTGGATATTTTTAGTCTTCCTTGGCTTTGAGCACGACGCCTCCGCGGCTCGTTATCAACACGACTGCTAGCTGAGCGTTCGTCAGCGTGGTGAGGCGGGGGTGTTTTCATTGTGATACGTGGTAGGCGGCATTATGACGCCTTAATAATGAATTAAGACATAACAAACTGACATATTCATTATTTTGCAAGAAAAATAACTGCATTTTAAAGACCAAGCGACAACAAAGAGAAATTCAAGACATCAAACACAAAAAGAAAACCCCTGAATTAATGAGTGTAATATCGTCATAAAGGGAGATATTTCTCAAGCTGTTTGGGCAATTTAGATATTTTATGTTGTACACCAGTTTTGGCTGACGGAAATTCATAACCAGAACGCCTCTAGAACATGAAAAACAGTATCAACATGGGCAGGCGTTGACGTTAGCTTATTTCCGATGTAGCATAACAATCACATTTATCACCTTTTCTCTCTTGGAATAAAGAGATATTGTTAAAAAATTGTCATTTAAGCTGGCTAGTTAGCGAGCTAGGTTGCTACTTCATGATTTTGTGCTACGGTTACAGACCATAAAAAGGACCCACGTGACCTGCAAGGCTTGGTCTACGCTACGTTAACATTTAGCCCGGAGGTTACTTTTTTAACTCACCGTTTATGTTCATTATTTCAAGTAGCTTTTGCTAAGTGACGGGTAAGTCAGTTAGCAATCGCTAATCGCTAACTAGCATGCTGATTGTTTTTGCGATTATAGTTAGCTAAGTGATGTAACGATGCCTGTTATGACGAACAACTGCAATAGAAACTCTTTGTGAATTTTTAGCATGCGTTCAAGGCTTGGATATGTGTATGCTAGCGTTAGCATTAGCTCTAGCTACGTGTATGCTAGCAATTAACATAAGCTCTGTGCATATACATAACACTATATGATAGGTGGGAAAAAACAAAGTACAAATACTTAATTACTACACTAAAGTAGAATTTCAGGTACCTGTACTTTACTTACATTTCTTACATTTTCAGGCTAATTACTTTAGTTTTAATGCATTATTGTTATTTTTTTATTCTTTATATGATTCAAGATTCAATGACTTGCAAAAAAAAATCAGTAGAAATGTCCTTCATGGAGATACTTTAAACTTTGAGTAGATTTCTGTCCTTCAAAGTGATGCTTTTTACCTTATACTTTGAGTACATTTCAGAGCATGTCCTTTTTTTTACTTTTACTTGAGTAAAGTATGTCAGTATTTTTGACACCGCTGATAAAAATCTGAAGATTTTGAAGTGAATCCATCAACAACAAAAGTAAATCCATTGGGTTTTTTAGCTGTTTTGGGGGTTTGGTTATACTCTTTAATTTGCTGTTTATATTTTTCAGTGCAGCTGCTGGTTTCATAAACATTCCATCTTAAGATGTTTTTCATGCCAGGAAGCTGAAGCTCTCATTATTCCATATCTTCCTCATTGTCAACCAACCCCCACTGGAAGGACTCCTACTGTGACTCGCCTCTCGACGCCCTAAAAACATTGTTTATTGTGAATCCTTGTCGGGATCCAAACCTCCGCAAACATCGGTCTTTGTTGCAGAGGAATCACCTACGATATGTTGTTGGTTTGAGTCTTTTCACCGGATTATTGTGTTACAAGCAATTAATATAGAATACTACCATGTTGTTGATCTTCTCACATACCTTTTTATATTTATACAAGACATTTATTTAATGCATCCTTGTATTTTCCTCCCAGAGCGTTTACTCAGGGGCCTGAACACAGTAGACCATTATTATTATTTTAACCAGGGAGTAAAGAGCCTCTACTGTGTCGACTCCAATCACAGGATTCAAAACGAGTCATTAGGCGACAAAACACCTAACTGTCCTCCGTGAATAATCCTCCCCTTTATGAGGCAAAACATGTTTTTATTCATTACACAACAGGATGCCCCGGAGAACCTTTTTGCTTTGAATATCGGACGTGATTTTGTGGCGCTGCTGTCTGTTTTCTTTTGAAGTCCTAATGGATAAAAGCCGGCGACTACAATCATAACATTCTGGTGATTAATCTGGCTAATATGCAAACAATCCAATGTTAAGGCGGTAGTAATAATACGGCCTGGGCAGATAAAGCAAACATACTGTAGCTCCTCGCGGTGAATAATTCATGAAGGAATAATCAGGTTATTAATGTGGGGTCTATTCATTTTTTACCACTGTGTTTTAACCATGACGCAGTTTGTCTTTAAAGCCCTCCTTTTGATGAATGAATCACCCCAAAAAACAGGCGCTAAAACGTTAAAATCTCGTTTGAAGCATTAAAAAAAAAAAAGACGAGTGGAGGATTTTTTCGAGAGAGAGCGAGCAAAACCTCTCGTCAACAAAACAATTCAAACTTTTTTCCGGAGAAAGCCAATCCAAGTATCGGGACAGCTTTGTCTCCATGGCAACTAATCCGCAGGCTGTGGAAGTAAAGAAGTACCTTGTGAACTTCTCAATGAGAACGAGTCACTGTGGAGTATCAGGTGGTGGACTGTGAATGTTAATTACATCACAGGCCTGGGTGGAACACAACACTAGGAGTCCTTATAAGAGTGTGTGTGTGTGTGTGTGTGTGTGTGTGTGTGTGTGTGTGTGTGTGTGTGTGTGTGTGTGTGTGTGTGTGTGTGTGTGTGTGTCTTAAACCATTTACGAATTGATGTCATTTATCTCACTAAAACATCTATATCTATAGACATGGACAGATTATTAGAAATTCGGCCCAAACATGTAAAAGCTGCTGCTTCTCTTGACTCTGGTTGTTTTACATGACTCGTCAATTAAGTCTCTTTGTAGTCGTTTTGTGTCTCTTTGTGGTCATTCTGTGTCTCTTTGTGGTTGTTGTGTCTCTCTTTGTGTTCATTCTGTGTCTCTTTGTGGTTGTTTTGTGTCTCTTTGTGGTTGTTTTGTGTCTCTTTGTGGTCATTTTTGTCTCTTTGTGGTCATTTTTTGTCTCTTTGTAGTTGTTGTGTCTCCATGTGGTTGTTTTGTGTCTCTTTGTTGTTGTTTTGTGTCTCTTTGTGGTTGTTTTGTGTCTCTTTGTGGTCATTTTTGTCTCTTTGTGGTCATTTTTTGTCTCTTTGTAGTTGTTGTGTCTCCATGTGGTTGTTTTGTGTCTCTTTGTGGTTGTTTTGTGTCTCTTTGTGGTCATTTTTGTCTCTTTGTGGTCATTTTTTGTCTCTTTGTAGTTGTTGTGTCTCCATGTGGTTGTTTTGTGTCTCTTTGTTGTTGTTTTGTGTCTCTTTGTGGTTCTTTTGTGTCTCTTTGTGGTCATTCTGTGTCTCTTTGTGGTGGTTGTTGTGTGTCTCTTTGTGGTGGTTGTTGTGTCTTTGTGGTCTTCTGTGTCTCTTTGTAGTCGTTTTGTGTCTACATGTGGTTGTTTTGTGTCTCTTTGTGGTTGTTTTGTGTCTCTTTGTGGTTGTTGTGTCTCTCTTTGTGGTTGTTGTGTCTCTCTTTGTGGTTGTTTTGTGTCTCTTTGTAGTCATTTTGTGTCTCTTTGTGGTTGTTTTGTGTCTCTT
This sequence comes from Eutrigla gurnardus, assembly GCF_963514095.1. Taxonomy (NCBI): domain Eukaryota; kingdom Metazoa; phylum Chordata; class Actinopteri; order Perciformes; family Triglidae; genus Eutrigla; species Eutrigla gurnardus. The sequence continues at coordinate 32,745,892 of NC_139915.1, forward strand.
TGTGGTTGTTGTGTCTCTCTTTGTGGTTGTTGTGTGTCTCTGTGGTCATCTCATTCTCTTTGTAGTCATGTTACATCTCTTTGTTATTGGTCGTTTTGTGTCTGTTGTTGTTTTGTAGTTGTCTTGCATCTCTCTTGTGGTTGTATTTAGTCTGTTTTTTTGGATGTTAGCTGTTTACTCGTTTTGCATCAGTCCCTTCAAACAGATGCTCCTCTGAAATCTTGGGCCCCGTGTCCAGTGGGCCCCTTCAGTAACGCCATGTCTACATGATGATAAACATAAAGTGTGTGTGTTTGTGCTGTGAGTGTGTGTTTGACCAGGATGCAGCAGACATTACAAAGGGCCTCTATGTGGCGGTCGGTTACAGCAGCAGAAGACTTACCGCTAACGGGGGCTAATGGTGTGTGACGTCGGCCCCTGTTAGATGATTGGGGGTATAATTGGATGAGAAAAGTACTGCTCACAGCTGTTGTGATAAAAAAAAAAATGAAAGCCTAAAAAGATTCAGACTAGCAATGAGGATTTTAAAGTTAAGTATTCATTGCTTCGTTTCTTCACTGACGACTTCTGAAGGATTCAACACTTTAACTTCTCCTTTGTTTGTGATCCACACTCTACCTCATAAATGTTCAATGTGTCCCTTTTTTGCACTTAGTTGTTGACAAATGAATTAAAAATGGAGAGCTGAAATGTTTTTGAGACTGTTCACTTCAAATCAGATTTGGGTGCATCCAATTTGCCTTAAATGGGTTTTTTTTCCCCGATTCTCTACAAACTTGAAATAACTCGTCGGCTTTGTGTTCGCTCCAAATGCTTAAAAACAAGCCACGGCATGAATGACGATGTATGATCCGATAAATGACAGCGAGGCTCGGAGAGAACAGAACAACACAAAGGTTTTAAGGAGCACAGCAGGTGGCATCATCAGGAAACAGTGTGTTCTTAGTGTTTCATCTTAGTCTTCCATTTGTTCTCAAATGTATGAGCTTGAAAAAAGACCACAATAAGAATAACTGAACCTTTTATCTTTTCAACTAGGAGAAATATCATGTCACTATTATCATGCCCAACATAATTGTGATTCATGATATTATCCTGATAATCATCAAAATGTGTTTAAACTCTTAAAATGGCACTAAATTGTACTGAAATTACTTTACATGTTTTTAGTTATTATAATGTAATAATATTTTTTAATAAGGAGATCATAAATCATAAGGACTACCAGCATAAGTACATTATATAAATGTTTTTTTTTTCTTTTTAAATCAGGCTTTATTTTTCACTTTGCAATATGATCCTGTATTGTCCCATCCTTAAATATCCTCCTTGTGTGATAAACAATGCAGTCATTGGTCTTCTCTCATATTACAGAACTGAGAGTTTAAATGACTGAAGTACAGAAATATTACCACGAGATACTGGCTCTAAAAAGTTATTCATTACCAAGTTGTTTATTAAAAAAGGAGTCCTAACCTTTTTTGTGGTTCATTTGCAGTTAAAGCGCTTGCACCCATAATAATCCAAAAAGCCATAAAAAAATCAATTTAGATTTAGTCCAATATTCCCCTCCTTTGATGGGTTTTAAGGGGAAGATGTCTTTAGCGTTGTGCCGTGTGGACCAGCTGGCCTCCAGCTGTGTGTGTCTGCTGTTTGCTGCTGAGTCGGTACTGGACTGGTGGGTTTAGAGCTTCCTGACTGAAAACTGCTGCCGGCGGTGGGAAAACCTCTCTGGTGAGAGCGGTGAGCTTGAACCACAACAGTTGGGCTTACAGTAACGCAACGAGCTAAACACGTTTCATTAGCCACCGTTGATATAAAAAACACACTTTTCAGATTTTAATGAGCAATTAAACTCAGGTTCGCTGACTTCCAGTTGTTTAATTTCTCACCTTGCTGCTCCGGCTTTTCCTCCTGGATGGTCGGTCCATCATGACAACATCATGAGTGTTTACTCTTTTTTTCTTTTTACCACAAGGCATCAATGTCGAAAAGCTAAGTAATTTCTTCTTCTATGATTTGTTATCCTGATTGGGAATATGTAGACGGCCGGTCTTGAAATATGTTCACGCCAATGCAAAGCTAATTATTCGCACGGCGCTATTGCATACAAAGTTAACGCGAATAGACGCAAATTCATGGAATGAGGCAAATTTCGATGACGCTGTGACGCGAAAGCCTATCTTTGTTGAGATTGTCCTCCTATCGTAGCGGTCTGTGGTCTCCCAGAGGTCTACAATAGAACCTCACATTAGTCCAGAGACCAGAACCAGAGAGTCTTTTTAATTTTACCAGAAGAATATCTCAGTTAAAGTAATGAAAATGATCCCCCAGTGGAATCTCGCGACCCACCGCTTTGGGAACCCCTGGTCTAGATGATGTTATTGTATTGATGGAGCAGCTACAATGTTAGCATAGCCTAGCTCCAATCGACCCAAACTGATCGTCGTTATTATGTAGTTGCTTCTTGCATCCTTTTTATCTGTTTACTGCAATTTCATCACAGCAAACTGGTTTGTTTTTGGGTTCGTCCCACTGTAGTAAACCAGCCGATGTGTGTCTTGATATTCACAGGGAATCCAGCTCAGTGGAATTCATCCATCCCACAAAATCTGTTCTAGGCTCAATAGGATCATTTTCGGTTCCCCTCTTCATTCAGCGCTTCATGAATGGAAAAAGCCATTTATTTTCTTGAATTACGACGTACTTCAGTTGGGGATCAAACCCGAGTCTCACAGGTGGCACAGGAAGCGGTCGCGAAAATGGATTCTGACTTAGTTTATTGATGAAAGACGCAGTAATCATAGATTATTCCAGTAATTTATCAGGAACGATGTGTGAAAGGCTTTAAAAGTGTCCCGTCAGTAACCATGCCGACAGTAAATGTTAGGTGTTTACTATACAGGCTGTGATTGGAGAAAGCAGTGCACTCATTTTAAATACATCTGTCAAAAATGTCAGCTGTTTTTTATTCAGGGAAAGCAAACTACCACGTTGGAGCTTTCCAATTTTCAAAAGTGCACGAGAAGGAGGCCTTAATACGGAAAGGAGTCGCTTCGAGTGGCTGAGCCACAAAAAGAAATACACATGTCTTGAATCTCATTCAAAGTCTCGGCAGTGACTTGAAGATAGCTGTTCACAAAGGCTCCCCATTGAGCCGGAGGAAACACTGCACTCTTAAAACCCAACCGTTTAAAGAACAGAATCCAGATGTGCCAAGCATCCGAACGCACATCTGAGGAGCTGCAACATCATTCCAGCCACGTTTCAATGGGGCGAACCACAAAAAGAATGAAAGCGGCGTTACATTTTTCACGTCAACAAGTTTGATTTCAGCGTGGCGCTCATCGTGGGGGTCTGGGAGCTTTCTGAAGGCGTCTAGTTGGCGGTCGCACGTCATTTTAAAGTCATGACAATCATTTGAACTCGGAGACGATAGCAGCAACCTCCACGGAGTCACACTGAATCTATTCAGATCAGCGGATGTAGTGGAGAGAGAACATTTGGTGAAAGGAAAGCAGAAGACGCTTATTTCCAAAAATGCTAAATTACACGTCATGTAAAGGGCTAGTCCGCAGTTTCACCACCACGGCGTCTGAAAGGAAGCAGCTATATACAGAATGTAAACGCCTGCTGCTATTCTCATCACTTACACAAACCAGAAAAAACCAGCCCAAGGCTTCTAAAGGAGAGAAGTAACTAGAATGTAAAGCCTGTCAGCTGGGAGGACGACGTGACTGCTGGCAGTGAGACATGCAGGAGGCTGTGATGAGGCTTTTCTTTCTGTGTTCAAGTGGGCGTGAGACTGGGAGGCGCAGTGAGACGGTGTGGTTGTGGTTACATGGCGGTGGTTTTCACTAACAGAGGGGACAGAATAGACCCTTCAGACTGTTAGGGGCCGTGCCGGTGGCGTCCTGGGAGGACAAGCGGAAAATACAACAACATCCGTGTGTGTGAGTGTGTGTGTGTGTGTGTGTGTGTGTGTGTGTGTGTGTGTGTGTGTGTGTGTGTGTGTGTGAGATGTCGAGTGTTTCCAGCTGAGTGCAAATTATCACTGCTGTGACTTTGGCTGTCAAACACACTCTGTTTTTATTTCCTCTTTGTCATCGTTGAGGGCAAATCTGTCGCCTATAGCTAGCTATATATATATATATATATATATATATATACATGCAGACAGTTGCCCATAATATTTTGGACACAATCCTCTGTTTATTCCTATTTAAATGCATCAATAATCACTTTTGACCCATTTGATCCATGATTTACATTATGTGTCACAATGACCCAGGTGGAATTAATTCTGGCATCACATCGTTTGTTTGTCGCTATAAAAGACCAGACATTTGCAAATTATTCCCATTTCATGGACAACCCTGTATATGTAGTTTATATATGTTTCAATGTGTTAAATGTGTTAAATGTTTTTTGTCCAAATGTCAGTTATTTAACTATATTTCTTCAGGTTGAGCGAAAGCATTTTGACAGTTTGCAGCTAATGACGGTTAAATGCTAACACAAAGCTAACATCAGGTCGCTAACAGCTAGCTTGTCCCAGCCCGTCATCATTTTAGTTATTCGTTACGCCCCGGTAGACAAAAGGACTTAAATAATCCTTTTACACGTTCTAACATTTTCAGTTAGCTACAGGCATTCTGTCGGCTTTTCAGGCCTTGGCGCCGATTGTTGCGTTTCGCTCCGTCTCCATGGTAACTCCGAAGGCTTAGCGGAGTAGCATAAAATCCACAAATTGTCTTTTGTTTCGCTTGCTGAACAAAACAAGATATTCCATTTTTAATTAGCGAGCTTTAGAGGTTCAGAGCCCCGTCTCCCTCCGTCTCCCATCTTTATGCTAAGCTACGCCTAATTAGCGGACGGATGGGGAATAAGTCGTTCCACTGCTCTGCTTTAAGGTGATACCGTTGTTATTACGTTAACAGCAAAAAGAAGGAGGTATTAAATACTGCCTTCATCACATTAATAGTTGTTTCATGTGTTTTTCCACACAATTAAGCTGTATTAATTCTGAAAATGTAATTTAAAAATTCCAATATCTGCGAACTTTGTTCATTTCAAAGATGTCTTTTAAAGTCTCTCGTTAGCTGTGAGGTTTTTTTAAGCGGAGACTTGAAGTGAGCAGAGAGGAACTTTCCTCCTCCGGCTGACGGATGTGAAAACGGCCTTCGACTGTCAAACGCTGCACATGCATCACTCTGCAGGGCGAAGCTCAGACATCAACGGGCCGAACGCACCTTTGAGTAGCGGAGACGCCGCGTTTGATTGATAGCTACCCGCTTATCCGGGGGTGAACGGTGAATAACATCCGTCACCATCAACTTTACTGTCTTTGCATCCGTGCAGGCCTTTCTGTAACGCTTACTTTTTTAAATGTTGGTGGCTGAGTTCTTAAAACAAACACCAGCATCATTCCGACGCCCACGGGTGTCAGACTTTTAATCAACGTTATTGTTTTATATTTCTGTTTCCTGCCGCCTCGTTTGACCCAGCACACCCATTGCAGCGTAATCTCCCAGTATCTTATCCAATAAGGGGCACGTCGGTCAAATTATTAATTTTAACTCTGTAGTATCTCATATCCGGAGGTGTCAAAGTACAGATGATCTCTACTCAAGTAGAACTACAGATACTGGTGTTCAAACAGAAGTATTGAGTCAGCTTCTTTACTGAAGTGTAAACGTGTAAAAGTGCAGGTTCTGAAATGTACTCAAAGTAAAAAGTATCCCTATAGGATATTCATACTGGCTGTATTTTTAGCAAGGCTAATTAATAATCGATGATTCCCCTTAAATGCATTAAAACTAAAGTACGAGTGTGGAAAAAATGTGAGGAGTAGAAAGTACAGATATTTGTTTTTACTCAAAATACTCAAGAGTACTCAAATAAATACTTGAGTAAAAGTACAAGATACCTGAAAATTCTGCTTAAGCACAGCAACAAAGTATTTGTACTTCTTTTGCTTAAACATTAGATGCATTTCTCAACCCCAGTATTCATGCGATCCCTTCTACCGGGGCAGCAGCGAACATCACAATCATAAAAAAAAGGTGAAGAAACGTGCATGTATTCGACATATCTCATCTCCTGGAGAGAAAAGTGGGCCACGAGAACACGAGGCTGGAAGCACTGCAGCCGTGAAATACACCAAACCCAAGGGGAGACCGGCAGCGAGAGCAGAGCGGAGAAAGATTGTGTGAATTTAAAGCAGTTCCACTTCCAGTTCCACGCACCTGCAGCACAAAGCAGCCTTGTGGTCTCCAGCCTCAGTGGAGCCAGTGTTCATGGGTAATTATCCGGAGGGTCGCCACACCTAGACGAGGGCTCAAGAAAACACTCGACACCTCCTCTCCCTAAAAGAAACTTATGTTCGCTGCTAACATCCAGGTGGCTGGACGCCCGTACGAGGCTCTCAAGGCCGTTCGGGAACCAGTGATTGGACGCCCGTACGAGGCTCAAAAGGCCGATCGGGAACCGGTGATTGGACACCGATACGAGGCTCTCAAGGCCGATCGGGAATCGGTGATTGGACGCCCCTACGAAGCTCTAAAGGCCGATCAGGAACCGGTGATATGACACCGATACGAGGCTCTCAAGGCCGATCGGGAACCGGTGATTGGACGCCCGTACGAGGCTCAAAAGGCCGATCGGGAATCGGTGATTGGACACCGATACGAGGCTCTCAAGGCCGATCGGGAACCGGTGATTGGACGCCCCTACGAAGCTCTAAAGGCCGATCGGGAACCGGTGATATGACACCGATACGAGGCTCTCAAGGCCGATCGGGAACCGGTGATTGGAGGCTGAGTGGGCGGCTGCCAGAGTCGTCAGTTCGGCCACACTGGAGCTGACGACGTGTGAGGAGAGAGGAAGCTGCCTCCTCCTCCTCCTCACTGTCTCAGCCTGCACATCCAGGAAATATGCCTGACCGTCACCGCGGAGCAGCCGGAGATTTCACCAGCAGCAGTCATCGGGTATATTTAGACCGGGAGGGAGCGTATTTATAAAGGGAGAAAAATGTGGCCTTCAGGAGTTTAGTACTGTTTCATTCATCAACGTGTGACGTTCAGGAGTTTGATTCCGTTTTTTTGCTGGAAGAACCTACTTCGATGGCTGCGACCCACATTATCATTTTATTAAAAAAAAGCAGCTGTAAAGTTTTATAATACTTTATGGATTTTGTTTTGAAACTTGGTTGAAACTTTGTGAAAACAAAAGAGACATCGTTTTTAGGCACACGGGAGAAGTTTCAGTTGTTTGTAATCTGCAAACACACCACTAGATGGCGCCAAATCCTACACACTGCACTTTGATTACTAATTAATCTCTGAGTTTGATAATAAATTAAAAAATCCCATTTCCCAAATTCACATTACAATGCAGATTAATATATATCATTTTTTCCCATCCATGTCATAATAAAAGATCTACATTGATCTAACGTGTTCTCCCTGATGGTTGATATAGTCTGATTAGTTAATGAGCTCCTGCAGAGAGAGGCAGCTACAGATTTTTTATTTTAATTAAAAAAAGAGCAACACTATTGACTTGGCATTCGTCGGCCGATGGAAGTGAAAACGTCGGATTGGTGCATCCTTATTTACAGGTTTACTGTTGAATAAAAATGCTGAGTCAGATTTACTGTTGTTCGACCAGTCGTCAAGAATCACAAGCGAGTTCAGTTAATTAGAAGAAAACAAGCGAGTCCTCATATTTAAGAGGCTGATTTAGTTATGAATGAGTCCAGTGATTATGGCTGTCGATCACTAAATCACTGCCAGTGTAATAAACGATGGCAGTCTGATACTAAAATAAGCTCCTTCGAGGCGATGATAATGTTCAGAGACGGCCTGATTCTAATTTATGGTCATTTCTGAGGGTTGGAGTTGCAACATTTATTAAGGCAGGATTTATTGTAATGTCTGTTGTGTTAGACGGCATTAGTTAGAGATAAGTCCATTATAATCTTTATTTTGATAAAAGAGCAGCAGCGTGGAGGTCTGGGACTTCCAAAGGAAGGATGTTAACATTCAATATTTATATGTTTTTAGAGCAAAATCAATGGCAGCAACTTAATAAATATATAATGTATATAATCGATACAAGTTCTTTGAGGAAAGCGCAGCTGGAGGGGAGAGTTTTCCAAATCTGCTTCTTACTCACTTCTTGCAGCTGCATTGCATTCTGGTCTATTGTGGTTTCTGACGGCGGCTCGTAAAGTGGCATCTCTACGTCTGTTGAGATAACCAGCGAAGTGTTTCATTCTGAGAGTTTGAAGCCGAAAGCTGCCGTTTAGGTTTTTAAGACAACAACAACACAAGGCAACATCTCCTATCTGAACTGTGCTCTAGGACAGATTCCCCTTCAATACCGCCGCGCTGCCTTCATTAGATTCATGTTTAATGTGCCGCATGTTCGACGGAGCCGCTTCATCCGGGAGAGTTTAAGACCTTTCTAACCCGGCATAAGGGCACATTGTATGGCAGTGAGGTCCTCCTGCCAGTCACGCCTCTGAGAAGTCGGCCGGGCCTGATTTCCTGTAACCGCTCCAGAAAAAGGTTTAAAAAAACCTTCAAAAAACAAGGGAGGGAGTAAGCTTGAGGAATGGCCGGTATTCTGAAATGTTGTTCTTCTCCACAAGTTTATTTCTGTCTTTCATCGAGACCCGGGAGCGGAGGGGGGGGCATTCCTCTGGCCAATCAGAGAGCTTCATCCTCACACATCACCACAACACACTGATTGTGTTGACAACAATTTACAAGCTTAAAAGAAACAACAAAAACAAACACACTGGACGGTGTTTTTTTGGTTATTATGAACAAATCCTACAGGGCAAGCTGGAGTGTGATAAATGTAGTCCCGCCCTTAAAATCAACAACATTCATTCACTAATTCACCAGAAAGATAAATGGGAGGCGGGATCCAGTTCGTCCCTTCTCATTAGACAAAGTCAACCAGCAAAAGCCTCCATTTATCAGCGTTAAATCTCTAGAAACGCCCGGCTGACATCTGGGTCACAGCTGGAGGAGAGAATTTAAAGGTGGGAAGTGGAGAGAAGAGGGATTCAGAGTCAGGTGACGCGTTTCGGAAGTAAAGACAAATGTGAAAATGACTTACCGCTCACTAATTTCACTCTCTACTCTCCCGGTGTTCCCTCCTCTTCCCTCAGTGTACGACAAAAACTTCCAAAGTTGTTTCTCTCCAGACTCCCTCCCTCTCTCTCTCTCTCTCTCTCTCTCTCTCTCTCTCTCTCTCTCTCTCTCTCTCTCTCTCCCTCTACATGGATGCACATGTGACTGTCACCGCTCTGTCAAAACAGCAGAAAGGGCGACATCTAGTGGCGAGCAAAGCTATCACACGTCACAGAAGAATCATCTTTTTGTTGAGACGTCAGCCCCCGCTGTCAATATAACCCCCCCCCCCACACACACACACACACACACACAAAAAGTGATTTAAATGCAACTCTGATTCAGCCGGTGATTTAAAAAAGCAGCATCTGATGAATAAATCGCTGCGTGTTGTAATAAATACAAATGCAAACTGTCCACAGCTGCTGGGTGGTTTATAATCAAAATGTGTTTTTCATTAAAGTGTCCAAAAAAAAAAAAAGAAGAAGTAATATTGTCATCACATACCCCTGACAGCTTTTATTTTCCACAGCTCAGCCTATTAAAGGGGCAGTGTGCAGGATGGAGTTGCTAACGGCAACGTGTTCTTATTGTGGTCGGATCCCCCGGCGACACTTAGTTACACAGTTAATACAACGATGCAAACATGGTAACAAACAACAAAACCACTGAGTTAGGTGTCAAAACATCATGTTTGGGCTTAAAATAATAGAAGTAATAATAATATTGATACAAATAATAATTAGAATAATAATATTTATAATAAAAATAATAATTAAAAATATTTATAATAATAATGATGATGATAATAATATTGATAATCATCATAATAATTATGATAATGACGATGATAATAATAATCATAATAGTAATGATGATGATAATATGGAGAATGATGATGATCACAATAGTGATAATAATAGTGATGACGACGATGATAATAATTATAATAATAATGATAATCATAATAGTCATGATGATGATAATAATAATAATAATAATGATAATAATGATAAGTCAGAAATCATAGTTATGGACTCAGTCCTGAATTTCACAGATAAAGAGCCACATAAAGAGTTTTATTAAAACAGCCCATTACCACCTTAAAAAAAACATCATTAAAAACATCATAAAAACATATCAATAATTAAAGGTTATCTGTCAAACAAGTCATGGAAAATCTTTATTTTCAGTGTTAGATCATTACATTCTGTCTTTACAGGTAAAAGAGTCACTCAGGCAGAACTCTGCTAACAGAGTCCAGACCAGAACCAAGACCACATCACACCTTCCTCATATCTCTGCATTGTCTGGTGGATTTTAAAATCCCGTTACCAGTCTAGAAGGGACCGAATGGTCTCGGGGTCCAAATACATGTCAGAGTTAATTGTTGGTTATAAATCTTCATCAGACCCCTCAGGTGATCTGGGACCAGTTAACGCAGGGTTAATCAGGGGCGAGCAGCATTTGTTTCCTGGTCTCCTCACCTGTGGAAGAAACGCCCCGAACACCTGAGGAGCAGAAACTATCAGCTCATTTAAATCAAAAACATTGTTTACTGCAGCTTCCTCCTACATTTAAAAGACGGCTCACTACGTCTCCTCCGTGTTTTTATTCTTCTCAAATCACACTAATGTTCATGTATTTCCTCTGTAGAGCACTTTGAATTGCCTTGAGTATGAATGCTGCTTTACAAATAAAGGAATAATGATAATAACAACAATAATCACATCATAAGTCATAAATAAGAAACTAAGTTAAACGTGGGCGGAAAGAATGCTGGGATGAGTAAAGAACGGATTATTGCTTACTCTGTTTCCAGCAAATAAACAATAAACACACACAGGGGTTAACTTCAGGTTTTTATTTCACAGAGGCAACAAAAACGTTGGATTAAACAGCTGCAATCTGCAAGAGCAACTGAGGCAACCAAGACGGAGCAACCTGCTGCCTCCAGGTCCCACGAGGCCTCCGACTCCACCCGACCAGGAAGCTGCAACACTGGGTTACCACACATACACACACACACACACACATACACACACACACACACACACACACACACACACACACACACACGGCATGTATTCAAATGAAGAGTTTTCATTTGAATACATGTCTGTTAACACAACAGACAGAGCTGGGTGTCTGCGGCGACATCCCTGGGGGGAATGCTGCATTACGGCTTTTCTTCGTTGTATTAACATAAAAACTAGAACTACTTCTTTCTAAATCCTGAATCTGATCGACTCAGTCCAGAAACCTTTTCCTGGAAGCCACCCACCCCACCTGATGGACCGCTATGGGACCTTATTTTTATTAAATAGAGCATACATATGAATTGTGGCATGAATTATACACGTAAAATGTCTGTCAATTTAAAATATAATTTTCCAAAGTCAAGAAAAGCGTATAACAGTCGAAGTATAAGAGAGTGAAAATACGTAAGTAGCATCATGGAAGAAAAAATAAATGTTCCTACAACAAACTGAGGACTTTGTTGACTTGCATAATGATCGTGTAATTTATGGTAGAATTAAAATGCTGTCAAACCGGTTTTGTCTCTCTTATGTATTATTTTCATAAATAAGCTCCTTCCCACCGGTGCCGTACAGGCGGATGATTCTGAATTGCTGCCATTTCACAGGAAATTTGACCCTTTTGACCTCACGAGGCTGTGTGAGTATTCTTTATTATTATATCTCAATGCAGCAAACAATGTGAGGGAAAGCAAAAAGGAACCCGACATTCTGGCGAAATAAACAAGAACCCAAACAGAGAAGCTGGGCTGATGCTGGTTAAGTATCCTCACCGCACTCTTGCAGCCATTATCTGGTCTTGCCTTCGGCGTGGAAACGGTTAGTTCAAGGAATGTTTTCACACATGCCCTCTAATTATTACTAATCACCGGGGTGAGATATTGTTAAATATGTATATCAGTAAAGCAGACTTGCAAGGTTGGTGAAGGACGAATGTGATGTCATTAAGCTGCTGCAGCCTGAGGGAAGAAGTATTGTGTGTGTTTTTTAATACAGGCACGTACTAGGCAATTACAGCAAATGTACTGGTTTCGCAAATTAAATTGTTCCCATATAATCGCAAATAAGAGTCACGTTGGAGTAGCTGTTACCGGAGGGATCGGGGAAGTGGAGCGTCGGAACAATTAATCAAGCAATCAGAGTCACGTAAACGCCACTGCTCGGTTAAGATGCTGAGCCGGAAGCACTCTTTGTCCAATTAAATAAAACACACAGCACATTTTTTATGGAGTAAAAGGTTCAAAATGACAACTTAATTCCTTCAATAAACCTAATTGTACCGGCGCTTGACTCGATGACGAGAGGGGGGGATGCACAACGTGGATTTTGATCCAAAAGGGTGTGAAGCCAATGAAAGCAAGTTGGCTTCATATTGAGACGATCATTTATTCATTATGACCCTAATATACAGTGTGTGTGTATATATATATATATATATATATATATGCTGTGCATCCCTAGGGCTACTTCCTTTTACTAAAAGAACCTTTTGAATGCAGACCTTTTAACTGTAAAAGAGTACTTTGTACTGTGTTATTACTACTTTTACTCAAGTAAAAGATCTCAATACATCATCTTAAACTGGTTAACTCACAGGCATACTGTAGTTATGACTATCACTACATTTTGGAAACAAATTGTACTACATGTATTGTTACGTTGCAGATAATAATACATATAATCAATATTATCATTATTATGTATTCATCAAGCAAAGATCTTCTTTTGCTACTTTACATATATATTTTTTTTAAATACAGGATTTGTACTTGTTACAGTATTTCTATAGTGTGGTTTTGCTTGTAAGTAAGTAAGTACATTCATATACTTCATCCCCCACTTTTGACTTATGAAATCATGTGTCATAAATTAGATTAGCAAAAGTCATATTTATGACTGTTTCTGTACTTAGGTGCGATTTTGAGATAGTTGTACTTTACTTGAGTACATCCATTTTTTTCAACTACATTTCGGAGACAAATTGTACTACATGTATTGTTATATTGCAGATTCAGAATATTAATACAAAATGTAATCAACTAATAAATGATTATGTACTATTGCCGCCATACAGTACGTCATCAAGTAAACACACACACATTACAATAGTGTAATAATAATAATAATAACTTTATATAGCACATCACATATACACATCAAAAGAGAAACGATGAGCTAAAAAGACAGTAGAACGATAATCAGATAAAATGCATTCATTCATTAAAATTAAATAAAAAACACTATGCTTGTACTTAAGTACAATACTGTATATTAGTACTTCTTCCCCCACTTTCGACTTACGAAATCATACGTCATGCGTCATAAACTAGATTAGCAAAATGACGGTCTCTTTTAATTGTTTCCTTCAGTACTTCCAGTAATTCTAATGTCTTTTCGCGCGTGCGCTTCCTTGAAATCTCGTCCGTCCCGAGCGCGTCCCCGCTGACTCCCTCCCTCCCTCCCTCCAGCGTTGCGCGCTCCCGTCTCTCTGACATTCCGCCTGGCCTCACGTGCTTTCTGTGTATAAAAGGGTCCCGGTCGCTGCTCGTTATGTCCACAGAGTCACCAGACAAACGGCGGAAGATGGAGTCGGCGCTGAACCAGCTGAAGAAACACACCGTGGTGGTGGCGGACACCGGAGACTTTAACGGTAACGTAGGACGCAAACGCAACACAACGAGCTAGCGTTAGCCTGGCTAGCATGCTTACTTACACGAGCAGGAAGGACTTTTTAAATGTGAATGACCGCCGTGTCAGAAGTGATGGGACTCTCAACTGTTCGCATCACTTCAGTTAGACCGAGCTGCTAACGATAGCTAGCTAGCCGGTGAGCTAACTAACTCCTGTGGTGTTTTTCACGATAGTTTGCTGGGTCACTAAAGTTGATAATCTCATTAACTGATTACTAGTTTTTACCGTTTTATAGCTACCTATGTTAGCTGCACTGGTAAACTATGCTAGCTAGTATGACGTCTTCGCTAATACAATTAACAATACCAGCGTTTTGTTTACCACCCCGCCCCCCTTTAAAAATAATAAATAAATGAACTAAACCCACGAAGCATCGAGAAAGTAACGTTAGCTTCCACATGGAGCTATTGCGCATGTGCGAGATTTGACACTAGCTGGATTGTTAACGCGCAACAGGGTGTACAAGAAACAAGTGTTTTATCCTTCCTCGTGTTTGTCCCTTTCATTCGCCAATGAGGGTAAAAAAAGAGAGTTGATGTTTCTCAATGGGTTAGAATGAGGAAGTAATTTACGGTAATGCAATTATGATGCAAAACCAGCTGTATTTCCTCATCCAGAGCCTGCAGACTCAGGATGACATGACAGAACTGGTTTGGGTGCACTCTGGGGATCTGATGGTGTCTCTGATTACACAGCAGGCTGTTTGCATGGCCTCGTTTCTTTTTAATGTGTTAGTATAACCTTTTTTTTTTTGCAAACTTGGCTTACTGTCATTTAGACAAGAGTCTGTGTTGAAGCACTCATACAGGGAAAGGACACTAACACAGACTGCTGTGTGACTTCTGCAATCCAATAATGGTGTTTATTATAATAATAATGGGATTATTAGATGGGTATGACGAGTGTAAACACATACAAGGAATTTGACTCTGACTTTGTTGCTCTCAATACACACATATAGACATACAACTAAAATAAGAATAACAAACAGAATAAAAGTTAAACCATAACATTAGTATGGTATACCATAAATATACCGGACAACAACTACAGCATAAAAGATAAAGATTTAAAAATAGGAGAACATACTTTATAACATCAGGAGCTTCTGCCACCAAGCACGGCATCACCTTACTAACTAATTAATTATGAAATGATACATTTTCATTTATGGGCACCTTTCTAAATCCTCAAGGACACCTTTTTCAGTTAAAACCAGTAAATGCAGTTAAAATAGTAAAAACAAGTAAAATAATAAATAAAATGAAACAAAAACATCCATTAATTGATAGAGGATTAAGCAATAATGGAAAAGAATAATTGTTTGCAGCTCCTCTAATCCAATACAACACTACAACTGGAAATTAAAAAAATGATGAGTGCTTGCTCAACATAATCACAACCATTAGCTTCTCTCTTTTTTCTTTGAAGGCTGTTAAAGTCTGTTGTAAGATTTCACTGCATGTTAAGACACATAAATCGAGAAGCATCACTTCTGTTTCACATACGAAATGCAATAATTTGGTCAAACATGGCGTAAAACACCACATACTTGCATCACATACTGCGGGAGTGAAGGTCGTCTGTAATAGCTTCAAATGAAGGGGGAACTTGTGAAATTTTGCACAAGACCTCATTGTCCTGCACAGTTATTGGTTTAATATGAGTTTAGAGAAGATTCACTGCTGCTTCGGGCAGCTGACCATGTTTCGTAGGGCTTCGTAATATATGTACGATATCTACATAAACCATATTGCAAACTTTTTAACGTTAAGCTGCACATGTACCATAATCCGTTTATTATTATTGAGCGTGCGATCGCCGAGGAGTTTTTTAAAATGATCCCGGTAATTTGTCTGCGTGAGAAACACTAGATGTGGCGTGTGCTGCTTTGTCCTCTGACAATGTAAACAGAC
Source organism: Eutrigla gurnardus (assembly GCF_963514095.1). Classification (NCBI taxonomy): domain Eukaryota; kingdom Metazoa; phylum Chordata; class Actinopteri; order Perciformes; family Triglidae; genus Eutrigla; species Eutrigla gurnardus. The sequence continues at coordinate 32,761,684 of NC_139915.1, forward strand.
TGGTCTGTCTCCGTAACGGCCTGAATGTAAAGAAGCTGACTTGTTGTTCTATGGAGTGAAAAGGATTTATCATTCTGACTTCAAAGCAGAATATTTCCTTGTTCTTTTTTCCATATTTGCATGTTCTATTGTGGACCTTTTTGAAATGTTCTGTTAGTGCAAATAAGAAATATGCCTTTTTCAAGCTGACAGTTAATTTTGATGGCCTTGATGGTTTCTTTGGAAATCTGTAGTTCACATGAGAGAATCTGTGCTTAAAAGTTAAAAAAGCTGCTATTTAACAATAGTATTTGAATTTAAATTGAATTTAAATACTTCCTTTGTGTTGATTCTAAATAAACTTTACATTTAAATATCCATTTTATATATATATATATATATATATATATATTTTTATTTTTTATCCCGATCCGTGATTTAAATCTTATATCATGTCATCAATCTCTTAAAAACTTGCACAGAAAAGTCTAGACTGGTGTTATGGTATCTACAATCCTCTTTGCTGTATGTTCGAAGCTTTCTTTCTACTCTCAGGCTATTTATTTGCCAAGTTGTTGACATGTATTGTCCGTGGACAGTATGTGTAAAGTTTTTATATTTCATGCCCCAGGTGGTAGACAGACCCGACCTCATGTTTTTGTACTAATAGCAGCTCCACTGTGCAGATTCTTCTTGAACTGTTGATCACAAGTTGTCAACCCGAACCGTCTATTGTGCAGAAGGATCCACATTTTTTATTTTTTCCCCCCCGAAGCGGAGTTGAGAGATGACTGGATCCAGAACAGAGGCAGGCTTTGTTCCTCGTCTGAAGAGTTGGCAGCGCCGACTGGACGCAACAATCGAGCGCTGACATAAAAAAAAACAAAAAAAACACTGCGCTTTACGAGAGGGCCGCTCATGCATATAAAACCAGGTTCTGCAGTTCTGTCCCGTAAACTGCGACAGGATGGTTTTAAAGTAGAGTTCTTTAGCTTATGGCTCTCATTAAGACGGGCCCTGTGACATTTAGCAGCAGATTGTAATGATTACTCATCTCCTGAGTTAATTTATCATAACTTTTCACATAATTGTCATTAAAAAAAAGATTTTTCAGCACTGACAATTCAATTGGCTACTTTATCCATTAATTTTTAAAGATGCGTAAGATGCAGCATCAGCAGTAAGACTCTCATACTCGGTTAAGAAAAAGTCATAAGAATTCCCAGCAGCATATAATGACCCTTTTTATATTAATTAACAAAAGTGTTTTAAATCATTAATCATCGCCCTACTCCAGCCTTTTTCCTGAAGGTGGTGTTAAAACTGTAGCACTGAACAGGTTGGTTGTAGAGGACGGTACATTAATATTTATATACAGCAGATGGCGCCATTTTCTATCTGAATGCTCATTATAGTGTAGCTTAAAACTGGTTAAATTGCATCAGTGACTGACTTAGTCAGTGATGTATTTATGAAGGCTAATAGTAAAAACTAAATCGTCACATTTTAAGTTAATAAATCCAAACTTTGTCCTTATTAAATGTGTTACAGAGCAGGCATTTTGCTCTTTTACATTAGTTTTTATGGATGGACAAATAGTGTTTTAACTTGGATAAAGAGACATAATCAAACATATTAAAGTTGCTCAAATGTTTCTGTATCACGATGGTCTAAATGTTCATTTTAACATTGCCTCCACCTGCAGAAAATAAGGGATATAGTTAGTTATTTAGTCATTTTCTGAATTAGAAATCATCAGGAAGCCAAGCCTTATGATCAGCCTGGTCTACTGATGATCCACTGAGAATTTGGTATCAAATGTTGGGTTATTTTGAGGCTTTTTAGTAGAGCAGAAGTAGCTGGACATGAATACAAACTATCATACCAATCAAACAAGTTGCAGTGTGGGGGGTGTTTGGTAGGGGGTGCTAGTGCGCCACTTTTTGATGCCCAAATACAGACTGCGTTCACTAACTTTTATCCTGGGTTTGTGAATGTGTCTCAATGGATGATCCCATGTCTGAGACGGATCATGAGAAACCAGGATGTGAATGTCTTTTTTTTTTTTTTAACGACTCTTCTCTCGTCTCCTCTCCTGCAGCCATTGAAGAGTACAAACCTCAGGATGCCACCACCAACCCGTCTCTCATCCTGGCTGCTGCCAAGATGCCGGCCTACCAGCACCTGTTGGACCAGGCCATCAAATACGGCATCGCCAAGGGCGGGTATGAGTTTAATATATAATCGCAGCTACACCGTGTCCATAAAAATTCCTTTTTTTGGTGGTAAAGTTCACCGGCTTTCCTCTCGGTGCAGAACTGAGGAGCAGCAGGTCGCCAACACCATGGACAAGCTATTTGTGAGTTTCGGCCTGGAGATCCTCAAGAAGGTCCCGGGTCGGGTCTCTACCGAGGTGGATGCCAGGTAGGTCCGAACATGCCATAAGTGACAGAAAACTTGGTACCAAAGTGTTCATTGCATGCACACATTTGGAGATTGTTATATCATCTCTAAATCCTGAATATGTTGGATTAGACATGGAACGATATGAAAATGTCCTGCCAAGATTATCCCGACCAAAGTAAAGCTGACTGGAATCACCACACTTTTTGTTAAGAAGCAAATATTTGTATTGCATCATAGAGAGAGAGAGAAAATAAGGTAATTGTAAGGTCTCCCTTCATACATAAATGATCTTTTGATTACATGATACTTCCTGTATTTTTGTCATTCTGGCTCTAATTAAACAAGTTTTCATAAATCATAAGGTTTCCCTGCATTCATAAACGATAAATACATTTTTTAAAGTCACTCATGGCTCCCTTATTTTGAGTGTATTTTTTATTTGTTCAGAGCCGTGATTAAAATCTTATTTCGTCCCACCCCTATTTCTGATCCATCACACAATATAATTATATCTCCACAAACATTATGATTCATGACTTCTTAATTAAAAATGAATTTCCCTAATCCCTCTGCAGCCACAGTGCTGATCAATAATCGATAATTAAATAGCAAAATCTTACAAAATGCAAGTTTTTCCCCTAAAAAAAAAAACCCGCTTTTGATCGATTTTTGCAGCATAAGTTCATTATAATAAGAACCTGAAATAAACAAAGGAGCAGCAGTTTTTTTTAAAGTGTTTAACGCGGTGCCTCTCATGTAAGACACCGGCATTCAGTGCCTTGCTCAAGGGCAGGCGGATTATTTAATCAAACGTACTTCTGTGAAGATGGAGTGCAGCTAAATGTGTGACGGTTGTCTCTTTGCCAACAGACTCTCCTTTGATAAAGATGAAATGGTGGCCAAGGCCCTGCGGCTCATCGCTCTCTACGAAGAAGCCGGCATCGGGAAGGACCGCGTGCTCATCAAGCTGTCGTCCACGTGGGAGGGCATCCAGGCTGGCAGGTGATTGCCTGCCATTCCTCAAGTCACTCTCGCTTTAAAGTTTTTGAGCATTTTTTAGATACACTTCTCACAAAACGTTGATTTGGCTTTCGGGTTTCGAGTTCACACTCCAGTGATATTAAATCATCAAGTAGGACGTTAAAGTAGAAGCATGCAATGGTGATTTCCTCATCTCAAACCATGCATTGAAACAAAAGCCAGCAGCAGTGGTGGGTATACCACAACAAAACACGTCAATGTCTCAGTAACTTGTCATGTGACCAAAGGACGTCCACTTCTCTGCTTTCTGGGACTCTTCTAGTCTCTTTGTGTCTCCGTAGCAACCTGCTGATGACACTCTCAGTGGCAGAATGACTGAAAATACTGCTGTTGAGTGTGTAGGACCCAGCAGGGTTCTGGGTCGGGCTTGGGGGTTCAGACTCGTGGTGTGAGCGGGACCAGAGCGGGACCGGGCCGGTACTTTTAGAATAAAAATGCCGCCGCGGGTCGCGCTGATTCAGGATTCATGTTTTCTGTGTTCTCTCTTGTGATGACTTGAGACGGCGCTTCGTGAAAACATCAAGCCATGCGTGTGTCTTATTACGACTTGCCAAAATAGTAATTATTTTGATAGTTTACCAATCAATAAAAAGAAATCTGAGTGTCTGAGCGGCGCCGGTGAATCAACCAAAAACTCTTCCAGTCTTTTTAATTCAGTCTGTTTTACTGATGAGAGGAAAAACCTGTTGAGCCTGTTAACTCAGCCTGAATTCACGGCTGATGAGAGGTGATTAAAAGGATCAGACATCCTGTTAATTCTGCTTGGATGCATTTATTTGATCCATCTCTGCGTAACTAATGTTTTTAAGAACACCTGCATACAACAAAGGTGTGATTTATCAAATGCGTGTCTCTTTTTAAATGGCTGGTGAAGTGAATAGAAGGTGGAAATGTTCATTTACACACAAATGCACTCTTCTCGTGATTTATAGATGAAGCTTTTTAATTGGGTTGCTGTGGTTTGTAATTTCTGTTTTATCCCCAGAAAATAAGTTTGGGAAGCGCTGCACTCGGCTCTTATCAACTTAGAAAAAATAAAATTATGATCGATCGTGTCAGAATATTTTCACTCTGTGATATACTGTTTACCTCTCTTACAGGTTTCAATCTAGGTAGATTTGTATCTGCATTTAGAAAACTGTCTTTTATTTTCTCTGCCTTGTTTCCCATCACAAAAACAGGAGTGCATGTTCATATCTGCGTATTTTTAAAGAGTGAAATGTGTTTGTTTTTGTGTGCAGGGAGCTGGAGGAGAAGCACGGCATCCACTGCAACATGACGCTGCTGTTCTCCTTCGCTCAGGCCGTGGCCTGTGCAGAAGCAAGCGTGACGCTCATCTCGCCCTTCGTCGGGCGGATCCTCGACTGGTACAAGGAGAGCAGCGGCCGCTCGAGCTACGAGCCGCACGAAGACCCAGGTAACGTGGTCATCGGAAGACAACGGCTCACTTTAAATGCTCTGCCTTCTTTTCATCATTGTACGTTATTATATCAATAACCAGACATTAAACAGAAGTGAATACAATATCCCTTAGATGTCAATTTATTAAACATTAAAACAGTAGGGTGTTTGCTCTTATGTCAACTATAAACTGACGGTTTAGATTTACTATATTATAAATACAGGCTCCACAGTGGGAACACAATGCACCAAAAGTCAGTACACCTTTCATTCCTGCCCATTCAAATCTTTTATTCGTATGTCGACCTCTGTTTTTGACGTCAGGCTGAACCCTCCTCATGACGTTCTGTCATTCTGTAGAGACATATCTTTCAGCTTTGCTGGAGGGTTTGTGTTGCTCTACTTTTTATGTATTTATTTATTTTAACCCCAAAGGTGTTTCATTGGATTAAGTGAGGTGACATACTTGACCAGGTCCTATTTTTCACTCTTTCCTTCTTTTAGAAACTCTTGCATGATATTGCCTGTGTTTGGATGGTTGTCATGCTGGAGTATTCCTCTTCAGCCGAGCGTCTGGAGGCTGGCATCTTGTCAGCACGTATTTTTGGTATCATGCAGCTCACAGACTATGCATTCACCGTGGTAGTCCTGGCCAGCGTTCACGCCAAACATGCTGGACCCCGTCAGAGCCCAACAAATATATCGGGCTTCATTTCCTCTTAAGCAAAGTTTAATCTTTGTACTTTTGTGCCGAAGAGCAAGCAAGGGTTTCTTTTTTTCTTTTTCCTGGACGCCGTAGAGGTTGATTTCATGTCCTTCATACTGTCAGCGCTGTCACAGAAACTCAGATTACTGTTCCCTGTCCCGAGTCTGAAGCACTCGCCCCCCCATTAGTGGTGCTATGACTCATTCTATACCTCCTGATTACTGCTACAGCTGATTTTAGTTGGTCGCCCATCTTCCTGTATCCTTTTCCATCTCATTGTGAAGTCTCACAGTAAGATTTCTTTCAATTATTTTCCATGTGGAGCCACGATGCAGACGTGCAGATACGATGAGCAGAAGGCCAAACAATTAGCAACGTTTTCTCTCATCTCTAAAATTAGCCTGTTATCCAAATTTTGCGATAAAATTGTGTTCGTATAAGCACAGTGTCGCCTTTTATTCATTAAAATTTTAATTGAAATTGGAGTACATTAAGACAGCACAACATATATACATCTTGATGCTGTTTGAGGGGGAGTCCAGGGCATTTAATGTCAGGCATACCGATGCACTTGACAGATTCTAGGCGACGTCAGTGAAGTGACACCCGAGGCCGCACACCAACGCCTCGCTGTGAAGCCAGCCTGTCGGGTTAAATCAAACGTCCTGACGCTGTTGTGAAGCTTCATTCAGGCACGCCGAACGTGGAACGCCAAACCCAGCACGTTCGAAGGGCACACGACATTATGATGGTCGGTTCCCTGCGCAGAATGCCGTTCATCTCGTTGAACTGGCACCTTCTCATCCAGATACCAGGACGTGACCCTGGACCGGATCCTGAACCCTGAAGGCTGTGATCCAGATGGCTCCTTGCATGGAAGCCTCTGACATGTGACGTGTGCAGCGCTCTGATTGGTCTGAACGTCTAGATTGCGCATTTACCAGCCCTGCCCCCACTTTGTGCTCTCCACAAACATGGAAGAAAACTCTGACGCAACATAGAAATGTATTATTTTTTAATAAACGTTAACTTTTGTTGCTTTTATGCTGCTTCCTTCCCCCCCAGGTGTGCTGAGCGTGACCAAGATTTACAACTACTACAAGAAGTTTGGCTACAGCACCGTGGTGATGGGCGCCTCCTTCAGGAACACGGGGCAGGTGAAGGCCCTGGCGGGCTGCGACCTGCTCACCATCTCCCCCGGCCTGCTGGCCGAGCTCAGCCAGGACCACAGCAGCGTCACGGCCCTGCTCACCGTGGACAAAGGTACCGCAGCCAGTCAGCCACAAAGCACCGAAGGGACCAAACACGGAGCCATGGGCTTGTACTTTATATTAGAATGTTGCCCTCCCTCCTTTATATGTTGTGACTAGACGATGTGGGACTATATGAAAATCACATCACGATTATCATGAAGTAATTGTGATTCGCAATATTATCCTCATAATCATCCAACTGTGTACTGAAACATACTAGAATCACTTTACATTGAGATTTTAACATTAAGTCACTATTCAATGATATTTACAAATTATCCTGACGATGGAAATTCACCACGATTGAAGATTGGGTTTACGAAAAAAAAATCCTATATAATATTCCCATCCCTACTCTGTTCTTACGGCATTCAGTGCATGCTAGACAGACAGCTGCTGTACTACATAATCAAATATACATTTTCATATTAAAATGCAATACGTGTTCTTTTGTAGAAAAACACGGATTTGTTGAAGTTGTGAAAAGCTAATTATGGAAAAGCTTCAAATAAAACCAATATGGTTTGAGTGTTAATTGCAAAGTGAGCCTTTTTTTAATATATTAACCCTGAAAACTAAGAGCTGTGATGGTTTGTTCCTGCAGCGAAGGCCTGCGACCAGGAGAAGGTCCACCTGGACGAGAAGGATTTCCGCTGGCAGCACAACGAGGACCGCATGGGCGTGGAGAAACTGTCCGACGGCATCCGCAAGTTCGCCGCCGACGCCGTCAAGCTGGAGACCATGATCAAAGTTAGTTTGTTTTTTATGCGTCTGCAAATAAGTCCATGTATGTGGAGATGATTTCATGTTTGCTGACTCCCTCGGTTGCTGTTGTTTTTTTTTTCAATCGCAGGAGAAAATGCTCAACGTGAAAAACGGCCAGTAACGGGCGGGTTTGGCGTCGGGACGATTCTTCAACGAGGCGAGAGGCGGTCCAAGCACTTGAAGGCCTTTCTTCTCCCTCCTGACCAAAAATCCTCTCTTTCCCTGGGATCAGTCCGTTTTCTGACCAAACACAGATGGTCATTTAAAAACGTGTGGATGTAAAAAATAGTCTTAATATTTCCTAGAATTAAACCAGAAAGGGAAGCGTGTTTAATAGTCTCGTTTGAGTATTGGACCCTTTTTGACAGGAAATGACCACGTTTGTTCTATCGAAGCCATTTGGACAGAGAACCTGATAAAGACCAACATTGTACCATCATTCCTCAGAATATATTTTGCCTTTTTTCAGTGAATAAAATAATAAATCAGTCGTCTTAGCACAGCTGTGTGTGTCTTTTTTTTTTTTTTTTAACAGATCTGTGAGGCGTCACGCATGAACGACTGCACGGCGTTTTGAATGGGAGCCAAGGCAGTGGAGGTGACGGGGATTATAATACAAAACCCTCCTCGTCATGCTTTTGTTTTTACCGCCTCCGGTCAAGCCAGTTGAACTCCATTCTGTCGGCTCAGATTGAGTCGAGCTCCGCCTCCTAAGATCTGTATAAGAAGAGCATGTTTACTGGAAGGCGTACGTCTTAAGACTTAACCTCACTGTTGGGGGGATTGGTTCCTTTTTAAGGTAATTACGGTTTCATTTGACTTCTAAGTTTCCCTTTGTGTGATTTCTATCTCGTGGAGATTTCAAGTTTTTTTTGTAGTTTTAGCAACAAACTGGCACACTTGATCTGTTGTATGATTTTTAGAATTTACACAATTATAATTTGAGAGGCGAACTTCTATCAACGCGTGGACTTACATGGGCTTACTTGTGGATATGTGATGTGATAAAACAGAATTCCAGGTCTTGTTACAGCAGATTTTAAGGAATGTGGTGTCGGTGAACAGCAGAAGATGGTCAAATGAAACGTATTTATATGGATGTTTAGTGGAAATTGTTCATGATTTTTAACGAGGCCGACCGGTGTTTCGTGACTGAGGTCACATAAATTGTTAAAAGCTTGGTGTTCCCGACGATCAGCCGTGTGACTGAAATGTGTCTCTTCTGGTTTTGAACCTGTTTTTTTTTTTTTTATCTCGGTTTGAGGAAACAAAAGTAAAAGACGTGTCTAATAATATGAATATACAACAATATTTATTATACTGGTATGACAGATAATACTTCTACATAATTAAATCACTTTAGTTGAAGTACAGTACAACCTTTTTTTTTATTTATGGAAGACTGTGATTTTCCCTTCAGTTCCTTTCCTTCACACTGAATCTCTGGATTCATTCATGAACTCGTATTTTATGTATTTTGTATCCCTCCTCCAACATTAGCATGTACTTGTGTGTATTTGAATACTTCTTTACATATAGTGTTGGTGTGAATGTTGTTTGTTGGGCTCTGAATTAGCTGCTTTAAACCATAGAAGAAGAATAGGAGGGACAGATTCCAGGTACAAAAGGAAACGGAGGTTGTTGGTTGTCACGGTGATGACACGGGTCACATGGGTCGTTAAGTGTTTTCGCTGACTCCCTGCGATGTTTCTTATCCTCCTGGAGTGTTGGACCCAGCGCTGTTCACTTCATTTGCTGTACCCCGTGTAGCATTAAAGCATGCTGGAATTAGCAACATGGCTAAGTAGTTAGCACGATAGCTAACTTTCCACCATGACTTATTGCAACACTTGTTGCGGAAAAAGCACCACACATCGAGAGTTTGTCGATGAAGCACTAACTTGTGAACTTTTATTAATTCTTGATGCTGCGTTTATGAAAATGACGTGAACACATCTCATCTCGATGATGCTTTACATTAAATATTTAATAATTCAACAATGCATCCAACCGTCCGTTGGTTTGAGGCTCCGATAAAATCTGCATCTTTACCAACACGTCAGACTTCACATCGTTTTCTTTCCTTCCAAGATAAAAGATTCCATAACGTCTCATCACAGACCGAACGTGTCAGGATTATGCTGGGTACGTGAATTATTCATAAAAGCTGTTTGTTTGTGTTTAAACATCATCATGTCTGCTCATTGATGTTCATCTTAATACACACATATGGATATATAACGCAGGTTTCACATCCAGTCATAGGAGTGATTATGAACAGAGTTAATCTCTCTGTAAATGTGTGTAATGTATGTGACATAAAAAGACAAATAATACATTTCTAAAATAATTATATATATTTAGATACACACATATATATTCTACTTTTTATTTAGAGTTTAAGTGTTTATAGGATTATATTAGTGTCCAAAGTCAGTTTCTCACATAAATATAAATAAAGAAAATACATACACAATAAAATAGAGTAAATGGAATACATAGATATAATGTATATAGATACAGAATTAAATTAACATAAATATGGAAAGAAATATTTAAATATACATAACTTGTTATTTGTTTTATGTACATATCTATTTTTTATTTATCTTTAGTTAAATTTAATTAACTTATGTTTTTATCTCTTCCCCTTTATATTCCCAAAATGTATTTTCTTATTTTTTATTTTATTTAATTTTTAATTTGTTTCCTCCTATGACTCCATACAAGACTCCTTAGCCTTTCTGTCTCTGTATTCAGACTTCACGTCCCACTGAGGAACTGAGATGCTGAACGGCTTCGAACTGGGCCTCCTGTTGCAGGGCCTGACTCTGGTCTTGTTGGGTCCGGCCTGCAAAGCCACTTCTCTGGGTCTGACGGTCCACGTGGTTCCTCTGGACAGCAATGGAGGGAATACGGTGGGCAACCTTTCTATTTGATGGCAGGTGTTTTGTAGAACTTTGACCTGTCAATCAGCAGGTAAGCCCCGCCCCCTAAAGCATCCCCTGCTTTCTGGTCTGGTGGACTCTAAATGGACCATAATGTACTAAATGAACATCATGCTGGATTGAAGAAGACTTGAAACTAGAGATTGAGACCATAAACTCATGTTTACAATGTTTACTGAGATAATACATCAAGAGAGAAGTAGGACCATTTTCTCATAGACTTCTATACAACCAGAGAGGAGTCGCCCCCTGGTGGCCAGCAGAGAGAAGTAGGACCATTTTCTCATAGACTTCTATACAACCAGAGAGGAGTCGCCCCCTGGTGGCCAGCAGAGAGAAGTAGGACCATTTTCTCATAGACTTCTATACAACCAGAGAGGAGTCGCCCCCTGGTGGCCAGCAGAGAGAAGTAGGACCATTTTCTCATAGACTTCTATACAACCAGAGAGGAGTCGCCCCCTGGTGGCCAGCAGAGAGAAGTAGGACCATTTTCTCACAGACTTCTATACAACCAGAGAGGAGTCACCCCCTGGTGGCCAGCAGAGAGAATGCACTCAAACCCGTCACTCAAAGGAAACGTTGTCTCTCTGCTTCCTGCAGGTGCGAGCTCACTTCACCGCCATCGCTCCCAGTCCGTGTCCAGCTCTGTCTGGACTGTGTGCGGCCGGCGAGGACTGTCTGGTCCACGCGACCTCGACCCCGTTCACCGGCACCAAACCCAACCCCGGCTGGTGCGTCCGCCGGTGGCAGAAAACGGTCCCCAGTCAGTACAGCGCCATCATAACTTTAGGGTACGAGACCCGAACCACCCTGAACAACACAAGGGTTTTGAATTGTGGCTTCTTCCTGTGTTTTTATGTTTTGGGGTCAAAGGGCACATAAATTCAGGTCAACAGTGTTTACAAGGAGAAGCTCTTGGTTATTTCCATTAAAACGTAGATATTGTTCTTTACTTCCTTGTTAAAGTGAATTAAAGTAAGTTAGTTTTCTAACAATAATATAAACATAATAATAATGTTTGGTATTATTGTTGTTGTTATAGTTATTATACATTATTAGTATAAATATTTTTTGTGCTTCATAAGAACATTTTTAATTTAATTTATAAAAACTTATACAAAATGTAATGTGCTGATTTGAGTCCGACTGCTTCTAATAAAGACTTTATTTTTCTGAAATGTTTAGGTCCAACTCAGAAATGTTTGTGTCGATGAAAACCGGACCAGAGATTCGGGAAAACAGCGGGAGACTCAACCAACCTGCTTTTGTAGCTCTGCCTCCTCCACTGAGGTAAAATCACACTTTAAAAACTATTTAGAATGAAATCAGAGAATTCAAGGATACTTCCATCATTTTAAAAGTTTCCAAAGGCCAAAGCCATATCCTTAATTCAACATAATTAGCTTGAACGTGGATTAAATGTCATGGGAGAACATTAACTGCTGCCGGCGCTTAAAGGAACAGTTTAGCGTTTTTGTTTTCAAGCCGAGAGTCGATGTAATAAAACGGCGTAACAATCCCGACGTTTGTTTGCCACGGAGCTCGTTTCCTCCAATAATCTACAATCCAATGCAAAAATGGGAAAGACCTTTTTTTAAGTCACATTTAGCCCCTCGTTAGCAGCATCATGACGTATATTATATAATAGAATATCTTAAAGTGGAGCTGAAATGAAGAAAATGCCTCTTTTTTAACCCTTTTAGATCACATCCCGGTCCTAGCGTGCACCTGTGTAACTTTATATGGCGGGAAAAACAAATATTTTTCTTTCTTTGTCCTTCTTTGACCAACCAATGATATCATGCTCATCCCTCCCATCATATGTGTGTTTGTGGGCTCAGAGCCCGGCAGAACTGCCCTCACCACGTCCACCTGGCGGTGAAGGACCTGGACGGGGACAAGGTGAGATGCCGCTTCGCCCGACAGGACGACGGGGAATGCCTCGACTGTTCTCCTCACTCCTTCATTGAGCTGGACGAGGTGAGTCTCCATTCAAACACCTCAGAATCATCGATGTCTCCACTGGTAGACCAGGAAGTACTTATGTATGTAAATACAATACACTGTGTTTTCTGTTAAAGTACAAATACACTCGTCAGCCTTGCCATGACGTACACGAAGACATTTAATGAGTCTTGAATGAGAGTTGACTCGTTGTTCCGGTTGAACAACATACAATGGATTTCCAGGTTGCACGTTGACAAACTGTGATCGGCACTTTGCAGTACAAGGAAAAATCAAGGAATATTTAAATATAATGTAATATAATCAATAGTCTGATTTAATTAAGTACCTTGTGTTAGCTCTCGTGTATTTTTCTTGTCTAGTGAATGTGAGTGTAAATCTAAAATATCGTAAATCTTGCAAATTTTCTGTTTTGCTCTTCTTTTTTTAAGTATTAATATTCTCAGATTCATATTAGCAGCAACTTTATTGTCTTTATATCGAGTGTAAGACAACAATATAACATCATTTGTTTGGTGTTCCCTGAGGCATAAAAAACATTCATACAATTAGACAATTTAAAATAATTACATCATTAAACATAATTGGAACACAGTTCAATATGATATATTAATATATGATATCCTTGCTTTTAATACAAGGGGGAAAAAATCTGCATATATTTCACTTTGACCTTAAACTTTCATGAGAAAAAGAACTAAACGTCCCGTAGATACTCTCCTGTTTCAGAAGTCAAACCTGATCATCATTCTCCTCCTCGAGGGTTATTTTAACAGGTTTGTGCAAATACTCCACTGAAGTACAAGTACCTCGGGGTGGTACTTAAAAGTACTGTTGAGCAGTAGGGAGTTTGAGAGGATCGTTACATAGTTTAGTTAATTTATATAACTTAACTAATGAATAAATAATCAGATAGCCGTCTTTCCTTTGATATTATTAATGTGGTTTGTTTTCATGTTTGCATATCAGACGTCCACAGATGTTCGGGTCTTTTTCTTGTTTTCCAGGAGAAATGCATGTTGACGTTCAACGGGCGAGCAGCAGCAGGACAGTATTTCATCTACCTGATGGCCGAGGACTGGATCCCTGTTCCCACCATCGTCTCCTACATCAACAACAAGCCCCTCAGCTCCGTGCCGGTCCACCTGTCCCTCACCGGTGAGCCCATCACACTCATACGACACGGATCATTCACTGGAACCAGGTTCTAGAAGCGCTCATGTCCTGCTTCCTTCCAGTGGAGGCGTCGACCTCCCGCTGCTCGGTGGAACCCGTGGCGACCGGAGAGACGCCCAGAGAGGACGCCATGCTGTCTGTCCTCCCGTACCAGCAGGTCCAGTTCAACACCGACTTTGAGTCCCAGCCGGAGAGGTACGTCCTGCAGGCTTGGATATACAGCACATTATTATTAGCCGTAATTATTATTAGTAGTAGTAGTAGTGGTAGTGATAATAATAAATCATTTATTCCTCAGGGAATTCCAATCAAATGTTGTTATATTGTTATCTGACGCTCGATATAATGACAATAAAGCTGCTGCTACTATTATAATTATAAGGATATTAATACTCGATGCTGTATTTGCATCAAGTAAATCATTTTTTGTCCTTTCAGTCTGTGATCAAACCAGTCGTGTGACGTTGATATTATCTTTAAGTGAAAACAGAAATGTGTGTTTGTGAAACTGATGAAGATGTTATCAATTTCTCATCTTTTGCACCTGATTGTGTGGAAATAAATCACATCAGCGGTTGTGAAAGTCCCATAATAGAATGACTAGAGTAGCGTTCACAATGTGCAGCGTTCTAGAGGCGTTGTTACAGCTGTCAGTGTAAGACTCCGGGGTTGAGTGTCTGCGGAGCCGTGAAGGATATTTAGAAGCACCTGTTTGGGTTTATGGTCACGGTTGTGAGTGAAGGCTCTGTGTTTGCAGTGTGTTAGAGGTGGCGGTGGTCGGCCCTCCTGAACTCTACAGGGTTGGTTTCAAGTCCGTCGGCCCCCTGGCGACCATGACGATGGCCTGGGTCCGCTCCCAAAACCAGCTGCCCCGCCTCCTGCCCGTCTGCTTTGCTGTGAACACCGAGAGGTGAGTCGACGTGGTGGCAGGAAGTTTGTAGGAAACACACTTTAAATTAATGATGCTGTCCAGTTTATAATACAGTATTTACTACCAGATATAGGAAATACTGTATTGTACTTATTGATATTTCACTAACGCACCACAATATAGCTCATTAAAAAATCTTTGCTACTCATACTTCCCAGACTTTAAAAGCTTGACAACTTTAAAGACTTTTAGGGGTTGAGACAAGACAAGAATGTACTTATTGTAAGGCGTCTGCTAAATGCCCTAAATGTGAAGATGGTGGAGGAGCCGAGCTTGAAGGAGGAAACATAAGATCAGGGACGAGGGAATTAATATAAATACAGGCTCGCCCATGAAGTTGGAATAATTTGCAAATGTCTCGTCTCTTATAGCACCAAACAAATGTGATGGATGAATTAATTCCACCTGGGTCATTGTGACACATGATGTAAATCATTGCACCTGATGCATTTAAATAGGAATAAACAGAGGATTCGGTCAGACAACTAAATATTCCAACTTTATGGGCGACAGTGTGTAATTAGTTATTGGTTATTAGTCCAAGTATTGTGCTTTATTCTTTTGCTAAAACACCTAAATATAGCTAATTAGAAATCTTTGCTTCTCATAGACTTTAAAAGGTCGACACACAGCTTTAAAGACTTTTAGGGGTTAAAAGAGACGAGACGGGTTGAAGCTTGAAGGAGGAAACATGAGACCACCAATCAGGGGCGAGTGGGGAATTTACAGATATATTTGAAAAGCCAGTTTTCCCTCACGTTTCCACGGAAACAAGCAAGCCATCAGTAATTTACAGAGTGCTTTAAAAATACATTTTCAAACAGAACCAGCAACACCAAAAAGACTTTGCTCGGTTTCAGAACGACTAGTTAGGTTGAAGTGTAGAAGCTGATGTCACACCGTGAACTCTAACCCCGACGTGTTTTACTCTAACATGTGTCACGTCCTCCCTCCCTCTCCCTCGACACGCTTCCTCACTGTAACTGTAGATGACAAACATGTAGCTACAACACATGTACCTCCTTTACTGCCAGTCAAGTATTCAGCTTCTGGAACGCCCCCTTCTGTCTGATTTACACTTCTTGTCTTTCCAGTTTGCAGTCAGAGCCGAGATGCGTGTGGCTGCACCAACGTGAGAACCTCCTCTTCCTCAAAGCGTCATAAGAATGCCAGTTATGTGTCAGAGTTGTTATACCAATAACAATATAAATAATATAACATGTGCCTTTTGTTATTGTTTCAGGGGAGATGAGGACGTTACCTGCTGGAACAGGTGGGGAACATGTTTGTGATATTCAGTGATGTGTGATGTAATGACCGTCTGTGAATGAGCGTTGTCTCCGTCGGCCTGCAGTGTTGACGTGTGACGACACGGAGATGACTCTGATGCTGCCCGTCGCCTCGCTGAGCAACATCAACCTGATGGAGCTGCAGCTCAACAGCCCCACCTGCCCCATCAGCTACAACCACACACACCTGATCGCCCGCATCTCCCTGAGCGGCTGCGGCACCAAGACTGTGGTAACGTCCACCGGACCGTTCTGTCCTTCAAAGCAAAGAGATGTTCTGTCAGGCAGCGCAAACAAACGCGGACTTTTAGTGGTGTATAATATGATTTCTAGACGTAGGGCTGCAACTAAAATAAGATACGACAGAACTTTATTATACCAAAGATTTATTATTGCCAGAAATTGATCAAAAATTACAAAATAAATATTATAATATATTATAATAAATTATGTTATAATATATTATGTTATGATAAAATATAATATGATGATAAATTATATTATATTGTAATATAATATGATGATAAATTATATTATAATATAATATATTATAATATATGATGATAAATTATATTATAATATAATATATTATAATATATGATGATAAATGATATTATAATATAATATGTTATAGTATGGTATATTATAATATAATAAGAGACAATGAGAAAAACAGTAACAATATAAGCAAATACAAGCAAAGTCATAAACATAAGAAGTAATACGAACAAATAAAATAGCAATTATAGTAATTTAGTAATATAAGTAAACTAGTGGAAGAAGTAAATTATAACAGGATAAGACAGCACACCCTGCTTGTATTGGCTGGGGGGTTAGGTCCAGATGAGTCCAGTTCTAGTGGATGATCAGTGATGATTGAGAGTGATTCTTCTGTATCCCCCCCCCCCAGCACTCGGGTTCAGAGCTGGTCTACACCAACACCTTGAAGAGCGTGCGTCCCTACACGATGGTCAGCCGCCAGCCCTCCCTCATCCTCCCGTTGGCCTGCCGGATCCCCGGGGTGAAGGTCAAGGGCCCGCGCTACCAGGTGGGCATGCCCACGGAGAGGGAGACCTTCGGGGAGCTCCGGGTTTGGCTGGAGCTCCACACACCGGGGGAGGGGCCTCTGGCCAGCTTCACACGCAACCCGACGTTCCGCTCGAGGCCGACGACGCCACGACGAGTGCGACGAGAGGCGGAGACGTACACCACCAGCGCCCCCTACGGGTCCAAGATCAGCGAGCTGGACCTCCACGTGATGTCCAACTGCAGCATCGAGCGAGCCGAGATGATCGTGAGCAACTGCCTCGAGTCTGAGACGGAGGACTTTGCAGAGTCCCACCCCCTCCTGGAGCAAGGGTCAGTGGACAGACGCTGTATGGAATACTGTTAACATATTGTTTGTTTTTTGCACAAGTGGCCTCATATAAAGATTCTCTTTCACACGTTTCCTTCCAGGTGCATGTCGTCCAACAGCACGTTGGAGGTCGTTACGACACAAACCAACTCCAAGGTTTACCGCCTTGATTTGAACGCCATAGAGACCCAAGGATCCACGGTCTGCACTCTTTAAATCTTCCACCACAAGTCTGAGCTGAAAATATACAAAGATTTCACGATTTAGCCGGGCTGTCTTTCACTAACGATGTTTGAGCTACGCTAGTTAGCTAACCGTTCCTTCCACATTTGAGGTTTTGAGTGAAATGTCAACAACTGTTGCATAGAATGCATTACATTTTTTCCCCCACACTATGAATTTTCGTAAATTTGGTGAGCACCAAACTTTTTTGTGCTAGCGCCACCCTCAGGCCAAAAATCAGGTTGTTTCGATATCTTGTCACATGACCAAAAACATGCAAAACCTAGAAAGGTGACCTCAGACATAACACGCAAAAGTATATATATATATATTTTTTTATGTTTACGTTGACACGACAACGGCGTTACTAACTAAACTAGCAAAACCTGGTTCCCATGGTTACGGTGACATCACGGCTCCACTTCGCACATGCATATTACGTTTGCAGTTAAATAGCCACGCGTGAGGAAGCGATAAAGCGTTTTTTTTTGTGCAGGATGGACACCTTTTATTGGTTGCTCAGCCGCGAATCTTCGTCTGTTACGAAGTGTCACCGCCACCTACTGGCCTGGCATGCACACTACAGCGTTTTAGGTCGTCAACGTGGTCCTGATTTACTTGAAATAGGCTGATACAAGTTGAAGTTTGTAAAGTTATATGACTTTACTCCGTGTGCTGCAGATGTTCGTCCAGTGCACGGTGAACCTCTGCATCACCACCATGCCCTCCGACAGCTGCCCGGATCTCTGCACCCGCTCCATTGGTCACAGAGCCATGGTCAACAGCGTGTTTACCAGATCCTACACCATCAAGTCCGGACCCATCAGCCTCGTGGTCACCACGGCAGCACCGCCGACCACGCCGACCCCCACCACCACCACCACCACACCATCTACTGCTACCCAGCAAACCTCCATCTCACATGGTAAGACATGATCGTCTTTTTATGAATGTCATGAACTCACATATCGATCCACTGACCTGTGAATGACATTAGTACCACTTTAAT
Source organism: Eutrigla gurnardus (assembly GCF_963514095.1). Taxonomy (NCBI): domain Eukaryota; kingdom Metazoa; phylum Chordata; class Actinopteri; order Perciformes; family Triglidae; genus Eutrigla; species Eutrigla gurnardus. The sequence goes on from NC_139915.1 coordinate 32,780,132, forward strand.
CTTTAGAGGTTTATGTGAACGTTGTTATGCTGTTTGCTATTAATTGACAGCTTCATAGCTGGTTAGAGGAAGTTACAGGATGCTTTTCTTTTTTTAAATGTCACTTTTTGTGAAAATGTTCCAACACAAACACTCTCACGTCTCGTGCAGCTCCAGAACGCTCCTCGGACGCGGCAGCCAGAGTGATTTTGACGACTATCGGCATATTTCTTCAAAGCGTTGATTTCTACTGAACACGCTGCCGGATGATGATGATGATGATGATGATCCGTGAGAATACGAAGCTCTACGCCGATCGAATCCCACGCTGTGTATTTTGAGTTTTTCAAAGAATAATAATAATGTAATTTAATTAAGAATTAAATGATAAAAATATTATAGAGAAACAAAATAATCCCTATGAGTTATTCCCATTAGCAGAATTCCTATTCCAGATATTTTGAGAACTTCTACTGAGTGTTGTTATTATAAATTATTTTCACTTATCACGATATATATATTGATGTATAATTCCATTCAAAGACAATAAATCCTCATATTGAATTTGTGCCCAGCCCTAATCACATTTAATGATCCATCATCTCATCAGCTGTGTTATTCCTCTCTTTCCCCTCATTTCAGCATCATTTTTGTGTTCTTCACCAACAAGATTTCACAAGCGAGCAGAACTTCGTCAGCACACATTCATCAGGAAAATTAAAAAAAAAAGCAAAATAATGAAATCCAATCAAAACCTAACTGTATTGTTCGGTGTCCAAAACTATTGAAACACATTGTTGTGTATTTATGGTAAATATTTAATCAGACAAGGTGAAAATAAAAAAAAATTCAGCTTGAGATTGTGCTTTTGAATTTATTTCCCCCCTCAGTACCTTAAATGTAAAACAATCTATTTTTCTGTCATAAGTTGTTGGTATAACATGAATATATTATTTAACAAACGGCAAACTTTGGATGTTTTATTGATTTGTTTTGTCACACAGGTGTGCAGGCTGGTGGTCATTACACAGCTAATTAGGGAATTTATTAAATGTATCACGGGAGCTGGTTTTAATAAAATAAAAGTAGTTATTGGAGGAAAGATTATGTCAGCCTATCTTTATGCTTATTATATTAGTTTACCTATTTTTGATTTCCCTAGTCGTTGGCATTATAAGACTAATAATAATGTTTATTATAGAACACTTAAAAAAACAAGTAACAAAGACAATAAAATTAGCCAGATGAATAAATGTAAACTACGAATCAAGTATTACTTGTAACTAAAAAAAAATGACTTTGACATATGATCTGGTAGTTTGACCTCTAATGTGTGATGCTTGTCGGTCTGAAGAAGAGAATTATAGCTTGAAACATCACTTGTAGATGTGCTAATAAATTTAAATTCTGTTATTCTTGAAATGACGAGTTATTATTCCTTTATAACAAGTTATTATCGCGTTATTTCCACATAAAATAATTAATTTGAGATAATGGCATTAAAAAAAATTGCAAGCACGGCTGTTCTTGTATTCAAGATTTTTTTATTGTCATGTACTTGATAGCAATGGAATGGAATACTAAGTCTCAGTGCAAACTCAACTTTTGAAAAGCAGCAAATAAAGTACAGGAGTCACAGATAAAATAAAGTAAAATAGAAATAAAATAACATTACAATTAAGAGCACAATGATTTGAGCTTTTTCACATTATATTAATAGAGTTAATTTACATGAATATTGTAGACGATACAGGCTTTGGGACCTGTCAACTTCACAATGCAAACATATTTAATAAAGTTATTTCTAAGGGGAATGGAAGGTGGTCCATATGTAACATGCACCTATAATATACCGGGCGGGCAACATGGAGGTCTGTGGTGCAGATAAAACCGGCATGACCTTTTTTTTTATAACACCAAAACCAGACGCCTTTAACCGAAAGCTACTGGCTCGCTGCCCTTACTGTATTTGTTTTCATTCTGGAGATCTGACCAATCAGCGTTGAGACTGGGAGGAGACTAGCCCGCCTTCGCGTTGGCCACGCCCCTATGTTCAAGGGAACACCGCTTCATACATACACTGTTGTTAGCGACGTAGCCTCCACGGGCAATTTCATTTCTGACATTTACATTAGCTACCAGCTTCCTCGGAACTTCACCTTCCCTCTCGGCCGGGCGAACGCGCCGGTAAGCGGTTTGCTGGTTCGGGTTCGCCGGTGTGTCAAGTTGTTGCCGGTGGCGGTCCTGCGAGGTAAGTTGAACTAGTGTTAGCTCGTTAGCCGGAGCTGTAACGTTACTGATGATGGGGGGGAGGAGGTTGGTTGTTGTGCTAACATAGCATTTAGTTAGCTCCTATATAACCTTGCTGAGCAGACCGGGTGGTGATTTCACACTCGTTGCTTTTCTGTGATGACTTTTTTATTTTTTGGGTGCCGTATTTCTGTCTTCCAACAACAACGTGTGATTTCAGTAGCGGCTACATTAGCTCCGATAAGTTAGTCAAGCTAGCAAGGCTAGCGAGCTAACAGCGACGACCATGAATTAGCCGACATGCTAACGACCTGACAACATGCATTTTTGTGTTGTTAGTTCCTTTCTAGCGATATTTGTTTTTAGCTGGGATTTTTTAAATAGGACTAAAACGTAACCCGGCGTGAAAGCCGTTTGTCTTGCGATCGAGACATTTTTTTTTCTTTCCTGTCGAACTTATTCGCACAACTTGGCGTTAATACGACGCGAACGTAATGTTGAAGCTAGCTCATTAGCATCCTCCTGACAGAACGTTAACCAAGCTAGCGTAGCCGTAATTAATGACCGACTATGTGACTTTATTCAACTGCCCCGGTGTAACGGTAACGGTTATCACGTAAGGAGTTAGCTGTGTTGTCGCGCTGTCAGTTGCGATGAAGCACGGCTGTTTTCTTTTTTTTCTCTCTGTCGATATCTCCTGCTTAACGAGCTAGCCAACACGTTCAGCCCATCTGGATTTTTTATTATTATTATTTTTTTGTAGTTAAGTCCACCCCGTCAGTGAACGATGACCCCGTTAAAAGTGACATACAAGCCGACATTCTTTCTGCCAAGTAGCCTTTAATCTGCAGATAGTTTTCGGGGGGGGGTTAGCTTGTATGCCACCATAAACTTCCGAGCTAACGCTAAGGACGAAAGCCCAACGTCAGCCATCAGACAAGCGAAAGCGGTCGCCCGAAAAACGGATGGCGTTAAGCTCGGTGTTTGGCAAAGAGGGGGAGGGGATGATGTCGGGCTACAGCTAGCTAGCCTAGCCTAGCTAGAGAGAGAGGCAGCGCCTATATGCCTCGGAAGTGTTAGCTGGCAGCTAAACTTTAGCTTCTTTTTTTTAATTTCGCCATCTTTTACTAGTCTGTCGTATCTGCTTTCGCGTGTCGGTAAAGAGGATTTTTAATTCGGCGACTCGACACCGTGAGCTCAGCCGTCGAGACTGGTGGTGCAGCGAGGCACAATGTCTGCGCTCCTCCGCCGACCGACTGCAATGACGTCTGCTTAGGGAGCGTCAATAAATTACTTCTCCCCGGGTACATGTCTCAGAGGCGGGAAGTGACGAAGTACAAATACTTCTCTTTCTGTGCGTGAGTTTAATTAGCGAGCATTTGTACTTTACTTGAGTATGTATTGTGTTTTTTCCCCCCCTGATATTGGTGGTGCAAGGAGGGCAGCGAGGCGTAATTTCTGCTCTCCACCGCCGCCCGACTGCAATGACGTTTGCTTAGGGAACGTCAATAAATTACTTTTCTGTGTGGATGTTTCAGAGGTGGGAAGTATGAGGGCCATTGTAGGTTTTTTAATGGAGGCAATATTCTGAGGTTTAACTGGTACATTTACACAAAAAAAATACCAAAACTAAAATAGAATATTCTGAGATTATATAGTCATACATTTGCATAGAGAAAATAAAAAAATCTCCCGCAGTGACTGGAATCGGGCCTATTCAGGAGAAAACAACCTACTAATTTGGATGAGGTGATAATAGGCCAAATTCATGGTAATGTATTCAAATGTCAGATGCTTATGGTAAGAAGATAAAACTGCGAGTGTTTCCTTATTGCTAAATCCGATTGTAAAGTATAGTTTGATTAGGTCATCCACTGCACGCAGTGTACACGTGACTTTTTCTTCTTTTGCAAATTTATGACTTTATAATATCAGAGACATTTCTTTATTGGAATTTTGCGAGTATTGTTTCCTGGAAATGTACCATACTTTGAGTACATTTTTGTCCATCAAAGTGATACTTTTTACTTAATACTTTGAGTATATTTCATAGCGTGTAGTTCTTCACTTTTACATGAATAAAACATTTGAATCAATACTTCTACTTTTACCAAAGTCTTTCTGAACATAAGTATTTGTACTTTTGACACCTCTGACACAAATACAAGTCTTGTGTTTGTATGTTATTGTCAAGTTGGTTATTCAGATCAGTCGTTCCCAGTGTCTGTGTAAAAATGCCTTTAATAGCACATTATTCCATGAAGCCATTCTGATGATCAATGATGCCATGTCTTTTTTTGGGGGGGGGGGGGGGGGGTTCACGTTTGTCAAAGGGGGGGGAAAACCCACCTTTGCATTAATATTGATTCGTAAAAGTATTACTGTCTATCTCTGATTCTTCTGGTGCCAAGGAAATATAAGTAGTGCATTTTTCCAAAGATCGTTTTGAATAATTTGTTTGTGCACAGACCGATTAAAACCTGTCTGTCTCCACTTTAGCCCCTTTGAGCATGCGTATACAATGAAGAGGCGTGTGGAGGACCAGGAACCGATATTTGCGCCCCAGCAGCAGCAAGCACGTCGTCCCCCAGTTCAAGGCATTGCAGACAGCTTCCAGCACCGGGCCCTCGCCCCGGCTCCAGCCCCGGCTTCTACTGTGATAGAGGCAGCTGCAGACAACATGCAGCCATCCACCGGCATCCAGTATTCACTCCCCCAAGGCTACCAGGTATGACTGCATCGATGTATTTGGCTTGGACAACAGCTGCTGGAGCGGGAGACAAATATACATTTTAGCAAAAACCACAATATTACACTTTTAACAGCTGATTCCTTCCGTATTTTCCACATCCTGGAAGTCCTTACATTTCTGTTTTGTACAGTTATGTCTTGGATTCACTTTTACCAAGAACCAAATTCCAGTAATATTTACTTTAATCAATATATGGATATTGGTCAGAAGGCACATTGGCTTGATAACCTTTGAATGATGATGGACAAGATGTCAAACTTCTGCTGCTTCTTGTTTTAAACTGTCCTTTTATCAAACTACTCATACTGTGAGTTGATCAAATTAAAGGAACAATTGAACTGAATATCTATTAAAAAAAAAGCCAAGTTTTTTTAATCCCCTTATTCAGTGTAGTTGAACTAATATGTATAATACTTTTTGGACCCCCACATGGTTATTTTTATGCATCCTTAATGTAATTTCCTCCCTAAAAAAAATAAGGTACCCACAATGCCTCAGAGCACGGGTGGACACGGACATGGACATGGACACAACAATACCGCTCCTCACGTTGGTCCCCACGCACACAGTCTGGCAGTCCAGTCCCAGGGCCCCACGGTGGTCCAGGGTCACGTTCATCCGCCTGCACCCATGACTTCAACCCAGGGACAGCAGTTCCAGCGACTGAAGGTACTCTTACATGATGCTTCCACCACAGTAAACTAAGACACTGCCACCTGTGCAAAGAGTTTCTGACACATGATAATGACATCAGCATCAAATAATCAGATAATAAGCAGAGAATCTGTCAATAATTTCATTCTTTGCTCTGTAGGTTGAAGATGCCTTGTCCTATCTGGATCAAGTGAAGCTGCAGTTTGGGAATCAGCCACAAGTTTACAATGACTTCCTTGATATTATGAAAGAGTTCAAGTCACAGAGGTGAGTTCTGATTTAATTCAATGTCTTACTTTGCTCAACATTTGGTTGTATTACTTCCAGGATCTATAATGTATCAAACCTCCAGCTGTTATTCTGTCTTTTACCTCCTACTGAAATTACTGCACATTTTTTTTATATGTAGCATAATTTACTCTGCACTTTGCTGTTGTTTGCACTGCTGGTTAGACCGTTAAGTTGATTGCCTGTCTAAGTCTTAACATGTAGAACAATATCTGTGGAGCCAGTTGATGATGAATCAGATACTTAATTACTATCATTCATTCTGTTGCTACAGCATAGACACTCCTGGAGTCATTAACCGCGTGTCCCAGCTCTTCAAGGGCCATCCAGACCTCATTATGGGTTTTAACACTTTCTTGCCACCCGGATACAAGATCGAGGTCCAAACTAACGATCTAGTCAATGTGACAACGCCGGGTCAGATCCACTACATCACCCCTCATGGTATTTCTGTTCAGAACATCCCTATTAGTGGACCACCCAGCCAACCCACAAGCCACAACCAGCACCAGAACCTGCCACAGGCTGGCCCACATACTACCACCACCACCACCACCCCCACAACCACCGCCAACCCCCCCACCCCCACCCAACCTGCTCCAAGTAAAACCAGCAAGGTAGAGTACTTCTGTATTGGTACAACTGTTTGTTGCTGCTTTTTCTAGACTGAAATCTCTAAATTTCTCATTAAAATTGTCTGCAAAATGACCAAAGTTTTTAAGTTGTTGTAATTTTGAGTTTCAGAGATATTACTCTTTTTTTCTTTTTGTACAAAAACTGAATATTTACTTTTGGCTCTTCTCTGTCAACCCCATCAGCCAATTCAGTCTCCAGCCCACACGCCCACCAGCCAGCCAAACCCATCCATCCCATCCTACGCCTCACCGCGCTCACCTTCAGTTCAATCCCACACTCCCGTGAGCAGCACGCCGTCCGGCGGCCCGCCTCTCCAGAACAACCAGCCTGTGGAGTTCAACCACGCTATAAATTATGTCAACAAGATCAAGAACCGCTTCCAGGGTCAGCCAGACATCTATAAAGCCTTCCTGGAAATCCTTCACACATACCAGGTATATATACAAATATAAAACACAAGACTGTTGAAGATGGCATACATGCATCTCGTCACCTCTTTTTGCCATTTTTTTTCCCAGAAGGAGCAACGAAATGCGAAAGAGGCTGGAGGAAACTACACTCCAGCGCTGACTGAGCAGGAGGTCTACACTCAGGTGGCGAGGCTCTTCAAGAACCAGGAGGACCTGCTGTCAGAGTTCGGACAGTTCCTGCCTGATGCAAACAGCTCGATGGTGAGTCTCCGTGGAACACGGCACCGCAGCGTTGGCCAGTATCGCAGCGTTGGCCAGTATCGCAGCGTTGGCCAGTATCGCAGCGTTGGCCAGTATCGCAGCGTTGGCCAGTATCGCAGCGTTGGCCAGTATCGCAGCGTTGGCCAGTATCGCAGCGTTGGCCAGTATCGCAGCGTTGGCCAGTATCGCAGCGTTGGCCAGTATCGCAGTGTTGGCCAGTATCGCAGCGTTGGCCAGTATCGCAGCGTTGGCCAGTATCGCAGCGTTGGCCAGTATCGCAGCGTTGGCCAGTATCGCAGCGTTGGCCAGTATCGCAGCGTTGGCCAGTATCGCAGCGGTAATGAATGCGGTGACATAAACAAACAAATCTCATGCTAGCTAGGTCGCCTCGCCATCTTGGATCTTTAGTTTTTACAATACATTTCAACTGGGCTTGTTTTCTTTGTAACCAGATTTGTCATTATTGTGGTCTGTAATTATTTATAATTGGTGGTTTTTGGCACAGGCGGTAAGCAACATTTTACAAGTTTTCAGAATAAAATAAATAACACTCTGTGCATACATTTAAAAAATGCAATGACATAATTATTTTTAACCAATGCATTTAAAAAGTAGAACTCTTTTGTCCTCGTAGATGCTAAATACACTCATAAAGTTCTCCGACTGCTTCATTAGGAATGACATTGAATGAAGTGTTTGAAAGCAAGTTTTGCAGATTTTTCCACCGGCTCTGTCACTGCAGTGTGGGCAGGAAACGGATGAGCAGCACATACCAACCGTAACAATGTAACATTATATAATGACATACAGCACGTCAAAATTAAATAAACCTCAATTAAATTGCCATTTCAATCTTTTTGGAGGAAAATGATTCTTGTAGATTAGTCAATCGATAAAACAGTTGCTGGATTAAGTGATAGATTTTGTCTCTGCCTTTTATTCTGCCATTTCTCTTGTAAACGTCTGTAAACTGTTAAACCATGTTGTTTTCCTGGTAGTGTTTTTGTGATTTGTCTGGTGTGATGATGACGCGTGATGCTCTTCCCAGCTGCTATGTAAGGTGGTGCCAGACAGGGCCGACTCGGTGCGTAACGACCACGGCGGCACGGTGAAGAGACCGCTGCTGAACAGCAAACAGAGACTGAGCCAGAACGGCCTGCCGATCAGGAGACCCCCCGGCGTGGGAGCCACGCCGCCTGTCAAGGTAGTACACGGGGACGCGACCATATGGGAGCGAACACACTTGGTTGATCGTGGTGAATTTCCATTATAGAGATACTCGTAAATATCGTCAAAAAACTGTCTAGTTCGCTTTAATGCCAACAGGTGAAAAATAGAGCCTGATTTAAAAAAAATACAGGATATAAAAATGCACTTTTAAAGTGTATGAATCCTTTATGCAGGAAGACCTTGTGATTTATGATGGTCTCATTTAAGATATGTGTAAAGTGATACAAGTATTTTTTTAAATTTTTTTATTGCCATTTTAAGAGGTTTAAACATATTTTGATGAATGTTATTTTGCCTGGGATAATCTCTTTTTTTAGATTCATCTGTTTGCTTCTTTCTGCTATGCTATAGGTGCTTAACCATCATAATCTCATCGTGTCTTTTATACCTTTTGCAGAAAAAGCCCAAAATATCGGGGAAGGACCATGGCCTGACGGACGTGGGCAAACACAGCACCAGCACTGAAACGATGTTCTTTGAGAAGGTCGGTGCCATGTTCAGTACCGGCGTTCACAAGATGACCAGTATATGCATTAGATCTCATCAAAGGAACGTTTGTGAATTATTTTTAATTGTGTTTTCACAGGTGAAGAAGGCTCTGCGGAGCTCAGAGGCGTACGACAACTTCCTGCGGTGTCTTCACATCTTCAACCAGGAAGTGATCTCTCGAGCCGAGCTGGTCCAGTTAGTCATCCCCTTTCTTGGGTGAGTTTAAACGTGACGTTTGTGTCGGTGTTTGAAGAGCAATATATCGTAATGTTTTCTCACCCTAACATGTTGCTTTGCCTTGTTACCTGTCAGATTTGGACACAGAATTGATTTAATTTAAGATACAATAAGCTAAATCTATGACCCACAGATTGATCGGTCTAGCAGTAAGTGTTTCACACATTTCCGACTTTCTGGTTAGATCTAGTGACTAATTCAGACCGTCAGGCACAAACCAAGACCTATATTAACGTTTACTATATTGAAAATGAATACGAGCATCCAGGAGGATGCTGCCGCCCGCTGCAAGGGCGTGAATTGATATATTATAAACATAAACATTAAAAAATGTTGTGTATGTTATCAACTCTCTAGATAAAACATTAAACTTAAAAGAAAACACCAAATGTACTCTGTATCGACCAACCAGCAGCCTGTTGGTCTCAATACTAATTGTATTGTATTTTTTGTGATTGGCAGAAAATTCCCCGAGCTGTTCACATGGTTTAAAAACTTCCTGGGCTACCGAGAGTCCAGTCACGGGGAGTCCAGCCACGCCGAGAGTTTACCCAAGGAGCGTGCCACAGAGGGCATCGCCATGGAGATAGACTACGCCTCCTGCAAGAGGCTCGGCTCCAGCTATAGAGCACTGCCCAAGAGCTACCAGCAGCCCAAGTGCACAGGAAGGACGCCGCTGTGTCGAGAGGTATGAAAAGGCCGTTATAATGTGATATCATAAATACACTTGTACCACTCTTTACTCTCGTCACATGATGATGATGATGTCTAAATCTGACTAAATCTGACACTTTCAGTTTCTAATTGTCGCATCCTTCATCCAACTCAATATTGATAACACGCTTGGTGTTCTTTATTTTAAATTTGATGAACTGAATGAGTTTAAATTGGATTTTAAAGGAAACTAAAACAGTGGGGGGGCAGTAGTCAATTAATGTAATCGATGTGTGTAGAGCACCGTGTGACACCAACTACCACAGTAATTCAATTACAAGTAACCCAATTTGACAATTAGGGATGCAACTGAAGATTATGTTCAGGTTTTACAGTCCATTACAAGTTAATAGATCATAAACGCATCGCCTCACAGTTTCATTCTCTCACATGACAATGAAACTCCTATTTATACGTGATTATCGGCTCCAGCGTAGATCGATAAACGAAGGGGTTGCTTGCCTAAGTGTCGAATGTAATCTATGAATGGATGTTGAACTGAATCTCCTCTCGCAGGTCCTGAATGACACCTGGGTGTCGTTTCCGTCGTGGTCTGAGGATTCTACGTTCGTCAGCTCCAAGAAGACTCAGTATGAGGAACACATTTACCGATGTGAGGACGAGCGCTTCGAGGTGAGGAACAGTCGGCGACTCGATTATAAACATTTACATAAAGTAAAAATACTTGTGTAAGGTGTACATTTGGCAACATGAGTAAAATTAAATCCATTTAATTACATTCCACGACTGCTGGAGCAGAAAGTTCTTTAAAATACTTGTACGGTAATTCATCGTGCAAACGGCAGTGATTCATTTTAGATATCCAGTGAAAACCTCGTTATCAGACATGGCCGTACCCGTTTATCAATACCCTCCCCTGTGGTTGCTCCCCCGTTCAGCTGGACGTCGTGCTGGAGGCCAACCTCGCCACGATACGAGCCCTGGAGGCGGTCCAGCGGAGGATGTCTCGCATGTCGGCCGAGGAGCAGCTGCGCTTCAAGCTGGACAACACGATGGGCGGCTCCTCGGAGGTCATTCACCGCAAAGCCATCCAGAGGATATACGGGGACAAGGGCCACGACATCATCGACGGGCTCAAGAAGAACCCGGCTGTGTCTGTTCCCATCGTGCTCAAAAGGTCAATAGTCTAATTTGGACTTTAAGGTTCAGCATGCGGGAGTTTCCTAATAACAAGATATATAAAGTCACTCTGAATCATTGTGACCCGCTAGTAGTGTGTTATGGTCTGTATTCCCTAGTTTTATTTTACTGTGTGCTGCTATCAGTGAGTTTCACAGAAAGCAGACAGGCCACAGCAGGATGAAGCATCCGACACCTTCCCGCAGAGATGTGGGTTTGTTTATTTCTACTGGAGAACATCGTCGCCGTGAAACTTTCTGCAACGCTCTCTTCATTCTTACTCGAGCCGAGCCGGGGAGATCTTCTTTTTTCACTTCCTTTGATTTGTTTCCCGTCTCTCGTTTCAGATTAAAAATGAAAGAGGAGGAGTGGAGAGAAGCCCAGCGAGGCTTCAACAAAATCTGGCGGGAGCAGAATGAAAAGTATTACCTGAAGTCTCTCGACCATCAAGGCATCAACTTCAAGCAGAACGACACCAAAGTGTTGCGTTCAAAGACCCTCCTGAATGAAATAGAGATGCTGTATGACGACGTGAGTAAACGTGAAGATAACAGCGTGTTGATGATAATAACTTTATTTGTATATGGCATTCATACATAACATTTAGCTTAAAGGGCGTTAAAAACTGTATGAAGTGATTAAAATAGAATAAAAGATCCAATAAAAGAAGAGAAATGATAGGTCTGCAGGTGTTTGCCAACAGAGCTTCCAGGTGAAATGTTGGGCCGAGGGCGTCGTAGCTAAAACCAGTTTCTCCACTGGTTTTGTGTGTCTACTTCAGGAACAGTTTAAATACCAGGATCTTGATGAGGAGATGAAAAACTTAATGTTAGACAATAATATATGATTAAAGAAGCTTTGTATGTGAGTAAAATAACCTTAAAATCAACTCTTAAAGAATAGAGAGACAGGAGTAATGCACTCTCTTCTTCTGTTTTTTTAATTAAAAGTCTGGCTGCAGTGATGAACGCATGGAGCCATTTCTTGGTTTCCAGCCGGAGTTTGCTGAACAACGGTGCTCATTCAGAGGAATGCTGTCTGACTTTGTATCGTTTTGGACTCTTGATTTAATCTTTGAAGTCCATATAATCAAAGACTTTTAACCTCAGTGTTCCTCTGTTCTCGTAGCAGTGTCTCCGCTCGTATTAAGTTTTAACAGATTAAACCAGATGAGTGACATTCAGAGACATAGAAGGATTGATGGATTCAGGAAGTGTGACTCATACAGAATAATAATCCATCCCAATCTCCTGCCGTCTGTTTCCCGTAGCGCCAGGAGCGAGCGGCGGAGGAATCCGCCACGCCGCCACCGAGCGGCCCACACATGACCCAGAGCTACGACGACAGCCAAATCCTGGAGGACGCCGCCGCCCTCATCATCCACCACGTCAAGCGGCAGGTGGGCATCCAGAAAGAAGACAAGTACAAGATCAAGCAGATCATCCACCACTTCATCCCGGACCTGCTGTTCGCACGGCGAGGCGAGCTCTCCGACGTTGAGGAGGAGGAAGAGGAGGAGGAGGACGAGGAGGAAGACGCCGAGACGGACCCGGACGGCCCCAAGAAGCACAACGGCCTGCCGGGAAGCAGCCCGACGAAGTCCAAGCTCCTCTTCGGCAGCACGGCGGCTCAGAAGCAGCGGGGCCAGGACGACGCCTACAACATGTTCTACGTGAACAACTACTGGTACGTCTTCCTCCGCCTGCACCACATCCTGTGTTCCCGCCTGCTGCGGATCTACGGGCAAGCCGAGAAGCAGATCGAAGAGGACGCCCGCGAGCGAGAGTGGGAACGGGAGGTGCTGGGGGTCAAGAGGGAGAAGAGTGAACACCCGGCAATCCAGCTGAAGATGAAGGAGCCAAGTGAGTGAGAAAAAACAACGAGCGGTTTCAGTTCATCTTGATTGGTTACAGTCTTCACTCATGTTGTTGTCACTCTAATTTCTCCCCATATCAACGTTTGTCGCCCTGCAGTGGACGTGGACGTGGAGGACTATTACTCGGTGTTTCTGGAAATGGTGCGTAATCTCTTGGATGGAAACATGGAGCCGACTCATTACGAGGACTCCCTGAGGGAAATGTTTACCATCCACGCCTACATCGCCTTCACCATGGACAAGCTCATCCAGAGCATCGTCCGGCAGGTCAGCCTCCACCACTCAGATCATCATGTTGCACAGAAGCACTTCTTATCTCCAAGTAGTGTTTATTTGACTCCACTTCTATTAATTATCTATTAATGCCTGTAGTTTCATTATAAGTTACCGTCCGATGATGCCTCGTGTGCATATTGTGATGTCGGGAGCTTTCTCTTAGAGTAGGAGGTGTGGGTGAATTAAATTCAGTGTATTCAGTCTTCCTTTAACAAGACAACTTGGATCAAAAAGAAAACCCCCCAGAACATGAAATCCAAACTAAAGCTGTTTGTCTATGTACACCCCCATCCTCATCTCTTCTTTTCGGTTAATCAGCTCACAGGGTTCAGCCGTGGGATTTGTAGTCCTCGTTGCATCGGGAGGGATCGTATCTCCCCTCATACAGTCTTTAAACCTGCTGCTTTCCCCCACAGCTGCAGCACCTCGTCACCGACGACGTCTGTGCACGCGTGACCGACATGTACCTGAGCGAGAGTGCCAACAAAGCCACGGGGGGCGCCCTGTCCACGCAGACCTCCAGGGCCACCGCCGAGGGGGTCTACCAGCGCAAAGCAGAGCAGCTCATGACGGACGAGAACTGCTTCAAGGTACGACGACGACGGCGGTGCCACAAGTCAGTCTCAGCTGCCGTTTCAACGCGCTGATTTTCCTCTGATTGTGGTTTTTGTGCAGTTGATGTTTGTGAAGAGCCGAGGAGCCGTCAGTCTGTCCATGGAGCTGCTGGACACGGAAGAGGAGAACTCTGACGAGCCAGCGGATGCCGAGGTACGACAACCATTACATACATTATATATATATTATATACTGCAGCTGATACCACAACAGTACAACCCTGCAGTACATGCTATAAATGCCTTGTGGAGGTGGTGGTGAATTAGTTGGTTAATTACTATTTTGATGACTCACTAAGAATTTTAAGTCTAATATTTTTTAGTGTTTGGGAATGACTGGTCTAGTGTAACGTCTTCACTGTTTGTGAACTGCATTGATCGTGTATTTGGAGTTCCTGTACTGAAGTTTCATGTTTATACAGAATGGTATTGTGAGTTACGTCATGATCTTGTTTCAAGTCTCGAGAAACTGTACGTGCATTGTTGATTTATGCAACAAAAATGAATTATAAAAATGAACATTAACATAAGATGTTTCCACCTGACAGCGAATATTTCCAACTCTTAACTAGAGGTGGGTAAAAACATCGATACGACAATATATCGCGATACTTTGCCGCCCAATACAATATCGATTTTTCAACTCCAAAGATTGACTTAAAAAAAGAAAATTCATGTTTAGACGCATTGTGAATGCATTACTTTATCCTTTTTCATTTTATTTCACTATTTATTCCAGTGAATTTCATGGGAATTAATAAAATTGAAATAGTTTTGACCCAATTTGGCCTCTGATCAATATCATCTAATGTACATATACTTGTGTTATAGATACTTGTGTTTTCATCTTTATTTATATCGTGATACGTATCGTGAGGTTCTTGCCAATACTCACCCCTACTTTTAACTCTAATATTCAGTCAGGTTCAGTAATAATAATAATAATAATAATAAGAGGGTCTGCATGCTTCAGTATTAGTGATACATGTTGTTTCTCCACAGCGGTGGTCGGTCTACATGGGCAGATACCTGAACTCTGACTCGGCGTCCCCAGAGCTGCGTGAGCATCTGTCCCAGAAGCCGGTGTTCCTCCCCAGGTGAGGTCCCAGCCATGTGTCCCCTCTTGTCTGCATACTTTCTGTCCCCGAAGGCTCCGAGTCGGCCGAGCAGCCGCTCCACTGTTGACAATGCCAAAACCAGCCGCCAAACTCACTTTCCAGAGATAGAAAACAGTGGCTCACGCTGCACAAGCCCGACTCGGCCAGCTCTTTCTGACCATAAAAACCTGTTTTTTGTTTTTTGGGGGGCATATCAACTGCCTTTTTTAAAAAAAAAAGTGAGAAAAGAGGAACAACGATGGGGTTTTGAAGGTTCTGCAGTGAAGCGCTCGGCGGCTGAATGCCCTCCTGTTTGTAAAGAATCTCGTTGGCTGTGAACGTGACTTTTTCAGTTTCTGACGTCTGCCTCACATGGGAGATTGCACTTTACATGGCCATGTTTTAAAAAAGAAAAGAAAATGCAACTTATTTATTCATTGATTCAGTTCCTTTTTAATGGGGAATTTTATTTATTAATAGCAAGGTTTTTTAAAAAGAAAAAAGAAGGTGGTTTTGGCTTGATCATGGGTTTTTGAATTTCCACCTTAGCAGACGGCTCTGAGGAACTATTTGGTTTGATTATTCACATTGTATGGAATTTAAATGCTGATTTTTCTTTGTGTAACGTAAGAACAAAAAGTCACCGAATGCACAAACTGAAAGCAAATGAGTTCCACCTTTTTTTTTTTTTCTTCTTTTTTTTTTTCTACGATGTCTTTTGAGCCAAGTTTGAGAGACTGAAGCCGTGGTGTTGGATCAGAGAGGACACGGCTCCCTTTTCTACCGTTATCATGCCCTTTTTGTTTGTGATTGTATTCAGATCAAAGGTCTTGTATTTGACTGTAAATGTTTTCAAATGTCCATTTTGTTTAAGTCTGTTATACTCAGTGTTATGTTTGTAATAATTTTCAGTGGAAACGGTGAGCTCCCGTTGCAACTCTTTGTTGTGGGTGAGGGGTTTGTTTTTTTTTGTTTTTTTTCACTGGTTTGACAGAAATTAGTGCTCATAAGTTTTTAAAAAAGAAAAAAAAGAAAACAACAACAACATCTCTGGTCAAGCACATTATCTGCAACACTTGTACAGAGGAGTAGGGTTTGTAAATAAAATGATTGTCTAAATTGTATGTTCATGTTGGCGTATTTCTTTCCCGACGACGTTGTGTTCGCTGTCATCGCTTTGTTTCATTTCTTTGAGATGGCTGTCCATTACCATAAACATTTAAAATAAGCCTTTTTTTTCTGTTAAAAATCTTGCTCTTTAGTTTGATCTTATTTAACCCATTGCATAAATCTGGTACCTGACTATGATTTATCAGTGGGCTCACCCACATCCTTTCCTTCCCATCAAATCTATGAGAGATCAGCAGCAACACGAGCTCAAAAGACTTCCTCTTTCTCCACGAAAGTCTTCTATGGCAGCAAAACCAAAAGATTTCTCTTCCAGTTGTGTTGGGTCTTCATCTCATGATCATAACACTCTGTTCGTTGTGAAAGTATTTGGCGATTCTCTCGTGTTTGTTTCTAACGTTGGGCCTCACTGTCGTGTCTTTTAAGTGGCGTCCCTGAATGCAAAAATATGTTTCATGGTTTGAGTCCCCCGCTCACCTGTACCCTCAGTGGTAAGTACACATTTAAAACTTTCATTCAGGTGGGGTGAATTTTGATTTATTTTATTATTTACCTGCACTAAAAAAATCAGGATAAATTTCCCCTCAAATGGAATTAAATGTAGTTTTTTCGGCGAGCGTGTCGTAGCTCCGAGTGCACGGTACAGAAATATCACGACGGCTGCCTCTGCTGCTCTTATAGATCCACATTCTCCCTCCAAAGATTTGACTCCAAATCCAATTCAGTTACTCGGTGTGTTGCAATGCATGGGTTTAAAAAAATAATTTGTTTAAAGGGACAGTCCTCTCAAATTCGATTATACTGTTAATGTCAAATTAATGTCATGTGCACGTCTGATAGGCTTTTAGAATCACACAGATTACAAATACAAAACTGCTTTAAGTTAATCAGTCGATGTTGATGGTGTTTTTTATTCATTTTGTATTTATTTTTTTGGCCTCCAGGAATTTGAGGCGGATCAGGAAGTGCCAGCGAGGATGGGAGCGTCTGCAGCAGGAGAGAATGAACAAAGTCCCGTCGGACGTGGCGCGGGACGGCGGCGGCGGCGGCGAGCTGAAGATGGAGTGCATGTTCAAGCTCAACTCCTACAAGATGGTCTACGTCTGCAAGTCGGAGGACTACATGTACCGGCACACGGCGCTCACCAGGGCCCATCAGGTGAGGCGGAAACTCGCAGTAGGTCTCTTCTATGTAACCTGCTGAGTTTCCAGCATCTGTGGTTAATTACTGTTCTTTCCTTATTATTATAATCCTTCAGGTAGATGTTGTTTCAGTGTTTTATGTGTCTTTGAAATGTCTTTATTAGGAAGTAACACGCTTGAGATGTACCATCTCGTTTCCAAGGGGGTCCGCAATATTAATACAAAGAAAACCTAATTTAAACAAAACATTTATGAGAAAAAAAAATGTAATTAAAGCATTATAAAGATCATAGAGAAGCATAACAGAAGATTGTTATAAAGCAGTAACAAATAGAAGTGACATTAGTAATAACACATGATTGTGTTAAGGACATGAACAAGTACCCCTGGAATGAGAAGATGTGTAATGATGATATGATGGAGGATTTGCAGGTAGTTTGTTCCAATCAGATGAACTTAAAGGTTTCAAATACATTTTAGAGGAAACCCTTTAGTCTCTCTTCATATTACATTCTATTCTTTGTTTCTATTAAATATAAATCTTACATCTAAAGGTGATAAAGTTAAGAACCCATCAACTTGTGCTGAAACGATGCCCCCTAGTGGCCGTGGGAGGATCTGAGCTCACCTCACTTCGGACCCAGATCTCTGATTTATTTATCTTTTGCTTCTTCCTGTGACGTTGAACTGGCGTCTAGCTGACCTTTCCGTTGACCTCTCCCTCTCTGTGTTTCAGTCCCAGCAACGCGTCAACACACGCCTGCACAGACGCTTCCACGCCTGGCTGGACACCTGGGCCGAGCAGCACGTGACCGGCGACATGGCAGCCGACAACCACAAGTGGCTGATGGGAGAACGGCGAGAAGGCCTGTTGCCGTGCACGACCACCCGCTGCCCTGAGGTACTCCATTATATCAACGTCAACAAGTACCGGGTGAAGTACAGAACACTGTAGTCTCTCTCTCACTCTCTCTCTGAAAGAACTTTACAAACCACCAGTGATGACATCAACGCGGTAGCTTCCTGCCGTTACTGGATTCAGACGACGAGCGTTTTCTGATTTTAGGAACTTGAAGCTTAACGCTGCAGATTCATGCAAACGTCTGTGAAATAGAAGTTTCTGTCCCGTTCTTATATCACATGAGGATTTCTACACGATGTACACGCAGACTGGTGAGGCGTTGCATCACTACGACTAAAATGATGATTCTTTGAGAACCGACTGCGTCGTTTTACAGGAAATAAAAACAGACGACCTCATGTTTTTGTAACGTTCCTGTTATTTCTGTCAACGACTGAATTCAACGTCTGTGGCGACGGCTGGATATCAAGAACAGTAATTTATGACCGCCCAACACTTTGTGTAAATATGTCTTTATGTCTTTTTTTTTTTTAAGTGGACGTCCTCGATGTGTAGCATCCATTAACACATAGTCTTTAGATAGTTTGCAGAGAAAATGCTGAAGTTTAACAGTTTTTTTTTTTTTTTTATCAAATGATTTTATTAGAGACCTTTTCATGTTTTTGCCTTTTTCATTCTTCTGTTTTCTCCGTGTTTCGTCCCCGTTTCTACCTTCAGCATCACTCGTGGTTTTAAGATGATGGAATGTAGCCGAGCAGCATTTTCTCCTTGTAAATACAGCATATGTCCGTTTTTCAAAGGAAAAGTACAACCAACTTTCTCTTGTATTTAAACTTTTACCAAATGGTCAGAATCTGCACGACGGGTTCTGTGTTCTCGTGACGAATCATTAAAAAAACACAGACAGCAGGTCTTCTACGTGAACGTTGTGTTCAGTTTTCAGGATTAAGAAAAAAATCTAAAAGAGCAATAATATTTCCTTTTGGACGCCGTTCATCAAAGCTACCAGTTTGTATTTTTTTTTCTGCTGAAATACAAATGTGAATGTTGTAAATTGCCTTTTAAAAGAGGGATGTAAACTAAGCATTTGTTTTTTTTCATCTGCAGTTTGTTTTAATCAAACTGGACTCGCCTCGTAGATTTCGTACGTCTATGTAACAAAAAAACGCCGACTATTCTTCCCGTTGGCATCGGGAGCAGTCGGGAGGAAGTTGAGTTTGGAGCCGCTCCGTTAGAAACACCGCCAGCTACAGACAATCTAAGGTTTTTATTTTTATACTTCCTGTTTAATAAGGACGTCCCGGGGAGATGTGTGTACATAAACCTCGTTTTAATGTGTCCCTTCTCTCGACTGTTATGATGTTGTACATGAATGTTAGTGTGGTGTTTGGTATTAAACTCTCCTTTCCATAGACAGAAACTCAGTCGACCACTTTCCTTTTCTTTTTTTATTTTCTGTGATCATCTTTGTTTGATTTGGGCCGTTTGTTATTTAAAAAAAGAAGACGAATCAGGAAGTCCTTGGGTGATTAGTCAGCTTTCCCAAGATGCAAAGCAACAATATAACAAAAAGACATCCTGATTTCATCGTTTAATTTCCAGGAAAATTATATACAAAAAGGGAGAAAACAAGCCTCTTTATATCCATCTGAAATTGATGCAACATCGAATGTCACGCCCAGATATTGATTTTTTTGTGTTTCGTTGGAGGGGATTTGAACTCGTGGACTTCCGCTGCTACGCTCGTACGTAGATCCGCGTACACACCACGTCGTCCGCTCCGAAGGTCTGAAAGGAGAGCGAAGAAAACAGGAAAGTCATCACCTCACCGCCTCACTAGACTGAAGTCTGACTTTTTAAATGATGATCATCGTTCCGGTAACTTTCAGAACCCAAAACAACAGAATATAAATCACATGAATACACTTTAAATATACCAGACCAAAACAACCACAGCATGAAATAGGATCAAAATAAACATGAATTGAAAAGGGAGGGGAAGCAGAAAAGCAGAGAAATTATTGCTATTATTATTTGTAGCATAATAATAACTAGAAAATTCCCCCGCCGGGAAATTTTGAAAGGGCCACGGGGGCTACTGCCGGATTGTACATTACGATGAGATTCTTCGAGATTTCAAACGAGACGGAGTTGTTTTATGTATGGACGAGAAGGAGACGTTTGACTAAAAAAACTACATATCCCACTACTAAATGTAGTTCTTAGTACATTCCTGTCCACCAATCAGAGCACATCACTCGTGTCTCCATTTTAATGTTTAAATGGAGTTTCTAGGTGAAAGTATGGACGAGAAGGAGACGTTTGACTAAAAAAACTACATATCCCACTACTAAATGTAGTTCTTAGTACATTCCTGTCCACCAATCAGAGCACACCACTCGTGTCTCCATTTTAAAGTTTAAATGGAGTTTCTAGGTGAAAGTATGCCCGAGCAGAAGAGGTTTGACTAAAAAACTACATATCCCACTACTAAATGTAGTTCTTAGTACATTCCTGTCCACCAATCAGAGCACACCACTCGTGTCTCCATTTTAATGTTTAAATGGAGTTTCTAGGTGAAAGTATGGACGAGAAGGAGACGTTTGACTAAAAAAACTACATATCCCACTACTAAATGTAGTTCTTAGTACATTCCTGTCCACCAATCAGAGCACACCACTCGTGTCTCCATTTTAAAGTTTAAATGGAGTTTCTAGGTGAAAGTATGGACGAGAAGAAGACGTTTGACTAAAAAAACTACATATCCCACTACTAAATGTAGTTTTTAGTACATTCCTGTCCACCAATCAGAGCACACCACTCGTGTCTCCATTTTAAAGTTTAAATGGAGTTTCTAGGTGAAAGTATGGACGAGAAGAAGACGTTTGACTAAAAAAACTACATTTCCCACTACTAAATGTAGTTCTTAGTACATTCCTGTCCACCAATCAGAGCACACCACTCGTGTCTCCATTTTAAAGTTTAAATGGAGTTTCTAGGTGAAAGTATGCCCGAGCAGACGACGTTTGACTAAAAAAACTACATTTCCCACTACTAAATGTAGTTTTTAGTACATTCCTGTCCACCAATCAGAGCACACCACTCGTGTCTCCATTTTAAAGTTTAAATGGAGTTTCTAGGTGAAAATATGCCCTGAACTCAGCTGTCACTCAAGTACTACCGAGTACTACCGAGTACTAGCGAGTACTACCGAGTACTACCAAGTACTACCGAGTACTACTGAGTCTCAAGTACTGAGTACTACTAGGTATTGTCAAACAGTTGAGTGCTTCGCACTCAACTGTTTCCCAGTACATGTCACTGAACTCAGCTGTCACTCAAGTACTACCGAGTACTAGCGAGTACTAGCGAGACTCAAGTACTGAGAACTACTAGGTACAGGTCACTGAACTCAGCTGTCACTCAAGTACTACCGAGTACTCCATTTTAAAGTTTAAATGGAGTTTCTAGGTGAAAGTATGGCTGAGCTGAAGAGGTTTGACTAAAAAAACTACATATCCCACTACTAATGTAGTTTTAGTACATTCCTGTCCTCCAATCAGAGCACACCTGCTGTCAGTTATGAAGATCAGTGCCACACAGTGCTGTCACCATGGCAACGGCCCTTGCTGCGTGTGTATGACTGCTTTGGAGCGTCTCTCTGCTTCTCTCTATCGCTCAATTCCCCCTCTGCGCATGGGTCCGAACAAAAGCATGCCACGCTCACACCGAAACTCCTATCGCCAAAATTTTCGCACCGTTAGCGCCACGAGACTCGGCTGAAGACACTGATGACTTTTATTTTTTCCTAGTGTCAGAAATGTGGACGCTAGGGCGAGTTAGAAATGCTGTTCATATCAGGTTTCTTTGAAAATCTGCTTCTAAATTAACATTGGAGCGGATGACGAGAAAACCTGACTTGGCCGCGCTTAGAGGTTGCTAGTTCAAATTCTGTAAATCGCACAGACTTTTTGAGCACATTGTGAGAGACAGGACAAGTTTGTCTACAAAATTGGAAAATATCACGTCTGTCGAGTGAAGATTGTGGCCGGGAGGAGTTTGGAAAGGAAAAAAATCTGAGAAGCCCTCACACTCTAAGCGATGATGTCACCCACTCTAGCCCAGAAGGTTCCGCGCAATACACACCCATTATAAACTCATGATTTCTCCCAAAACAATCATGGTCATTGAACAGTGATTGATCAGAAACTATATGACCTATTGAAACGCGGATTGGCACACGAGGACACAAGACTTGTGTCTACGTTTTAGAGTTTAAATGGAGTTTCTAGGTGAAAGTATGCCTGAGCAACAGGTGTTTGAAAAACGACATTTTCTGCTTTTTTTTTTCCGCTCATCCCATTCATTTCAATGGGAAAAATTTCGTTGGTTTTTCGCGACTTACGTCGCGAAAAATTCGTGTTCGGCTAAGAAAAGCAATAGCACGCCGATCCCGATCGAACCACACGCTTTGATATATCACTTGTCCTACAACTCTTATCGCTGTAGAAGTTTTAGGCACTCGAAATTCGTCCGGAAAAGGCAAAATAATAATAATAACTAGAAAATGCATTTCCTGCGGAAATACGTGGAAATGCTTTAATGCTGAAGCAACACTGAAAAAAAAGTAGAATATTTGAAGAAAATATTAAAAAAGCTGAATATTTGAAGAAAATATTAAAAAAGCTGAATATTTGAAGAAAATATTAAAAAAGCTGAACATTTGAAGAGAATATTAAAAAAAGCTGAATATGTGCAAAAGTATGAAAAAGCTGAATAGCTCAGGAGAATATTCAAAAAGCTGAATATGTGCAAAAGTATGAAAAAGCTGAATATTTGAAGAGAATATTAAAAAAAGCTGAATATTTAAAAAGTTTGAAAAAGCTGAATAGCTGAAGAGCATATTCAAAAAGTTGAATATGCAAAAAGTTTGAAAAAGCTGAATAGCTGTAGAGAATATTCCAAAAGCTGAATATGTGAAAAGTATGAAAAAGCTGAATAGTTGAAGAGAATATTCAAAAAGTTGAATATATGAAAAGTATGAAAAAGCTGAATAGCTGTAGAGAATATTCCAAAAGCTGAATATGTGAAAAGTAAGATAAAGCTGACTGTGTGCAAAATTATGAAAAAAGCTAAATATTTGAAAATAATATTAAGAAAGCTAAATATCTGCAAACGTATGAAATAAGCTAAATAGCTGAACAAATATGAAAAACCTAATTATTACAAAAAATATGAAAGGCAAAAAAATGTTGAAGAAAAGTTGAAATGTCCTTAAAAAGCTGAACATTTTAATATTTGAATGTTCTTTTTGTTTGTAGTATTAGTAGGGTACTAATAGAAGTAGAAGGAGTAGTATCAGTAGTAGGCTAGTAGTAGAAGTATTAGAAGTAGTATCAGTAGTAGGCTAGTAGTAGTAGTAGTAGTACTAGTACTACTACAAGTAGTGGAGGTAGAATCAGTATTAGGCTAGTAGTAGTAGTATTAGTACTAGTACAAGTACAAGTAGTGGACATGGTATCAGTAGTAGGCTAGTAGCAAAAGGAGTAGAAGTACTAGTACAAGTTCAAGTAGTGGACGTAGTATCAGCAGTAGAAGAAGTAGTAGTAGTACAAGTACTACTATAAGTAGTGGAGGTAGTATCAGTAGTAGGCTAGTAGTAGAAGTATTAGAAGTAGTATCAGTAGTAGGCTAGTTGTAGTAGTAGTAGTAGTAGTAGTAGTACTAGTACTACTACAAGTACCGGAGGTAGTATCAGTAGTAGGCTCGTAGCAAAAGGAGTAGTAGTACAAGTAAAAGTTTAAATAGTGGACATAGTATCAGTAGTAGAAGTAGTAGTAGTACTAGTACTACTACAAGTAGTGGAGGTAGTATCAGTAGTAGGCTAGTAGTAGTAGTAGTAGTACTATTAGAAATAGTGGACATAGTATCAGTAGTAGTACTAGTACAAGTTCAAGTAGTGGACGTAGTATCAGTAGTAGAAGAAGTTGTAGTAGTATTACGCTACAAGCAGTGGAGGTAGTATCAGTAGTAGGCTAGTAGTAGAAGTATTAGAAGTAGTATCAATAGTAGTCTAGTAGTAGAAGTAGTAGTACTAGTACTACTACAAGTAGTGGAGGTAGTATCAGTAGTAGGCTAGTAGTAGTAGTAGTAGTAGTAGTAGTAGTACTTTTACAAATAGTGGACATAGTATCAGTAGTAGTACTAGTACAAGTTCAAGTAGTGGACGTAGTATCAGTTGTAGAAGAAGTTGTAGTAGTATTACTACTACAAGTAGTGGAGGTAGTATCAGTACAAGGCTAGTAGTAGAAGTAGTAGTACTAGTACTAGTACTACTACAAGTAGTGGAGGTAGTATCAGTAGTAGGCTAGTAGTAGTACTATTACAAGTAGTGGACATAGTATCAGTAGTTGGCTAGTAGTAGAAGTATTAGAAGTAGTATCAGTAGTAGGCTAGTTGTAGTAGTAGTAGTATTAGTACTACTACAAGTAGTGGATGTAGTATCAGTAGTAGGCTAGTAGCAAAAGGAGTAGTAGTACAAGTAAAAGTTTAAGTAGTGGACGTAGTATCAGTAGTAGAAGTAGTAGTACTAGTACTACTACAAGTAGTGGAGGTAGTATCAGTAGTAGGCTAGTAGTAGTAGTAGTACTATTAAAAGTAGTGGATATAGTATCAGTAGTAGTACTAGTACAAGTTCAAGTAGTGGACGTAGTATCAGTAGTAGAAGAAGTTGTAGTAGTATTACTACTACAAGCAGTGGAGGTTGTATCAGTATTAGGCTAGTAGTATACGTATTAGAAGTAGTATCAGTAGTAGAAGTAGTAGTACTAGTACTAGTACTACTACAAGTAGTGGAGGTAGTATCAGTAGTAGAAGAAGTTGTAGTAGTATTACTACTACAAGCAGTGGAGGTAGTATCAGTATTAGGCTAGTAGTATAAGTATTAGAAGTAGTATCAGTAGTAGTCTAGTAGTAGAAGTAGTAGTACTAGTACTAGTACTACTACAAGTAGTGGACGTAGTATCAGCAGTAGAAGAAGTAGTAGTAGTACTAGTACTACTACAAGTAGTGGAGGTAGTATCAGTAGTAGGCTAGTAGTAGAAGTATTAGAAGTAGTATCAGTAGTAGGCTAGTAGTAGTAGTAGTAGTAATACTAGTACTACTACAAGTAGTGTACATAGTATCAGTAGTAGGCTAGTAGTAGCAGTAGTACAAGTACAAGTAGTGGACGTAGTATCAGTAGTAGGCTAGCAGAATAAGTAGTAGTAGTACTAGTACAAGTATGAGCAGTGGACGTAGTATCACTAGTAGGCTAGTAGTAGAAGCAGTTGTAGTACTAGTACAAATACAAGTAGGGGACGTAGTATCAGTAGTAGGCTAGTAGGAGAAGTAGTAGTAGTAGTAGTCAGACAGACAGAGAGTGAGACAGAGAGAGATAGACAGACTTGTGTCTACATTTTAAAGTTTAAATGGAGTTTCTAGGTGAAAGTATGCCTGAACTACAAAGAACTACAAATCCCACTGACTGCTCCTGTCTGCTGCTCCTGTCAGCCAATCAGAGCACACCTGCTGTCACTTCTAAAGATCAAAGCCACAGAGATCAAAGCCCTCTATGCGTGTGTGTAACTGCCTCTCACTATCGTTCCATTCCGGCTTTGCGGGCGCTCCGAACAAAAGCTTGCCACGCTCACACCGAAACACCCATCGCCAAAATTTTCGCACCGTTAGCGCCACAAGACTCTGCTGAAGACAATGATCACTTTTATTTTTTCCTAGTGTCAGAAATGTGGACGCTAGGGCGAGTTAGAAATGGCCCTGCTTTCAGGTTTCTGTGAAAATCTGTTTCTCAATTTGTATGGCAGCCCATTGGGAGAAAAAACCGACATGGCCGCACTTAGAGGTTGCTAGTTCAAATTCTGTAAATCTCACAGAGTTTTTGAGCACATTGATAGAGACAGGACAAGTTTGTCTACAAAATTGGAAAATATCACATCTGTAACGTGAAAATTGTGGCCGGGAGGAGTTTGGAAAGGAAAAAAATCTGAAGTATGACGAGGAGCTCTCACACTCTAACGATGATGTCACACACTCTAGCAGGCGCAATACACACCCATTGTAAACTCTGATCAGGTCTTAAAAAACCATCAAACATAAACTGTGATTATATAAAAACTGTAAAAGATATAAAAAAACTGAGTAATAGTGTTATAGTTCAAAGTCTTGTAGGTTGTTTAAAGTTTAAATGGAGTCTGTAGGTGGAAGTATGTGAAAGTATTCGGAGTTCAAAGAGGAGGATGTTAAAGAGGTTTTCAGGCTGATCTCCATAGGAATGCATTGAAAAAAAAATATGGAAAAGGCTGAATATTTTGAAAAGTATGAAAGGTAGAAAAAAGGTTGAATTCAGCACAAAAGAGCTGAAAAAGCTGAACATTTTGATAGTTCAATGGTTTTTGTAGCTGAAAGTATGCAGAAGTTAGAGACGACCAAAAAACGTACGGAAGAAGAATAAAAAAAACTAGAAAATGCATTTCCTGCAGAAAATGCGTGGAAATGCTTTAATGCTGAAGCAACACTGGAAAAAAAAGCTGAATATTTGAAGAAAATATTAAAAAAGCTGAATATTTGAAGAAAATATTAAAAAGTGCAAAAGTATGAAAAAGCTTAATGTTTGAAAACAATATTAAAAAAGCTGAATATGTGAAAAGTTTGAAAAAGCTGAATATTTGAAACCAATATTAAAAAAGCTGAATATATGCAAAAGTATAATTAAGCTGGATGCTCAACGGCACCTCGGCAGAGCCCAGGAGGTGAACTGGCACCTCTCCATTCTTGGTCCATACAGGGACTCGAACCGGCGACCCTACGGTTCCCAGTTGAGTTGTGTGAAGAGTGCCCTAATGATGTTATCACATGTGAGCAACAGTAAAACGTTAATCACAGTCAGGCTTGCTGGGGGCAGGCTTTGGTAGCTAAGCAACCAGGGCCAGATGGAGCCCACCAATCAGAGCAGAGCAGTCAACCGCAGCTGGTCCTGTGACGTGTCTGTCCTGTCTGTCTGTCTGCCCTATCTGTCTGTCTGTCAGGTGTGTGTTTGTGTGTGTGTCTGTGTCTGTCTGTCTGTCTGTCTTCTTTGAAAAACTACAACTCCCACTGACTGCTCCTGTCGGCCAATCAGAGCGCACCTGCTGTCACTTCTGAGTGAGACGGGGGGTGCAGTCGAATAGTCCAAAAATAAGGTCCTAACTCCTATTCCTAACTCCTATTCCTTGACCTCTGGGGAAAACGTCACGGGGTTAAGGAAAGGCGATAGGAGAACTCAAAAGGATTTAGGAAAAGACGACCGCGGTGCTCAGAGAATCAGACCGGACTTTCACTAAGCTACGTCATTATAACGCGGCCGCTGATGATTGACAGCTGATGATCGGCACCGGCGATTGACGTGCATCTGCACTGGAGAAACTACAATAATGGACTACAAAAAGCGCATCGTCCACTTCTCCCCATGTTGGTTTTATAAGCAGCTGGTTCACTGACCGGCTTCAGGTCCAGCAGCTCCTCCTTCCTGTTGCTTTATTTACGTTTCATTTGTGGTTTTAGTTTCGTTTTTGTCAAACATTTGTAACATGATTGAAATAAATTAAAAAAATACCATTCAATTATTATCACTGTCCACACATTTATCAACACTATTCCAATTACTATATGTCTGCATGAAAGTCATTGTTAAATATGTAAATGCACATATCGTTTGTTTTCATTAATGGCCGACGTGTGCGGCACTTTAAATGTTGCTCTCGCTAAGAATTGTGGGTCGGCGTAATCTCCTTTCCTTTCGCATAGGAAGGTCCGTTGCATCCTATGCTAAAGGAGCTCTGAAAGGAAGCATTGGAGCTCCTTTCCTTTGCATTTAGAGAATTCGAACGGCTCTTATCATGGCAGCCACTTGTTTACTTCCGGGTCACTTCTTCAGTTAGGAACCTTCCTAAGCAAAAAAGACTATTTGACTGCACCCAGAGGGATAGACAGACATTTTAAAGTTTAAATGGAGTTTCTAGGTGAAAGTATGCCTGAGCAGACGCTGGCTGTGTTCGAAATGCCATACTAACGTACTGCCTACTACATACTCAACATGTATGTACTGCATACTGCCTACTAAATGAACGTTTGAGTATGCTGTTACCCTCAGACTGTTCACACCGAAGTATACACATCTCATACTACATTTTTTGTTTTTTTTTAACTTTATTGACATCTCGTCCTCATCTTCTCTCACGTAACCGAATCGATTATGTTAGCGGTTCTAGCTCCCGTTTAATATTAATTACTTATCAAAATATCAAGTATGATTATTATTACAGTTAATTCAATATTTCTAAATATTTTTAAGTCAAATTACAATTGTCAAATGTTTTCTACAGTTTATTATATATGCGCGCTCTCACGCGTTCCCTCTTTCTTCCTCTTACCTGAGTAGCTTCTTCACTCGCCATCGATCGCGACTATTAAGCAGCTTTTATCGATCATTAATCGTCCGTTCATAGATCGTATTATACCTCTGACCACGGAACACCAGCACCTTCACCGCGGAGACGACGGAGGCAATCTGCCCGTCGGAGGAGCTACATTATTCACATGTACGGGATTTCCCTCTGAAGTAAGTAATATGACTTATCTGGTTTAAATACGTTCCTTTATCATTTGATTATCAATAGATGTGCATATGCATGCATAAACAAATGTAGGCTACATGTAGGCTAATATAAGTGGTTTTAATAATATCATGTATGAGTTTGGTGTGATAAAAATAAACAAGTACAAGCAAGTGGGATATTAGTGAATAATTTATTAGACAAACAATCCATGTTATATATACAGGTTGCAATACGTGTATGATAAGAAGAAATAAGTAGTTTATCAACAAATGAATAGGAAAACATTCTGAATAAATGTAATATCTGATGTTTTCTGTTACAGGTTGGTGCCAGACGGCCGTACTGCAGGTCAATCCTCATGTTCCCCCGATGGGCCTCTACTTCAGGAAGGGGATTTAAGGAAGGACTTCTGTCTTTCAAGGCGTTCCACGGAGAACCTCGTCCACTGCTTACTAACAGAACAGATGGGTTCCATGTCCATAGTTCCACGGTGGTGATGGGGGTGACAGCGACGAAGCCGAGCCACACAGCAGTCCTGGGACATCCTCAGGGTCTCCAGCAGTCCTGGGACATCCTCAGAGGCTCCAGCAGCCCTGGGACATCCTCAGAGGCTCGTAGCTGCAGTGTCTGCTCCAAATGTCCAGATCCCTGTGTTGCAGGAACATGATTATTGTTGAGGTTTTATTTGTGTTTATCAGTAGTGCAGTTTATAAGTAATACCACACAGTAGAAGTTCTTACAGACAAATGTTTCCTGTTAAATGTTTTAGGGATATATCTGATGATCTGTACAAATCTAAATAATAAATATCTGAATATATATATATATATGATTGTTGACTCATGTTTTAGGCCTGCAGGTCTATTTCCCTCCTGCTCTGGAGGAGAGACCCTGCTGCAGTGGTTGGCATCATGGCTGAGGAGATGGGGTGTAGTGGAGTAATAGCAGGTCTTTGCTCCATCACCTCATCCATGACAACAAACACTTCCAGTGTGCAGCAGTGACCCCTCCTCCCTCAGTGCTGACATCTTCAGTTCCTTTAAACAACATATACAAACACTTCTTGTAATCATTGTTTAGATCAACTATTCACCACTAGTCATATATTAGAATATGGACAGTAATACTGTTCCACATGGGACCAACTTAATGGACTCTGATGTTTGAACACATTGTAGATATTACCCAGCACTGACTTTGCCTGGTTATTAATAAGAAAGACAACTTCATCTGGTTTCTTTTATGCTTCACATCAAGCATGTAGAGTTCAATACTTTAAACTGCTTCCAACTCACCTTGTATTTCTGCTTCATGTTCTCCCACTTCTTCTTTGTCCATCTAGCTCCACCTTCCCTCCATCTAATGTTCTTCAATAAACATCCTATATGAAGAACAGCACGTAGAAAAGTGTTACAGTTCATTGATGATTTCTTGCTGTTCAACAGAACGTTTCAGGTAGACATCTCAGGAGAGCAGGACATCTCCCATCTATATACGCTGGTGTTCAACCTTATATCATTGAGAAGCTAAATATGCAACAGTAGTAGTTAAGCCCTGCATATGAGAATTATAACATTTAACACCACATTTTCTTAAGTGAAGCCTCTCAGAGCAGCATTCCTGCTGCCGGTGAACGTGAACGTCTCCTCCTCGTTCCCTCCACTGAATGAGGCGCCCGGTGTCTGCATCTGTCCCTTTAACGGACAACGGTGCACGGCGTTATTAACCACCGTTAGTAAATATATTATCACGTTTTCACATAAGCACCATGTTCTTAGATAACGTCGGTAAAAACGGCATATTTTCCGCTTCGCTTGCGCTCGCTAACCTCTATGGTAAATTAGCGTCAGTAGGCTAGCCGGCTGGCAGGACCTTCGATTCGTAACGTTAACGTACAATGCCAACAACAATAAAGTAACGTTCATTATCAATACGATTTAAAAGTCAGCTGGAAACATAAAAATCACGTTACAGTATACTTACATGTGTACGCGGTTTGTGTCGGGCTGTCGCCAGAATC
Organism: Eutrigla gurnardus; assembly: GCF_963514095.1. Lineage (NCBI taxonomy): Eukaryota > Metazoa > Chordata > Actinopteri > Perciformes > Triglidae > Eutrigla > Eutrigla gurnardus. Next base: position 32,810,839 of record NC_139915.1, read on the forward strand.
ACCGCAGTCGTCCGCCATTATCCAAAACTTTTCAGAAGTCAGACGAGCCGCAATGCATTTTGGGCAAGTTGAGTAGATTTAGCAAGGTCCGCTGTATACTCAGAAATTCTTGCCAATGCAGTATACATCCGGGCATTTCTCGCATACACAAATCCGCATACTATTGTATGTGAACGCACTACGTACTCAAATTTACGTCACGATTGAGTACGAGTAGGACGTTAGTATGGCATTTCGAACACAGCCGATGTTTGACAAAAAAAACTACAAATCCCACTGACTGCTCCTGTCTGCTGCTCCTGTCGGCCAATCAGAGCGCACCTGCTGTCACTTCTGAGTGAGACAGAGAGAGATAGACAGACATTTTAAAGTTTAAATGGAGTTTCTAGGTGAAAGTATACCTGAGCAGACGATGTTTGACAAAAAAAACTACAAATCCCACTGACTGCTCCTGTCTGCCGCTCCTGTCCGCCAATCAGAGCACACCTGCTGTCACTTCTAAAGATCAAAGCCACAGAGATCAAAGCCCTCTACGCGCCTGTGTAACTGTCTAGAGCCTGTCTCTATTCCTCCATTTCGGAGGGTCCGAACAAAAGCTTCTCACGCTCACACCGAAAGTCTTATTGCCAAAATTTTCGCACCGTTAGCGCTACAAGACTCTGCTGAAGACACTGATCACTTTTATTTTTTCCTAGTCTCAGAAATGTGGACGCTAGGGCGAGTTAGAAATGCTGCTCATTTCAGGTTTCTTTGAAAATCTGTTTCTCAATTTGTATTGTATGTAAAAACCGACGTGGCCGCGCTTAGAGGTTGCTAGTTCAAATTCTGTAAATCTCACAGAGTTTTTGATCACATTGAGAGAGACAGGACAAGTTTCTCTACAAAATTGGAAAAGATCACGTGTGTAGAGTGAAAATTGTGGCCGGGAGGAGTTTGGAAAGGAAAAAAATCTGAAGTATGTCGAGGATCCCTCACACTCTAACGATGATGTCACGCACTCTAGCAGGCGCAATACACACCCATTATAAACTCTGATGAGGTCTGAAAAAACCATAAAACATAAACTGTGATTATAGAAAAACTGTAAAAGATATCAAAAAACTGATAAAGAGTTTTATAGTTCAAAGTCTTGTAGATTGTTTAAAGTTTAAATGGAGTCTGTAGGTGGAAGTATGTGAAACTAGTCGGAGTTCAAAGAGGAGGATGTTAAAGAGGTTTTTAGGCTGATCTCCATAGGAATGCATTGAAAAAAAAATATGGAAAAAACTGAATATATGAAAAAGTATGAAAGGTAGAAAAAAGGTTGAAGGTGAGCATAAAAGAGCTGAAAGAGCTGAACATTTTGATAGTTGAATGGTTTTTGTAGCTGAAAGTATGTAGAAGTTAGAGGCGACCGAAAAACGTACGGAAGAAGAATAATAATATGAAAAATAAAGATTAGGATAACATAGGTTGGAAATGCTTTAAAGCATTTCCACCAATAAGTAGGAAAAAATCCTATGAATAGCAGTAGGATTGAATCGCCCCGAGCACTGGTCCCTTCAGCTTATAGCTGTAGGGACCAGTGCTCGGTGCGATTGCCCCGTGGCCCTAATAATAATAATAATAATAATAAACTTTATGTATGGATTCTCAAAACAAGTGTATCACGGAGAGTGATCGAGTAAAAACCCAAATTGAAGCATTAAATACATGAAGATTAAAATAATAAACAGGCAGCTCGGATGAAATCAGCGTATTCCTCTTCAGCAGATCATGATATCTCTGCCCTGAGGATCTCCCATGAGGTCAAAGGTCATCAGGGTCCATAATGAACTCCAGTGGAGGTTCTCATGTGTTCCTAAGCACCACGTTACGCTGCTGTCATCATTTCCACCACTAATTACCTAAATGTTGCCCAAAAGGCCTCGTATCAGGATATTAATCTGACGCAGCTGCCGGCTTAAAGAAACAGACGCGGGGAGGAAACAGTGTAACCCCCCCCCTCCGGGTTCGAGGGTGGATGTGTCCGAGCCCCAAGATTTATGGGAGTCCCAGGGGTGCGACGTTATGGCCGACTGCAACGCCACACATCATCATTATCTCGGGCCACGCAGCGGGGCGGGACGGCGGGGCGGGGGGTGAGGAACGGGGCCGAGGCCGACCCCCATCTGGCACGTGGCGCGATGCCGAGGGAGGCGTTACCCGGAGGCGACGCCGGGGTCCGTTGGCACTTCTCAACAGTGATCAATGAGACCAATTAAAGCCACCGGAGGGGACACACACACACACACACACACCGTGAAGTCCCGATACGTTAATCTACAAAAATAATCTCCAAATGAAACCCGTCTGAGGCTCCTTCCAAGGACAAGTGGAAGATCAGTGTTTCCTTTTTCCTGTCGACGCTCTAAATGGTCTGTTAGTCCACAGTGAGGACCACATGTTGTCTTCATTAAGCCCCCATCCATCCATCTACCCCCCTCATTCTGTTTGGACTGAGAGGTCGGTGAACAGAGCCGAGACTCGGATGTTTGACTTGTTAGTTCCCTGCAGGTCAGAGCTTCTCCGAGTTCCCTTACATGACAAAAGAAGGGAACAAACTGGGCTGTGAATGTGGTTTTTTTTTTTTTTTTTTTTTCGCTGTAATGACCAGAACAAATACGCTGTCTTCATGGATCTGAATGTAATGCCTCCGGCCGCATATTTCACTGGCATTTCATCTCATTTAACTCCAGGAAAGTTTTTTTGGTTTTAAACCATCGTCCGTCCCGAGGGAACGCTGGCGAGCTGACGCCATGTTTGCCTCCGTCTGACGACGAGTCGGTCCGTGTGGTGAGACTCAAACCAAACATTTAAATTATGCTTTGTTTGAGCTGTGTTGTGCTTTCTTCAGCTTTTTTATTCAAATAAAATAAATAGCTTTGTGAATCAACAAAAAGCCCACGACCTCAGTCAAAATCTAATCATCTCTTTTTTTCATAAATACATCAGATAATCGTGGACATTTTTAATTTATTTTTATTTCTTTGATCACTACTGACCTCCAGATAAGCGGTAAATAGGTGTAATATTAGGTGTGATATGTAATATTTATATAGAAGATAATGTGTTTGAAGGCCAACAAGGAGCAGATCTCCATTACCGGATTCTAAACTGGAATTTGATTTTCCCCCTAAAGAATCAACCCTGCATGCCGATCAGATTACAGACACGGACGGATGCACGTCCACACCCTTTATCTCGAATAAAAAACAGATTTGGTCATGTTCAAAGCTCTTCGCTCTCACAGTTTAACAAAAACTGAGTCACGTTCCCCATTCCAGCCCCAAACCGGACCGTCCATCTGGCTTATAAACCCAAACGGGCCCAGATGTTTACAGGGAAGTGAATTGCTTTTGTCTTAGTGATGTTGAGATTGCCAGGAACTGGAGGCTGACGTGTTTCTGATGTATGCAAGGCCACGAAGTGCTGTCTTAACAACAAACGTATGGCAGTGAGATGTTAATTCATCCTGTTGAAAACCAAGTTTCCCAGAAAATATGTTGAAACAAATGCAAAATCAATATTAAATGACCGATAAAAACCACACTGCGCCTTTTTTTGGCGAAAACCTCTCTTTTTAATATGATTTTCCGATGGATGTCTTATTGTTTTTTATCCTTGAAATGGACAAATAATGACAAGAAAAACAAGCCTTCAACAATAGTGTGCGGTTTCTTCTACATGAAGGCTTGTTTGGCAGAAGAAGGGAATACCAGGAATAAAATGCGTCTGGCCGCGAGAATTCAGGACGTTTCCGAGGAACTACGTCATATTTTTTTGATGTATTGACCCGGTTCATTAAGCATCTGTGTGGGAATAAGGAGAGGATCGCTCTCGAGTCTCTACGGTGAATATGAAGCTCTGTCTTCATCGTTTAAATGAAATTGTTTCTTCAGTGTTTAATCACCTGAAATCCGATCCGTGAAGAGCTGAAGTTGCAGATCGATTGATTGATGGATGGATGTCATAATATTATTGGGTTAAAATTGGTTGGAACTAGCTGGTTTGGTTTTCTAGGAAGAATGAAACATTGGATCTGGATTGAAAAACACAAAGAAATTATATGAGCGGGTATTTTTCACTTCGGACTCGTGTAAAAACGATCAATTCTTTCTGTTAACGATGAATCCACCCATCGTTTTGCTTGATTGGTAAAAGATTGCTTCTTTAAAATGTCTCGTTTAGTCTCAACAATCCAGAACCCAACAGTCCACTATCATAGTCCACTACCATAGTCCACTACCATAGTCCACTATCATAGTCTACTATCATAGTCCACTACCATAGTCCACTATCATAGTCTACTATCATAGTCCACTACCATAGTCCACTATCATAGTCCACTACCTTAGTCCACTACCATAGTCCACTATCATAGTCCACAATCATAGTCCACAATCATAGTCCACTACCATAGTCTACTATCATAGTCCACTATCATAGTCCACTATCATAGTCCACTACCTTAGTCCACTACCTTAGTCCACTACCATAGTCCACTATCATAGTCCACAATCATAGTCCACTACCATAGTCCACTACCATAGTCCACTATCATAGTCCACTATCATAGTCCACTACCATAGTCCACTATCATAGTCCACTATCATAGTCCACTATCATAGTCCACTACCATAGTCCACTATCATAGTCCACTACCATAGTAGGTGTATTTCTGTTAGCTTTGTACGGAGCCAGGCTAGCTGTTTCCCCCCCCGTTTGCAGTGTTTATGCTAAGCTAAGCTAACGAAGCTGCTTTATTTACCACACGGATGTGAGAGAACTAACAACCTTCTCCTTCCTTTGAGTAGAGACCTTTAGGACTTCCCCTTTAACCAAGCCTTTGTTTTCTTATTGGCTGCAAGAACAATAAAAAACAGCTCTTTCTCTCCCCGATCTGACACTTGATTATTATTATGTTATTATTATTGTAAGCTTTGCTCACCAGTATGAGTTCGTCCCCATTGAGTTCTCGGGTCCAGAAGGTCTTGGGGCCGTTCCCGCTCAGCAGAGTCTGTTTGCAGTAAATCTTGTTTTCTGCTTCCCAAATGGGAAAACTCTACAGGAAAAAAAAAAAAAACGTTAAAATATTGGGCTAGCCTTTGAACACGTTTTCTCAAGAAGCTACAAAGTTACATCACTCTTTAAATGACTTTAATTCCTACTCATTCATGAACGTTTCTTTTCGTTTGATTGGATTACCTTACACTTCCTCCCATCCACCGTCTCTTCGTTAAACTCCTCCCCGACCAGGAAGTTGATCTCGGTGGTTCGGACCGTGGTCGAGGTCTTGATGTAGAAGTGCTCGCCGTTCTGTCGTATCTCCACGTGGGGCTTGGATGCCGCCGCCGACGCGACCTTCCTCAGCATCGGATTCACACCTGGAAATGAGCACAAAGCACGATTACGAAAGGTGCGATATTTGGAGCCATCTAGTGGCGAAGCTGCAACATTGCAACCAACTGAAACTTTTTCCCGTGTAACAAGCGTGTTTAGGAGAATGTGAAAATGGATTACACGCTAAAAAAACGTTCTGTTCGCCTACGTACTGTTCCTTTAAGTAGGGCTTATTAGTCCAACCTATTTCCCCATATTTCATCCTCTCGACATCAAGTGTCGCCTCACGTTTTCTTTTCTGTCTGCCTCTGGCACCAAAACATAAAAGTTCCTGTTTTTGCTTTTTCACCAGAGGAATACATGAAAGTAGATTTATCTCTCGGACGGTGAAAAAGAGACGGGGGAAGGTTTTTCCAGTACGAAGCGGTTGGTTTTCGTATAAAAACCAGAGGGATCCTCCACCAGCTGCAGCTGAGATTATCAGCAGATGTTGGGGATATGGAGGGTGCATTGACAAGGTGATGAGGGGGAGGAATGCCTTTTTGTTTAGCTCTCCTGTACATCGTGACAGATCCTCAGAATGAGCAGGAAAAAAAGCCGTTAACCCTGAAACGATTGGATGAGCTGCAGCCGGAGAAGTTTGTCGTCTCGTCCAGGAAGTAAAACCAGCTTCTCTAATCAAGCGGCTGCTGGCGTTTTAATTTAACCTCCACGTGAGAAGCGATTACACATTTCAGACCATACCTTTTTAGCTATTTTGCAGCTAAAATGAGACTTCGGATTGATGGAAAACATCCCTTTTTTAGAAAACCATTCACTTAACATCAGCATGCATCTCTAATAAAGTCTCTATTCCATGTTCAGTGCAGATAATAAACCTTTGTCATGTTCACTAGATAATAAAATAAATAAAAAACTCACTAAAATGTGTTTATAATATAAATATAAAGAGTAAATGATCCTCACCCAGGGTTTTGAGCAGGTCTTCGAAATTCTCACTGCTTTTCATTTTCCAGGTGCCGGCGAAATTAGGCATTTTTCCTCCTGAATGTTTCAGCCTTTCAGCCTCCTCTCTCCCGTCTGTCTCCTCCGCTGCCTTTTCTTTGGCCTCCCTCCTCCTCCCACCTCCTCCCCCCTCCCTCCCTGTGTGCAATGATCCCACACAGCAGACCAAACCCCCTCCACCTCATCCTCCCACTCATTAATTACACACGTCGCTAATGGTTTGTTCTCATTACGCACTTTTAATGCTGAATTGATGACTTCATGTGTGACCTCATCGCCTCATCTGAGCTTTAGTGGAACTTAATGGTGCATTCAGACAAATATTTATTACAGTATGAGAGTCGGCGTTCGTTTCTTCTTCTTCCTTTTTATATGCAGTTTACGACCCAAAGAAGGACAGAAAGAATAAACAGAAAGGATCTTGTTATGGGCGATGACGAGGTTGGTTTTAGTTCCCGGGTTTGGAGACGTTGTTTTTCATAGTTATAATAAAAACGGTCCATACTGTTAGTCAGTCAGGACATTCATTTTTAAATTGGGTGAGTTTTAAGACGTGATTAGGCTGAGAACAGCAGCAACACTGGAAGTAGAGGGATCGTTAGGCCGGCCACCAGCCAGCGTAGCACTAAAGTGTGGTGGAATTAACTAGCTGGCACACTGCTAGTAAGCTGGCCTGTTAGTTCCACCATGCTTATTATTAGTGTGCGCAGAATTATGTTGTTTAAATTCTACTCATTTACTCATTTATCACATTTATCTGCACTTTATTTCACTAAAATTGAAGATTTGAAAACTGCTTTTTAAATGTTTTAACAAATACTTCTTTGTCCAAATCTCAAAGTCTTACTTGGTCAAAGATTACACAACACCATCTTTTCAATACAATTCTCCTTTATCACTCACACACACACACACACACACACACACACACACACACACACACACACACACACACACACACGTGAACATCCCATGAGAATGGGAGGCCCGTCCTCTCAGCGGCCAAGTCAGATTTGTTTCCTCTCTGACAGCCGCTCGTCCATCTCTTTGACAAACTGCCTCCAGACGTCGCCTGTTATTCATGTGTTCACTCCGTCATCCCACCATCGCCTCCCCGGGCCTCCGCGTCAGCTTTCATTCATCGCTCCGTCTGTTGGACTTTATTTCCAGGGAGCTTTTTGAATTTCGTGACGAGCATGAAGGAGGTATAATGCGGGAGCAGTTCTGCTGCCATCTATCGCCTTGTTTGTCCAAGAAATGAGACTTTGTCAGTTACTTCTATTTTTATGACCTTTGAAACGTCTAACCTGACTTTAAATCCTGCTGCATGTTATTTTACCTGTGCAGTCAATATTTTGAGTTTTATTCCCCACCGTATTTGTAAATGTGCAGTTTATTGCAGTTCAATAAATTAATCTCTTTTGTCAGATTTCTCACAAAACACTAAAATCATAACAACCACCAGATCCTCAAAAATGCACGTTAAATCTTTTATTTCTTTTGATTTCCTACAGAATCCCACCAAACGTTGCCGGGCTGCTTTGTAAAAATAAAACAGGAAGCTCATCAGGATTTAAATCCCTTCATCTCATTACCTAACGAAGGTAATGAGATACGTGACCTTTGGTGTCAGGGTCACCTTCAGGGAGACGTATGGACAGTTATGAGAACGTCATGGAAACGCACTCACTCACTCCTCCCAGAGCTTTGTGTCCTTATTTCTAATCCTTTAATCCAAAGGAAAATTTACCCATCCGGAACCATAACGGATGTTAAACACGATGAACTTCAGTCTAACTGGGATAAAAAAAAACGTCAAATTCACTGTAAAACATTTTGTCGCTCTCCGATGAAAAAAACCTGCAAGTATTAATTCAGTTTTATTTTTAGCGTTTCCTAAAAAGCCAAGTTAAACAAAAGCAACAAACTGAATAATCCACATCACACAAAGTTATTAATCTTAAACAAGGAACAAACTTAAATAATCTGGAATATTTATGGTCACAATCTCCCCCAAAAACATGAAGACAATAAATTACGTACAATTAAATCCAATAAGACGCGTTATTTACACAATTTACAAGAAATATACAATCACATTTTGTGCCGAGAAGGAAAAAAATGACATTATTGCACTCAAATGTTTACCAGAGTGTGGGGGAATATATATATATATAATATTCTGAAATACCTTTAATAATTCTCAGATACCTGGAAGTTCCCGGTTCAACATCGTGATTGTGAAGCTGCTTATTTTCTACAATGCCATCAGCATCCCTCGTATGTATAGAGATGCTGTTTTACGTGGAATGTGACGAGATATCTATCAGAGCTACCAGCCCACACGATGACATTACAAGTCAAGGATTTATCCACGATGTCAAACGGATTCAGCATTGAAGACGGCTTAAAAAGATGAAGACGACGACGCTGTTCCTGTAAAGCCGGTGAGGTCTTTATTGTTTTTATATACGATAATTTAAAAAGCAAAAGTACACATCGAGTGTAGCTGAAAGTGGAACGTCACCAAACCGACTGCATGAGGGTCTAGGAAGAAGAGCTGGAAAGTTGTCGGACCCCCTCGGTGCTGGAGCTGGCCGATGTGATTGGCCAGTCTGCCCTCGAGGGGCGGGGCTTAGCGCAGGGTCGATTAACAGAGACTAACGTGACACTCAGAGTCTAAAACCACGTGTTCTTCTCACACATTCAGCATAAAAACAGAAGAGCAGGTTGTTCATGTTGATCACACTATGAAGGCAGCAATTTAAAAGAATAAATAAAAAAGGCCAAACGTAAAGAAAGCGACATGGAAGCCAGTTTAGCGAGAGCGAGGAAACAAATACCTGCTGGGACATATTTCATTACTGCTCCTAAGTTCTCCTACCTCCCTCTGAACCCAGACCAGAACCAGTTCTTCTGGTGTGGGTCCAACAAAGATGCTTTAAACCAGTGTTTTCACATCTTGTCTTTCAGTCTCGTTGAGCAGCGATACACATGTGTTTATCTACGACTAATATGTGTGCATGAAAGTTCAATGTCTTATGTAATGAATGTTTCGTTCCCTCAGGTTGTTTTTCAATCCTCCAGTCCGCAGGGGCAAGATACCGAACCCCAAACCCTCCTCTGCCATCAGTGTGTGAATGTGTGTGAATGTGTAAATAGACTGAGTTAATAAATGCAGGTCCATTATTTAAATGAACCTTTTCTGTCATCCAGTGTTTTAACAGGAAGTCTAATTTGGGGCGTAATGGCACGTGGTCCTCATACATCGTCTGTTCTTCTACCAGTGTCTGGAGTCCACCAGCTCCGGTCGCAAACTCATTTTCTTCAGCGTCTCGTAGCCGACCACCATGACGATGGCGGTGGGCGTGGACGAGATGATGCGTGCCGACAGTCCTTTGGTCATTCCCCAGCAGCCCTCCTCTTTGATCAGCTGCCTGAAGGTCTCCAGCACCGAGGACCGCCCTTCCACCTGAACGACAGCGAGGCACGGTTGTTATTCAGAACCCCAACCAGTATCACAACGTAGTACAAGGAAGTATGCTGATTTGGTTCTTTTTATTGCTTGTTTATGTAAAATGTTCACTTTGTGTGGAAATGTTATTACTACATGCAAAATATCTCCTTTCCAGCCACGGTGGTTTTACAGATGTAGGCCTGAAATACGTGTTTCAGTCGCATTTTGCAGAAAGAAAAAAATGTTTTATATCCTCATCATCAACTCGGCTTAATCTTTAACTGTAAATATGCAAAAGTAGGTCCTACGTTTGAAGCTGAATATGGTCAGTTAATTAGTGAGGCAGAAACCTGTTAATGTTAACCCTTTGGGGTTGTAGTCTGGCTTTCTCTTAGACGTTATTTCTACTTCACTCAATACTCATTAATGTTGCCAGTGGACTCTTGTTGACCGTTTTTCTGATGCAGAAACCGTCACCACAGCACAACGGTTGCTTTCTTTCACTGGACAGGAAAATCCTCACTGGTATGTCACATCAGAAGTGTGATATGGTCACTTATTATACACACTTGTGAAGAACGCCGGCTAATTATTAACAGTTATTGAAAGACACGGTGGACTGTGTGCTTTGAGCTCCAGAAACGTAAATCTTATCTGGATTTCCCGTCTTTGCTGTGAGTCGGTGATCCCACGCTGCGGCCCCACGCTGTGCCCGGTGGATGCAGAGGAAATGAGGCTTACCTGCACTCTGGCTCTGACCACATCCATCGGGTTTGTGACGGTGGAGGCAGTGGCAGCGGCTAGAGGTCCAGCCATGGCTTGTAAGAGCAGATGAGGGCAGTCACTCGGAGCCATGTTGGAGAGTTGCTCTGTGGAAAATGACACATACAGATAATCAATCACGCTGCAACGACGGGTGCTTTCTTGTGCTTTTTAAGATTACTTACCCGCATAAAAGTGATAGAAAGGCCACCAGACAGCGCTGTTAGGAATATAAGTGAGTAGAGAAGCCACGTATCCTCTGTAGAAGCCCCGGAAACCATCCGCAGCAAAAATCTGAGACATAATGTTCCTGGTTTGACCGAAAAGCTTTTTGGACTTTCCCGTCTCGGTGCTGGAATCCAGTTGAAAGCGGGTGAGGGCCCCTTGGCCCTGCATCATCAGCTGCTGGGAGACCACGTCTATCGGAACGGTGATGCTCTGAGCCACCAGGGAGGCCGAGCCGCCCGCTACCAGAGACTTCACCGTATTGTCCTCAGAATACTGGGAGACGTACTTCCTCACCAGCTCGTAGGTGGTGATGTAGGCCTGGCCCGAGATGAGCGTGAAGGTGTTGACCATGAAGCCGCGGTAGAGGCCGCGGACGCCCTCCGCCCGCAGGATTTTGAAGAAGGCGTCGAAGGTGCCGCCGTAGAGCGATTTGCCCCGCTGCACCTGCAGCCGGGTGCGGATGAGCGTGGCCGGGTAGACGGTGGCCCGGATGGTCATCGTCATGAACACCCCGAAGGAGTAGAACTTCCTTTTGTCGAGGTCCTCCCACTCGATGATCTGGATGTTCCTTTTCTGCTGCATCCTGACAACTGAGAGTGGAGCCTCATCAGACTGATTCCTGCCTGACAGGAAAAACAACAGACGTACACTCAGTCAAATATTTATCTTAAGTCTCAAAGAGCATCTTAAGACCCACTTATTCAAACTGGCTTTTAGGTAGACCTCTGACTCTTCTTTTAATCCGTTTTTATTTCATGTTTTGTGTGTGTATATATATGTAATACTAATGCATATTTTGCTTTGTTTTATTATAATATTAATGCTGCTGTTGGTCCCACCTGCACTTCTTTAACTGTGAAGCACTTTGTGATTTTTCAGCCTCATCTACACCAGGAAGAGTATCCTCCTCACATAAATTGACCCAAATACTGCTAAAAATAAATAAATAAATATGTAAAATGTATACGTTGGTCGGCCATTTTATTCAAACATTTACAATGTGTTTTTCAGCCAAAGTCATAGAGTACAGTTGTCTTGAATATCATAAATGTTACAGATGTGGGCCGAAAATAATGAAATCCTACAATGTATATATATATACACACATACATACATACACACACACACACACACACACACACACATATATATATATATATATATAACCGATCCTGCAGCGCGGCCTGACATTGTCTTCTCCTTGAGCAACAATATTGATCTCCAGTTACCTTTGTAGAGCCAGGGTTCAAAGGTCACACTGCAAGACAACAAGCTAAAGCTACGATGTCCGTTTTCGGCGACAACGTTGAGCCGTGTCGGTGTTATGACGTGCTGTTACACCTGTGGTTGGTTTCCCCAGAGGCTAAACATCGCAGCCCCAGCAGGTTTAGTACTTGACCCCAGAGGCAACACCGGGCAGAGGACACCGTGTTCCCGAGCTAACGTGAAGCTAACGTAACAGCTACGAGAGCAGCCGCGTGTTCGCAAAAAAACACGAGAAACCCGACGAAGAGAGTCGAATAATGACGAGAGTGTTTTTAATAAAGCGTGACTGTCGTCGCCTGCTGGGTGGTGAAAGCTTGTGCTAGCTAACACGGAGCTATCCCCGAGTTATATAGTGTTGTTAGCATTATGCTATATAATTAGCGAGCACGTACCCTTTTCAGACGGATGTTTATTCCAAGGTCATGTCCGTAAAATGTGGGTCAGACTTCAGAAAATCGCGTCAGGCTGATCGTCATTCTGTTGCTTATACATATGTTGTAACGACGTAATAGTTAGCCGTCTTCTAGCTAGTCGGCTAACTTCCTGTTTCCCATTCAAACGGCATGTTGCTGAAACGACCAATGACAGGGCGGCAGCTCCTTCTTCTTCTTCTCCGGGGTTTATTTGGCGACTGACGAACCAAGGCGCGTTACTGCCACCTACTGGATTGGATCAGTCCAACAGAAGATACACACTCCAAAGTGTGTCAGATTGACAGGAAAATTAAAAAACTATTAAAGGCAACGAGTACGAGGCAACCTAGCTCTAAATGTTAAGGGGGAAACATCTGACAGATAACATGTCCTGTTGTCTCTGCTTCCCTGTTCCTATTTATCTCTTGTTTGATTTATCGATTTTTTTATTTTATTTTCCTTTCTAAAATAATTTTAGGCTATTATTCCATCAACCTCCCCTGTAGGGACTACAGTAGGGAAAATAGCAATTTGCTATAACCTGGCGTAATGCATCTTATCTTGTTGTACAAGATTAATGTCTTATTGTGTATTGTCCCTGTCTTGGAAATAATACATTATATTACATTACATTGCTTGTTTCAGTTTCTTAGAATGACTAAAGTTATTTTATTTGTTATTGGCTTAAATGTAACTAATTCATTCATTTCAGGAGACAGTTTGATACACACTCCAAGCCAGCTTGTGGCGGTAAATCACCTGGTTTGTTGCCAACCGCAAAAAAAAACCCGAAGAAGAAGAAGAGCCAATGAGAGGCAGGGGCCGGTTATTACAGCAAACTGAAAGTAGTGGAGGATCTCTCCGCCCGTGGAAACGACGCTTATTGGACCCTTTCACTGAAGATACTATACTAGTATTATTCACTAAAGTGTCGTCTTATTTCATCACTTACTTCAGAGTGTGAGTACTGTTTAATTGCGCCCAGCCAAGAGGGCTTCCTTCATTACGAACGAGCTAGCTATGCTAGCATGCTAAGAACTAGCATACGCAGATATTGCAGATTCATTCTGTTGTTAGCTGCGGTTAGCTAGCAGCTAGCCTAGCTGTCACGCACTGAGGCACGAGTTAAAAGTGTGTTATGTGGTCTTGATTTAACGTGTGCGCAGATTAATCATAAGAAAATGTATTAGAGGATTATTCTTGCTAAATTACGGGGGAGGAGATGTTTATTAGCGAAAGCAGCTGAAAGCGAAACCCTTTGGTTCGCCATGTTTGATTTCTGCTTCTCCATCATCTTCTAACTTGTGTTTTATTTTTCTGACAGTGTCTGTGACGGGGGAAGATGGTGAGTAGCAGTTTTCTGCTTCTTCATAATGTAAAACTGCTCGTTTCTATCAGCTAATATCGGTTTTCCTCCCGTTTAGTCTCGCAGATATGATTCCCGAACGACCATATTTTCTCCTGAAGGTAAGTCTGGTTTCTTTTTGACTACTTTTTTACTTTTTTTGACATTGTTGCAGACTCATCACTTTATTTTGAACCTTTCTATGTCTTGTGCATGATATTATTGCACCTGTAAATGTGGCATTTGTTTGGAATGGTTAAATATTTGGCAACTTTATTGTTTTAGAATGAAAGGGAATTCAATCATGTCCTTGATGAATCAAAATTAAATAAATCAAGAAGAAGATCTAAGAAAATATGAGAAATGTATTGAAGGGACATTCTAGTAGTTATAATTATAATTCCTTGTCTTTCAGAGACCATGAACATGTGCATAAACATGCAAATGTATGTTCAGTCATTTATGGGGGAGTCATAATATACCACCCACTTTTTCAAATGACGGTGCCGGTTGAGAAAACGTCATTCACAGATTCAGGCCAGCTGAAATCTCTGAAAAATACGACAATTAATTTGTCCGGCTACTTAACTTCTTCCATTGGCCAGTGTGTTTTTAGATACGCAGTAGGCATTTTTACACCGAGATCCCACCATAATCACGGGAAGAAGACCCCTTAATAAGCAACAATCTCTCCGTTTGTTCTGAGGTCGTTTCTCCTCTGAAACAACCTCCTTCCTCGCTGCTCAGAGGAGGAACCTCTGACACCCTCGTTCTGTATCTGGACCTTCAACACCAACGTCGTTGAGGGGAAAAGGAGGGATGATTCTCTAATGAAAAGGCGTAGAAGGGTCTAATGTTTCCAGTTGTTTCGAGCCTGATGATCTTGTCTGTTTTCACAGGACGCCTCTATCAGGTGGAGTATGCGATGGAAGCCATCGGCCACGCTGGAACATGTCTGGGGATTCTGGCAAACGACGGAGTGCTGTTAGCAGCAGAGAGGCGCAACATCCACAAACTGCTCGATGAGGTTTTCTTCTCTGAGAAGATCTACAAGCTCAACGAGTGCGTGAAGGGCTCTTCGGCCACCAAGGGTCGGCTCATTCTTACCCTAAAAACCTTTTAGTCACACTGTTAACGTCGTGCTGTGGTCTTCTTTACAGAGACTTGGCCTGCAGCGTTGCAGGGATCACATCCGATGCTAATGTGCTGACAAATGAGCTACGACTGATCGCACAGAGGTGAGTTTCTGAGGAAAACCTGCCAGCCATTAACAAAAAAAACTCTTTAAATTAGTTGATGTGTAGCATATTGACTATAAATATTTTGTTTGAAATATGTTCGCTTATGGCAGAACATTTAAAACAACATTTACATGCTCAAGTGGGAGAATAGAGAATGCAGCCATTTGCAATTCTGTAAGTACAAACTAGATTTGTTGATGCATCTCTGGACTGTAATGATGTCCAGCTACTAGTCTGTTGAATGAGTATGAAGATATTCGCTAACTTTCCTAAAGCGCGTGCTTCTATTTTACGTATTTATCTGATTCACCACCACTCACCGCCGGTGTTGGGCAGCAGCAGCGTTACTGGTTTAACTACATTTCTCAGTAGCGAGGTCGAAGCTCAGCCCTTTTATTGATTGGTTGGAGAGGCATCTTCCACACAGGCTTCATTCTCACTTCATTTGAGTACTTCCATATTATTATTGCATCAAATACCGATCCTTGGGCTGATGCCTATGACGTCTCTGCAACAGGAAATGTAGAAACGTCACTTCATGGAAAGGTTGTAGATTGTCCTTATCTCATATTAGGCCTACATACGTTAGTTTTTCTATATTTTGACATGTTTCTGTGGCTTAGCTTGCTGCGTTTCACTTCAGTGATTTCGACTCGGCTCTTCAAAGCAGCGTGCCCAACGGTGGCGACCGCTGATCCGTTTCCTTTCTCTCCAGGTATTTATTGCAGTACCAGGAGCCAATCCCCTGCGAGCAGTTGGTGACAGCCCTGTGTGACATCAAACAAGCGTACACACAGTTCGGAGGCAAGTTGCACAGTCGTCACTGTATATCTAGTTTATTGCTTATATCCCTTCAGGTGAATTATACATCATTGGGGTCAACATATTGTGAATATTTGCATATCTGCCCAGAACACAAGCTACAATAATTCCCATCTAGTGGATTTTGGTGTTCTGTAACAGCCGTGTGGTTTGTCTCCACAGGTAAAAGGCCGTTCGGTGTCTCTCTGCTCTACATGGGCTGGGACAAACACTACGGCTTCCAGTTGTACCAGAGTGACCCCAGTGGCAACTATGGAGGCTGGAAGGCAACCTGCATTGGTAACAACAGCGCTGTAAGTTTAAACTTTAACAGGATTATTCCCTTTTGAGATGAACGATCTCTCTTTCATTGGAGTCCTGGCGAGGTATGGGATGATATGAAAATGTTATGGCTAATGAGGAACATTTTTATATAAATAATTTGCTAGTCGTAGTCCTGAGTGTGTACAGCATGCATGTTCTTAATTTCCTAAGATTTACCTCATAGCTTGTCTGACTGTCGGTTTTTGATCTGGTTGTAGACGGTGCAACACTTTAGCCAGTACTGGTGGGCTAATAAATGTATATTTTAAATGTCAGCGATCATATAAAATTGTCATTTTCAGTGACAATTTCGAGGTTGAAGCAATGCAGGGATCCACATATGATGGTGATGTTTGACTGTTGACTCCTTGTCCTCAGGCTGCCGTGTCCATGTTGAAGCAGGACTTCAAAGAGGGTGAGATGAGTCTGGCCTCTGCTCTGGCTCTGGCTGTCAAAGTCCTCAACAAGACCATGGATGTCAGCAAGCTCTCGGCGGAGAAAGGTGAGATTCAGAACTCCTAAATCAGAGTAGAGTTCTTCTGATATCCGTCACCAGTACATGAAGTCGCTCCGATGCAGCCTAAAACACAGTGACATTGATTTTTCAGTGGAGATTGCCACCCTGACACGGGAAAACGGGAAAACCAAAATCAAGGTGCTGAAACAGAAAGAGGTGGAGGAACTCATCAAGAAGCACGAGGCCGAGGAGGCCAAGGCCGAGAAGGACAAGAAGGAGAAGGAGCAGAAGGAGAAGGACAAATGAGCAAAATCATTATATTTTCACTCCTCACTGAATCCTGTATTGTTTTGTCTTTTACATTTAAAAGTTTGTAAACTGACGGATGTGTTGTTGTCTTTTCTTTTTTTAATTTACTTTTTAACAACAGATTTAGCACACATTAAATAGACCCTCCAAACTTATTATTTACTGATCCTACAAGTCTTATATGACTTAAAAGTGCACACATGTTTCAGCCTCAGTTGGTCTTAAAGCATGCCATCAAAAAGCTATTTATTTTAATATAAAACATAGTGTGTACCTGCTATGAATTTATATATAAATGTTTTTTTTTTCACCACACGGTGGCGATAAAAACAATTCTTGTGAATGCACCTTTTAAAGCAAGGAGAAGAGTCAACGAGCAGGGCCTGTTAAGTTTGTAATTTTACTGGCATTTCTATTTCTATTAAAAACTCCAATTCAAGAGATTTGTTTTCTGATAGATCTCATTCAGCCTCTGGGTTTTATACAAATCTATTATTTCACAAATGTGAATTTTACAAAACAAGTTCAAGAATTGCATTTATTGTAAATGACCAGATGAAACATCCTTCAAGCAGCAACATCTCCTGCATAACCCTCTGCAGTAAGACTGGTTTTTTGATCTAGTTAAAACAAATATATTTATATGCAAGCTGTATTTCTAGGAATTATGGGGAAAATAATACAGTAGATTAAACATTTAATATAGGTCTTAATCACAACATTAGGCCTTTTGCAGAAAAAATAAACCATAATGTGCTGAGAGCAGTTGATTCTGGCTGTTGGAGAACAGTTCTTGTGTTTAAAGGCCCAGTCGGCGTCACGTCAGTCCTTTCTGCTGGATTCCTTTTAAGGTGTAATTTCTTCTTCTTACCACTTGATGGCGATAGTGTCCACTGATTGTATTTCTTCTGTTCTGTGTCAGGAAAGTGGTATTTTATCTCAATAGTCCACAGCTACGAACACCATGGATGATGAAAATACAAACTGTATTTGGATTTAAGGCCAGTAGCTGCAGGTGAGCCAATCGGTGAACAGTAAATACAGATAGATAGACTCGCTGCCATGCAGACTTGATGCAAAAGAAATGGCAATATTTTGTTACTTTATTAAATACCATGTCTGCTGTCCTTTTAAATATACATACTGTAGTTGTATTTAGATCCCTTAAGTGGTTTTAAATCACGTTATTTTTCTTTCTACTTTCAGTTCGTGCTGCAGCTGCCCCAACAAAGTGTGTATTGTGGCGCTGCAATATGCATTCAATTAAGACTTACTTATTTGTCACAACAATGCACCTTGAACTTTGACCCCGTTGCTCATACATCCGCTGCACCGAGGATTGTGGGTCAGAAAAGCATGCCGGCTCACATACTCCAGGACATCCTGTTTAAAGCATACTTTATTTTGACATACTATGTATTGGGCCTTACTAAATCGTATGGTATGATGGAACTATAGTCATTTAACGGGCAAGTTGCAATACAAAGCCTTTCCCTGAAATATATAAAAAAAATGTCTTGATACACCTTTATGTCCTATGACGCACTGATGATGTTGTATTTTACCAGGAAAATAATAATTACTGTGAGGAGAATGTCTCACATCCCCAGAAACAATGCTTCGGACATCGGCCTTGGTGTCTCAATGGTTGCTTCCGCACTGCATGAAGTCACTCTTTCCTGAATTCTACTTTTTTTTTCTCCACATTTTTTCACTTTCTGTACTCTTCTATTTTTTTTTCTTTGTTATTGGCACGGCCTTTCAACAAAGTGATTATAACAATGATAATCCAATTTGTTTTTTACAAGTGATACCTGAATATTATCTGCACTTGGATTGTGATTTCAGTTTTCGAAGAATGAATGAATTTGCACAGTAACGAGCAAACTGCACATAGTTAGATTCACAAAAGTATATAGACGAGATAGCTAGCTGCCAAAATAACGCTACTTTTTAACTCATGACAGAAACCAAAGGTATTTGTTAGCTTGTCCATCTCCTGAGCTGGATAGTTAGCTAGCTAGCTTGTCCATCTCCAGAGCTGGCTAGTTAGCTCGCTAGCTTAAGAGTTGGCTAGTTAGTTAGCTAGCTTGTCCATCTCCAGAGCTGGCTAGTTAGCTCGCTAGCTTAAGAGTTGGCTAGTTAGTTAGCTAGCTTGTCCATCTCCAGAGCTGGCTAGTTAGCTAGGTAGCTTGTCCATCTCCAGAGCTAGCTAGTGAGTCGGCCTTGCTCCCGGTGAAATAGTCTATTAGTGGCAATTAGTGAGGTAGCGGGAACGCCAAAAAAAAGCATTTAAGCATGGTGGAATAAGCAAGCTAGCTAGGCATCAAGCGATTAACCTGTTTGTTTGCTATTTCCACCATGCTTTGAGTGCCGACCATTAGCAACATTTTCCCTCCATATTTGTGACGTTTCTCTGATACTGTAGTTTGCCAAAACTGAGAATTACAGTTTATCATCCCAAATGTTTGCATTCCACGATTCTGGCACCCGACAGCAAGATGACATCCGTTTTTTTTAGCTCACTATTACAGGCGATTTGTAGTCTTTCATTTGTTTGCCTCCAGCTAACAATGTCAGCATGACGTCGGCTATTTTTTAATAAAAACTAAGTTACATTCAAATCTAAAAATATTAACACAAAAAAAAGCACTTGGCCATGTCTAGATTCTATTAGCAGTCTCTGTACACGATGTTGCCCCATTAATGATCGCGATATTTGACTCACATTTAATTAAAGACCTCTCTACAATACCGTTAGTTACAGACTATAAGATTTAGCGAAAAAAGGGAAAAGAACTGGAGACGTGCAGGGTCACAAAAAAAAAGGTTTGGTTAAATTGAAACATCAAGACGAGAAGAGTTCTCAGATTGAGTTTCACGGGAGCGTGCCAAAACCTGAATCTCTCATCATTTCGTTATGACGTTTTGGAATTTGAGTGTGTCGGAGGAAATCGCGTGAAAAGTTGTTTGGTGTGAGGCCCGGCATTTACATGGATTTAACGCCCGTAAATCATCAGCGTTAATTCATTTAAAGGGCCGGCGCAGTGAGGTCACAGCGTTCACATGAGCTCCTGAGTGGGGGGGGGGGGAGGATCCTGGCATCAAGAGCCTAAAAGAGGTCTCCAGTAAACAGGGAATTAGGATTGTGAATCTTTTTACTTTGTATTGGCGCTCTTGAAGACGAGCTTACTGGGATGACTGGGAATGACTGGGAAAGACGTAGAGGCCCACCACTGCCCACCGTGATGGAGCAGCAAAGGGAGAGCAGGGCAATCTGCTGCAGCGTAAACATACCCCCCCCCCCCCTGGAAAAGCACTGGAATGTCTCTGCAGTGGGAGCTGGAGTACGAGGTCAGCTGGAGGCCAAGGCAGGTGGTGTACATCAGATCTCCAGGCTGACATCTCAGCATTAACTTATCCAAACAAGAGGCGGGCGGTATGTGATCCTGCTCGCGCTCGGAGGAGGAGATAGAGGAGGAAACAAAGGGGGAAGTGAGGAGGAGTGTGAGGGCCTGAAGCAGACTGGATCCATCCGAGGGGGGGCGGGGGGGGATCTTCTTCACGTCTCTGCCTCGGTCCCTGAGGAACGAAAAACACCCTTTAGCATACAAGGCTAAACACGATATGAGACTTGTTGGCATGAGGAAGACCTTGACCTCGACCTCGATCTCGACCTCGTCACCGAGTTGTAGCCACGTATCGCTTCATGTGCGTATTTAATGTGTACTTGTATATCGATACTATTCTGGGGCCGATGTATCTATTTTTAACTTCTACCGGCTGTTTCTTTTTTTTATCGCCTTCATCTGTCCTGTCACTACGCACGTTATTACATGCTATCATGACACTCGTTCTAGAAGTTCTTGTTGTTTCTGGGCGGGGAAAAAAACAACTTCTTTGCTGTTACAAAAAGCCTTTATGGGTTTAAAAAAAACATTTTATAATGATTTTAGAATTTGCTTTCATAACAAAATGGATCAAATTAATTTAGTGGAGTGAAACAAAGGTCATTTTCTATGTTGTCTAGCATATAAATAAGTACAGCAAGGGCCTAAATATAAAAGTAAAGATACTGATTCTGCAATGCTGCACATGTTGTTACAGTACAAGCTTATCTAACTAATGAGAAGATTAAAGTTTTTATTTTTTATTATGTTTTATACATTCTTAATCTGAAAGAAGATGTAGCCTTCAGAAACATGTAGCAAAGAAGAGTGTGTGTGTGTGTTTGTGGTTACAAAAGATTTACTAACTAAATCAAAAGTTCTATGAGCAATAATCTGAACTGCACAGATTATTCCATAATAACATACCTGTCAATGTTTATATAATCAAAGGTGTAATTTTCATTAAACTTCTATAAACTTCAGGAGGCTAAAACCCCCAAATCCCCCCCCCCAAAAGAAGAAAACCCTGGTATCCTCAACTGTTAGCGACTGAGCTGCTCACCGTCCAGCTCCCGTTTAAAAGCCAAGGCCACTCTCTGCTGTGTGAAATCCTGACCTTTCTGGGAATCGGCTCTTAAATAATCCTCTCATCCATGACAGTGATTTTACGAGCGGCCAGCAAATCCTTCAAAAAGATTACAGACTCGCTGCTCGCCACCGGATCGGGACGTTCTCCATAAATGGAGCCCGGTTGCAGTAAACAATAATTACCAGCGGAGCCGCCGACGCAACCTTGTATGGAGAGGTGTACGAAGCTATTGTCGCTGCTGGCGCTTAATAGCAGGCTTTGTGGGAAAGTACAGTGTATTATTATTATTATTAATAAATATGTTCATGAACTTAAAATAATAAACCCTATTACTCCAACTCTGACCCAAACTAGTTGAACTACAGCTCAAGAGAAAGACACAGAAACATACTTTCCATAAAAAATTTAAAAATCTTACATCATAACAATGAGTCGGCGGCTAGCAGCTAACAGGGCTAACAGTGATGACAGAGCTATCTGTGTTTAGGTGTGGGGGTCGACTGGAGATTGGGCACTATGTTTCCGTGACAACGCCATCAACTGTAACCGCCATATGAGAGCAGTGCAGATTGGTGGCCGTGAGCTAGCCTGTGAGGCACACGGAGAAGCTGATAACAACACACACAGAGGGACTATATCTTTGCATAGCGGCTTGTTTGATGCAATATTAATGATCTGAATGTTGTGGAGGTCAAAGTAGATTTTTATTCGGGTCGCCAAATAAATTAGCAGAATTTTGTCCCATGGTGTTTTAATTAACGTTCATGCAGTTCATTTTTGAGCCACACGAGGGAGCCTGAATGTTTTCGGTGTTCTGATAATTGTTGCCTATTTACAACATTGAACACTGATGGAGGAAATGAAAAGAATGTGAAAGCCTGTTTACGCTGCCTTAATGAGTTTATTTGGAGTTATTCATGAAAAAAAAAGTTTTAAATTAAAAATGTAACTAAGTAAACAAGAAACGTATTCAGGAGTTAATTAATGTGTATTGAATTTCTCATGCATAGAGCTATATGTTATAATTTAATATATTTATATCTATTAAAAATGGCAGTAAAGATGGTATTCCCCAATTGTCGAACTAATGAAGGGCTCGTCAGCTGATCCAACGTGACCCGTGTCTTTTCTTTACTACAGTAAAAGTCAGATATATTTTCACGCAGGTGTTCGTCGTCTCCATTAAATATCTCTCTTCTCGCGGCGACCTCGGCCACCTTGAGCCGGCCGACTGCAGCTGGCCACCCGGCCTTCAATGGGCCTTTTGTTTCCCCTCCATCCAAACAATACTCTGATTTATTAAACGTGTTATTATCTTTGAGACACGCACACGATGTCAAATGTGGACATCTTGAGAATGTTTCATGTTAAATTTTGACTTCAATAATAGAAAATGACAACAAAGCAAATCAAATCTCATTTGTTGTGTTTTTACTTTAAGATGTGGTACATTTGTTATCGTCTTCATGTCGTCCATGTTCATGTGGCCGGTCAGCCATATATGATGCTGATGTCAGAAAAGTTTCAGGAAAAAAAAAAGTTTTGGCCCAAGCCTGTGTCCATTGTCTCAACTGGAACACCAACCCCCCCCCCCCCTTCAGATTAAAAGAAAAATCCCCACAGAAACTCGGTCCGTTACATTTTTGATAAGAGATGAGCCCTGAAAACAGCGGGCGGCATCTAAATTATGCAACCGTCCGCATCCTCTTAGGGGAAAAAGTGGAGTTGGGCTGAGTTGTCGAAGGGAACACGCCCTGACAGGCCGCCGTGCACGGAGGGGCGGCCACCATGCATTATGGATGCTGCAAAGTAGGCCTCAGCTGGAGGAGCTGAGTGGAGGCGATGGAGGGCGATGGGATGGTGCCAACCTATTGGCCGCCCGCGGGTAATGCACTTCACTTTACCCCCTAAAAAAAAAAAAGTCTCCCTCCTTCAATTCCCCCATCACAGCACCTGGCGCGACCTAAAAATGTCCACCTGAAGAAGAACCTCACTTCCCCAAATAAAAGCATGCAGGAGGAGGACTAATAGCCTGTAGTGTAGCCTGCAGCACTCTGGCTGTGTTTCCAACAAGGATCCAGATGGCTTCTTAAGATAACTTTCACTCTTCAGATAACTTCACTCACACTTACCAACAATGCAGCAGGTCCGTCTTTCTTTCTCTCTTTTTTTAAAGGCTTAAAACTTTCATCCTATCCATTTGCTTTATTTTAAGGCATTTGCAAGGCTGGTGAAACTCATCGACTCAAGTTTTTTTAAAAAAAAGAAAAGAAAAGTCAAGCCACTCCGTAGGAAGTGCCTTTTCTCTGTAGAAGAAGAAACCGGACTAAAAAAACTCAGCATCTCGGCTTCTGCAGGAAGTTTCACTTGGAAAGCAGGAAATCAGAAATAATTGCACTTTTTTAAAACTTTTTATTCATGTCACAAAAACAGGATTACAAGAAAACACCCTTTATTTATAACGGCAAAGGAATATTGGCCAAAAATGCTTAAATATTTTGAGTTGGTTTGAAGTTTTTTTGAAAAACTTATTGGCCTTTTCACATTTAAATATGTTTATTTGATATTTTTAGAATTCCACTGAGTATTCCAGTAAAATAATAAAGCTGAATCACTGATTTGACAAATAAAAGAAGCTAAAATGAGCATGTTGATCATATACATTTCATATTTAATGACCTTTATGAGTGCGTATATCTGCTTTTTTTCATTCATCTGAGGCATTTAAATGTTTCTCTTGCATATCAACTGAAAGTGAGACGGTGTGTCGCTTCCTCTCTTAATATTTAGAAGTAGCAGATTAATTACACGTGCTTGACAAGTCGTGTCATTACAGGATGTGGACCTTTTTCTTTTAAATCTGTCATCAGAGGAAGAAGTCACCTCGTGACCTCTTTCCACATGTTCTCAACAGACAATATTGACCCGCTGATAGCAAAGACAAAGACGAAGATTACAGCTATACTTATTCAAACACATTTCGTCATTTTTTTTATTTCTGTTGAAAGATTTTTTTTTTTTTTTTTAACTGTGATTTTTCAAAATTGAGCTGTATTTTTCAGGACACAGTGGCCAACATCTTTACAATGCATTCACGTCCAAACTCTCCTCTGTGTTTAGCAGATGATGCTGCATTCACAGTGAATCGGACAGACGACACTTTTATTCGCTGGTTGACTGAATTTACATCCAGAGGGCAGAAGAGGAAAGTTGTTTAAATTTGCAATCAGATATTGAGAGAAGCTGCATTTTATAGTTACATGCATTACTAGAAAAATCTACGACGGCGTATTAGGGCCACTGTAGGAAAAAAAACGGAGCAGAGAGAGGTGGTTATTCAGGTTATTCAGAGAATGTTTGCTTCTCTGAATAGTTTGCTACTTTATTATAGCGGACATAGAGGAAGTAAACAAGTTGCTTGACTGGATGCAGCTAGCATCTAACCCCAACCACCCGATCAACAAACCCCCATAAGATGACAATTTGGCCCTTATAAAAAACCAACCCAACAACAATAACATCAGCATCACCCGAAGGACCTTAGCAAGGCGTTGTCACACATTGTGATGTATTAATTAATGCGAAGTCAGCTAGCATAGATGCCGGTTGTTAGCATCGTAATAAAGTAGCAAATCTGCAACTTTTTTTTCCTACAGTGGCCCTACTACGCCGTCGTAGAAAACAGTAGACAGAATAATTGTAATTGTATGTAACATATCGTGTATGAATGTGTGTGAACGATTAAAAGAGACTGAATGTAATGTGAATGTGATTCAGCAGAGCAGGTGGGACATTTTTCTCACAATTCTTTTTTTTTTTCAAAATGGCTACCACCCACGTCCACTTCCTGTGAGAAATATCCCATGATCCTCCGGCTCTCCTCAAGCGGGGAGGGGGGAGGGGGGGGGGAATCCCACAGGAGCTGAGTCTCCTAACCAAGTTTAATATTTGATGAAATTAGTTCTGCTCACTGCTTCTTTACTTCTGCTGAATGCCTCCCGGCTCTAAATCGTAGCCTGAATTTGTCGTTTTTCTGTTAACGGTTGCTGCGTTTCACCTGTAATGAGTGACGATTTAAAGCTGCATGCAAAGACAGATTCTACCTTGAGACAATATTGACGGCAGCAGCGGCAGCCGGGCCTTGTTGTGGTGTGAAATGTTCGTTGGTATTGTGAAACATATTCAATGGTCAACCTGTGAGAATATACAGAAGGTGTTTTCTGAACTAGCAAGTGTGTTGCGTTTGTTCAGATTTATGCGTGTGCAGACGCTCACATGCAAATCCGAAGACGAGGAACACGTTGAAGGAATAGTTCGGATGTAAAAGTGAGTTTCCTCCACAGACAATCACACAGAAACAACACCGTTCAACGTTGTGTTTACCAGATATGTGCCAGAAGGTTTCAAAAATCAACAAATGAAATTAGTCCACTATCTCCAATTAATCTTTAGTGAAATAGTGATGAATCTTTAGTGAAATAGTGATGCTTAATACTCTGATAAAACGTCTTTGTGTGATTAATTTCAAACAACAAAGACAATGACTGACAAAAATGTCTTAAATGCCTCCTAAATATCTTCAAAGAGATGATAAATGATCATTTATTCCAAGCAAGAAAAGCAATATCATCATGAAAGTAGACCCACACTCACAACATTAGATGTTTAGATCACATCACTCTTCACTATGTAGAAACAGGGCTGGACTAAACCATTGTGGGGCCCTGTTGACAACTGCCCCCCCCCCCCCCCCCCCCCCCCCCCCCAACTGTCAATTAGCAATGAGTAATTAATTTCTGGCCATGGCTTTAAAATGTATTTAGTAAAATGTAATGATATCCTCACTTTTAGTCTTTAACAGAGGTCAAGCCTGAAAAAAAGTTTTATACTACAATTCCCATGATGCAACTTATGCAGCCCTTCCACGTAAACTCCCACCATCTTTTAAACTCTGCGTCAGATATGTCCATATGTTAAAATTCTCTTTATGTTGCTAATTTTTACGTTTCTCTCAAAGTATCATTTCTGTTGCAAATTAAGAGACATGGTCTTTAGTCTAAAATGTGTTTTTGTCAGATCAGAAACTTCCAACACAAATGACTTATTATGATATTAACCAGCCTTTAAAATAACTTGTACAAAGTCAGATTCAGTCTGGATTAAATGTCAGAATGTAATAAAAAGAGAACAATCTGAGTTCCTGGAATAGCTCCTCTTCCATGCAGAGAGAAATATTTAGATTTCACAGCATCGGACGGACGATTGAACGATGAGCAGCGGAAATGTGAGGACGAGCGGAGCCGCTTCCTCGTCTGTTTCTCGCTGGGTAATAATAAATTAGAGGCGTCGCATTCCGAAACTTGGGTTTCAGGATGAGCAAGTGGAGTAAAAGCCTGATGTTTATTTGAAACGGGCTTGATTTAGTGTCTCTGAGTCGGGACGCAAACTCGTCCTGCTGCTGTTAGAGGCCTTGTTATTGTCTGTGAGATGAGAACCATGCCTTGGGTCTGCCGAGGGAACAATGTGCCTTTAACCTGTGTTTGGATTGGAGGCCAGTGATGGATGCTCTGTGAGGCCGACCTACCAACACTCACAAGCTGTCTCACTGCTCTGCTGCTGACTGCTGTGTTACCATGGAGACGTAGCACCTCAAGCCTAAACCTAATGGTTTTATTCAAAAAACATTATTATTTATTACAATTCAAGGTTTTTATTCAAACAAATAAAACCAATATTTGATGCACATCTAGAGCTGGCAGCTCTACTTTGGCCCAGACCGGCTAAATGCTAATATCAGCTAACAACGCAACGCTAACGTTGTTGTTTAGCAGGTGTAATATGTAGCATGTTTAGCATTTTTAGCTTAGCATCTTAGCATGCTCACGTTTATTAATTCGCACTAAATGGAATAAACAGCTGAGGATGATGGGGATTAGCTTTGCAGGTCACAAACTAAACTATTTTTTTTAACGTGATGATGGAGCTACGGGGAACCGTCAAAGGTTTACACAACGGACTAGTGATGACGTTTAGCAGCCGCCTTTTTAAAGTGACTTTTAGATTGTAGAAAGGAACCAATCTCTTTAGCTAAAGAAATACTAACTCATTCTTTAGGACTCATTCTTGCAGCATTCGTATTCATCAAGTTGTTTTACTGTGAAAAACAAGCGTCAGCCTCATGATGCCATTAAGAGTAAAAGTCTCTTTTATAAATAGTCTTTTAGTATGTTAATAGTAAACAGACACGCCAAAGGGCAACATGTGCCTTTTAATACAAATCTTTGATGTAGTTTTGAAAACATTAAATTCTACAAGAATTGTAGAACACATAAAAAGTCCACAACGATATGCTGAAACTTTAATATCCTCCTCACATCACAGAAATAGCAGCTCTCAGCAGCGGCGGAGGGAGCATGTCGGCCCCGTCATCACTGTGGAAAAATACAATCAGAACAATGATGTATTTGTGGTGCAAAGTGGTTCTCTAGGTCTACATCTGCATGCCAAAATGTTGTAATCAAAATTTTAGGGGGTTGCTCAGATTTTAATGTTGCATACAGTTAGTTTGTTTGGCTGTTATCTCTATGAGGTGTCATTTGAAATTCATCACAGATGAAAATCAGAAATTAAAAGTTATTATAAGAAAATGTTAGATGCAAAATTAGCTACACATTTTAGGAGCTTTTGATTCAAATAAGGGCTATTCAGGTGTTGATACCAGGAAGCTCTTTCCCAATGTAATTCAACAGTTTTGGCCTCTTTTTAAAATTAGCTTCAAAGCCCAGCAATCGTGCTGTTGAGTCAACCGACAAAATACGACATCATCTTCATCTAAACATAACAAACACACATTGGTGACCTCAAACACAATGTTTGTGTTGATAAAAAAGCACACAAATACACACACACACGCACGCTGCTAATCTAATAAACGGAAGTGCAAATGAAATAAAATCCCCCCCAGAGAAATAATATCCAGCAGCAATAATGACTGTTATTGTAGAGTCCAATTCGTGTGAAGTTCAATAAGATGAAGTCGGCAGCGTTTCACTGTGTTTCACCAGAAGTCTGTTTATGAGCTGGTTGTGCGGAGTTTACATTCCATAGACGCTGCCGAAAAACCCCCAGTGCACATCGGCGTCACACGGCCGAGCTGAAAGTGTCCAAACATCGTTTTAAACGTTCCGGAGGAGATCGTCACATCCCTGCTGAACTCTGATTTCTATCAAAAACGGCTTTCCTGTCTTTGAAATCCCTGCTCTGGTTGAATATATCTACACACTGATACACACGGACCTCATAATGGGTTTAGATCGTAGGAATAGAATCGGAGTAAAACAGCCGGTTAGCTATTTCACGTGGTCACTTGATTAATACGAAAGAAAATGCTGATTGTTGTCTGTCTCACGGTGCCGACAAGTCTTGTCGCAGCTAGCCCCTAGTAAAGCATGGTGGAATCCGCAAGGAGGCTAACTAGCTTAAAGCTGTTGATCGTTACTCTGTGTAAGTTTTTACATTTCTGTTTCTTTATGGACAAATTAACTTTTGCAAAGTCTTTTGTTTTAATTTGTTGTCTTTTTGTGTTTATTACTGAAAAGCGTAGATATTGGATCGAAGTGCAGCGAACCTTGAGACACAAGACCAGCTGGACCAAACTCCCCCAATAATTTAGAGTTGACCACCGCGAGGAGGAGAGGGAGGAGAGCCCGAGATGGAAGCTAAGCTAACCCAGCTAGGATCTAAGGCTACTCCACTACCCAGCATGCTCCTGGCTGACGGCTGGTTGCAGGAAAATAAGGTGGCACGCTTCAGGTTAACCTAGCAACGGGGGTTGGGCAACGAAATGCGTATGTAGTTCTAATTTTGCTACATAAACAAATACGAACACAAAAAACACAAGGCAAATAAACGGTGAAGGACGAATTTAGGAGAGAAGCTGCTCTGAAACAGTTATGTTGCTGAAAAATGTGTTTTCTTATCATGTTTTTCTTGTGCAGCAAACGGACTACAACTGCATATTGTTGTGCACACCCTGTGTTGCACAATGACAATAAATGATCCTTGAATCTCTTGAATTTAGAGCTGCTGTTGGGCACTTTCCTCCCTCTTCTAGTCTTTATGCTAAGCTAGGCTAAACACACTTCGTTTCCTGTATCTGTGTCACATGGTTTCACCATGGACCCGCCCCATTTAGGAGACACATCTCTGAAAATTCACACTGATATGGTATTTTTCAGACTGACAAATCTGGAGAAAATGACTTTGTTCGAGACCTTTCCCTGTCTCAGACCTGGCAACTAACGCGCTCGCTAACTATTGTCGGAAATTCTCAATATGGCTGCCGACTGTCTAACTTTCGGATTTTAGCAAAACAAAAACATAAACCCATCATGCAAATATCTCCCAATCTGCTTTCATCCATCCACACGACATTCACATGGAGGGGTCGAGGGGACAACACGCCACGACCACACCCACTCAGGAAACAGGAAGTCATTTTCAAAACACTGGCGGAGCTTGCAATGCGTCATCTTTATTACAGGGTATCAGCGTTAAAGGAGGCCTGCGGCGTTTTCTTGGCAACAAACAAAAGTTATGTGTATGTGTGTGTGATGCTGATTTGTTTTTAAACCCACATGCAAACGTCTTTAAATGTGATATAATGCTGTACCCCCCGCCCCCCTCCATTTAATTTCCATCCTCGTTTTGCATCATTATCTTGTTTTCCTTCTTGTCCTGCTTTCCCACCCACTTCATTCCCCCCGAGAAGCTGGCAGCAGACTTTCAGACGGCTCGCTGGGAATCTGCTGCCCTTTGGTTTAAATAGCATAACCCTCTGTGTCCCATATTCCATAGACAAACAGGAAGTGAGGACCTTATTGCTGAGGGAGGATGTTGTGAAAGTGTTTATTTTTTCACCCAAGTTCACCAGTTTCTTTTCTATGACAGCGCCTCTGAAATATGAAGAAATATCAGTTGTGGTGTTCATTTAGTTCTCAGCCACTTAAAATGTCTTTAAATCATTTTTTTATTTGATTTCACATGAGCAGCGCTTTAGGAATGTGATTTAGAAAGGGTTTTTTTTTCTCGCATGTTTGTCCCATGTTGAGGAAAGTCTCAGTGGAGTTTCTGTTTTAATCTGCTAACTACGTGAGAAATAGACTATTTAAACGGTTCCCAAGTGGGTCCTTTCCTTCAGCATTTCCTCTTGCTGGGAATGTGGGAGAGTTTCACTGCGATAGGAATCAACCAGATCTCGAACAAGATCCCAAGATCCCAAAAATTGTGTGTTGGTGGGGGGGTATTTGTCCTTCTTTTCATGAGTGAGCAGCAAACAATATGCAACGCTACAATCTCACAGTAGTATATCTGGCAAATCCCTCAGAAACATTTTTTGGGACCATAGTTTTGTTTTCTGCTTTGTATGAAACAATAAACAGAGTTGCCGCTGGCACAGACTTTGTTGTGTTTGTAGGAAACATAACAGGCCTGAGATCCGGGAGAGAATGAACTGGGGTTACTGTGTTCGGCCTGGATATATATTTCGGTTGCGAAGCCTTGAAATTCTGTGGCTGAAACCTTTTGTTTTTCTCTACCAACGATTAATGCCGATATAGAAAAATGGGAAAATGCGTTTACATCACCAGTGTTGCTGCAGTGTGGAGGCCTCTGTGGTGAAGCTGTGAACTATATCACACTCTCTTTTACTGTGGCGGGGCCTGATAGATGTGGACAGTGGTGCACATCTGGACCAGGAGGTTAGAGAGAGAGGCAATGGTTTGTTCCAGCTGCTGTTCAGAGGTTATGACCGCCGGTTCGGCCGATTAGGGATTTGATCGCTGGTTTGTTTTGGCATCTGAAATGCAAAACTTTAATTTTGTGAAGGCTTTTAACATTAACAGCAACATTAAAGGCTCTGAAGGTGGCGACGAAGAGCTCACAGCTAATGGGGCTAACAAAGTGCTGACAGAACTAACTTTATATCCAATCAAACATCACCGCAGTGGTGAGCCGCACTATAGTCAGCAAGCTTTTTTTAGCTGATTAATGTCTTTAGTTGGTTTTCAAACAAAAATGCCAAGAGCGAGGATCATTTTTCACAACGTTTAAAGATATTTTACAGAGAAAACCAAATACGGCAATTGGCAAATTAATTAAAAGTTGGGGCAGCTAGGTTTATTGGATTAGTGTAAATCCTCAAATTCGAGCTTTAAGGCAATTGTTAAATAAAACACATTTAATGCCAATTTATGGTTTAACGAAAAGTTACGTACATGTCAGTCTCGTCGTCACAGTGAGGTTGCCAGGCAACCAGCAGCGATGCAGGTGGCAGGCCTACGGATAAATTGTTGTTCGTCAGGGAAGTTTATATCGGAAAAACTATGGTTGAAAAATGTCTGATGTTAATCACCTGTTGTGTTTTGAACCCCCAGATACTTCACGTCAAACAGCCGAGGAGCCAGGTATCCTTCAGGAGTGGTGGAGACCAAAACCGAGCTCAAAGGTGCCTGACTACTGGTGACTGTGAATGCTCATGTTGCTCCGTGTCTTCTGGATATGTAAGCAGGCAATTATTGCCACAGCAACTTAATGTTGTATCACATTCTCCGCCACATGCCCGCGATTCCTACTGTTAGCTACGCTGTCGGAGAGTTGCCGCTCCAGTGTTGCTGAAGTGCTTGTTGATCTGTTGAACTGGTTGATGCCATTTTACAAAAAAAAAATTCTTTAAGATGGAACGGAACACGTTGAAACAAAAACATATGATTGGTTGATGTTGCTGAATTTCCACAAACTGTTAAATATAGGTGCACAATATAACCGCCGATGTGATCTGAGCAATGACTTGCTTATTGAGAAGGTACTCATTCACCAAGCTAATGAAATGTCTCGTTCTTCCAACTTTCCTCCGTTTCCTGCGAGCAATCATCTATTAAAAATACCCCTCTCCCCGTGAAAACGCCTTCTTAAATATCTATATAAAAGCATTATAGTCATACAAACATCCTGTGAGTCCAATATTGCTAATGATTGCAGATTTGTTTGACGAGATGAAACCAGGCAGTCAAAATAAATTCATAAAAAATAATTTAAAAATATTAAAAAGTCATAAAAAAAAAAATATATATATATATATATATATATATATATATATATATATATATATATATATATATATATATATATATATATATATATATATATATATATATATATATATATATATATATATATATAAAATATCAAATTAAAACAATTAAATAAATATAAAATAATAATCAATAGAATAATTAATTTAATAAAAAAATAAAAAAATATATTTTTTTAGTTTTCAGTTTTATACTTAAATATCTATATCAAATCATCACACTCATCAAGACATTCTCTGATACTAATGATTGCGGATTTGTTTGATGGGATAAAACCAGGCAACAAGGGTTTGGCTAAGGTCTGAGATTAGGGTTAGGATTAGGGTTAGGGTTAATGGGTTCGAGTTGGAGTTGGGGTTTGTTAATTCAGGATATGATTTCTTTGCCCAAGCCTATTTATCTGGTGGTGGTAGAAGTTAAAAGAATAAAATAAAACAAATTTAATAGAATAAATAAATATAAAATAATAATTTAAAAAATAATATAAATTCCATCCATCCATCCATTGTCTACCGCTTATCCTGTATTCAGGGTCTGGAGCCGATCCCAGCTGTCATTGGGCGAAGGCAGGGTACACCCTGGACAGGACGCCAGTCTATCACAGGGCCATAATATAAATTCAATAAATAAAAAAAATACAATTTATTGTCAGTTTTATATTTAAATATCTATGTAAAAGCATTATAGTCATACAAACATCCTGTGAATCCAATATTGCTAATGATTGCAGATTTGTTTGACGAGACAGCACCAGGCAATAAGGGTTAGGCTAAGGTTTAGGGTTCGTGGGTTAGGGTTAGTAGGTTCAAACTAATAATTTTTTTGGTCAGTTTTATATTTCACAACTTGATGGCAGCGCAGCTGTGAAATCAAAACGAAAAAGGCAAAGAGCATTAAATTGCTATTAGTGACGTCGACGGGAACAAACTGTCTCTCTACGCTCACGCTCAATCACTGAAGTGGGAAACTCACAAACCTTCGTGACATTGACCCGCTTTGTGCCGATAGAACAAGATGAGGTATGTTGGGTGCACGGATCAGTATATATCTGAAGGGTTGATTGATCTCGAGCAGACGTGGAGGTTTCCTCCGCCCTCCATCGGTTCTTGTTGGCTCTCACAGCAGGTGTGACAATGTCTGACAAGTGTTAGAAAGAAAAAAAGGGCAACGGCAGCGCTGCTAGCTCTTGCTAACAAGGTATTACAGATATACCCTCAATAAAACCCCAAATTTCATACCCCTTCGTGTCATTGTGGGCTGCATACGTGTCTGCGATTAGCTTTAATGTATTCATAAAGAGGGCTTTATTTATCGGGGGAAAGTATTCATGAAAACGTCACAACCGTGCCTCCCTCCTCGCTTGCTCGCAGTGTGTGTGGGTGGAAGAGCTTCAAAGTTTCCTAGGACCTCCAAATGGATGTTTGGCTGCACCACAGAGGACACGCAGAACACAAGCTAAGTGCTTTAGCAGCGGGTGACGCTAACGCGGGAGGACAGGCTCAGCGTGGCGTGAAGCAGAAGAGTGCTGTGCGAGGTGACTTATGGGACAATGGGGCCGCTTTTCGCAAATAAAACATGAGGGCTTATCCAGAGCCTTCGGAGGCGTACGCTCTCTCCGTCTTCTGTCAGGTGTTTGTGGGTAAAAAGAGAGGGGGGGGGGGGTCTGATTTAATGCTCCCGAACTGTTCGGATTATCAGATACAATAGACGGGTAATTCAGTCAAACATATTGCTTTTTGCCTAATGATTATAATCCCATTAACATCCACACTTTTATTTCCTCTTAAGTAGCTTTAATGGTGTTAAAATAGCAGATTATCTCACATCGCCTGATATATTCTCATTTTGCTTCCAATTGAAGCTAAATCATAATTTAGCTTCCATGTTTTTGATCTTTGCACGTTTAATCGATTCAATGTCGTTTATTTGTTGTGCATCGATATTTACATATTCAGAAAACTATAGTCTGTATAGAAAATAAATCATCCTCTTGTTTGTATTGTATTGAGTTTGTTTAAAAGTTAAACAGATATGCAGGAGGGTTAAGAGTAATATTGATCTGATATTTTAAAGAGGAGAATTACACAATACAGCGGGAGGAGATTAGGGGTCACAAGATGAATCTGAGGGGTCATGAGCTAATTTCCAGGGAAGGAATCATGAAAAAGTAACTTTTCCTCACATCTTTAGCCTTTTATTTTACTAGATTTCACCTCTTTGTGCCTTTAAAATGAGTAAAAATCATGGGCTCACACGTGACAAGTTGATGAAATGCCAAAGATGTTAAGAATCTCTGCCGTCACCCTGCATCTGATCTTAATAATTCAGTATAAAGAGAGCATCCAAAATAATATTTCCAGGCGGCGGCAGCTTCCCGAACTCCAGTCTGAACAAACCTCTGGAGCATCTTTATTCGAGACACGTGGGACTCGTTGTGATGTGAAAGCAGAAGACAGTTTGGTTTCTTTCAGTTAATGAGAAGCGATTTGAATCTTATAAAGCCCCTCCGAGAGATTCCGAGGCCGTCCATTTTAAAATAATAAAATAAAATACATCTCCTGATAATCTCAGCTATAAAAATATCAACCCTCAATTATGTAAAGCCTCTGGATGCCGACACTCAGAGAAGGACATTCCTTTAAATCCAGCGAGGAGACGTATGAATAAGACATCGCTGGAGATCACAGTGACGTGTTTGTCTTTGTATAAGAACAGACCTATTTATTTTATTTGGGCATTTTTACATTTTATATTGAAGAGTTGTGGGAAGAAGTAAAAAAAGAAAAGAGAACGAGCTTTAATTGACAGATTTAGTGATTTGGATAAAGGGTCAAATTATCAGAAATAATAGATGATACAAAAACATGCATTTATATGTGTGTATTTAGTTTGAGGAAACTTCATTGAAGGTTTTAAAATAAAATTAATATTAATGAAAGGCAATAGGGTATATAAAATGTTTAAAAATATTGCAAATTCACACCAAAAACATGCATTTATATGTGTATATTTAGTTTTAGGGTGTTTTCATATAATGGGAATCTTTTTCAAACAAATCCTTCATTCAAGGGTGTATAAAATATATCAAAATATGGCAAATCTACACTATTTTTAAATAATCAGACTGATATTTAAAGCAGCAGACTGTTTTACTGTCATGCATCACAAACTGTGTGAAAAACCAAAGAAAAAAAGGCATTCAGAATGATTCACTGAACAGACTATAAACCGAAGATGCTTTATGACGATTACATTGTTGTACTTTTGTCTCCTCTGTGAGATGAAACCTCACGACATACAGAATGCATTAATGAACACTCGGCGGCGGCGTCAATATTTCATAGGCGGGCGAGCGTTGCTGCGATGGCAAGCAGAGCGTGATGAGTTGGAGCATCACGTTCACGTGGATCCTCATTCCTTTTAAAACCAACGTGGAACATAAAACAAACCATAGACGGCATCAGCATCAGGCCTTCAGCTCCAACATGCAAACAAATCACATTCAGCTTGATTCAAATCAGCTGCTGATTCCCCAACATCCAGGTCTCAGTATAAAGGTCTAAATAAATGGTCTCATTATGTGTGTACGTCTAAATATTCCCTGTGAAAGTACAGGGCCTTGTAAAGGTTGGAATTCCCCAGTAATGTACTGTAATATCACAGGAGTTGCTCTGCCGTAGAGGCTGTAAAGTTCCAGTACACAGTGGTGCTTTTACAACAATGCATTGTAATATCACAGATGTGAAATTACAGTAAATTGCTGTGATCTTTACTGTGAAAGTCATGCAAAACTTATCCAATAATGTATTGTGAATTCACAGCGATAAATGTTGCAGTGTTGGTGATCAACCAGCTGCTGTTTCCCCCCGTGATGTCACACAGGGCGGCAACAAATGGTTATTATATTTTCATTAATGTCGTGAACTGGTCGGCCTTGGCTGTGGAAATTCAGTTTACAGTGAAACAAACGGAGTGTTTACCAGGATGAAGGTGTTAAATGAACATCTCACATCTGTTTCTCTCTCTCTCCATAGGTTTGTTTGCATACATCCTCCTTCAGTGTTCAGAGACGCTGAAAACACAGCAGCTCCTCTATTTTTAGATCTCACCACAGAAGAAGTGGGAATACGTCCGTCCATCGCCCCCTCCTGCTCCTCCTCCTCCTCCTCCTCCTCCTCCTCCTCCAGATTCCTGATTGTGTTCCTATACAAAGTCAGGAAACTCTGTGGCTCTGAGAGCTGTCTTGTTGTGAGGAAACGCGCTGCATGCTGGGCTCACGTCCAGGGCCTCAATACACAACACGGCCGCTTCTCCGCCCACGCCGCTCTTACATCAGCCTGGACCATTGGAACAGCCACGGCAGGATCACCATTATTATCATTATAATAATAATACTTATTACTAGAATAGATTTAGATTTGTAACAATAAATTATGGTTTTATCTCTCCGTAAACAAAGATTATCATTATGTTTATTAATCCAGTGATTAGACACACATGGGATTTAATCACAGTCACATCAATGAAAGTGTGTGTGTGTGTGTGTGTGTGTGTGTGTGTGTGTGTGTGTGTGTGTGTGTGTGTGTGTGTGTGTGTGTGTGTTGGAGAGAGAGAGAGAGAGAGAGAGAGAGAGAGAGAGAGAGGAAATACTTCTTTAAACATAAAGAATTAAGCTGTCGATTGTCTCAAGGTCAAACTCCTCTGTAAGCTAATTTAAAATATATTCTTTTTTAAATTTGACTCTGATTTAGATTTAGATTTATCTATCTATCTATCTATCTATCTATCTATCTATCTATCTATCTATCTATCTATCTATCTATCTATCTATCTATCTATCTGTCCATCTATCTATCTATTCATCTATCTATCTATCTATCTATCTATCTATCTATCTATCTATCTATCTATCTATCTATCTATCTATCTATCTATCTATCTATCTATCTGTCCATCTATCTATCTATCTATCTATCTATCTGTCTATCTATCTATCTATCTATCTATCTATCTATCTATCTATCTATCTATCTATCTATCTAGCCCTTAAAACTAAAAATATTTTGCTGATTTTATCATTAAGTTGAGGCTCCTATAGGTTGCCACAAAATATAATAGGCAATAAAAAAATATGAATTCAATGCTGTTATACGTGCAGAAGATGATATATTACAATATTACAGTTTAATTCCATTTAGTTATTTATAAAATATTTATATTATATTTATATTATATTAATAGGATTATTTTTGTTATTTTATTTTATAAATCACAAATTAAAAGTGGAATTAAACTATACTATTGGATAATCTAAAACATTTATATTTTTTTATAATATATAAATTAAATATATGTATTTTTATATCAAACACAAATATTTTTTATTAAAAACAGATTTTTTTTTAAATATAAAAAAGGCATATTGTTTATAAATTAAATTAAAGTGGAATTAAACTGTACTATTGGATAATCTCATATGTTTTATTATATTTAAATTAAATATAAGTATTTTCTATATTTTTATTGGGATATAAATGCAAACCACGGGGACGTTGGGGATGGATCCGCTTCCATTGGCTCCGCCGGTCCCATAGAAACGGTGATGCGGCGCGGAGGGGCCGGTCTTCCTGCAACAGCTGAGGCGGATCTGCAGCCTGATTACGGCTCACAGCAGACTCCGACATAATTGATGACCTAATTGAAAGCGGGAGGGGGAGGGGGGAGATAGAGATAGGGGAGAGAGAGAGAGAGTGAGACGCTCCAATGAGAAAAGTTTACTTGTTCTTCCTCCGCACAATCCCACAGCAGGGCATTGATGTGAGCGCAGAGGCTTCCTGGGTTTTTACGCGCACTTCTTCTTCTTCTCCCCCCCACCCTTTCCATCTTTCACCTCACACACGGAGCACACAAACCTCACCTTTACTTTTGTACAAGACGCGTCCGTCGTTCTTTTTTTTCTTTCCCACCTTTTCCTCCCTTTTATGAATGATTCTCTCTCGCACCAAAGTCTCCTCGGAAAGCTCGGCGTCCTCGTCCGCTCGACCCCACCTCGGCGCGTCTCCTCAGCTCCGCTTCAAGCGCCAGCAGGACTTCTTCCACTGCGGCTCCGGGCGCACTTTGGGGAAGTACCAGTCCACCAGGAAGAGGCTGATCGTGTGTGCAGCAGCAGCCGTAGCAGCAGCAGCCGGGGAAGAAGCAGCAGACGCCGCGGACGCGACCGCCAACATGAGCATAAAAACGGACGCGGAGCCCAACAACAACGTCTCCATCGAGGAGGAGGTCAGTTTAACTTCACCTTTCTGCGTTGACCCTCTAGAGGTCAGCACGGAATTCACAAACAAATTAAGAAGATGTATTTCCGGCTGCAAACTGAAATTCCTTCAGTCCTTATAGTGGCTGTTGTTAAAATGTTTGTTTTAAGTCTTTTTATTTTATTTTTTTTAAATATATTTTAGAGATTAAATTGTGTATCACCAAGTGTGAATACTGAAATTAACTAATTAATCCTGTATTTAAAAAATATTTAATTGTGATATTTTTATTTTATGGCCTTTTACCGGAGCACGAGGCTCTGTTAGCTTACGATGTGGGTTCAAACATTTAAAAAAAATTATATGACGTAATTTATGTTCAAAAACACGTTTTAAATTATTAAATCTTCTGGATTTAAAAAAAGCATATCCCTATAATTAAAAATATTGTCTCACAATTTCCCACATACCTATAGACGTGTTTGTTTCTCCACTGTTTGTTTGCGTTCAGGTGTCAAACAAAATCACATGCGACACAAACGCAGCGCGTTTCAGCGTCAACGAGCTTCAGTGGTGAAGGCTGAGGATAAGAGATCAGAATCTATGGAGATACTCTTAATTAAAACGAATGTCACAACTACTGCATTCAATCCTGACTTACAATTTGTATATATTTAATAGTGTGTGTGTGTGTGTGTGTGTGTGTGTGTGTGTGTGTGTGTGTGTGTGTGTGTGTGTGGGGGTGTGTGTGTGTGGGGGTGTGTGTGTGTGGGGGTGTGTGGGTGTGGGGGTGTGTGGGTGGGTGTGTGTGTGTGTGTGTGTCACTGAGGGCCTTTTGTTGCTCCTCCTTTGTTCCATTATCTTACAACAAAAGCCACGTGTGGCCTCTTGACTTTTCTTAGCCTTTTTTTTGTGTGTATTTTCATCTCCATTTATTGTCCTTCAAAAAGCCCTAAAATGTCCCTTTTTTTAAGAGGAGTTTAAGCATCAGAATCTCCTCTTTAATAAAACCCTGAAACAGAATCTAGTTTCCGTTTCAGGGTTTTATTAAAGAGCTTCAGTTCAAATAAAAAGGTCTGTTTGAGGTCCGTGTCCCGCTGAGCCGCCGTACGACCCGTTAAAAAACAAAAAGGCAGAGACTCGCTGCTGTGCGGCACCTGAGAAATGCCGGCGGGCCGGCGGGGTCGGGGGTCAGAGGAAGGAAATGGCGTCACGCTGTTCACTGTTGTCCAGTGCTGTTGGTCTGGCAGCCCCATTGTACTGAGGGCCTCCCCACCGGCTGGGAACTAATGGGGCCTCATGGTTCATTTCCAAGGCCGGCCCGGACTGTGTACGCGGCAGCGGTCCTCAGTGTGTCCGGGTCCAGGGGTCCCTTCAATGGGATCCCCCGAACCCCCCCATCGGCTCCCGGTGAGCTCCTGTCATCAGGAGGCTCGCCGGGAGCCGATTGTTCAAATCTGTTAATGAGACGAAATGTTTGGAGGCCTTTTTAAAGCGGTTTAGGTTCCCAACCTGAGGGTCGAGGGCCGGCCGAGTCAAACAGGAAGTTTATCAGGGTTTTATTTGCCAGACTTTCTTCTGATCTTTTGGCCTTTTTTATATTAGTGGATGATTAATTAGAATAAAAGGGTGTCTGAGGGAACCATCACTCTTTTCCTGTTGAAGTCGATCAGACGGATTTGATGAGATGACGTTCCGGAGGGTCGAGAGGCTTAAAATGGGTTGAATCGGCAACGTTCACACCTGACTGACCTGAGCTGTTTGTTGGTTTTTATCTTAAATATATCAGAAATGACTCATTTTCCAGGACTTGAGGCCTGAAGTTCTGCTGTAAACCTCCCTCTGTGTGTCTGCTGGTTTTAATGAGATGTAAAACGTCTCTTCCAGCTTCTCAAACGGTTTTTCTTTTTCTTTGCAGGTACGAACGCTGTTTGTCAGCGGCCTGCCAGTCGACATCAAACCACGGGAGCTTTATCTTCTCTTCAGACCTTTCAAGGTGAGTCGTGATGATGATGATGATGCACCTGGAGGATGTTGATTCCTCCCTTTTAAAATAAATACATGAAGCTGCTGGAGAAGGTTACGTGCACAAACAGGAAGAAGAGTTCACAAGAGAGCATTTATCAAGAGCTTTTTCTTTTTTTACTCGAATCAAACAAACCGTCCGCTAATTTGCCGTCCAGATATTTGCATATATGGAAATGAGGCCACATCATTGTTTGCCCGCTGCTCTGTTTTCTGACCGGACTCCGGGTCCATGAACGCCCCTCCCGCCCCGTCCTAACTAACCAAATTGGAAGTGGTATCCCTCGCACATGGATGCTCTGGTGGAATGTGTAAATGAGTAGCCCTCGCCGTTGGCCAACCAACCCTCTCCGTGACCCAGCTCGCCCACCGTGGAGGGATCTTTTTTATTTCATCTACTAATTCCCCCTCCGTAACATTCAGGCGTTGTCGAACCACTCAAGTGTTTTGGTTTCCAGTCATTGCAACACTTTTTTTTTTTTCCTTCTCCAGCAGGCGACGGGGTTTAATCTGATTTAATTGAACACCTTTTTATTCACCTAAACATATGAACTGTGTCCTCGTGTTTCTCCTCCTGAATCTGGTTTGGATTGTTAGGATTTATGACGGCCAGTGAAAGTTGTTTAATTTTCCATGGCTGTAAATCAGGATCAGCAGAGATCCCATCTATCAATACTCCGGTGAAATTCCCCTTCGTGTCTCAGGAATTTGCTCCTGCTTTTAACCAACATGAGAGCTGTTTTTAAAAACTGGTGACTTTATTTGGTTGTTTTTATGCTTAAACGATCACGGATCTGAAAACATCTGCTTGACCCCCTTTATTAGCTTTGAGGAGTTTTATCTGTAGTTAAATCAACCAATGGTGCATTTAATTAAAGTCCATCAGTGTTCCCCCAACCTTTTTTTTTTTTTTTTTTTTTTACATAATTACAAACTACCATGACCCAATTCATAATCAAACCTTTTCTATAGAACTTTATAGATTTATTTATCCATAAAATATAATATAAATACTTGTTCCACATTCCACATCGACTAATATAATCTTAATTATGTTGTGAGAGATACGTTTTAATAAATTTCCACATTTTTTTTCACGTTAACGTATGTTAAATACTTTATGAATTAACCATCATCAGTACAACAATGAATGCTAGCCTTTTAAAAATGGATTCAATGGTTTAAATACAATTACTAGAACAATCCGCACTTTCAGGCGGCCCCATGTGGCTCGACGGTGAACTGCAGGTAAGATCAGGTGGGGAGAAATCCACAATATACAGACATTAATTAAATGTTAAATAAAAGACTAAATTTATTTGGCTGCGTATTTTCCTCAGTTAATTAGGAACTTGAGCACATAATGATCAGGTTTTTCTGAGAAGGTTGAGTCATATGTGCTTGTTATCCACTTGGACGACCTAATTGTGTCATGATGTCGCTGTGAATCCAGTCAAAGATAAAGTGTTGTGTTGAATTGTTGCCCAGTCCTAGTTGCATGTTTTGCCTTTTTTATTATTATTTTACCGCTAACAAGTGTAAGTGTAACACCAGAAGGAGCTGGAGGTTTCTCTTAGAGCAACAAGCGTTCATGCCTGACTTCCTGCATGTGACTTCTTCAGGGTGGATAATTGGCTATCTTTCTTCCCCGCAGGGTTATGAAGGGTCACTGATTAAGTTAACATCAAAACAGGTGAGAGACGGCTTCCATCAGTGGAGGGGAACCGCTTTACCGCTCCACTGAAATACCAAACAACTCTAACAAGCCTCAAATATGAGACATTTATGTTTGATTTTAACAAAACGTTCATTAATCATTCATGTATTTACTGTAAATGCTAGTGTTTTTTAAAGATGATCCTCTGTTGTCAGTTTTCAGTGTTTCTCTTCCCTTTTTTTCCTTCCAGCCTGTCGGGTTTGTAACCTTTGACAGTCGCTCTGGAGCTGAAGCTGCGAAAAATTCCTTAAATGTAAGCATTTCTTTCGTTTCTTTAATGTTTTTTTTTTTTTTAGATCCTCTTTGTGTCTGGTGCTGTTTGGATTCCCCATATTTATGTGTTTATTTTAAATCCCCTGTTCAAATGCTTTGTATTTCTTGTTCCAACCTTTTGCTTAAAGGGACAGTTCACCCCGAAATTAAAAGTACCCGTAGAAGAACCTGTAGCGCAGCTTATCAGTCTGGATTGATGTGATGGAGTCGGCTAGTTCTCTCTCTTTATCCGAGGTTGCTCCTGTCATGCCTGCTGTTGCTAAGCAACCAAAAACTGTACGCTTGATGCAGTAACGGAGTGAGCTAGCCTCGCTAAGATTTTCAGCAAAGTAGCTTTACTGCTCGATTTGTCAGTTTGTCCGATCTTTCAACCCGGATGTCCGACGGCAAATTCACATTATATGGGATGTTTTTTTTTATTATGGTTATTTAAAAAATGGTTGGTTGTGGTTATTTAAAAAATACAGGAAACACAAGTATATATTTTTATTTATGCAGGCAGACCTTAGATGTATATTTAAAATGTTATGTTTGAGTGTAATTTTAAGCCTTATTTAGATGATCATCGTTGATAAATAACACTACAGATGAGAAATTGGGGTGAACTGTCTCGTGTGAAGCTTAAAAAATCAAATAATTGGGAGCTTTAAAAATTCTTCTTTCCCCATTTTTTTTTGGAAGTCAACCCATTTTGTCTTCTACAATTCAATGGCAGGGCCATTTTTGGAAAGAGGCCAGAATCCCGTAGCCTTACGGTAGTTTACTTTGACCTTGATACACTTCTTTAGTCTGGTTCAGCTTTTCCTCATTTTGCATACATCACTGCTTTTTTTTTTTTTTACTTGTTAAATCCTCGTTCTCTAGCCACATGTGTTAGTGTTACACATCTGCAGTAGTCGTAAACCTTCTCATTGTCACTCAGTAGCCACCGTACCTGGCAGTATTAACACTTCTCTCTCGTAGCCTTTAGCCTTCCTTACGAGCATCACCTCTTTTTTGTAGACACACCAGCTCTCTCTCTCTCTCTCTCTCTCTCCCTCTCTCTCTCTACCTCTCTCTCTCGCACACACACACAGACAACACATACACAAAAAAAAGTACTACTCACCTGCATGTGGGCACGACGCTTAGGGCACACACGAACACAAGCAGGGTTCAGCCACCTGAGAGGAAACACGCTCAAAGGTCTCGCCCTCGGCTCCTCTTCCTCATCTCCGTCTCCTCCTGACTCCACGAGGAGAAAGGGATGCGAGCGTGTTGAAATATTCCAGCGGTGTATCCTTCATTCTTTTATGTAATGAATTAATATAAGTTCAGAGAAGGCGGTCGGGTGGCCATGTTTAATTTTTAACATCCCACCAGAGGACGAGCGGCGTTGAGCTCAAAGGGAAGCTTGAAGGATACATCCCCAACCTCCGAGTATTGAAACGCTGCTTCAGGAAAAGGAGGCCGTGTGAGACTATGAGCACTCCAACTCAGCCCACCTCCCTTACGATACTATCTC
Organism: Eutrigla gurnardus; assembly: GCF_963514095.1. Classification (NCBI taxonomy): domain Eukaryota; kingdom Metazoa; phylum Chordata; class Actinopteri; order Perciformes; family Triglidae; genus Eutrigla; species Eutrigla gurnardus. The sequence goes on from NC_139915.1 coordinate 32,855,207, forward strand.
CCCCTCCCTCCTCTCCCCCCAGGGTATCCGTTTTGACCCCGAAAGTCCCCAGACCCTGCGCTTAGAGTTTGCTAAAGCCAACACGAAGATGGCAAAGAGTAAGCTGATGGCCACACCGAACCCCACAAATATCCACCCCGCTCTAGGAGCACACTTCATTGCACGGGACCCATGTAAGTTGTACGGCTGCACCACTTCTAGGCTCTTCTCATCCACTGTCACCATGGCAACGCCAGTACTCGTCTCAGGGATGTTCTGGTTGTTTTATTTTTTTAATCAATCAAAGATGAAAACAATAGGGTTTTAATAACGACTACCTAACAACTTAAGGACTAACTCACCTCCACCTGCATGCCTCATCTGGACTCTTGAAGCCGCTTTGCTTCTGTGCAGCTGGTGAAGGTTCACTCTTCTTCATGGTGGGGTCTCTCTGCTCCGTAGTGTTGGGATGGTTTTGGAGATTTCGCGCTCGGACCAGATTTCGCTCGGTTGAAAACCAATGTTTATTCATTTATTTATGAATTTATTTTCCTGCTCGTTTCCCACCAAAGTCACAAAACTAGTCACCTGATTTTCTTCTTTGCTTCAATAATGACTATTTTAACAGTAAAATTCAGACGCTGATTTTTATTATTTTTGTCCTCAAAATAATTAAATTATTTAAATAAACCCTCACGGTATTACCTGCCAGGGGAGAATACTGTTGGGTTCATTGTTTCCCCCCCAAATTACCTTTTTTTTCCTTTTGTTTTTAATGTGTTTTCCGGTCCAAGAAAGAACCTTGATCATTATTTAACCACAACCGTGAAACCGGGCTCTGAATTCTGAGTCTGGTTGTTTTGGGGCTCAGCCTTCTGTTTTGATTGTAACGTTTGAACAGTTTGTTGCTAAAGCAACTTGTTGCCTCTTCCAGGCTGCATCATGTAGAAGGCGTCACACTGAAACTGTTCCCGTTTAAATCTGATGCACATTTTGATGCAGTTTCTTTTTACCAATTGATCAGACGGATCTGTCTTTGTTGTACAGCCTCTTTTTTTTTTCTTTTTTTTTTTAAAAGAGGAATTTCTACAAGCTGGAAGCATGGAAGACTATTTAAAAAACGTAGTAAATAAAAAAAGTTCTGAATGCATTTGATGGAGGCGATCCCAAACTTTTGAACGCCGTTCTTTTAACGAATGTTTTCTGATCCTTCTGCTCTCAATCATTCATGGGTCAAAGTTCAATCGGAACAATTAGGTTCTCGTTCTGATCCACATGGAAATGAATGGGAGCAGAATCTGGTCTGACTGCGCTGCTTTTTTTTATTTTTTAAGGGTTGTAAACTATCTATACGTTTAGCAACAGTTCATCGGTACAATCGGACTCGTCGGTAGTCGATGATGCGTGTCTTCCTCAGTTTACGATGTTTAGCTTCGGTACTGATTGCTAATGCGACGCCCGCGTGTTCACGGGAAGGTGAGTCAGCTTGTTTTTTTTCCTGCTGCCCTGTACTTCCACCAGATGACCTGACGGGGGCGGCGCTGATCCCGGCCTCTCCGGACGCCTGGACCCCGTACCCCCTGTACACCACGGAGCTGACGCCCGGCCTCCCTCACGCAGCCTTCACTTACCCGGCGGCCGCTGCTGCCGCCGCCGCCCTCCACGCCCAGGTGAGGGACCAACCGGTGTGTTTCTCTCTTCTCTACTTCTTGTTGTGCTTTAAGTCCCCGCCTTTACAACATTCAGCTGTAACGACACTGAATCTTTCCTAGAGGGGCGAGCCCAGGTACAAGCCATCAAGAGGTTCAGAGTCATTAAATGCCCCCAGTGGTGATCCTGTAGTATTACAACACAGAACGCATCTCCTTCTATACTAATGGTTAAAACCCAGAGATTTATTTGTGATTTAAAAAAGAAAAACAAAATGTTTCGACTCTTGTTCTTTGATGTAGTTTAACGTTACAACAGCACCCACTTACCTTAAGTCCCTCTGTGTGTCTGCCGTCTGGCTTTCCTTATTTCTGTTTGTCTTTTTTTCTGTGGATGAGTCTCCGACGTGGAGGTATAAATTTCCCCTTTTTAATGGAGCTGCATGCGTCACCGTCCTGTCAAAGTGCTGCAGGGTAAAAATGCTCTCGCTAATAAAACGTGTTTATGAAGAAGAAAAAGAGATTCTGCAGCAAAATATGGATTTGAACATTAAGATGTGAGTTTTTATCGTAGCTAAATGCTACAGAAATAGTGTAGCAGGGGTTTTTTTTCTTTCTTTCTTTTTTAGGTAACAATAGCAATGGAAAATATTTCCCTAGTTGGGTCATTTAAAGTTCATTGTGCTCCCGACTTCCTCCTGCAATGTAAGAGCAGAGGGGGAAAGCGCTGCGAGCCGGGCAGCTATTACATGGGCCATTTTGTCGGGCACAAGAGGGGCGGAGGAATGCGAGGTATTTGCTCGGGAGAACTTGTCCGAGCTGATGGCTCCTCTCCGGAGGTGCCAACTCGCTGTCCAACGTTCCTGTCGGAACATAAGCCGACTGTGTAGCCACACAAAGAGGGGAAAAGCCTTCTTAATTGCGATCTGATGAAAGATCCCCCCCCCCCCCCCCCCCCCCAAAAAAAATTCCCTTCCTACTGACTCCCGGCCTTGTTAGTCGATGCTCTGCTGCCGTATCGTACAGTCAAACTGTCCGATGACCTCCGAGTACGTCATGCGAGGCCTCCGTTCTGTCCCGGGTCTGAGTCCCGGGTCTGAGTCCCGGGTCTGAGTCCCAGGTCGGGTCTGAGTCCCAGGTACCATCTCTGAACCCAGTGGACCTGTTTAAACACTGGGCTCTCCACTGTTCCCTGCCTGTTAATTACTCGGGGGACTATTGTCCTCTGATGAGCGGCTACGTGACCCACATTCCCCCGTAGCTTTCGGTGGCCTCGGCTTAAAGGGACAGTCCTCCTCAAACCTGCTCGTCTAAAGTGTTTCTTTTGAAATCCTGCAGATTTGAGCCGCCGTGTTGTTTCCGCTGCTGTACGTGATGCATGTTTTGTGTTCTTCCTCAGATGCGCTGGTACCCTACGCCCTCCGAGACTTCCCAGCCTGGATGGAAGTCCAGGCAATTTTGTTAGATTTTTAGTGAGTAACCTTTTCAGCTTGTTTAGTTGTTTTAAATTGCAGACCCCCACCGTTAACCTGATGTCATGCAAACTGAATGCTGCATAATGATACTAACACAATTTTGCAGAATGTGAAACTCTCCTAAAAGCTTCTGGTATTGAAGGCCGGAGGCGTTTCCTCCATCTCTCTCTTTGTCCACAAATCCCATGAAAATCCAACCTCTCCCAGGAAAACAAACTGGCCACAAATATATTCCTTCATATTTACTCTAAACTAGACACTTGTTTTTATTTTCATTAAAATATTACTCAAGGGGGTAATGTTGGGACTATGTCCAGCTGTGGATTAATCCAGATGTGGAGCATGAATTAGCATTTGGAGCAGCAAGATGGTGCATGTGGAAGGAACTACAGTGCCCTTTTTGTTTTGTTTTTAAGGAAGGAAGGTGTCGCCCATAGAAGTTACTGTTACAAAAAAATGGTGGTGGTTGTTATGGAAACGGGAGGCTGGCTACTTTTGGTTTCTCCAAGTCGTTTGGACCCCACCATTCGGTTTCTGTGACCAGTGTAGCACTGTGCGCTAATTCCACCATGCTTTAGTGCTACACCGATTTTATACACTTTAATTTTACATATTTTTGGGGGGAAATCGCGTTGCTTTCACCAGACGAGTGAACGAAGCATTAACTTTCTACATGGATGGGAATGTCCGTTCTTCTCCGTAGTTTTTGGACAACAATGGAGGCCAATGTCACCGAGGAGGAAACAGTCATTCTTTGGATTCAGTTAGTCGGATCAAGTCACCATGTTTTGTTTTTTTTAGGTTTTTTTTTTTTTTTAGGGGTTTTCATGGGTTTTTCCTCTGACACGGACTTCCTGTCTGGAAATCATAAAAACATTTTCCTGCGTTTCGATGAAGCTCAGTACTGTAGTTTCTCCACATTCACCACCCTGTTAACGCCAGATACATGTATTCATCCGCAGGGCAAAATAGTTCCAAACGGGGGGAAAAAAAGGAAATGATTTGTCCTTTTTAAGACATTTAATTCTATATATGTGTGGCCTTTTCTTAAAAAAAAAATGATTTGGAGAATCACTGATGGGCTGAAGAAATCAAAGTATTGTGAGACAAACATCATGTTTTAATGTATTTTCTATAAACTTTGTTGACGTGTCGAGACTAACGCTGGTCTTTCCCTGTCTTCTTCAGGCCTCTGGAAACCACACCTTTGTCCTGCTGAAGGGAGGTTTGCCAAGCTCGTCATTAATTTAATCAGGTTTATTTAATGGACAAATGTGCATTATTATAAACAAACAGTATTTATATCTCCCCTCCCCCTCCCCCCCACCTATTCTCTCTGGAGGGGGGGCAGGCGGAGTCAGAGTTGAAACCATCTTGCTGTCGACAATCTGAGCGTATCCTTGGCAACTATATTGCGGTACCATCCTAGCACTTCAAAAAAACAAAAATAAATAACCCCCTCATGCAGAGCTTAGTCGAAGCCTGGTGGGTCATAATGCTGAGGAATATTGACGCATTGAAGTTACCGTTGTTAAGCTAGTCCTCCCGCGGTGGCCGCCGCCGCCGCTCCTGGGAGGTTTAGAAGCGTTAAGAGTCACTGCATGTTAGTCTTTTTTGGCATGAATTTAGAACGCAGAGTTCTGTGTAATCCTAATTTTCTTAGTGGTTTGTGTTGCCTCGTTACCTTCTTGGCCTAGACAGCGAAATGTTTTGTTTTCTCCCTGTAGAACCTCGGTCTTACCTCTGTGAACGCTAGGCTGTTGTGTAAATGGCTTATCTCGCATGGACCTTGTGAATGCATCCCTACGTTCTATGACAACCCCCCCCCCCCCTCCCCAGCCCTTAAGATCATATCAGTGTCTGTCATTATTTGAGCAAAAAGGAAAGTACAAAATTGTTTTTGTACTTTTTTTGCGTAATGTATATTTATGCATTTTTTTTGTGCAACTAAAATAATGAACCTGTATAAGTTGGATGTTTAGTCGTCTCCTGTGTTTTTCGGTGTTACTTTTTTGATCCTATAATCCTGTCGACGTAGTTTTAAAGAAGGAAAAAAAGTGCAATTTGTTTAAAAAAACGGGGGAAATGGGTATCTGTCAAAAAATAAATATATAAATAAAACGTGGAAGTATTCTGAACGTGGCTTGAGCCATTCTGCTAAACGTGAGATTGCTGTAATACGGATATTTCAGAATGTGAAAACTGGACCTACAAACGTAAAAAAAGGGGCTTGTTTTTTTTTCTGGGTGGCCATTTTGAAATGGGAAGCAGGATTAGAGTGATGGAAGAATTTAGTTTGTGGTTTAGAAACATGTTTGTCTTTGTATCTGCTGTGCATAAGATGTAAAAAATAAAATAAAATTGCCATCTTATGAATAATAAAAGAAGTGAATGCATTTCTGTCTTTGGGCATCTTTCATTCATCGGAAGCTAACGAGCGCTACCATGCTAACGTCAGATGTTGACATTAATAATTCACGCCAACTTTTCGTTTGTGACGAAGGCTGCGTTAGTGACGCCTCGGATCACGCCGGCCTCCACGCGACGATGCTCCGCTCGGCCAGCCGTGACGCCGCCGTCTCCAGGGACCCTTAAGTGACTCGCCGAGACCAGCTGCCTCATTGTAGCGCCGCCGCCGCTGCTGCTGGTGGCTAATGTAAACATTTGTCTATATTCTGCCAATTAAGTCCACGACATGTGTTGCTATGGGACACGAAACCAGCTGACGGCTTCATTGGCGTATTTAGATGTTTTAAATCTAGTGAGTTCAACAACGGAGCATTAAACCTTTAGTGTATTTGAATTTTTATTTTTTACCCTTTTTAATAGGCCTAAACCTTTTAGAAAACTAGTGTAAAATGAATTTACTAACATTTTGTCAACTGATAAGTTGATAATCGAGCAAAAGTGCAATTTGCAGGCACTCAAATGTGTTTTCATATAATTGTAGAGTGAATATATTTATATATTTGGACCAAACCAGACATTTAAATGTATCTGTGCTCTGAGAAAAATGAGATTTAGATGCTGATAAATGTAGAGGTTAAAACCCAAATGAACAGGCTCAGAAGAGGCAAATCATTCTCTGATGAATCGTCCGTTTGCCCTTTTATGGAGGATAAAAAAACAAACCCACAACGGGTCAGCTAACATCACCTTCACACAGAGTATTTGGATTGACGTGAAATCAATTGGGAGTGTGAAGAGGCAGCGTTTCCTTTTCTCTGCGGTTTTCATCTGCAGACGTAGAAGCTGAATGTCAGAATCCCATAAAAACCTGAACATGTGAGATTTATTTATTTGGCTTTGTTTCTCTCATTTGGGAGTTCTTAGTGGCCAATGAGAACGCTGCACGGCTATGTTGTGTGTTGGTATAAAACACACTGTAATTTAAAAAATGTTTCATTACTGTCATTATCTCAGACTGCAGCAAAAACAAAATGGAGAAAGACGAAAGAGAAAAGGAGGTGCAGAATAAATAAAGGAGATAAGAGGAAAGGAAGGTCAGGCTAAATGTGGAAAGCTAACGGATATTTTTTTGTTCACCAAAGCAACCGAGTGGAGTGAGCAGAAGAGGGAGAAGAAGCTCAAGCAACTGTCTCAGGTAACCAGACTTTCTTTAGGCTGGATTATCTCAGTGTAGTGGTCTGGTGGTCCCAAATCCTAATCTGGATTTGACCTTCACGTAATATCCAAGCATATTTCCATTCTATCCTAAAATGGTTTATTCCAACAATTTATGAATGGCTTCAGTTTGTGTATTCATGGGCGGAAGCAAAACAAATCTGGGGCCAATTTAAGGGGGGGTGGGCTGGTTCTGGTGGTCCTCCTGGTGGATCTCCACAACCGAAGGTCGTAGCGACTCAAAGCTGGTTGGACAGCTCATAACTTTGAATGTGAAATTGACGAATGATCAATGTCTTTTTTGTAATAACCTTGTTTGTGAAACTGTGACCGACCCACAAGTTAGCTCCGCCCACCAACGTGTCCTGGAGTCGCTCCGCCCTTCAGTTCGGCCGCCACGGCAAAAAGAAACGTAAACTGAAACAAGAAGAAAAAAAACCAACCAAATGTTGCTGATCCTCTTTTGTGATAACTTTGCTTCATAATGAACTCCTCCGGGCTTCCCCTGGAAACCCCGTGTTTAATGTCACAACGCTATGATTTGTGGGTAAATGACCTTTACTGTGACCTGTGGATATTAAAGAGGAAGTTAGTTGAGTGATTATGGTGGAGGAGGATCTATTTTTCCTCCTCTTCCCACATTTCATATTATTTATGTTGATTATGAGAGTTATATTTCCTTTTTCATCATTTTTTGGGATACTTTACCGTGTTGCCAACGAAAAAATACAAATAGAGTGAAACCTATTTACTTTAATTTTTCCAATTATTTTCAAAAGTGGGCGGGACTTATCCCACCCTCATAAAATGGGTCCAATGCACCGTGTGTGTTATTTAATCATGAAAGCCTGTAAGGTTGCTGGTGCCATATCTCATGTGAGCCTGATATTTGCAGTTTCTTTACATGTATGTGCAGTAAATGAACACAGGTGCAGTATATGTGTACATATATGTGCCGTATATGTACATTATGTACATTATGTACATTATCGTCATTCATAAGGCATCTCTGCAGACTTGCCTTCCAAAGATGTCTCCATCATATCTTTATTTCCTCACCCATTCTAATTTTTTATCGCATTTTTCCTAATCTGTGTTGCTTGTTTCCTTAAGTCATCTTACAGTATCTCAAGAGTCTTTGACAACTTTGAAAATAAATATAAATATGATGTATTAACAGTTTTTTGTGTAAACAACACACTGTAAACACTCACAAGAGTGCTTAATTGTTTAAATTTAAAAAAGAAAACTGTCTGTGAGACATTTTTTTTTAAAATCATGACAACTTAATAAAATCTTTTTTTCTTTTTTTAGCTGGAAAAGAGGCTGGGCAAATTTTTAATACAGGACTTTGTCGCCCTCTGCTGGCTAAACGTCCACATGACCAGCAGGCAGGAAGCCGCTGGAGGGAGCAAGGTGGGAACACTGGGAACATTGGGAACACTGGGGTCTCTGGGAACACTGGGGGAACTGGGAACACTGGGGGAACTGGGAACACTGGGGTCTCTGGGAACACTGGGGGAACTGGGAACACTGGGAACACTGGGGGAACTAGGAACACTGGGAACCCTGGGAACACTGGGGGAACTGGGAACACTGGTGGCTCTGGGAACACTGAGAACACTGGGGGAACTGGGAACACTGGGAACACTGGTGGCTCTGGGAACACTGAGAACACTGGGAACTCTGGGAACACTGGGGTCTCTGGGAACACTGGGGGAACTGGGAACACTGGGGTCTCTGAGAACACTGGGAACGGGGTCTCTGGGAACACTGGGGACACTGGGGGAACTGGGAACACTGGGGACTCTGGGAACACTGGGGGAACTAGGAACACTGGGAACACTGGGAACACTGGTGGCTCTGGGAACACTGAGAACACTGAGGGAACTGGGAACACTGGTGGCTCTGGGAACACTGAGAACACTGAGGGAACTGGGAACACTGGTGGCTCTGGGAACACTGAGAACACTGGGGGAACTGGGAACATTGGGAACTCTGGGAACACTGGGGTCTTTGGGAACACAGGGGGAACTGGGAACACTGGGAACACTGGTGGCTCTGGGAACACTGAGAACACTGAGGGAACTGGGAACACTGGGGATACTGGTGGCTTTGGGAACACTGAGAACACTGGGGGAACTGGGAACATTGGGAACTCTGGGAACACTGGGGTCTCTGGGAACACAGGGGGAACTGGGAACACTGGGAACACTGGTGGCTCTGGGAACACTGAGAACACTGGTGGCTCTGGGAACACTGAGAACACTGGGGGAACTGGGAACACTGAGAACACTGGTGGCTTTGGGAACACTGAGAACACTGGGAACACTGGGGTCTCTGGGAACACTGGGGGAACTGGGAACACTGGGGTCTCTGGGAACACTGAGAACACTGGGGTCTCTGGGAACACTGGGGTCTCTGGGAACACTGGAGGAACTGGGAACACTGGGGTCTCTGGGAACACTGGGAACGGGGTCTCTGGGAACACTGGGGACTCTGGGAACACTGGGGTCTCTGGGAACACTGGGGGAACTGGGAACTCTGGGAACACTGGGGGAACTGGGAACACTGGGAACTCTGGGAACACTGGGGGAACTGGGAACACTGGGAACACTGGGAACTCTGGGAACACTGGGAACACTGGGAACTCTGGGAACACTGGGGGAACTGGGAACACTGGGAACACTGGGAACGACGGTGCTGTGACCAGCTCTGCAGGTGACGCAGCTTCCATTTCCTACCATTTTCTAACAGGTGGGTCACAAATACAGTAAACATGTTTATTTCTAAGTTGCTCCCAGATGGCCCCTCCCTCACTGCCACCACTGAAGTGCCCTTGAGCAAAAAGCCCTGAATGGCTGACGGGTCAGACACTGTACGGGGCAGTATCCAGTCTGAAGTGGTTTTAAGGTGGAACGAGCAGCCTCAGAGGACGATATGGACTTGATCCACATCATCAACGTCCTCGTTTGTTTTCCCAAGATGCACTTCTAACACTTCATCTTTATTTCACTTCATGTGATGATTTATATTTATTTCACTTTATGTGATGATTTATACGTTTTGTGTTATTGATTGTTTTTTTGTTGCAGCTGTTTTTTTTTAAAAGTCATGTCTTTATATAATGTGGCTATAATGTTTGTGTGTTGCCTTTGTGAATCCAGATAGCTCTATTTGTCATGTGACCTCTGACCTCAGACATGGAGGGAGTGACTGTCTGTATAAATAAAGGTTTGGCTGGATCGTATTACAGAAGTAAAATTAAACAACTAGAAATCCAAATGGTCAGACAATAACTGGGATCCAGACGTCTGAGATTCAAATAAAGTTGAATTAAATGTAAATCTGATTATTGATCATATATGTTGGTTACAAATGGATTTTATAATGTTTTAACTTTATCCAGAAGAACAGATATATTCTTGTATTAGTATGTGTATGGTATATATATATATATATATATATATATATATATATATATATATATATATATATATTTCTTCTTCTTCTCTCATCACAACCAATCATGACAGTCTAATAAATATATATTGTCTATTTCTCAAATATTAAAAATATTATCTAAAACATGTATAAAGTTGAAAATACTTTTATATTTTAATAATAATGTGGTCCATAAAATTAATTAAATTCATTATTTGTATATCATAATATTTCAGAATGTACTGGGTAGGAAGTATTTGGATACTTGTAGTTTTTCCCCCATATTACAAGTATATAATAAGTACAGTATATCATAGTATTTCCCTGTGGTGATATATGACTACAGGTATACATTCTGAAAATATTAAGAATAAAACAACATAATACTTTCATACTTTAATAACAACATGGTACAGAAAAAACACCAACTGTATACTTGTACACTATATTAGTTGGTATATCATAGTAGTATTTGGATACTTGTAGTATTCCCTAAATTACCTGTGGTGATAAATAACTGCAGGTAAAATATCAAGAATATGTTTATTTATCTCTTTTCAGGCGCTCGTCCATGTTGACACGTGATCTCTTCATGTATGCCCGCGCGGCGCCCTTTGATGCGGCTCACGTGACCAACCCGAGGCCCTCGAGGCTCCGTCGAGGTCGAGCCATTCGCCGAGCACACGTTCACTCAATTGAGCCTAATTAAGGCGGCTAGCAGCAGACTTCATAAGTATGAGCGGTGCTCGCTGCCGGCCGTTATTACCGGGACGTCGCTCGTAGTCTGTCAGTGTCGTCATGGCGTTTTCCCTGGTGAGTGCACCGCCAACGCGTGGAAACACTGTCATTCCACCGTTTTGTTGTCGTGGTTCTGTGTGTGTGACATGAAACTACCGCCAACGACGTGGAGCCTCCTGCAGCCCTAAAACAACTCGTTTTAATTACTGGAAGGTGACGTCACGGCCTCTTTACTGGTTGTACTGGTTTCCCTCCTGCAGAGAAACGATCCCCGCAGGCCCGACAGCCCGGACCCCGAGGCCCCGGCCCTCTCCAACTGCAGCAACGCGGACATCTTCCGCAGGATGAACACCATGCTGGGTAACGCTCTGGATTTCACCGGTGTGTGCACCACACCCAACAACACCAGGGGGAAGGCCGACCTGCTGTGTGGTAAACGGCCGTCTGTTGAGTGTTTCATGCAGCTCTGCAGCTCTGCAGCTCTGCAGCAGGGCGACGTGGCTGCAAGGAGACATGTCTTTGTGGGGCTAGGTGCATTAAAAACACGAGGTTGTTGGAGACTAGTCGGGTCAAGTCCCTCTGCTGGATCTCACGGTGGACTCACGGGGGAGTCCGTGCACACATGGAAAGCTAATTGTGAAATCAAAGTAGGGGGTTTACTTTGTCTGACTTTGCAATATGCCTGGAATGTCGGGAATAACAGGAAATATATGCAATATTAGGAAATATCAGGAATATTGGGAAATATCTGGTATATAAGGGAATATCTGGAATATTGGGAAATATCTGGTATATCAAGGAATATCTGGAATATTGGGGGAATATCTGAAATAACGGGGAATATTGGGGAACATCTGGTATATCAGGAAATATATGGATTAATGGGGAACATCTGGTATATCAGGAGATATATGGATTATTGGGGAATATTGGGAAATATCTAGAATATTGGGGGAATATCTTGAATATCAGGGAATTTTAAGTCTTTATCCACAGGACATATTCAGGGTGTTTTGTTTTTTAATTTTAGTTGCCATTAATCAAGATGTAGCATTTCCCCTCCATGCTGTATTTTTGTTTTACCGTTTTTATGGTTACTTTTTTTATTTACTATCCGTCAAACAACAAATAACACAATAAATGTGATCTGAAAAGCAGTGACAACACAAAGGTGGCCTGTCGTTAGCGTTCATTAGAAGTCATGTCTTCACAGTCGGCTTTTTTTATTATTCTAAGTTTGGATAAAGGTCGGGGATTTTGGCATTTTTCTAGGAGTGGGGATCTCTTCTGAATATTTTATATCACGGTTAGTCCGGGCCAAAGATAATCTCGATTCACGATATTAACCGGCTAATTGTCAAATTGTTTAAAAACTCTTAAAAATGGCACAAAAACGTCCTGAACGATATTAACGACTATCCCGATGTATCGCCACACCATTGTTTTTTAAATCCCGATCTGAGATTAAAATCCCATATAATCCCATCCCTTGTAAAGAGTATCACTGGAAACCATCATTTTGTCCAAATGTAATCAATCAACTTTGATAAACATTTTATGAAACTGATTAAATCAGATGCTTCACGTTTCATCATCAAGTTTCTGGTTTTGTCGGCCAGCAGAACCAAAGCATTTTATGAAGTGAGACTGATTGGCATAACCTCCTGATGAAGGTCCCGGTAGTCTGGTTTTAAAATCATTTCCCATAATAAACGTATTTTATATACATTATCATGTCGTCCCATCCTATAGCCATGACCTCATGACCTCGATGGCTTCCCCTGCTGCCGCTGCTCGTTGTAATTTATTTTAAACCAGCAGAGGAGGAGGCGCGTTGACGTCTCGGTCCGAACCTCCTCCACCTCCTTATCATTCGGGTGCCAGCAGCTGATTCATGCTGCATCGTCGCTCTGCAGCATTGCAGCACTTTTGAAGTTTGTTTTTCTTTTTTGAACCCAAGAGTGAGATTTGCCAAGATTTAAGGTGGGCCCGCTGCCAGTGTCCTCCTGTAAATTAGCTCCGTCTGTAGCTGTAGGTGATTTATATAAAGGTGCTAAACGAGCTGCAGTGCAACACTCGGGTTCTGCTTGTTTTTAAGCAATTTTCATAAAAGTGGATATGTTTTTGAAGCTAAAACTGGTGCTGTTGGCCTCTGTTGCCCCCCAACACACACACACACACACCCACTCTCTCACACACACACACACACACCCACCCCCGGCTTGGTTGTTGCTGAATCAGGGCTGTGGATGCTGGATGATTTCCAGGCCTGGAGGAGGGGAAGGGAGGAGCTCCCTCCTCTCTAACATCTGATCGGTCAGCTGGTCGGCTACAGCCAGGCTTTCTTAAATCCAGCTCTTCTAATGAGCATCCTCACGTCTGAAGCTCCTTTTTTTTTTTTTTTATTAATAAAAATCAAGTCTGCTGAGTCATTTGCTCCCATGCTGCCTCCCAGCATGCCTCTGTAGCTCTGCCCCTCACCCTCCCTCCCTGCCTCGCTGTCAGCTCTCCGGAAACGAGGCGAGACGGAGTAAGCAGTAACTGTGGCAGCGACGGCTGCCGGCTCTTTTTTTTTTTTTTTTTTTTTTTACGCCGACTCGGAGACGTGCTGTGCCGACCAGAGAGGAGTACTTCTATCAACAAGCCAATAGCTCCGACAGGAATTTTTTCATTACACAGTTGTTAGGCAAGGAAGCCGTGGAGGTGGGAAGGGAGGGGGGGGGGGGGGGGTGATGTCATTAGCAGGGGTGTGCGAGTGCATCAGCAGCCATGTCACATGCTGCTAGGTGGGTCAGTGATGCGGACGGAGATGCATGGCAGTTGCAGCGGGCACAGAGGCAGCAGGTTAGCTCCCCCATCAGCCAGAGTAGGGGGAGATGAGGTGATCAGGGAAGTTTCTTTTTTTTTAAATGACTTTTCACAGAAACTGTTGTGACTAAACTCTCCTTGACCCTTTTTTTCTTTAACGCAGTCTGAAAGTTATTTTTAGCTGACTAACACTACTTCTCCCTCCCCCGTTTTTTTTTTTTTTTTTTTTTTCTTCTTCTAAATCTCTGAACTGGATCTTGGATCGATAAAGAGTCGGAGCTGGCTGCGGTGGGCAGCAGGAGGATGCTCTTCCCCAACTGCGGCGGCATGCCCGGCTCCCAGGAGATGCAGCCGCCGTCCAGGGGCCCGCCGGGTGTCACGGACCTGGGCCTCGGCCTCCAGTCTCTCCGGCTGTCCGGCTGGGACAGACCCTGGAGCAGCCAGGAGTCGGACTCGCACAGCTCCCCCTCCCAGGCTCACACCAACTCGCCCTCCAGTGAGTAACCTCCCCGGATATTCTCAATTAAGCTGCATTTTATAGGAGTAACCTCCTCCTGCTGTGTTTTTATACCACATACGTGTCCAGAGTGGTTGTTTTTCCTCTTCTAGGTTATCAGATCTCACTAACCCCCTTTTTATTTCAGCATTATTGTGGTCTAAGCTGTGGTTTTGTATTAAAATGTGGTGCTTTTGGTTATTAACCATTAGTGTGTGGATGGGGGGGGGCTGTAGCGTCACTGGGGAGGATGATGTGGCAGTTTTGCTTTCTGCTGCATCTCTGGCAATCCAGCAGGAACAAAACAAGCCAGGGAAGCTACTTTTGTCTTTAATTTCTCTCCCCTAACATCCTGCAGGATGTATGATTTTTATTTTAACGAAGAAGTTAATCGGAGCATCGAAGCACCTGTTGATCAGGGCGTTCTTGTTTTTTTCCCAGGCACAGTGCGTAGGCTTGATTGTGTTTTTAGGATATGAAACCAGACTAACTTGTCGGCATTAACATCCTCCAGTGATCAACCGGGGACATTTTAGGTGGTCTGCAGAGTATGGAGGACTGTAGTGACGCCCCACTTGTCCTGACCCATTTCTGTAGTTTTACAGCCGCGTCGTCTCTTCCATTTACAGCTTTCTAAACTGGGTTTGCAACAAAGTGGGACATTTGATAGCCTCATATTCACGTTCACAGGCCGGGCGGCACATATCCGTCAGACTGACTCGCGTATGATATCGGTAAGGAAGAAAGCTGGATTCTACCTGGACTGTCTGAAGGTGTCTCGATTAGTCCTCCCGGTTTGCTGAAGGTTGAAGGCGTCGCCGCTTCCCGTGACGAGATTGTGTTTCGGGTTTTAGTTTTGAAGCTAAGAAACAAAAGTGAAAATGCTTCGAGCATCGACTCGTAACTCGACCTGCACGTTGCAGCGTTTCAGTTCCACACAAATCAATGTGGTTCTGTAGATTCAGCACACAAACCTCAATTCTCTTTACTAGGCTAGTTTTGTTTTTGTGGAAACCCGTTCTGTTTTTTTAAACTTGGATTTTTGCCTGCTTGCCTCCTGACAGATCGATAGCCTTTGTAGATTCAGCTGGAGCTGTGATTCATCAATTTAGTTAACTATTGAATTAATTGACTATCTTGATATTCGATTATTTTAAGAAACAAATGTTCTAAATCCAGCTTATTTTCTGGAAACTATCGATAAATCGATAAATGAAGGAAATAGTTGACCAATTAATAAATTGGTTGCAGCCTTGAGTTGAGCACACACATCCCATCTTCAGTTCAGACCGTGTCAATCGAGTCTGGATCACTTTGGAACTGGCTAAATGGCCTCAACGAGACTAAATGCTGGTCTACAAAGGTGTAACTGTCCCGTTCCTCCACCAGTGCTGGGGATTCTCAACAGCCCCTTCAGCAGCATCCTTGGGAAGCCCCCAGGCTACCTGCCCCCCGAGTCCATGAGCATGACTGCTGACTTCCTGGAGAAGTTCCCCAGCATGGCTCGCATGGCGAACCGCCTGGACTCCGGCTCCTTCCTGGACTCCCGCTCCAGCAGTCCCGAGGACTCGGAGACCAGCGGCTTCAGCTCTGGCTCGGACCACCTCTGTGACATGCTGGTAAGATGTTCGTTTCCTTTTAATGCACTTTCACATTATCTAGATCGTATGTTTCAAAATATTTTCAACGTGAAAGTATTGGGATCAAAGTGTACTTAAAGACCCAAAAGTGTGCTCATTGTGGAAAATGTCCCATTTCAGATATATTTACCATATGCCTGTCATTGGATTATAATAATTAATGCATTAATGTGTTGACATCGGCCACCTAGCTTGCATAAACCTGACCGGTATCTTCTTTTCTACAAATATCTACTACTTGACTCAAGAGTAATAATGCAGAAGAATATCAGAGTTCAACAGCAAATTGACGAAACTAATTCATGAAGTTTTTAAAGTGTATATTTCAAATAAAATTAAAATATCTACATCAAAAGCCTTTTTTCCAAATGATGCTTAAATCTGCTTTGTGATAAAAGTGTGTGTGGATGTTTTTATGCACAGATTCGTTTTGACAAGGTAATGAAAAGGCGAGGCCAGAGGTCTGTTTGGATGTTGAGTAGAGGAAGTGGAGAGCAGTTGCTATGGTTACCATGCAGAGTTAGAAAATCTGCTCCTGTGTTGGTGGACAAACGAGATGATTGATACTTGCTGAAATGGTTTGAGGTTTAAACATTCAGAACATTTAATATAGCGGTTTTGTAACGATGACGTGGAGTAACATCGACCTGAGTGGAGAATAGTCTCTTTCCCTCTGTGTGTGTGTGTGTGGTTATCAGAGCTTCTTCCCGATCAGGTTAACATTGTTGCTGCTAAAATAACATTACTCTCCACTGCTCACATTTGATGAACCTAAATCATATTGGTTTCATATCTTAATTGCATCGATGTCTCCCTCGCCAGTCGACTCTGCGGATTTCCCCTCCCCTGCCTTTTCTCGCCTCCTCCATGCAGAAGGATCTGCTGAGACTGGGCTCCCGTCTGGACCCCCAGGACTCCAGCTCCCCCCTGACCCCACCACCCAGCGCCAGCCCCTCCTCCACCATTTCCCGCCGCTGGCGTAGCGGCTCTCCGTGGCCCGGCGGCGAGATGCTGGACCAGTCGGACGATACGTTCAGCATCGAGAGGGAGGCCCGTCTGCACAGACAGGCCGCAGGTAAACCTAAACCAGTCTTACACCTAGGTTTAATCGTTCGCGGGACCTGAATTTTGGCCTCATCCCTTTTTTTCTCTCTTCTGGACTCGTCAGCTGTGAATGAGGCCACGTTCACCTGGAGCGGGCAGCTTCCTCCCAGAAACAACAAGGACCCGCTGTACTCCTGCAAGGTCTTTCTTGGTGGCGTGCCCTGGGACATCACGGAAGGTAACTTTTATTCCGGTCCAAGATGGGAACATGCTGGACGGATGGATGTTCATCCCAAAACGGGTGTTTGTATACTAAAGCTGACCATGTCATAGTGGTCTGTGGTCCAAACAAGGTTGTGATACACTTCTTTTAAGTGTTTGCATAGCCTACCTCCGATCCATCAGAACTCCATTCAGAAAACAAGCCTTTTAATAGTTATTTGCTTATCGTCTTGCAGACAGACCTAACAAACCATGACTTCATACTTTTTACAAATCGTCCTCATTATGTAGTTATTTCGGCATCATTTTTAATCAATTTACTGCAATTAAATCTCAGGAATGTTGTCTTTTGGGTTCATAGAGCTGTAGTAAACCAGCCAATGTGTGGCAGTAAATACAGCTCAATTAAATTCACAGCACAATATAAAGCAAACCTTTTTAGACGCAACCTGAGACGTCGTCATGCTATATGGTATTTTATTTAACCTTTCTCAGTGTTGACTTCCCATTTGTCCTCCTGATTTCAGCCGGCCTGATCAACACCTTCAGTGGCTACGGCCCTCTGAATGTGGAGTGGCCTGGTAAGGATGGGAAGCACCCGCGCTGCCCTCCCAAAGGTAATGTGGCTAAAGGTAACGGCAAGCTGGTAGGCTACCTGTTTATTTCCTTCACGGTTTAGGGTGGCACCGTGGTGAGGCATGCTGGGGACTGTAGTCTCTAGAGCTGGTGATACCGAGGCTGGAATGTAAAATAAGGTGGTGGATCCAGGGTGGAGACTCTTAGACCTGTGGTGGAGGTTTTTATTGAGCTAGCTGGTACTTTTCTTTTAGGCTGTTGGACTGAATGATGCTTAATGATTCCTCATGAAGCGTTCATGACATATCTTCATAAATTGAAACAATTCTTGCTACAAACATTTATGAAGTGATCGACTGATCTGTCTAGGGCCGCAACTAATTATGTTCATGATCAATCATTGGATTTTTCAATTGCTTTATTAGAAACATAACAAAACAGACAGAAGATTAAGATGGTCATGATTATCCTGATATTCTGTTTTTCAAAAACGAATTCCAGGAATTATCAGAAACGCAAGACTTACACATTTTTTAATTTGATTTACAAATTTTAGATTTGTACTCACGAAGCCGTGTTCTGTCTGTGATGCAACGAGAATTATGAGTTTTAAGTTGTTGATAAAAACAATGTTACTATTGTCCAGGATGTTTTCTTATTGTCCCATTTTTAATTCATCCACGTTGCCGATATCCGTGACATTTCCCCCAACAACTCAACCATTCATATGCTAATTTTGATAATTTCGCACACAAATGTCCAATAGGATCAAACGAAGCGACGACACTGTGGCCCGACACGGATTTGAACGCCAGGTGTAAAACCGTGAGGCCATATTTGTAGTTTCATACCTTAAAGTGTGTGTTTTGTTTAGGTTACGTCTACCTGGTGTTCGAGAACGAGAAGTCTGTGCGGGCGCTGCTCCACGCCTGCTCCCAGGACCCGTTCCACCCCGACGACAACAGGGAGTACTACTTCAAGATGTCGAGCCGCAGGATGAGATGCAAGGACGTGAGTAGAAGCCCAACGTAACCCGACTACATCTGGAGTACTTTAACTGGAGTACTAGTTTGAGGTATTTTCTGCTACAGGTGCAGGTGATCCCCTGGGTGATCTCCGACAGTAACTACGTGCGCTGCCCCGCCCAGCGTCTGGACCCCAGTAAGACGGTGTTCGTCGGGGCGCTGCACGGCATGCTGAACGCCGAGGCGCTGGCCAGCATCATGAACGACCTGTTCGGAGGCGTCATGTACGCCGGCATCGACACGGACAAGCACAAGTACCCCATCGGTGAGGCCGCATGCTTTTCAGTGAAAGGCAAAGCAGTTTTCACCCGGCGCTGTTGTGTACAAAGTCAATGCAAAGACTGATGGTACACATGAGTATGGAGACGAAGATGTGTAGGAACTAGGCTGTCTGAGTGTTGATGGAGAAGCTACAGCGTTAGCATAGCCTCCCTCCAGCCAGACTCCATTCAGAAAACAAGCATTTTAAAGTTGTTTGCTTGTTTTCTTGCAGACAGACTTGACTTCAGACTGCTTACAAATAACCATTATGTAGTTCGGCATAATTCTGATTTATTTTTTATTTTTTTACATAAATCTACTGTGTAGAATATTCTTGCCATCCAAACTGAATTCTGTGACGTTCCTTGTGTTCAGGCTCCGGACGTGTCACTTTTAACAATCAACGCAGTTACCTGAAGGCTGTGTGCGCTGCGTTTGTGGAGATCAAAACCCCGAAGTTTACAAAGAAGGTAAGAAAATGCACAGTAATTAGTTTGCACCACTGTTTTACTGATGTCTGTTAACCGTTTGGTCAACTAACTCAATGTTGTAAACACACTGTTTTTGTACCTTTTACTTGTATTTCCATTTCATGCTAATTCATACTTCTACTGCATATCAGAGGAGATTATACTGCAGATTATCTTCTGCCACGAGTTAACTTTTACCACAAAGCGATACAAACATGAATGCATGTATTGGTATTTTTGCACCGTGGTTGATTTTCACTAATCCAGATAAAAAATTAAAAGATATATTCGGCACACGTCCTCTTGATTAAGCATTGCTGTCTCTTTTTAAAGTAATACATATTCAGTTAATCAGTGTTTTTGTTGCTGTGACCTTTGACCGCCTGGCTCCTCCCCTCAGGTCCAGATCGACCCGTACCTGGAAGACTCCATGTGTCAAGTTTGCCTTCGCCAACCTGGGCCTTTCTTCTGCAGAGACCAGGTCAGTGGAAACCGCCGCGTCGGCAAATCTTTGACCCGCTAGCATCGGCCCAGTTTAGATTGATTAATTGACATTAATGATTAAACAAAGTGGGGAATAACATGCGGTCCAAACAGTTTGTAGACTTCCTGTTTCAGCTTTGATCTTCTGTTCTCGTCATATCTGTAGTTTTATTGTACGTTAGATTTGTTTACAACCTGATCGATTTGACTTCAGTGTAGCAACGTTGCTGTTTTTCCATATTTCTGCATGGAACTGTCTTGGGAAGTACAATAATACAAGAGACGCAATGAGATAAAAGGAGCCTAGTTGTAATAAAAACATGATTATCTATTTTTGAGCTGTACACAATTGTTTGGCCAACATAAGATGTAGCATTTTATCACACATCTGGATAATAAGTTGATCTGATTTCCATTATGGGGATAATTGTAAATAATATTGGATAACGCTGTTTTAGCTCACGATCATGGTTTAGAAGTGAAAAATGGAGCCTGAATGGACACAAATGCATTTTATTCATCTTTCATGACTGCAGGACTATGATTTCTAAAGATTGAGAAAGCATGTGTGATTCACGATGTAACGTGATTCCAGTATGTTTAAGTGCAGTGTTTAAGAGTTTATAAGCATATGTTGCTGACTGATCGCCGTCTGTCGCCTCGCAGGCCTGCTTCAAGTACTACTGCCGCTCCTGCTGGCACTGGCAGCACTCCATGGACATCCTGAGCAACCACCGACCCCTCATGCGCAACCAGAAGAACAGGGACTCCAGCTAGAGAGGGGGGGAATCCGACCTCCATGAAGGGCCAGAGGAAGAGCCCCGACGACGGGGCGCCGCCGCCCGCCAAGGAGAGCACGGGTGCCAGACGTCTCCTCCTGCACGAGGGGCGTTGCGGCGCTCCACCAGGCACGCACTGGGGATATCACTGTAGAAAACGTTCACTTTTTGCACTTGCTACATTTTTGCTGTTGTTCACAGTGGCACTATGCACAGTGACCTTGTTGAGGGAAGACAAGGGGCCCTTCACACTTATGCATTTTTTTTCCCCCAACTTGCGGCCAGACGGAAAGACGGGAGTCAGCCGAAGGTTTAAGAAGTGGATGAAAATGCCATTTCTTTTTTCTTTTTTTTTTCTTTTTGTTTACATGTGTTGCATAGTGAAGAGCAATCACGCAAAGTCTCATTGCCGTTCATTGGCAAATGCCATACAGTGCCTTTAAATTTTTTATTTTTGTTTTTTCTGCTCCCTCCCTCCCCCCCACATAACCCCTCCCGCCCTACTCCCGGTTGGCATCTGTTTAATCCTGTGCAAGCCAACTGGTGTTTCTTACTTTTTGGGAGTTGAATGTTGGGCTTCATTTAACCAGTCGCATTTCAGACATTTTTACGCAGTTTTTTACTAATTTGTACACAAACGGTTTTAAGTCATGACATGAAAATTTTGAACCGAATTCTACCAGGCGGCTGTTTATGGGAAACCCCTTTTATTTTTTTCCATTTTTCTCATACATGTTTCCGTGGCTTTTCCCCCATTTTTTTTATTTTTTATTTGCCCTCCCAATATTTCAACTGATGGGCAACAAAATGTTGGAAAGTAACTACTTTAACTTGCTTTTTTGGGTCCGGTTATATTAAATGTATGTAAACAATAGTACCTGGATATGCTTCAACTTGGCAATCCATCATTTCTCAAGCACCCGATGGATCCTGTTGAGACTATAGAGTGAATGAACATTTGATTGTATAAAGTTTGATTCTTTTTTTGCACTTTTTAATTTGCACGTGTGGAGAGGTGGCAGTGGTTTTTAATCACTTTTGTACATCAGCAGGGGGATGCGCCCATGTTAGAACTGCTGCTTGTTTCCTGTTGAATGTAAGAACTTCCACTTAGCCGATTCGATTTAATCTATCCGGCGCTTGAGTAGACCCCCCCCCCCCCCCCCCCCTTCCAGTAAATGATTCCACGCTTTCTAATCTCATTTTTGCCTTCCTTGTTCCAGTTGGACATAAATGCATAATAAGCTGTGTGCCAAAGACAGAAGTCTTTTCTTTATCCATTAAGTTTGTCATGCTGAGCTTGTTGTCCCTCGGCCCAGCTGCTTTTTAGAGTTTTGAAAGTCTACCTCATTGTGGTCTGCCAAGTTTGCTGCTACTGACAGTGGAGTATGTTCAGATTGGGCACAATAAAGGTGTTTAAGCATTACCATGTCTGGAGTCTTCATTGGTTTAACTTGTTGGAAGTCCGGGTATCGGATGCTGTGAATTGTTTGTTTTTATTTAAATTTAAATAGTTTTATTTCACTCTGGAATCTGGTTTCAAAAAGTGTTGTAAATGAATGGCCTAATGCCTAAAAACTTCTGCATATTATGTTGAAAACTAGAGTTGGGACAATTAAACTTTTGTTCAGATTCAATTTCATCACGATACTTGGGTGCCTGTTCACTTTGTATTACGATTTACTGCATTTCTACAAGTATTGCCAGTCAATGGCATCGATTTATTGTGATTTTACTCAAAAGTTGACTTGTCCTCTTCAAGAGATAATGTATCATGAGGCACATTTCCAAATCAAATTTGTGCGCATACAATAGTGAAGTTTTGACGTAAACTTCGTGTGCTTGTTCTGGTTTTATCTCTGGGTGGTGATCCTTTGGATTTCAATGTAAGAGTTCATCTCCAGTGGGGTGGGATTGTCTGAGTTTCCGCTCTCTGCGACTCTCGACTTACATCGCTGTTTTTTCCAAAAATGGATATGACTTTGCACTGCTGCAGTCTGCTCTACTCTACCGTCAAAAAGAAATAGAAATATATGTATTCCAGGGAGAATTATTTTTCACCCCCTTGAAAACATAATTTAAATGACCCCGAAGTCTCCAAATTCCAGAAGAGACTAAATGGGTTTTATCGTGAGTTATTTGTACAACCATTGAGAAGTAAATTGTAGCTTGTCAAAGATCTGTTGATGCTGAATTTATTAGCCTGCAGATGAGAGAAACTACAACTCCCAGATGTTGACGGGAAACACTGGGGATGAACTCTAACATCTGTATGAAGGAGTGTTTCTAATCTAGATGCACTCAACACTTCCTCGGGGTCCATTTTCTGACTTATTTCTACCCCTCTATCCTATGGCTTGATTTTTATCGACATACTATGACTTTTTGTGACTTTTTCGACATACTATACTATGACTTTTGTGATTTTTTCGACATGCTATACTATGACTTTTTTTTTAACTTTTTCGACACACTTTACAGGGTGTCCGCGGAGTCTTAAAAAGTCTTAAATTCATTTTTCTAAATTTAAGGCCTTAAAAAGTCTTAAATTCGTCCAAAATGTCACATGTTTGTCTTAAATAAATAACTCAGAGGTCTTAAATTTGTCGGGGCAGGACTATTTTATTTTTCTCGCGGGACTTTTCGGGAAGGAGATGTAGAGAGGCTACTTTCTTGCTAGCTGCGTATATAAACGGATGTCTGCGCGCTTGCTAGCTAGTCTGCGACAATGGGTAAGTGCAAATTCAACGTCAGTTGGCTGGAAGACGTCCGTTTCCGAGGTTGGCTGGAGTCTCATTGAGTGACACACATGCTATGCTTGGGTTGTAATACAGCGGGATCCCCCCCACCATTGCGGGTTTTAGGTCTTAAATTTCATTCAAGGTGGTATTAAAAAGGTCTTAAAAAGTCTTAAATTTGACTTGCTGAAACCTGCAGATAACCTGCTTTACTATGACTCTTTTTTTTGTGACTTTTTCAACATGCTATACTATGACTTTTTGTGACTTTTTCGACATGCTATACTATGACTTTTTGTGACTTTTTCGACATGCTATACTATGACTTTGTGACTTTTTTTCAACATACTATACTATGACTTTTTGTGACTTTTTCGACATGCTATACTATTCCTTTTTTGTGATTTTTCGACATGCTATACTATGACTTTTTTGGTGATTTTTTTTGACATACTATGCAATTACTTTTTTGTGATTTTTTTTTTTTCAAAATACTTTACTGACATTTTGTGACTTTTTACGACATACTATACTATGACTTTTTGTGACTTTTGACATGCTATACTATGACTTTTTGTGACTGTTTTTCGACATACTATACTATGACTTTTTGGTGTTTTTTTTTTTCGACGTACTTTACTGACATTTTGTGACTTTTTCGACACACTTTACTATGACTCTTGTGACTTTTTCGACATACTATACTATGACTTTTTTACTTTTTCGACATGCTATACTATGACTTTTTGTGACTTTTTCGACACACTTTACTATGGCTCTTTTGTGACTTTTTCAACATGCTATACTATGACTTTTTGTGACTTTTTCGACATGCTATACTATGACTTTTTGTGACTTTCGACACTATACTATGACTTTTTTGGGACTTTTTCGACATACTATACTATGACTTTTTTAAAACTTTTTTTCGACATGCTATAATATGACTTTTTTGTGACTTTTTCGACACGCTATACTATGACTTAAATAGTTTTATTTCACTCTGGAATCTGGTTTCAAAAAGTGTTGTAAATGAATGGCCTAATGCCTAAAAACTTCTGCATATTATGTTGAAAACTAGAGTTGGGACAATTAAACTTTTGTTCAGATTAAATTTTATCACGATACTTGGGTGCCTGTTCACTTTGTATTACGATTTACTGCATTTCTACAAGTATTGCCAGTCAATGGCATCGATTTATTGTGATTTTACTCAAAAGTTGACTTGTCCTCTTCAAGAGATAATGTATCATGAGGCACATTTCCAAATCAAATTTGTGCGCATACAATAGTGAAGTTTTGACGTAAACTTGGTGTGCTTGTTCTGGTTTTATCTCCGGGTGGTGATCCTTTGGATTTCAATGTAAGAGTTCATCTCCAGTGGGGTGGGATTGTCTGAGTTTCCGCTCTCTGCGACTCTTGACTTACATCGCTGTTTTTTCCAAAAATGGATATGACTTTGCACTGCTGCAGTCTGCTCTACTCTACCGTCAAAAAGAAATAGAAATATATGTATTCCAGGGAGAATTATTTTTCACCCCCTTGAAAACATAATTTAAATGACCCCGAAGTCTCCAAATTCCAGAAGAGACTAAATGGGTTTTATCGTGAGTTATTTGTACAACCATTGAGAAGTAAATTGTAGCTTGTCAAAGATCTGTTGATGCTGAATTTATTAGCCTGCAGATGAGAGAAACTACAACTCCCAGATGTTGACGGGAAACACTGGGGATGAACTCTAACATCTGTATGAAGGAGTGTTTCTAATCTTGATGCACTCAACACTTCCTCGGGGTCCATTTTCTGACTTATTTCTACCCCTCTATCCTATGGCTTGATTTTTATCGACATACTATGACTTTTTTGACTTTTTCGACATACTATACTATGACTTTTTTGTGATTTTTTCGACATGCTATACTATGACTTTTTTTTAACTTTTTCGACACACTTTACTATGACTCTTTTTTTGTGACTTTTTCAACATGCTATACTATGACTTTTGTGACTTTTTCGACATGCTATACTATGACTTTTTGTGACTTTTTCGACATGCTATACTATGACTTGTGACTTTTTTTCAACATACTATACTATGACTTTTTTGTGACTTTTTCGACATGTATACTATTCCTTTTTTGTGATTTTCGACATGCTATACTATGACTTTTTTGGTGATTTTTTTGACATACTATGCAATTACTTTTTTGTGATTTTTTTTTTTTTCAAAATACTTTACTGACATTTTGTGACTTTTTACGACATACTATACTATGACTTTTT